>NC_141873.1:213513542-214763542 GCF_056163025.1 Triticum urartu | reverse complement strand
AGGTTACCAAACAAACGTGCATCACATAGAGCAATAAAAACAGCATGTAAATGTTCCAAATGTTCCTCCAAAGATTTGCTATAAATCAATGTGTCATCAAAGTAAACTACCACAAATCGTCCAATGAAAGCACGTAAAACTTCTATCATTAATCTCATGAAAGTACTAGGTGCATTAGTTAACCCAAAAGGCATAACTAACCACTCATATAATCCAAACTTAGTTTTAAATGCTGTTTTCCATTCATCTCCCAATTTCATACGAATTTGATGGTATCCACTACGCAAATCAACTTTGGAGAATATTGTAGAGCCACTCAATTCATCAAGCATATCATCTATCCTAGGAATAGGATGACGATAACGAATAGTAATATTATTAATGCCTCTACAATCAATGCACATACGCGACATACCATCCTTTTTCGGCACTAAAATGATAGGAACAATACAAGGACTAAGGGATTCACGTATATAACCTTTGTCGAGAAGTTCTTGTACTTGACGCATAATCTCCTTCGTCTCCTATGGATTGGTATGGTAAGGTGCACGGTTGGGTAATGATGCACCGAGAATTAAGTCAATTTGATGCTCAATCCCTCGAATAGGTGGTAATCCCGGTGGCACGTCTTGTGGAAAGACGTCAACTGATGAGGACATGACTACCTTGGATACGACCAAAAATATTGCATACATGCATATTTGTCAGGTGATTTCTAATGCAAACTATTCAATAATCTATTTATGTTATCCAGAACAAAAATACTTCACACACTTTTGTGTTTTGTCTAATTGCAGGTGTATGGGACATTTGTACAATCCACATATGAAGACAAGGGAAAAGGAGAAGTTTAGGTTGTATTCAAAAAGTCCTCTCACGTCACTTTTGGGCCAAGAGAAGATAGAGTCCAAGTCTCTCACGTTTTGGATTCAGATTCGGACTGCACAGACATACCTGACTCAAAACGCCAACAACTTTTTCATACGGTCTCCGAATTGGGTGATTCTTTTTTTGTTGGAAACTAGATTTCGTGCTCTTTCGAACCCAATTGGATTCACCTTCAAATTCATCCGGAGCGTTGAGTTACGGACGAAACAATCTGACATTGCAGCAGAATCCGAGTCAAACTACAAGCCCAAAGGTGTTGCATTACCTCCACTTGGGCCCATGAGCCTTGTACGACCTAGGGTTAGTTTTAGGCTGCCTTGGGACGTCCTCCCACCTCCTTGGCCGCCACCCCTTGCTCCTATATAAGTAGATCCATCTAGTAGCTTTTTCCTGGGGATTTGTTTAGTTAAAAGTTAGCCATTGCAACTTCGTGTACTTCGTTTGTGTCCAACGACCAGACCAAGACCGCTTATGGATCCCCACCATTATCAATACTTCATATATATTTGCGATATTCAGATTGCTTTATCATATTCTTGCTCGTTCTTCGATTGCTTGCAGGAATAGACCTTCGTGGTCAGGCTGACCGTGCTTCCAGCATCGTCAGTAACCTCAGGAGATTGGTTTAGCGGTTGCTAAGGCGCAACATCGTGCACGTTTGTAGTCGGATCGTCAAAGTCGTCTCCACCAAATCGATAGTTATCATCTCATCGAAAGATCGGGACCCTCGCCTCTATCATCAACGAACTCCTGCAAAATATTAGTGACAGCAGGAGGCAAAGAGGAATGCACGTCCTCGAATGAAAATAATGCCTCTTTACACACAAAAGCATAGCAAACAGATTTGCTGAAATCTAGCTCATCAATATCAGATTTTGTGGGAAGTAAACATGCACTTTTCAATTTAATTTCAGAAGCAACACTAGATGGTTTATTATTAGGTTTCATTTGTTGCTCAAATTCTTTTGCCACAATCGGATTTTCAGTCTTATTTTTCTCCTGTTTTGCTTTATTAGCTCTATTAATATCATCTTTCAAAATGGATTCAGGAGTCATAGGAAGCAAAGTAATATTTTTATCCTTATGAACAAGAGTATACTGATTGTTTCTACCATGGTGTACAATTTTTTTATCAAATTGCCATGGTCTAACAAGTAATAAGGAACATGCTTGCATAGGTACCACATCACAATCAACATAATCAGCATATGTAGAGATACTAAAATGCACACGAACAGTATGTGTGACCTTAACCTTGCCGCTGTTGTTGAACCATTGGATGTAGTAAGGATGTGGATGTGGTCTTGTGGTGAGAGATAGCTTCTCCACCATCTCCATGCTAGCCAAGTTATTGCAGCTCCCTCCATCTATGATGACGCGAACAGAACGTTCCTTCACAACTCCCTCTGTATAGAACAAATTATGCCTCTGATTTTGTTCAGCTTGTGTAATCTGCACACTCAAAACACATTGAGTAACTAAACATTTATACCTGTCAGCATCTTCAGCAGCCATGTATTGCGTCTCATGATCAGAATCCTCTCCACCATGTTCTTCATGTGTAATAAGAGCCAAAGTCTCCTCATCATAGTCACTAGCGGACTCATACCCACCATTCTCAGTAGCAATCACCACGCGCTGAGATTGGCATTCTCTTGCAAAATGTCCTCTTCCCTTACAACGACGACAAATAGTATCACTTGTGTGCCCTGTTGATGCCATGGAAGAAGAAGAGCTCTGCGCAGGCCCGGCAGGTGTGCCCTTGGCAGATATTGGTGGTTGTGCCTGCTTTCTTGTATCACGGCTGGAGGTGGCACCTGATGGAGGTGCTAGTGGAGTGGAAGTAGAGGATGCGCGTGGTGTCCATGATGAAGATCGACCTACAGAAAAGTTTTGTTCACGCCAATGCCTGTCGATCCTGCACTTCACGTTCAGCTTTACAAGCAAGATGGAATAAACGAGTGATTAATATACTCCTTATACTATAGAATGGTCTGAATCTCTCTATTTAATCCACCCATAAAACGTGCAAGCATAGCTTCATTCTCCTCAACAATACCACATCTAATCATGCCAGTTTGTAATTCCTGATAATATTCTTCTACAGAATTTTGTCCTTGTCTTAAACGCTACAATTTTTGAAGTAATTCATGTTGATAATATGTTGGAACCCAACGAGTACGCATAGCAGTTTTCAAAGCAGCCCAAGTAGCTGGAATAGGATATAATCTACAATGTTCAGACCTCCAAACACATGCAAAGCTAGTGAAAGCACAAACAGTAGCAGGAACACGTCTCTCCTCAGGATATTGTAAACATGTAAATCGTTGTTCAGTTTCTAACTCCCAAGTAAGATATATATCAGGAACATATCTACCCTCAAATGGTGAAATATTCAATTTTAGTTTAGGAAGATGGTCATGTACCTCAGGTGGTGGTGCAGCCCTACCGTTGCGATGATATGCATGAGGACGACCTGGTGGTGGTGGTGCTGGTGGTTGCACGTAGTTCTGATTTTGGTCAACCTCATCCTCGTAATGGTCCTCCACCTCTGCAGTACCAGCAGGAGTGACAGAAGCACCAACAGTAGGTACAACAGCACCAGAAGTTTGACCAGGCTCAATGGGAACGCGTTGTGCTCGTCCCACTTGATTTGGAAGACGATGTTGTTGTTGTTGTTGTAGAGGTGCGACAGGTGCAGCGGGCGGTGGTAGACGTGCGAGCAATTCATTAAATTTGTGATCGAGCTTTGTTTCAAACGGCTTGTCAATGCCATCTATCTTCTCCAGGGCCTCTTCAAATCTATTTAGCACATCTTCCACCTGTCCACTCATCATTTGCTGAAACTTATCATGTAACTCTTTGTTTGTCATGTTCTCCCAGTCAGTCTCAGCGGCTTGTGATCCTGCCATGGTTAGCAGCAATAGAAACACACAAGAATATGATCCTACAGACTACTAGTAAGTGGTGGACAATCACAAATCCGTCAAGCAAATCTCAAATTCTTACCAGTTCTTACCCAGCAGCAGGCGGTGATCGGCAACCGTCATAGTCAAAACTCTCAAAGCTTGGATACAGCGATTACCAGGGAGAGTCAAATGCACGACGTAGATGTATATGGAGCTAGGAAGGCTTATAATATGGTAGCAAAAAGGGTCAGCAATAATCAATTCAGAGATGCAAAGTTGAATAAACGCTCAACGACGGTACTGTGCTGGTCCTAGGCTAGACCGTGCTAGAGACGCGAGCCTAGAACACTAACAAAATCACGGTGCTGCACGTAAACAAGGGAGGAGCACGCTCTAAATTTGTTTTTTTACACTTTTTTTTGCTCCACAACAATTGTTTTTCGAAAAAGTCTACAAAAGGTCTAAAAACTGCCTAGCCAGAATTTTCTACACTTAGTTTGGAACTATTTTTCTTCTGCGGGGGTGCACGGAATCTCAGGAGTCCTATTCTGTCACGACTCGAAGTATCGCGTGATCCAGAAATCAAAAACAATGCAACAATTACTGGACTCAGACTAGGACTGGTGGCGGAGATGAATCTGGTGGAATCTCGGACTGGTGGCGGCGATGAATCTGGTGGCAATCGGACTGGTGGCGGATAAATGTTGCAGGTGGACTCGGATTGGCGTGATGGCGGTGGATATGTGTTGGCGTATATGGCAGCGACGATGAAGTTGGTGTGGTGGTGGTATATGGCAGCAGCGATGATGATGATGCGGTGGTGATATATGGCAGCGGTGACGTGACAACCTGTGAACAGAACTCGAAACTCTAAAGGTCTAGACGCTAAGACCAACAACTTGACACGACGATGCAACCGCAAATTCAACAAAGCAAATACAGAAAAGATTATGCAAAGGCTCAGATTGGTTCGGATAGGATGAACTAACCCTAATTTTTTGGCTTTTTCGTGGACTATAGGTACGAAGAACAGACTCGATCTAAACTATGAAAAACTGTAAAATCTCACCGAGCAACTAGGCAATCTGATACCACTTGATAGAGGCGAAGGTGTCCCGATGTTTCGATGAGATGGTGGCTATCGTTTCTATGGGAGTCGACCTTGACGATCCGACTACGTATGCGCGAGACGTCGCGCCTTAGGAATCGCTAAACCAACTTCCGAGGGGTTATTGACCACGCCGGAGCATGAACAACCTGACCACGAGGGTCGGTTTCCTGCGAGCAAACGAAGAACAAGCAAGAAACTGAGATTGCAATCTGGATATTGCGAATATAAGATGAAATCTTTATTGATCAAGGTGGGGTTTTGTGACATCTTCGTCTGGTCATTGGACACAAACGAAGTACACGAAGTTGCAGCGATGGCCAACTTTTAATCTAAACAAAACCCAAAGTCTAAACGACGCCCTAAGGGCTGTATATATGGAGGAAGAGGGGGGAATTTCGTGGCCCTTGGAGGAGGGGTCCGAAACCAACCCTAACTCTTGTTTCCCCACACATACGGACTCTAAAAACAGCCTATACTTAAGTATTTCGAAAATACATGGGCCTGGCCCAATAATAAGGTGACACAGCACCTAAAATAGCCTCTAGACGAAATTTATGAAGTGGCATCTTGTATATTTCGTCCAAGGCTTCATGCACTCCTTATGGTGGCTTCAAAGTCTTGAAATCATCACTTGTAACTCCGTTCTTGATTCCCTTGCGCATGCCATCATCTCCATGCTTGATCTTGCTCCAAAGTTCATCTTTCTTGTACAAGCTAGGTCCTTCATTTGTAAGCAAAACAAATGTATCCAATTTAGGCAGCATCATATTCTCATGAACATTAGAATCGTTACCAAGAAACGAAAGTACCTGATAATTCAATTGGCGTGCGCGAGCTCTAGTAATTGGTCCAGTATGTATAGCCGCAGGGGCTGTGGGTGTAACAATGGTATTGATGTCCTCATCATGGCTTCAATGACAAGGAGTCCGGCGCGTAGATTGTCTTCGGCATTGCAAGGCGGGTTCCCCCTTCCGAGCTCCTAGTTGATCTTCAGATGTAATGATTGTATACGGACTTGTATGCAGAACCGTAGAGGATATAATGTTTCATGGGTTCAACCCACCGACCATTTTTTTGGTAATATGACACCATGCCTGCCCGGCCTTTGCTTGCGAACCGTTTTAGCCGGCCCGTCACCCCACATCCCAGGACGTGGCCCTATTGGCGCATCTTATCCAAACGGAGATCGTGCCTCCCTTTTTAAGGGATTCCTGTCGACCCGAACGTGGGTAACCCAACCATCGCTTGGGTACAACTCCTTGGAAACAAGCAAGTTTTTGATGCCCGAGAGGAGACGTTTGATATCTGTAGTCTTTATATAGGCGTACAGACCCGTCTTTTTCTGCCACGCTCGCCTCTTCCTCAGCCTCTGCTACCCTGAGTTTCAACACCCGGGTTTCAGGCGCCACCAGCCTGATGCGGAGCATCCTATGGACATCACCATGTCAAGAGTTCATTCGGCAAGTGACACGTGCGACATCTACTTCACATACATAAAGGTGAATCCTCTCCTTTACACGTGCTCACTTGACCCCTTCCAGGATGGTATACTACTTGACCCTCCATCGTGCATGCATAGGTACTGTCGGAGCTTCACGAATGTCGAGGAGGAGTGCAAGCGCCAAGGAACAACTACAGCATCCGTGAGGGAAGCATGGAAGATAAGGAAGAAGAAGCCTAGACAAGTTTCTGGAATGCCCGGAACTTCCGGCCCCCGGAACCTCCGGCCGTCCCGGAACTTCCGGCCTCGACGCATCAAAGCCGTCCAAGAGTGTGCCAACTCTCTGGATAGCCTGGACCTTGGCCGAACCTTCGCCTGGACCTTCCGGCCGTCCCCGGAACTTCCGGCCCTACCTGCGCAGACACTCGGGCTGAAGCCCATGTACCCTTTCGCCCCTCACTTACCCCTTTGTGGACCTAGACTATATAGACTCCTCCACCTCCTCCTTTCTAGGGTTAGCATTGGTTTAGCTCAATTGAGAGATAGAGCTACTCTCATCCATATCGGATCTCCTCCGTGCGAGAGACTGCGGCCTCTTCGGAGAAGATCCCTTTGGATTCAAGCCCCCTTTCTAAGGTAAGATCCTCCCGTGGATTCAAGACCTCCTCACGAAGAAGACCGACTACCCTTGTATCGTCTTTAGTTGTCCGTGGATCGTGTATCTTCTCTTATGTACTTGTGTATCTAGCACATGTGTGATCATTCTTGTTGGTTTGAGTGTTCTCTTGTGTTCCCCTCGTGTTTTCCCCTCGTTTCCCTCCTCGTGTTCTTCGCGTTCTTCGCGGGATCCGCTCCTTTCGTGAAAGATCGGGCGATTAGGGTTCTACCCTACATCATCTTGGTATCAGAGCCACGTTGATCACGATTTCAGAGCCTCCCCTCTTTGTTTGCTAGCCTAATTTTGTTGATTTTGTCCCTAATTTGAAACTCCCCACCAAAAACAGCCCCAAATATTTTTGATTTGTTGGTTTGACGAAGTTTTGTTGGATTTGATCCATAGATTTGCTTGGTTTCAAGTGGATCTAGCATTCCCCATCTTTTCCCCCATTTCTATCCACGAAATCTTCCCAATTTTGACCTTGGAAATCAAATTTTTCCGCCCCCGTTCTCAGATCCGGAATTTAGGTTTCGTCCCGGAATAAATTCCACGACCCCCGGAACTTCCGGACTCCCCCGGAACTTCCGTCCTAGCCCCGGAACTTCCGGGCTAAACAGAATATTTACCCCAAAAATCCCCAGACTCCCCGCACTTTTTTCGTGACCCCTAGAACTTCCGGCCTAACCCAAAACATTGCACAGAATTTCAGCATCAACCTTCTTCACCGTTTTCATCACAACTTTTCACTCCGAACTCCGATTTGAGTGTTCTTTGGCTCGTTTTGAAGCTATCGACGTGCCCGAGGACCTCACCTTGGTTTCACCACCTTTTGACACAATCAAATTTTTTGAACTTTGGCATCTTTGCCTAGGGCTTCCACCACATCATCTGCTACACCACCACCGACTTCCGCAACCTAACCAATTTTGTTCCCCATCGCATATGTGGTTGCTTGAGGAGTGATTTGAGTCTCCTAAGGTGTCTAGGCTACTTAGGGACGGTTGCTTCTTCATCAACCGCCACCCCCACCATAACTTCCGCATAGGCATACCAACCATACACTTCTTCCACCCCAACTTAACCCAATTTTGTTTGTGTTGTGAGTTGTGTCTCCTAAGGTGTTTCGGCTACTTAGGGACCGTGCTTGCAACTCCGACACCGTGTATAGTCCACCACCTTACCCTCCACTTACACATTGCATCTCAAATCCCATAATTGCATTCCCACAATCCCACTGAGCTTCCGCAACCACCACCGCATCCCGCTACCACCATTTTGACATTTGAGATTTTGAGTTCATGGTTTTCCTATTTCCTAAGGTGTTTCAGCTACTTAGGGACGAGTCTCCATCATCTTGGTATCTCCATCAAGATCACTGCCACTCATCATCGCCAAGGACGGTAACCTCCATATCATCTTGGTATCGTGGTATCCCTCCATTGTATATTCCCTTGCCATTGCATTGATAACCCCTAGCCCATTTTGCGTCACTTGCCTATCGAGACTAGCCATTTGAGTATTGCCGGCAACGTTATTTGTGCACATTAGTGATCCACACCATACATTGCATACATACCATACCATATCGGTATCATCTTGGTATCATATCATCCTTCGTGCCTCAAGTTTGTTCCCGCATATACACAATAGCTATCTTGGTTTGTGCATTGTGAAAAAGTGGCCATACAAAAAAGAGAATAAATCTTTTAAGCAAAGAAAAAGAGTGAACAAATGATGCGGAGCATCCCATGATCATCCCCATCGACGCACCGACACCTCCAACGACACCACTTGGACCAATGACACGAGCCCGAGCCAAAGCTATCAAAGATAAGGTGAACTCACTCCTCTCCGAACTTCCACTTTCTATGCATGAGACATGGCTACTACCTAAGTCCGAGGTGTTGTGCATGATTAGGCACCAAGAGGGCCCTCCCGAAGATGCGCATGAAGATGTACAAGTCCCCAAGACCACGGATGAGCAGAACCACCGGAAGGAGCCAAGAGCATCTCCCAGGCGCCGGACGTCCGGCCAAGGCCCTGGACATCCGGCCCCTGGAGCGTCTTCCTCTACAGCGGCCCAGCCACAGAAGGCTACAGGCCCCGGACATTCGGCCCCGGTAGCCCGGACATCCGGCCCCTTCCGAGCCCCCGGACATCCGGCCACCGGCCCAGAAATCCGCCCCCCCGAACTCAAGAGCAACAAATGCCACCGCTCCAGCCCGGACATCCGGCCCCCCTGCCTGGACCTCCGGCCTCCCCTGTCTGCGCACAGTGAAGGGCCGAGGCCCGTGTATCCCTTCTCCCCCAAGACTATATATACTGATAGAGGCGAGGGTGTCCCGATCTTTCGATGAGATGATAACTATCGATTTGGTGGGGACGAATTTGATGACCGACTACAAACGTGCACGACGTTGCGCCTTAGCAATCGCTAAACCAATCTTCTGAAGTTACTGATGATGCCGGAAGCACGGCCAGCCTGACCACGAAGGTCTATTCCTGCAAGCAATGGAAGAACGAGCAAGAATATGATAAAGCAATCTGAATATTGCAAATATATATGAAGTATTGATAATGGTGGGGATCCGTAAGCGGTCTTGGTCTGGTCGTTGGACACAAACAAAGTACACGAAGTTGCAATGGCTAACTTTTAACTAAACAAATCCCCCAGGAAAAAGCTACTAGATGGATCTACTTATATAGGAGCAAGGGGTGGCGGCCAAGGAGGTGGGAGGACGTCCCAAGGCAGCCTAAAACTAACCCTAGGTCGTACAAGGATCATGGGCCCAAGTGGAGGTGATGCAACACATTTGGACTTGTTGTTTGACTCGGATTCTGCTGCAACGTCAAATTGTTTCGTCGATATCTCAATGCTCCGGATGAGCTCAACCACGGTCCCACAAGCGAGCGAAAACGCAAGATGACGCGTGTTCCATTCGGTGAGCAACATGGAGGGTCCAACGTGCCGGGCTGCAACGCGAATGCGACAAGAGCGATGTATAGTCAAAACCGATTGACCGGTCGTCACCGGAACCACTATTCACACCAGAACCTTCATTGCTTGGCCTATGGCAGCCACTGCCCTAAAACCACACCTAATCTCCAGCCCCTTCCCCCACCTTTCGATCCCCTAGCCTGCATCAAGCGTCCCCTAGTTCGTCGGAAAGCCATGGTGCGCCGCAATATCACGTATTACAAGATGCTGATGCTGGAGCGCCACGTAGAAATCGCGGAGGCGGTCGGTGCCAGAGACCTCCGTTCCCAAGCTCGCTTTGCGGCGGGCCAATCCGCGAGTTCTCTGAAGCCAAGCTGCGAGGAGAAGGAAGCCGATCCAATGTTCATGGCGGAGGTCGCAACGAAGAAGGCCCCCGATGGGTATGAGATGATGGACGTCGACCTCGTGTCGGCGTTCAAGTCCCCCATGGTGCAGGTGGACCAGCGGTTCAACCTGGCGATACTAAAGAAGCACCGGGAGGCAGAGGCTCAACTCGACTCGGAGCACGCGCATGCCACTGCCATCGAGGCTCTCTTGTAGGCGGAACTGGATGTCATGGATGTGAACCGGGCAGCGGAGGTTCAACTTGAGGCGGAGCGTGCGAATGCCGCTGCCATCGAGGCCCTCCTACAGGCCGAACCAGACGTCCTGGACTTGAACCAGGTGTCAGAGGCTCAACTCGACGTGGAGCGCACAGATGCCGCTCTAATCAAGGCCCTCCTGCAGGCGGAACCGGACATCCTGGACTTGAACCGGGCAGCAGAGGCTCAGACTCAACGCGGAGCGCATGGATGCTGCTGCCATAGAGGCCCTCCTGCAGGCAGAACCGGACGTCCTCGACTTGAACCGGGCGGTGCTCTCGTCCGTGCAGAGCGCCCGCATGGTCCACGTGAACAAGTAGCTGGAGGCCGAGGACAACAACGGTGCGGAAACACACGTCGGAAGCTACGGCTGGTTCGTGCTGGCAGCCAAAGACGATGAGGCCGTCTAGTTCCGTGAGTAGTGATAGTTTTTCTTTATGTTGTTGTTTTTATGGATCTTTTTCTGTGTAGTAAAAACATATATTGTTATGGAAGTCGCCTGACTTGGGTCAGTCTACCATTTCAGGCGGTTGGATGAATATCCAACATCTCCTAACCATTCTTTGTCACCTCTTCTTCTTCCCCAACAGAACACCGCATGGGTCATACGGATACTTCCCAACATGCGGTTTGATAAACATACTCTATGAACGAAAATTATGTGTCAGCAGTAGGATGGCTGAGTTTGGTTTGTTCACATGCGACAGCACGTGTCAGTGAGGGTGCATTCCCTTGGTAGGGTTTGCGGCGTGCATGAGCGATTGTCCATGTGAGGGTGCGGTGCGACCGCGGCGTGCAGCAGCGACCGTGTGAGGGTGCGGTGCGACCGCGACAGTCGTGCGCAAGTGTACCTCGTTATCATTTCGAAAACTTTAGGCAATCTTGGCAAAAATGTGTGGCAAAGTATGGCAATGCAAGGCCTAGACCCAAACAGGATAAGTACGTAGTACTACGTACTAGGAGTACTAGTGTTAAAAAAAGAAAGGCGGGGTTTTCCGTCACGGGATTAATCGATACAAATCCTCATTTCACGTGTCAATTAATGCGTATTTTTTTCTCCAAAGCCCAAAGAGCTAACCATCTCACTCCTCATCGCTTGATTAAGGCAGCGCCATGCAAACAAAACCTTCTCACTTCTGCATGCATGCAGGGGATATTAATGTCCTCGGTTACTAGTACGAGGAAAACCCCATCAATTTTGCCTCGATTAGTGTTATTGGCCTTTTGCAAATTGTAATTTTCATATACTGGCCTTGTGTACAAAAAAATGGAGTAGTAACTATATTTAACTTCCTTCCCCATTGCGGTGCCGTCGACGATATCTCAAACATTGTGGTTTGGCGAAGTACGTTCGACGGAGAACACCATTGAGGGAGACCACGGTAAGTCATTTGCAAGTGCCGCCTGCAAGCCGGGACAACCACCTTATTTGCATCTAGGAAGTCCATTGAACCAAAGGACGCGTAAATGTACTAGTACTGCTCATACATAATAGCACCGTCCGTCCAGCTTAGTGCGGTGAAATGGTTTCTCGAAGAAGACGATGGAGAAGCGGAGGCCGCGAAGAGTGAAATGATGGTTGCTTCGTCCGTGCTTTGTAATTTGACACCTCACTACTTTGTGATTTGTGATAGAAGGGACAGGGGAGTAGACTTTGCCCTCTATATTGTACATGCGTCCAAGCACGGGAGAAAGAGGAGAGACATTGCATTTTTCTATTCCTTTAATCAATCAATCAGGGAGCTTCGGTTCCATCCTTTTGGATTTGGCAACACCGTCCACAATGGTTCCCACGATGCCAAAAGCTATTTTCACATTTGGCTACACATTGTGGATGCCCTTAACCGTACCACTTGGTTTTGCTCCTGTGTGCTATCTATACAAATCTCAATTATATTGATCTATGAAATTATAGAATCAAGATTAGTAAAAAGGAGGTGATTTTGCTACGCGGATGGCGGGGGAGGTTTCTTATTTTTAGGGGACGTTTTCCTGGTGGTTTGCTAACATGCGGTCCCATGTGTCAGTACTTTACCAAGCTGATCCACTTCCCAGGTGAGGCAGAACAACAGCAGAAGCAACACGTGGTTAACTTGAAGAAGATGAGGGAGAAGCGGATTCAGCAACGAGTGAAATGATGGTTGCTTCGTCCCTCCAACTTATTTTTTTAGCATTATTACTTCGTCCATCCAACTTAACTTCAGAAAAGGTGCAGCTTTTTGATTTGACGCCTCATTGCTCATTACTACGCCGGCGCCATGACTGGGTGCTTCACCCGGCTACTCTGCACTGTGTTCCGGTATGGCACGTGGAACCGGTAGCTTAATGCCCCACATGTTGGCGAAAGGGACTAGAAGATTTATGAAAGCGAGTGCTTCACTCTTACAACGAAGGAGTACACGACACGATGGCCCAGTGAACTGTCACTTGTACTGTATATAGTACTATAGTTTTGTTGTTTCGCACGATCCATCGATACAAACCCGATTAAACAGGAAAGGGCGGGATTTTTCCCGCGTGGTATATGATACTGGCCATACATTTCAAAGGCAATTTTAATGTATGCAAACTGAATAATTAAGTAACAATATGATATCTAGTAAAATTAAAAACACATATGATTTATTGTGTTAGAGTGTAGTAGTAGTGCTGTATTACATAGTTGTTAGATGTAACATGCGAGAATGTGTAGAGATGTAGTTTTGGAGAGCCCACAGAGAGAAAAGCGTAATACGTTCACCGAACTTCAGAATAAGCTGATTACGGTCACTATATACGTTTTGCGGTGATTATAGAGTCACTTGCTCATGGTTCAGCATCGGATTGCACTCTGTTGACCGGCCAAATAGTCTGCGTGGCACCATGTTGACTAGTTAAATTGACCACATTCCTTGTGGGTCCCACCTGTCAGTTCGCATAGGGAAAAGGTCAGATAAACACAAATTTACGCAGGCGCGACAAGACTCCACCCCGTGCGGGAATCACCTGGTTGTGTATGTGTCTGTCAGGGCCTGATGTGTGCGCATGCACGTGTAGGTTGAGCACTTGAGCGTGAGAGTGTGTGTTGGTCATGTGGTGTACTGGTGTGTGCATGCATGCGTGCATGTGTGTGTGTGTGAGTGTTGCGTGCGTACATGGCTGCATGTGTACGTGTGAGTGTTGCGTGCATGCGTGGGTGCATGTGTTCGTGTGAGTGTTGCGTGCATGCGGTTCGTGTGCATGCGTACGTCTGTGTATAATCACCACACCAGCTCCTGTGTGTTAAAACAGACGGCTCAGCATACCAATACAAGCCCACCTTGTCTGTTGTGAACGCAGTCATGACTTCGAACCACCATCTAATATTTTTTTGTCATTTGTTTTCATTCTTACTAGCAAGATGCCCGTGCGTTGCACGTAACATCAAGATGCATTTGTATGACTAGTTTATCTTGTGAGAGAAAAGGATGAACGAGGGAAGGCCTCATTTGCAAATGTGAAGAAGTGTGTGGGTACCTTTTTGCAAAATTGTCATAGTTTCTTTCCTATCCGTCAGATATAAATCAGACGGCCTATATTGCAGGATGGCAGGCACACCATCATCACCAACTCTGTTTTTTATAAGAGTGTATTTTATCCCTACTCTTATAAAAAGCATAGTCGGCGATGATCGTGTGCCTACCATCCTGCAATATAGGCCGTCCGATCTATATCTGACGGATAGGAAGGAAACTATGGCAATTTTGCAAAAAGATACCCACACCCCTCTCCACACTTGCAAATAAGGCCTTCCCTTGTTCATCCTTTTCTCCCACAAGATAAACTACTCATACAAATGCATCTTGATGTTCCGTGCAACGCATGGGCATCTTGATGTTCCGTGCAACGCATGGTCATCTTGCTAGTATTTTATAAGAGTGTAGATGTAGAGTAGATACAAGCCGACAGGTGGGCCCGATGGTAGTGAGATAATGTGATGCAACACTAGAGGTGCCACGTGGAGCATTGTGGGGGGGTATAGAGGGGGGTATGCAATGGAGAGAGAGATGCTTTTTGTTTCTCTTTATTTTGACTAACTTTATATATAGTATAAAAATATATAAATTCACAGTGCGGAATAAATATCATTGTGGGCACCATGCAATGCAAGCGTTCATACTCCTCCATATAACTTTGTGATGTTGTATATATGTAGAAATTCTAAAACATTTTTTGGCCACACTTTATTCAAAAGGAATGGTGTATGCGAAATAAACGTGAAGAGAGGGCTTTTTAGATCAATGGGGTACGTGAGTAACGTGTGTGAATGTGTAGTTGATGCATTTGGCAGGGCCTAGAGAGGTACGTGTGTGTATTACGTATTTGAGAGAGGCATGTATAGAGGGGCCGGCAGGGGGGCGTGGGAGAGATAGCACGAGAAATGAGAGTGGTCTAGAGAGAGAGAGATGAATATGACGTCATGACCAGAGATTCCCTTGAGTGTCTATATGCAAGGGGGAGTGGATAGAGGCACCAGGAAAATTTATTTTTTGTGTGTGGTGTCTGTGTTGGTATGTGTGGGTGTGAGAAGATAACGAGACGTGGGGGCAGAGGGTGTGTCACCGCGTGAGGTCCGGTGGGTCGAGGTGAGGCCCTTCGTTCGGTTCTGTCCTGCGCCACATTGGTCGGCCCGTGACGTATTTAGGGAGACCCATGGATGACTAGTCGTACAAGACAAAGATAGCATAATTGTGATGGACTCTATGTCCACTGACAAAGCCGGCTAGGATTTGTAACCCTAGGTTCTGGGACTAAGGTAACCCCTTTATCTCTGATATTACTATTCATCCAACCTAACTTTAAGGGGCATCCTACAGAATGCTCTACTAGAATCATACTCGTCGATTAGGAAGAGACGTGTGAGACAATGCGTGAGAGACAGGCCTAAAGATAATGTGCGTACAGGAGACACGTAGGCAGGTCTATGTATATAGAAAGGGTTGATGGGGATTGTGCGTGTGTATGCTTGCGAGAGGAAGAGTGCTTGTGATAAAGGCTAGTGAAAATAGTCGTAAATGGTTACGAGAGGGAGGGAGGGTTATATCGACAGCATGTGTGCGAGAAAGACACCTCGGGAGAGAGTGTGTGAGCATGTGTGAGAGACCACCGATGGAGAGTGAAACTACACATACAAGGCTGCTGTACACGTTGATTAAAGATATAAATTGTGTCCAAATATTAGGATGAGATCATGATATTTGCAATTCGCGTAAGGAACGGTCATTGATCCATCAGACATCTAGATTCTATCGAATTTGAGAATGTCTATGTTATTATTCGACACAATTGATCCACATAGTTAGTTTTTTGAACTCCAAACAATGTATCGCTTTAGCAATCGAATATAAACGTGAGTATAGTTCATGTTGTGTGTGTAAAGCACATTATACATACGAAAGTTACACAATAAACATTATAAATAGCTACCTATGAACTAGCATACATTTGAATTCAACTTAAGGTGGTTTTAAAAAATCGAATTCAACATGAAGTCCATTCAATTATTTGAATTTGATATCATAGCATTTGTAAATCATACCTAAATTATGGGGGCACCAATATTTGCTCTAATTTTGTACATAATAGCATATGTAGTCGTGTACAAAATAGATTCTAATTTATCTCCTCCATTCCAAAATAATCGTAGTTATAGGATTTTCAAGTGTGAAAATTTCAAAAAGAAGCGGATAATTTAATGAGGTTTTGAAACATACAAGGTCAAATTTAACGTTGTCTATTTAGGTCAGTCCTCAAAGTTCAAGATTAATCTAAACGTGAATGCTTGTGTTTCAAAATTTCGAACGAAGCACCAAAAGAGCCTCTACTCGCCCGAAACCGCGTGAGCCCAATGTTTGGTAGTACAAGGAAAATACTTTTCTAATAACTCTGACCTGTGAAATCTACCGGCCCGACGTCCAAAGGTCTAAACCAGGGTAGGTTTGTAGCTTCATCTAGACACCACGCAACCCCCTCCGAAAAACATTCAAAAACAATGGCCGCTTAAGCACACATGCGCGCGGCCGAAATCGCTCCCGCCCACTATTTGGGACACCTGGGATTACCATCCTACCCCCGACCTGCAGTAGGTCCAAAATTTAAGAGAGGGGCAAAGTTTGTACTTTCCCCAAATTTCAAACAAGCAGATACCATCTTCTGTTCAAAAAAGCCAAAAACAAGCGCGTCCCAGACCGAAACATGGTTCTCACCCCTCCCCCCCCCCGCCCACCCGCCCGATTCCCCATTTGTACTTCGTGGGCACAAAAACTACCTCTCCACCAGCGACGAAACCCCGGCGTCCTCCGTCCGCCACCCCATTCCACCCATCAACTGCCTCCCTCCTCCATCACGCTGGAGCCGATACCCCGACGTCGTCGTCCACCATGACCTCAACCGCAATGCCCTCCATGGCTAGTAGTTGAAGCCGAGCCCGAGCCATCCATACCCGAGCCAGTTCAACCATGCCATCCCGTGCCTCACCGCTGCCGCTCCAACTTCGCAACCCTCCACCGCACTAGAGTTGTTCCTGCTACGCCGTCCTTCGCAGCCTCGGATCTGCTACCCTTCCACCGACATACGGCCACGACAACATAGTCAACAATTTGGCCATGGGTTCGTCCAAGCCTGCACCCTCCAGAACATTGGTTTTCCCAGCAAAAAGAAGAAGATCGGCGCGACATGTGGAGGCGACCACACCGGCAACAGAAAATGGTACTCCTCTTCCCTTATTCATGCAAATCTTATGTGTCTGCTTGCACGGTATTCATTCCACAAAAGACACTAGTTGACCGCTTCTTCTTGATACTAGATGTTCCTAGTAACTCGCGATGCACAAGGTTTCTCCTCATATACTATTTCACCTTAGCTAGAGGTCCGTCACCCCCCTGAATTTCAATTCCTGGTCAGTTGATTCCCAATTAACGAAAGCATTCCCTGGCGTAATAGGTGCTAGTCTACCTATTACGCCGGGGAAGCAGCGCCTCGGTGTTTATCTTAGGGGCGTGTGGGGCCTAGAGCTACTGGCGCCCGATCTGGAGGTCGACCGGGATTAAAGGAATGGCCTAGGGGCGCTGCCAAGCACGGCGGTGGTGTGAGGTCGAAGGAAGGGCGTGGCGGCGGAGGCAGGGGTCTGGGCCGGTGGTCGCTGGCGGTTCGAGAAAGATCGTCAACAGTGACTGGCGGGAGGTAGACAAAGGCCATCTGCCCGTTCCTTATAGATTAGACGGTTCATTAAATAAATCGACTGGCCTATTTATTTTCAGTCGACTGTTATCTTGATATGACCACATGTGGTGCTATGCTAGCGGAGTACCTGCATTTCCTGTGCTCATATATTAAAAAATCATATGGAGTAGAATCTAATTTTGTTTGCCATGCAATGTTGTAGAGCTATCATATGTCTCATGTCATTTATTTTTCAGCCACCTGGTATCTGCTACTTTTACAGTGCACTAGTTCTGCACACACTTCACCCATACTCTCACCATTGTGTTTTTATGCAAGGGTATTTCAGAGTCTGCCTCAAGAGAAGAAGAAAAGAAAAGAGAGAGGTTGCTCCAGCTTTCTACGCGGGTAACCACGGCACATTACAACGCTATAAAGGGTGCAATGTCAGCAGATGGAGACGGTAAACGTAGCTCTGGAGTTGATGACCTCGCTCGCAATGAACCACCATCCCAGGTGCTTGCTTTAACTTCGCGGTGTCATATGTGGTTGCATGTTCCATATGGTGTCTAGCTTGTATTCGAAAGGCCGAAGTCGGTCTTTATTAAGATAAGGAAAGATATTTTTTACATGAACCACCATCCCGTGAGCACCAGAAGAAAAATAGCTAGTCAGGGCACTGGCCGAGTCAGTGACAAGCCCAGCCAAGAGAGGCATCACCTGGAAGCCAACTAAAAAGCCGCGATGGTGGTGAAGCAGCCCGCCTCCCACCAGGCTCGCAGGTCCTAGATGATCATGCTCACCACTCCAGCCGGATGTCTAGATTGTATTGCTTCTAATTTGGTTAAATTGCATCTGCTTAGCTTACACATTATACCTTTGAATATGACATGCCTTTCTATTTTTGGTACATACTAGTACATTTGTGTATTAACCATGTTCTTACATCAAACTAATGTTCTTGTGTATCCCTCGTCAATCACTTATGATGAGGTAGTCAGGCAAGTGGATTACTCCTCATTTAAAGAATGCAGCGTCAGCCCCCCGACATCATTCTCAAGAAATAGCAAGGCTACATGAAGATAGTGAATATAGCTCTGTAGTTGATTACCGCATTTCCCCTACACTAGCATCGCAGGTGCTTGCTCTAACTTGGCAGCGTGATATGTGGTTGCATGTTGCATATGGTGTCTAGATTGTAATTCTTCCGATCTGGTTAAACTGCATGTGCTATTTTGCCTAGCTTATAAATTATACATGTTAATGTGACATGCCTTCCTGTATTTAGTACATAGTACATCAGTCTATCTAGCATGTCCTCACATAAAACTATTGTTTTTTTATCCCACATAAATCAATATGACGAGACACCTTCAGTATATGCAGTGTGATATTAGTTGCATCTTTAATATGATTTATAGCATGCGCTGCTTCTAATTTGTTGAAATGCCATTTATGATGGGACACTTTTAACTTGGCAGAGTCATATTGGTTGCATCTTTCACGTGGTGTCTAGCTTGCATTGCTTCTTATTTGGTGAAATGGTTTCTGCTTAGTTTACACAAACAGTTGTGAATATGCCATGACGTCCTTTTTTTCGTATTATTCCATCCTGGAATCATGTGTTTGCCTTTCATCAAAGTAGTGATTGTCAGTATCATGCACGAATGAGTTTTGAAGAGTGAATTTTATTACTTTTTCTTGTCGGTTTTACTTGACAATTCAAAATCAATGAAGCAGAAGGAAGTTAGCAAGGCAGTGGATGAAGGTGCTCCTTCCAAATGGAGGGCCTCTACAGAATCTACTCCTCCATCCCCCCAAGATGATTTCCAAGACAACACATGCATAGACACTCAACGTAGCTATGTTGGTGATGAGCACGTCTCCCCTAGTGCACCATCACAGGTGCTCCCTCTAACCTGGCACTGTTATATGTGGTTGCATGTTATGTTTGATGTCTAGCTTGTATTGCTTCTAATTTTGTTGAATTAATCTGCTTACTTTACACATTATACTTGTGACTAAGACACGTGTTCCTGTTTCTAGAACATACAATATCTGTCTATCACACCATGTTCTTACATCAAATTACATTTGTTCTAAAGAACTAATTTTTTTTTCGTTTTTCTTGTCGGCTTGAGTTAACATGGCACAGAGAAAGAGGAAGTGAGACAGAACGACAGGGAAAGGGAAGCGGAACAATCCTGTAGATTCTGCTGGTACTGATGGTGCAATAGAAGGTCAAAGTCTAGCGGAAAATTGTACCGACAGGGTATCCCATGCTACACGAGCTGCAGAACAAGCCAAACAGAAACAAATAGCTGCCACCAAACAAGCAGAGACAACCCTAGTTGTTGCAACACCTTCCACAGTACCACCAGCTACACAATATACTCATTCGTCAACTCAGCTAGCAGCACGTTCCCAAGATCCCTTGCCACCTGACACTACTTCCGAAGAACTCTAGACACAAGATGAGTTGGCAAGATCAGATGAACTTTGTGATCTTCAACAGCAAGAAGGTAGTTGCCGGAGTCAAGTTATAGTTGCATGCTTCTTTATATGTAGTCTCACAGTTTGATGTACACTAACACTTCCTATGTTTGTTGTTGGACTAGCACCTAGGCGCAAGAGGAAACAAACATCAGGGATAATGCTCGATAGGTTAACTAAATCTAGAGGAGGAAGAATGAAGATCCGTTTTGAGGCAGGTTTAAAAAGGCCACGTGATGCTACAGAGTCAGCCAAGTTAGTATCAGATGCAGCAGTTGCTGTTAGGTGTCATGTACGTATCCTCCCAACATGGATTCAGTACATGAATGACAAAGACAAAACCCAGTTCAACACCTTCCTCGACCATTTATCTGTAAGTATGGTTATTTATGGAAACTAGTAATATCGTCTTGCTCTGTCCAATACTTTCTAGGTTGCTGATAATGAGACTCCCATAATTTTCAACATATGAGGTTCAAGTTGGATAGCCAAGATGATGCAACTAGACAAGCTTGCACCCATGTTTTCAAGTCTGCTCTGCGACAGTATCGGTATAACTTGAGGAAAACACACTTTGAAGGCAAGGCTAACAGTGAACTTGCCCAAACATCTCCAGTGGAAAATATATCTGATGAAGACTGGAGAGGCCTCGTTAAACAATGGTCCAATCTGAAGTATCAGGTACATTATATATATGTGATCAGATCACATGTTGAAGTCCTATTTACTCATGTGCCACACAAATCTATCTTCTTGTAGGCGAACTGTTCAAAGAACAAGGCCAACCATACGAAAGTGAAATTCCAACAGACGACAGGATCTCGTAGCTATATCGCACACTGCGAGGCTCTCGTAATTAGTTGATGTTTCACTCTTTTCGCTGTACCATATTATCAGATCTATATTGACTTGTTCCAAATGCAGAGAAAAGCACGCAAGGACCAAAAAGTACCTGAACCAAATGCTATCGAAATCTTCAAGGACTATCACACCAGCATGAAGAAGGGCATGACTACACCAGTCAAAGCCGCTATTGTAAGTCCTTAATCCTCATGACTTTTAACTACTACTTACTCTGACTTGTGCCTTGAACTGCATGGTTTGAAGCCAATGTCTATTACTCTTTTCAATTTTATACACAATTGTCTTAGCGTATCATTGCACCTTACAAGGTTTAAAAGAGAGGAGTGATGATCCTTTGATCTTGACCTGTAATCTAGTTCTATGCTGGACTTTCCCACACAATGTTACAATTGCTTGTTTGTCTGTTCTCAGTTGTTTTGTGATATCAATGATGTCATACTATGCTTACCGTATTATAAACTTCGTCTCTTTATCCATAGCCCTCAATACAATGTGAAGAAATAGACAATACATTAGCGATGGTACATGGTCATATGTTTGGAACCTGGTTTTATTATGTACTTTCCAATAAAATACAACTATTATTTTACATGGGTTCACCAGAATAAGTTCTGTATATAGACCAAAGCTATTTTGTTTGGTTTTGCTGCCTCTTTAATATATTATGTTCTAGTACAACAAATGTAAAACCACAACTTTTCAGCGAGCTATGCAAAAAATGGTGGAGCCACCACCTTCTGAAGGTGGTGAGGCAACTATAACCTCAATGTCAGCTCTTGCTGCAGTGGGTCAGTACATATCCACTAACAGTGCCAAAAGCACGTTCCTGCGTAATACGGGCTTGGTTGTTAAGGCAATCTCGTCCAAACTGCCTCATGATCAAGATATGCAAGCTCAAAACAATGTTGTATCTGCGCTCTAGACACAAGTCCATTCCCTAACAGAGACCCTTTGTGAAACAAGGAGAGACATTGTTCGATGTTGTCAAGATAAGCATGGTTTTGAAACCAGACTATCAGACATTTGCTATGTTGTTCAGGAGCCTAGGAGAACTGAAGGCGAAGGTTATGGTGCTCCACCGGACAATACAACATGAAAACGTAACAGTCAGGTCAAATGAATTGAGCTTCTAAACTTCTGGTGGTGCATTTATCTGCTAGACCGTTAACTTTTATGCAACCTTCCTTTTGAATTATAGTTGTAATTTGTTTTGGTGCGATACAAAATTTGTTCTTAACTTGCAGCCACCGGCTGAAGAAAACAGCAAGCCATTTTTGTATAGTGTAGGGTGTTCCCTATATTATCACTGGTGGCGAACTTTGATGCCCACCGGCTGTAGTTAACATGGGCCTCCTACGGGCCGTAGAAACAATGGGCCTTCTAAGGGCCGTAGAAACAATGGGCCATCTATGTGGCATAGAAACAATGGGCCTCATACGGGTTGTAGACACAATGGGCCTTCTATGGGTCGTATCATCAATGGGCCTTCTACGGGTTTATGATCGGTTGGCCAAACATGGGCCAATAACAGACCGATGATGAGGACATGACTACCTTGGATACGGCCAAAAATATTGCATACATGCATATTTGTCAGGTGATTTCTAATGCAAACTATTCAATAATCTATTTATGTTATCGAGAACAAAAATACTTCACACACTTTTGTGTTTTGTCTAATTGCAGGTGTATGGGACATTTGTACAATCCACATATGAAGATAAGGGAAAAGGAGAAGTTTAGGTTGTGTTCAAAAAGTCCTTCTCACGTCACTTCTGGGCCAAGAGAAGATAGAGTCCAAGTCTCTCACGTTCTGGATTCAGATTCGGACTGCACAGACATACCTGACTCAAAACGCCAACAACTTTTTCATACGGACTCCGAATTGGGTGATTCTTTTTTTTGTTGGAAACTAGATTTCGTGCTCTTTCCAACACAATTGGATTCACCTTCAAATTCGTCCGGAGCATTGAGTTACGGACGAAACAATCTGACGTTGCAGCAGAATCCGAGTCAAACTACAAGTCCAAAGGTGTTGCATCACCTCCACTTGGGCCCATCAGCCTTGTACGACCTAGGGTTAGTTTTAGGCTGCCTTGGGACGTCCTCCCACCTCCTTGGCTGCCACCCCTTGCTCCTATATAAGTAGATCCATCTAGTAGCTTTTTCCTTGGGATTTGGTTAGTTAAAAGTTAGCCATTGCAACTTCGTGTATTTCGTTTGTGTCCAACGACCAGACCAAGACCGCTTCCGGATCCCCACCATTATCAATACTTCATATATATTTGCAATATTCAGATTGCTTTATCATATTCTTGCTTGTTCTTCGATTGCTTGCAGGAATAGACCTTCGTGGTCAGGCTGACCGTGCTTCCAGCATCGTCAGTAACCTCAGGAGATTGGTTTAGCGATTGCTAAGGCGCAACGTCGTGCACGTTTGTAGTCGGATCGCCAAAGTCGTCTCCACCAAATCGATATTTATCATCTCATCGAAAGATCGGGACCCTCGCCTCTATCAAGTGGTATCAGTTTTCAGGTTGCTCGGTGAGAATTTCCAGTTTTCCTAGATTAGATTTATTTTCTTACCTATTGTCCAAGAAAAAGCCACAAAAAAGAGTTAGATCTATTCATCTTGATAGAGGCGAGGGTCCCGATCTTTCGATGAGATTATAAATACGATTTGGTGGAGATGACTTTGACGATCCGACTACAAACGTGCATGACGTTGCGCCTTAGCAATCGCTAAACCAATCTCCTGAGGTTACTGACGATGCTGGAAGCACGGTCAGCCTGACCACGAAGGTCTATTCCTGCAAGCAATCGAAGAACGAGCAAGAATATGATAAAGCAATCTGAATATTGCAAATATATATGAAGTATTGATAATGGTGGGGATCCGGAAGCGGTCTTGGTCTGGTCGTTGGACACACACGAAATACACGAAGTTGCAATGGCTAACTTTTAACTAAACAAATCCCAAGGAAAAAGCTACTAGATGGATCTACTTATATAGGAGCAAGGGGTGGTGGCCAAGGAGGTGGGAGGACGTCCCAAGGCAGCCTAAAACTAACCCTAGGTCGTACAAGGCTCATGGGCCCAAGTGGAGGTGATGCAACACCTTTGAACTTGTAGTTTGACTCGGATTCTGCTGCAACGTCAGATTGTTTCGTCCGTAACTCAACGCTCCGGACGAATTTGAAGGTGAATCCAGTTGGGTTGGAAATAGCACGAAATCTAGTTTCCAACAGAAAAAGAATCACCCAATTCGGAGTCCGTATGAAAAATTTGTTGGCGTTTTGAGTCAGGTATGTCTGTGCAGTCCGAATCTGAATCCAGAACGTGAGAGACTTGGACTCTATCTTCTCTTGGCCCAAAAGTGACGTGAGAAGGACTTTTTGAACACAACCTAAACTTCTTTTTTTCCCTTATCTTCATATGTGGATTGTACAAATGTCCCATACACCTGCAATTAGACAAAACACAAAAGTGTGTGAAGTATTTTTGTTCTAGATAACATAAATAGATTATTGAATAGTTTGCATTAGAAATCACCTGACAAATATGCATGTATGCAATATTTTTGGTCGTATCCAAGGTAGTCATGTCCTCATCACCGCATTATGGCCGTAAATGGGCTAGAGTTGAAATCGTCTGTTCATGGGCCGACAATAACGGGTCGTCATTAATCGGTCGTATTTTGATGATGCTATGAAAACGGCCCAACGTATTAACGGGCCACAAATGGGCCGACTGTAACCACGGGCTGAATTTGGCCCACAAGCAGAAAATGACAGTAACGGGCCATAAGTAAACGAATGTGGAAATGGGCCCAAGAATAAATGGGCCCCGAGAAGGCCGAAAGATAACATGGGCTGGAAATGGCCCAATGGAATAATGAGCCGTTAATGGGTATAAAGTGATACACGGTTCATTACGGGCCAATTTCATCACGTGCCGTTAATGGGTATAAAGTGATACGCTGTTCATTACGGGCCAGTTTTACCACGGGCCGTTAATGGGCCGAGATTAATAAGGGCCTCATACGGGCCGAAAGACGTCATGGGCCATACATGGGCTAGAAGTTAAAACGGGCTGGAATTATATTGGACGGCCCAGATGACGCTACTAGGCCTTATTCGGATAGGCCGTAAACGGGCCCTGGGTTAGAGGGTTGTAAATGGGCTATATGCGAATAGGTCGTTAACAGGCTTGCCATGGGCCTGCCCGCCACCTTTTGACCAAGTCAAATGGGCCGCCTTTTCACAGGAATGGGCCTCTGTTGGGCTGTGCCACGTGTCAATGTATCATAGGAGCTTTGGGTCCAATGAGTGGATGACATCTATCCCAACGGTGAGCCGACACGTGTTTCCTCCAGCCAATGATGATTTTACACGTGGAAAATCCCCATTGGTCGGGGCTATTAACGGGTTATGGGATCCAAAACCCGACCCAATAGCTTAACGGTCTTCCGTTACGGTGGATTCCACGTGTCGGTCACCCTTGACGAAAGCACTTCTGTGACGTGTGATTTATCGTCATGGAAGTGGACACTTCCGTGATGATAATTTTGGTAATGTCATGGAACACTTCTACGACAGCACAGGTATGACTATCTTGATTCTATCATTAATTTGTCATGGATGTAAATGCATGATAGAAAACATGACCTACTGTGACAAACACATATCATCATAGAAGTGTACTTTTTTGTAGTGCAAGAGAAAGAGCAAGAGCGAGAGCAGCAGCGCAAGCAAGAGCAAGAGCAGACCTGGCAGGGGACCAAGAGCAAGAGTAGAGCAGCAACGCGAGCGATAGCTAAAGCAGCAGCATCTCCTACTGATGTGGACATCGCCGCCGAGGGAGCGATGTCATGGAGGAAGTGGCGGGTGATGCTGCCGTGGATGGAGCCGCACCATGTTGGCTCGGGACCAAGCGCCGGTAGCACCGTGAGATCGAATCAAGAAGAAAATGCGGCTATTAGTGTACAACCTCTTTGGTGGCACTGATTAGGCCTCAGCTTCATCCGAGGAAACGTTGGGGCAGCTCATTAGAGGTGGAGGACGGGGTGGCTGAACCGGAGAGACGACGAGATTGACGAGAGATCCTCATCTGGTACAGGGGATGAGGGACATCGAGGTGTTGCTGTGGACGACGTCATTGGGGAAGAGCCTCTGGCTGGGTGGCGGACGGAGGAGGGAGTGGGGCTTCACGGGATTTCGCGTCCTCGGTGTACGAATGGGTGGCTGATGGGATGGGAGTGGGGAACCATGGCTTTGGGACACGCTTGGCCGAAATGTGGGGTAAGTTACGAAAGTAACCCCACCGGTTGGAGCTAGGAGGTTCTTTCGGTTCAGGGGTATCACGGGCAATTCGCGTGTTGGGATTTCGTAGGAGGTGGGAGTTTTCGCGCATTGTAATTTTGGGATAGCAAGGCGTGGGTTGAGATGGAGGTGAAGGAAATATGCCCTAGAGGCAATAATAAAGTTGTTATTTATATTTCCTTATATCATGATAAATGTTTATTATTCATGCTAGAATTGTATTAACCGGAAACTTAGTACATGTGTGAATACATAAACAAAGAGAGTGTCCCTAGTATGCCTCCACTTAACTAGCTCATTAATCAAAGATGGTTAAGTTTCCTAGCCATGGACATGTGTTGTCATTTGATGAACGGGATCACATCATTAGAGAATGATGTGATGGACTAACCCATCCGTTAGCTTAGCACTATGATCGTTTTGTTTATTGCTATTGCTTTCTTCATCACTTATACATGTTCCTATGACTATGAGATTATGCAACTCCCGAATACCGGAGGAACACTTAGTGTGCTATCAAACATCACAACGTAACTGGGTGATTATAAAGATGCTCTAGAGGAGTCTCCAATGGTGTTTGTTGAGTTGGCATAGATCGAGATTAGGATTTGTTACTCCGATTGTCGGAGAGGTATCTCTGGGCCCTCTCGGTAAAGCACATCACTATAATCCTTGCAAGCAATGTGACTAATTAGTTAGTTAGGGGATGATGCATTATGGAACGAGTAAAGAGACTTACCGGTAACGAGATTGAACTAGGTATGAGGATACCGACGATCGTATCTCGGGCAAGTAACATACCGACGACAAAGGGAACAATGTATGTTGTTATGCGGTTTAACCGATAAAGATCTTCGAAGAATATGTAGGAGCCAATATGATCATCCAGGTTCCGCTCTTGGTTATTGACCGGAGTCATGTCTACATATTTCTCGAACCCGTAGGGTCCGCACGCTTAACGTTCGATGATGATATGTATTATGAGTTATGTGATTTCATGTACCGAAGATAGTTCGGAGTCCCGGATGTGATCATGGACATGACGAGGAGTCTCGAAATGGTCGAGACATAAAGATTGATATATTGGAAGGCTATGTTTGGACACCAGAAAGGTTTCAGAATGTTCGGGCATTTTCCGGAGTACCAGGAGGTTACCGGAACCCCTCGGGGAGTAAATGGGCCTTAATGGGCCATGGTGGGAGAGAGGAGGAGGCAGCCAAGTGGGAGGCGCGCGCCCCCAAGCCGAATCCGAATTGGGAAGGGGGCCGGCCCCCCTTTCCTTCTCTCCCTCTCCCTCTTCTTCTCCTACTCCAACTAGGGAAGGGGGGAAACCTACTCCTACTAGGAGTAGGAATCCCCCCTTGGGGCGTGCCATAGGAGGCCGGTCCTCCCCTCCTACACTCCTTTATATATGGGGGAGGGGGCACCTCATAGACTACAATAGTTGTCTTAGTCGTGTATGGTGCGCCCCTCCACAGTTTTCCACCTCGGTCATATTGTCGTAATGCTTAGGCGAAGCAATGTGTCGGTAACTTCATCATCACCATCACAACGCCATCGTGATGATGAAACTCTCCCTCGGCCTCAACTGGATCAAGAGTTCGAGGGACGTTACCAAGCTGAACGTGTGCAGATCGCGGAGGTGCCGTGCATTCGGTACTTGGATCGGTTGGATCGCATAGACGTTCGACTACATCAACCGTGTTACTAAAAGCTTCCGCTTTAGGTCTACGAGGGTATGTGGACACACTGTCCCTGCTCGTTTTTATGCTTCTTCTAGATAGATCTTTCGTGATCGTAGTAAAATTTTGAAATACTATGTTCCCCAACAGTGGCATTAGAGCCAGGTCTATGAGTAGATATTATATGCACGAGTAGAACACAAAGGAGTTGTGGGTGTGGGTATATACATACTACTTGTTGTCACTAGTTGTTTCTTGATTCTGTGGTATTGTTGGATGAAGCGGCCCAGACCGACATTACATGACCGCGTTCATGAGAATGGTTGTACCGACATGCTTTGCACATAGGTGGCTGGTGATGAAGCTATGTACCTAGGATAGGGGCATGGACCTGTCCTAAGTACCCTACCCAAGGACATCCCTAGAAGAAGTCGCCTTTCAATCGACTTGGAGGTATCCCACTCAACAGATTCAAGACACTCGACCACAAAGCAATCACTCGACCAAAGTCCAACCACTCGACTGCCAGGAGATCTAAAGTCACCCTGCATGCAAATGGTCGGTCATTAAGTAGCTTTTATGGTCATCATAGCACTTTCTTAGGGGCGTTACCAGTAACCCCCAGTCTTAATGAACTTTAAACCTTGCATTACTGAGGGCTGGAGGGGCCTGGCGAACTCTATATAAGCCACCTCCCTCCTCAGTATCAAGGGTTGGCACCCCTGTTATTCATACACACATAATTCGGTCGACCGCCTCCGGGCACCGAGACGTAGGGCTGTTACTTCCTCCGAGAAGGGCCTGAACTCGTAATCCTCGTGTGCTTACAACTCCTCCATAGCTAAGATCTAACCTCTCCATACATATCCCCCTACATCACTGTCAGAGTTAGAACCACGACAGTTGGCGCCCACCGTGGGGCAGGAGTCTTAGCGCCTAGTTTGAGAAGTTGCGATTTTTTCCGATCTCCTTGATCATGGTTTCGAGCGGAGCTCTGGTGGAGGGCCGCGAGATCCGTCTCGGCGCGCTCACGTTCATCGCCGACGACTCCGCTTGGCTTCAGGAGGCTCCACTCGACGTCGACGCACTCCCCGTCCGCGGGGCGACGCACTTTCACGCATGCGTCCGTGGTGTCCTCCTGCGGCAGCCGTCGACCCAGTATCGGTTAGCTCCCGTGACATCTCCCCACCCTATTTCTCGCTGGTGCAAGTGCTCCGGTCGGTCGAGGCTTCAGAGGTGGGTGAGGCATGCGGTGGCCCGCCAGTCGCCCACCCCACAAGTCGCGGCAATCGAGCCCGATGAATCCCTCTACGGCCTATTCGACCTGTCGACTGGCTCCGCAGAGACCGCATCTGAATGCGACAGCAGTGACCCAGCTGCAGAGGTTCTGGTGATTGATGGGCCACACAGTCCTCCCGGTTTCCCTTGCGCTGATGGAGGCGCGGATGGGGGCGACCCGTCGCGTCCTCACGAGTAGTATCTCCGCGAGCCTCTCACGTCGTTGCAGCGGGAGGGACTTCGCCGCCGGAACATGGATGCACTCCACACTCCTATCGTTGGAGAAACCCCCGAGGCCCGAGCCTTGGAGGACGTGCGCTTGTCTAACTTGGCCGAGCGCACTCGACTGGAGAATCTCCAGCGAATACTCGACGGGCGAGCGCGTCAACGTGCTCTAGAATCCAGTCGACGTCAACTCTTTCCGCCCCCGCAGGTATATCGTACTCCAATTCAGAATTTGGCGGTTGCGGCCCGTATAGCAGAGTCGATTCAGCCCTCCCAGTCAGAGGCTGGCAGAGGCTTGTTGCAAATCAGAGCGTTGCTCCGGGCAGCGGGAGACCAGAATTCCGCTGTTTCTCAGTCGCGGAACAGGATCCGCAGTCGATCCATTGCAGTCGATATAGTCCAATCAGCTCACAGCCCAAGATCGCCTCCGAGGCGTGAGGGACGTGGAGACCGGCGTGATCAGTATAGAAGGAATGAGCAGTATGATCACCGATTTGATCGTGATGATCGACGTCGAGTGCCAACCCCTCCCCCGAGGAGTGGATCATATGTGCGTCGACAGCAGGTGGATGGACACCCTCATAGTGTTGAGCGGAGAATTCCAGTCGACCCCAGGGAACCAGGCTTTGATGCGAGATCCATTCTCGTTCAAGGTTTGGTCGATAGGAATAGAGCTCACCGAGAAGGCCACGACAGAGATGCGCCTACCAGTAGCAGAGTACATGTTTCAGGGCCGGAGTGTTTCAGTCGAGCCATCAGAGCCGCTGTAATTCCTCCCAACTTCAGGTTGGCGACTGGAGTTAGTAAGTTCACCGGTGAGTCCAAGCCTGATACTTGGCTCGAAGATTACCGAGTGGCTGTCCAGATTGGTGGTGGGAACGATGAGGTAGCCATGAAGCACCTGCCTCTCATGTTAGAAGGCTCGGTCAGAGCGTGGCTGAATCAGTTAGCACCCAGCAGCATTTACACTTGGGAGGATCTCTCCCGAGTGTTTGTCACCACATTTGAAGGAACATGCAAGCGACCTGCAGGCCTTACGGAATTGCAGTCTTGCGTGCAGAAACCGAATGAAACTCTGAGGGATTACATCCAGAGGTGGATCACATTGCATCACACAGTTGAAAATGTACCAGATCATCAAGCAGTTTGTGCCTTTAAAGAAGGCGTTAAGTATAGAGAATTGAATCTGAAGTTCGGTCGAACCAGAGAGATGTCTCTGAATCGAATGATGGAGATTGCCACCAAATACGCTAATGGTGAAGATGAGGATCGACTCCGGAGTGGCAAGCATAAAGCAGTCGCCCAAGAAACCGGAGGAAATTCCAGTCGGAAACAGAAGCGGAAAGCCGAGCCAGCCGCTCCTGGGGAGGCCCTGGCCGTAACCCAGGGAAAATTTAAGGGAAAACCCAAAGGACCTTGGAACCCCAAGAAAGTTAAAGACCAAGATGGAAATGATGTTTTGGATCTACCGTGTCACATCCACACCAAGAAAGATGAAGAGGGTAAACTCATTTACCCAAAGCATACCAGTCAACAGTGTCGGCTTCTGATCCAGCAGTTTCAGGGCAAGCAGTCCAAAGATAAGGAAAAGGAGTCGGACAAAGTTGAGGACAAGGAAGATAGTGACGATGGGTACCCCCAAGTCAATTCCACCCTGATGATTTTTGCTGATGTTGAGAGAAAAAGTCGAGTGAAGGTTATTAACCGTGAGGTAAATATGGTTGCTCCGGCAACACCCAATTATTTGAAGTGGTCCCAGACTGCCATCACATTCGACCAGTCTGATCACCCTACGCACATTGCCACCCCTGGGAGGCAAGCTCTGGTGGTCGACCCAGTTGTCGAAGGCACTCGACTGACCAAAGTCCTGATGGATGGAGGCAGCGGTTTGAACATACTGTACGCAGAAACATTGAAAGGGATGGGCATTCCGATGTCCAGGCTCAGCACCAGTAACATGAGTTTCCATGGAGTCATTCCTGGGAAGAAAGCCGAGTCTCTCGGCCAAATTGCTCTTGATGTGGTTTTCGGTGATTCCAAGAATTACCGCAAGGAAAAGTTGACATTCGAAGTTGTGGATTTCCAAAGTGCTTATAACGCTATTTTGGGCAGGCCAGCTTATGCACGCTTCATGGCTCGACCATGTTATGTGTATCTCAAATTGAAGATGCCTGGTCCCAAAGGTGTGATCACTGTTACAGGCAATCGGAAGAAAGCAGAAGAGTGTTTTCAGAAAGGCTCAAAGATTGCTGACGCTCTGATGGCGGAGGTCGAGCTGCAAGAGTATCAGAAGACTGCAGATCCGAGTGAGTTGCTACGAGCTAAGAAGCCTACTTCAGAATCAGCTTTTCAGTCGTCCGGTGAAACGAAGGCAGTTCACATTCACCCGACCGATCCAAACGCTGCTCCGACTCACATCTCAACGACGGTCGACTCCAAATAGGAAGAAGCGCTCATCCAGTTCCTCCGTGAGAACTGGGACATCTTCGCATGGAAGCCTGCTGACATGCCTGGAGTTCCCAGGGGGCTGGCTGAGCACCATCTACGAGTCGACCCGAAATTTAAACCTGTGAAAGAACATCTTCAACGGTCCGCCGTCCAGAAGAGGAAGGCCATTGGCGAGGAGGTGGCTCGGCTCTTAGCAGCGGAGTTCATCCCAGAAATTTACCACTCCGAGTGGCTCGCCAATGTTGTCATGGTCCCCAAGAAGGACAAGTCACTTCACATGTGCATTGATTCCAAGCATATCAATCGGGCCTGCCCGAAAGATCATTTTCCTCTCCCCCGCATCGACCAGATAGTCGACTCGACTGCGGGAAGTGAGCGTTTGTCTTTCCTAGACACCTATTCCGGGTACCATCAGATCCGTCTGTATGGGCCCGACGAGATCAAAACAGCTTTCATCACTCCATTCGGGTGCTTCTGTTATGTCACCATGCCGTTCGGCCTCAAGAATGCCGGAGCCACATTCATGAGGATGATTCAGAAGTGTTTGCTCACTCAAATCAGTCGGAATGTGGAGGCATACATGGATGATATTGTGGTCAAGTCATGGAAGGGTTCCGACCTGCTGACTGACCTTGCTGAAACCTTTGCCAACCTCAGGAGGTATGATATCAAGCTCAATCCGTCAAAGTGCACGTTCGGAGTTCCAGGTGGGAAGTTACTCGGTTTTCTCATTTCCGAACGGGGAATCGACGCCAATCCTGAAAAAATTGGTACTATACTCCGGATGAAACGTCCTGTGCGTGTGCATGACGTCCAGAAGCTTACAGGATGCTTGGCCGCTTTAAGTCGATTCATCTCTCGCCTCGGTGAAAAGGCATTGCCTCTTTACCGACTGATGAAGAAGTCCGACAAGTTTGAGTGGACTCCAGAAGCTGATGCAGCGTTTACAGAGCTCAAAGCTCTGCTCTCCACCCAGCCGGTGCTTGCTGCCCCAATCGGCAAGGAGCCTTTGCTGATTTACATTGCAGCCACAGGACAAGTTGTCAGTACAGTACTTACGGTCGAGCAGGAAGAAGAAGGAAAGGCCTTCAAAGTTCAGCGCCCAGTATATTATGTTTCTGAAGTTTTGACTCCTTCAAAGCAAAGATATCCTCATTACCAGAAGCTTGTATATGGGATTTATATGACCACGAAGAAGGTTGGACATTACTTCTCTCATCATTCCATTACAGTCGTCAGCGACGCTCCACTATCAGAGATTTTGCACAACAGAGATGCAACTGGTCGAGTGGCCAAATGGGCGATTGAACTTCTTCCCCTAGATATCAAGTTTGAGGCAAAGAAAGCTATCAAGTCCCAAGCAATTGCAGATTTCGTCGCTGAGTGGATCGAACAGCAACTTCCGACTCAAGTTCACTCGGAGCACTGGACCATGTTCTTCGATGGATCTAAGATGCTGAATGGTTCCGGTGCTGGGGTAGTATTGGTTTCCCCCCGAGGAGATAAGCTCAGATATGTTCTCCAGATTCACTTCGATTCCTCCAATAATGAAGCAGAATATGAAGCACTTTTGTATGGGTTGCGCATGGCCATTTCACTTGGCGTCCGTCGCCTCATGGTCTATGGCGACTCAGATTTGGTGGTTAATCAGGTGATGAAACAATGGGACGTCAGAAGTCCAGCTATGACTGGTTATTACAATGCAGTGAGAAAGTTAGAGAAGAAATTCGAGGGGTTAGAGCTTCATCACATCTCCCGACTGAAAAATCAAGCGGCTGATGATTTGGCAAAGATAGGCTCCAAGAGAGAAGCCATCCCCAGCAATGTGTTTTTGGAACACATCCACTCGCCATTATTCCAAGAAGATCCTTTTACAGATGAAGCCCCGCAGCCAAAGAGTGCCACAGATCCGACTGAAGTTGAAATTCCGGCAGTGGTCGACCTAATCATGGAAGTTTTGGCAATCACCCCTGACTGGACGATACCGTACATCGCGTATATCTTGATAAAGGAACTCCCGGAGGACGAAGAAGAGGCTCGACAGATCGTCCATCGATCCAAAGCCTTTACAGTCATAAAGGGATAGTTGTATAGAGAAAGCGCGACTGGAGTCGGTCAGAAGTGTATAACACCGGAAGAAGGTCACATAATCCTTGATGATATCCACTCGGGGACCTGTGGTCATCATGCGTCCTCTCGGACCATTGTGGCTAAAGCATACCGAGCGGGATTTTACTGGCCAAGAGCGAATGAAATGGCAAAAGAGATAGTCGACAAGTGTGAAGGGTGCCAGTTCGACTCCAACATGTTGCACAAGCCTGCATCAGCCCTGAAGACCATTCCACTCGTCTGGCCCTTCGCTGTTTGGGGACTGGACATGGTTGGCCAATTGAGAACAGGCAGGAGCGGTTTCACACATGTGCTTGTGGCAGTCGACAAGTTTACCAAATGGATTGAAGCTAAGCCTATCAAGAATCTTGATGCTTGCATTACTATCAGTTTCGTCAGAGAGTTAACATTCAGATATGGAGTCCCGCATAGCGTCATCATCGACAATGGGTCAAACTTTGATTCAGACAAGTTCAGAGCTTTTTGCGCCTCTCAAGGCACACGAGTCGACTACGCATCGGTCGCCCACCCCCAGTCGAATGGACAAGCAGAAAGGGCAAATGGTCTGATTCTCAAAGGACTAAAGCCTTGGCTGATGCGTGATCTCAAGCACGCAGCAGGCGCTTGGGTCGACGAGCTTCCGTCGGTTCTGTGGGGATTGAGGACTACCCCGAATCGGTCGACTGGAAGAACTCCGTTCTTTCTGGTTTACGGAGCGGAAGCAGTCCTACCGAGTGATCTACTTCACAATGCACCCCGAGTCGAGCTTTATACCGAAGATGAAGCAGAACAAGCCCGGCAAGACGCAGTCGACCTCCTGGAAGAAGAAAGAGAAATGGCTATGATCCGATCGACCATTTATCAGCAAGACTTGCGTCGATTCCATGCCAGAAATGTGAAGAGTCGAGCCTTCCAAGAAGGAGATTTGGTCCTCCGAGTGGATCAACAGAAACCACACAAGCTCGCTCCTACTTGGGAAGGTCCCTTCATCGTCACCAGAGTCCTCCATAATGGAGTGTATCACCTTTACAATGTCGGTCGCCAGATCGATGAGCCACGAGCTTGGAATGCAGTACTGCTCCGCCCCTTTCACACTTGAATTCTCACTCGGATGAGATGTAATAAGAAAAACTTTTGTAGTCTATTTATCAAAGACAAGAGTGTTACAAATTTTCCTATAATTGTTGTTGCTTTTGTTTGCGTGTGAAATCCCCCAGTGGGTGGCTTAGCTGCGAATCCGTTTCGCCTAAGTTTGTAAAAAAAATCCTACCAAGTGGCGAGCCAGACTCCCACTCGGAGGCTTAGCTGCAGCTCAGTGCTCGCCTAAGTGTTTAAAAATCCTACCGAGTGGTGAGCCAGACTCCCACTCGGAGGCTTAGCTGCAGCCCAGTGCTCGCCAAAGTGTTTAAAAATCCTACCGAGTGGCGAGCCAGACTCCCACTCGGAGGCTTAGCTGCAGCCCAGTGCTCGCCTAAGTGTTTAAAAATCCTACCGAGTGGAGAGCAAACCTCCCACTCGGTGGCTTAGCTGCAGCCCAGTGCTCGCCTAAGTGTTTAAAAATCCTACCGAGTGGAGAGCAAACCTCCCACTCGGAGGCTTAGCTGCAGCCCAGTGCTCGCTTAAGTGTTTAAAAATCCTACCGAGTGGTGAGCCAGACTCCCACTCGGATGCTTAGCTGCAGCCCAGTGCTCGCTTAAGTGTTTAAAAATCCTACCGAGTGGTGAGCCAGACTCCCACTCGGATGCTTAGCTGCAGCCCAGTGCTCGCCTAAGTGTTTAAAAATCCTACCGAGTGGTGAGCCAAACTCCCACTCGGAGGCTTAGCTGCAGCCCAGTGCTCGCCTAAGTGTTTAAAAATCCTACCGAGTGGAGAGCAAACCTCCCACTCGGAGGCTTAGCTGCAGCCCAGTGCTCGCCTAAGTGTTTAAAAATCCTACCGAGTGGTGAGCCAGACTCCCACTCGGAGGCTTACCTGCAGCCTAGTGCTCGCCTAAGTGTTTAAAAATACTACCGAGTGGTGAGCAAACCTCCCACTCGGAGGCTTAGCTGCAGCCCAGTGCTCGCCTAAGTATTTAAAAATCCTACCGAGTGGTGAGCAGACCTCCCACTCGGGGGGCTTAGCTGCAGTCCAGTACTCGCCTAAGTTTGAAAAAACCCTACCGAGTGGAGAGCAGACCTCCCACTCAGGGGCTTAGCTGCAGTCCAGTACTCGCCTAAGTTTCAAAAAACCCTACCGAGTGGAGAGCAGACCTCCCACTCGGGGGGCTTAGCTGCAGTCCAGTACTCGCCTAAGTTTGAAAAAATCCTACCGAGTGGAGAGCAGACCTCCCACTCGGGGGCTTAGCTACAGTCCAGTACTCGCCTAAGTTTTTAAAATCCTACCGAGTGGAGAGGAGACCTTCCACTCGGAGGCTTAGCTGCAGCCCAGTGCTCTCCTAAGTACGGAACACATCCCAATCTGCAAGGACGACGAGGTGCAAATCGACTGCTACCTTCTCCTTCGGAGTTGCACCACAAATACAAAGTTATTTCGAGTGAAGAACAAGTTCCACTCGACAGATAATTCATGAAGATATTCAATGATAAATCAAGTTCAGATAAGATCCAAAGGTTCTAGACCGCAGATCAAAGTACTCGAGCCTCCAGCTCGACAGAGTTTAGCGGTTACAAAATCCACTCGGCATTCCAAGGAAAATTTAAAGTGAAGCATAAAAGTTTTTATTCCTCATGCGGAGGACTGGAAGGGGCGACGAACTCGTCCAAGTCGACCCCGTCTGCAATGCGAGTGGTAGCAGCAATGAAAGTCTCCATGAAGTCTTGAAAGTTGTGCTTCCTGGTATTGGCAACTTGGATGGCGGCCAACTTTTCTTCTCGCGCCTCCTTGCAGTGGACGCGGACCAGAGACAGAGCGACGTCAGCGCCACATCTAGCAGAAGATTTCTTCCATTCCGCCACTCGACCTGGGACTTCATTCAGTCGAGTCATCAGGGACTCGAGGTCATTCTGAAGTGTCTTCCTAGGCCAGAGCGACGTGTCGATCCGTGACATCGCAACCTTCAACCGAGCAAGATAGTCAACAACGCCGGCAACACGAGATTCCAGTCGGAGCACGTTCATAGCAGCCTCGTCCTTCACTGGAGAATTGATGGGGTCCAAGTCTGTCTCCACTCGACTGGTCTCCTCTTCGAAGTTCTGGCAGAATTCTGTAAACACAATTCAAGGATAAGTCAGTGGCTCTACGCAGATTTGGTAACTGCAAGTCAGTCGGGCCGGAGTAATTACCCTCGAGCATGACGAACAGCTTCTTGGCGGGTCCACCGAGATAAGCCTCCAGATCATTCCTCTTCCCCGCCAGTTCACTTGCCTTGTCATTCAGAGCTATATTGCCATTCTTCAGACGGCTGGCCTCTCGATTAGCCGCGTCGAGAGCAGTTTTCAGCCTGGAGTTTTCCATTTCAAGAGTACCGACTGAAGCCAGCTTTTCTTCAGCAAGCTTCGTTTTGTTCAGGGCCTCCTTCTGCGCTTCGGCAAGGTCTTGATCCTTCTTCTTCAGAGCCTCCTCCATTTTGTCTGTGAAACAGCAAGTGAGATCAACATCGAGGACGGCCAGAAAGAAAGGACAGTCGACAAAAGCTCACCAGCCATACCTTTTGCTTCGTCCCTCGCCTTCTGCAAGTTCTCCTGAGCAAGCTTCAAGGCAAGGTTCAGCTGGATCTGTTTGTTCTCCAACTCAGTGTAGCGAGCCACAAGTTCGCAGGATTTCTGCAAAAAATCAGTCGACAGACATCCAAGATAAGTTGCTTCCGAGTAACCAAGAGACAGTGATGGCGTTTCTAAGACTACAGCCGAATCAAAAACATTCGACAGTAGTCTCGGGGACTACATCCAGTGGGTGCACTCAGTGTGCCCCCACTGGTTCGACCAAAAAAAATTGACTGCCCACAGCCGACCGTGTACAGTTCCATTCGACATGGCCTGACCAGACCGAGTGAAGAAGTTCAGCTAAAGCAACAAAATATAAAGACTACAGTCGACTGCCAGCAATCCACCGTAGTCTCGGGGACTACACCCACTGGGTGCACTTAGCGTGCCCCCACTCGTCAAAAAGATTAATAGACACACCCAGTGGGCGTACAGATATAAAGATCTTCGGAAAAGAGATTCTTCAGATAGCATATCCTAACAGAACAAGCGGTGAATCGACTGACCTGGACGTTGCTCTGAAGAGCTAAGCTCGCATCATAAGCTGCTTGGCTGGCTTCCCGAACCACCTTCACTTGCTCCATCATGATCCCCGCCTGGCGTATAGCCTCTTTAGCGGCACCCACTTGGTCCTCAGGGACGTGGTGTGTGGCAAACAGCGAAGGCGGATTTGCAGTCGACGTCGAAGGTCGGACACTCGTCAGAGGTTCAGCGAAGGTCACAGAAACCCGAGTGGTATCACCACCCTCCCGGACTGCGGCCTCAGGCGCCGGAGTAGTTTGTGGGGTCTTGCCAGCCGGCGCCCTCCTGTTCCTTCGCGCCCTCAGCGGCACTTCGTCGTCATCATCAGGGAGGTCAATGACATGAGGAGCCACAAGAAAAATCCAATCGACCGGAATTATAAGAAATCGTCAGTCGACTAAAAGCAGAGCATCAGTAATCGTACCGGGGTTGGAGGTAACAGCGTCTTCCATCTCTTGATCATCGTCCTTGGCGGAGATCTTCGAGGTGGTAGCACTGCAAATTTCGAAAGTCAGTCAGCTTATTCAATGAGTCGACCAAGAGTCCGTCACATTCGACAAAGGAAAACAAATTCTACTATTACCTAGAAATTGTGGGGACAGTCATCTTCATCTTGGGCAGAGCCTTAGGCGGCTTGGACGGCGTCGCGCGTGGGTGCTTGGGAGCTTTTTATGTTGGCGCTAGAGATGAGGTCCGAGGGCGCTTCGACGACTGCCCAACAGGGACAGTCGCCTTACCATGTTCCCGCGCAGGGTCATGTATAAGCTTGGATCGCCATTCCGAGCGGGGAGGTTCGACTTCTTCCTCCCCCTCTTCACTGGAGTCGTCGTCATCCCCCTCTCCTTCGCCGTCAGATTCCCACTCTTCTCCCTAGTCTCCACTTTCGCCTCCACTCGCCTCTCCTTCCTCGGCCTGCTCCTGTGCTCCATTGGGTGTCGAGTACATCTCAGTAGTGGCCTAGAGGACAACAAACGAGACAAAAGTCAATCGACTGATCCAAAAAGAACAAATAAAGAAAGCAAGATCACAGTCGGAAACGCAAGGTCAGACCTTGTCCACTTCGTATGTTTGGTCGAGTGGAGGAATCCTCCTGGCTCCTCGGGGGTTGTCCTTGTTCCCTATGATACTCAACATCCACCCTTCCAGCATCTTGTCAGTGACCTCCTCTGGGTGAATCCGAGTGGTGTCTTCGAGACCCGAGTACAGCCACATCGGGTGGTCACGAGCCTGAAGCAGTTGGATGCGCCTCCAAAGGAAGACTTCCAACAAGTCCATGCCAGTCACGCCCTCGCGGACAAGCTGAACCACTCGACCGACCAGCACCTTGACTTGCGCCTTTTCCTCCGGCGTCACTTTCAGAGAGGCAGGTTTTTGTGCTCGATTTAGAGAAAAAGGGGGAAGCCCAGTCGACCGTCCTGGGGTCACCTGGTCTTTACAGTAAAACCAAGTCGACTGCCACCCACGGACTGACTCGGGAAAAGTGATAGATGAAAGGAACTTTTTCCCATCATCTGGATCGCCAGACCCCCGCACAGCTGGATCACCTATGTCTGTTCGTCACTCGACTTGGCCTTCTTGACCGACTGAGAGCGGCAAGTGAAGATGTGCTTGAAGAGTCCCCAATGGGGACGGCAACCCAAGAAGTTTTCACACAAGGAAACGAAAGCAGCAAGATACACAATAGAATTGGGAGTAAAGTGATGGAGCTGCGCTCCGAAGAAGTTCAAGAAGCTCCGGAAAAAAGGATGAGGAGGCAGAGAGAATCCACGATCGATATGGGTGGCGAGGAGGACACACTCACCATCAAGAGGCTGGGGTTCGACTTCTTTCCCCGAGAGGCGTGCAGATTCGTGGGGAATGAATCCCCCCTCGACCAGATCATCGAGATCATCCTGCCGAATCACTGACAGCATCCAGTCGCCCTGGATCCAATCCTTGGGCAGAGCAGTCCTCGAGGAAGATCCGCCCCAAGCGGACTTCTTCCCCTTCCCCTGCACCGCTGCCTTCTTCGCGCGCTCCAGAGCCGACGTCTTCCCCTTCACCATCGTCGCCGGCGGAGCTCGAACAGACCTACGGCACCAAGGTGGGAGCGGAGGTGGCGGAGGATCTTGTGAAGGGAGGGGGAAAAGTGAAGGCGCACTGTTCGGGGGTCCCGAGCCGGCAGTTTATAAGAGGTTGCTTCTGAGTGGCTGACTAGTAGGCCCAAGCAATCCTGTCAAATCCCGCAACGGGCGCGCGCGCGGTACGTGGCGAAAAAGGTGGCGCGGGGATCGAGGAGCTTCCGTCCTATCCCATCCGATTACTGCGGCCGCCCCCGTCCCGCGCGCTTCCCGAAATTCAAATCCCGCAAAATCCGCGGGCCGCAGAACAACTCGTCAAACAGAAGATCCCTTTCACACCTTCACTCGGAACTTCACAAGTAAAGAAATTCACTCGACAGGAGGCCAAGAATGGATCAAGGCGACTGAAAGAAGTTGACGACATCATCCGTGACAATTGATCCAAAACAAGACGTTCATATAACATGAAGAACTAGTCGGAAAGATCCCCAACTCATTCCCCACTCAAACCTTGATCCATTCGGGGGCTAATGATGAAGCTATGTACCTAGGATAGGGGCATGGACCTGTCCTAAGTACCCTACCCAAGGACATCCCTAGAAGAAGTCACCTTTCAATCGACTTGGAGGTATCCCACTCGACAGATTCAAGACACTCGACCATGAAGCAATCACTCGACCAAAGTCCAACCACTCGACTGCCAGGAGATCTAAAGTCACCCTGCACGCAAACGGTCGGTCATTAAGTAGCTTTTATGGTCATCATAGCACTTTATTAGGGGCATTACCAGTAACCCCCAGTCTTAATGTACTTTAAACGTTGCATTACTGAGGGCTGGAGGGGCCTGGCAAACTCTATATGAGCCACCCCCCTCCTTAGTATCAAGGGTTGGCACCCCTGTTATTCATACACACATAATTCAGTCGACCGCCTCCGGGCACCAAGACGTAGGGCTGTTACTTCCTCCGAGAAGGGCCTGGACTCATAATCCTCGTGTGCTTACAACTCCTCCATAGCTAAGATCTAGCCTCTCCATACATACCCCCCTACATCACTGTCAGAGTTAGAACCACGACAGCTGGCGGGTGTCATTTTCCCCAACTTTAGTTGAATCGGATTCAATGAACAGGGTTCTTTCTGAAGATCAAAAAGCAATCACTATACCACATTGTGGTTTTGATGCGTAGGTAAGAACGGTTCTTGCTAGAAGCCCGTAGCAGCCACGTAAAACTTACAACAACAAAGTAGAGGACATCTAACTTGTTTTTGCAGGGCTTGCTGTGATATGATATGGTTAAGACATGATTATATAAATTGTGGTATGAGATGACCATGTTTTGTAACATAGTTATCGGCAACTGGCAGGAGCCATATGGTTGTAGCTTTATTGTATGAAATGCAATCACCATGTAATTGCTTTACTTTATCACTAAGCGGTAGCCATAGTCATAGAAGCAATAGTTGGCGAGACGACAATGATGCTTCGATGGATATCAAGGTGTCAATCCAGTGACGTTGGTGATCATGACGGTGCTTTGGAGATGGAGATCAAAGGCACAAGATGATGATGGCCATATCATATCACTTATTTGATTGCATGTGATTTTTATCCTTTATGCATCTTATTTTTTTTAGTACGGTGGTAGCATTATAAGATGATCCCTCACTCAATTTCAAGGTATAAGTGTTCTCCCTGAGTATGCACCATTGCGACAGTTTGTCGTGCCGAGACAACACATGATGATCGGGTATGATAAGCTCTACGCTCACAAACAACGAGCGCAAGACAGTTTTGCACACGCGGAATACTTGGGTTAAACTTGACGAGCCTAGCATATGCAGATATTGTCATATTTCGGGTTCCAGCAAAACCCCTGAGGTTCGAACACTGGGGTGCGCACGAAGATCTCCCCTCCCTCTAACTCACACCCTCACCGCAATCTCACGGCTCAGCGCGTCGATCTCACAGAATAAAGGGACACAAGATTTATACTGGTTCGGGCCATCGATATGGTGTAATACCCTACTCCAGTGTGGTGTGGTGGATTGCCTCTTGGGCTGAGGATGAACAGTTACAAGGGAAGAACAGCCTCCTGAGGAGAGGTTCTGTTGTGCTTGGTGAGTTTTTGTGGTGGTCTTGGTGGAATAGAGGCCCGAGTCCTCTTCCCAAATATTAGGCGGGAAGGGATCCCACAATGGCCAGTATGAAGGGGGACAACTAGTACAAGCTATCCTGACAAAATATGGTCTTCACCTGCCAAAGGCTCTGGTGGTGACGCCGTCCTGGGCTCCACGGTGACCTCCGTCCTGCCGTCCTGCAGCTCTTGGTCTTATTGCACCGATATGGAAACCTTTGCCTGCTGTCTTGGGACTCCTCGCCTGTGCCTGCCTCTTTAGCACCAAAGAGGAAACAAGGACACTGTGTGCTGGCGCCCGCCTGGTGCCCGCCTGGCCTTGGTCGTCATGGCTTGCATCACAGGAAGCTCATGAGGTGTCCCTTGCCTTGATCTCTCTGCCCCTCGCGAGCCAGCCTGGTGAGGCTGCCCCCGAGGAGGTCTTGCGTCTTCTGCCTCACAAGGCTCGGCCCCTCGCGATGGTTTTGAGTGTTTGCTGGTTAAGATGGGCCGTACGGGGCTGCTGACGGAGCCACGTCGTCGACCACAGGCAGTCAAGTCTGGGGACCCCCGTTCCCAGGACGCCGACATATATGGCCTCGGAACACTGAGACCAAAAGGTCGAGCGTGAATCAGATAGAAGATGTGATCAACATAGTGATGTTCACCATTGAAAACTACTCCATCTCACGTGATGATCGGACATGGTTTAGTTCATATGGGTCACGTGATCGCTTAGATTATTAGAGGGATGTCTATCTAAGTGGGAGTTCTTAAGTAATATGATTAATTGAACTTAAATTTATCATGAACTTAGTACTGATAGTATTTGCATATCTATGTTGTAGATCAATTACTCGCGTATAGCTTCCTCGTTTTATTTATATATGTTCCTAGAGAAAACTATGTTGAAAGATGCTAGTAGCAATGATGCGGACTAGCTCCGTGATCTAAGGATTATCCTCATTGCTGCATAGAAGAATTATGTTCCTGATGCACCGCTAGGTGACGGACCTTTTGCAGGAGCAGGTGCAGACATTATGAATGTTTGACAAGCTCGGTATGATGACTATTTGATAGTTTAGTGTGCCATACTTTACGGCTTAGAATCGGGACTTCAACGGCGTTTTGAATGTCATGGAGCATATGAGATGTTCCAGGAGTTGAAGTTAATATTTCAAGCAAATGCCTGGATTGAGAGATATGAAGTCTCCAATAAGTTCTACAGCTGCAAAATGGAGGAGAATAGTTCTGTGAGTGAGCACATACTCAGAATGTTTGGGTACCACAATCACTTAACTTAGCTAGAAGTTAATCTTCCGATTGATAGTGTCATTGACAATTTTCTTCAATCACTGCCACCAAGCTACAAAAGCTTCATGATGAACTATAATATGCAAGGGATAGATAAGACAATTCTTGAGCTCTTCACGCTGCTAAAGGCTGCGGAGGTAGAAATCAAGAAGAGCATCAAGTGTTGATGGTCAACAAGACCACCAGTTTCAAGAAGAAGGGCAAAGGGAAGAAGGGGGGCTTCAAGAAGAACAGCAAGCAAGTTGCTGCTCAAATGAAGAAGCCCAAGTCTGGACCTAAGCCAGAGACTGAGTGCTTCTACTACAAAGGGACTAGTCACTGGAAGCGGAACTGCCCCAAGTATTTGGTGGATTAGAAGGATGGCAAAGTGAAAGGTATATTTGATATACATGTTATAGATGTGCACCTTACTAATGCTCACAGTAGTGCCTGGGTATTTGATATTGGTTCTGTTGCTAATATTTTCAACTCGAAACACAGGCTACGGATTAAGTGAAGATTGGCTAAGGACGAGGTGACGATGCGTGTGGGAAATGATTCCAAAGTCGATGTGATCGTTGTCGGCACGCTACCTCTACATCTACCTTCGGGATTAGTTTTAGACCCGAATAGTTGTTATTTGGTGACAACATTAAGCATGAACATTATATCTGGATCTTGTTTGATGCGAGTTGGTTATTCATTCAAATCAGAGAATAATGGTTGTTCTATTTATATGAGTAATATCTTTTATGGTCATGCACCCTTGATGAGTGGCCTATTTTTAATAAATCTTGATAGTAGTGATACACATATTCATAATATTGAAGCCAAAAGATATAAGTTTAATAATGATAGTGCAACTTATTTGTGGCACTGTCGTTTAGGTCATATTGGTGTAAAGCGCATGAAGAAACTCCATGCTGATGGGCTTTTGGAATCACTTAATTATGAATCACTTGATGCTTGCGAACCATGCCTCATAGGCAAGATGACTAAGACTTTGTTCTCCGGAACAATGGAACGAGCAACAGACTTATTGGAAATAATGCATACTGATGTATGCGGTCCAATGAGTGTTGATGCTCGTGGCAGGTATCGTTATTTTCTAACCTTCACAAATGACTTGAGAAGATATGGGTATGTCTACTTGCTGAAACATAAATCTGAAACATTTGAAAAGTTCAAAGAATTTCAGAGTGAAGTGGAAAATCCTCATAACAAGAAAATTAAGTTTCTACGATCTGATCGTGGAGGTGAATATTTGAGTTATGAGTTTGGTCTTCATTTGAAACAATGCGGAATGGTTTCACAACTCACGCCACCTGGAACACCATAGCGTAATGGTGTGTCCGAATGTCGTAACCGCACTTTATTAGATATGGTGCGATATATGATGTCTCTTACTGATTTACCGCTATCGTTCTGGGGTTACGCTTTAGAGACGGATGCATTCACGTTAAATAGGGCACCATTGAAATCTGTTGAGACGACACCATATGAACTGTGGTTTGGCAAGAAACCGAAGAAACCCAGGGGCTCGGCTGCGGCGACCAAGCGGAACTAAGCGGCCGCGAAAGCCTACCGCTTTGGCAAGGTGGTGAAGACGGCGCCGCTGGTTTATGCGTAAGTTCTGACTTCCTTCGTATTTTCTCCTTTCTTGCCGATCTCATCTGAGTCTCCTTTACTTCGTTCCTTTTGATTTGGGGTCGGTGGAGACCTCCACCACCACGCGGTGGATCGATCCGGCCACCGACCTCCGGGAGGCGACGGAGCGGAACACGCGGGAGGCGCGCGAGGAGGCCGCCCACCTGGAGAAGTTGGAGGTGGACAAGGCGGAGGCTTCCGCCGTGAAGAAGCTGGCGGAAGCAGAGGCCGCCGATGCGGCGAAGAAGCGGGATGAGGAAGCTGTGCGCCATCAGTCGGTGACGTTCGTCGTCCCCCTGAATTCTGTGCCGCCACCACCGGAGTTCATGGCACAGACTGGGGAACCAGCGACGAGCACCCTATCATGGAGAGGGAGGGCGGCGACGCCGCCATTCCGGATGTAATCGTGCCCCCACCACCACCTTCTCAAGAGGCACGAGATAAGCAGCCGGCCGACCCACCGGTGCCGCCGGCCGGAAATGAGATGGTGATAGGCCTGACTCCCGGGACCCGCACACCCTTGTGCCGCCGGCCTGCGAAGGCGGCCTCGGCGCCACGCCCACTGGAGGTTGGCTCCGTGAGCTCCTCCATCCTGGACACCGAGGCAACCAGCACCGCGCCTGCTGGATGGGCGCGGGGAGGCGGGACGACCCACCTAAACAAGGCGGTCCTGGAAGTCCAAGCCAAACTCCGCGCCGAGGACGATGCTCTCAAGCATTGCAACAAGGCATTCCTGGAGTCGCAAGAGGCCATCCGGGTATACCTCTTGCTCCTTTATTTTAAATTTTTGTATTGCTTCGTGGGAGCACGCCAGCGCACCCACTGGGTGTAGTCCCCGAGTTCAGGGCCGGCTGCTGAGCAGGCAGCCCGGAAATCTAACTTGCAAGCTTCGTGTACTAATACATTTACTGCAGGACTATCATAACCTCCGCGCGGCCGCCTTCAACTCCCGAGTCCAGGAGTTGGATCAACGCACCGCCGACTTGTCGGAGAGCGGGAGTAAGTCCTCTTCTTTCCGCGGGGTGCGCTGGCGCACCCGCAGGCTGTAGTCCCCGAGATCCGGGCCGACTGCCGAGTAGTGGGGCCAGATCTTCCTGGCGCTACATCTTTCTTTGCTGATTGTTGTCTTTTCCTTCCTTTTCTGATTTTCCAGAGGCCAACGCCATCCTTCAATGGCAACTGGGCGAAGCCAACACCGCGTTGCATGCCAAAGAGGTGAACTGCAGCAAGCTGGCTGAAGAACGTGACCGGCTGGCCACGCAGCTAGCGGAGCAGGTAGGGCTTCTTCAGAAGGCCGAGAAGGAGGCGGAGGACAAGGAGGTGGGTCTTCTCGCCGAGTTCGAGATCGAACGCTCCGCCTGGACTGACAAGGAGGCGATGCTGACGGCCGACTTTGGCAAAACCGAGGATATGGTTGACGATATGCGACCTTCTTTACTTTTTTTTAAGTCGCCGGCCTCTAGCCAAGTCGGCTTCTTTCTCTTTTGTTCTGATTCTTTTCTTAGTCCTGGCAGACTTCTTTCCAGGCCACTTTGGTGCCGCCAACCAGGCTATCGAGGCCGACCACGAAGAATGAAGGGCGGAAGGCGAGCGGATCGCTGCCAATGCCCTTTACACCCTTCGCGAGCAGCTTCTCAGCATCCATGCCCGTCTTCGGCCGACTCATCGGATGCACGAGGCGGATCGAGCGCGGCTGTGTTGGGAGGCTGGATCGGGGCTGCTCGATCAGACGAACTGGGGGCACAGGAGCCATTGGATGCTGATCTGACGGCTCTAGATGGGTGGATGGTTGATGGATCTGGGGAGGTGGCTGGCTATGCATGGGTTGGTGAGGAGGGGATCTGGGAGGATCCAAAGGGAGAGTGTGGCGGCGGCGGGTGAGGGATTGGATGGATGGGACTGCCTACACTAGGGTTTGGACCTATATATAGCAATAGGATTTTTGGGTAGGGGCTAATCCGGTCTGTCTGATCTAAATCGGACGGTCGAGAGAGAAAAAAATAGGTAGGGAGCCAAATAAGAAAAACGGTGATGTAATGTAGACGTTTGGGGATGATCCGAATCCAACAATGATGACTGCCCGGGTCGGGTCCGGGAAAGTTTCGGACGCGCACGAGAGGTCTATGCACGGCACAAAGAGGGGTAGGCTGGGCCTAGGTGGACTGTGGAGAGCGGGTTGGTCTGAGAGAAGAGGGGAGAGATGCATGCCCGGCACTGTTTCCGGAGACCAAAAACGTCCGGCGAGAAGACCGGCTATACTACCGCTATAGTTATCCGTTGGGGCGTCAAACGAACTCCGGATGCGACGAAACTTGGCAGGCGGCCTACCTACAACATAAAAACGCCGCATGCCAACTTTCACCCCATTCCAAGAACATTTTTCGGCCACTTATAAAATACTATTTCGGACGTGCCACGGGCGCGTGCAAGTGTGTCTGGGCTCAGAACGGACAATGGACGGAACTGGAAGACCCGGACGGATGCAATTTTTGAAAACATAATTATGCAATGCACATGATGACATGGCAAGATGCGACACGCAAGCAAAAGACAAGGCCACAACAGCGAATAACTGGAAGACACCTCGCGCAACAGTCTCGGGCGTCACAGCACTCCACCACTACGAGAGGATCTCGTCTCGAGATCTAGGATGGCACCGGAGAGAAACGGAAGAGGAAGAGAAGAGGTAAAACTAAGTTGCTTCTTTAGCAAACGAGTGAAACCATGAACCTTCAGAGGTTTAACAAATTGAAAGAAAAAAATACAACAAAGATGAACAAAGTTGAAAACGCTCCGTTAGAAAAGAGGAACAAGGAACATTACTAGAGCCTCGTAGGTTGGAAGGCATATAAAAGGGTTGGAATGGATAAGAAGTACATGCAAGCACTCCGGTTGAAACGAGATGTACAAGGAACGATAAAGATCAATTACGATAACACTCCAGTCAGAAATGGAAGGTAAAGAATATGAGCTTGGCAAAATGAAAGCACTTGGATGAGACTCCAGTTAAAAGAGGAATGATAGCCACAACACTCTGGTTAAAACAAGATAGAGGAGGAAAAAAGGATGATATAATTTGGGCAGCACTCCGACTGAAAATGGAAGGAATTAACAAGAACTTGACAAGATGAGAGGATACTTGATGAAATCAACAACACACTGCCTCCAGAACTATTGAACGAATGGCACAAGGGGTAAGAAAAACTTCAGACAGCACTCCGGTTGAAAAGAGAGGAAAAACTTGATAGGATGAGAGAACTTGAATGAGAACACAACACTCCTGGTTGAATGGATAAGCAAAAGAAGAGCATGATCTTCACAATTCGAGATGAAGAGTGAAGAGAGCAACATCACAATGCTTCCGGAAAAACTTGGTGATGAGATAAAGCGGAAAAACTTGGGACTCCGGAAAAGAAAGATGAACAAAAGAAATCAAGAATTTTGATGAACCTCCGGAATAAGGAATTACTCATTTGGATGAGACAAGAATGAGAATTACATTATGCTTATCCTTCACCATTTTAAATTGATGACAAACAACGGATTTGACATACTACTTATTCTCGTAGAAAGGATTAAGATAGATATAGCGCGAACTTAAGAAGGTCTTCGATGAATCACCAGTAGGATTTGATAGAACGAATGAATTCATGTAATAAATGAAGGAATAAGAATCTTGCAAGAACCACCATAAGAATAAAATGAACAAAGCAAAGATAAAGAAACACCAGAAAGAATTATCAAATGAACGAAGATGCTTGAGAGATAGATACAAGTGAACGGAGAGATCATGAACTGATTAGAGGATGTTTGAGCGATGCACCGGTAAGATTTTGGAGAACGAGAGCTGAAAGCTGAGAATGAGTGATATTTGAAAAGTTGGCCTTCGGAGGAAAGAAATGGAAACAACTCATGAAATGATCCGGATGGGTGAAAAGAATTCTCACGATCGAAAACAATTATGGGAGGATGGCATAAGGCTAGCACCATGAATCTTGAAGAGAATGGAGCAAGATTAAAGAGAAACTCTTCTTCGGTCTTCAAATGTTGAGAATGATGATGAGAACCACCACTGAGAATTGTTTAGATACTCCATAATGAAAATTAGAAAGGTTGAACCAACGATGAAAAGAATTTGAAGGATCTTGGAGAAAGCATTTGACTGATGATAACTCATTCTTATGTCAAACATGGAAAAGAATTTGAGAGAAACTCCGGGAAAATAGAAGAGTCAGGTAAGATCCTGGGGAAAGAAACCTATGGGTTAGGGCCCACTCAAAAGATACACCATGGAAATAATTTGAAGATAGATTGCACTGGTTGAATTAAATGACTTGAATGAGATTGCAACCTCGAAAAAGACTTGAACGGATCGAGAATGTAAATGTGAATCTTCTGAGATATCTTCAGCACTTCGGAACAATTGAATAGCAAGCGGGGAATGATTATGAGGTGCAACGGCATGGAAAAGCATTTGAAACGAGGAAAAGGATGTGATCAACAAAGTTTGAATTGAAACCAACGGAGAAGAAAACGAGTGAAGAGTGACGAACTTGAAGCTTCGTTAGCATCTTCATGAGAATCACGGGGTATGAACTTTGAAGGAAAAGAATGAAGAAACTTCACATGAATAAACTGATACTTGATTAAGAAATCTTAGTCCTCGAAGAAAAAGGGTGGGTGGGCGGGAAAACAAAGGCAACTTGAAGATGGATGAAACAAACACCGTTGACGAAAACTGAGTTTGGATCTTACAAATGTTGAAATGATCGGATCCACTTGACGAGAAGCGCGCCAGTTGAAAAGGATTGACATGACAATCTTGATTATCATGAAGGATTAGTATTCACATAGGAATATGAGAACACCGATTAGGAAAGGTATGGAATCAACACTTGACTTCGAAGCAACTCGAATACCACAACTCAAAACAAAAACAAAGGATTGGCTTGGAAAATAAGCCGAAACAAACATATGATAGAGATTTTGTCCAAAGTTTTCGTGGTGGGGCCCAAACGGGCTCGATCGTATAGCACCATCATGTACAAGGCAGTGCACATGACATACGAAGCGTCCCCGAGTCAGCATAGCCAAGTACTCTTTAAGACACAACGAGACCACTGTAAAACCAACCATGGATAGGCGGATCACTAGACGTCGAACCCCAATTTCATATCATACATCTGTCGGAAAGATATCCTAGGAGCTACTTGAATTCCCACCTATGAAACTCCCAAAATTTTCTAGTTACGCAATCAGGTCTTGGGGATATAGGGGAAGTATAATATCTCACCCAAAACTAGCAAATCCTACATCCAGCTGTATCCATCCTTCAACACATAACCAAGAAACCATTAGAAATCATTTACCTCAACCTTCGAAAAGCATCCATTATACGAGTTATGGAAATACTCCCGAACTCCCGCCCTAGTATTGGGTGGCGTCGAGGTTATCTCACCAACAACTACATAAAAGAGATTTTCGATGTCGGCGAAACTCAGGTATTCCAGAACTCCAACGATAAAATTGTGACGACAACACCTTGGAGCTCAACTCCCCGGGACACTGCCACAACCCCTAAATGTGAGGAGGCACCAAGAACAATGTTCTCTTCACAAAACCATCGGAACGATTCCAAGATACTCGCGTGATCCTAAAAAAAATTCATGAAATTTGAGGAGAGAACAGTCAAAACTCTACGTCAGGAGGCCTCACAAGAGCGACGAAGGGACTGGGGAGTAAAAAGAATCCTACTCTCTGATATATATAATACTATAACACTCAAAACATTTTTCTAGCCTCAATAACATCGGCGATTCGATCAAGCAGGGGGCTCCTAAGTCGGGGAAGGCTCTGATTACCAACTTGTAACACCCACGATGCGGATATATCTCCCACGTGTCGGAGCACGACTTAGAGGCATAACCGCATAGTAGGCATGTCGCAAGAGGGGTAATCTTTACACATCCCATGTACTGAATAAGAAAGGGATAAAGAGTTGGCTTACAATCGCCACTTCACACAATACATAAATATAGCATTACATCATCTAGAATACAATCAAGGTCTGACTACGGAACCAAAATAAAAGAAGACCACCCTTAATGCTAGATCCCCGATCGCCCCAATTGGGCTCCACTACTGATCGAAAGGAAACGAAACAACACAACAAACACGATCTTCATCGAGCTCCCACTTGAGCTCAGCTACGTCATCTGCACTGGTATCAACGGCACCTGTAACTAGTTTTGGAAGTAATCTGTGAGCCACGAGGACTCAGCAATCTCACACCCGCGAGATCAAGACTATTTAAGCTTATGGGTAGGAAAGGGTAGTGAGGTGGAGCTGCAGCAAGCACTAAGCATATATGGTGGCTAACATACGCAAATACGGGCGAGAAGAGAAGCAACGCACGGTCGTGAACTAGAAGTGATCAAGAAGTGATCCTGAAAGCTACTTACGTTCAAGCATAACACAAGACCGTGTTCACTTCCCAGACTCCACGGAGAAGAGACCATCACGGCTACACACGCGGTTGATTCATTTTAATTAAGTGTCAAGTTTTCTACAACCGGATATTAACAAATTCCCATCTGACCATAACCGCGGGCATGGCTTTCGAAAGTTCAAAACCCTGCAGGGGTATCCCAACTTAGCCCATCACAAGCTCTCATGGTTAACGAAGGATAGTCCTTCTCCCAGGACGACCCGATCAGCTCGGAATCCCGGTTACAAGACATTTTCACAATGGTAAAACAAGACCAGCAAACCCACCCGGATGTGCCGACATATCCCGATAGGAGCTGCACATATCTCGTTCTCCGGGCACACCGGATAAGCAATCCGTACAACTAAAACCAACCCTCAAGTTTCCCCGAGGTGGCGCTGCAAGGGGCTCTAGTTTGGACCAACACTCGGAGGAGCACTGGCCCGGGGGGGTTAAAATAAAGATGACCCTTGAGTCTGCACAACCCAAGGGAAAAAGGCTTAGGTGGAAAATGGTAAAACCAAGGTTGGGCCTTGCTGGAGGAGTTTTATTCAAAGCAAACTGTCAAGGGGTTCCCATAACATCCAACCGCATAAGGAACGCAAAATCAAGGAACATAACATCGGTATAACAGAAACTAGGGCGGCAAGAGTGGAACAAAACACCAGGCATAAGGCCGAGCCTTTCACCCTTTACCAAGTATATAGATGCATTAATTAAAAATAAGAGATATTGTGTTATCCCAACATATCCATGTTCCAACATGGAACAATCTTCAGCTTCACCTGCAACTAGCAACGCTATAAGAAGGGCTGAGCAAAAGCGGTAACATTGCCAAACAATAGTTTGCTAGGAAAGGTGGGTTAGAGGCTTGACATGGCAATATGGGAGGCATGATATAGCAAGTGGTAGGTATCGCGGCATAGCAATAGATCGAGCAACTAGCAAGCAAAGATAGAAGTGATTTCGAGGGTATGATCTTCTTGCCTGAGATCCGCAAGGAAGAAGAACGAGTCCATGAAGAACACAAATGGACGAAGTCGAACGAATCTTCACAAACGCGACGTTATCGGAACTAACCCGAAGAAGAAACATCGGAAAGAAGCAAACAACATAGTAAACAACCACCACATAAACATGGCACGATGCACAACCAAGTATGATGCATGTCCGGTTTAAAGAGGCATGGCATGGCAAAGTGCACAAGCAACACTACAAGTTAAGTGGAGCTCAATATGCAACGAGTTGCATATTGACGGAACACCACATTCAAGTTATTTAGTTCGATATCGTTTATGTACCCAACAATATTAAATGTTGATTAACATGGCAAGAGGTGAAGCAAAAGATAACTACCTATCAAGGCAAGTTTAAATGAGGCCGGGACAATAAACAACAATTCCAGAAAATCCTCATGTGCACTTTATGGATTTGGCATTGTTCTGCCCTAAACCATATTTTAGAGTTGTTAAACATGCAAATTGATGCCACCATGTTAAACTAGGCATTTTTCTACCCCATTTACATATAAAGTTTATTAAAATCGGAGCTACGGTTAATTAGTTATGAATGAAAGCATTTAGAATGTTATTTAAGAAAATTAATGCAAACAACAGTTTAAACATTTTAAGCATAGATGAAAATGGCATATTATGAAACTAGATGAAATTCTAGTCATATTACATATATGAGTTGTTTTAATCCGATCCACGGTTTGGGAGTTATAAATGCATGAACATGGAGGGGTAATCTGTAAATATGCAGGTTTCTGGATAAATACGCAAATTCGCAGACAGGAAAAAACTACACTCGACTGAAACTGACTGGCCCAACAGAAGGAAAAAAACAAGGCGCTGGGGTTGGCCTCATCATGGGCCTCGGCCCGGTCGATGCAGAGGCTGGAGGAGGCCGGTCAACGCGCTTGAAGACAGGAGCGAAGCAGGTAGGGGCTTGGAGCAGCGGCTTCAGACGAAGCAGGGTGCGGCAGCGGTCGCTCAAACTTGACGAAGCAGAGGTGAGGTCGGGCATGGCGGCGCGGGACTTGGCGAGACGGCAGGCTGAGGTCCTTGGGAGACGGCGGCGGACTTGGCGGGGCGATAGAGCTGGCAGGACTTGAAGGAGCAGGCGGGGCGGCGTGGGACTTGGTGGTCGACGCGGCAGGGGCGGCTTTCTCTATCTGCTCCTGACTGAAGGAGGCGGTGCAGCTCGGGGTAGCGCTTGGGCTGCAGTACGAAGACGATGGCAGCGACGTGTACGGAGCTCCGGCGAGGCGATGCAGATGCGGACGAGGCGGTGGAGGCCGGCTCCGAGGCGGACGGGCGCGGGTCAACGGGGACGGCCCGATCTTGTTAGAGGGAGTTGCAGTGGTGAGGGACTCCAGCAAGAAGGGGAGGTCGCAGAGGAGGCTGATCTGGCGGCCATGGCTGCTCGGTTCCCTGTGAAGAAGAGAACAAGGGGAGAGCTCGCGCCTAAGAGAGAGAGAGAAAGAAGGAAGGGAAAGGAGCAGGGGAGGAAGGGCGCGGCAGGTGCTCATCTTGTTGGCTGCTGGTGGTGGTTGCCGGTGGCGAGGTTTGCCGGGTGCCGCGAGGTTGGAGGAGCTCGGGCCTCGGGACAGCTCCACGAGGTGGATCGAGCGCGGCTGTGTTGGGAGGCTGGATCGGGGCTGCTCGATCAGACGAACCGGGGGCACAGGAGCCATTGGATGCCGATCGGACGGCTCTAGATGGGTGGATGGTTGATGGATCTAGGGAGGTGGCTGGCTGTGTGTGGGTTGGTGAGGAGGGGATCTGGGAGGATCCCAAGGGAGAGAGTGGCGGCGGCGGGTGAGGGATTGGATGGATGGGACTGCCTACACTAGGGTTTGGACCTATATATAGCAATAGGATTTTTGGGTAGGGGCTAATCCGGTCTGTCTGATCTAAATCGGACGGTCGAGAGAGAAAAAAATAGGTAGGGAGTCCAAATAAGAAAAACGGTGATGTAATGTAGACGTTTGGGGATGATCCGAATCCAACGGTGACGACTGCCCGGGTCGGGTCCGGGAAAGTTTCGGACGTGCACGAGAGGTCTATGCACGGCGCAAAGAGGGGTAGGCTGGGCCTAGGTGGACTGTGGAGAGTGGGTTGGTCTGAGAGAAGAGGGGAGAGATGCATGCCCGACACTGTTTCCGGAGACCGAAAACGTCCGACGACAAGACCGGCTATACTGCCGCTATAGTTATCCGTTGGGGCATCAAACGAACTCCGAATGCGACGAAACTTGGCAGACGGCCTACCTACAACATAAAAACGCCGCACGCCAACTTCCAACCCATTCCAGGAACATTTTTTGGCCACTTATAAAATACTATTTCGGATGTGCCGCGGGCGCGTGCAAGTGTGTCTGGGCTCAGAACGGACAACGGACGGAACTGGAAGACCCGAACGGATGCAAGTTTTGAAAACATGATGATGCAATGCACATGATGACATGGCAAGATGCGACACGCAAGCAAAAGACACGGAAACAACATTCAATAATTGGAAGACACCTGGCGCAACGGTCTCGGGGCGTCACAGTCGGGGTGGTGCACCACCTTGGAAGCAGTCCGGCATAAAGCTCGGGCGCTAGTGGCTGGCTCCATAGAGGGCATTTCTGGCATTAGGCTCGGCTAAACTCCTTCAACTTTTTTGAGCCAAGGTGATCTATGGCACCTCGGATATAGTCCGGCGTTGAAGCACAGATACATTTCGGCGTTGGAGCCCGGGTGCAGTTTGGCGTGGGAGGTCGGCTGTAACAATACTCTTATGCAATCTGGCGTTGGAGCTCGGATACATTCCGGCATCGGAGCTCAGAAGCAGCCCACCGTTGGAGCTCGGCTGCGAAAGACAAATCGGATGCAGTCCGGTGTTGGAGCTCGGACGCAAGAGAATGCTGCCGCCCGGGAACAACTTCAAACCTGAGGTGTGGCATAAAAATAACAAGGCATTGATAAAGGCCGAAGAGTTAAAGGGCTCCTCGGATACCCAACGTGTGAGATCTTCAGATTTAGCTCGGCAATCCTCAAGATAGAAGATGGTAAGATTTGTTGAACCAGTTTTCAAGACCGACGACCAAAGACAAAGAACAGTTCGGAAGAATCGAGGAGCGTCCCCAGATTGAAGACCGGTTCAGGGGGCTACTGACGGTGTCCTGGACTGGGGGGGGGGGGGTACCCACCACGTCATCTCCCGATCAGTTGGATTGGGCCGAGGACCCACAGGGCCGAATACTCATGGGCCAGTTCGGACAGCCGAAGACATATACGAGGAAGATTCCACAAGACTTGGTGATCAAGACAAGGACTCCTCTCCATCGATGTATGCGACTAGGACTCTTGTTATCCTAGGCCTCTAGTATGTTATATGAGCCGAGGCCAGGCTAGTAGATAGATTATGATATTATTCATCATACCCTTAGGTTTTAGACCACAACATATGATCTCGAGGTAGATCAACTCTGTACTTGATACTCCATCAATATAAACAAGAGCTGGTCGTAGGGTATTACCTCCATTAAGAGGGCCCGAACCTGGGTAAACATCATGTCCCCTGTCTCCTGTTACCATCAATCCTTAGATGCACAGTTCGGGACCCCCTACCCGAGATCTGCCGGTTTTGACACCGACAGGCGGCAAAGTGAATTTGCAGCGCATATCTGAGCTTGTCACCCTTGGGGGAGGTGAGAACTACGCCGGCTCCCAAACCGGTGCACATTTTTGAACCATCAAAATGCATCCGCTAATGGGTGGAATCTGGCGCTGGCGGCAAGTACTGGGTCTCAGCCCAGTCGACGAGGAAGTCGGCCAGTGCTTGTGACTTGATGGCGGTGCGAGGCTGGTAGTAGATGGTGTAGGGGGCCAAATATATGGCCCACTTGGCCACTCGGCCAGAGGCATCTCGACTTCCAATAATCGCAGCAAGCGGAGCTGTGCAGACCACAGTGATTGGGTGCTCTTGGAAGTATGGCTTCAGTCTCTTGGAAGCAAAGTGCATGCCATAACACATCTTCTAATAGTGGGGGTAGTTCTGCTTGGAGGCAGACAGTACTTCGCTTAGGTAACACACCGGCCTCTGGATTGGTAGGGCTTTGCCTTCTTCTTTCCGTTCCACCACAATGACCGTACTAACCACCCGACTGGTAGCGGCAATGTAGAGGAGCATTGGTTCTTTAGGAGTCGGGGCTGCCAAGACAGGCGTGGTGGTCAACATCTTCTTGAGCTGGAGAAAAGTTTCATCTGCCTTGTCATTCCACTCGAAAAAGGTGGTCTTCTTCATGAGCTGGTACAGGGGAAGAGCCTTCTCGCCCAGCCGACTGATGAAACGGCTAATAGATGCCAAGAAGCTGGTAAATTTTTGCACATCTAGCAGTCGGGCGGGTACTTCCATCCTTTCGATGGCCTTGATATTCACGGGTTGCACTCTATCCCGCACTCTAAGACCAGAAAGCCAAGAAGCTGGCCGGCTGGTACCCCAAAGACACACTTCTCCGGGTTGAACTTGATCTGAAATCGGCGCAGGTTCTCCAAAGTCTCCCTGAGATCCTACAGTAGCGTCCCACGCTTCTTTGTCTTCACCACCACATCGTCTACATAGACATGAGCATTTCTGCTGAGTTGTTTGAGGAGACACTTCTGCATGCAACGCTGAAAGGTGGCACCGGCATTTCTTAAGCCGAACGTCATGGTCAGGTAGCTGAAGGCTCCAAGTGGCGTGATGAAGGTGGTCTTCATCCTGTCGGCCGGGTCCAACTTGATCTGGTGATACCCGGAGTATGCATCCAAAAAACTCAACAGCTCGCATCCGGCTGTAGAGTCGATCACTTGGTCGATCACTACTAGGAAAAGGCCTACTAGTGGCGCACCAGTTTTGCCTACTAATGGCACACTACTGGTGCGCCACTAGTACCACGCCACTAGTATTTTTACTAATGGCGCACCACTGGTGCGCCATTAGTATCTGGTATAATAATGGCGCACCACGCCGTGCGCCATTAGTATGCCTCCCAGGGGGCCATATTTACCCACGTGCTTTGGCATACTAATGGCGCACTGTGGGGTGATGCACCGTTAGTATCCTTTGGCATACTAATGGCGCACTTTGTCGTGATGCGCCATTAGTATCCTCTGGCATACTAATGGCGCACTTTGAGGTGATGCGCCATTAGTATGAATATTAGGTTTTTTACTTTTCTGAGTTTTGCACAGGTTACAAAATATATTATTGGAAAGAATATAGACAACAGCACACAGCAACAATAGATTCATCGAATACAATAGAAGATTAGTCTCCGAATACATTTCATCATATTACTCTCTGAATTCAAAAGACCGAACAAAGATGAAATATTACAAGTCTCGAGACCGCAAGTAGCGAGTTTGTCTTTACATTACAAGTCGATATTGATCATCTAAACTACCATCACATAGAAGAGAGCTGCGGTCATCAGGATGAGCATCATCGCAATGAAACTGTTCTTCATCCGGTTCCTCCAACGCTCCCTCCCCTCTCCCGCTAGATAGCGAGCATATCTAGATTCCGCCTCCGCCCTAGTGGAGTACCCTTTGTAATGGTGAACCTGTCTCCGACACTCCTCCCAGTCATCATAGACTCCGGGAAGCTTACCCTTGTACACGGCATACGACGGCATCTCTATGCACAAGCCAAACAACAGACAATACACAAGCAATATATAAGTATGCAACAAAAGGATCGGAAGAGAAAAGCAAGACATTAATAGCACGATTCATGGTCCTACTAATAAATAGCATCGATTACATCTAAGTTGAATGACTGTCCAAACCAAAGAGACATACAATTCATTAAAGTTTAATTACAACATGAGCCAATCAATGTTTCAGAACTACACATAGCATCACTACTTTCGACCTGACTCATGGGACCGGAGCGTGGATGAAGCCGCCGTCTGTCGTGATGGTCATGAAATTATGGGTGTTGTCAGCCTGCATTTGTAGCGTTGTGTCCATCTCACTGTTGGACGGTTGATATCTGAGGTAGAACTGCCCCGAGGTATGAAGGACATCTTGATGGATGATTTCCGCTAACTCCGACTGGATGCGAAAGAATTCTTGTCTGATGTCCGCGTCCTGGATTGCCGACAAGCTCGCGGCCCAATCTTTGAGATTATCTAGTAGCAGAAGGTGATGATGGTCTCGTACGATCGCCCGCATGTGATGGAGGTCGTAGTAGGCATCCTTCTGACCGCTAGGCGGCGGCTTGACGCAGCAGAACTTAGTATTGTGGGCGAACACGTGCCTGCCGTACCTACGAACTGGCCTGGTGAAGGTGCCTCCAGATTTGGTGTAGCCGGGGAGAACATCATCAAGAACTTTCTTGATATTTGTGTAGTCTGTCTTGGAGTCATGGTTCGGGTCGAAATACGTGGCCATGGAATATTTCGGGCTTAAGAGGATGAGTGTGCAATGTGTGTCACTGCACAGAACACGGAATATTAGAAAAAAAGAAAGAACGATCGAAATCTAAGAAATCATTTGTTTCGGGGCGGTTAAGGGATGACTTACTCAAGAAAGTAAGACACGAGGAAGTTATCCTTATCTGGGTTTGCCAGAATGATGCCTTCGAGGTGTGAACTCGCGACTTGGCGGTCCCCAGCGCTGCCCAAGGGCTTGGCACGCATGGAGAAGGGGTCGACTATCACGATGTCCGGGGTCCTGTCTCTAATGATCCGCATCTCCATACTCAGCGAAAACAGCCGAACGAAGGTGTAGTGCAGCGGATGAAGGTTAAACATAGCAAAGATGTCATCAAACCGCAGGACGATCGTACCCCCGATGGCGCCATGGACAAAGCCCTTGCCCTCTGGCACCTTGGCCACGAAAACCGGTTATGCCACATCATTCTCTCTGAGACGCCGCTTCTCCAAAGAAAGAACACCGTCATGCATACTCCGCATAGCACCGGTTGCAGCATTGAGCATATTTGTCGGTAGCATCGCCCTACCCGCCACATGCACCCTCCTCGAGATATCCTTAGGTGAAGGTGGCACGTCCTGAGCACGGATCGTACTCGGTGCCAGCTGGCTCGCACCGGCGCCCTTTTTAGCCTTTCGTTTCCGTCCCTTCTTCTTGATCTGCTATAATGGGACCGAGTTCTGCTCACAGACTGCCTTCTTGAGCATGTTGGGGCTGATAATATTTGGCACCTCAGCTATCTGAGGCTCGGTGAAGGCGGCAGCTGGAGGCGTCTCCTGAGAACCGAACGCCAGACGACGCCTGTTGCAACTGGGTTTCTCCGCCGTACCAGCTAGATCGCGGTCGTCTTGGTTGGGTTCTTGAGAAGGAGGCCCGCAGAACTCGTCACCGTACCCATGTTCAGCAAAGTACTTATCGACGTTGGTAAATGTACCGTCGTCGTTGTCGTCGTCCGGATCCTGTGCCATATGCATGTCCGGAACCTGTGCCATAGGGATGTCCGGCATGTCCGGTAGCGTTGCGGCGTTCTTGCCATGGCTTGCCGCCGGCACGACTGGAGGTCTTGTCTATGGGGTGGTGTCCCCCGCCCCCAAACGATTCTGGCTCTTCGGCTAAAGCAGGGGCCAGCTTACGCAGGCGCTGAGGGTCATCTCTTCTTCTTCGTCGGCCCCAGCGGGTCGAATTGGAGGTAACAGCTCGTCGCAGCCTGGTAGCACCAGAACCACTTCAACCCTATACATAGTGGGTGGAACACGGGGATGCCCGGTTGAACGATTCTGCCCTTGGCGACATCGACCAACTCGCCACCCACGAAGTGCAGGAGAGTGCAAGGAACATCGGCGGCGCCCTGCGAAAACATGTAGGGCGTCAGGGATGCCCAGTCAAAGGCAAGGAGATGAAGTCATCGGCCGAGAGGCTTATTTACCATGATGCCGTCGAGCTCGGCTAATGTCGAGGCACCGCCAATGGCGGGCGTGCAACTGACGAAGGGGGCGCTTGCTGGCGAGGTGCCGGCCGGCGTACACCCGGGTGCATTAAGCTCCAATGCCCGTGCCGGCGCCGGAGACACGAATACCGCCTCCGCCGAAGACACCAATGTCGCCGCCTGCGCATTGCGCGAGTTGCTGGCCGTGAAGATGGGAACCGGGGGAGGCCCCTATTGGCCGCCCGCAATCCACGTCGTCAGCAGATGAATCAATGTAGGCACCATGGCGTTGAGCATCGTTCCCAGTTGTTGTTGCACTTGCTCTTGGACAATCTTCGGAATCCGCACCACTTGTGCCTTGAGTGCTTCAACCTCGCACGACTGGCTTTTCGAGCTGGTCTTTTTCTCCTTTCGCCCACCAGCGGTATAGTATGATGGCCATTTTGTGGACAAGCCTTTGCCGGCCACACGACCAGCTGACGTCGGCTTACTGAGCTTATCCTTGTTTTTCATTACGTTCAACGCCCTATTTAAAGGGGTGTTGAAAGGGGAGCTCTGAGACGACCCTGCGCTACTGCTTTCATTATCCCGCGGAAGGAACCTGAACCATTTAGAAATATTGGGGATTAATAGAATGCAACCATATGGAGCTAATTACGCGAGGGTGTATTCCTTACCAGAACAAGCTCAAGCTCCTTGGTCTTCGGATCCGTGGTAAGCTCCTTTGTTACCGGGTCCTCCTTGTACCGGGCCCTAAGAAAGTTCCTGGTCTGCTTGTCACGGTATTTCTCGAAGCGGGGCGGTAGGCCTTGCTCGGCACGCTCTGCGTCCTCGTCCCATATAGGCTCCGCCACTCTGTAACCGCCGGGACCAAGTTGGTGGACACCTAAGTTCAACTTCCGCATTTCTTTCCCCCACTGACTTGATTCGGAGGTTGCGCTGCTCTCGCACTTGATCTGGAACTCCTTGTAGTCATCTTCGCTCATCAAAGGATATTTCGCATGATCTTCTCATAACTATTACCTTTTTCAATCATTGCCTTCATCGTGCTTTTCCAAGTAGACAGGGCCATGCTCATCCTCGTGAGGGCGACACCGTTCACTTTATTCCCTGAGAGGCGCGTGTTTGCAAACTCAGCGAGGAACTTGTATCGTTCGTGCATTTTCATGAAGAGGAGGCTGCGCAAATTCCCTTGGTCCTTATGCCTTAGGTTCTCGGTGTTGATCGAGACGGTGCTCCAGAGAATGCACTCGAGCTGAACCGAGTACCCCTTGACTACGTGTTTGGGTGCCGTCGGATGCCCGTCGGAGTTCACTTCAGTAAATTCCTCCCTGACGGTGCCGAGCACGCTCGGGCGCCGGTCCTTCCGTTGCCTCTTCGGTTTGCTGCCATCTGTGCGTGCGCCGCCATCATCAGTGGTCGCATCCGTGGCACCATCATCACTGGTGTCATCCCCGACGCCACTAGGGGTTGTGTAGTCAGGATCGGTGTCTTTCGCGGCGTCCTCATAGCGGTGAGGTTCTTCCTCCTACTCCTGGGACAGCTCCCAGAATTGCTTGCCGCCCGAACTGCCGGCCTCATCGTTGTGGGCCATGTTTCGCTCTAAATAGGAAAAAAGTTTGGTCAAAAAGTAGGGTATTGTCAAGGAAAAAGATCATGGTCTCATCATTTAGGGTTTTTCGACACCGAGGCATCCTAAAAGCTAAGCTTTTATCATTTAGGGTTTGTTGACGCCGAGGCACCCTAAAAGCCTAAGCGTACACCATTTAGGTTCTCATCGACACCGAGGCACCCTATAGAAGCCAACTTAAGTTTTCATCATTTAGGGTTTATCGATGCCAAGGCACCCTAGGTTGGGCCTAATCACTTGGCACTAATCACTTGGCTCTATTGCCACCTATGTTGGGTTTATCATCTAGGGTTTATCGATGCTAAGGAGAATTCTAAGTTGGGCCTAATCACTTGGCTCTATTGCCACCTATGGTTTAATGCAGCAAGAATGGCGGCGCAGTTGATCCTACTTAACTAATTACTAAGATACCCCGGCCCATGCATTAGTCGCAAGTACCCCATATGTCCTATTTTTAGCAACGTCATGCTAAAATTCACGGAAAATTTCAGCATGACCTTTGCTGAAAATAGGACATATGGAGTACCCAAATTTGCCGGAACGGAAGTTAATCGACATTCCGGCAAACTCAAGGGCCTCTCGGGGTACAGCAGCAGCATCACAAGTTGACAAAATTACACCATGATGATACCAAATTCTTGTAGCAGTACAATGAGTTCACAGGATAAAAAAATCATCCACATTCACCAACCCAAACTGCTGGAGATACAAAAAACCAAAACATAGCCTCTTAAATTATTTGTTATAAGGTTGTGATTCCATGATGTTATAAGGTACCTGTTTTGATCAGAAGCAGCAATTGCCACAAAATAATTTCACACACATATTCCAACAAGCACCTCAAAGCAGTAGAATATTTACTAGCATGTGTTTGCCAAACTGCAACTATGTGATAGTGAACAACACAAGAGGTGCTGCTGCTCAGGGCTTTAATTTGAAATACTACTGGAAGATAACTAACTAAAAATATGTGGAAGTGGAGCATTACTAGTCTACAGAAAGATAACGCAATGTAACAAAAGTGTAACTCTATCTATCTACAATGAGTGGAAATGGCCAAGACTAAACAACTTACTACTTAACAAATTCTTAGACAGGCCATACACAACACGGTAGCTCATAACGCACCAACCAGTCAGATAATAAGAGAAGTTTAGCACCACTGATACAGTGCTCCAGCTACCAAACCAAACAAGTAAATCAATTACCACACCAGCAGAACCATACAGTCAGTCCCGTGACCCTCACCATACATGTCACTATGATAGAGCATTTGAAGGGAAAATCACATGTTAGGCACGCATAGTGATATGGGGCACATTCAGATTCATACTAGTACAGCATGCACATAGAAATGGTGCTCTTTTTTACTACCTGATTCTGTCAAAGTGCAAGCATGTGTTGCAAACAAGTAGGTGGCTCTGCTCGCGCACGCCGTCTGTAAAGAAAGAAGAGTGGATTACTATATCACAAAATTTCCTGGAGAGCTCCAACCGGCGCAAGCACAACAACAACAATGTGGGGGAGGCAAGGCGCAGTCTTCGCTAAAATGATGGACAATTGAACCAACCTACAACAATTTCAGACTACAGTTGCCGATAATTACCATCTCCTGACAGTTTCAGACTACAACAGTTTCAGTTAACTGTTTTTTAAACTACAACAATTTCAGTGAACTTTTCCTTGGACTATAACATGTGATGCATAGACATTGAACTTTTGCATGAAAAAATAATTACTGAATGTGGCCGGTCCCAGCCACCAACAAATGTGGCCACTACCATATCATTCAAGATATGATCCATACATCCTATGGAATGTTACATGTCTGTCTTGGATAGGATGCAGGTGTACATGGACCAGAAAGAAATCTAGTACTAAGGAATTTACAGAAGATGTGCAGTGCAATGCAAGAACCCCAAGTCTACAACTTACCGTGGCCGATGCATGAAATTCGGTTGTAGCTGAGGTTGAGCACGCGAAGCTTCGTCAGTTCCCGAAGCCCCTCGACGTTAGCGATCTTGTTCCGCGACAGATCCAGCGAGTGCAGGCCCTTCGGCAGCGATCCGGGGGAGATATGAACTGCATGCCGAACAGAACAACCCAAATTTGGCAATGGAAGTTGTACTATCTATCTACTAGTTACTGAATGTCTGAAGATGCTACTGTCTAATACGGGAGCACGGGAGCATGCGAGCACGCGGGAGCGGCGGCCGCACCTAACCCTAGGTCGCCGCCCCGTGGGGGCATGGGGATGAGCGGGGGAGAGAGGGAGGGAGGGAGAGAGACTAACCAGGTCGCGCAGGGAGGCTCGCCCCACCGTCGAGGAGTGCGTCCGACGAGGCTAGCCACCGTTGAGGGGCAGCTCCGACGAGAGAGATTTGGTGGTGGCCAGAGCGGAGACGACAGACGGCGGAGACGGCGAGCTTGGGGGAGGAAGGGATAGACGGCGGGGAGGTCGCGGGCTTCTAGGGTTTCGAGGGAGGTGAGGGAGGCGGCGCTCGGGGGGTAGGCGGGGCTCGGGGGGGAGGCGGCGCTCGAGGGGGAGGAAGGGGAGAGGGAGGTGGCGAGGGCGCGTGGGCGGCAGCGGCGCAGTGGGTCGGGGCAGCAGCGGCGGCGGCGCGGTGGAGGGAGGGACGAGAGAGGGAGCGGCGCGGTGGAGGGACAGGGACGAACTGTCTGGCGAGAGGGAGGGACAAAGTGTATGGATGGGGAAGATTACTAATGGCGCACCCCCAGGCGATGCGCCATTAGAATGTTTTTTTCGTAGCAATGGCGCACCAGCGGGACAGTGCGCCATAAGTATACTTTTTTTAGATAGCAATGGCGCACCAGCCACCCGTGCGCCATAAGTAAGAATTTTTTTTACTTTTTAAAAAATTAAAATGAATATAAATATGAAACAGTAATATTTTTTATAAAAACAGTAATAATTGTTGTTTAACAACAATTGTAGTCTACACTTTTTTATTATTATTTTTAAAAAAATGAATATGAATATGAAACAGTAATATTTTTTTATAAAAACAGTAATAATTGTTGTTTAACAACAATTGTAGTCTACACTTTTTTATTATTATTTTTTTAAAAATGAATATGAATATGAAACCGTAATATTTTTTTATAAAAACAATAATAATTGTTTTTAACAACAATTGTAGTCTACACTTTTTTATTATTATTTTTAAAAAATGAATATGAATATGAAACAGTAATATTTTTTATAAAAACAGTAATATTTTTTAAAAAAATATCATCAAATTTGTTATTTGAAAATATCATCGGCGGCGGCGGTGGAGCGGGGGAGGGTGCGGGGGGTGCTCGTCGGCGGTGGTGGAGCGGGGGAGGGTGCGGGGGGTGCTCGTCGGCGGTGGTGGAGCGGGGAAGGGTGCGGTGGGTCGTCGTCGGCGGTGGAGCTAGCGGGGGAGCGTGCGGGTGGGATCAAGATCGAGATGGAGGGGGATCGAGATCGAGTGTCCTCATGAATTCAAAAAGTGCCCATGAAATTTAAAAATATTCATGATATCAAAAAGTGCCCACGAAATAAAATCGAGAAATGAAGACTACGATTTAAATACAATCGATTTTAGCTAGCTATCTGTTCACAATCTTCTTGCCCTTCTTTTTCGCAAATGGAGTTCTTCTATGGAATGGACGTCCTTTAGGTAGGGTGGTCCTGCTTCTTCTTGTGGTGTATGCTGCTACTTCATTGTCGTCGTCATGTTCGATCTTCGGGTCGCCGTACTTGTTGAAGTCTTGCTCATTGGCAACTCCATCCATTCCAATGATCTTCCTTTTGCCTCTCCTCACGACAACACGACTGGGCTTTGACGGGTCGGTAATGAAGAAGCATTGGTCCACTTGGGAAGCCAGTACCCATGGCTCATTTTTCGCGGTGAAGTTTGTGCCCGCGGTCTTTGATTTGGCTTCGGGTATAACCATGGTGGTGAAATACCGGTCTTCTTTTAGGACGCTCTTGGCCCATCTGACACGGAACATCGGGACCTTCTCTCCAGGGTAGCTCAGCTCCCAGATCTCCTCGATCCTTTCGTAGTATCTGTCCTTGTCGTTACCGGTGTAGGATTCCATCGTTACCCCGGAGTTCTGATAACCATCGCTCCTCATGTCCTTGTCCTCGGTGTAGAATGTGTAGCCGTTGATATCGTACGCCTCATAGGTCATCAGGTTGTGCTCGGCACCCTGTGACAAGGAGAATATGAGATGTTCTTCCGCAGAAGAATCCTCATGTAAAGGGTACGACAAAAGCTTCTACTTGAACCAACGCGTGAAACATGAGTTGTGCTCTTTGATTATATCTCCGTCCGTCCTCTGTTGGCCTCAATCATTGTACGTCTTCTCAATAAAGGTTTTGTGCTCTACCACCCAAGGATCGACCACATCTATGTGTTGTAGCGCGACTAGGTTTGCTCTTTCAGAGTCGACGAGTCGACCCTCAAAGTCGACATGCATTTCGCGGCGACCCTCACGGGGACCCCATCCAGCGAGCCTGCCGAGGTGCCTGTTGACGGGCAAACCAACGGGGTTCTCGATGCCTAGATAATTCGTGCAGTAGGAGATGCACTCTTCGGTCAAAAAGCCCCTGGCTATGCTTCCCTCTAGACGTGACATGTTGCGAACATATCCTTTGATGACACCATTCATCGTTTCTAACGGCATCATGCTGTGCAGGAACGTCGGCCCGAGTTGGATGATATCCTCCACGATATGGACCAGCAGATGCACCATAACGTCGAAGAATGCGGGCAGGAAGTACATCTGAAGCTCGCATAGTATCACCACGATCTCTTCCTTAGCCTTCTGAGTTGCCTCACGCCAACCGACTTCCGAGAGATGATGTCGAAAAAGTTGCATAGGCCAAATAGCATTTCACGGACGTGCGCATCCATGATCCCACGGATTGCAACTGGAAGTATCTGCGTCATCAGCACGTGACAGTCGTGAGACTTCATCCCGCTGAACTTCTGCTTCGCTGGGTCTAGGTATCTGCTTATCTTCCCCGCGTAACCGTAAGGAAGTTTTACTCCTACGAGGCAGGTGAAAAACTGCTCGATCTCCTCCTGACTTAGAGTGAAGCACGTGGGAGGGTAGTCATTTCCGGTCTTCTTGGCCTTTTTGCCTTTGCGACGACTTTCTGTGTCCTGCTTCGCCTCATCATCATCAACATCATTAGCGTGAAGCTCCTGCCTGATGCCCATTGATTTCAAGTCTGCCCTTGCTTTCGGCCCATCTTTGGTCCTCTCTGGCATGTTGAGCAGGGTACCAAGCAGACACTCGCACACGTTCTTCATGATATGCATGGCATCAAGGCTGTGAGGCACACGGTGGATCTTCAAGTACGGCAAGTCCTAGAAAATAGACCTCGTTTTCCATACCTTCAGCAGCGGCTCTGGCGCCTTTCGCTTCTTTCCCGGCTCTGGCGCCTTTTGCTTCTTTCCCGGCAGTGGGCAATCTTTCCAATTTTTCAACAGCTCATTTATTTCCTCGCCGCTCCTCGTACGCGGGCGTCTTCGGGGTTTGGTTTCACCATCGAACACATCCTTGCGTTTCCTCCACGGGTCATCGTCGCGAAGCCACCTTCGATGTCCCATGAACACGGTTTTCAAAGACCCGGGATCTCTATCTAGCTGGCGATACATTGTGTCATCCATGCACCTGACGCATCCAGAAAATCCGTGGACCACCTGCCCCGCGAGATATCCATAACCGAGATAGTCGTGCACTGTCGTGAGCAGTGCGACTCTCATAGGGAAATATTGTTTCTCTGCGGCATCCCACGTATTGGCTGTCATTTTCCACAGCGTGTCTAGCTCCACTTTCAGCAGCCCCAGATACAGATTGATGTCATTCCCTGGTTGTTTCGGCCCTTCAATTAGCATACTCATGTGAATGTACTTCCTCTTCATGCACAACCAGGGGGGAAGGTTGTACATCCACACAAACACAGGTCAGGTGCTATGTGTGCTTCTCTGGCTGCCAAACGGATTGACTCCATCGGTGCTCATGCCCAGCACGATGTTCCTTGGATCCGTCCCAAATTCTGGGTGTTCGAAGTTCAACGCTTGCCACTGGCTCCCATCCTTAGGGTGACTCAGCATCTTGTCTTTTTTATTTATCTCCGGATCATTTGCGTCATCTTCTCGCTTCTTCCCCTCCCTATCTGCGTGCCAACGCACGAGCTTTGCTACCTTATGGTTCGCGAAATACTGCTGCAGACGAGGAGTGATCGGAAAGTACCACACCACTTTTCGAGGAGCTTTCTTCCTCTTCTTGTATCCAGTGACGCCGCACACTGGACATATGGTAGACTCCGCATGCTCGTCCCGATAAATGATGCAATTGTTCGTGCACACATGGTATTTCACGTGTGGTAAATCCAGAGGACACACGATTTTCTTCGCCTCCTCGAAACTGGTAGGGCACTTGTTCCCCTCGGGAAGACGTTCGTGCCAGAATGACATGTTCTCATCGAAGCATGCGTCGGTCATTTTGTGTTTTACCTTCATCTCCAGAGCCATGAGCGTTACTTTCAGGCAGGTATCCTCGGGCCTGGATCCTTCATACAATGGAGTAACCGCGTCTATCTCCAGTTGATCTAGCTTGGCTTTCTCTCGGGCGGCAGCTCTTGCGTTATCTATCTGCTTGAGAAGCAGCTCTTGAATATGAGGGTCCTGCACCCAGCCCATCGATGGTCCATCGTCGTCTACTCCGTCGGCATCTTCATCTTCATGATCATGCCCTTCGTCTGCTCCGGCATCTTCCTCCTCATCATGTCCGGCATCTTCTATGTGATGACTGTGTACAGCATCACCGTCGTGATCATGTCCTGGAGATTCTTCGTCTTCTCGCCCTCCCAAGCCGCGGTGGTTGTCTTGCTGCCCTTCCTCATTTTGTCCCCGGCCCCCATGGACGACTTCATAGTCATCTTCATCACCTTGCCACCGATAGCCATCCATGAAACCACACAAGAGCAGGTGGTCCCGCACCTGCCCGGAATCTGGGTCCGCAATAAGGCTCTTCAGCTTGCATCTTCGACATGGACATCTTATCTCCGTCTCGTTCTTTTGAAGCATCTCGGCCTTCGCGGAGCCCAAAAACCTGTTCACGATGCCTTCGGTCATCATGCGGACCATGGTCGCCTGCGGGGTAGAGCAAAATGATATTTTAGAACCAATAAAAAATTTGGCATGACTTTCCCGAAAAATAGGACCAAAAGGAATGCATAGTGCCAAAATTCTCGCCGAAACGGAAATGAATCAACATTCCGGCAAAATATTGGCAACTGTCGCATTTCAAATACCAGTACCTCCAAACACAAACATATATGCAACACCACAAACATATGCAACACCACAAACATACATAGATCTAGCTAGGCCACAAAAAGTGCATGTGCACGTTGTTGGAGCGAGCTAGGGAGAAAAAAAGTAGATCTACAACATGAAGATAGCTTTCCCCTTACTTACCTATCAAAAATAGGTGATTTCACCACTTAATTTTGATGAATCTATGGTGCAAATGAGGTGAGGAGGAGGAGGCAGCCGACAAGCTTGGAGAAGGAGGTGGAGGAATGAAGTGGGGAAAGTGAGTGTGTAGGTGTGGCTGTCCAAAATATCTAGCTGGTCCCAGGTTACTAATGGCGCACCACCCAGCCATGCACCATTAGTAACCCAACATACTAATGGCGCACCTGCTGGCCGTGCGCCATTAGTAGTTTTGCAAATATATATATATATATACTAATGGTGCACCGTGGCATAGTGCGCCATTACTAGTTTAAACTAGTAATGGCGCACTGTGCCACGGTGCGCCATTAGTAGTTTTGCAAAAAAAAGAGTAAAAAGAAATACAGTAGTGGCGCACTCTATGGCTGGTGCGCCATTACTAGTTAGAACTAGTAATGGCGCACTTTGTCCGGATGCGCCATTAGTATGTTTGGAAAAATGAAAAAAAATTGTTACTAGTGGCGCACCTTGTGTCTGGTGCGCCATTAGTGTCTTCCACACTAATGGCACATCGGCACATGGTGCGCCATTAGTATATAGTAGTGGCGCACCACTTCTCTGGTGCGCCATTAGTATCAATTTCATCTATAGCCCTTTTCCTAGTAATGGATTCTAGGCAAAGCAAATGGATCTTTTGGGCATGCTTTGTTGAGGCTGGTATAATCAATGCACATGCGCCACTTCTTGTTCTTCTTCAGCACTAGGACTGGATTCATTAACCATTCTGGAAAGAACACCTCCATGATGAAGCCGGCTGCTAGGATCTGGGCTATCTCTTCTCCAACAACTCTTATTTTCTGTTCTGATAGGCGGCGCAAGGGCTGCCGGACTGGCTTGGCATCAGATCGGACGTGTAACTTGTGCTCGGCGAATTCTGTCGGTACACCTGGCATGTCTTTGGGGGACCATGCGAACATGTCCCGATTCTCATGGAGGAAATTGACAAGCTCGCCTTCCTATTTACTGTCAAGGTTTGCGCCAATGACAGCATACCTCTCCGGGTGCTCCGGGTCCAAAGGTATCTTCTTTGCTTCTTTGGCCGGCTTGAACGAGCCCTCTTCTTCCAACTCCTTGGGGTCGGGTGACATTTCCGGTTGCTAGCCTGCCATTGCCACAACCCGGTCAAGGGGTCGTTTCTCTGCTGCGATTACGAGGGACTCAGCTAACTGGCTGCTCTTCGCTGCACAGGCAGACGATTTCTTGTAGTCTCCTGCTACGGTCAGGATTCCCTTAGAGCTTGGCATCTTCATCTTTAGGTAAGCATAGTGGAGGATCGCCATGAACTTGGCCAAGGTAGGCCGGCCAAGCAGTGCGTGATAAGGGCTCTCAAGGTCCACCACCTCAAACCAGACTGGCTCTCGGCGGAAATGAGTTTTGTCCCCAAAGAGGACATCTATCTGAGTCTTGCCGATTGGTGAACAGTCAGACTGGGCTGAAGGTGTCTCTGCTTGATTCCTAATTTCTCCATGGTATCCTTGTACAGAATGTTGATGTTGCTGCCGCCATCTATCAGGACTACGGAAAATGGGCAGCCCGCCTCTCTATAGCAAACGTGGCATCCAGCACCAAGGCATAGGAGCCGGGGCTTGGCATCACTTCCGGGTGGTCAGCTCTGCTCCAGCTAATGCGTTTCTCTGACCAATGCATGAACTCGGGGGGTCTCTGATGCTACTGCATTCACTTCCAACCACTGTTGTCGCCTTCTGCGCCTATCGTTGGCCACGCTGGTGAACACGACGTAGGCTCCATGCTCTTCGGGGTAATCATCTTGCACGGCGCCGACTGGCCGAGCTGCCGGCTGCTGCGGGGGAGGATGCGGCGGGCCGACAGGTGGAGCGGGCTGGAGTCCGTCACCCTTGGCAATCCGGGTGAGCCAATGGCAATTCCGAGTGGTGTGATTGGATGGCTTTGCACTACTGTGGAACTTGCAGGGAGCATTAAGAGTCTGTTCGTACGAGAAAGTGGGTAGCCAGTTAGGCTTGCCGCCCTTCTAACGCTTGGGATGACGCTGCTCTTCTGGTTGTCGATCTTCAACTGCTGCCACCTGCCGGCTTGTGGAAGCCGGCTGCGCGGCTTTGCGCTTGTTGTCGTTCGGCTGCTGCTGCCGACTAGCGTCGCGAGCTGGGGTCCGAGGGGCTTGGGGGCACCTTGCCCGACGCGTTGACTTGAATGTCCGCCTTCATGGAGGAGTCGGCTGTCGCGTACTTGTCTGCTATGATTAGCAGCTCGTCAAGGGTCGCTGGCTCATCACAAAGGAGCCGGTGCTTGAGGAGGGTGCCCTCTTGGCACCCGGCAGTGAAGTACTCGATGGCCTACACCCCGTGCACGCCCTCACAAGAGTTTCGCAGCTCGGCCCAGCGTGTGAGATAGTCGCGAGTCAACTCATTGGGGCATTGGACGCACAGGGAGAGCTTGCGAGGCTTGGGAGGCCGCTTGTACGTGCTGGTGAAGTTGCGGATGAATGCTTCAGTAAAGTCAACCGAGCTGTTGACACTGCGGGGCTTCAGGCTGTTCAGCCATGTCCGGGCTGTGCCCTGGAGCATGAGGGGGACGTACTTCACGGCAACACGCTTGTTGCCGTTGGCGATGCTGACGGCTGTGGAGTAGTCGACCAGCCAGTCCTCTGGCTTCACGGAGCCGGTGTACTTGGGGGTATCTCTTGGGAGAGTGAACCCTTTGGGAAAGGGATCATCTTGGATGCGGGGGGGGGGGGCAAAACAAGGCGGACCCAGCTCGTCTTCCTCTTCTAGCGCCAGGGACCGATTAAGGCGGTCGATTCGATGGCAAGCATCGTTTTATCCGATTCCTTCTCGGCGGCCAAGGCGGTCGCCGAGTGATGGGTGGTCAATAGGCGGCGGGGAGATGCACCTCTCCCTACGGGGAGGAGGCGGCGGGCAGTCGTCTCGCCGTCGCACTGCTCTTGGGCGGCCGTCTGGGTCACGCCCGATGGTGACGTGAGTCTGGCTGCGGCTGGCAGCCGGCTCGTTGTCTCTTATATCATGGACCCCACCAGTCGGCGTCCGGGATGTCGCGCCTTGGTCTCGGCGAGGTGGTGGGTCGTCATTTCGCCGGTTGGGCGCTTCAGTGCGGCACCCGACATCTTGCTGCTCAGTAACCGCGTCCAGGAGCTGCTGAACTCGCTCCGTCATGTGGCGACGCTCGTCGCCCTCGAGCTTGTCTAGCTCGTCTGCTGCCGCCTGGCAGCTCGTATGTTCTCTGCAAGCGTGGCATAGACGGGACGGTCTGTCCCGAACATGCTGGCGATGGCCGTGCCACGCTGCCTAATCGTGCCAACGCGGCTAGGCCCACCAGGAGCCGGAGTGCCGCCTACAGCACGGTCCATCTCCCGCTGGTAGGCCTGCGAAAGGCGTCTCATGTTGGCCAGCCGACTGGCGCTCTCGACGAGCTGGACGCGGCGTGCTTCCAGCATCTCGGCGTCAGCGTCTTCCGGGATTGGCGCAACCAAGTCTTGCATTGGCGTCTGCAACGGGTCCTGACTGCCCATGCCAGAGTGCTCGCCGTGGCTGATCACGAGCACCTCCGTGACGGTGCTGCCACCGCTGTCCGTGCGAGGAAGCGGCTCATCGTAGACCACCACATTGGAGGGGAACGTGTCGAGCGAAGCCGTGTCGGAGTGGACCTACATTGGGTCGGTGGAGCCAACCGACTCCAAGTCAGCAGCAGGCTCGCTGGCGATGTGGAGCTGATCGAGGAGGCTACAAGGCGGCCTTCGGGGCCATTGGTGCCTGTGTGGGATGCAGGCTCGTCGGAGAGGTGAATCTCGCCAACAAGATAGACGAGGCAGCCCGCTGCGTAGGCGATCTCCACACTATGCAGCGCCTCGGCGCAGATGCCGTCCTGCGTGCCGGGCTGGCTGTGCTCGCGAGGAAGGAACAGGGTTCCCGTCCAAAACAGGTCTCCGAGAGACGGTGCACCTCGCCCCATGGTGGGCACCAAATGTCTGGGGTTGGGTGCGACATATGCCAAAGGATGTCTTATCATGGTGGGAGCGAGTAGAACATCGCCGATGCCTGGAAGCGGGATGAGGCGTAGACATGAACGCCGGTGTACTTTACCCAGGTTCGGGGCTCTCCCAGGAGATAACACCCCTAGTCCTGCTCTGCGGGGTCTCCGCATGATCACTAGTGTGTAAGTGGTACAATTGTGCTCCCCGAGCTATTTGCTAGAGGTGGAAGAAGGTAGGCACGCTCTCTCCTCCTCTAGGTATGAGTCTAGTCCTAATAGGGCCGAACCCTTTGGATGAGTGCCTTGGGGGGGGGGGGGGTTATATAGGCCTACCCCCAGGGGTACAACGTTAATCCGGCCGGGCGTAGGGCCCGGTCGTCATTCTCTCTAGTCGCCGGCCTCTTGGCCGACAGCTGGGGCCCGCCGCCTGGTGGGCCCCGCCGCCTGGTCTGGTACGGAGCCGACAAGATGCTCCCGCCGCTAGCGGGTCTTGCCGGCCGCTGATCACTGTAGTTGTAACGCTAATGATGCAGGCTTGGCCAGGGAGGCGTGGCTACAGCCTGGCCGCCAGGTGGGCGATCATTGTTGCCACTTCGTGTCTCATCTGGTTGATGGCGTATGGGGCCCAAGGGAGGGATTGGCCGCCTGCTGGTAGCCGGCTCCTCTGAGGTCCGGCTGCCCTAGCCTCCTCCGACTTCAGGGCTCTGGCTGCCAGGTAGGGCCCATCGTCTGCAAGCCGTACCTGACAGGCCTTCGTGGGAACAGGACTCCGCCTGTCAGGTGTGATGTATGGGGGGGTGAGGCAACAGTGCCGCGTCGTGCGGAGATCTCCGCCTGTACGGGGCACTGTGGCCACGCCGGTCCCTAGATTCGGGAGGAAGGCTCGCACTGTAGCCGTACCCCGTCTTGTCTTCTTAATGGGGGCGCAGACTTTGAGGGCGCCATGGGCCGACTGCTAGGAGTCGGCCCCTCTGGAGGCCGCCTGCTAGGAGTCGGCCCGTCTTGAAGCCGCCTTCCTGAGCATGGCCGTCTTCCGGCAGTCGGCCATTCTGCCAGTCGGCCACCAGAAGGTGGTGCTTCATCTTGCCGTCTTAAGGGGCGCAGCCGGCCCCGATGTTTTGAAAGGCTCGGGGGCTCGGGTTAGGCCACCCGTGGCCCATTACTTTGACACTTGCTCACTGCTGCGACGTGGGAAGTTGCCGCCTCCCGCCGCCCTCCTCTAGGTTGAGCTACGCCCCGACATCCCTCAGGTACAACTTCCTTACAGCCGGCTTGGACCACTGCCCCAGCCGCCCACATCACTCCATGTGGATATTTCTCTAGTTCTTTGCCCCGCACATACCTCTACTAGCTTCTACGTACTGTATTTGTGATCAGTTTATGTCTCATCAACTAGTCCCATTAATCTTATTCTAATCAAGCTTCTTCAATTTATTTGCCACAGGGATGCTCATCTCGATTTTGGTGAAACTGCACAAAATGATCCCATCGTCAAAGGGTTGCAAACTTCATTTACTGGCAAGCTCCAACATTGCTAGCAAATTAAAGCCTGGTTACGGTTTATGGTTCAAGGGGTAGGGACTGCATGGATCGTTTTTTCTTTAGTTGTCTCTGTTCCAAAAGAAGTGTCAACTTTAGTAGTAGTACAAAGTCTGCACAAAGTTAAGACAGTTATTTTGAAACGGAGGGAGTACATATTGGATATAATCTGTCAATCATTGAGATGCAATAGCATGCATGTTAGTCTCCTTTGTATTTGATGAAATGTTGCAACGGGGCAACCTTGGACGCAAGATATATGAAATAGAAGCTGGAAGCTTCATAGAATCGTACAAATTAATCTCGCTGAGATATTACAGTACGTACTATACTAGTACTATGTAAAGAGTTAGGTGTTGCTCGGTGTCCAGAAAATATGGTGATAGTGTGAGGTGCGCCATGTAATCACTGAGCCTGCGTGTTTTCATTGCTTTCGCACTCCTCCGCTGTAAGAATGTAGAAAATTGTAATCTAGTACCTCCTTTCGCTGAAGCGTGGGACATCCAGTAGTCGTACCACCTCAGTAATAATGACCAATGAGCCATCAAATCACACAGACCCATCAGTAAGTTGGACAGATGAAGCAACCATCACTCTTGAATCCGCTTCTCCCTTCAACGCAGGCGCCAGTGAGAGGTTGCGTCCGCTCTGTCCGGGCATGAATGCGGCACCGATTCTTTGGAGCGACGCTAACTGTTTCGGGCGGGAAGCGCATGCGGGCGATGGAGGGGCTTTGGGTGGGCCAGGCCGGTCAGGAGCAGGCGTGGCAGCTGTCCCGACTGGACGCCCGGAAACGAGAGGATGCACCGACTCTTGCGGCTAATCGTACGCTACACACCATCTCTCTATAGGAGTAGTTCCATGTGTCACTGTCTCTAACACACACATACTGTTAAACACACAGACACACAGGCACATGCACACTCACACACAGGTTCATAGAATAGGAATATCGTGCGAGTGCGAAGCCACAGGAAGTGAGATACAAATGAAGTACGTACAAGAAGAGAAGAGGTGACGAATATCCAGCAACCTGGACTAAGGTGTAGTACTCCCTCTGTCTAGGTGTTAGGTCATCTTACGAAAATTGGATATTCCCAAAATGTTTAGGCGTCGTCCATTAACTCCGCATTTCAATCCCCTCATGGCCACGTTGCTAGTGAGCGTTGTTACTTAGGGAGCGTTTGGATCCTTAGCAAGAACAGTTATAGCCTAGCCGGGCAAGGTTAGGTGTTTGGAACTGTTAAAATATGTTAGCTTTTTTGGGCCACCTAGCTTGGGTGGGCTAGAAAAACCTTGCTAGCTCAGTAGAGCCAAATCGGATCGCTTCCGACAGCAAACTTCGCACATGGAAAAAATCGGCGACCCACTCATGACAACAATTTTCACGGGGCAAGGCTAGTAAGAAAAAGAACTAACCCGTTTGACCAGGCAAGGTTGGCAAAGAAAAAGCTGGCTAGCTGGGCTAGCCGAGCAATTTCCTTACTACTAAGCAATGTAACCAAACACTCCCTTTCTCTGCCTTGGTATCTCCCCCGGAAACCCAATGGATGACCCAATGCATGGAGCGCAACTACGCGTTGACCAGTCAAGAAATCAAAGTCGGCTTGCATGCGAGTTAATACGTGGCCCTGCATGGTAGCTAAAACGGGATCTCTTAGTTGTTGTGATTAATTCTTGCATTTAGAGACAGAAATTAGGGCTTTGATTGGAGGAAATACCGGTCATGTTTCTCCTTCTCCTCCAATCTTCTTGCACCTTGGTCCCGCTGCACCTTCTAACGTGACTTACAACTAGACGGAGGGAGTAGTACGAGATATGGTGGCACACTGACTTAGGTCGAATACAAGTACCCAAAATTATTGGAAGAGAGCAAAGTGTACAAACTAAATAATTAAAAGAGTAAAATGCACTGTTGGTCATTGAACTTATCGTATAAGTTCACTCTAGTCACTGTACTCAAGAATACGGTCGATACAGTCACTATATATATGATGAGGTGATTATACGGTCACCACGAGATCGTATAGCTCTGTATTCATCCATTTTGACCAGTCAAAGAATCCTCCTGGCGCCTTGTCACATCAGTTTTCTCTCTCTGTCATGCGGGTCCTGCCTGTCATTGGGTGGAAGAAAGAAGTTGAACGAAAATAAAAATAATCACGGGGGCGTGGTTCGAACCCTAGACCTCATATTTATACGGGCAAACAGGCTAAGCAACTACACCAACCTCCGGTTGGGATTAACTAGTGGCAAATATACTTTTCTACCTTTAGTAGCGGCACACGCATGCAGCGCACAGCTTGCAGTGCATGCACACGCACTAGCACGGACTCAAGTCGCACGCTGGCCTCTATTGCTGCATGTTCGTGCAGTACCTCGCCTGTTGTCTGCCGTTCCCGTTGTTGACCCTGCCACCTGAGGTCGTCGACCCATTGCTCTACCACTAAGCCATGTTCGAGCTCTCACTGCTTGTGGCGCAACGCATACGAACTCCATCTGTGTGAGATGACATGGCCATGAATGGTGATTATGATGAAACCCACACTAGGTCAGTCTACCCGCCTTGTGCGCACGATTGTCGTGTGGCTGCCGAAGTACGACCCTAAGCCCTCAACTTCGTCGCCGGTCACCGGTGTGTGTGTGATGTGTTCTAGCTCGTGTGTGTTCTGCCCGCTGCGTGCTAGTGTGCGATTGCATGGATGCGTATTGTGTGCATGTTATAATAAGGATTCACTTAAAATAGTACATGAGAGAATAGAGCAATCAATTGGACAGTGTTCACGAGTAGTAGCGAGATGTGTGAGGTAAGATACACCGCTGGCACTTTTAGTTTTTCTTATTAATTTGTTTGTTTCACCCTTTGACTGGTGGGACACAACGTACTACGTGGAGAGAGGTAAGGTGACTAAGGCTACATTATTTCTGTACTACCAACACTGCTTTAAATCCCAAAAGACCTTACCACCAATGCCACATGACACGATTGTGATTTAAATCCCAATGACACCCACGCAAAAAATAACATGGCATGCTTGTCACACGAATGCATGAATGTATAAAAGGTTATTTTCCTCTCGTTAAACATAATGTGAGGGTGGTGTAGCTGGTTAGACTGTTCGCTCATCAAACTTGAGGTCTCGGGTTCGATAACCGCACTTGAGCATAATTTTGTTGTTTTTTCTAGAGTTTGCACTCGTCACACACTCTCTCCACTATATAATATACACGCTGGAGCCTCATCGCTTGTAGTTGGTCTCTTCACACTCTCTCAACCTCTCCAGATCTAAACAAGACTTTGTTGGCCTCTCTCTCTCTCTCTCTCTCTCTCTCTGTCTCCCCTCACTGCTGGTCAAAGAGCCGGCGGGGTCCGTCCGCCGGGTAGGGAAGGAGGCTTAACAACACTACTAGGGAAAAGGCTAGCAGCAGCGCGGGTTCTAGGTATATCAGTAGCGCGGGGACCGACGCTACTAATAAGGCGCTACAGCTAACCCGTAGCAGTAGTGCGTGCACACCCGTGCTACTGCTATACAAGTGTAGCAGCAGCACGCTTCGTGGAATCTCGCTACTGCTAATAGCACTAGCGCGCTTTGCCTGGACACGCTACTGCTACTGTGGCGCTGCTGCTAACTTTTCTCCACTCGCTACATCTAATTTTATTAGTTTTTTTTCTGCATATTTGTTTTGTATTTGAATAGGCTTTATACAATATTCTTTAGCATATGATACACATACAAATGTAATCCTAGCTTATACATACAAATAGTCTCATCAAATCATGTCATCATCATAATCATCATCCAACACAAAGTGGTCTCTCGTCATCATCTCAAAAATAGCGATACGAATCTCGATTACTTGGAACTACATCGTCATCCATCTAAACAATGATATACGCGGGAAGAGCTATCACTTTGCGCGAACCTAAACTAACTACTGGCTATCACTCGGAAACTGGAAACCGGTACACCTGGGCCTGACATTCCGGCCACTCGTCGGATACTCCTGGCGTAGCACTTCTTCGCCATCGATGATCTATACACCTGCATCGTCACATGAGTTGATGATATGCAACATATATAGTTGAGCAACAGAAAGAGACAGACTTGGCAAAAATAGAAGCAACATATCATAAGCATAAATAACAAAGTTCATCATACCCAAAATGCCCTAACTAGAGTGATCTTTGCTAGTCGAGGAGGACGGTTTGACGTTGCTAAAAACTGGACAAATCAAGAACCTGAAATTTGCCAGAACGGAAATGAATCAACATTTCGGCAAAACATAGGCCACTCAGCTTCATTCCCTGGAAACAACAAAAGGCCACTTGGGCACAGTCAAAACATGGGCAAACACAATTGAGGAATTTGCATATATCCTAACCACTTCAAATTTGCATGTCCTAGCGTTTGACACTCAAGAAAATCTACACAAATCTCATGCTCTCTCAAACTCAATTCAAAAACAAAATATAGATTATATTTAGTTAACTACTGAACTAAACTTTACTCTAAACTAAACCCTACTTCCCTAATTAACATCTAGTTAAACAAACTCAATTCAAAAACTAAACCCTACTGAACTAATTAACATTTACATTATCTACTACTTGACATCTTCTATTATTACCCTAACTAAAAAACATCAACATTATCTACTACTTAACATTAACATCTATTAACTAAAAAGGATGGGTGGGGGGCTTACAGAGAGGGGAGAGGCGGTGGCGGGGAGGTGCTCAGCAACAGAGGTAGGGGCGGCGAGGGCGGGCTCAGGATCTGGACGCGGCTGTCCTGGCGGGCTCGGGGGCGGTGAGGTTGAGGGCGGCCGGAGAGGCGGCGGCGGTGAGGCTGGGCGGCCTCGGGCGGCGGCCGTGAGGATGAGCGCAGCGTCGATGCCGTCAGGAGATGGCGGCGAAGTGGGGGCGACGACGAAGTGGGGGAGACGGCGGCGAAGTGGGGCGAGGGATCGATTTGGGGGAGAAGTGGTGGCCGGGGGAAAACCGTTTTTGGTTAAGTCAAAAGTAACGGTAGCGCGTTACGGAAAACGCGCTGTAGCTAAGTTAGCTATAGCGCGTTTCAGAGAGTGCGCTACTGCTACGTCTTCATCATTTTTTCCCTTTTTCATTTATTTTTCTTTACATTTTATATTTTTCCTTTCTCATTTTTCTATTTCTTTCATTTTCATTTTACTTTTCTATTCGTTTTTCATTTTATTTTATTTTTGTTAGCAGTAGCGCTTTACGCATAAATGCGCTGCTGTAAGTATATTAGAGGTACCGTGGTTTTTGGAAGATCGCTACTACTATGTGTAGCCCATCGGCTTAGTGGTTGGAATTTTAGTAGTAGCGAGTTTTCGGTGTGACGCGCTACTGATATGTATGCATCTGCAGCGCGCTTATTTTGCACGCGCTACTGCTGTCTAGCAGTAGCGTGCATTTTTAACAAGCGCTACTGCTAAAGTTCTGTGTATAACGTTTTCCCTAGTAGTGCGCTGTCATCGTCGACAATGGAGGGAATCCACTGCCGACGCAGTTGTTCTCTTTCACCTAGCGGTAGCACAGGAGGGCATCCGACCCCTTCTTCCTCTCCGTCGTACATAGTGTGGGCAGAACGGCCTCCGGTGGCCCACCAAACCACACCCCAAGAACCTTAAGGTGTAATTTACTTATTCCACATGTATTGCTCTAGCTGCATGTGGGCTTTTTCCGCTTCTGCACTCGAATCTAGGTGTTGGATCAAATAGGAAAGTAGTGGGGAAAGTTGTACAGCATGAATCTAGGACGTGGTTCAAAGAGGAAAGGAAGGGGGAAAGTTGTATAGCATGAATGTAGGTTGTGGTTCAAAGAGGAAAGGAAGGGGGAAATTACTAGTACAGACTAGCTATCCATCACCTACGTTGGTCAAAAAGGAAAAAAATGACAAACGCAGTACACACATCTGTAACGAACTGATATTTTTGTTTTGGGGGACAAGGCTATAGAGTTTGAGAAGGACTACATTTGCTGCCCTCACATAGGGAACGGTGTCTAAAGATAACAAAACTGGGACCAACACAAATATGCTCCTTGGTTGTTTGTTCTTTGTTGCAACAGACTATGCATCACCCCTTTATACATCAGTAGATGCACATGGTGCTAGTGCGTCCATTGTCCCGTGCAACTCTTTAGCTGTTGTTAATCTAAGGCCTTGTTTGGTTAAAAAGTCCTAGGACTTTTTTAGTCCCAACTGAAAAGTCCTAGTCCCTACCTGCTTCGTTCCAGGGACCAAACAAGGACTAGAGATTATTAAATGACATGCTAAAAGACCATGTTACCCATAGTAATGAACTAATAGAGATAAGGTGCTATGCGGGGCAGGGGCAACTGTTGGAAAAAGTCCCAAAAAGACTCTCCCTCGGGGTCTTCTTTCTTTAGTCCCAAATGCCCACTTTTAGTCCCTAAAAGTCCCTCCTGTTTGGTTTAGATGGGACTGAAAGGGACTTTTTTTATCCCTACATCAAAAAGTCCCTGTAAACATACACCCTCTAATAATGAAGCTGGAAAATTGAAGAAATGCCACAGTTAAAAGAAAATTACATGTTTAACGATTTTTTTTGTTAATATAGTCTTTCTGTTAATATGAATCAATGCCACTGTTTGAGAAATGCTACTATCTTGCTTTCTTTCCCATTTAGATAAGTTAGATGCTTCTTTTTGTTGGCTTCTGTGTCATCCACCATTATTGACCACTAGTTGTTTCCTTTGCACCTCTGTGTAAACAGGGTTATGTATTTCACCTCATTGCTATTGCGACCTTTTGTTGCACTTCACAAAACACTTTTGTTTTAAGAGTGTTTTGTGCAGTTCAACCAAAATGTCACACCGAAAAGGTTGCTTGATTGCTTGACCTTAGCGGAATTGCACAAGAGCAGATCTAACTTCCTATCCGTGTTGGCAAATTTGGTTCAGATCTTCTTCTTGTGAGTTGTTTGAATTTTGCGTCATGAGAGGTCAGTACTAGCCTTGTTTCACATGATTGTACAGTGTGTTTTCATATGTTGTGCTACTTATATGGTAATGTTGCTTGACTTTAGTGAACTGCACAAATTGAGACAAGAGTTACAATCTGTATGTGCATCGTAATATCCCATTGAGGTAAGATAAGGATATTTCACAACTGTTGGCCTATATTTTGCCTCTTTCATCAGAAAATTAATGTTGTTGTTTAGTGCTATCCTTGTGCTCCCTAATTGACATGCTAAATCTTAATTGAAGTCGAAGCTTGTCTGTTATTGAACCAAGTGATGAAGGGGAAGAACAAGCGGAATAAAAACAAAAATCAACTCCCGGTGCTATAATCAAGCACTGGAACTGTGATGACACAAGTAATGATATAGTTTTGCATCTTAATTTATTGCTATGGATGGAACGAGCAATTGTTTTGCCACCGATTTGATGCCACTCTTAATGTAATATGTAATTATCTCTACTTGTGCAAACAGGGATCTTCTTTGAAGATAACATATATTTTAGTGGAACAGCACAAGAAGATGTTGGAAACATTAAACTAATCGAGGAGTATATTGTAAGCATGGCAACCACAGTAGATAACAACAGATGGTTCCAGAGAAGTGCTTCATATGTACGCTCTACACAATAAGCCTCCTGGCAATTGTTGGTACTCGCCCACAGATTTCATCCATATGATTGAGCTTTGTCATCTCTATTGGTGTTGTGCTACTGTTTAGATACTGTCATGAGAAAGTGGTATTGTCCTGGAGAAGTGATTCATCCATGTTGTTTTAAATATTTCCTTTCCTTTTTTCGAGTAAACAGGGATGCTAGCATTTAGTTGCCCTCTTGTCTTTGCACAACAGGATCATCCTCCTCTGAACAAGAATATGGAGTACGTGAAGTGCCTAGTTTCGATTATGCCAGGATAAAAAGGCAAGCCTCTCTTCCTAAGAAGGGAGCAGCTGAGTTGGCTACATTATTACCGACAAGAACAAACTAACTTCAGCTCAAAAAGACTCGCGGATCTCCATCTTTGTTGCTATGATGGCCAATACAATGTTGTGTTAGGATTCCTTCCGGTGAGTTCTAGTTTAAATTGTCAATTCATAGTACAGTCTGCTTTATACTAATCACTAATTTTGTATTTCTGCAAACTGTGGTGCTCAGCTTGATTTCAATGGGAACTGCACAAAATGTTAATGAATACATCGAATCATTCATTTCCACCACAAAGAAAGGAGGTGCCGATATGTTCAAGGCGTTGCAACATATAAAGGCGAAATCATACAAGCTATGTGTGAATTTGGTTGATTTTGGTGGAACTGCACAAAAACAACAGCTGGTTTATTTAGCACGAGGTGCCATGTCAATGTCCGAGCTGATGGCAAACCCTTCCCATTCCACAATCGTAGGCATTTGATATTTTGGAACGGGAAAACCTTTTCAAAGTTTGGTCATTGATGTACACAAAACAACACGCATTTGACATTTTGGAATGGGACAACCTTGTCAAATTTTGCTCATTGATGTTAGCAAGAAGACATGCGTTTGATATTTTCGAATGGGTTGCCCTTTGTTGTCAGCAGCATCGATCGATTTCTCTTTATTCTTTAATTGTGAAGTAAATATTGGCTCTGACATGTGAATCACTGAGATGCATAATCATCGATTGTTTTGAATGTTCCCTATGAATTGCTAGGCATGTGTGTTTGATTGCAATGTATAGGAATGCTAAAAAGCTGCTCAAACTCTTTGTACTCCGTTTGTTCCTTTTTACTTCGCATATTAGTTTTGTTTCAAGTCAGTTAATTTTACATTGTGAATGTTCATACTTTTTTCTATAAGATTGGTCAAAGTAGAGACACTTTGACTTTTGACAAAACTTATATGCAAACTAAAAAGGACAGGAGGGAGTAGCAAACACTACAAAAAAATACACTTCCATGATGATACGTGTTTGTCACAGTAGGTCGCATTTTCTGTCATGCATGTACATCCATGACGACTTTATGACAGAATCAAGATAGTCATACCTGTGCTGTCTTAGAAGTGTTCCATGACATTACCAAAGTTATCATCACGGAAGTGTCCACTTCCATGACGATAAATCCCACGTCACAGAAGTGCTTTCGTCAAGGGTGACCGACACGTGCCATCCACCATAACGGAACACCGTTAAGCTATGGGTCAGGTTTTGGATCCGATAACCCGTTAACAGCCCCGACCAATGGGGATTTTCCACTTGTAAAATCATCATTGGCTGGAGGAAACACGTGTCGGCTCATCGTTGGGACAGATGTCATCCACTCATTGGACAGAAGGCGCCTATGATACATCAACATGTGGCACGGCCCAACACAGGCCCATTCCTGTGAAAAGGCCGGCCCGTTTGACTTGGTCAAAAGGTGGCAGGCCGGCCCATGTAAAGCCTGTTAATGACTTGTTCGTATATAGCCCATTTACAGCCCGCTAACCCAAGGCCCGCTACGCCCTATCAGAATTAGGCCCAGTAGCGTCATCTGGGCCACCCAATATGATTCCAGCCTGTTTTCACTTCTGGCCCATGTATGGCCCATGACGTCTTTCGGCCCATATGATGCCCTATGTAACTCATGGCTTATTAACGGCCCATGGTGAAACTGGCCCGTAATGAACAGTGTATCACTTTACACCCATTAATGGCCCGTGGTGAAACTGGCCCGTAATGAACAGTGTATCACTTTATACCGATTAACGGCCCGTTATTCCGTCGGGCCGTTTCCAGCCCATGTTATCTTTCGGCCTTCATAGAGCCCATTTATTCTTGGGCTCATTTCCAGCATTCGTTTACTTGCAGCCCGTTACTGTCATTTTCTTCTTGTGGGCCAAATTCAGCCCGTGGTTACAGTCGGCCCGTTTGTGGTCCGTTAATACGTTGGGCCGTTTTCATAGCGTCATCAAATACGGCCTATTAACGATGGCCCGTTATGGCCGGCCCATGAACGGACGATTTCAACTCTAGCCCGTTTACGACCATAGTGCGGTCTGTTTGGCCCATGTTTGGCCAATCGATCATACGGCCCGTATAAGGCCCCTTGATGATACGGCCCGCAGAAGGCCCATTGTTTTTATGGCCCATAGAAGGCCCACTGTTTCTACGGCCAGTAGGAGGCCCAGTGTCACTACAGTAAATATTAGCCCATGGTTACTGTGGCCTAGTTTTAAAAAATAGGTTATTGCAGCCACTAGCTAACCGCCGAAAAAGAACTTCAATGACTACAAGCAAACAAATAAACATGACAACAAGGAAACAAATAAGCAAGCAACTAACGCTAGGCTATCACGGCTATTACACATATTACATCCACTGGGCATCAAAGTTCGCCACCAGTGCAAATATAGGGAACAAAGCAGCATATCATCTACACTGGTTGTCAAAGATGGCGACCAGCGCAAATAAACGCCGCAGCAAAACAAATCCAGAACTGAAACCACTACAGGAGATCTCAAGAAAGAATATCCTGGGTACCCATAATGCTGGCAAGATGCTTAGCAAGCTTATTAACTTTCTCTTGTTTGGTGCTTAAATCCTCCAGCGCTTGCTGCTGCACCAGAAAATATGCATCTGAATTCTACAGGGACTTCCTGAGTCCTTCAGCTTCCTGTCGCAGCACATCTGATCGATGTCTTTCAACTTGAAGTTGAGACTCAAGAAGACGAACTGATTCAGGCAGCGACTTCGAAGATCTTGTGCCAGCAGTAGCGGCCAGTAACTCGAACACTACATCAAGAAAGGACTTTTGGGTTCCCTCACTGTCATTAAGATAGTTTTTATCAGCTTTCTTGGAGACCAACAGGGATGTCTCACTATCTTGAACCTTATTTGCATTACTTCCTTTAACATTGGATAACGCGGTATTGTTCTCCAATATTTTGTCTGCATTCTAAAAGAGAAACAAGCAGACACATCACATGTTTACCATGTTGTATATGAAACTTATTTTGGTAAATGAGTTTAGTAGTAAAGTGGACAGGATAACAACATGAAACAAACATATATCTATGTACCATGGTCACTTTATGGTCTATATCATTCTAGTTTTTGTTGCCAAATCAAGATAGAGACACAGTTCAATTAATATTTGTTCAAGACAAAGCAGAATAGACAGAATATAAGTGTGGGTAACTATAGAGCAATAATAACACTTGTAATGTGCATGACATGAGAACATAACTGTTTATTCAATTGAAACTGAAATGAACATAGAGTAGGTTATAACAGCAAACCAGTTAAAGAAACAGGTTTAAAACATACCTGTTGCGCCATTGGAGTTTCAATTCCGTCCTTCAAATTTGAAAATATTTGGTATGAGTAAATAAAGTAATGCAAGAACAAAGGAGTATGAAACATAGCTACAGAACCTGACCTGAGAACAAATCTTCTTCTCCTTTAAGCGTTGAGTTGGGATTCGGAGTGGTGGTCCTCGTGCTTTGGGCACTGCAGTTCCCTTAGTAACTGCTCATGTTTGGGTGCTTTGTGGTGGAGACGGTGCTGTGTCAACTAGAACTGGGTTACTATCTGCCGGGGTTGGGGTTAGAAGGGGTGTAGCTGGTTCTCTGTCCAACTGGGTAGGGGTACAATCTGCGAGAGTCTAGGTTATGTGTGGTGGATCTGGTCCTTGGGCAAGTACAACCGTGGTTCTATCTGCATCAACTGGTAGCACTATCTTTTCTGAAGACCATGTTGTTACTCCCTTAGATACTGCCATCATCCTCTCCAATTCAAATGGCTGGTAAACAAGAAAAGTAATTGAAAGTATAGACATTGTATGATAGATAGGTGCAATGGATAGTGGGGAATAAAAGAGGGCATGAAATAATTCATATTTATGTTGTCTAACCAAACAGGATAGCATGACACAATGTCACATATATGATGGCTAACTAAACAGGATAGCATGACACAATTTCACATTATGATGGCTAACTAAAAAAGATGGAAAGACATAGTTCATAATATGAGACTATGTAAACAGGATGACATGCCATAACTATATAATGTGTTTATTAAATAGGTTGGCATGCCATAATTCACATACATTCACAGATAGAATGCCATAATTCAAAATATGATGACTGTAAACACTAAACAGGATGAGATGATATAACTATATGATGTCTTTATTAAATGGGTTGCCATGCCATAATTCAGATATATAGTGTGTATGTACTATGTAAACATGATGGCATGATATAATTCAAATATATGATTTATATAGTAAGCAAGTAAGGAGATGGCAACCCATATATGATGTAAAAACTAAGCAATGCAAGACAACATGCATGGCATGGGTAATATAACCCTGCCAAGTTTGAGCATAGACCTCGGGGGGGGGGGGGGAATAGGACTGGTCATCAGTCTCTGAATCCTCCTTTGAAGAGCTCTCTGTAACCAGCAAGATGTCTGCTTCAGCAGGTAGCATTGTCTGCTCTGAATACCTTGTTTTCACTCCAGATACTTCCATCGCCGCTTCAAATGGCTGATTCACAGGAAGAGTAGTTGAATATACAAACGTTGTCGACAAATGGAACACGTAATACAAAAAAATGATAGCATGATATAATTCACATACATGATGATTGGCTAAACAGCATGGCATTGCATAATTCACATATATAATGCCTTTGCAACAAGATAGCATTGTATAATTCACATACATAATGTCTTGCAACAAGATGGCAATACATAATTCACATATATGGTAATTAGACACTGAACAGGTGGCATTCACACAATGCATGTCTAAACTAATCAAATGACATAGCAATGCGAGACACCATACACACGATATGAGCAACATAACCCTGCCAACTTAGAGCATACACCTCGGGGGGGGGGATAGGACTGGTCATCTGTCTCTGAATCCTCCTCTGAGAAGCTATCTGTAACAAGCGAGATATGCGCTTCGTCAGATAGCATAGTCTGCTCTGAAGACCTTGTTTTCACTCCAGAATTTGCCATCACCGTGTCAAATGGATGATGCACATGAAGAGCAGTTGAATGTACTAACATTGTTGACAAATGTAATATGTAACGGAAAAAAAGGATGGCCTGATATAATTTACATATAAGATGACTGGCTAAGCAGGATGGCATTGCAAAATTCACATATATGATGCCTGGCTAAACAAGATAGCGTCGCATAATTCACATAAACGCTGAATAAACTAAACAGATGGCATTCGCACAAAGGATGTCTAAACTAAGCAGATGACATATTTGATGTATAAAGTAAGCAATGCAAGACACCATATGCATGATATAACCAACATCAGCATGCCGAGTTAGAGTGAAGACCTCAGGGGGTAAATAGGAGTTGTCTTCTCCTTTTGAATCCCCCTTAGAACATATATCTTCCTCTCGATTACAATCCGAAATGCATGGAGGGTGGGCTGCCTTTGCGCCTACCATGGAGCGACGTCTGCATGAAATTTTATTGACATGCAAGGCTCGTCTCTTTTGCTCTACATGTTCAGTTCCATTGTTTACAATAACTGTCATGCATAGGAATAAAACATAGTGACGTTATGTAAGGAGTGCATGCATAAATCCAAAATGATGGTAGCAACCTGTGGATAGACCCAAAACCAATAATAGCAGGCAGATAATGGCTTCAGTTAAAAAATACAGATAATGGCTTCTTTACTGTTTGTTTGCCACCCAACATGAAACTCATAGTAGACACCGGAGATTAACTAGATAGTAGATAGATACTATTGATAGCGGCCCCCATATGTACCCCACAACCATTTAAAAACTCAAGTTTGACCATTAGTTAAGCGATGCATAACGTAAGCAGACACGAAAGAGTGCGACCTCTCTTGCAGACCCATGTAGTCCTCGAGGTCATCTGCTCGGTTGATGATGGTAATGCAGTTTTCATGGCTGCCAGCAGTGGGGAAGAAGATCTGAGGCGGCGAAAGACAGTCTGGAGGCCGGATCCCTGCTGTGCTGGACCCTTCTATCGTTGGAGCACCTGAGCTGGGGTGGACGACAGCGCAGCTGGAGCGGGACAAACCACGCAAGGTTTTCTTTGACAACTATCTGTATGAGAAGTAATTCTGTAAGGGCTCGTTTGAATTGGAGGATTCCAACAATGCAGGGATAGGAAATAGACAGGAATAGGATAGGAATGCACGTGCACAATAGAGAATTTAAAAACACAGGATTTCAGCCAATCTGGGTGTTTGATTCACAACAATTGGAAGATCATAGGATGCAAAGAAGCATGGTGAGATTAAGTCAAACCACAAGAAAATGTACGGTTATAATGCTATTATGCTACTATCTCTTAGTCTTGTGCTTCATGAATAGGAATTTGAAAAAGAGGACAAGTGATAATTAAAATTCCTACATTTTTTCTTTCAAGGAGACACTAAAGGAACAAACCTGCGTGCTTAGTGGACAATATATATAACATGTAGAGTAAAAAAGAGATGCAACAAGTGTACAACCTCTTTGGCGAAGCCATGTCGATCTCAGCGTGATTGGGTTGGCCGGTGAGGATGCTCCGGCTGACTTTGCTATCGGAGGAGGGGAAGAAGATCTTAGGCATCTAGAGATGGAGCCCGAGGTACTGCTCCGCTGTGATGGAGGGTTTCATCATTGGAGCAGCTCCGGTGAGTTGTACGACGCCGAGGCTGAAGCAAGACAAGAGAGACAACGAACAACGTTAACTTGAGTGGAATTCTAAAAGCATCTCCAATACATGACGTAAAATACATAAACACAAAGTGCTAGATGTAAAATACATCAGCCGCTCATCTCTGAACTTAACTGTCGAAACTAAACTTAACTGTCGAAACTGAACTTAACTGTCAAAACTGAACTTAACTGTCGAAACTGAATTTTGCTATCGAAACTGAACGCACTAGCAAGGTGACGCTACACGTTGGTCGACTGACTTTTTGATCTCTGTTCAGTCGATTTTCCAGCCGTTGGATACGAAATCAAGGGCCTGCGGTTCATCTTCAACCTCCACCCCCCTGAGCCGCCAGCCACCACCGGCCAAACAGCAGGCCCCCGCCACCCGCGGCCGGCGGTGCGCTGCCCCGCCCGCCCCAAAAACACTCCCCACCACCGGTCCGCTGCCGCCCCGGCCATCCCTCTAGCCCCCCCCCCCCCCCCCCCCCCGTGCCGAGATTTTTCTCCTGCGATCCCCACGACACCGCCTCGCCAATGCCCCGCCACCGCAGGGTGACCACCGCCCCCATCCTGAACCCTAAGATAGATAGTGGGGTACCTCTTCAGCGAGCCCCCCTCCCCGCTACGGCCGGTTCTTCCTTCACCCCGGTGAGCTCCCCCCCCACCCCCTGAAAATCGAATGACCCAAAAGTCGATTCAGTCGACTGAAGTGTAGCTAAATCAGAGCAGCATCGCAAGCAAGAGCAAGAGCGAGAGCAGCAGTGCGAGCAAGAGCAATAGCAAGAGCAGACCAGGCAGGGGACCGAGAGTAAGAGCAGAGCAGCAGTGCGAGCGAGAGCTAAAGCAGCAGCAGCTCCTACTAATGTGGACGTCGCCGCCGAGGGAGCGACGCCGTGGAGGAAGTGGCCGACAATGCCGCCGTGGATGGAGCCGCGCCATGTCGGCTCAGGACCGAGCGCCGGCAGCATCGTGAGATCGAATCAAGAAGAAAATGCGGTGATTAGTTAATAAAGGCGAGGGTGTCCCGATCTTTCGATGAGATGATAACTATCGATTTGGTGGAGACGACTTTGACGATCCGACTACAAACGTGCACGACGTTGCGCCTTAGCAATCGCTAAACCAATCTCCTGAGGTTACTAACGATGCCGGAAGCACGGTCAGCCTGACCACGAAGGTCTATTCCTGCAAGCAATCGAAGAACGAGCAAGAATATGATAAAGCAATCTGAATATTGCAAATATATATGAGGTATTGATAATGGTGGGGATCCGTAAGCGGTCTTGGTCTGGTCGTTGGACACAAACGAAGTACACGAAGTTGCAATGGCTAACTTTTAACTAAATAAATCCCTAGGAAAAAGCTACTAGATGGATCTACTTATATAGGAGCAAGGGGTGGCGGCCAAGGAGGTGTGAGGACGTCCCAAGGCAGCCTAAAACTAACCCTAGGTCGTACAAGGCTCATGGGCCCAAGTGGAGGTGATGCAACACCTTTGGGCTTGTAGTTTGACTCGGATTCTGCTGCAACGTCAGATTGTTTCGTCCGTAACTCAACACTCCGGACGAATTTGAAGGTGAATCCATTTGGGTTGGAAATAGCACGAAATCTAGTTTCCAACAAAAAAAGAATCACCCAATTCGGAGTCCGTATGAAAAAGTTGTTGGCGTTTTGAGTCAGGTATGTTTGTGAAGTCCGAATCTGAACCCAGAACGTGAGAGACTTGGACTCTATCTTCTCTTGGCCCAAAAGTGACGTGAGAGGACTTTTTGAACACAACCTAAACTTCTCCTTTTCCCTTGTCTTCATATGTGGATTGTACAAATGTCCCATACACCTGCAATTAGACAAAACACAAAAGTGTGTGAAGTATTTTTGTTCTGGATAACATAAATAGATTATTGAATAGTTTGCATTAGAAATCACCTGACAAATATGCATGTATGCAATATTTTTGGTTGTATCCAAGGTAGTCATGTCCTCATCATCCTCCCCTTTTTGAAAATAAAGCTGTCCTCGGCAATGCTTAATCTGAAATGTAGCTAACAAAAGAGACAAGGTGTACATGTTGTATATGTATATGCCATCCATTTTAACTTCCCTTGATTTTTGCACATATGTCACATGTATACATGAGTAACTTTCATTGTTCATAAAATCTAAAGCCAAAAAATTATCACAGGAAGTAGAAGGCATGAAAATATTGGAACTCAGTTTGCACATATAAGTGAAGCTCTTATTCTCTTCAAAAGATTGGCAATGTTCATCATTAAACCATCCCAACTTCGATGAATAAACCTTACTTGCATCAAATTTACATGCTACAACATGCTTAAATAAGCAAACATGCAATAAGTCATTGGACACAGAATGATCATCAAGATTAGAGGTCATATCAAAATGATTAAACATTGGTTCTTTTGCATCAACAGTTAATTCAATGGGTGCACTCAAAATTGTTGATATTTCAGTTGTTTGATCACATGACGCATTCATGACAGTAACAAGAGTCTCTAAAATAGGTGGTGTGCTCAAATCAACAGGTAACTCAACACATGATGCATTCAAGTTAACTAGGCATGCTTCATTCTCATGTGAAGTTATATCATCAATACCTTTACTGTTACCTCGCAGAGATGTAGCTGATGTAGGTACGGACGTTGACAATGTACCATACTTTTGAGATGATATTGCGCTCACAATCCGAGGTGGGGCTGCTCTAGTAGGTGCAATAGTGGAGTAACCAACCGGCGATGGTGAGCATGAACTGGAATAGTAGTTGTTGTAGTCACCCAATGCATCCTCCTATATCTGTCTCTCAAAGGTACAAGCACGGACATACATACCAGTAATGCAACGAGAAATATACTGAAATCTTGCCTGAATATCATGGTTCAAACCACCAAAAAATCTATTCATTGTATCATCCTCAGATTCTTCTATGTCACAATGATGCATATAAGATTTGAACTCTTGGTAGTAAGCATGAACAGTGTTACTGCCTTGTTTTAATTGCTCCAATTTGCGACGCAATTCACGATGATAGTAAGGAGGAAAAAATTGTTGTCTCATTACAGCTTTCAAAACTTTCCAAGTTGTGGGTTGGTTATCAATGTTTTTCTTACAATGTACACTCCACCAAACAAAAGCAAAACTAGTAAATGCTCTAATGGTAGCTCGTACTCTCTCAAGTTCAGAAAAATCATGGTGACTAAAAACTTGTTCTACTTCAAGCTCCCAAGCTAGATAAATAGCAGGATTAAATCTACCCTCAAAAGATGGTAAAGAGATAACCTGACCATATGCTTGTGTGTGTTGTCCCAACTCTCGTGATGGTGAAGATGTGTCCATCATCCAAGAACTTCTATCTCTAGAACCTGTCATGATTAGTAGAAACAAGAACCAAAATTCGAGAATAATGTTCCTATGAACTACTAGGATGTGGTTATAAAGTGCTCACAGTAAAGCAAATATCAATATCTTACAAGTTCTTACCATGCAGCAGGTGGTGAGAGGCAACTAGCGGTGTCAAATAACTCCAAAGATTGTGTAAAGCGATTGCCAAGGGAACATGTGTATACACGATGTAGAAATATGTGGAGCTGGGTTGGCTATATATGGTAGCAAAAGATTAGCAATAATCAATCCAGAGATGCAATGTTGAATAAACGCTCAACGACGGTACTGTGCTGGTCCTAGGCTAGACCGAACTAGAGACACGAGCCTACAACACTAATGAGGTCACGTCGTAGCACAACTAGCATCAATGAAGGATACTAAGTAGCTCTGGACAGCAAGATATAAATGAAGATCACAACGGCAGTAAAGATAATGATGTGAAACAACAGCCAAGCAGGATATATCAACAACTTTGTCTCCAACTTTCCTCTGAAAAAGTTTGTGCCGATTTTTTTCAAGAATGGTATTGACTCAAGCTTTCAAACATAAAAGGAATCACTCAATTCCGAGTTGATATGAGGAGTCAAAAAATTCGAAAACTGTCCTGAAAAACTGGAATAAGCTATGTTCATGAACTTCGGAGGGCAAAAAGACCTATTTAGAAGCCGATTTTGAGGTGCCAAATATTGAACTAGCTTCTTCAACTATTTAGATGCGACTCGTCGCTAGCTTTCGTTTGAGTACTCGCGGAGGCAAAACGGACTTCGTATGAGGAAGTTATGCCTGTTTTACTCAACAGTGCACAAAACATATTCCAATCCGAATTCAACTAGGAGATTGAGTCTAAAAAGATCTGAATTTTGTTTTTTTTATTCTCTCTTTTTTTTTCCCTCACACTTTTTTTTTCTTTTTCTCCTTTTTTTCTCTGACTTTTTTCTCTCGTTTTTTCTCCCTCTTTCCAAAACAAACTAGATAAGATGCAGATTGGATCAAGCGAAGATGTGAACGATCTCAACTATTATTATGACAATAAATGGTGGGTAGCATGTGGTGGAAATTGATGGATGGTCGGTGGACAGCGAAAGAGATAATGATGCAGCGGTGGCGTGACTAATGTGAACAGAACTCGAAACTCTAAACGAACTAGACACTAAGACCAGCAACTCGACACGAAGATGCAACCGACAATTCAACTATGCAAGCAATGAAAAGAAAATTGCAAAGGCTCAGACTGGCTTGGACCAAGGATGAATAGATCTAACTCTTTTTTGTGGCTTTTTCTTGGACAATAGGTAAGAAAATAAATCTAATCTAGGAAAACTGGAAATTCTCACCGAGCAACCTGAAAACTGATACCACTTAATAAAGGCGAGGGTGTCCCGATCTTTCGATGAGATGATAACTATCGATTTTGTGGAGACGACTTTGACGATCCGACTACAAACGTGCACGGCATTGCGCCTTAGCAATCGCTAAACCAATCTCCTGAGGTTACTGACGATGCCGGAAGCACGGTCAGCCTGACCACGAAGGTCTATTCCTGCAAGCAATCGAAGAACGAGCAAGAATATGATAAAGCAATCTGAATATTGCAAATATATATGAGGTATTGATAATGGTGGGGATCCGTAAGCGGTCTTGGTCTGGTCGTTGGACACAAACGAAGTACACGAAGTTGCAATGGCTAACTTTTAACTAAACAAATCCCCAGGAAAAAGCTACTAGATGGATCTACTTATATAGGAGCAAGGGGTGGCGGCCAAGGAGGTGGGAGGACGTCCCAAGGCAGCCTAAAACTAACCCTAGGTCATACAAGGCTCATGGGCCCAAGTGGAGGTGATGCAACACCTTTGGGCTTGTATTTTGACTCGGATTCTGCTGCAACGTCAGATTTTTTCGTCCGTAACTCAACGCTCCGGACGAATTTGAAGGTGAATCCAATTGGGTTGGAAAGAGCACGAAATCTAGTTTCCAACAAAAAAAGAATCACCCAATTCGGAGTCCGTATGAAAAAGTTGTTAGCGTTTTGAGTCAGGTATGTCTGTGCAGTCCGAATCTGAACCCAGAACGTGAGAGACTTGGACTCTATCTTCTCTTGGCCCAAAAGTGACGTGAGAGGACTTTTTGAACACAACCTAAACTTCTCCTTTTCCCTTGTCTTCATATGTGGATTGTACAAATGTCCCATACACCTGCAATTAGACAAAACACAAAAGTGTGTGAAGTATTTTTGTTCTGGATAACATAAATAGATTATTGAATAGTTTGCATTAGAAATCACCTGACAAATATGCATGTATGCAATATTTTTGGTCGTATCCAAGGTAGTCATGTCCTCATCATTAGTGTACAACCTCTTTGGTGCGCCGATTAGGCCGCAGCTTTATCCGAGGAAACGATGATGATGATGTTCTTCCGGTGGTGCAGGTGAAGGCGGCAGTGTGGGAATGGAGGTGGCGCGAAAGACGAGGGGAACATCGGGGCAGCTCCTTGGAGATGGAGGACGAGGTGGCTGAACGGGCGGGACGATGAGATCGACGAAGGATCCTCATCCAGTACGGTGGATGAGGGACGTCGAGGTGTTGTTGTGGACAACGTCGTCGGGGAAGAGGCTCCGGCTGGGTGGCGGACGGAGCAGGGTGTGGGGTTTCGTCGCGGGTTTTCGCGGCCTTGGTGTACGCATGGGTGGGCGGATGGGATGGCAGTGGAGAAGCATGGCTTAGAGACGCGCTTGTCCGAAATGTGGGGTAAGTTACGAAAGTATCCCCACCGATTTGAGGCGGTTCTTTCGGTTCAGGGGTACCACGGGCATTTCACGTGTCGGGATTTCACAGGAGGTTGGAGTTTTCGCGCGCGTTGTAATTTCAGAATAGCAAGGCGCGGGTTGAGATGGAGGGAGTTGTCGGAGCACAACGAGACAAAGATATATCTTAAATATTTCGGGTTAACAAGGCGCGGGTTGAAATTTCTGGACAAGCCTAACGTGTACTGTACCAAATCAATGCGCACTACAAATGTCATCCAAAACTTTGAATTCATGTTATGTTCAATTAAAATATTTTGCTACATGTATAATGCATGCAACCTACTACTCAAATGAACGTTTTAGTGCATTCCAAACGTATATACTACCGCTTCAATATGAACTAAATTTGAAGTCGTTCTCTATTTGAATAAGATCTACAGTAATGATTGTTGTGAAGTCAAAGCATTTGAATTCGTTTCCCTATTTTAATAAGATCTACAATCATCATTATTTTCAAGTTAAACCATCGTTTGTGTATTATCTTCACAGCACACCACATGATTAGTCTCGAGTTACATATGAACTATGTGTACTATATGAACTCGAACTAGATTATTTGAATCCACTTTATTTTGATTTCAAATCACATTACATTTCTAGCTCTAGCTAGATCTTCATAATCTAAACCATGTCTCATATGTATAATGTGTTTATCACATTATGTATGGTGCCCCGCCCGCTATGCCTACAAGTATTTAGATGCGAGTTGCAAACACCACACATTACCACAAATTCAAATAAAATGTGAGAATGTTCGATATATAGTATTGTTTAGATTGTTCGATATTTAGTTGTAAGCTGCAGACGCCACACATTATCACAAATTCAAATAAAATGTGAGATTGTTTGATGTATAGTATGGTTTAGATTGTTAAGCATTGAGCTGTGAGTTGCAAACGCCATGCATTATCACATTATGGTATAACATGTGCACAGCACGTGTATCACCGCTATATTCATGCATGTAATGTTTAAAACACTATGATTTCCTATTCAAATATATGAATCCGCTTTCATATCAAATTATGATCTTTGTTAGTCTCTTACACCCACACAATTCTCTAACCTTTGTAGCTATCACTAACTTTCTCTCGTGCATGCACACGCCCTCCTCGCCCTCCCCCTCCCTCGGCATTCTATACACCGGGCACATTCAATTTTTTTTCTTTAGGTCGTTCTCCCAGAGTGTCCACAACTCCTTTCCGACACACACCGATCAATAAACCTCTCCAGCGATGCCTGCCAACAACATACACACACACCTTCAATCTCCTCCTTTATGTGTCCTTGCCTCGTGTCTCTCATACAGTCAGACACACGTGTAAACTCTCACCTCTCTTTCCATCGATCTCACAACCGTACACTCCTCCCCCTATCTAGCTAGTAGTTGGGCCTCTCGCACCACCTCCTAGCTCCATTCTCTCTGTCTATCCGTCTCGCTGGGCCTTATTTGCCTCTAACAAATGGACATACACCGACCGATCTCTCGCTATACATATAGCTAGCTAGGTCCTTATAACTCATTTTTACCCACACGTCAATCGATCTACCTCATTAGTCGTGTCTCTCCCTTCCTCCGACAATCAACAATTGATCTACTGATCTAGTTAGGTTTTCTTACCAAAGACATGGTTCCCCTTCATCATCCATGGATGCGTCCCGACAGATCTATCACGCACAGGCACACACAGAAAGAAATCCCCACTCTTATTGATAACATTGCTGTTCCACCCTCAGTTTGTCTAGTAGGCCTCTCCTACCATCTTTGAGAAGCAACTCCATCACCCATCCAACACTCTACCACTCTCCCCCCCTCCCTCTCTCTCTCCTCTCTCTCTCTGTCCCATCATATTTACCGTCCTTCAGTTATGTATGGATGTCGACCGATCTCCCTCAAGACATAGCTGGGTCTCTCCTTCTCAACACATATACGAGTCGTTCTACCTCTATAGTTAGGCCTTTGCCTACCCCTCCCCCCACCCCCTCCCCCCACACACACCAATACATCGAGCGCTCTAGTCATGTCTCCCTACCACACACAAACTTGACATGTGCCCTCTAACGTTCCGGTAGGCCAGTCGCTCTATATCTTTGACTTGCTCACACACACAAAATTTTGATGGCTCTCTTCATCGATCTCGCACCCACCCTCTTGATCCTCTCTTCGACTCTATCGATATCTATGACCCCCTCCCTCTCTTCTCATGGATTGCCCGACCCTCTATGTATGATATGGATAGGCCTCCATTTCACACACATTGCGTGCAAAATTTTGTTTGAGATGTCATCGACACATATTCCCACAAATAATTCACGAAATCAACCCCCACCCCACCACCACCCCAAAACAAAAAACACTCATGAACGCAGTTTATATCTCTCACACACACCCACGTAGGTGGGGGATGTGCACGAAGAGAAGAGGTGCATGCACGGCGCACGTACTCCCGTCTCTTTCCCAACCATACCCGCGCAGGTACACGGTGGAGCTCATTTCTGTACGTGTACTGGTTGTCCACTTGGTGGAGGGAGGATCATCTACCACGGGTGAACAAACAAATTGCGACTTGACGTGTTATGTTAAAAAAGAGGCAAACCATGTGGGGCCTACCTTAGAGGCAAGGCTCTATGCACTGGAGTACTTTTTATGTGTCCCGTCAACTCGCAGAACGAGGAGAAGCTTGCTTAGTACGCCGTCTCCCCCGTTCCTAAATATAAGTCTTTGTAGAGATTTCACCATGAACCACATGCGGATGTATATAGATGCATTTTAAGTGTAGATTCATTCATTTTGTTCCGTATGTAGTGGAATCTCTACAAAGACTTATCTACTAGTAATAGCTAGCCCCCACTACTAGGAATTCTCTATCCTCTCCTTGAGCCACATCATCAAAATTGTTGTAGTCGTTAGATGAAGTAAATCAGTACATAATAGCCGTCTGATCTAGACGTTGTGAGGCTCCACACTAAGCCACATGCAAGCATGCAGAAATACCGTGGCACATGCATGTGAGCGGGTTTTAAATAACATCAACATGTCTGCATGCAAGCATGCAGTGGTAGCATGCATCTAATTGAGCTTTTAAGTCCCATTAACATGTCAAAAAGAAAAATATAATCCCATTATGCAGTAGGAGTTGGCTGATCTTTTTTCCTTACGTGGGATGATCTAAATGATGATGGGAGTTTATTTAGTTTGGCTACCACATTTGTCATGCAGTTAGGTGTCGCACGGTGATAGTGTGAGGTGGGCCATGTAATCACTGAGCCTGCATGTTTTCACTGCTCTTGCACGCCTCCGCTATAAGAATGGAGAAAATTGTAATCTAGTAGTAGTACCTCCTTTCGCCAAAAGCGTGGGACATCCAGCAGTCCTACCACCTCAGTAATAAAGACCAATGAGCCGTCAAATCACATAGACCCAGCAGTAAGTTAGACGGACGAAGCAACCATCACTCTTACGCCAGTGAGAGGTCGCGTCCGCTCTACCCGGGCATGAATGCGGCACCGATTCTTTGGAGCGGCGCTGTCCGTTTCAAGCGGGAAGCGCGCACGGGCGATGGAGGGGCTTTGGGTGGGGCAGGCTAGTCAGGAGCGGGCATGGCAGCTGTCCGCATGTCCCTACCAGACACGCCCGGAAACGAGAGGATGCACCAACTCTCGCGGCTAAAATCGTACACTACACAACACCTCTCTATATGAGTAGGTCGATCTGTCGCTCTCTCTAACACACACATCCTGTTAAACACACACACACACACATACACACACACACACACGCACACGCATGCACCTGGTCCCGTTGCACCTTCTAACGTGACTTATTACACCTAGACGAAGGGAGTACTGAGTATACGAGATACAGTGGCACACTGACTTAAGTCGAATACAAGTGCCCAAAATTTGTATGCATGTTATAATAAGGATTCACTTAAAATAGTACGTGAGCGAACAGAGGGATCAATTGGACAGTGTTCCCAAGCAGTAGCGAGATGTGTGAGGTAAGAAACACCGCTGGCGCTTTTAATTTTTCTTATTAATTTGTTTGTTTCACCCTCTGACTGGTGGGACCCAATGTACTACGTGGAGAGAGGTAAGGTGACTGAGGCTGCATTATTTCTGTACCACTGTGGATAGTCTTACCACCAAAGCCACATGACACGATTATGATTGAAATCCCAATGACTCCCACACACACACACAAAAACAGGGCATGCTTGTCACATGAATGCAGGAATGTATAAAAAGTTTCCCTCTCGTTGAACATAACGGGAGGGTTGTGTAGTTGGTTAGCCTGTTCGCTCATCAAACTTGAGCATAATTTGTGCCAGGAGGATTCGTTGACTGGTCAAAATGTTTTCTAGGGTTTGCACGATTCACACTCTCTCTCCAGTATATATATACACGCTGGAGCCGCAACGCTTGTAGTTGCTCTCTTCACACTCTCTCGCCCTCTCCCGCTGGAGCCTCAGCGCTTGTAGTTGCTCTCTTCACACTCTCTTGCCCTCTCCAGATCTAAACAAGACTTCGTTGGCCTCTCTCTCCCCTCACTTCTGCTCAAAGAGTCGGCGATCCGTCCGCCAGGAAGGGAAGTAGGCTTAACGATGTCGCCGTCGGTGAGGGACTACCTGGGCAGCCGTTCACTTTCCACCTAGCGGCGGCACGGGAGGCCCACCGAACCACGCCCCAAGAACCTTAAGGTATAATTTACTTACTCCACATGCATTGCTCTAGCTGCATGTATACCATGAATCTAGGACGTGGTTCAAAGAGGAAAGGAGTGGGGGAACGTAGTGGGAAAAGTTGTATATAGCATGAATCTAGGACGTGGTTCAAAGAGGAAATGAAGGGGGAAAGTTGTATAGCATGAATCTAGGACGTGGTTCAAAGATGAAAGGAATGGGGGAAAGTAGTGGGGAAAGTTGTACCGCATAAATCTAGGACGTGGTTCAAAGAGGAAAGGAAGGGGCGAAAGTACTCATTCAAAAAGGAAAGGAAGGGACAAGGCTGTAGAGTTTGAGCAGGACTAGATTTGCTGCGCTCACACAGGGAAAGGTGTATAAAGATAACAAAACTGGGACCAACACAAATATGCTCCTTGGTTGTTTGTTCTTTGTTGCAATAGACTGTGCATGACCACAGTACATTGGTACATGCACGTGGTGCTGGTGCGTCCATTGTCCCGTGCAACTCATTAGCTGTTGTTAATCTAAGGCCCTGTTTGGTTAAAAACTCCCTAGTCCCTACCTTCTTGGTTCCAGGGACTAAACATGGACTAGAGTTTATTAAATGACATGCTAAAACACCACGTTAACCCTAGTAATGAACTAATAGAGACAAGGTGCGATGCGTGGCAGGGGCAACTGTTGGAAAAAGTGCCAAAAATACTCCCTCGGGGTCTTCTTTCTTTAGTCCCAAATGCCCACTTTTAGTCCCTAAAAGTCCCTCCTGTTTGGTTTAGATGGGACTGACACGAAGTTTTTTTGTCCCTACACCAAAATGTCCCTGTAAACAAACACCCTCTAATAATGCCGTTGGAAAATTGATTCAATGCCATAGTTAAAAGCAAATTACATGTTTAACGAATTTTATTGTTAATATAATCTCTATGTTAATATTAATCAATGCCACCATTTGAGAAATGCTACTGTCTTGCTTCCTTTCCCATTTAGATAAGGTAGATGCTTCTTTTTGTTGGCTTCTGTGTCATCCACCGTTATTGACTACTAATTGTTTCCTTTGCACCTCTGTGTAAACAGGATTATCTACTTCACCTCGTTGCCATTGTGACCTTTTGTTGCACTGCACAAAACACTTTGTTTTAAGAGTGTTTTGTGCAGTTCAACCAAAATGTCACACCGACAATGTTGCTTGATTGCTTGATCTTAGTGGAACTACACAAGAGAAGATCTTACTTCCTATCCGTTAAGGCAAATTTGGTTCAGATCTTCTTCTTGTGAGTTGTTTGAATTCCGCATCATGAGAGGTCAGTACTAGCCTTCTTTCACATGATTCTGCAGTGTGCTTTCATATGTTGTCCTACTTGTACAATAATATTGCTTGATTTTAGTGAACTGCACAAATGGAGACAAGACTTCCAATCTGTATCTGCACCGTAATATCCCATTGAGGTAAGATAAGGATATTTCACAACTGCTGGCCTGTATTTTGCCACTTTCATCAGAAATTTAAGTTTAGTACTATACTTGTGCTCCCTAATTGACATACCAAATCTTACATTGAAGGCGAAGCTTGTCTGTTATTGAACAAGTGATGAAGGGGAAGAACAAGTGGAAGAAAAACAAAAATCAACTCCCAGTGCTGTAATGAAGCACTTGAACTGTGATGACACAAGTAATGATATAGTTTTGCATCTTAATTTATTCCTATGGCTGGAACGAGCAATTGTTTTGCCACTGATTTGATGCCACTCTTAATTTAATATGTAATTATCTCTACTTGTGCAAACAGGGATCTTCTTTGAAGATACCATATATTTTAGTGGAACTTCACAAGAAGATGTTGGAAACATTAAACTAATCGAGGTGTATATTGTAAGCATAGCCACCATCGTAGATAGCAATAGATGGTTCCGGAGAAGTGCTTCATCTGTATGCTCTACACAATAAGCCTCCTGACAAAGCTTGGTACTCGCCCACTGATTTCACCCATATGATTGAGCTTTGTCATCTCTATTGGTGTTGTGCTACTGTTTAGATACTATCATGAAAAAGTGGTATTGTCATTGAGAAGTGCTTCATCTGTGCTGTTTTAAAATTTTGCTTTCCTTTTTTGAGCAAACAGGGATGCTAGCATTTAGTTTTCCTCTTGTCTTTGCACAACAGGATCATCTTCCTCTGAAGAAGAATATGGAGTACGTGAAGTGACTAGTTCCGATTATGCTAGGATGAATAAGCCCTGTCTATCTTCTCATCAGAAGGAGCAGTTGAAGGATGGTTACATTACTCCCCACAAGACCAAACTAACTTCAGCTCAGAAGGATTGACAAATCTCCATTTTTTTGCTATGATGCGCGAGTACAATGTTGTTCTAGGATTCTTTCTGGTGAGTTCCATTTTCCTAAAAGTGTGCTCTACATGGACCATGTATGCGCCTGTTGAAACTGTCAATTCATAGTATAGTTTGCTTTATAGTAATCACTTTTTTGTATTTGTGCAAACAGGGGTGCTCAGCTTGTTTTCAATGGGAACTGCACAAAATGTTCATGAATACATTGAATCATTCATTTCCACCACAAGAAAGGAGGTGCCGATAAGTTCGACGCGTTGCAACATATAAGGGCGAAATCATACAAGCTACGCGCGAATTTGGTTGATTTTGGTGGAACTGCACAAAAAGAACAGCTGGTTTATTTAGCACGAGGTGCCATGTCAATGTCCGAACTGATGGCAAACCCTGTCCATTCCACAATCATAGGCATTTAATATTTTGGAATGGGACAACCTTGTCAAATTTTGCTCATTGATTTTAGCAAGACATGCGTTTGATATTTTCGAATGGGACGCCCTTTGCTGTCAGCAGCGTCGATCAATTTTTTCTTTATTCTTTAGTTGTGAAGTAAATATTCCCTCTGACATGTGAGTCACCGAGATCCATAATCGTCAATTGCTTTGAATGTTATCTATGAATTGCCAGGCCTGTGTGTTTGATTGCAATGTAGAGAAACGCTAAAAAGCTGCTCAAACTCTTTGTACCCCTTCTGTTCCTTTTTACATCGCACATTGTGAAAGTGCATACTTTTTTGTATAAGATTGGTCAAAGTAGAGATACTTTGACTGCAGACAAAACTTGTATGCAGACTAGAAAGGACCGGAGGCAGTACACGTGAAACTACTGCAAACGAGGTCATCACCCTGGGAATAATGCTAGTATGTATTGTTTTGCATGTTCATCCAATGCTAGTGATATAGGAATTCGAACTAATTGAAATAAATTCATTCATACACGATCAGAATTCATATAAACATGCCGGATTGCATTACATTTCATACATTCTTCAACTAAAAAGGGGCGCGCTGGAGGTATAATTAATTAACCGAAGCTACCCCCCTGTGTCCCGCTGAGTCGAACAAAAGCTTCAGTGACTTAACTGCAGGTGCAGTTGCGTAAATGACATGTGGCCTATTGGGCCCACGTGTCAGTCAGCCAACCGCACTAGCAGTTAAGTAGAAGCAGCGTTCTTCTCCAGTGGAGCTCTCCGACTCCACGTCGCCGCCAAGAAGCTAACAGACCGTCAATGGTCAACCCGCCTAGCTTGGCTTCAACCGGAGGGTAGCAGCGGTGGCATTACTTGGACCCGAGCGGCGGCGACCTACCATGTTCTGCTCTTCCTCGTTTTTTGTGTGGCACAGCCTCGTTGGCAGCGGGGCGGGGCCTCGGCGGAGCCGGCGATGTCCTCTATCTCGTTGGCGGCAGGGTTGGGCCTCGGATGAGACGGCGATGTCCTCTACCTCGTTGTTGGCGGGGAGGGGCCTCGGCGGAGCCGGCGGTGTCCTCTGCCTCGTTGTTGGCTCCTCGGGGCCTCGGCGGAGCAGGGCGTCGTCGACGCCAGTGGAGCGGGGACTTGTCGGAGCCGACATTGTCCTCTGCCTCGTCCTCGGTCTCGCCAAACAGCGCCTCGCCCGCTTCATCGCCCTCTTTGCTAGCCTCTTTGTAGGCGACCGCAGCCTCCGCCACCTGCATGCAGTACCGCCAGCGCTCGAGGCGGCCCTTGCGGGCGGAGTGGTACGAGTCGAGCAGCGCCTCCTGCTCCGCCCGCTCCGCGGCGATCTGCTCCTCCGCCTGGAGGTGCTCCTGGAGGAGATGGTGGTTGTAGGCGGCGTCGGTGTAACACCCCGAGTCAGTTGTGCCAGGTGTCTCCCAGTTATTCGCTGTCGTTGCCATGTCTTTTGCTTGCGTGTTGCATTTCATCATGTCATCATGTGCATTGCATCATCATGTTTTTGAAACTTGCATCCGTCCGGGTCTTCCGGTTCTCTCCGTGTCCGTTCTGAGCCCAACCACACTCGCACGCGCCCGCGGCATGTCCGAAATAGTATTTTATAAGTGGCTGGAAAATGTTCTCGGAATGGGATGAGAGTTGGCGTGCGGTCTTGTTATAGTGTAGGTAGACCGCGTGCCAAGTTTCATCGCAATCGGAGTCCGTTTGATGCCCCAACGGATATTTATAGCGGCAATATAGCCGTTCGGTCTCCAAAAACTGTTGCCGGGCTTTCCCTCTCTTTTCTCCCTAGACCGTCTTCACATTTCACTACCTATCCACCAGACCCAACCTAACCTCTCTCGTCAGCCCGCGGCCCTCCTCGCGCGCGCGTCCGAAAATTGTCCCGGACCCGACCCGAGCAGTCGTCACCGTTGTGTCCGGATCATCCCCAAACATCTAAAAAATATCTCCGTTTTCTTGTTTGGACTTTCCTAACCTATATTTTTCTCGACCGCCCGATTACGATCGGAGGGTCCGTTTAGCCCCTATCGTAACCCACTAACTATATAAACCAACAACCCTAAAATCTAGGGACTTGTCCCATCCATCCTTCCGTCGCGCCGCCAATCCACTGTCTTCCTCCTCCTTGGGATCCCCTCCCGATCCAAAACCACCAACCACGACCGCCCCCGCTCCTCCTCAGTTTCCGCGCCAACCAACTAGTGCCTCCTCTGGATCCCGCGTCCACCCAACCAGCGCAGCCACCAGACTGGAGCCCCTCGCCGGTAAGGCCTCGCCGCCGCGCGCCCCGGTTCTCTCTCTCCTTGGCCTCTGACCTCCCCTGTGCTTCTTTTTTTTCTCTTTGAACAGAATCTGGAGCTCCCATGGCTGCCGCCGTCGAGCCGCCCGAGCACCTCCTCCTCTTGAACCGCCATGGCGTCCGAGGCCTCCTTGCAAGACCACCACCGCCGCCATGGACAGACGCCGTCCAGGGCCCTTGCCGCTGTGCCCTGCTTCTTCCTCCTCCTCGAGGAGATGCCCTTGCCTCGAGCATCAGCGCACCAAGGCTTGCCTTATGAAGTCCGTCGTCGTCGGAGCTGCCCACCACCAGCAGGTCGCTGCACCTTCTCCTCCGTCCCCTCCTTCCTATCGATCTCTCTCACCAGACTCCCTCTATCTCCTCTGTAACAGAGAACATCACAGGCCGCCGCTAGTTCCGACCGGGTCCGAGGCCCTCCGTCCTTTCGCTGGCGTTCCCCTTCTGATCCCGTCGCTAGAGCTCCGTCCCTGCTCCTCCTCGCGGTCGTCTTCTTCATGTGCACCGCCAATGCCAGGTCCAGCCTCTGCTTTGAGCAGAGGAGGAGGACGCCCGTGTCTCGCCGCTCGAGCACTGCTACCTGCCCTCGTCCCCGACACAGGCGAGCTCGCCGCTGCCGGATCCACGTCTCCAGCATGCCCGTGCTCGTGCACGCTCGCCTCCACCGGCCGTCTGCAAGTAGCAGCGCCGTCACGGACAAGGTGAGGCACGCAGTTGCCTCGCGCGTCACTGCTTTTCCTCTCTGTTCTTCTCTCATCTCGCCATATCTCTCTATGTTGCCTCAGACCAAATCCGCTCGAGAGCCGCCATGGTTGTGTCCCCTTCGACCCTGCGCGTGAATGCCTCGCTGCTGTTCGCGTTGACCCCACATCGATCGAGTAGCCATGGTTATAGAGCAAGCTATCGCTGTTTCAGTTTTCAGTTTCGTCAGACTTGCACCAGGGTATGGTTCATGTTGTGTATAAATGCTTTTTTATCAACTTCCTTCGTAGCCCACTGGTCACTCGTGCATGCATCCATCCAGGAGGTCCTGGGTTCGAGTCCCAGGCGCCCCTATTTTTGCCTCTTATTTACCTTTTTTGCACACCACACAGCCAGCCGCGTGGGCTTGGCCCGATTCTGCTGCTGCTATTGCCTTGCGCACAGAGCGCTCTATATCTATCTACCGCTGGCCTGTGTAGCCCGTGCAGCTCCAGATTCAGCCCGTTTAGATTTTTTTCTTGTTCTGTTTTTTTCCCTAAATTTCTAGTGCATGCATATTTACAGTAAATGCCATCATTTTAAAATGCTCATAACTAAATGTCCATGCATCCAAATAAAACATGTTATATATGTAAAATGCTCAGAATTTTATCTACTTTCATAATCTGTCATTTTCATCTATGTTTAAAATGTTCAAACTGCTGTTTGCATTAATTTGCTTAAATAACTTGTTAAAATGATTTATTTCATAACTATTTAACCGTAACTCGGAATTTAATAAACTTTATATGTAAATGGGGTAGAATTTTGCCTAGTTTAACATGGTGGCATGTCTTTGCATGTTTAACAACTATAAAATATGGTTTAGGGCAGAACAGTACCAAACCTAATATATGCATATGAGGATTTTTCCGGACTTGTTGTTTGTTGTTCCAGCCTCATTTAAATTTGCCTAGATAGGTAGTTTTCATTTGCTTCACCCCTTGCCATGTTAATCAACATTTAATATTGTTGGGTACATAAACGAGATTGAACTAAATAACTTGTGGTGTTTCGTCAATATGCAACTCGTTGTATATTGAGCTCCACTTAATTTGTAGGATTGTTTGTGCACTTTGCCATGCCATGCCTCATTAAACCGGACATGCATCATTCTTGGTTGTGCATCATGCCATGTTTACGTGATGGTTGTTTACTATGGTGTTTGCTTCTTTCCGGTGTTGTTTCTTCGGGTTGGTTCCGTTAACGTCGCGTTGTGAGGAACCGTTCGACTACGACCGCTTTGTCTTCTTCATGGACTCGTTCTTCTTCCTTGCGGGATCTCAGGCAAGATGACAATACCCTCGAAATCACTTCTATCTTTGCTTGCTACTTGCTCGCTCTTTTGCTATGCCTATGCTGCGATACCTATGACTTGCTTATCATGCCTCCCATATTGTTGAACCAAGCCTCTAACCCACCTTGTCCTAGCAAACTGTTATTTGGCTATGTTACCGCTTTGCTCAGCCCCTCTTATAGCGTTGTTAGTTGCAGGTGAAGATTGAAGTTTGTTCCTTGTTGGAACATGGAGATGTTGTTCCTTGTTGGAACATGTTTACTTGTTGGGATATCACAATACCTCTTATCTAATTAATGCATCTATATACTTGGTAAAGGGTGGAAGGCTCGGCCTTATGCATGGTGTTTTGTTCCACTCTTGCCGCCCTAGTTTCCGTCATATCGGTGTTATGTTCCTGGATTTTGCGTCCCTTACGCGGTTGGGTTATAATGGGAACCCCTTGACAGTTTGCTTTGAATAAAACTCCTCCAGCAAGGCCCAACCTTGGTTTTACCATTCGCCACCTAGCCTCTTTTTCCCTTGGGTTAGGCCAGCCCAAGGGTCATCTTTATTTTAACCCCCCCGGGCCAGTGCTTGTCTAAGTGTTGGTCCGAAATGGGCAGCCTGCGGGGCCACCTCGGGGAAACTTGAGGGCTGGTTTTACTCGTAGCTTGACCTATCCGGTGTTGCCCTGAGAACGAGATATGTGCAGCTTCCATCAGGATGTCGGCACATCGGGCGGCTTTGCTGGACTTGTTTTACCATTGTCGAGGATGTCTTGTAACCGGGATTCCGAGTCTGATCGGGTCTTCCCGCTAGAAGGAATATCCTTCATTGACCGTGAGAGCTTGTGATGGGCTAAGTTAGGACACCCCTGCAGGGATTTGAACTTTCGAAAGCCATGCCCACGGTTATGGGCAGATGGGAATTTGTTAATGTCCAGTTGTAGAAAACCTGAAGTTGACCTTAATTAAAATGCATCAACCGCGTGTGTAACTGTGATGGTCTCTTTCCAGCGGAGTCCGGGAAGTGAACACGGTGTTGGAGTTATGCTTGACGTAGGTTGTTCTAGGATCACTTCTTGATCATAGATTCTCGACCGTGCTCCGCTTTCTCTTCTCGCTCTCATTTGTGTATGTTAGCCACCATATATGCTAGTCGCTTGCTGCAGCTCCACCTCATACCTTTTACCTTACCCATAAGCTTAAATAGTCTTGATCGCGAGGGTGCGAGATTGCTGAGTCCCCGTGACTCACAGATACTTCCAAAACCAGCTTGCAGGTGCCGATGAGTCCGTGCAGATGACGCAACCAAGCTCAGGAGGAGCTCGATGAAGATCTTGTCCTTGTGTTGTTTCGTTCTAGTTGATCAGTAGTGGAGCCTAGTTGGGGTCGATCGGGGACCTTGTCGCATTTGGGGTTCTTCTTTTATTTTGGTTCCGTAGTCGGACCTTGATTGTATTTGGATGTTGTAATGCTTTATTCATGTATTGTGTGAAGTGGCGATTGTAAGCCAACTATGTATCTTTTTCCCTTATGTATTACATGGCTTGTGTGCAAATTACCTCACTTGCGACATTGCTTTCAATGCGGTTATGCCTCTAAGTTGTGCTTCGACATGTGGGAGATATAGTCGCATCGAGGGCGTTACAGTCGGCCTGCACCTCCCGGAACTGCTCCTCACGCATCTGCCTCACCCTGTCGATATATTGGGCACGGGCCTCGCCGATGATCATGGTGCAATGCACCGGCGAGGATGGCGCGGAGGAGGGGGTTGGCGCCGGATCATCGACTACCATGTTCTCCATTGGGACGTCGTCGTCCTCCGGCTGCCCGCGGGCCAGCCGGTCGGCAGCAATGGCTGCCATCTCCTTCTGGTCCGTTGTCTGCCTGTCCCGAAGAGAGCTGGAGCGCGAGGAAACCATGGTGGGCAGTAGTGGTGTGGACATGAGAAAGGGAATGGATGCGGATGACTGCGGCTATGGCCGGCGCAATAGTTTATATAGCAATGGTGGGTGGGCGGAGGGACGGACGTGTGGCACCGGAGTAGCCTCCTCGGCAACCGTGTATCATTAATGTGGGCGGCAGATGGACGGACGGACGACACTTGTGTCGTTCGAAGGCGGAGCAATCGCCTGCACCGGGAAGCGGGGCGGGCGGCGCTGATTGTTTCGGGCGGAAAGCGCGCGCGGGCGAGGAGATGACTTTACTTGGAGAGGATGACAATCGGGACCCACCAGGTCCATAGCCTCACATATGCAAGTGCCTCCTTATTATATATATAACTATAGTTTATTTTGCTTCCTCCTGGTTTCCTGACATCACGGTCCCACACCATTGTCAACCTATGTAGTACTCCCTCCTTTCCGGTTTATAGGGCTTATCTCAAAATTTTAGTTTTTCCATTTTATAAGGCTCAATTTGGTTGTTCCCCGTCACATGTTCAGACTTCAAGGTGCATTAAATCATTGCATGCATGTATTAAGAGAAAACTGACCAATGCATGCACTTTATGCATGCATGCATTGCAATTAATGCATTCGTAAACATAATTTTTTGAGGAAAACAAGAGCATTAATTGGGTGCTTTTGGAAACTACAAAAAATATTCTACCACTCATCATCTACCTTGATTGGTGAGATTTTTGAATTGAGCCTTATAAACCGGAAAGGAGGGAGTAGTCAATAAATGAGAGAATTGCACAAGAAGCGGCCGACAGCTGGGACCAAGCAGCTCGAGCAATATTTGTGTTTTTGAAGTGTGAGCACTGTAGAGTTTTTCGATGTTTAGCCCAGATATTAATTTTTCTCCTCTGAACAACAACGAAAACATCACTGCAGGTATTAACTGGGCGGGGTGTGGCCCGTCTAGCCCAGGCCAGATATCCAGCCCAGATATTAATTTTTTTTGAGCTGAAAATGGCTAGCCCAACTATACTTTTTTTAGGAATACCCAGGCAAGGTCAAGTTGTTATTCTCCGCCCCGCTGGGCTGCAAATTTTTCCTAGGAGGGATGCATTAGGCTTAACAAGAAAATGGGCTTTAAGAAATAATAAATGGGACGTAATTATAAAAACTGGGCAGTAACTATAAAAAATGCACCAAACATGTGATTACTTTATAAAATATTATTTTTGGATATTGAAAATTTTAATTTCATTAATTGTTGCGAGCGCAATGTTTTGTTGGATTTTTATGTAATATAAATTTATATTGAAATTGTATTTAATCTAACTGGAAATTTCGGGATAAAAATATTTTGGATCCCATCAAAATGTGGGAAATTTTATCGAATTCTATTTTGAACGGTTGGTTGAAATGGGTTGTACTTTTAACAAACTGTAAATGGGCTATAGTAAATTCCATTAGAATTGAAAAATGGGCTACACATTCTTACAAATCTCAAATGGGCTATGAGTTCTCTGCCACACACTTCTGGCCTTACTAAGTTGACGCGTCCCCTAAAAAACAGAGTTGACGCGTATGCAAGGCTTTGTCAACTTATAGTCAACACACGGTTCTTGCAGCAGTGGCCGTTGGATGTCCATCCAATGGATGCCTTGCTTCTTCTTCAATCTCGGATATTCCAGCTTCACCCGCCCAAAAACTGATTTCTCCCCCTGACATCTGGGGCGCAACATTTCGGAAGCTGACCTGTGGGCCTACTAATTTGACGTACCAAGGGCTTTGTCAACTTAGTCAATATAAACGATTCTAGCTGCAGTGGCCGTATGATGTACATCCAACGGCCGGCGTGCTTCTTCAACCTCTGGTCTTCTTGCTCCAGCCGCCCAAAGTAGCGCCGGTCGTGCCGCCTGCTCCAGCCTCCCGTGGCCGGCTGTGCTGTTGTGGAGGCCTCACCGCCCCCTACTACTCCCACCGCTGGCTAGGCCATCCCTCCACTCACCCACACCCCCTGTTATTCTGCAGTGACGGCAGCGCAGCCGAATCAGTGAATCCTCATACTCCTCTCCGCGTGTGCATCCACTGCCGTGCCTTCCCCGGCTCCGCGTCGTCCCCTTCCTAGGCCTCGCCGTCGTCCACCGCCCTGGTGCTCTCGGCGCGGCGTGGTCAACGTGGTCAAGGAACGACTTCCATCGGACGTGGACTGTACGTGGAGAGGCTGACAGTTGGGTCCACGGCAGCCGCAAGGAAGTGCCTCCTTATTATGCGCAAAATAATTATTCCTCCACCTGACAGCGGGGACCCACCGGACGGGCCACCGTATTTCACGAAAAAAATGATTCGCCCCCTGACAGCTGTGAACCATGAGCTACATCTTCGCACACAAGGAAGTGCGTCCGACAAAACGATTGCCCCCCTGACTGTTGGGACCCACCAGCTACATCTTCACACGCAAGGAAGTGCCTGACAGTCGGGACCCACCTGGTCGAAGCGTACGTAGCGTTGTCATTCTGGTCGCGAACGTGTACGTACATATATACTGGTGGATGTAGAGGCGCGCACGTGTCGTAGTAGAGGCACGTACGTGTCGTAGTAGAGGCACGCACATAGCATGTACACGTACGTACAACGGCCGGGGTGCAAGAAAGAAAATATGGCCATGTATGTGTACATACAGGCGGGGTCTCGAACGCCTACTCGCGCATACGTATGGCCAGGGCTCGTGTACATGGCTGGGTCGGAACGGAGAAACAACGTCGTTGTCTTATTCATTGGGAGGCAACGAAATGCGTCGTGTTCATAGGGAGGCAACAGAATGCGTCGTGTTCATCGAGAGGCAACGGAACGCGTGGGAGCCAACCGGCTGGGTCGGAATGGAATGCGTGGTTGTGTTCATCGGGAGGGCTTGGACGGAACAGGCGATGGAAACGAGGCCTGGCGTATCGCAAAACGGAGGAAACGGACCTCCTACGTTTGGAACGGGGTCCTGTTGATCAGGAGGGGTGTGGCGTACCGCAAAACGGAGGAAACAGACCTCATACGGTCGAAACGGGGGTCCTATTGATCGGGAGGAGTGTGGCGTACCGCAAAACAGATGAAACGGACCTCCTACGGTCGAAACGGGGGTCCTGTTGATCTGGAGGGGTGTGGCGTACCGCAAAACGGACGAAACGGACCTCCTACGGTCGAAGCGGGGGTCATGTTCATCGGGAGAGGTGTGGCGTACCGCAAAACGGGACTCCACAGGATATTGTTCATCTCCACCGTCGACCTCCTCCAGCCTCCATGGGCTCCTATTCATCCAGCCTCCACCGCGCGCTACTCCACCGGCTACTGTTCAACCACCCCTCCACGGGCACCCCTCCACCGTCTACTGTTCATCCAGCCCTCCACACCACGGGGTCCTATTCAACCACCCCTCCACGAGCACCCCCCACCATCTACTGTTCATCCAGCCCTCCACCACACCACGGGGTCCTGTTCATCCAGAGGCAACGCCACCGCTCATTGTTCATCTAACCCCCCACCCCGCAACGCTCACTGTTCATCCCAGAGGCAGCATCGATCGGCTTCAATTAGCAGAAGTAGCGAAGGAATCGCTCGATCTGGTTCAGTTAACAGCCATCGATCGATCGCTCGGGTACAGTAATGTGTAGCCTGCAGTGCAATCGCTCGGGTTCAGTTAGACACGAACGCCTCGCTCGGGTTCAGTTAGAGCCAACGCCTCACACACACGTGCGTACATGTACGAGAGAAACGTGCATCGCTCAGCCCCCGACCTCCCACCGTAACCGGGAACTCCCCAAAATTTTCCTCCCTCTCGCTTCTACCACGGTTTTTTCTGTCATGGACGACCCAAAGAATGCCATGCAGCTGCGTCTCCGGCCAGCCCAGTAGGAGCCCACCACATCTATGATGATACCGGGTTTTGTCACAATTATCATCATAGAAGTGTCATATGTATGACAGAAAAAAATTCGTTCGGCCCAAAATGTCACGGATGTGTCTTTTTTTTTGTAGTGAAAGGACATGATCACCCTACGAATAATGCTAGTACGTATTGTTTTGCATGTTCATCCAATGCCAGTGATACAAGAATTCAAACAAATCGAACTAAATTCATTCATACATGGTCGGATTTCATATAAACATGTCGGATTTCAATACATTTCATACATTCCTCAACTAAAAAGGGGTGCGCTGGAGGTATGATTAATTAATCAAAGCAACCCACCCATGTCTGGCTGAACCGAACAAAAGCTTCTTCTCCAGCGCAGCTCTTCGACTCCACGTCGCCGCCAAGAAGCTAATCGGCAGTCAATGGTCAACTCGCCTAGCTTGGCTTCAACCGGAGGGTAGCAGCGGTGGCCTTACTTGGACCCGAGTGGCGACGACCTACCGTGTTCTACTCGACCTCATTTTCCATGTGGCGCGACCTCATTGGCAACTGGGCAGGGCCTCGACAGAGACAGCGATTGTTGGGGGGATGGACCCCGGGCAGGCAACGGAACCCGGATCCTCTTCAAAAATCAATGGGGCTGGCACCGCCCCCCAATACCAGCACGCGCTTGGCCGGGTCACTCGACCCGGCCAAACGACGCAAGCCGGCCAGACTAGCCAACCCTGCAAGACACGTCGACTCGGCCCCAACAACTAGCACAAGATAGCCGAACCCGGCACGACCGAAGCCTCCTCGACAAGCCAGCACCACCCGTGGCGTGCTACGCAATCCAGCCACGGGCCAACTCCCGTCCCATCCAGGCCGCATAATGGGACGAGACCTCAATCAACGATGACCGAGGTAACAGTGCCCTGCCCATGACTCTGGTCAGCAGGAAACTTGGCAATAGTGCCCCTCACCTTCCCGCTGACTAGGGCTGGCGTGGCTACAGTGCCCCCGCCTCCACCGCTGACGACAACAAGCGGCAACCTGACGGAGAGCACTATACATGACTCGACTTGGCCATGCCCTGATGATCGACAAGACGGCGCACAATCCCCCTAGGCATGCGGGGCCCACACGTAGGGGAACCCGGCGAACCACAAGCCCTCAGCGGGACCCAGCCCGGGTTCCCAGACACCGACACCTAGGGGACGACGTCGTCTGCGTGCTAGCCGCCTCCTTCGCTGCGTTGCGCATCTTTGATGCGTTCGCGGCCGACGAGTACCCCAGCGAGGTGCTCAGCTACTCCTACTCTCTACTCTCCCTCGGCGGCTGCATTTCCACCGGGGCAATGGACGTCCACGTGGAGGTTTTCATTACCGGCGACGACGCCTCCTCCTCATCGAGCAAGACAAGGAAGGCTGCCGAAGCCAGGGACGCAGTGGAGCGGATCGAGCCGTTCGATCTGTTGCGCACCGCGATGCAAAGCCTCCGCATCCCCATCGGCACCGACGTCGATGACACCAACATCGCTGAGGCCCGAACCCAGCTCAAGGAAAGGCACCAGCAGATGCTGGACCTGTCCGAGACGCTCGCCGCCACTCAGCGTCGCCTGGATGCCGCTCAGCTGGAGCGCGATGCCGCCTACGGATTCACGCCCGCTGCGGCCGACCCAAGCCGGGTCGCCGACGTGCGTGCCTGGGGAGGCGCGATCGGCCAGGCCCTCGGCGCCGTCGCAACCATCTACGAGACCCCAGCAAAGAATATGCGCACTGCCCAGGAAGCCGCAGCCGGCCTGGACCAGCTCGCGGGTGGGGAGCTGAAAGAGCGCATTGGGCGGATGCGCGAACTCCTCCACGCCGCCAACACCTAGCAGGACCGCCTCAACCAGCTCGCCAAGCTGGCGGGATCCGGCTCCGCCCGCCTTGGCGGGCCAGACGAACTTCTGCACACCGCTTCCTCGCCACCCGGCAAGGCACACTCCGGCCGAGCCCGGACTCGGCTCGACCCGGCCGCTACAGCCGCCAGCGGATTGGGCGACGAGTCCGTCCTAGAGATCCAGCACGGACCCGGCCAGCATGGCCGTCGTCTATCTCCAACCGGCCTGGCCCCCCGTGGCCTGGCCGCAAGTTGACTCGGCCTGCGCTCCATCGACGACGCTGACGCTCGCCACCACCTCGATTGGCTCGCTCGCTCCCTGGAGGTGGAGGAGAGCGGCGCTATCGGGCCGGCGTGCTTCGGCCCGTGCATCCGGGAGGAGCCCTTCCCCAAAGGATTCATGCTCCCCCGTGACACCCCCAAGTACAATGGGACGGTGAAGCTAGAAGACTGGCTCACTGACTACACGACGGCCATTGGCATCACCGGTGCCAATCATCGTCTCGCCGTGCGCTACGCACCGCTCATGCTCCAAGGGTCGGCCTGCACATGGTTGAACAGCCTGCCAATGGGCAGCATCAACACGTGGGTGGACTTCGAGGAAGCCCTCGTCCGCAACTTCACGGGGACCTACAAGTGGCCCGGCCGCCCTAGCCAACTCGCCATGTGTGTGCAAGGGCCTACGGAGACCGGTCGCGAGTACCTCGCATGCTAGACTAAGCTCTGAAACAGCTGCGAGGGCGTCCATGAAGTCCAGGTGATCCAGTACTTCGTCAACCGGTACCGAGATGACACCCTCCTCAGGCACAAGCTCTTACGCTCCGAGCCGGCCACCATGGCCGCGCTCATGGTGATGGCAGACAAGTACGCCACCGCCGACTCCGCCATGAAGATCCAAGTGGCACTGGATGAAGCCGGCAAGACGAAGCTGGTTCCCCCTCTAAAGCCGGCCGGCGAAAGCAGCCGGCAGCAGCATCACCAGAACAACAAGCGCAAGGCTGACCAGCCGGCGCCACGTCACGACAACCGGCTCATCGCGGCCGCGGTGGACCAGGCGGCGAAGCACCGGCAAACCGGAAAGACGGCATGGCAGCTCGCCATGAGATTCGAGCAGATGCTTGACGCCCCCTGCAAGCACCACAGCGGCGCAAAACCCTCCATGCACACGCTTCGGCAGTGCGCAATTACCAAGCGCATCATGAGGGGCGACATCCCGCCCCCTCCGGCTCTGGCTCCAGGCACAGGGCAGCCGCCTCCACCGCCGCCTCTAGCTGGCGGCGCGATGCGCGACGGTGCCTACCCGGACCAGAACGCAGCCTACGTCGTCTTCACCAGCCTCGGCAATGACAAGCGCAGCGAGCGCCTCCTTCGGCAGGAGGTGAACACCGCCGTCCTGGCCAAGCCGGAGTTCATGCATTAGTCGGATCGCCCGATCACCTGGACCCAGGAGGATCATCCGGCAGTCATGCTGGGTCCGGGTGGTTACGCCCTCGTCCTCAACCCCACCATCATCGCGCGACGCACATGCAAGTTCTCCCGAGTCCTATTGATGGCGGCAGCAGAATCAACATCCTCTACCGCGACACGATGACCAAGCTCGGCCTCAAGGCCGAGGACGTGGAGCCAACCCAGACGGTCTTCCACGGCATCGTGCCCGGCCTCTCCTGCTCCCCCATTGGCCGGGTCTGGCTAGATGTCTTGTTCGGTGACAGTGGCCAGTTCTGGCGTGAACCGATCTGGTTCGAGCTGGTGGACCTGTCCAGCGCATATCACACGTTGTTGGGTCGGCCCGCGCTCGCCAAGTTCATGGCGGTTCCCCACTATGCATACCTGAAGATGAAGATGCCGGGTCCCAAGGGCCTCATCACCATCACCGGCGATTACCGCAAGTCCTTGGAGTGCGCCCGAGACGGCGCCAAGTTGGCCGAGTCACTAGTCATTGCCGAGGAGCGGCGCCAACTCGACCGAATCGTCGCCCTGGCAGGCGAGGCCTCCGCCGCGTCGATCCTGACCCCGGACCCGGCCGACGAGGCCGCCTTCAAGCCCTCCAAGGAGACCAAGAAAGTGAAGCTCAACCCAGAAGACCCCAGCTGTAGCAAGTACATTGTCATAGGTGCCCGCCTCGACAGCAAATAGGAAGGCGAGCTCGTCGACTTCCTCCGTGAGAATCAGGATATCTTCGCATGGACCCCCAAGGATATGTCGGGTATCCCGAGGAAGTACGTCGAGCACAAACTTCATGTCCACAAGGACGCCAAGCCTGTCCGTCAACCCCTACGACGATTTTCCGAAGAAAAGAGAAGAACCATTGGTGAAGAGGTTGCCAAGCTTTTGGCGGCCGGCTTCATAATGGAAGTGTTCACCCCGAGTGGCTGGCCAATCCAGTCCTCGTCCTGAAGAAGAACAAGACCTGGCACATGTGTATCGACTACACCAGCCTCAAGAAGGCCTATCCCAAGGATCCACTCGCCCTCCCGTGGATCGACCAAGTCATCGACTCGACCGCCGGATGTGAGTTCCCATCCTTCCTGGACGCTTACTCTGGCTACCACCAGATCAAGCTGGACCCGGCCGACGCCCTGAAGACGTCCTTCATCACGCCCTTTGGGGAATATTGCTACATCATCATGTCGTTCGGCTTGAAGAACGCCGACGCCACCTTCCGGCGCTGCATGCAGAAATGCCTGCTGTCGCAACTCGGTCGCAATTTCCGCGTGTACGTGGATGACATCATGGTGAAGACCAAGCAGCACCTCATGCTCCTCGACGATTTGAAGGAAACATTCGCCAACCTCCGTGAATACAAGGTCAAGCTTAACCCGGAAAAATGCATCTTCAGCGTCCCGGCCAGAAAGCTACTCGGCTTCCTTGTATCGGAACGCGGCATTGAGGCAAACCCGGAGAAGATCAAGGCCATCGAGAGCATGCGCAAGCCGGCTCGGCTGCGCGATGTCCAGAAGTTCATCGGATGCTTGGCCTCTGTCAGCCGATTTCTAAGCCGGCTGGGCGAGAGGGCGCTACCCCTGTACCAGTTGATGAAGAAGACAAGCCTGTTCGAATGGAACGGCAAGGCAGACAAGGCCTTCCAAGACGCCAAGCGCATGCTCTCCACCGCACCAGTCCTGGCTGCGCCGACCGACAAGGAGTCACTGCTGCTCTACATAGCCATGACCTCACAGGCGGTCAGCATGGTGTTGGTGGTCGAGCGACGAGAGAAGGGAAAGATCCAAGCCATCCAGTCCCCGGTCTACTAACTGAGCGAGGTGCTCTCCAACTCCAAGCAGAACTACCCACACTACCACAAGATGTGCTACGACGTGTACCTCACCCCCAAGAAGCTGAAGCAGTATTTCCAAGAGCACGTTGTCACCGTGGTAAGCACGGCGCCTATCGGAGAAATCATCGGGTGCCAGGATGCCTCTGGCCGGGTTGCCAAATGGGCGATCCAGCTAGCCGCCCACACCATTCTCTACGAGCCCCGCACCATGATCAAGTCTCAAGCCCTGGCCAACTTCCTCGTCGACTGGACCGAGACCCAGTACTTGCCACCGCCTCCCGATTCGACGCATTGGCGCATGCACTTCGACGGGTCCAAAATGCGACTCGGCTTGGGGGCCGGCATCGTACTATCGTCCCCAAAGGGCGACCGGCTCCGCTACACGCTCCAGATCCACTTTGCCGCCTCCAACAACGTCACCGAGTACGAAGCCCTTGTGCACGGCCTCCGGCTTACCAAGGAGCTCGGCATCCGGTGCATCCTGTGCTACGGCGACTCGGACCTGGTGGTGCAACAGTGCTCCGACGAATGGGACGCCCGCGACTCCAACATGGCAAGCTACTGCTTCCTTGCCCAGAAGCTGTCCGGATCCTTTGAGGGCTGCGAGTTCCTCCATGTCCCGCGCGCGGAGAACGAAGCAGCCGACACACTCGCCAAGATCGCCTCGTCGTGACAAGCCATCCCGTCCAGTGTTTCCCTCGAGCACCTGTGCAAGCCATCCGTCAAGCCATCGCCGGACTCTGAGTCCATCCACGTTCCAGACGACCCGGCCGCACCTCAACCCGGCCCGGGGACTGCTGGACCTGGCCTGGGGGCTGCTCAGCTCGACCTGGCCACCATTGTCCCAGACCCGGCCGTCGCCATCCCCGACCCAGGGGCTGCTCAACCCGGCTCGGGGGCTGCCGACTCGGAACCGACACTGGTGTTCGTATTCGCCGTGGTTACGGCTCCATCTTGGGACCTCCCAATATCAGAATTTTTGGAAAACGGGGTTCTCCCCATGGACGAGACCGAAGCTCGGCAAGTGCAACGCCTGGCGTCCGCCTACAGCATCATCAACAACGAGCTTGTCAAGCGCAGCTCCACCGGCGTGTTCTAGCACTGCTCGAGTAGGAACGGGGCATCGACATCCTCCGCGACATACATCAGGGCGAGTGCGGGCACCACACCGCATCACGATCCCTATTGGCCAAGGCGTTCCGCCACGGTTTCTACTAGCCCACGGCCCTCCAAGATGCCGAGTCGCTCGTCCTCAAGTGTGAGGGATGCCAGCGCTTCAGCAAACGCAGCCACCAGCCGGCATCAGCACTCCGCACCATACCGATCGCCTGGCCTTTCGCGGTCTGGGGACTCGACATGGTGGGACCCTTCAAAACCGCTCGAGGCGGCACGACGCACTTGCTGGTGGCAGTGACAAATTCACCAAGTGGATCGAGGCAAGACCAATCAAGAAACTGGATGAGCCAACAGCCGTCCGGTTCATCAAGGACACATCAGTGCGCTATGGCATGCCGAACAGCATCATCACCGACAACGGCACCAACTTCGCCAAGGGCGCGCTAGAAGAATACTACTCCATCTCCGTCATCCGCCTCGACCTGGCCTCCGTTGCGCATCCGCAGTCCAACGGGCAGCCACGACTTGTCGAGCCACTCATCCGCTCACCCGGCAGTTGGCTTGACAAGTTGGCAGCCGTTCTTTGGAGTCCACGCACCACGCTGAATCGGTCGACCGGGTTCACCCCGTTCTTCCTCGTCTACGGAGCCAAAGCCATCATCCCGACCGACTTCGAGTTCGACTCGCCGCGCGTTACGATGTACACCGAAGCTGAAGCCAGAGAAGCCCGCGAAGATGGCATCGACCTGCTTGAAGAAGCACGCCTCTTGGCGTTCAGTCGCTCGGCCATCTACCAGCAAGGCCTAAGGCACTACCATAGCAAGAAGATAAAACCCCTCGTGTTCCGCAAGGGCGACCTTGTCCTCCGACTCACCCAAGAGCACGCAGGCCAGCACAAGCTGTCCCCTCCATGGGAGGGCCCATTCATCATGAGCATGGCCTTGCGCGACCGCAACGCCTACTACCTCATCGACGCACGCAAGTCAAGGAAGCGCAAGAAGGACACCGCCGATGAAGAAATGATCTGGCCGTGGAACAGGGAACTCCTCCGCCTGTTTTACAGTTAGCCACACGAGCGTATGTATCGTCGCCTTTTGTAAACACATGAAACTACGGGGTCCTCGAACAAGACTCGGGGGCTGCCTTTTGTCGACCAATTTATTGTGTCCTATTCTCTTGCATCACTATACCACTGAACCCGGCCACCGGTCTAACTCGCTCGACCCAGGGGCTCGGGGGCTGGCCGGCTCGGTCGCCACCCCGCTGCCTTACTTGGTGATTCCTGATAAAGTTAGGATGCCGCGGTCCCCCACTTCGCCCTAAATCCACATATCCAGCTTTGGATGTTGGCTGGCAAGCACAACGGGCCAAAGCTCCTTTACGCTTCATACACTAAGTCAAAGGCTGCTGGGTCAATCAATCCGGCCCGCCATTCATCAAATGAACAGCCGCACGACCGGCTCCTCGCCAACTGGCTTCGCCGGATTGCCGCCAGCCGGCCCAGTGGGTGTTTCGCTCGCGCTCAACGTTTTGAGGGACCCAAGTCCTGCGTGCTCCTCTCAAAGAACCGAACTCCTTGTCACGGATCGGAGCCTCGGCCGTCTGACTCGCGGGGGGGGGGGGAGGTTTGAGAAAGGAAAAAACACATGAAATCGGTCCAGAAAATGGAAGGCCAAAAGCAAAAGCACCCACGACATCTACACAAGTATTTAAGAAAAGGCCCATGGCCCAAGTTCATTACTCCCTAAAACCCCCAGTGGGTGGGTGGACCTGCTATTTAACAAATTATTACACAAAGTGTCTCAGGCATCTCCAGCGCCGCGTCGCGACGTCGACGGCTCTCCCCTGGCGGCCTCCGGATCCAGCAAGGTGTCGGTGTCCTCCTCAGCACCCGCGTCGCCGTAGACGCTCGTCTCCTTTGACCTCCCCTCCGGATCGTGGAGGAGCAAGCCATAGTCCTCACCATCCACGGCCCTGCCATCCTCCGTCGCTCCAGATGGAACTCGTCGTGGAAGGCGAACTCGGCGATGTAGCTATCCCGGGAGGCGATCCGGCCGGCTTGCTCCTGCAAGTGCTGCTTCGAACCAGCCCGCTGGCCCATCAACGCGTCCAGCTGTAGGTCCCGATGCCAGGACTGCGCGAACCGGAGCGCCATCGCGGCACCGGCACGAGCGGCGGAGACGCGCCACTCGCCAAGCCGGTCCAGCCCCATCTCCAACCAACGCGCCAGGCACGAGAAGCTGCTCGGTTGGACGGAGCCCGGCCATAGGGCCGCCGTCATCGTGGTGCCGGCTTGGGACAGCCGCCCCAGCTGCGTTCCCAGGACATGCAGGCGGGCCTCAGTGGCGGTGATGATCTCCGGGAAGGTCCAGGCCACCCGTGGATCCGCCCCGGACCCAACGACGCCGGTCAGGTTGCGCTAGTGGCGGACGGCTTCCTCCGCCAGCCGTTGCTTCTCTGGGAAGGCCCCTGCCACAAAGGAAGAAGCGAGTTAGAAGAAGAACAACAAGGAAGAAAGGTCGGATCCCAACCAGGCAAACGACAAGAAAAAGCACTTACTAGAGAAGGACTCTTCCAGGTGTTGCGCTTCAAGCAACGTACCACGCCGCTCCCGTTCGATGGCGCGATTGCGCTCCTTGAGCGCCTTCTCCAGATCGGCCGCCTTGGCAAGGGCCGCCTTTAGCTCGGCGTCCTTGTCTTTGGCCGCCTCGCAGTGACGGGCCTCGTCCTGACGAGCCCCCTCAGCCGTGGTGACCTGCTCCTGCAGGCGATCCACCTCGGCCTGGAGCCGGCCCTTGTCGTCGGCCAGCTGGCCGCACTGCTGGTCCGCCTCCACCAGGGCCTGCTGCACCTTCGCCACCTTGGCGGCTTTCACCTTAAGGTGCTCCACCTTAGCCTTGAGGCGGCTCTTGTGACCCGCCAGCTGCTCATGCAGCCGGTTGGCCTCGTCAAGAGACCGCCGAGCCACGGCCGCCTGCGCCCTCGCCTGCGCCATCTCGACACCAAGACGTCCGGTGTCGGCAACAAGCCGGTCGTAGTGATGACCGTCCCGGAGCAAACGAGTCCACCAGGACAGCACCTCGGCTGCAAAAAAGGACTCACCAGAAGAAAACAGCAAGACTTAAGATTTTGGCCAACTACGTAAGTTGGCCCGAATCTCGGGGGCTACACCCAGTTGGTGCGCTAGCGCCCCCCCACTAGAAAAGAGCACACGAATACCTGCAGCGATGCGGAGCTCCTCCTCCTTGGCGGCAAGCTGCTCCTTGAGCTCCCGGTGCTTGCCCAGAAGACGATTGAAGGCGGCAACCCGGAAAGCGTCGAGATGCTGAAGAAAGTAGAAGTCAGAACAAGGCCAACACTCTAAAGATTCGACCCAACTACTACATAGTTGGCCCAAACCTTGGGGGCTACACCCAGTGGGTGCGCTGGCGTGCTCCCACAAAGAAAAATTACAAGAAACCTTACCAGTACGGCGCACTCCAGGTCGCGTGTCCGCTCCACCTCGGCCAGGGCGAAGGCCTCGAGCCGTTCCGTCCGGCCTCGCAGGCGGTGACTGACGGCGCCCATCTCCGCCTCCTCCTGGGTCTGAGGCCCGAAGGCAACGGTGCTCCCGCTCTGCGCCGACTGCGCCACGGTAGCTCGGCGCCCTCCCTGCTGGGGTACCAAGGTGTACTCCCCGCTGGCCGCTCGCGACGCGGCCAACACCTCCTCCGACGCCCCTCCCGGCGCCGCCGACGACCCGGACGCCGGGACACCCTGCGTCGCCATCTCCGGCCCAACTACCGGGGCAGCTTCCGGCAAGGCCGCCCGCGGTACCTCCTCCTCTGACAGCGCCTCCGACACCGCCGCCCGCAGCGTGTCTTCCAAGACGGCGCCACCTCCACCACCATCAGCCCCCACTCGCCCGACCACATCGGCCCGCGGTGGGGAATCATCCGCCACCTCCATGACCGCCCGGTCAGGGATCTCCACCGCAGCCCGGCCTCCAAGACCGCGCTCCCTCGCCAGTGACGACTCAAAGACCGTCGCCGCCACCACCATGCCCTCCGGCATCTCGCGCTAGGCCGGCTCCGCGCCGCCTCGCGCCCATGCCGCCGCCGCATCGCTCCAAGCACGGATCGACGCCGCCTTCAGCTCCGCCTCGGCCCGGTTCCTGTCCCGCCAGGCCACGGCTTCGGCGTCATTCGGATCTAGGCCAAGGCCTGAGTTGTCCTGTTCCTTCACCTCGGCCTGGTCGGCGAGGTCGAACCGGCTCCTGCGGAATTCGGCCCCTTCGGCGGCCGCGGCTTCCGCCGCTGCCCTCGCCAGTGCGATTGGCGACCTGAAGAAGAAGACGGAATAAGCAGAAAAGAAACAAGACTAGCTCGAGGAAAAAATTGGAGCGCGAACGAGAGATGAAACTTACCCCGCCAAGACCGGGACCGGGGTTGGCCTCCCGTCCCTACCGCCGCGCTTCCTGTTGGCCGACCTCCGTGCCCCGGCTGGGTCCGCCTTGCGCTTCGGGGCCTGGGGTCGCGGCGCGACGCTGTCTTTCCCATGCGGGCTGCTCGGCGCCGTCCCATGCGAGGACCCGGCTCCGCCCGCGTCGCTGCCTCCCCCGCCCAGCGCCACTACACGAACAACTGGCGTCAGCATCGACCGTTCTGCGCCGCGGTCAGCAATTCAAGACACATGAAGAGTCGCATTTAGAAGTATCTCACGCGTTGCGTCAGGACGAATGAGATGGTGCGTGGCGGCAAAGTAAGAAGACCGGGCGCTCACCTGCGGCGCCGGGTTCGACTGGCTGTACAGCGCCTTGCCGAACCGCCAGTCCTCCCCAAGGTTGGCCTTGGAGATGTCGTTCACGTCGTGCACGATCTGCTCCACGGATAGCCGCGTCGACCCCATGCGGTTGGGGTCTTGAAGGCCGACCATTGCACCGATGAGGTAGGAGCGCCCCTGAAGCGGAAGGACCCAGCTCCGGGTGAATGCGGTGATGAGGTCGGTGCCGGTGAGCTCCTCCTGCGTCCTCATCACCGTCACCCGCTCGCAGAGTTTGACGATCTCCTGCGACGGGCATCTGGGTGAGTAGCCCCAGTTCATCTTCGCCCGCGACGGTGTGATGGCGAAGGCCGGAAGATTGATGCGATCCGCACCGTGGTTGCAGACATAGAAGACGGGCCCTGCTGCTTCAAGGAGAAGAAGCGCGCCAGAGGTCAATCATAGGCTCGACCCCCAGGTACCCCTCGCAAAGGGTGACGAAGCCGGAGAGCTGGACGATGGCTCCGGCGCCAAGATGATGCGTCTAGAGCCCGAAGAACTCCAAGAACACGGGGAAGAAGGCGCACGCCGGCAGCCCGAACCCGCGTTTCAAGTGCGCGGAAGAAGGCCTCTGCTCGGCGCGCGGCAGGCGGACGCCGACGTCCGTCTCTCGTGGCAGGCGCCGCGTGGCCTGGAGTTGGGTGATGTCCTCAGAGGTGACATTCGAACCCATCCAGGAGCCCGATGGCAGCGACATGGTCAAAGGAAGAAGAAGGAAAATGGAGAGAAGAAGTTCTGCTCGGAGCAGCGGGCGCCGCGGTGCGTCAGTTGCGAAGAGCGGAGCGAGAGCAATGGAACAGGAGGGCGCGAGCGAGAATAATGTCCGCCGCCCCCTGCCCCTCAATTTATAACCCTCGGTTCGAACGTGGGGAAGTGGGCTCGTCTGCACGCGCCCGTTCCACTACCCCGCAATAAGTGCGCACGTACACGCGCAGTAACTGCCCAGGGAAGAGCAACCGGCCCCCGGACGTCGAAATAAATCCACGCGCTTGGGCCAAGGGCGTGCGGCGGTGGGCCCCAGCCCGCCGCCCGGTCCCGTCATGCGCGTTGCCTGTCAGGCCCCTCTGACTTCCGGGCACCACATAGCGCCCGTGCAAAGCCCGAGGGATTGCCCCAAGATCGTCGGACTTCTCGGTTCCCGACACGGCCGGGATGCCACGACCCGGTTTCCGAGAAAACCGGCACACAGCGGGTTTTGCCGGACCCAGCGCTCGTAGGATCCACCTTGCTTATGGGGGAAAATGCGAAGGCCCACTCATCCGAAGACGGCGAACCTTCACAGCTTCGGGGACTACTGTTGGGGGGATGGACCCCGGGCAGGCAACGGAACCCGGATCCTCTTCAAAAATCAACGGGGCTGGCACGGCCCCCCAATACCGGCACACGGTTGGCCGGGTCGCTGGACCCGGCAAAACACCGCAAGCCGGCAAGACTAGCCAACCCGGCAAGACACATCGACTCGGCCCCAACAACTAGCGCAAGACAGCCGAACCCGCCATGACCGAAGCCTTCTCGACAAGCCAGCACCACCCGTGGCGTGCTACGCAATCCAGCCATGGGTCAACTCTCGTCCCATCCAGGCCGCATGATGGGACGAGACCTCAATCAACGATAACCGAGGTAACAGTGCCCCACCCATGACTCTGGTCAGCAGGAACGTGGCAACAGTGCCCCTCACCTACCCGCTGACCAGGGCTGGCGTGGCTACAGTGCCCCCGCCTTCACCACTGACGACAGCAAGCGGCAACCTGACGGAGAGCACTGTACACGACTCAACTCAGCCATGCCCTGACGATCGACAAGACGGCGCACAATCCCCCTAGGCATGCGGGGCCCACACCTAGGGGAACCCGGCGAACCACAAGCCCTCAGTGGGACCCAGCCCGGGTTCCCAGACACCGACAATACGGACCCACCAACTTGTAACATTACCATTGTACCCCCAGGGGGTTGGATTATAAAACCCCCCAGGAGCCCACGATCATGGGCAACCGAACAAGAGAGAAAGCAGAAGACACATACGAGAGGAAAGCAAGAAAGCATAGGACTAGCCACAAAACAACGACACCGGAGAGAAGGAGCAGCCCAAGCCTTGGCCAGCTTCCTTCCTCCACCATACAGCTACAAGAGCAACATTGTACTATCGATCATCCCACTACACTCGGCAAGACTAGGGGTATTATCTCTCCGGAGATCCCCGAACCTAGGTATGTCCGGCGTCCCGCGCCTGCTCATGCCAACCTCGCCTCTGGAGTCCACTAGCGCCCTCGAGCCTCCACCTATCTTTAGCCATCCCTTGGCATCTGCCGCGCGCCCACCATGACAGCGATGTCCTCTATTTCGTTGATGACGGGGTAGTGCCTCGGCGGAGCGGGGGAAATACTCCCCCACGCTGTGGCAGGGCGGGGCCTCGGCTAAGCCGGTGATGTCCTCTGCCTCGTTGTTGGTGGGGCGGGGCCTCGGGAGAGTAGGACCTCGTCGAAGCAGGAGAGGTCCTCCGCCTCGGTGCCAGCAGCAACGGGCCTCGGTGGAGCCGGCAATGTCCTCTGCCTCATTGTTGGCGTGGCGGGGCCTCGACGGAGCAGGGCCTCTGTGAGGCCCCGAGACTGTTGCACCAGGTGTCTTCCAGTTATTCGCTATTGTTGCCTTGTCATTCGCTTGTGTGTTGCATCTTGCGATGTCATCATGTGCATTGCATCATCATGTTTTCAAAACTTGCATCCGCCCGGGTCCCCCAGTTCTCTCCGTTGTCCATTCTGAGCCCAGGCACACTCGCACACGCCCGCGACACGTCAGAAATAGTATTTTATAAGTGGCCATAAAAAGTTCTCGGAATGGGATGAGAGTTGGCCTGCGGTCTGGTTATAGTGTAGGTAGACCGCCTGCCAAGTTTCATCGCGTTCGGGGTCCGTTTGATGCCCCAATGAATAACTATAGCGACAATATAGACGGTCTATCGTCGGATGTTTCCGGTCTCTGGAAACGGTTGCCGGGTTGCATTCCTCATCCTTCTTATCAGTCCAACCACACACTTGACCTTGTCCGCCTAATCCTGTTTGCACAGTGCATCGACCCCTCGCCCGTGTCCGAAGCTTCTCCGAACCCGAATCGGACTAACATTACCGTTGGGTCTGGATCATCCCCAAACATCCCTAAAACATCTGTGATTATTTGTTTGGACTCCCAAAGAATTTCATTGCCGACCGTCGGATTTCGATTGGATGATCCAACTCCCCTCTTTTCCATATATATATATACGCCACCCCTGTTCCATTTTGGACAAACCCTAAAAATTAGGTCGTTTGGCCCCCCTAGCTGCCGCCACACTCTCCCTTGGGATCCTCCCAGATCCCCTCCTCACCAACCCACGCACAGCCAACCATCTCCCTCCTCGCCTTCGGCCACCCACCAACCAAGGCAGCGCCCGATGTTCCCTGTCCCATCCATCCATCGATCCAACCACCAATCCCACCACAGCCGCCACATTCACCCTCGGGGTCCCTCCTGATCCCCTCAATTCGGCCAGCTAGCGCCGCCACGCACCTTCTCATCAATTTTAGTGCCACCTAGTCACCGCCACCTCCCTGCCTTGCTCCTCCAGCCCAAGCAACTCGTCCCCGCCGGCGACCGAACCAGTAGGCCCCTGCGTCCCCTGTGTCCCTCTCTTCCTTCCCCTCGTTTTCTCTCATGTTTCTCTCATTTCTCTCTCTCTCTCATTCTGGACAGGAAAGCAACCATGGCTGCCCCTCCATGGAGATGAGCTGCGCCGCCCTGGTCACCTGCGACCTTGGGTCGCCTCTGCTTCATCCTCGCCGCCCGTTGGTGCTCCGGTGAGCCCTGCCGCTGGTTACCTTCCCTTGTGTTCTGTCTTTCCTTCTGCGTCCTCTCTGAATTCTTTCCCACCATGGCCTTTGCAGCTCCCTCCACGGCCCTACTCCATTCGCCCCGTCACCGCCAGGTCCGGCGAGTCCCTGCCCCCCGGCCTCGTCCTTGGCTCCGGGTTGCCGCGCCGATCCACCGGAGTCCACCAGCGCCGGCGACCTCCACCTCACTGCATTCCTGCTGTCGCCGCTGCTCTGCTCCTTGTAGAGCAGAGGACGAGTGCCTCGATTGCTCCGTTGGGCCAGATCCGCGTGTGGCCCTCAGGGCCAGATCACAGCCAGATCTAGCCGGCCCGCTTGCCCCACCGGCCTGCTGCTTCCACCGCCTTGGGCCAATGCCCATGGGTGAGCAGCCCCTAGAGCCTCCTATTTTTCCCCCGCTGTTGGGCCAGCAGATTTGGCCCATGTATGTTTTTTTAGCATCTGTGATTTTGCTAAATTTTCCAGAGACTCCAGTTTTACAGAATAGCCCCTAAACTTCATGAATAATAACTCATTAACCGTGCATCGGATTAAAATACTGCATATGAAAAATGTTTATAATTTTGTCTAGTTTCATAATATGCTACTTTCAACCATTTTTGAAACGTTAAACTTGCAGTTTGTTTAATTTTGCATAAATGCCATGTTAAAATGAGTTAGTTCATAACTAATTAATCGTAGCTCCATTCTAAATAAACTTTATATGTAAATGGGGTATAAAAATGCCTAGTTTAACAGGGTGCACTCCTCTTGCATGTTTAACAACTCTAAATTGTGGTTTAGGGCAGAACAGTACCAAATTCATAATATGCATATGAGGATTTTTTCCGGACTTGTTGCTTGTTGTTCCGGCCTCATTTAAACTTGCCTAGATAGGTAGTTTTATTATGCTTCACCTCATGCCATGTTTAACAACAGTTAATATTGTTGGGTACATAACCGAGAGAGAACTAAATAATGGAACGCGGTGTTTCATCAATATGCAACTCTTTGCATATTGAGCTGCACTTAACTTGTAGTTTTGTTTGTGTACTTTTCCATGCCATGTTTCATTAAATCGGACATGCATCATACTTTGTTTCTGCATCATGCCATGTTTATGTGATGGTTGTTTACTATGTTGCTTGCTTCTTTCAGGGTTGCTTCTCTCGTTAGCTTTAGTTTCGTTCCGGAGTTGTGAGGATCCGTTCGACTACGTCCATTTGTCTTCTTCATGGACTCGTTCTTCTTCCTTGTGGGATCTCAGGCAAGATGACCATACCCTCAAAATCACTTCTATCTTTGCTTGCTAGATGTTCGCTCTATCGCTATGTCGCACTACCTACAACTTGTTATATCCTACCTCCCATATTGCCATATCAAGCCTCTAACCCACCTTCACAGCAAACCGTTGTTTGGCTATGTCACTCCTTTACCCCGCCCCTCTTATAGCGTTGCTAGTTGCAGGTGAAGTTGAAGTTTGTTCCATGTTGGAACATGGATATGTTGGGATATCACAATATCTCTTATTTAATTAATGCATCTATATACTTGGTAAAGGGTGGAAGGCTTGGCCTTATGCCTGGTGTTTTGTTCCACTCGTGCCGCCCTAGTTTCCGTCATACCGGTGTTATGTTCCTTGATTTTGCGTCCCTAACACGATGAGGGGTATGGGACCCTCTTGACAATTCGCTTTGAATAAAACTCCTCTAGCAAGGCCCAACTTTAGTTTTACATTTTCCTACCTTTTACCCTTCCCATGGGTTGGCCAACCCGAGGGTCATCTTTATTTTAACCCCCCCGGGCCAGTGCTTCTCTAAGTGTTGGTCCGTACCGAGCAGCCTGCGGGGCCACCTCGGGGAAACTTGAGGGATGGTTTTACTCGTAGCTTGTCTCATCCAGTGTGCCCTGAGAATGAGATATGTGTGACTCCTATCAGGATTGTTGGCACATCGGGTGGTCTTGCTGGTTTAGATTTACCATTGTCGACATGTCTTGTGCATCGGGATTCCGAGTCTAATCGAGTGTCCCGCGATGGAGGATTGTCTCCACGGATCATGAGCTTGTGATGGGCTAAGTTGGCACACCCCTGCAGGGTTTAAACTGTTGAAAGCCGTGCCCGCGGTTATGTGGTAGATGGGAATTAGTTAATGTCTGGTTGTAGATAACTTGACACTTGACTTAACTAAAATGCATCAACCGCGTGTGTAGCCGTGATGGTCTCTTTTCGGCGGAGTCCGGGAAGTGAACACGGTCTTGTGTTATGCTTGAACATAAGTAGTTTCAGGATCACTTCCTGATCACTTCTAGCTTCATGACCATTGCGTTGCTTCTCTTCTTGCTCTTATTTGCGTATGTTAGCCACCATTTTTGCTTATTGCTTACTGCAGCTCCACCTCACTACCTTATCCTACCCATAAGCTTAAATAGTCTTGATCTCACAAGTGTGAGATTGTTGAGTCCTCGTGACTCACATATACTTCCAAACAGTTGCAGGTGCCGATGATACCAGTGTAGGTGATGCTACGGAGCTCAAGTGGGAGCTCGATGAAGATCTTGGTTGTTGTTTTGTTTCGTTTCTTGTTGATCAGTAGTGGAGCCCAGTTGGGACTATCGGGGATCTAGCATTTGGGGTTGTCCTCTTTCATTTCCGTTCCGTAGTCATACCTTGATTGTACTCTGGATGATGTATGTTTAACTTGTTATTTGTGTGAAGTGGTGATTGTAAGCCAACTCTTTATCCCTTTCTTATTCAGTACATGGGATTGTGTGAAGATTACGCCACTTGCGACTAAACCACCATGCGGTTATGCCTCTAAGTCACGCCTCGACACGTGGGAGATATAGCCACATCGTGGGTGTTACAAGTTGGTAATCAGAGTCATCCCCGACTTAGGAGCCCCCTGCATGATCGAATCACTGACGTTGTTGAGTCTAGAACAAAAAAGTTTTGAGTCTTAGGATTATATATCGGAGAGTAGGATTGTTTTTACTTCTCAGTCCCTTCATCGCTCTAGTGAGGCCACCTGACGTAGATGTTTTGTCTTTCCTCCTCAAATTTCACTAACAATTTTTCTTAGGATCACGCAGGTATCTTGGGATCATTCTGATATTCTTGTGACGAGAACATTGTTCTTGGTGCCTCCTAACATTTAGGGGTTGTGGCAGTGTCCCGGGGAGTTGAGCTCCGAGGTGTTTTCATCACAATTTTATCGTTGCAGTTCTAGAATACCTGAGTTCACCGACATCGAAAATCTCTTTTATGCAGTTGTTGGTGAGATAACCTTGACGCCACCTAGTACTGGGGTGGTAGTTCGGGAGTATTGCCATAGCTTGTATAACGGGTGCTTTTCGAAGGTTGAGGTACATGATTTCCGAAGGTTTCTTGGTTATGTGTTGACGGATGGATACAGCTGGATGTAGGAATTGTTAGTTTGGGTGAGATATTATGATTCCCCTGTATCCCCAACACCAGCTTGCATAACTAGAAAGTTTAGGGAGTTTATATGTGGGAATTCAAGTAGCTCCTAGGATATCTTTCCGACAGATGCATGATATGAGAATTGGGTTCAACGTCTAGTGCTCCACCTATCCACGGTTGGTTTTACAGTGTTCTCGTTGTGTCTTAAAGAGTCCTTGGCTATGCTGACTCGGGGACGCTTCGTATGTCATGTGCACTGCTTTGTACATGATGGTGATGTACGATCGAGCCCGTGTGAGCCCCACCATGAAAACTTCGAACGAAATCTCTATCATATGTTTGTTCTGGCTTATTCTGCAAGCCAAATCCTCTGTTTTGTTTTGAGTTGTGGTATTCGTGTTGCCTCAATGTCAAGTGTTGATTCCATACCTTTCCTAAGTGGTGTTCTCATATTCCTATGTGAACATTAATCCTTCTTATTTATCGAGATTGTCATCCCAATTCTATTTCCAACCGGCGTGCTTCTCTTCAAGAAGATCCCATCATTCTCCCCATCCATAAGATCAATTATCAGTTCTTCTCAACGGTGTTTGTTTCATCTATCTCAAGTTGTCTTTGTTTTTCCCGCCCTCCCACCTTTTCTTCAAGCACTAAGATTTCTTAACCAAGTATCATTTTATTGATGGGAAGTCTCTCCATTCTTTTCCGTCAATTCTCTTATCCGGTGATTCTCAGGATGATACTAACGAAGCTTCAAGTTATCATTCTGCGTTCTTTTTTCTTCGCCGGTGGATTCAAGTCAAGCTTTGATGATCATATCATGTCCTCGTTTCAAATGTTTTCTCATGTCGGTGCCCCTCTTAACCATCCATTTCTCGCTATTCAATTGTTCCGGAGTGCCGAAGATATCTCAGAAGATTCATGTTTCCATTCTCGATCCGTTCAAGTTATTTCGAGGTTGTTATCTCATTCAAGCCATTTAATTCAACCGGCGCATTATATCTTTTAAATCATCAATGGTGTTTCTCTTGAGTGGGACCTAACCCACAGGTCTTTTCCTAGGATCTTAACTGACGTTTCTAATTTTTCCGGTGTTATTTTCAAATTCATTTCAAAGTTTGACGTAAGAATGAATTGTCGTCAGCCAAATGTCTTTCTCCAATACCTTTCAAATTCTTTTAATCATTGTTTCAACCTTTCTAATTTTCATTCCTGAGTGCCTCAACAATTCATGGTGGTGTTTCTCGCCGTCATTCTCAGATTTTTGAAGACTGAAGAAGAGTCCCTCTTAAATTCTTACCCATTCTTTCAAATATGCAAAGTTCAAGCTTGATGCCAACCTCTCATAATTGTTTTCGATTGTGAGAATTCTTTTCACCCTTCCGGAGCAATACAGGAGTATTTTCAGTTTGATTCTCCGAAGGCCATCATTTCGGGTTTATTCATTCTCAGCTTTCAGCTCTCGTTCTCCAAATCTTACTGGTGCACCATTCAAGATTCTCTAATCAGTTCGTGATCTCTTCGTTCACTTGTATCTAAAATATCTCAAGTATCTTCGTTCGTTTTCTATTTCTTCCCCGTGTTTCTTTATCTTTTCTTCGTTCATTTTCAATTCTTACGGTGGTTTGTTCAAGATTCTTTTTCCTTCGTTTTCATATCAATTCATTCGTTGTTTCCAAATTCCACCGGTGGTTCCATCAAGACCTCCTCAAGTTTGCGCTATATCTATCTTAATCCTTTTCTACATGAATAATTAGTATGCCAAATCCATTGCTTGTCATCAATTCATATTGGTGAAGGATACGGATAACATAATTCTTGTTCTTGTTTCATCCAAGTGATTAATTACTTCTTCCGAAGTTTATTCGTGATATCAATTTCTCAATTATATGTTGTTCATCTATCTTTCCTGAGTTCCAAGTTTTTCTTAATTATATCATTTCAAAGCTCCATCTAAATCATCGCAAGGCTTCACCTTGTGTTTTCAACTTCTCTTCCTTTTATCATCCTTTTATTACTGGAGTTCTTCATGGACGCTCTACATGGTGGTTCGTCAAGGATTCCTTTCATTCTTCAATTGTTCGTCAAGTTTTCTCTCGAAGCTATGATCCACCAAGCTATACTTCAAGTATTATTCATCTTTCATTCCGAAGTGCGGTTCTTCATATCTTATCTTTTGACATGGTGTTATGTCACTCTTGAGAATTTCCCTTCATGTGTCATGATTCAACAATTGTCAAGAATGAGATAGTTAAACCCATCAATTTCTTCGAGCATGAGCTCTTCTCAATCCACCAACCTCTTCGTTGGAGTTATCTTGGGTTATATTTCACCTAAAGATTTACCTAAGGATTGTTGCTATTTATGGTGCTTATAAATGAACCAAGTTCTTCATTTATCCTCCCGGTGAAATAAGTTTCTCGTCTCCTTGTTGATATCAATCCAATTTATTGTTTCTGTTAGTGGCAGAATTTCACCTCAGTTTTGAGATGTTTTCCGTAAGCCCACTACAAGATTATTAGTTTCGTTGTTGGTCTTTCCAACAACTCAGTTTTATCCTTCTTGGAAGGGTGCTTTCCTAGTTCATTGGTGGCAGAAGTTGACTTTTCTTCTCCATTCTGTTATTCCAATGATCTATCTTCTATTCTTTTTTCCGAAGGCTTTGTGATGTTGCTCTCTTCACTCATCATCTCGAATTGTGAGGACTGTGTGCTTTTCATGGCTACCCATTTAACCGGAGTGTTGTGTCCTCCATTCAAGTTCTTCCCATTCTGTCAAGTTTCACCTCCTTCTCAACCGGAGTGTTGTCCGAAATCTTTCTTACGCCTTACGCCATTCTTTCAATAGTTCCGGAGGCAGTGTGTTGTTGATTTCATCAAGTATCCCCTCATCTTGTCAAGTTCATGTTCAATTCCTTCCATTTATAGTCGGAGTGCTGTCCAAATTATATCATTCTTATTCCTTCTCTATCTTGTTTTAACCGGAGTGTTGTCGTAATTGATCCTTATCGTTCCTTGTACAACTCATTTCAACCGGAGTGCTTGAATGTACTTCTTGTCCATTGTAACCCTTTTCTTATGTCTTTTAACCTACAAGGCTCTAGTAAGGTTCCTTAATCCTCTTTTCTAACGGAGTGTTTTCAACTTCGTTCATCTCCGTTGTATTCTTTCTTTCAATTTTTCAACCTCGCAAGGTTCTTTGGTGTCACTCATTTGTCAAAGAAGCAACTTAGTTTTACCTCTTCTCTTCCTCTTCAGTCTCTCTCCGGTGCCATGCTTAGATCTCGGGACGAGATCCACTTGTAGTGATGGAGTGTTGTGATGCCGCGAGACCGTTGCACCAGGTGTCTTCCAGTTATTCGTTGTTGTTGCCTTGTCATTTGCTTGTGTGTTGCATCTTGCCATGTCATCATGTGCATTGCATCATCATGTTTACAAAACTTGCATCCGTCCGGGTCCCCCAGTTCTCTCCGTTGTCCGTTCAGAGCCCAGGCACACTCGCACGCGCCCGCGACACATCCGAAATAGTATTTTATAAGTGGCCAGAAAATGTTCTCGAAATGGGATGAGAATTGGCATGCAGTCTTGTTATAGTGTAGGTAGACCGACTGCCAAGTTTCATCGCGTTCGGCGTCCGTTTGATGCGCCAACAGATAACTATAGCGACAATATTGTCGTTCTATCGTCGGATGTTTCCGGTCTCCGGAAACGGTTGCCGGGTTGCATTACTCGTCCCTCTTCTCAGTCCAACGACACACTTGACATCGTCCACCTAACCCTCTTTGCACATTGCATCGACCCCTCGCCCGTGTCCGGAACTTCTCCGAACCCGAACCGGACTAACGTTACCGTTGGGTCCGGATCATCCCCAAACATCCCTAAAACATCTGCGATTCTTTGTTTGGACTCCGAAAGCATTTTATTGCCGACCGTCTGATTTCGATTGGATGATCCAACTCCCCTCTTTTCCATATATATACTCCACCCCTAGTCCATTTTGGACAAACCCTAAAAATTAGGTCGTTTGTCCCCCCTAGCCGCCGCCACTCTTTCCCTTGGGATCCTCCCAGATTCCCTCCTCACCAACCCACACACAGCCAACCATCTCCCTCCTCGCCTTCGGCCACCCACCAACCAAGGCAGCGTTCGACCTTCACTGTCCCATCAATCCATCGATCGAACCACCAATCCCACCACAGCCGCCACCTTCTCCCTCAGGATCCCTCCCGATCCCCTCGATTTAGCCAGCCAGCGGCGCCCCCACCTTATTCTCAATTTCAGCGCCACCCAGTCACCGCCACCTCCCTGCCTCCCTCCTCCAGCCAAAGCAGCTTGTCCCAGCCGGCGACCGAACCAACAAGCCCCTGCGTCCCCTGTGTCCCTCTCTTCCTTCCCCTTGTTTTCTCTCCCGTCTCTCTCTCTCTCGTTCTGGACAGGAAGGCAACCATGGCTGCCCCTCCATGGAGATGAGTTATGCCGCCCTGGTCACCTGTGACCTCGGGTCGCCTCTGCTTCGTCCTCGCTGCCCGTTTGAGCTATGGTGAGCCCTGCCGCTGCTTACCTTCCCTTGTGTTCTGTCTTTCCTTCTATGTCCTCTCTGAATTCTTCCCCGCCATGGCCTTTGCCGCTCCCGCCGCGGCCCTGCTCTATTCGCCACCATCTCTGAGGGAGTCCCGGACTAAGGGGTCCTCGGGTGTCTGGCCTATTATCCTTTGGGCCGGACTGATGGGCTGTGTGAAGACATGAAGGCCAAAGACTGCACCGTGTCCGGATTGGACTCTACTTAGCGTGGAAGGCAAGCTTGGCGATTGAAGATTCCTTCTTATGTAACTGACTCCATGTAAACCCTGGATCCCCTTGGTGTCTATATAAACCGAAGGGGATAGTCCGGAAAGGTTACCACATATACTCATTACCATACCCACATAGGCTAGACTTCTAGGGTTTAGCCATTACGATCTCGTGGTAGATCCACTCTTGTAACACTCATATTCATCAATATCAATCAAGCAAGACATAGGGTTTTACCTCCGTAGAGAGGGCCCGAACCTGGGAAAACATTGTGTCCCCCGTCTCGTGTTACCATCGATCCTAGACGCACCGTTCGGGACCCCCTACCCGAGATCCGCCGGTTTTGACACAGACATTGGTGCTTTCATTGAGAGTTCCACTTTGTCGTCGACAAAAGGTTCGATGGCCCCCTCAATCGTCAATAATGACACTGCCCGAGGAGGAACCTTCCTCCCCGGACAGATCCTCATATTCGGCGGCTTCGTACTGCGGGCCAACTCGCTTGGCCATCTTGAGCAGATCGATAGCTACGCCCCTGGCCATCAGGTCGGATTCGGAAGCTTGAACTATGCCGCGGATGTTCGTGGATTTAAGCCCGCGGCGATCGCTCCCCCTCATCCCGATGAACGTGATTATATCTGTCATCGGATCACACCCGGGAGATGGTTCCTATGACTGCAACGACCTTAGAGCCGAAGCAGATCGAGCCATCCGAGGCCTCAGAGTCCGCAGCGTTGGAGCCGCACATGGACTCGACGCCCTGCAATATTCCCTTTAACGGAACTTCGAACTCGTTTCCGGCTATAAGTTCCGGACTGTGTACACCCGCAGACACCGAGCTAGATCGGTTATCGATCTTCGAGTTCAGCGCCGCTGACATTTTCCAGCACTCACCTTTGGGTGACGTGCTAAAATCTTTAAAGAAATTTTCCATGGAAAAGGACTCACAGCCGAACTATGTCCAGTTCGAGCTAAGGAATTTCGCTTCCCACCCGCCACCCACTTCATAGCCACTGTCGATGACATAACCGATGTGCTCGACTGTGGCTCCAAAGACATCGACGGTATGGACGACGATGCTGACAAGGAGCCAGGTCAATACCCACCATTTATTGGATGTTGGACGGCCACCTCTTCATACGCCGTCTACATGGTTGATACACCTAAAGGATCTGGCGACGACAAAGAAGAGCCAGATGCGAACAAAACCTTCGAGACACAGTCCAAGCGCCGGCGGCCCAAATGCCGCCCCAAGCCCCGCCGCTCAAAGGACGGCAACACTGGCACTGGAGAAAATAGTACTCCGGGCGACGCCGAAAATAGTGAAGACCCCGCTGGGGCCACATTCGAACAGGAATATGACAACAAGCAAGGCAACCCTGATGAACAGGCCATAGAAGATGACCCGGAGTATGATAGTTACCGTCCGCCCTCCGAGGAGGAGACAAGCCTCGACAAGGAAGACTTCATCGTCACTGAGGATCCGCTCGAGCAAGAGCGCTTCAAGCTTCAGCTCATAGCCACTGCAAGGAGCCTGAAAAAGTAACAACAGCAGCCTCAAGCTGAACAAGACCTGCTCGTCGACAGATGGACTGATGTCCTGACAGCCGGGGAATACGGCCTCAACCGCTGAGCCAAGAGCTACCCTAAACGCAGACTGGTACCTCAATTCGATGCAGAGGCGCCGGACCATACATCTCCCTCGTGTAATGCGGATCGACCACCACGTGGTCGGGACAGGGCGGCAGAACGGCCACCCCGCGGTTGAGATAAAGCGACAACTCAGGCCGAACAGCATACCGCCCCACCACCCCATCAAAATAGGGATGGAAGAGTACGGAGTCATACGTACGGCCTCCGACAGACCCTGGATAGTAGAGCAGGACACACAAGATCGATCTACGGATCATGAGGACGTGCCTCGAGGCGCAACAACGGCTACTTATTCGGACGTGACAAACCTAACCACGCTCGAGCCGAATGCCGCAGACGGACTCCTTCAGAGCTCCGCCACGATGCGGCCCGATATAGAGGCGCCACACACCCGCTCCGCTTCACAGATGAAGTACTGGATCATGAATTCCCTAAGGTTTTCAGGTCCGTCAATATCGAATCATACGACGGTACAACCGATCCTGCAGTATGGATCGAGGATTTCATTCTCCACATCCATATGGCCCAAGGAGATGACCTCCACGCCATCAAATACCTCCCATTAAAACTCAAAGGACCAGCTCGGCACTGGTTCAATAGCCTGCCTGAGAACTCAATCGGCAGCTGGGAGAAATTGGAAGAGGCTTTCCTCGACAACTTCCAAGGAACTTATGTCCGGCCACCAGATGCCGATGACCTAAGCCACACAGTTCAACGACCCGGAGAACCGTCCAGAAAATTCTGGACTAGGATCCTAACCAAAAAAGAACTAGATCGTTGACTATCCGGATGCTAAGGCCCTCGTAGCCTTCAAACACAGCATTCGGGACAAATGGCTAGCATGACATCTCGGACAAGAAAAGCCGAAGACAATGGCAGCCCTTACGGCACTCATGACCTGCTTTTGCGCAGGCGAGGACAGCTGGCTGGCTCGTAGGAAAAACACAGCCAGCGAGGCAGGCCCTACAGAGGCCAAGAATAGCACAGACAAGCTCCGGCGCAATAGACACAAACGCAGAAGCAATGGCAACAACACCGAAGACACCACAGTCAACGCCGGATTCAGTGGCTCCAAGTCCAGCCAACGGAAGAAACCCTACAAAAGAAACAACGAAGGACCTTCCAGCCTAGACTACATACTCGACCGTCCGTGCCAAATTCACGGCACTCCGAATAAGCAAGCCAATCATACCAACAGGGATTGTTGGGTCTTCAAGCAGGCTGGCAAGTTATATGCCGAAAACAAAGAAAAGGGATCACAAAGCGAGGACGAGGATGAAGAGCCCCCGGCAGACAAACACCGGGGGATAGAATAAATCCCCCCCCAAGTCAAAATGGTGAACATGATATACGCCACGCACATCCCCATAAAGGAGCGCAAACGAGCACTCAGGGACGTCTACGCGGTAGAGCCAGTTGCCCCAAAGTTCAATCCATGGTCATCATTTCCGATCACCTTCGATCGACGAGATCGTCCGACTAGTATCTACCACGGTGGTTCGACCGCACTAGCCCTAGACCCAATCATCGGCGGATTCCACCTAAAACGAGTCCTGATGGATGGCGGAAGCAGCCTCAACCTGCTGTATCAGGATATAGTACGGAAGATGGGCATTAATCCCTCGCGAATAAAACCAACAAAGACTACCTTTAAAGGAGTCATACTAGGTGTAGAGGCCCGCTGTACGGGCTCAATCACGCTGGAGGTGGTCTTCGGTTCTCCGGACAACTTCCGAAGTGAAGAGTTAATCTTCGATATCGTCCCCTTCCGCAGCGGCTACCACGCACTGCTCGGACGAACCACCTTTGCTAGATTTAATGTTGTGCCACACTATGCTTATCTCAAGCTCAAGATGCCCGGTCCATGCGGCGTCATAACAGTCAATGGCAATACGGAACGCTCCCTGCGAACAGAGGAGCAGACTGCCGCCCTAGCAGCTGAAGCACAGAGCGGCCTTCTCAAGCAGCATTATAACCCAGCTGCCAAGCCCCTGGACACCATCAAGCAGGTCCGGACTACACTACAACAGGACAACGCGGCTCGTCAAGAGCTTGACTAGCAATTCGGCCTCCGTCCCAGTCCCAATAAGGTAGTGGCATTCGTACCACACGTACACAATTACGCACTCAAAATTCAATGGACATCGACGGAGTCACGAGATAACTCGGGGTCTACAATCCGGCCAGACTGATCCCGGACACACATACTTTTACTTCTCTTTCTTGTTTCAGGCACCTTTCTCAGCGGGCCTGATGTCAAGTCCTTTAGAAGGACTGAAATACAACGGAGGCAAGAAACACAGGTGTGTAGGGTAACCTTTATACATTCTTCTTGACGGTATTCGTACTTATTTCTCAGGACCCGCACGCTGCGCCCTATTGATGCCGGCATGTTAAATGGCCGGATACTTCTCGCACCATCTGTACAAAATACGCCTTGACGTATCCATCCAGTTACAATAAAATGGTGTGTGGCCCAGTTCCTGTGGTTTTTGCTTAATACTTCATTTTTATTTTCGATCTGCTTATTTGCTGCATCGATACTCTTTTACGTTTAATATTCGCCAGGGGCTACCTGTCGCCCCATAATACGCAGCACAGTCCGAACACTTATTATATATGTTCAGCACCCCGAATTTAGCATTATATGCATTGGCTCCGAATCATGCCTTTGGTCAATAGTTGGGTTGCCCGGCTCCTGTGCTTGCTACCCTACGTTCCGCTCCATCGGCTAGGGTAGTAAAGGGAGAACTACTGCGATTGTGCCTTGGCTTTGACTAGACGAGCACCTCAGTAGAGAAAGCCGAAAACTGACTGTCCTGATGTGGCGAGAGCCGGTCAGCTACTCGAGGGTTACAAATCATTGGACATTTTTTCTGTGTTACGAGAGAGATCGGCACTTCCCGATCATATGCTGACAATACTCTAGATTAAACCAGGGGCTGCGCCCATGCTTTATTATAAAACTCCTATCGCTTAGTGAGGGTGTTAAAGCCATAAAGTCTCATTGCCTTGTTCGTTGCTCTAAAAAACTCCTTCAAGGACCATGTAATTGGATCAAGATTGTTTAGATTCCATCCCGAACATCTTCGTACTATCTACGTGAGGGCAGAAGCCGACACTGGCCAACCCTTAGATTACACACAACACGGCCGCACAGAAGGAGACAATTCAAAGCATAATAAAATTACTTTACAAAAACTGGCTTTGTTCCAATAATACAAGACAAAGGCAACATGAATACATTTATTCAAATACAATGTCCTGCGAACATTGCTCCACCAATTGTTTCAGCTGATCGGTGAAGGACACGGGATGCTCTGGTGCCGCATACTGCGACCAGAAGAGCCTCTCCGAAGAACCCCCTCCTTCGACTCGATAGAACTCCACGGCTTCTGATACACTGCGTGGAAAATCCGCAAAAGCCCCTGGGGAACTCCGAACCCGGGTTAGTAAAAGGTACTGCTTCTCCGCATACTTGCTTTGCATCTTAAATGCCTTACCCGCTGTGATCTTCTTGGCCTCCTGGATCTCCTAGAGGGCGGCCTGGGCCTCATTCTGTGCGGTCTCTGCGCTCTGACGCTCCTGGTGGACTTCTTTGACTCGGGCATTTAGCTTCTTATGGGCGGCTTGCTGCTGGACAGCCTGCTCCTCGGCCTCGCCCAAGGCCTTCCTCAAGGCCTCGACTTCGGTCACGGCTTCTGCACATATCAGAATACCGCTATCAATATACAACATTTATCAATTCCCGAACATATAGCAAGTCGTTCCTCACCTTGCTTCTCCTGGAGCCGAACCTTAACCTCACCGAGCTCGTTCTCGGTCCACTCCAGCCTCCGCTTCAGCTCAGAGACCTCGGCAGCATGCGAGGTCACGGCAAACAGGGACGCCTGCTTATCAATACATATTCAGTCAGCTTCTTATAATTAAGGATTGATCTGCTGTACGGTCCTCCTCGCCGAACACCGGACAGCGTCTCAGGGGCTACGGACTATACGAGTTTTTCCTCTTTTCTTACCTCGAAGCCTGTTAACAGGTTGCTGCAGGTTTCATTCAGTCTGCTCTTGGCGGACTGAACCTTCTCGACCACCGCACCCATAAGGATACGGTGCTCGTCCATGATGGAGGCACTTTGTAGCGCCCCCATCAGGTCATCTGGCGCTCCTGGATGGACAGGAGCCACCGGTGGAAGAGAAGCACCCCCTCCTTCAAAGGGGGCTGCTCGCCCGATTCCGGAGCCACATGGGTCTCCGGAATCGTATTCGGCTGAGGGCCGAACTGGATACGGCCCTCTTCGCCAGTCTCCATGGGGATTGACTCCCCCAAGTGTCCGGCAGTGGAGGTCTCGCCTTGTGGCGCCTCCCGGACAACATCCTGGCCTCCTCCCCTCGGAACGGTCATTCGGGATAACACTTCGATGTCATCCTTGGCCATGGGGGAGTAAGCGGGCGGTTGCGACATGCTCGCCATCTCGGACGGAGCCAACGAACCTCCAGATGAGGATCGCTGGATAAGGTCACGGGCCGGACTGCAATAGTGTGGATTAACCATGTTAGAATAATAAAAAGAAATGGCTGGATGTGTGCATAAATAAGCTATGTCACTTACGATGCGGCCTGGGGCCTGGTACGAGGGCGACACTCCAGACTACTGTCGTCGTCCCACGCGGTGTCAACCGTTGGGGCACCCTTACCCTTTTTGGGTGCTTGTGCCTCCTGATGTGTCGAGGACACCCTTTTCTTCTTCTTCTCCTTGGGAGGAGGGTTGTTTTCCTCCTCCTCCTCCCCCTCTTCCTCGTTGTTGTCCTCATGGACAGAGGAATGGGCCTCATCGTCTTCGGACGCCGCGTCCGAAGTGCCCTTGCGACGGGGGACACTCTTGGCCCCCTTGGCTTTCTTCCTAGCCTTCTTCTCTTGCGCAGTATATGGCGCCGGCACCAGCATCTTCGCCAGGCGTGGGATGACTGGTTATTCGGGCAACGGAGCCGGACACTGGATCCGCTTCGCCCTCTCCACCCAGTCCTGAGGAAGCAATACTAAAGTCTCAGACATCATCCTCGAAACATTTAAGCTAGGTGTACATCAAAAGTAACATACCTCGCTGGCGGGGCGGTTACAATTGTGACCACAGTCTGAGTCCATGGCCGGTGGCCTCTCATTGCCCTTAAAGAGCAACTTGCAGGACCCTTCGTGAGAAGCATCGAAGAGCCTTTTCATGGTCGGGTGCTTCTTCGAATTGAATTCCCATAAAGGGCGGCTGCGGCGCTAGCACAGAAGAATCCGGCGGATTAGCATCACCTAGATAACGTCGACGAGCTTGATGTCCTTGGTCACCATCCTTTGAACGCGCGTCTGCAGTGCTATCAGCTCGTCAGGTGCACACCAGTCCGGACTCTTCTCGACCCAGGAGGTGAGTCGCATGGGAGCGCTGGAGCGGAATTCAGCAGCGTCGGCCCATGTGGTGCCGCGAGGTTCTGTAATATAGAATCGCTGATTCTGCCATTCCTTTACTGTCTCAACAAAGGTGCCTTTGGGCCATGAGACATTGGATAGCTTGCTCACCATGGCCCCTTCGCACTCCGCGTGCTGTCCCTCCACCACCTTCGGCTTCACGTTGAAGACTTTGAGCCACAGCCCGAAGTGGGGATGGACACGGAGGAAGGCCTTGCACACGACGATGAACGCCGAGATGTTGAGGAAGGAATTCGGGAACAGATCATAGAAATCTATCCCGTAGTAGTACATCAGCCCGCGGACGAAAGGGTGGAGTGGAAACCCTAGCCCGCGGAAGAAATGGTGGATGAATACCACCCTCTCTATGGGCTCTGGCGTGGGGACAACTTGTCCCTCGGCTGGCAGACGATGGGCGATCTCCTTCGCCAAATATCCGGCCGCTCGAAGCTTAGTAATGTCATCCTCCTTGACGGAGGAGACCATCCACTTGCCCTGACCACCAGATCTGGAGATGGTTGCTTGAGTGGAAAGGAGATGAGAGCTTGGGTGTTGGATCTTGAGATCGGGAAGGCGGAGACAGAGAGAGAGCGTGAGGAGGGGAACAGGGAATCCTTATACCCTTATAAAGGCAACAAATATTAAACGCCTCCTCACTCGTCTTAGGATTTTCCTGTTCCCTGGGCCTGTATAAGTTGCACGATTGAGTTACCCGTGCCCGCATTGATGAGAATCCCGCAATAAGGGGGCACGATCTCTGTTTTGACAAGACGTGCCTATAGCAACCGCGTCTCTAAGCGTGGGATGGCAGAAGAAAAATGGTTCGAAATTATAACCAGACAGACGTGATGTCGTGTTGAAAAAAAAGCTGTTAATAGATTAGATTTGTGCAAATATTGTATTCTCTCTACGGTTGTGTATGGTGTATGTAACAGGTCAGGATACTATCATTGCATTCGAAGACTATCTTGGAGTTTGGAGAAAAGGGAAACCCGCCTTGCAATTCCGAACACAATCTGCACGTCGGACACCTCGTCATTGAAAGCCAGGTTCAGGGGCTACTGAGGGAGTCCCGGACTAAGGGGTCCTTGGGCGTCCGGCCTATTATCCTTTGGGCCGGACTGGTGGGATGTGAAGACATGAAGGCCGACGACTGCACCGTGTCCGGATAGGACTCTACTTGGCGTGGAAGGCAAGCCTGGCGATCGAAGATTCCTTCTTATGTAACCGACTCCATGTAAACCAAAGATCCCCTCGGTATCTATATAAACCGAAGGGGATAGTCCGGAAAGGATACCACATATACTCATTACCATACCCACACAGGCTAGACTTCTAGGGTTTGGCCATTACGATCTCGTGGTAGATCCACTCTTGTAACACTCATATTCATCAATATCAATCAAGCATGACGTAGGGTTTTACCTCCGTAGAGAGGGCCCGAACCTGGGTAAACATTGTGTCCCCCGTCTCCTATTACCATCGATCCTAGACGCATAGTTCAGGACTCCCTACCCGAGATCCGCCGGTTTTGACACCAACAGTCTCCACCAGATCCGGTGAATCCCTGCCCCCCTGGCCTCGTCCTTGGCTCCAGTCACCGCACCGACCCACCAGAGTCCACCAGCGCCGGCGACCTCCACCTCACTGCATCCCTGCTGTCGCCGCTGCTTTGAAGCCTGCCGAGCAGAGGACGAGCGCCTTGATCGCTCAATTGGGCTAGATCCACGCGTGGCCCTCAGCGCCAGATGACAGCCAGATCTAGCCGGCCCGCTTGCCCCACCGGCCTGCTGCCTCCACCACCTTGGGCCAAAGCCCATGGGTGAGCATCCCCCAGCGCCTCCTGTTTTTTTTCTTTTCCCCGCTGTTGGGCCAGCAGATTCGGCCCATGTATTTTTTTTTAGCATCTGCGATTTTGCTAAATTATCCAAAGACTCCAATTTTATAGAATAGTCCCTAAACTTCATGCATATAATAACTCATTAACCGTGCATCGGATTAAAATAGGGATTTTTGTATTCGTGCCCCTAGTTGGGTCACGCTCGACTGATTTGCCCCTATTTTTTTAACAATTGCGGTTTTGCCCAGCTCACTTCACTCGCCTTGTGTTTTTGCCCTTCCGGGGCGGTTCCGACCAGTGAGCAGTCGCCACATGGCGAACCGTGATTGGTCGGAACCACCCCGGAAGGGCGAAAACACAAGGCGAGTGAAGTGAGCTGGGCAAAACCGCAATTGTTGAAAAAATAGGGGCAAATCAGTCGAGTGTGACCCAACTAGGGGCACGAATACAATTGTTCCATTAAAATACTTCATATATGAAAAATCTTTAGAATTTTGTCTAGTTTCATAATATGCTACTTTCAACCATGTTTGAAATGTTAAACTTGTTGTTTGTTTAATTTTGCATAAATGCCATGTTAAAATGATTTAGTTCATAACTAATTAACCGTAGCTCCATTTTAAATAAACTTTATATGTAAATGGGGTAGAAAAATGCCTAGTTTAACAAGGTGCACTCATCTTTCATGTTTAACAACTCTGAAATATGGTTTAGGGCAGAACAGTACCAAATTCATAATATGCATATGAGCATTTTTCTGGACTTGTTGCTTGTTGTTCCGGCCTCATTTAGACTTGCCTGGATAGGTAGTTTTATTATGCTTCACCTCGTGCCATGTTTAACAACATTTAATATTGTTGGGTACATGACCGAGAGAGAACTAAATAATCGAATGTGGTGTTTCGTCAATATGCAACTCATTGCATATTGAGCTCAACTTAACTTATAGTTTTGTTTGTGCACTTTGCCAGGCCATGTTTCATTAAATCAGACATGCATCATACTTGGTTGTGCATCATGCCATGTTTATGTGATGGTTGTTTACTATGTTGCTTGGTTCTTTCCGGGTTGCTTCTCTGATTAGCTTCAGTTTCATTCCGGAGTTGTGAGGATCCGTTCGACTACGTCCCTTTGTCTTCTTCATGGACTCACTCTTCTTCCTTGCGGGATCTCAGGCAAGATGACCATGCCTCGAAATCACTTCTATCTTTTCATGCTAGATGTTCGCTCTATCGCTATGTCGTGCTACCTACCACTTGTTATATCATGCCTCCCATATTGCCATGTCAAGCCTCTAACCCACCTTCCTAGCAAACCGTTGTTTGGATATGTTACCGCTTTGCTCAACCCCTCTTATAGCGTTGCTAGTTGCAGGTGAAGTTGAAGTTTGTTCCATGTTGGAACATGGATATGTTGGGATATCACAATATCTCTTATTTAATTAATGCATATATATACTTGGTAAAGGGTGGAAGGCTCGGCCTTGTGCCTGGTGTTTTGTTCCAAACTTGCCGCCCTAGTTTCCGTCATACCAGTGTTATGTTCCTTGATTTTGCGTCCCTAACACGATGAGGGGTATGGGACCAACCTTGGTTTTACATTTGCCTAACAACCTATTACCCTTCCCTTGGGTCGGCCAACCCAAGGGTCATCTTTATTTACCCCCCCCCCCCCCCCCCCCCGCGAGCAGTGCTTCTCTAAGTGTTGGTCCGTACTGAGCAGCCTACGGGGCCACCTCGAGGAAACTTGAGGGCTGGTTTTAATCGTAGCTTGTCTCATCCGATGTGCCCTGAGAATGAGATACGTGCGACTCCTATCGGGATTGTCGGCACATCGGGCGGTCTTGCTGGTTTAGTTTTACAATTGTCAAAATGTCTTGTGCACCGGGATTCCGAGTCTAATCGGGTGTCCCGTGATGGAGGATTGTATCCGGGGATCGTGAGCTTGTGATGGGATAAGTTGGTACACCCCTGCAGGGTTTAAACTTTCGAAAGTCGTGCACACAGTTATGTGGCAGAAGGGAATTTTTCATGGTCTCTTTTCGGCGGAGTCCAGGAAGTGAACACGGTCTTGTGTTATGCTTGAATGTAAGTAGTTTCAAGATCACTTCTAGCTCCACGACCGTTGCGTTGCTTCTCTTCTCGCTCTTATTTTTGTATGTTAGCCACCATTTTTCCTTATTGCTTGCTGCAGCTCCACCTCACTACCTTATCCTACCCATAAGCTTAAATAGTCTTGATCTCGCGGGTGTGAGATTGCTGAGTCCTCGTGAATCACAGATACTTCCAAATAGTTGCATGTGCCAATGATACCAGTGCAGGTAATGCCACCGAGCTCAAGTGGGAGCTCGATGAAGATCTTGGTCGTTATTTTGTTTTGTTTCCTGTTGATCAGTAGTGGAGCCTAGTTGGCACAATCAGGGATCTAGCATTTGGGGTTGTCTTCTTTCATTTTGGTTCCGTAGTCGAACCTTGATTGTACTCTGGATGATGTATGTTTAACTTGTTATTTGTGTGAAGTGGCGATTGTAAGCCAACACTTCATCCCTTCCTTATTCAGTACATGGCATTGTGTGAAGATTACCCCACTTGCGACTAAACCACCATGCGGTTATGGCTCTAAGTCGTGCCTCAACACGTGGGAGATATAGCCACATCGTGGGTGTTATAGCCTCAAGGAAGCCGGCGTAATCCTTCGCCTCGGTGCTGGCGGGGCGGGGCATTGGCGGAGCCGGTGGTGTCCTCTGCTTCATTGTTGGTGCCGCAGGACCTCGGCGGAACAGGGCCTCGTCGACGCCAGCGGAGCAGGGACTCGTCGGAGCCGGCATTGTCCTCTACCTCGTCCTCGGTCTCTCCAAACAGCGCATCACCCGCTCCATCGCCCTCTTTCTAGGCGGCCACAACCTCCGCCACCCGCATGCGGTACCGCCAGCGCTTGAGGCGGCTCTCGCGGGCGGAGTAGTATGAGTCGAGCAGCGCCTCCTGCTCCGCCCGCTCCGCGGCGATCTGCTCCTCCGCCTATAGGTTCTCCTGGAGGAGATGGTGGTTGTAGGTGGCGTCGGCCTGCGCCTCCCGGAACTGTTCCTGACGCTTCTGCCTCACTGTGTCCATGTATTGGGCATGGGCCTCGCCGATGGTCATGGTGCAATGCACCTGCGACGATGGCGCGGAGGAGGGGGTTGGCGCCGGATCGTCAACTACCATGTTCTCCATTGGGACCTCGTCGTCCTCCGGCTGCCTGCCGGCCAGCCTTCTCCTTGTGGTCTGTCGTTCGACCGTCCCAAAGAGCACTTGAAGGTGAGGAAGCCATGGTGGGCAGTAGTGGTGTGGTAATGAGAAAGGGAACGAAGGCGGATAACTACAGCTATGGCCGGCGTAGTAGTTTACATAGCAATGGTGGGCGGCGGAGGGACAGATGGGTGGCGCCGGAGTAGCTGCCTCAGCAACAAAGTATCATTAATGTGGGCGGCAAACGGATAGACGGATGGCACTTGTGTCATTTGAACGCGGAGTAATCGCCTGTACCGGGAAGCGGGGCGGGCGGCGCTGACCGTTTTGGGCGAAAAGTGTGCATGGGCGAGGGAGGCATTCTGGGTGGGCCAGGGTGGTCCGGCTCGTGCTTGGCTGCGGGTCGGTCCAGCAGCCGGACATGCTGCCTCGCCAGCGAGCTTGCGGAGCTGAGCGACGACAATCAGTCGATGGACGTAGCTTCCGACTAGGAGCCGGCGCCATAGTCCAGGCCGGTTCATGCCGTGTTCATCATAGAGCAGGTGCGGCCACACTTCGACGCCCTAATGGCGGAAGAGCTACTAGCACAGGAGGACCTGTGTTGCAACCTCCGTCTCCTCAACGAGCATTGGTGAACAAGCGAATGACAATGCTATTGTGGACATGTGGCCCTATGATCCTGGCTTCCTGAATTAGGAGCGGGCGCTGTATCTCACCATCCGTAGGGCCCTCGAGGCCCTCTCCATCATCCTTCGAGTTTTTGCACTCACCGTGGCGCCGTCGTCTCGCATTGTCAACATGGTCAACGGACATGAGGAATGAGGAGATGACTTTACTTGGAGAGGATGGTAGTGGGGACCCACCAGGGCCATAGCCTCACATACGCAAGTGCCTTATTATATACAACTATATTTTTTTGCTTCCTCCTGGTTTCCTAACATCACGGTTCCACACCATTGTCAACCTATGTAGTCAACAAACGAGAGAATTGCACAAGGAGCGGCTGACAGCTGGGACCAAGCAGCTCGAGCAGTATTTGTGTTTTTGAGTTTTTCTTGAGTGATGTTTTTGTTGTGGTTCAGAGGAGAGTAGGGTATTAACTGGGTGGGCTGTGGCCCGTCTAGCACAGGACAGATATCCAGCCCAGATATTATTTTTTTTCAAGCTGAAAATGGCTAGCCCAGCTATACTTTTTTTGACGAATACCCAGGCAAGGTCAACTTGTTATTCTCCGCCCCACCGGGCTGCAAATCTTTCCTAGAAGGGATGCATTAGGCTTAACAAGAAAATGGGCTTTAAGAAATAATAAATGGGATGTAATTATAAAAACTGGGCAGTAAATATAAAAAATGCACCAAACACGTAATTAGTTTTAAAAAACATTATTTAGAAATTATTTTTAATCTGACTAGAAAAAATTTCGGGATAAAAATATTTCAGATCCCATCAAAATGTGGGAAATTTTGTTGAATTCTGTTTTGAGCAGTTGGTTGAAATTATTAATTGTTGTCCTAGCTAGAAAATGGGTTGTACTTTTAACAGACTGTAAATGGGTTGTAGTAAATTCCATTAGAATTCAAAAATGGGTTGTACATTCTTACAAATCGCAAATGGGCTATATGTTCTCTGCCACACACTTGTGGGCCTACAAAGTTGACGCGTCCCTCAAAAAAACAAAGTTGACGCGTATGCAAGGCTTTGTCAACTTATAGTCAACACGCGGTTCTAGCAGCAATGGCCATTGGATGTCCATCCAATGGATGACGTGCTTCTTCTTCAATCTCGGATATTCTTGCTTCAGCCACCCAAAAACTAATTCCTCCCCCTGACATCTGGGGCGCACCATTTCGGAGGCTGACCTATGGGCCTACTAAATTGACACGTACCATGGGCTTTGTCAGCTTAGTCAATATAAACGATTCTAGTTGTAGTGACCGTACAATGTCCATTCAACGGCCGTCGTGCTTCTTCAACCTCCGGTCTTCTTGCTCTAGCCGCCCAAACCAGCGCTGGTCGTGCTGCCTACTCCTGCCTCCCGTGTCCGGCTGTGCTGCCACCACTGGCCATGCCATCCCTCTATACTCACCCACACCTCCTGTTATTGTCCGACGACGGGAGCCTCACACCATAGCCGAAACAGTCAACCCACGTACTCCCATCTGCGTGGGCAATCCACTACCACGTCTTCCCCGTCTCCGCGTTGTTCCCTTCCTAGGCCTTGCCGTCGTCCACCGCATTGGTGCTCTCGGCGCAGCATGGTCAACGGAGGATAGCCATTGGAAGAGGACTTTAGGCATTGAGGCTGGTAGCTGGACCCACCAGCTACATCTTCGAACACAAGGAAGTGTATCCTTATTACTCGCAAAATAAAAATGATTCCTCCCCTGACAGCTGGGATCGAGCAGCTATATCTTCGCACGCAAGGAAGTGCGTCCTTATCCTGCCTGACCGCTGGGACCCACCCGGTCAAAGCGTACGTAGCTTTGTCTGTCTGGTCAAGAACGTGTATGTACATACTGGTCGATCGGTCTCTCTGCAAGTATGAACCGTGGCCGAGTAAGTAGCGGCACAAGTCATTGTAGAGCACCCGACATAGCAATTAATGCAGTCCTGTCTAAGTCCTGTACACGTACGTACAACCACATGGAAAAAAATACGTCCACGTACGTACATACGGGCGGGGTCTCGAGCGTGTACTCGCGCATATATATACAGACGTCCAGGGATTGTGTACATGGAGAGGCAACGGACGGCAGCAATGGCATCTTGTTCATCGGGCAGTGAACCAGCTGGGTCGGAACGGAGAAACAACATCCTGTTCATCGGGAGGCAACCGACTGGGTCGGAATGCATCATGTTCATCAGGAGCCAACCGGCTTGGGCGGAACAGCCGATCGAAACAAGGACTGGCGTACTGCAGAACGGAGGAAACAGCCATGTGTTCGACCGACCACGGTCAAAATGGGATCTTGTTCATCGAGAGGGGTCTGGCGTACCGCAAAATGGAGGAAATGGACTTCTCTTGGACCTCCTACGGTCGAAACGGGGTCCTGTTGATCGTGTGGGGTGTGGCGTACCACAAAACAGAGGAAATGAACTTGTGTTGGAGCGCTACGCTCGAAACAGGGGTGCTTTTCATCGGGAAGGGTGTGGCGTACCGCAAAACGGGACTCCACAGGATATTGTTCATCTCCACCGTCGACCTCCTCCAGCCTCCATGGGCTACTTTTCATCCATCGTCGACCTCCTCCAGCCTCGACCTGCGACTGTTCATCCATGGGCTCCTGTTCATCTAGCCTCCACCGCTCCTCCACCGGCTAATGTTCAACCAGCCCTTTCCACGGGTTCCTATTCAACCACCCCTCCACGGGCTACTGTTCTTCCAGCCCTCCACCGGCTACTCTTCAACCATCCCTCCATGGGGTCCTGTTCATCAAGCCCTCCACGGGGTCCTGTTCATCCACCTCCAACCGGCTCGATCGGTCAAGGTCCTATTCATCCAGCGGCAACACCACGGGGTCGTGTTCATCCAACCTGTCGAATTCAAGGTTCCGCAGACCCTTGAGAGGTTCGAACACTAGGGTGCGTGCGAAGGACTCTCCCTTCCCAGTATGCTTGCTTAACGATTCCACGGCCTAGCTCGACAAACCCAAGGGACAAGAGCACAGGAGTTTATCCTGGTTCGTCCCACCTTGCGGTGTAATACCCTACTCCAGCTTTGTGGTGGATTGCCTCGAGGGGCTAAGGATGAACTAGTATAGTGCTTGAACAGCCTCAAGAGGTGAGGTGTTCTTGAGCTCGATAAGCTGGCGGGTGAGAGGATGATCTGAATGATCCCCCTTCTATGGTGGTGGCTAAGTCCTATATATAGTGGCCTTGGTCCTCTTCCCAAATGTAGGCGGGAAGGGGTCCCACAATGATCAAATTCAAAGGGGGACAACTAGTAAAACCTATCCTGACAAAAGTAGTCTTCACCTACAAAAGGGTCTGGTGCTGACGCTGCGGTGGGCTCCATGATGACCTCCGTCCTGTCATCCTGGTGGTCTTGGTCTTGTTGCACCGATAAGGAAACCTTTGCTTGATTCCTCGAGACTCCGCGCCTGCGCTTGCCTCCTGAGCACCAAAGAGAAAACTGGTACACTACACCCGCTGGCGCACGCCTGGCCTTGGTCGTCATGGCTCACGTCATGTGAACCTCGCGACGTGCACCTTGCCTTGATATGGCCGCTCCTCGGGAGCCAGCCTGGTGAGGCCGCCCCTTAGGGAGGTCTCGGTGTCATCCGCCTCGCGAGGCTCGGCCCCTCGCGAGGGTCTTGGATTCTTGTTGCTGAAGCTGGGCCGTACCAGTGCATTGATGGAGCCACGTCATCGGCTGCAGGCAGGCAAGTCTGGGTACCCCCATTCCCAAGACGCCGACAGTAGCCCCCGAGCCCAAGGCACGCTCGAAATTGGCTTCGAGGCGAAGCCAAAGGGAAATGGCAGAGAGCCGCGGGTCCCAACCGCCCGTGGCCTCGGTTGACGCATGGTGATTAATGGGACGTGCGCGCATCCGCTTCCCCATGCTGCCTCGGCAACCGCTCGACTTGACGAGACTCTGCTGCATGCAGAGAAAAACCATCATCACGTGTGATCATGGAGGCCGGTGGTTGGCCTCCTTCCAGCTATAAATGAGGGGAGGGGAGGAGCCCCCTTGCTCGTCTTTGTCTTCTCGTATTCTGCTTCTTCCTATTGTTCCATGTATGTCCATCTTGTTGTAGCTCCCATGGCGCCAATCAGGGGGTTCTCCATGGCGGAAAAGGGGAAGGCCCCTTGGGAGGAGCCTGAACCACTTTCGCCGAAGAAAAGGTTCAGGCGCCCTTGCGACACCGGGGAGAGACTTTTGGATCCGGGTCTCCGCAGACCCTTGAGAGGTTCAAACACTGGGGTGCATACGAAGAACTCCCTATTCCCAACCTGCTGGCCCGATGCTTCCACAGCCTAGCTCGAGGAACTTGAGGGACAAGAGACACATCAGTTTATCCTGGTTCGGGCCACCTTGCGGTGTAATACCCTACCCCACCTATGTGGTGGATTGCCTCACGGGGCTAAGGATGAACTAGTACAATGGATGAACATGCTCGAGCAGTATTTGTGTTTTTGAGTTTTTCTTGAGTGATGTTTTTGTTGTGGTTCAGAGGAGAGTAGGGTATTAACTGGGTGGGCTGTGGCCCGTCTAGCACAGGACAGATATCCAGCCCAGATATTATTTTTTTTCAAGCTGAAAATGGCTAGCCCAGCTATACTTTTTTTGACGAATACCCAGGCAAGGTCAACTTGTTATTCTCCGCCCCACCGGGCTGCAAATCTTTCCTAGAAGGGATGCATTAGGCTTAACAAGAAAATGGGCTTTAAGAAATAATAAATGGGATGTAATTATAAAAACTGGGCAGTAAATATAAAAAATGCACCAAACACGTAATTAGTTTTAAAAAACATTATTTAGAAATTATTTTTAATCTGACTAGAAAAAATTTCGGGATAAAAATATTTCAGATCCCATCAAAATGTGGGAAATTTTGTTGAATTCTGTTTTGAGCAGTTGGTTGAAATTATTAATTGTTGTCCTAGCTAGAAAATGGGTTGTACTTTTAACAGACTGTAAATGGGTTGTAGTAAATTCCATTAGAATTCAAAAATGGGTTGTACATTCTTACAAATCGCAAATGGGCTATATGTTCTCTGCCACACACTTGTGGGCCTACAAAGTTGACGCGTCCCTCAAAAAAACAAAGTTGACGCGTATGCAAGGCTTTGTCAACTTATAGTCAACACGCGGTTCTAGCAGCAATGGCCATTGGATGTCCATCCAATGGATGACGTGCTTCTTCTTCAATCTCAGATATTCTTGCTTCAGCCGCCCAAAAACTAATTCCTCCCCCTGACATCTGGGGCGCACCATTTTGGAGGCTGACCTATGGGCCTACTAAATTGACACGTACCATGGGCTTTGTCAGCTTAGTCAATATAAACGATTCTAGTTGTAGTGACCGTACAATGTCCATTCAACGGCCGTCGTGCTTCTTCAACCTCTGGTCTTCTTGCTCTAGCCGCCCAAACCAGCGCTGGTCGTGCTGCCTACTCCTGCCTCCCGTGTCCGGCTGTGCTGCCACCGCTGGCCATGCCATCCCTCTATACTCACCCACACCTCCTGTTATTGTCCGACGACGGCAGCCTCACACCATAGCCGAAACAGTCAACCCACGTACTCCCATCTGCGTGGGAAATCCACTACCACGTCTTCCCCGTCTCCGCGTTGTTCCCTTCCTAGGCCTTGCCGTCGTCCACCGCATTGGTGCTCTCGGCGCAGCATGGTCAATGGAGGATAGCCATTGGAAGAGGACTTTAGGCATTGAGGCTGGTAGCTGGACCCACCAGCTACATCTTCGAACACAAGGAAGTGTATCCTTATTACTCGCAAAATAAAAATGATTCCTCCCCTGACAGCTGGGATCGAGCAGCTATATCTTCGCACGCAAGGAAGTGCGTCCTTATCCTGCCTGACCGCTGGGACCCACCCGGTCAAAGCGTACGTAGCTTTGTCTGTCTGGTCAAGAACGTGTATGTACATACTGGTCGATCGGTCTCTCTGCAAGTATGAACCGTGGCCGAGTAAGTAGCGGCACAAGTCATTGTAGAGCACCCGACATAGCAATTAATGCAGTCCTGTCTAAGTCCTGTACACGTACGTACAACCACATGGAAAAAAATACGTCCACGTACGTACATACGGGCGGGGTCTCGAGCGTGTACTCGCGCATATATATACAGACGTCCAGGGATTGTGTACATGGAGAGGCAATGGACGGCAGCAATGGCATCTTGTTCATCGGGCAGTGAACCAGCTGGGTCGAAACGGAGAAACAACATCCTGTTCATCAGGAGGCAACCGACTGGGTCGGAATGCATCATGTTCATCGGGAGCCAACCGGCTTGGGCGGAACAGCCGATCGAAACAAGGACTGGCGTACTGCAGAACGGAGGAAACAGCCATGTGTTCGACCGACCACGGTCGAAATGGGATCTTGTTCATCGAGAGGGGTCTGGCGTACCGCAAAATGGAGGAAATGGAGTTCTCTTGGACCTCCTACGGTCGAAACGGGGTCCTGTTGATCGTGTGGGGTGTGGCGTACCACAAAACAGAGGAAATGAACTTGTGTTGGAGCGCTACGCTCGAAACAGGGGTGCTTTTCATCGGGAAGGGTGTGGCGTACCGCAAAACGGGACTCCACAGGATATTGTTCATCTCCACCGTCGACCTCCTCCAGCCTCCATGGGCTACTTTTCATCCATCGTCGACCTCCTCCAGCCTCGACCTGCGACTGTTCATCCATGGGCTCCTGTTCATCTAGCCTCCACCGCTCCTCCACCGGCTAATGTTCAACCAGCCCTCTCCACGGGTTCCTATTCAACCACCCCTCCACGGGCTACTGTTCATCCAGCCCTCCACCGGCTACTCTTCAACCATCCCTCCATGGGGTCCTGTTCATCAAGCCCTCCACGGGGTCCTGTTCATCCACCCCCAACCGGCTCGATCGATCAAGGTCCTATTCATCCAGCGGCAACACCACGGGGTCGTGTTCATCCAACCTGTCGGATTCAAGGTTCCGCAGACCCTTGAGAGGTTCGAACACTAGGGTGCGTGCGAAGGACTCTCCCTTCCCAGTATGCTTGCTTAACGATTCCACGGCCTAGCTCGACAAACCCAAGGGACAAGAGCACAGGAGTTTATCCTGGTTCGTCCCACCTTGCGGTGTAATACCCTACTCCAGCTTTGTGGTGGATTGCCTCGAGGGGCTAAGGATGAACTAGTATAGTGCTTGAACAGCCTCAAGAGGTGAGGTGTTCTTGAGCTCGATAAGCTGGCGGGTGAGAGGATGATCTGAATGATCTCCCTTCTATGGTGGTGGCTAAGTCCTATATATAGTGGCCTTGGTCCTCTTCCCAAATGTAGGCGGGAAGGGGTCCCACAATGATCAAATTCAAAGGGGGACAACTAGTAAAACCTATCCTGACAAAAGTAGTCTTCACCTACAAAAGGGTCTGGTGCTGACGCTGCGGTGGGCTCCATGATGACCTCCGTCCTGTCATCCTGGTGGTCTTGGTCTTGTTGCACCGATAAGGAAACCTTTGCTTGATTCCTCGAGACTCCGCGCCTGCGCTTGCCTCCTGAGCACCAAAGAGAAAACTGGTACACTACACCCGCTGGCGCACGCCTGGCCTTGGTCGTCATGGCTCACGTCATGTGAACCTCGCGACGTGCACCTTGCCTTGATATGGCCGCTCCTCGGGAGCCAGCCTGGTGAGGCCGCCCCTTAGGGAGGTCTCGGTGTCATCCGCCTCGCGAGGCTCGGCCCCTCGCGAGGGTCTTGGATTGTTGTTGCTGAAGCTGGGCCGTACCAGTGCATTGATGGAGCCACGTCATCGGCTGTAGGCAGGCAAGTCTGGGTACCCCCATTCCCAAGACGCCGACAGTAGCCCCCGAGCCCAAGGCACGCTCGAAATTGGCTTCGAGGCGAAGCCAAAGGGAAATGGCAGAGAGCCGCGGGTCCCAACCGCCTGTGGCCTCGGTTGACGCATGGTGATTAATGGGACGTGCGCGCATCCGCTTCCCCATGCTGCCTCGGCAACCGCTCGACTTGACGAGACTCTGCTGCATGCAGAGAAAAACCATCATTACGTGTGATCATGGAGGCCGGTGGTTGGCCTCCTTCCAGCTATAAATGAGGGGAGGGGAGGATCCCCCTTGCTCGTCTTTGTCTTCTCGTATTCCACTTCTTCCTATTGTTCCATGTATGTCCATCTTGTTGTAGCTCCCATGGCGCCAATCAGGGGGTTCTCCATGGCGGAAAAGGGGAAGGCCCCTCGGGAGGAGCCTGAACCACTTTTGCCGAAGAAAAGGTTCAGGCGCCCTTGCGACACCGGGGAGAGACTTTTGGATCCGGGTCTCCGCAGACCCTTGAGAGGTTCAAACACTGGGGTGCATACGAAGAACTCCCTATTCCCAACCCGCTGGCCCGATGCTTCCACAGCCTAGCTCGAGGAACCTGAGGGACAAGAGACACATCAATTTATCCTGGTTCGGGCCACCTTGCGGTGTAATACCCTACCCCACCTATGTGGTGGATTGCCTCAAGGGGCTAAGGATGAACTAGTACAATGGATGAACATGCTCAGGAGGTGAGGTGTTCTTGAGCTCGATGAGCTAGTGGGTGTGAGGATGGTCTGAATGATCTGCCCCTCTCTGGTGGTGGCTTAGTCCTATTTATAGTGGCCTTGGTCCTCTTCCCAAATGTAGGCGGGACGGGATCCCATAATGGGCAAATTCAAAGGGGGACAACTAGTACAAGTTATCCTGACAAAAGTAGTCATCGCCTGCAAAGGATCTGGTGATGACGCTGCAGTGGGCTCCGCGATGACCTCCATCCTGTCGTCCTGGCGGTCTTGGTCTCGTTGCACCAATATGGAAACCTTTGCTTGATTCCTTGGGACTCCGCGCCTGCGCTTGCCTCCTTGGCACCAAAGGGGAAACTGGTACACTGTGCCCGCTGGCGCCCGCCTGACCTTGGTCGTCATGGCTCACATCATGTGAACCTCACGAGGTGCACCTTGCATTGATATCTCCACTCCTAGGGAGCCAGCCTAGTGATGCCGCCCCCAGGGAGGTCTTGGTGTCGTCCGCCTCGCGAGGCTTGGTCCCTCGCGAGGGTCTTGGGTCGTTACTGCTGAAGCTAGGTCATACCGGGTAGCCGATGTAGCCACGCAGTGGGCCGTAGGCAGGCAAGTCTAGGTACCCTCGTCCCAAGACGTCGATAGTATCCCCCGGGCCCAAGGCACGCTCGACCTTGGCTTCGAGGCGAAGCCAAAGGGCAAGTGCGGAGCGCCATGGGCCCCAACTGCCTGCAGCCTTGGTCGACGCGTGGTGATTGATGGGATGTGGGTGCCTTCGCTTCCCCATGCTGCCTCTGCAACTGTTCGAATTAACGAGACTCTGCTGCGTGCAAAGGAAAACAATCATTACGTGTGATCATGGAGGCCGGTAGTTGGCCTCCTCCTGGCTATAAATGAGGGGAGGGGCGGAGCCCCCCTTGCTCATCTCTGTCTTCTAGCATCCCGCTTCTTGTTCTTCCTGGTCCCTCCATCTTGCTGGCTTGTCGTAGTGCCCACGGCACCGATTAGGAGGTTTTCCACAGGGGAAAAAGGAAAGACCCCCCTTGGGGAGCCTGAACGGATCCCACCGAAGAAGAGGTCCAGGCGTCCTCACGACGTCGGGGAGAGGCAGGAAGTGATGCAGCCCCGGTATGAGCGGCCACCACCTGGCTTCCCACTCCCTTTGTATGCTCGGGTGCAAGGCTCGAGAGAAGGCGGTGGCACTCCTCAGCATGCGAGCCGCGGCCGCGGGGGTCAGGCTAGGGCTGCACGGCCGACCGGCCCGCGAACCCATGCCGAAGGCTCCATGCGTGAGTTCATGATGTGGGCGGCGATGCCACCACGCATGTGGATCCAGTTCCCGAAGTTCTTCGCCAAAGCGATGCCGCCGAGGGAGCCGCTCGAGCTGTGGCTGCAGCACGCCGGGTGCTGCAGTCTGGCCATGGGGTGGAGGTTAAGGTTGTCTCCCCTGGCAAGATCTTCATGACTCGTGGATGGGGCGAGGTCGCCCGCTCCTGCCGCGCGGAGGGGGTCCTCGCCATCCATTTCGAGTATGACGGCTCCTCCACGCTGTTCTTCAAGGTCTTTGATGAGGAAGGCTACCACCTGGAGTGCAGCCCCGGAGGAGACCGTCGGCATGGCGAGGCAACGCGTGTAGGGCCTGCCGTTGGTCCTATCGATAGCTCTTCCAGCAGCGGCGACGACTCCTCGGAGTCCAGCGACTCTACCGAGCCTAGCGAGTCTCCGAAGTCGAGCGACGACTCCTATGTTCCCCCGAGCTCTCGCCGTGCCTGGAATGCGGTAGCTACCTCCGTCCGGCACCGACGGTGATCTGGATGGGGTTGGCGCCGACCTCACGTGGCCCACTGTTGATGATGGCATCGGCGGTGGTGCCCGTAGTCAAGGCTTCTTGAAGTTGTTCTCCTTTTGTTCACCGCAAGGAATTGAAACGAACCCCATGGGTATGTAAAAAACCTGTAACGCTTTTGCTCTAATGTTTACTGTCTTTAACATGACCCTAGGCAAGCTTCTTGAAGTTTTTCTCACTCTGGCATCATTCTTCCTTTTCGTTCTTGCGGTAGCTTTAGCGCTCTACGTCGTTAGGTCCGAGTCCCTAGGCAAGCTTCAGCCGTCGCTGGTATGCCAGGTCACGTTGCCATGGTCAAGGCCAGGAGGTGAGCGGCCTGAGGTACAGTAAGAGCTCCCGAGGCGTGATCCTCAAGAGGTCCCCTTTGGCATGCAAGCAGCTCCCTAGAGGCCGAAAAGGGAGGCAACACTACTGGAGCGAGTTTATGAGAGTGGAGGACTTCGGACGGAGAGGTTCACCTCATTATGCATGGGTGACTTATCTTTTGGCAAGCATGTGATGATTCCTTGCTCAATGCCCGATTCATGCTTCAGCGGCGATGCTACTAGGTAGGGCCACGCCGGTCTCCCCTTTCCTCGCTCATCTGAATGCTCTGCGTCCTCGGGTCCTGACCCTCGACCGAGGCTCAGGGCCGCTGGTATGCCAGGTCGCGATGCCGTGGTCAAGGCCAGGGGGTGAGGGCTGGAGAGTAAGCAAGAGCTCCCGAGGCGCGATGCTCGAGAGCCCCCCCTTTAACACGCAAGCGAATCTCGTGGAAATGAGTCAGCCGGCGGGGGCCACCCGTAGTTAAGCTCTGTAGATTCATGTGAGTTAGTCCGGGGGGAGAATATCACCCCTAATTGCATTTGCTATCCTGCCGTTGATCCTTCTGCATGAAGATGAGGGCACTGAGGACCTGGTGAGGTGACGTGCGCAGGGCAGCCGCGAGCCAGAGCTCAATCTCTCAGATTTGCCAGCGTTGCAAGGACAGATCCGAGCACAAGCGCCGTGCCAACATGTGTAGTCCCCGTTGCGGGATGAGCAGGAGGCTGGTCAGCAATGCGGGAGGCCGCAAGGGGTAATGAACAATCAAGTGAGTAGGTGATAATCATAAGTCAGCCTATGGGGGGAGGTAAAGCTAGTCCAGATAGATGCAAGAACGATACATGCCGCAGAGACAGGCCCACACGGCCTGGGGATGGTGCAGCCCTAGGGGAGCCCCCAACAGAATAAACCGGAAGATATCACCTTGCACCATTGCTGAAGAGATGTCAAAGTAGTTGGAGATGCATGCTGAAGAGGTTGCTCCTCATGTGTTGCCTGGGTCATGAACCACGGGAGGCTCCGGAGGCTCGTGAAGAACCGTCACCATCTCCGGCAGGACCGCGTGGTGCCTGGCCTCCTGAGCCGCCATGATGCTTCGCAGGTGACGCTGGAAGGTGACAGCCGCGTTCGAAAAAGCCAAAAGGCATGTGAATGCAGCTGTGAGGTGGTCCCTCACACCGACCAGTGCACAAAGGCCAGAAGTGCTCCTGGGATGCGGCCCTGTTGAGCCCTAGGATGTTGACGCAGACACGCAGCTCGTTCTCCTCGCCAGGACAAGGAGCCGCGCCAGGTGGTAGGCGGCGGTTGCCGTGCATGGCTCTTGCTTCCTGAAGCTCCTCAGTCGCCTTGATGATGAACTCCTGAGCACCTGGCACCCCGTGCCTCGTGCCCTCATGGGGGAAGTGCGCAACGAAGCATGCCTCCATGTGGTGCTCGAGCGCCTTCCTTGTGACGTTGGATAAATCAAAGGCCCTACAGAAGAGAGCCCCCGAGCCCAGCCTGAGGAGGGCGCTGGGCGCGCCTTCCTATGCACGAGAGGGAGGCGCCCCATATGTGGGCGCCGATCCTAAGGTGGTGCTGCCGGAGACTCTTCTCTTTTGAGGCTCTTGGCAGAGCAGCTGCTTCTTTTTCTTGGGGATAGTCTCAAGAGGGTAGACGGCGCCTTCGTTGTCCGGGTCTTCGATCACCGCAGCCTGGTAGGCACACTCGAGAGAGTACACCGCGTCCTTCTCCTCACGGGTGATCGTGATGTTGTCGCGATTCCCTGGCATCTTGTGGACGTTGCAGCCGTGGTGGGTCATCACCATGAACTTGGCCAGGGCCGGATATCCAAGGATGGCGTTCTACGGAAGGCAGATGTGGGCTACGTCAAAGTCGATGAGCTCGGTGCGGTAGTTGTCGTGTTGGCCGAAGGTAATAGGGAGGCGGATCTACCCTATCGGGGTGGTGGAGCGGTCAGTCACTCCTGAGAAGGGCTAGGTGGGATGCAGCTGATCATATGGCACTTGGAGGCGGTCGAATGTCTCGATGGAAAGAACATTGAGCCCCACTCCGCCATCGATGAGGATCTTGGTGACGAGGACATTGCTGATGACGGGTGAGCAAAGCATCGGGAGGGCACTGGTAGTTGCGGCGCACTTGAGCTGGTCGGACGAGCTGAAGGTGATGGTGCACTTGGACCACCTGAGTGGATGTGTGGCCTTGAGCCTGGGGAGGGCCGCGTTCACCTCATGAGCGAACTGCTTAAAGATGCGCTGAGAGGCTGGGCCCTGAGCACCACCCAAGATGCAGGCAATGGCGCGAGGCTCCTGGAAGCCCTCAGCCCGCTAGTCCTGGTGGTGGTCATCATTCCTTCTTGGTGGTGGTGGTAGTGGAGCGAGGCCTGCGTTGCCTTGAGGATGGTCCTCACGAGGCTGATCTCTCGACGCACCCTCGCGAGGCTGGCCCTGCCAGCGGTCCTCATGAGGCTGGTCGCGCCACTCCTAGCGAGAGCCGTGCTCGTCCCAGCGTCCTCCACTTCTGCCTCTTCCATGGTTGTAGCCCCGATTGTTGCACTCGGGGTGTCAACCGAGGCGCCCGTCGCGTATGGCCCTGAGCTCCTGATGGTCGTTGGTGTTGTGGATGTGTACGTTGTGGAAGACGCAAAATAGACGGCTGCCCTTGGATGACTCTGGGTGGTCGCAGCCATGCTTCATCTCTGGTTCAACCGCAAGCACGACCGCCCCCTTTGCTTCACGTCCTCGGCCTTGGCCTTCTTGTCTTGATGAGGACATCAATACCATTGTTACACCCACAGCCCCTGCTGCTATACATACTGGACCGATTACTAGAGCTCGCGCACGCCAATTGAATTATCAGGTACTTTCGTTTCTTGGTAATGATTCTAATGTTCATGAGAATATGATGCTGCCTAAATTGGATACATTTGTTTTGCTTACAAATAAAGGGCCTAGCTTGGACAAGAAAGATGAACCTTGGAGCAAGTTCAAGCATGGAGATGATGGCATGCGCAAGGGGAACAAGAACGGAGTTACAAGTGATGATTCCAGGACTCTGAAGCCACCATAATGAGTGCATGAAGCATGGGACGAAATATACAAGATGTCACTTCATAAATTTCGTCCAGAGGCTATTTTAGGTGCTGCGTCACCTTATTATTGGGCCAGGCCCATGTATTTTCGAAGTACTTAAGTATAGGCTGTTTTTAGAGTTTGTATGTGTGCGGAAACAAGAGTTAGGGTTGGTTTCGGACCCCTCCACCAATGGCCACGAAATTCCCCCTCTCTCCTCCATATATACAGCCCTTAGGGCATCGTTTAGGCTTTGGGTTTTGTTTAGATTAAAAGTTCGCCATAGCTGCAGCTTCGCATACTTCGTTTGTGTTCAATGACCAAACCAAGGCGTCACAGAACCCCACCTTGATCAATAAAGCTTTCATCTTATATTAGCAATATCCATATTGCAATCTCAGTTTCTTGCTTGTTATTCGTTTGCTTGCAGGAAACAAACCCTCGTGGTCATGTTGATCGTGCTCCGGCGTTGTCAATAACCCTCGGAAGTTGGTTTAGCGATTGCTAAGGCGCGACGTCTCGCACGTTCGTAGTCGGATCGTCAAGGTCGACTCCCACAGAAAACGATAGCCATCATCTCATCAAAACATCGGGACACCTTTGCCTCTATCAAGTGGTATCAGATTTTCGGGTTACTCGGTGAGATTTTACAGTTTTTCGTAGTTCAGATTGAGTCTATTCTTCGTACCTATAGTCCATGAAAAAGCCAAAAAAAATTAGGGTTAGTTCATCCTATCCGAACCAACCTGAGCCTTTGCATAATCTTTTCTGTATTTGCTTTGTTGAATTTGCGGTTGCATCGTCGTGTCAAGTTGCTGGTCTTAGCGTCTAGTCCTTTAGAATTTCGAGTTCTGTTCACAGGTTCTCACGTCGCCGCTGCCATATATCACCACCGCATCATCATCATCGTCACTGCCATATTCACCACCAATCCGAGTCCATATACGCCACCACATATCCGCCGCCATCATGCCAATCCGAGTTCACCTGCAACATATATCTGCCACCAGTCCGATTTCCACCAGATTCATCGCCGCCACCAGTCCGAGATTCCACCAGATTCATCTCTGCCACCAGTCCTAGTCCGAGTCTAGTAATTGTTGCATTGTTTTCGAGTTCCAGATCACGCCATACTCCGAGTCCACATATACCATCGCCATATACCACCACCCCACCATATACATCACCGCTGCCATATACAACCACCAATCCGAGTCCACATATACCATCGCCATATACCACCACCAATCCGAGTCCAGATATACCATCGCCATATACCACCACCAATCTGAGTCCAGATATACCACCACAGTCCGAGTTCCACCAGATTCATCTCCGCCATCAGTCCTAGTCCGTGTCCAGTATTTGTTGCTTTGTTTTCGAGTTCTAGATCATGCCATACTCCGAGTCGTGAGAGAATAGGACTCTCGAGATTTCGTGCTACCCGCAGAAGAAAAATAGTTCCAAACTAAAAAAAAAACTAAGTCTGGAAAATTCTGTCTAGGCAGTTTTTAGACCATTTGTAGACTTTTTCGAAAAAAATTTGTTGCGGAGCAAAAAAAAGTGAAAAAAAGAAAAAAATTTAGAGTGTGCTCCTCCATTGTTTACGTGCAGCGCCGTGATTTTGTTAGTGTTCTAGGCTCACGTCTCTAGCACGGTCTAACCTAGGACCAGCACAGTACCGTCGTTGAGCGTTTATTCAACTTTGCATCTCTGAATTGATTATTGCTGACCCTTTTTGCTACCATATTATAGGCCTTCCCAGCTCCACATACATCTACATCGTGCGTTTGACTCTCCCTGGTAATCGCTCTATCCAAGCTTTGAGGGTTTTGACTACGACGGTTGCCGATCACCGCCTGCAGCTGGGTAAGAACTGGTAAGAATTTGAGATTTTCTTTACGGATTTTTGACACCACCACCACCTCTTGTTAGTAGTCTGTAGGATCATATTCTTGTGTGTTTCTATTGTTGCTAACCATGGCAGGATCACAAGCCGACGAGACTGGCTGGGAGAACATGACGAATAAGGAGTTGCATGATAAATTTCAGCAAATGATGAGTGGACAGGTGCAAGATGTTCTAAACAGATTTGAAGAGGCCATGGAGAAGATAGATGGCATGGAGAAGACGTTCGAAACAAAGATCGATAACAGGTTTAATGAATTGCTCGCGTGTCTTCCACCACCACCACCGGCTGCACCTAACGCACCTCTACAACAACAACAACCACTACCTACACATCGTGAAAAAGCCCTCCGCCGAGCGAGCCGTCTCCCTCTTGCACCTGGCCAAACTGTTGGTGCTGCTGTTGATACTTCTGTGGCTCCTGCTACTGATGCGGAGGAGGATGATTTTGCCGGAGATTACTAGGATGAGGTTGATCAAAATCAGAACTACGTGCCACCACCAGCACAGCAACCACCAGGTCGTCCACATGCAAATAATGGCAATGGTAGGGCTCACCCTCAGGTACGAGATCATGACCATCTCCCTAAACTAAAATTGAATAATCCACCATTTGAGGGTAGTTATGTTCCTGATATATATCTTACTTGGGAGTTAGAAACTGAACAACGATTTACATGTTTACAATATCCCGAGGAGAGACGTGTTCCTGCTGCTGTTTGTGCATTCACTAGTTTTGCATGTATTTGGTGGTCTGAGCATTGTAGATTATATCCTATTCCAGCTACTTGGGCTGCTTTGAAAACTGCTATGCATACTCGTTGGGTTCCACCATATTATCAGCGTGAATTACTTCAAAAATTGCAGCGTTTAAGACAAGGAAAAAATTCTGTAGAAGAATATTATCAGGAATTACAAACTGGCATGTTTAGATGTGGTATTGTTGAGGAGAATGAAGCTATGCTTGCACGTTTTATGGGTGGCTTAAATAGAGAGATTCAGACCATCCTAGAGCATAAGGAGTATAATAATATCACTCGTTTATTCCATCTTGCTTGTAAAGCTGAACGAGAACTGCAGGATCGATAGGCATTGGCGCGAACTAACTTTTCTGCAGGTCGATCTTCATCATGGACACCACGTGCATCCTCTACTTCCACTCCACCAGCACCTCCATTAGGTGCCACCTCCAGCCGTGATACAAGAAAGCAGACACAACCACCACTATCTGCCAAGAGCACACCTGCTGGACCTGCAGAGAGCTCTTCTTCTTCCATGGCATCAACAGGGCACACAAGTGATATTATTTGTCATCGTTGTAAGGGAAGAGGACATTTTGCGAGAGAATGCCAATCTCAGCATGTGATGATTGCTACTGAGGATGGTGGGTATGAGTCCGCTAGTGACTATGATGAGGAGACTTTGGCTCTTATTACAAGTGAAGAACACGGTGGAGATGATTCTGATCATGAGATGCAATACATGGCTGCTGAAGATGCTGACATGTATGAATGTTTTGTTGCTCAACGTGTTTTGAGTGTGCAGGTTACACAAGCTGAGCAAAATCAGAGGCATAATTTGTTCCATACAAAGGGAGTTGTGAAGGAACGTTCTGTTCACGTCATCATAGTTGGAGGGAGCTGCAATAACTTGGCTAGCATGGAGATGGTGGAGAAGCTATCTCTCACCACAAGACCACATCCACATCCTTACTACATCCAATGGTTCAACAACAGCGGCAAGGTTAAGGTAACATGTACTATTCGTGTGCATTTTAGTATGTCTACATATGATGATTATGTTGATTGTGATGTGGTACCTATGCAAGCATTTTCCTTATTACTTGGTAGACCATGGCAATTTGATAAAAATTATGTACATCATGGTAGAAACAATTAGTATACTCTTGTTCATAAGGATAAAAATATTACTTTGCTTCCTATGACTCCTGATTCCATTTTGAAAGATGATATTAATAGAGTTAATAAAGTAAAACAGGAGAAAAATAAGAGTAAAAATCAGATTGTGGCAAAAGAATTTGAGCAACAAATGCAGCCTAATAATAAACAATCTAGTGTTGCTTCTGGAATTAAATTGAAAGTGCATCTGTCCTTGCCACCAAATCTGATATTGATGATTTAGATTTTAGCAAATCTGTTTGCTATGCTTTTGTGTGCAAAGAGGCATTATTTTCAATCGAGGACGTGCCTTCCTCTTTGCCTCCTGCTATCACTAACATTATGCAGGAGTTCGCTGACGTCTTTCCACAAGACGTGCCATCGGGATTACCACATATTCGAGGGATTGAGCATCAAATTGACTTAATTCCCGGTGCATCATTACCCAACCGTGCACCATATCGTACCAATCAAGAGGAGACGAAGGAGATTATGCGTCAAGTACAAGAACTGCTCGACAAAGGTTATATACATGAATCCCATAGTCCTTGTGTTGTTCCTATCATTTTAGTGCCGAAAAAGGATGGTACGTCGCATATGTGCGTTGATTGTAGAGGCATTAATAATATTACTATTCGTTATCGTCATCCTATTCCTAGGCTAGATGATATGCTTGATGAATTGAGTGGCTCTACAATATTCTCCAAAGTTGATTTGCGTAGTGGATACCATCAAATTCGTATGAAATTGGGATATGAATGGAAAACAGCATTTAAAACTAAGTTTGGATTATATGAGTGGTTAGTCATGCCTTTTGGGTTAACTAATGCACCTAGTACTTTCATGAGGTTAATGAACAAAGTTTTACATGCTTTCATTGGACGATTTGTGGTAGTTTACTTTGATGACATATTGATTTATAGCAAATCTTTGGAGGAACATTTGGAACATTTGCGTGCTATTTTTATTGCTGTACATGATGCACGTTTGTTTGGTAACCTTGGAAAGTGCACCTTTTGCACCGACCGAGTATCTTTTCTTGGCTATGTTGTTACTCCACAGGGAATTGAAGTTGATGAAGCCAAGATTGAAGCTATTGAGAGTTGGCCCAGCCCAAAACGGTCACACAAGTGAGGAGTTTCCTTGGCCTCGCTGGTTTCTATAGGCGTTTTGTGAGAGATTTCAGCACCATTGCTGCACCTCTCAACGAGCTTACAAAGAAGGATGTGCCTTTTGTTTGGGGTACCGCACAGGAAGAAGCCTTCATGGTATTCAAAGATAAGTTGACACATGCTCCTTTACTCCAACTTCCTAATTTCAATAAGACTTTTGAGCTTGAATGTGATGCTAGTGGAATTGGATTAGGAGGTGTGTTATTACAAGATGGCAAACCTGTTGCATACTTTTCTGAAAAATTGAGTGGGCCTAGTCTGAACTATTCTACTTATGATAAAGAATTATATGCTCTTGTTCGGACCTTAGAAACATGGCAACATTATTTATGGCCCAAGGAATTTGTTATACATACTGATCATGAATCTTTGAAACACATTAAAAGTCAAGCAAAACTGAACCGTAGACATGCTAAATGGGTTGAATTCATTGAGACTTTCTCTTATGCATTGTCTCGTCGTTATACTATGCTTTCACAACTTGACTTTAAAATATTTGGGTTGGAGACCATCAAAGATCAATATGTTCATGATGCTGAATTTAAAGATGTATTGCAGAATTGTAAGGAAGGGAGAACTTGGAACAAGTTCGTTCTTAACGATGGATTTGTGTTTCGTGCTAACAAGCTATGCATTCCAGCTAGCTCCGTTTGTCTTTTGTTGTTGCAGGAGGCGCATGGAGGAGGATTAATGGGACACTTTGGCGTCAAGAAGATGGAGGATATACTTGCTACACATTTCTTTTGGCCAAAGATGAGACGGGATGTTGAGCGTTTTGTTGCTTGCTGCACTACATGTCAAAAAGCTAAGTCACGACTCAATCCTCATGGTTTATATATGCCTTTGCCTGTACCTAGTGTTCCTTGGGAGGATATATCTATGGACTTTGTTTTAGGTTTACCTCGAACAAAGAAGGGGAGGGATTGCATATTTGTTGTCATGGATAGGTTCTCGAAAATGGCACACTTTATACCATGTCATTAAAGCGATGATGCTGTTAATGTTGCTGATTTGTTCTTTCGTGAAATTATTCGCTTGCATGGTGTGCCAAATACTATTGTTTCAGATCATGATACTAAATTTCTTAGCCACTTTTGGAGATGTTTATGGGCTAAGTTGGGGACTAAGCTGCTTTTTAGTACTACTTGTCACCCCCAAACTGATGGACAAACTGAAGTAGTCAATAGAACATTGTCTACTCTTCTTAGGGCTATTTTGAAGAATGACAAGAAAATGTGGGAAGAATGCTTGCCTCATATTGAATTTGCTTATAATCGTTCATTGCATTCTACTACTAACATTGTCTACTATGCTTAGGGCTATTTTGAAGAATAACAAGAAAATGTGGGAAGAATGCTTGCCTCATATTGAATTTGCTTATAATCGTTCATTGCATTCTACTACTAAGATGTGCCCTTTTGAAATTGTGTATGGTTTCCTACCTCGTGCACCTATTGATTTGTTGCCTCTTCCATCTTCGGAGAAGGTTAATTTTGATGCTAAAGAACATGCTGAATTGATTTTAAAAATGCATGAGTTAACTAAGGAAAACATTGAGCGTATGAATGCTAAATATAAACTTGCTGGAGATAAGGGTAGAAAACATGCTGTGTCTGCACCTGGAGATCTTGTTTGGTTACATTTGCGTAAGGATAGATTTCCTAATTTGCGCAAATCAAAGCTAATGCCACGTGCTGATGGTCCTTTTAAGGTGTTAGAGAAAATAAATGATAATGCATATAAACTTGAGCTGCCTGCAGATTTTAGGGTTAGTCCCACTTTTAACATTGCAGATTTGAAGCCTTATTTGGGTGAGGACGATGAACTTTCGTCGAGGACGACTTCATTTCAAGAAGGGGAGGATGATGAGGAAATCAATACCATTGTTACACCCACAGCCCCTGCTGCTATACATACTAGACCGATTACTAGAGCTCGCGCACGCCAATTGAATTATCAGGTACTTTTGTTTCTTGGTAACGATTCTAATGTTCATGAGAATATGATGCTGCCTAAATTGGATACATTTGTTTTGCTTACAAATGAAGGGCCTAGCTTGGACAAGAAAGATGTACCTTGGAGCAAGTTCAAGCATGGAGATGATGGCATGCGCAAGGGGAACAAGAACGGAGTTACAAGTGATGATTTCAGGACTCTGAAGCCATCATAATGAGTGCATGAAGCATGGGATGAAATATACAAGATGCCACTTCATAAATTTCGTCCGAAGGCTATTTTAGGTGCTGCGTCACCTTATTATTGGGCCAGGCCCATGTATTTTCGAAGTACTTAAGTATAGGTTGTTTTTAGAGTCCGTATGTGTGGGGAAACAAGAGTTACGGTTGGTTTCGGACCCCTCCACCAAGGACCACGAAATTCCCCCTGTCTCCTCCATATATACATCCCTTAGCGCATCGTTTAGGCTTTGGGTTTTGTTTAGATTAAAAGTTCGCCATAGCTGCAACTTCGCTTACTTCGTTTGTGTTCAACGACCAGACCAAGGCGTCACAGAACCCCACCTTGATCAATAAAGCTTTCATCTTATATTCGCAATATACAGATTGCAATCTCAGTTTCTTGCTTGTTCTTCGTTTGCTTGTAGGAAACAGACCCTCGTGGTCAGGTTGATCATGCTCCGGCGTGGTCAATAACCCACGGAAGTTGGTTTAGCGATTGCTAAGGCGCGACGTCTCGCACGTTCATAGTCGGATCGTCAAGGTCGACTCCCACAGAAAATGATAGCCACCATCTCATCGAAACATCAGGACACCTTTGCCTCTATCATGTCTTCTGGGTCCGCTGCTAGGAGTTCGAGGAGGGAGAGGCGCCCTTCCTCAGCTCTCGCACAATTGGTTGATATGTTGAACATCTCCAGAGCTGTGCACAGGTCCTCATGGATGGCGAGTTCCTCCTTGATCTTGACATCACGGACGCCATCGGAGAACGCCGAGAGGATGGCATCGTCCAAAACCTTGGGGATCTTGAGGCGAACAATGTTGAAGCACTGGATGTACTTCTGCAGGGTTTCCCCTAGCTGCTGCTTGATGCGTCGCAGGTCACCCATGGTAGGCGGGTGGTCGCAAGTGCCCTGGAAGTTGGCAACGAAGCGCTTGTACATTTCTCCCCAAGAGGAGATTGATCCTGAGGGCAAGTTCAGGAGCCACTAGCGTGCGCCATCCTTAAGTGCCATGGGAAGCCAGTTCGCCATGACCTTCTCATCGCCGCTGGCTGCCACGATGCTTAGCACGTAGAGCTGCAGGAACTCCGCATGGTCGGGGGTGCCTTGTAGCACGGGGCAGGTCGGGCTTGAACTTGCCCGGCCAGACGACGCTACGTAGCTTGGGAGTGAAGTCTCGGCAGCCCGTGGTGGTCACGGGAGCCCGTCATGGAGGCGGAGCCTAGTCTTGGCACTCACGTGCCGCCACTGCAGGCGGCGCACACTCTTGTCGCGGTGGTGCAGGGAGCGCTTTCTTGTGGCCGCTGGACCTCTTGGCAGCTTTCTTCTTCACACGCGGGCGCCCTACACGGCGGGTCATGCCATGGGGCCACGCGTCTTGGACAGAGAGCGACGTCCTGACGGGGAGGTGGCGGAGGTGCTCCATGGGCTACGTCGCCCGCAGTGGGCATCGGGCAAGGCGGCGAGAGGGATGGCGCAGGCAAGCCCCCAGCTGCGCTGACAAGCTCAGTGATGCGGTCCAACCAGTCCTCATAGAATTCATCGATGGGGTGGTAGCACAGTATCTCGCGCGCCATCAGTAGCGCAGCCTGGGCATCCGCCGGCCCGCGACGAGCGTGAGATGACGAGCCATCTGGAGTCAGTGACGGGGTGGCGGTGCGTCCATCTCGCTGCGTGGAGGGGTGTTGTCACGAAGCCTGTTGCTTGTGCCCTGCCGGGTCGGTGGTGGCATTGGCGGAAGGTGATGGAGAAAGACGGGGAGGCCCACCGACGGGCGCTGTCTAGGCGACGCATGCGGCGAGAGTGGCTCGTCGCTCGGCATGGCCTCGACGAGCATCAACCATGCATGCGGTGGAGCGGCGGCGGGTCGACTATCGAAAGAGAGGCGCTAAAGCACCCCTACCTGGCGTGCCAAATGTGGGATTCAGGGTTCCGTGGACCCTTGAGAGGTTTGAACACTGGGGTGCGTGCAAAGGACTCTCCCTTCCTAGTCTGCCTTCTCAATGATTCTACGGCCTAGCTCGACGAACCCAAGGGACAAGAGACACAGCAGTTTATCCTGGTTCGGGCCACCTTGCGGTGTAATACCCTACCACCTTGGGGAACACAGTATTTCAAAAAATTTACTTACGATCACGCAAGATCTATCTAGGAGATGCATAGCAACGAGAGGGGAGAGTGTGTCTATGTACCCTTGTAAACCAAAAACAGAAGCGTTTAGTAACGCGGTTGATGTAGTCGAACGTCTTCGCGATCCAACCGATCCAAGTATCGAACGTACGGCACCTCCGCGTTTAGCACACGTTCAACTCGATGACATCCCTTGGGCTCTTGATCCAGTTGAGACCGAAGGAGAGTTCTGTCAGCAAGACAACGTGGCGACGGTGATGATGAAGTTACCGGCGTAGGGCTTCGCCTAAGCACTACGACGATATGACCGAGGTGTGTAACTGTGGAGGGGGGCACGGCACATGGCTAAGACAAATCTTGGAGTGCCTTTGGGGTGTCCCCTGCCCACACATATAAAGGTGGGAGGAGGAGGAGGCCGGCCTAGGAGGGGCGCGCCCATCGGGGGAGTCCAACTAGGATTCCCAATCCTAGTTGGAGTCCCCTTCCTTTTCCAGGAGGGGAGAGAGGGTAGGAGTAGGAGAGGGAGAAGGAAAGAGAGGGGGGCGCCGCCCCCTCTATAGTCCAATTCGGACTTGCCATGGGTGGGCACGTGGTCGACCCTTGAGGCACTTCTCTTCTTTCCCGTATGGCCCATTAAGGCCCATTACTTCCCCTGGTGAATTCCCGTAACTCTCCGGTACTCCGAAAAATACCCGAATCAGTCGGAACCTTTCCGATGTCCGAATATAGCGTTCCAATATATCGATCTTTACGTCTCAACCATTTCGAGACTCCTCGTCATGTCCGTGATCTCATCCGGGACTCCGAAAATCTTCGGTACATCAAATCACATAACTCATAATATAAATCGTCATCGAACGTTAAGCGTGCGGACCCTACGGGTTTGATAACTATGTAGACATGACCGATACACATCTCCGGGCAATAACCAATAGCGGAACATGAATGCTCATATTGGCTCCTACATATTCTACGAAGATCTTTATCGGTCAAACCGCATAACAACATAAGTTGTTCCCTTTGTCATCGGTATGTTACTGGCCCGAGATTCGATCGTCGGTATCATCATACCTACTTAAATATCATTACCGGCAAGTCTCTTTACTCGTTCTGCAATGCAACATCCCGCAACTAACTCATTAGTCACATTGCTTGCATGGCTTATAGTGATGTGCATTACCGAGAGGGCCTAGAGATACCTCTCCGACAATCGGAGTGACAAATCCTAATCTCGATCTATGCCAACTCAACAAACACCATCGGAGACACCTGTAGAGCATCTTTATAATCACCCAATTACGTTGTGATGTTTGATAGCACACAAGGTTTTCCTTCGGTATTTGGGAGTTGGATAATCTCATAGTCATAGGAACATGTATAAGTCATGATGAAAACTAGGAGAATGGCCTTTGACAACTTAAAGTTAGTTTATGGGCGTGGGTATGGAGAGCTCCACCCCACCCACCCCACAGTAACCCTAGGCGCCACCCTCCGGTGATCTCCACCTCCCACCATGGAAATCAACATCCAACCCACCCATTCTCTCTGGCGTGCTGGTTTACCACCTTGGGGTTCAATCTCGATGGCAGTCCAGGCTTCCATTGCTCTTGGTTTCGATTTTTTCTCATGGGATGGGTCTCGCATAAGAGATCTGGCGATCCATGAGGTGCACGGTTCACCCCAATGATGGCTCTGGTCACTTCATCATGGTGGTCTCTTTTGCAAGGCATAATTTCTGCCTGACTGAGGAGAATGTTTCCCTAGCTCTAGAGGCGGTGATCGGGGGTTATTGTTCTTCACTAATGGTATCATGTTTATGTGATCGTGTTTTCTCCTTTCATGTCTCATGCAAAGAGCTTGGTTTTTTCATCTTGCACCAACGCAATCATGTTTGCCCACAATTCAAGTGTCATTTTCATCTTTGGGGTCATGGAGGTCCAGATTGGACTAAGGAGTTTAGATATTGGCAAGTTGAATGTAATGATGAATGGATACTAGTCAGCCCCTCTAAGCGTAGAGAAAGTCTAGGCCTGGCTGCAATGTTGCATGCCCCAGCAAAATCTTCTTTGCATTCTAAGGATGGACATCATCCTCGCAAGAGTTTGCACTTAGCAACTTTTCTTAGTTATTATGCATGCAAAGGATATCATTACAATGCTTCTGCCGAGGACATCCTTACAGTCCAGCAAGATGTGGGTTATACACTTGATCCCCAGGAGTTGATAGTTTCAAATGGCAGTTCTTTGTCAAATGATCAAATCTCACAAGCTATTAGCTCGCCGCCGGTGACTAGCCCACCGGCGCCAGAGTTGGAGTTACAGTTTGGATCCATTTCGCCAGCTGACCGTCCTTCTTGGGATACGGTTCCAGATCATAATTGTAGGATAATCTTTTCGCCCGATATTGTTTCTGTCACGTTGCCTTCCTTGGGCTCTAGTCAAAACCCTCTAGTTCTGTCGGATGATGATGGGCCTTGTTCTATTGTTCCTTCTGATCCCTTGGGCCATACTTCATCAGCCAGCCCGGTCTAATCGTCACCCAAGTCTCCTATGGAAATTGTTCGTGACCTTCAGGGTTTGGATGAAGTGATTGAAGAAATTTTTGCACAAGTTTGGGATTGCCCACCTTGCTTGGGCATGAGGCACAAATTAGATTAATGCATGAACGCGATACGGTGCCATCGTTGTTTCCGACTCGGTCATGTTAAAAACGGTTGCATGAGATCACCCCCCAATTTAGAGATTTGGGTTCCCAAACATAACAACCCAACTAGCAATCTCGAGTCTCGCGCCTTCAGGCATAACCCGGAATCTTCGTGCTCCCAAACAGTGGAAAGATCCCCTGCCAAAAACCCTGCCTCTCTTGCTCTGCAGTCTGGTTATTCCACGCCACCTCCATCAAACCATATGCCTTCCAATAGCTCTGCTCCACCTCCGCCATCCATGGCGAACTACGAGCTTGACCCACGGAGGTTCTTGCCGGCGGGCCATGATATCGTTGACGCTGGCCCACAGCGCATGCCGCGTACATTCTACAAGCCGGCCCGCTCGCCTCCCTACCGCCATGAATCCTACATGGTGGGGATTGTCGAGCCGATACCTCAGCCCGAGGATGTTCCTCTTCTTCATCAGCGGGTCAGGGATGTTATCATCGATGAGCTTCATCTGCCAGTTCTTTCCTCTCAGACGTGGTTTCAGGGCGTCGGTCTGTACCAGATGCAAGACCCAGTTATCCGTAGCACCCTAGTTAATCACGCTCCATGGCCACTCGGATTAGATCGGCATGGCCAGGACACAGAACCGGCTGGCTCATGTTTATTGGTGTACCTTTAGATTATCGTAATGAAGAGATCCTGTCTGAGGTTGTTGGAAATTTTGGCCAATTTCATTACTGGAATCATGAGGATGATCGTTTGGTTAGATCATTGGTCTATGCATCTTTTTCTGATTATTTGCTGGTTCCAAGAGATGTTGTCTTCCACAAGTTTGCCAATGTTGGAGGTGCTGTTGTTTCTTGGACTGCCTCCTGTAGCATTTTAACTGCTGCTTTTGCTGAACAACTCCCTCAAGATGAAGATGTAATGCCCATTGATGGGAATCCTCATCCAATGCCTGGTCAGCTTCAGCCTGTGGAAAGTTTTTGGGAATCCCCCAACCATGGCAGCAGGACCAACCATGGCAGCAGGACCAACCATAGCAGCAACAACCTGAGCAGCAAGAGGGTTGGGGTGCCTGGAATGGACCAGTTGAGGAACAGGCTGGGGAGCAACCACAGGTGCAACAGGATCAAGCTTCCATGGTTTTAAACCCCCCCCCAATGGGCTCCAATGATTCTTCTCAGCAGAACATTGTGGTTGATGGGCCCCCATTGAATTAAGTTCAGGTTGATGAGCGAGTGCTAGAGGGTGATGGGCCTGTTGGCCCAATAATCCAACAGGAGGTTGATGATGTGCAAGTGGCTGCTGGCCCACTGCAGCCCCTGAATGTGCCTGCTGATAATATTTTGGTTCATGAGGTTCAGAATGAGAATGAGGTTGATGTCCAGATGAATGAAAATCAGATCTTAGAGGCTCCAGCTGTGATTGAGGACAATAACAATCTTGCCATTGTTCCATATCAACCTCCTCTTCAACCACCACTTTTTGTTGGTGCTGCCAGAGTTGTGTATGGGCCAGTTCTTCCACCTGAAATGATATGGCAGAGGACTTTTGAATCTTTGTTGCCCTTTTTTCTAACTACATCAGTGCCCAAGCAGTTGCCAATGGTGCTAGACATTGTTTCCCTCAAGAGATCTTGGTTGCAAGCTTTCCCTCATGAGCTGCCCTTTGTTTGGCCACCGGTACTGTTGTATAAGGAGATTCAGCCCCTACCTCGGTTGCCCTCTCCTCCCAGACTAGTTGCTCGGAAGTTGACTTTTGATGTTGATCCATCCAACATTCTTGTACCAGAAGTTTCTTTTGATAGTGTGCATGCTCCTCTTGCTTTTGTTAGTGTCTCTATTGCTACTAAGAAGAAAGGAAGAAAGCCCAAGTCTCTGGTGGTTCCAAAGGCTGATTTTTCTGACAGAAGAATGACTAGAAGTGCTGCCAAGCTGCAGGGTTTTAAGCCCAAGTCTACAATTCCAGTCAAGCCCAGACCACTACGACAACCACGTGCGAAGAAGCCCAAACTCCAAGAGGTGAATGCTCATCAAACCAGTCCCATGGCGTCAGAGTCAAGCCCTGCACCTATTCTTATCTAGGTTATGTAGTCTTTGGGTGTCTCTTTGGGCATCCCTCTGGAGAAGCTATCTGTGGAGCAGCTTATGGTTGAGCCCAAACAATCTCAAGAGAAAGATATGCCTAATGATGAGTGAACTATGTTGTCATATTATAGGGAGGCGGGCCCTTTGTCCTGCCATTTATTCTCTTTTGGGTCTGTTACTTAGTATTTCAGACTGTTTTTTGGCTGTGAAGATTTCTCTGAACTATCTTATGAAGTCTTCTAGTTATGATGTGTGCCAGTATTATTATGTGATGTTGTGCTTGTTCTCTTCCTACATATTTGTTTTATCATGAGTACTTACCTTAATAAGAACTGGAAAGTACTTTGTTGGAATGTCACAGGGCTTAATTCTGAAGTTAGGCAGAGGGCTGTGAGAGGTAAAATTGAGGAAAGCTAGTGCTCTATTGTTTGCTTATAGGAAACTAAATGTGATTTCTTTGATCAAAGGTCTATTTGGAAATTTTGTCCTAAAAGGTTTGGAAATTTAGTGTACTCCCCTTCCGTGGGTGCCTCTGGTGGGATCATTGTTTTATGGTGCTCAGCTGCTCTAGTTGGTGCTCTGATCGATTTACAAAGTTATGGTATCATCATTGAGGGACTTGATACGTCTCCAACATATATATAATTTTTGATTGCTCTATGCTATATTATCTACTGTTTTGAACTATATTGGGCTTTATTTTCCACTTTTATATTATTTTTGGGACAAACCTATTAACCGGAGGCCCAGACCAGAATTCCTGTTTTTTGCCTATTTCAGTGTTTCGGATAAACGGAATATCAAACAGAGTCCAAACGGAATAAATTCTTCGGGAACGTGATTTTCTCACCGAACGTGATCCAGGAGACTTGGACCCTGCTCCAAGGAACAAAAGAGGCGGTCACGAGGGTGGGGGGGCGCGCCCCCCTGCCTCGTGGGCCCCTCGTTGCTCCTCCGGCGTACTTCTTCCTCCTATATATACACATGTACCCCCAAACGATCAGAACAGGAGCCAGAAACCTAATTCCACAGCCGCAACTTTCTATATCCACGAGATCCCATCTTGGGGCCTGTTCTAGAGCTCCGCCGGAAGAGGGCTGTCATCACGGAGGGCTTCTACATCATCCTAGCCCCTCCGATGAAGTGTGAGTAGTTTACCTCAGACCTTCGGGTCCATAGTTAGTAGCTAGATGGCTTCTTCTCTCTCTTTGAATCTCAATACAAAGTTCTCCCCCTCTCTTGTGGAGATCTATTCAGTGTAATCTTCTTTTTGCGGTGTGTTTGTTGAGACCGATGAATTGTGGGTTTATGATCAAGTCTATCTATGAATAATATTTGAATCTTCTCTGAATTGTTTTATGTATGATTGGTTATCTTTGCAAGTCTCTTAGAATTATCCGTTTGGTTTGGTCCAACTAGATTGGTAGTTCTTGCCATGGGAGAAGTGCTTAGCTTTGGGTTCGATCTTGCGGTGTCCTTACCCAGTGACAGAAGGGGAAGCAAGGCACGTATTGCATCGTTGCCATCAAGGATAACAAGTTGGGGTTTATTTCATATTTCATGAATTTATCTCTCTACATCATGTCATCTTGCTTAAGGCGTTACTCTGTTTTTAACTTAATACTCTAGATGCATGCTGGATAGCGGTCGATGAGTGGAGTAATAGTAGTAGATGCAGAATCGTTTCGATCAACTTGTCCCGCACGTGATGCCTATATACATGATCATGCCTAGATATTCTCATAACTATGCTCAATTCTGTCAATTGCTCAACAGTAATTTGTTCACCCACCGTAGAATAATTATGCTCTTGAGAGAAGCCACTAGTGAAACCTATGGCCCCCGGGTCTATTCTCATCATATCAATCTCTATCACTTTAATCTTGCTTTGCTTTTTTACTTTGCCTTTACTTTTTACTTTGCATCTTTATACCAAAAATATTATATCTATCAGATCTCACTCTCGTAAGTGACCGTGAAGGGCTTGGCAACCCCTAATCGCGTTGGTTGCGAGTAGCTATCGCTTTGTGCAGGTACGCGGGACTTGAGCGTGGGCTCCTACTGGATTGATACCTTGGTTCTCAAAAACTGAGGGAAATACTTATGCTACTCTGCTGCATCATCCCTTCCTCTTCGGGGAAAACCAACACAAGCTCAAGACGTAGCAGGAGTCCCGGACTAAGGGGTCCTCCAGCGTCCGGCCTATTATCCTTTGGGCCGGACTGATGTGCTGTGAAGACATGAAGGCCGAAGACTGCACCGTGTCCGGATTGGACTCTACTTGGTGTGGAAGGCAAGCTTGGCGATCAAAAGATTCCTCCTTATGTACCCGACTCCATGTAAATCCTAGATCCCCTCGATGTCTATAAAAACCGAAGGGGATAGTCCAGAAAGGACACCACATATACTCATTACCATACCCACATAGGCTAGACTTCTAGGGTTTAGCCACCACGATCTCGTGGTAGATCCACTCTTGTAACACTCATATTCATCAATATCAATCAGGCATGACGTAGGGTTTTACCTCCATTGAGAGGGCCCGAACCTGGGTAAACATTGTGTCCGCCGTCTCCTGTTACCATCGGTCCTAGACGCATAGTTCGGGACCCCCTACCCGAGATCCGTCGGTTTTGACACCAACATTTGTGCTTTCATTGAGAGTTCCACTGTGTGATCGACGAAAGGTTCGATGGCCCCCTCAATCGTCAATAATTATGCTGCCCGAGGAGGAACCTTCCTTCCCGGACAGATCCTCGTATTCGGCGGCTTCGTACTGCGGGCCAACTCGCTTGGCCATCTGGAGCAGATCGATAGCTACGCCCCTGGCCATCAGGTCAGATTTAGAAGCTTGAACTACGCCGCAGATGTCCATGGATTTGAGCCCGCGGCGATCGCTCCCCCTCATCCCGATGAAGGTGACTTAAGTCTGTCATCGGATCACACCCAGCAGATGGTTCCTGCAACTGCAACGACCTTAGAGCCGAAACGGATCGAGCCATCCGAGGCCTTAGAGTCCGCGGCATTAGAGCCGCACATGGACTCGACGCCCTGCAATATTTGCTTTAAAGGAACTTCTGACTCGTTTCCGGCTATAAGTTCTGGACTGTGTACGCCCGCGGACACCGAGCTAGATCGGTTATCGATCTTCGAGTTCAGCGCCGCTGACGTTTTCCAGCACTCGCCTTTGGGTGACGTGCTAAAATCTTTAAATAAATTCTCCTTGGAAAAGGACTCATAGCCGAACTATGTCCGATTCGAGCTAGAGATGGATGATGAGGAATTTCGCCTCCCACCCGAAACCCACTTCATGGCCACCATCGATGACTTAACCGACGTGCTCGACTATGGCTCCGAAGACATCGACGGTATGGACGACAATGCCAATAAGGAGCAAGGCCAAGACCCGCCATTTACTAGACGTTGGACGGCCACCTCTTCATACGACGTGTACATGGTTGATACACCTAAAGGATCTGGCAACGACAACGAAGAGGCGGATGCGAACAAAACCTCCGAGACACAGTCCAAGCGCCGGCGGCCCAAACGCCGCCCCAAGCACCCCCACTCAAAGGACGGCAACACTGGCACCAAAGAAAATAGTACTCCGGGCGACGCCGAAGACAGTGAAGACCCCGTCGGGGCCACATCCGAACAGGAACACGACAGCAGGCAAGACAACCCTGACGAACAGGCCATAGAAGATGACCCGGAGGATGATAGTTACCATCCACCCTCCAAGGAGGAGACATGCCTCGACAACGAAGAATTCATCATGCTTGAGGATCCTCTCGAGCAAGAGCGCTTCAAGCTTCAGCTCATAGCCACATCAAGGAGCCTGAAAGACAAACAACGGCAGCTTCAAGCTGAACAAGACCTGCTCGTCGACAGATGGACTGATATCTTGATAGCCGAGGAATACGGCCTCAACCGCCCAGCCAAGAGCTACCCGAAACGCAGACTGCTACCTCAATTCGATGAGGAGGCGCCGGAGCATATATCTCCCTCGCGTAATGCGGATTGACCACCACGTGGTCAGGACAGGGCGGCGGAACGGCCACCCTGCGGTCGAGGTAAAGCGGCAACTTAGGCCGAACAGCAGACCGCCCCACCACCCCATCAAAATAGGGACGGAGGAGTACGGAGTCATACGTACGACCTCTGACGGACCCTGGATAGTAGAGCATGACACACAAGATCGATCTACGGATAACGAGGACGTGCCTCGAGGCGCGACGACGGCTACTTATTCGGATGTGACAAACCTAACCACGCTCTAGCCGAATGCCGCATACAGACTCCTTCAGAGCTCCGCCACAATGCGGCCCGATATAGAGGTGCCGCACACCCACTCTGTTTCATAGATGAAGTACCGGATCATGAATTCCCTAAGGGGTTCAAGCCCGTCAATATCGAATCATACGACGACACAACCGATCCTGCAGTATGGATCGAGGATTTCAGTCTCCACATCCATATGGCCCGAGGAGACGACCTCCACGCCATCAAATACTTCCCAGTAAAACTCAAAGGACCAACTCGGCACTGGTTAAATAGCCTGCCTGAGAACTCAATCGGCAGCTGGGAGAACATGGAAGAGGCTTTCCTCGACAACTTCCAAGGAACTAATGTCCGGCCACCAGATGCCGATTACCTAAGCCACATAGTTCAACAACCTGGAGAATCGTCCAGAAAATTCTGGACTAGGTTCCTAACCAAAAAGAACCAGATCGTCGACTGTCCGGACGCCGAGGCCCTAGGAGCCTTCAAACACAGCATCCGGGATGAATGGCTAGCACGCCATCTCGGACAAGAAAAGCCGAAGTCAATGGCAGCCCTTACGGCACTCATGACCTGCTTTTGCGCACGCGAGGACAGTTGGCTAACTCGTAGCAAAAACATAGCCAGTGAGGCAGGCCCTACAGAGGCCAAGAACAACACCGGCATGCTCCGGCGCAATAGACACAAATGTAGAAGCAATGGCAACAACACCGAAGACACCACAGTCAACGCTGGATTCAGTGGCTCCAAGTCCGGCCAACGAATGAAACCCTACAAAAGAAGCAACAAAGGACCTTCCAGCCTAGACCGCATACTCGACCATCTGTGCCAAATTCACGGCACCCCGGATAAGCAACAATCATACCAACAAGGATTGTTGGGTCTTCAAGCAGGCTGGCAAGTTAAATGCCGAAAACAAAGAAAAGGGATCACAAAGCGAGGACGAGGATGAAGAGCCCTGGCAGCCGAACACCGGGGGACAGAAGAAATTTCCCCCCAAGTCAAAACGGTGAACATGATATACGCCACACACATCCCCAGAAAGGAGCGCAAACAAGCACTCAGGCACGTCTACGCGGTAGAGCCAGTCGCCCCAAACTTCAATCCATGGTCATCATTTCCAATCACCTTCGATCAACGAGATCATCCGACTAGTATCTACCACGGCGGTTCGTCCGCACTAGTCCTGGACCCAATCATCGAATGATTCCACCTAACATGAGTCCTGATGGATGGCGGAAGCGGCCTCAACCTACTATATCAGGATACAGTACGGAAGATGGGCATTAATCCCCCGCGAATCAAACCAACAAAGACTACCTTTAAAGGAGTCATACCAGGTGTAGAGGCCCCCTGTATGGGCTCAATCACGCTGGAGGTGGTCTTCAGTTCTCGGGACAACTTCCGAAGCGAAGAGTTAATCTTCGATATCGTCCCCTTCCACAGCGGCCACCACGCACTGCTCGGACGAACCACGTTTGCTAGATTTAACGCAGTGCCACACTATGCTTATCTCAAGCTCAAGATGCCCGGTCCACGTGGTGTCATAATAGTCAATGACAATACGGAACGCTCCCTCCGAACAGAGGAGCAGACCGCCGCCCTAGCAGCTGAAGCACAGAGCCGCCTTCTCAAGCAGCATTTTAACCCACCCGTCGAGCCCTTCGACACCATCAAGCGGGTCCGGACTACACTACAACCGGAGAGTGTAGCTCGTCAAGAGCTCAACTAGCAATTCGGCCTCCGTCCCAGCCCCAACAAGGCACCTTTCTCCGCGGGCCTGATGTCAAGTCCTTTAGAAGGACTGAAATACAACGGAGGCAAGCAACACAGGTGTGTAGGGTAACCTTTATATGTTCTTCTTGACGTTATTCATACTTATTTCTCAGGACCCGCACGCTACGCCCTATTGATGCTGGCATGTTAAATGGCCGGATACTTCTCGCACCATCTGTACAAGATACGCCTTGACGTATCCATCTAGTTATAATAAAAATGGTTCTTGGCCCAATTCCTGTGGTTTCGCTTCTTACTTCGTTTTTATTTTCGATCTGCTTATTTGCTGCATCGACATTCTTTTACGTTTAATATTCGCCAGGGGCTACCTGTCGCCCCACAATATGGCAGCATAGTCCGAACACTTCTTATATATGTTCGGCACCCCGAATTTAGCATTATATGCATTGGCTCTGAATCATGTCTTTGGTCAATAGTTGGGTTGCCTGGCTCCTGTGCTTGCTACCCTACGTTCTGCTCCATCGGCTAGGGTAGTAAAGGGAGAGCTACTGCGATTGTGCCCTGGCTTTGACCAGACGAGCACCTTAGTAGAGAAAGCCGAAAACTGACTGTCATGATGTGGCGAGAGCCGGTCAGCTACTCGAGGGTTACAAATCGTTGGAGATTTTTTCCGTGTTACACGAGAGGTCGGCACTTCCCGATCATATGCTGACAATACTCTAGATTAAACCAGAGGCTGCGCCCATGCTTTATTATAAAACTCCTATGGCTAAGTGCGGGCGTTAAAGCCATAAAGTCTGTTTGCCTTGTTCGTTGCACTAAACAACTCCTTCAAGGACCATGTAATTGGGTCAAGATTGTTTAGATTCCATCCCGAACACATCCGTACTATCTACGTGATGGCAGAAGCGGACGACTGGCCAACCCTCAGATTACACACAACACGGCCGCACAGGAGGAAACAATTCAAAGCATAATAAAATTACTTTACAAAAATTGGCTTTGTTCCCATAATACAAGACAAAGGCAACATGAATACATTTATTCAAATACAATGTACTATGAACATTGCGCCGCTACAAGTCGAGACCCTTCTACAACATCCTCGAAATATCACTCGGGTGTGCGGTGCTCCTTGCCCTCCGGCGGCCCGCTGGCGACTTCAACAGCGTTCATCTTCGCCCACCACATCTTGCAGCGAGCGAAGACCATACGGGCACCTTCAATACAGACGGAGCGCTTGATAACGTCCAGCCGAGGACATGCATTCACCATCCGCCTCACGAGTCCGAAGTAGCTACTCGGCATAGCTTCGGCTGGCCACAGCCGGATTATCACATCCTTAATGGATAGTTCGGCCACCCTATGCAGCTCCACCACCTATTTTAGCTGATCTATGAAGGACACAGGATGCTCTGGTGCCGCATACTGCGACCAGAAGAGCCTCTCTGAAGAACCCCCTCCTTCGGCTCGATAGAACTCCACGGCGTCTGATACACTGCGTGGCAAATCCGCAAAAGCACCTGGGGAACTCTGAACCTAGGTTAGTAAAAGGTACTGCTTCTCCGCATACTTGCTTCGCATCTTAAATGCCTTACCCGCTGTGATCTTCTTGGCCTCCTGGATCTCCTGGAGGGCAGCCTTGGCCTCATTTCGTGCGGTCTCTGCGCTCTGACGAGCCTTGGTGAGTTTGGTCCCTCGAACCGACGCATCATGCTCCAAGGCCTCGCATTTTTTCACCGCATCTTGGAGCTCCTGGTGAACTTCTTTCACCCGGGCATTTAGCTTCTTACGGGTGGCTTGCTGCTGGACAGCCTACTCCTCGGCCTCGCCCAAGGCCTTCTGCACATATCACAATACCGCTGTCAATATACATCGTTTATCCCTTCCCGGACATATAGCAAGTCGTTCCTCACCTTGCTTCTCCTGGAGCCGAGCCTTAACCTCAGCGAGCTCGTTCTCGCTCCGCTCCAGCCTCTGCTTTAGCTCGGAGACCTCGGCAGCATGTGAGGTCGCGGCCAATAGGGAAGCCTGCTTATCAATACATATTCAGTCAGCCTCTTATAATTAAGGATTGATCCCCTGTCTGGTCCTCCTCGCCGAACACCGGACAGCGTCTCAGGGGCTTCAGACTATACGGGGTTTTTCTCTTTTCTTACCTCGAAACTTGTTAACAGGCTGTTGTAGGCTTCATTCAGTCCGTTCTTGGCGGACTGAACCTTCTCGGCCACCGCACCCATAAGGATACGGTCCTCGTCCACGATGGAGGCACTTTGTAGCGCCCCCATGAGGTCATCTGGCGCTCCTGGATGGACAGGAGCCACCGGTGGAAGCGAAGCACCCCCCCTTCTTATAAGGGGGCTGCTCGCCCGATTCCGGAGCCACATGGGTCTCTGGAATCGTATTTGGCTGAGGGCCGAACTGGATACGGCCCTCTTTGCCAGTCTCCATGGGGATTGACTCCCCCATGTGTCCGGTAGTGGAGGTCCCGCCTTGTGGCGCCTCCGGGATAACGTCCTAGGCTCCTCCCTTCGGAGCGGTCCTCTGGGATAACACTTCGGTGTCATCCTTGGCCCCGGGGGAGTAAGCGGGCGGTGGCGACATGGTCGCCATCTCCGACGGAGCTAACGAACCTCCAGATGAGGATCGCTGGATAAGGTCACGGGCCGGACTGCAATAGTGTGGATTAACCATGTTAGAATAATAAAAATAAAGGGTTGGATGTGCGCATAAATAAGCCATGTCCATTACGATGCGGCCTGGGGCCTGGTACGAGGGCGACACTCTGGACTATTGTCTACGTCCCACGCGGTGTCAACCGCTGGGGCACCCTTACCCTTTTTGGGCGCTTGCGCCTCCAGATGTGTCGAGGCCACCCTTTTCTTCTTCTTCTCCTCGGGAGGAGAGTTGTTTTCCTCCTCCTCTTCCTCGTCGTTGTCCTTAGGGACAGAGGAATGGGCCTCGTCGTCTTCGGACGCCGCGTCCGAAGTGCCCTTGCAACGGGGCCGCTTTTGGCCACCTTGGCTTTCTTCTTAGCCTTCTTCTCCGGCGCCGTATATGGCGCCGGCACCAGCATCTTCGCCAGGCGCGGGATGATTGGTTCTTCGGGCAACGGAGCCGGACACTGGATCCGCTTCGCCCTCTCCACCCAGTCCTGAGGAAGCAATACTAAAGTCTCAGACATCATCCTTGAAACATTTAAGTTGGGAGTACATCAAAAGTAACATACCTCGCTGGCGGGGCGGTTACAATTGTGACCACGGTCTGAGTCCGTGGCTGGTGGCCTCTTGTTGCCCTTAAAGAGCAACTTCCAGGCCACTTTGTGAGAAGTATCGAAGAGCCTTTTCAGGGTCGTGTGCTTCTTCGAATTGAATTTCCATAAAGGGCGGCTGCGGCACTGTCATGGAAGAATCTGGCGGATTAGCATCACCTGGATAACGTCGATGGGCTTGATGTCCTTGGTCACCATGCTTTGGACGCGCGTCTGCAGCGCTATCAGCTCGTCATGTGCACACCAGTCCGGACTCTTCTCGACCCAAGAGGTGAGTCGCATGGGAGCGCTGGAGCGGAATTCAGAAGTGGCGGCCGAGGTGGTGCCGCGAGGTTCTGTAATATAGAACCACCGCTTCTGCCATTCCTTTACTGTCCCAACAAAGGTGCCTTTGAGCCATGAGACGTTGGATAGCTTGCTCGGAAGGAAATATGCCCTAGAGGCAATAATAAAGTTATTATTTATTTCCTTATTTCATGATAAATGTTTATTAATCATGCTAGAATTGTATTAACCGGAAACATAATACATGTGTGAATACATAGACAAACATAGTGTCACTAGTATGCCTCTACTTGACTAGCTCGTTAATCACAGATGGTCAAGTTTCCTAACCAGAGACATGAGTTGTCATTTGATTAACGGGACCACATCATTATGGGAATGATGTGATTGACTTGACCCATTCCATTAGCTTAGCACTTGATCGTTTAGTATTCTGCTATTGCTTTCTTCATGACTTATACATGTTCCTATGACTATGAGATTATGCAACTCCCGTTTACCGGAGGAACACTTTGTGTGGTACCAAACATCACAATGTAACTGGGTGATTATAAAGGTGCTCTATAGGTGTCTCTAAAGGTACTAGTTCAGTTGGCGTATTTCGAGATTAGGATTTGTCACTCCGATTGTCGGAGAGGTATCTCTGGTCCCTCTTGGTAATGCACATCACTATAAGCCTTGCAAGCAATGTGACTAATGAGTTAGTTGTGAGATGATGTATTACAGAACGAGTAAAGAGACTTGCCGGTAATGATATTGAACTAGGTACTGAGATACCGACGATCGAATCTCGGGCAAGTAACATACCGATGACAAAGGGAACAACGTATGTTGTTATGCGGTTTGACCGATAAAGATCTTCGTAGAATATGTGGGAGCTAATATGAACATCCAGGTTTCGCTATTGGTTATTGTCCGGAGACGTGTCTCGGTCATATCTACATAGTTCTCGAACCCGTAGGGTCTGCACGCTTAAAGTTTCGGTGACGATTGTATTATGAGTTTATGTGATTTGATGTACCGAAGGTAGTTTGGAGTCCCGGATGAGATCGGGGACATGAAGAGGAATCTCGAAATGGTCGAGACGTAAAGATTGATATATTGGACGACTATATTCGGACATCAGAAAGGTTCCGAGTGATTCGGGTATTTTCGGAGTACCGGGGAGTTACGGGAATTCACCAGGAGAAGTATTGGGCCTTATTGGGCCATACGGGAATAGAGGAGAGAGGCCAAAAGGATGGAGGCATGCGCCCCCCTCTGGTCCGAATTGGACAAGGGGTGCAGCCCCCTTTTCCTTCTCCCTCCCCCCCTCTTTCCTTCTCTCCTACTCCGGAAAGGAAAGGGGAATCCTACTAGGACTCTGGAGTCCTAGTAGGACTCCCCACACTTGGCGCGCCTCCTCTAGGGCCAGCCTCTCCCTCCCTTCTTTATATACAGGGGCAGGGAGCACCTCTAGACACAAGTTGATCTGTTTATCTCTCCCAACCATGTGCGGTGCCCCCCTCCACCATAATCCACCTCGATCATATCGTAGTGGTGCTTAGGTGAAGCCCTGCGTCGGTAGCATCATCATCACCGTCATCACGCCGTCGTGCTGACGGAACTCTCCCTCGAAGCTCTACTGGATCGGAGTTCATGGGACGTCATCGAGCTGAACGTGTGCTGAACTCGGAGGTGCCGTGCTTTCGATACTTGGATTGGTCGGATCGTGAAGACGTACGACTACATCAACCGTGTTGTGCTAACGCTTCCGCTTTCGATCTACGAGGGTACGTGGACAGCACTCTCCCCTCTCGTTGCTATGCATCACCATGATCCTATGTGTGCGTAGGAAATTTTTGAAATTACTACGTTCCCCGACATGCTCACCATGGCGCCTCCGCACTCCGCGTGCTGTCCCTCCACCACCTTCGGCTTCACGTTGAAGACTTTGAGCCACAGCCCGAAGTGGGGATGGACGCGGAGGAAGGCCTCGCACACGACGATGAACGCCGAGATGTTGAGGAAGGATTCGGGGACATATCATGGAAATCTATCCCGTAGTAGTACATTAGCCCGCGGACGAAAGGGTGGAGCGGAAACCCTAGTCCACGGAAGAAATGGGGGGTGAATACCACCCCCTCTATGGGCTCCGGCGTGGGGACAACTTGTCCCTCGGTTGGCAAACGATGGGCGATCTCCTTCAACAAATATCCGGCCGCCCAGAGCTTAGTAATGTCCTCCTCCTTGATGGAGGAGACCATCCACTTGCCCTCACCACCAGATCCGGACATGGTTGCTTGAGTGGAAAGGCGATGAGAGCTTGGGTGTTGGAGCTTGAGATCGGAAAGGCGGAGACAGAGAGAGAGCGTGAGTAAAGGAAGAGGGAATCCTTATCCCCTTATAAAGGCAGCAAATATTAAATGCCTCCTCACTCGCCTTAGGATTTGCCTATTCCCTAGGCCTGTAATAGCGGCACGGTTGAGTTACCCATGCCCGCATTGATTAGAATCCCGCAATAAGGGGGCACGATCTCTATTTTGACAAGACGTGCCAATAGCAACCGTGTCTCAAAGCGTGGGATGGCAGAAGAAAAATGGTTCGAAATTATAACCGGACAAACGTGATGTCGTGTTGGAAAAAAACGCTGTCAATAGATTAGATTTGTGCAAATATTATATTCTCTCTGCGGTTGTGTATGGTGTACGTAACAGGTCAGGATACTATCATTGCATTGGAAGACTATCTTGGAGTTCGGAGAAAAGGGGAACCCGCCTTGCAATTCCGAAGACAATCTGCAAGCCGGACTCCTCGTCATTGAAAGCCAGGTTCAGGGGCTACTGAGGGACTCCCGGACTAAGGGGTCCTTGGGCATCCGGCCGATTATCCTTTGGGCCGTATTGATGGGCTGTGAAGACATGAAGGCCGAAGATTGCACCGTGTCCGGATTGGACTCTACTTGGCGTGGAAGGCAAGCTTGGCGATCGAAAGAATCCTTCTTATGTAACCGACTCCATGTAAACCCTAGATCCCCTTGGTATCTATATAAACTGAAGGGGATAGTCCGGAAAGGACACCACATATACACATTACCATACCCACATAGGCTAGACTTCTAGGGTTTAGCCATCACGATCTCGTGGTAGATCCACTCTGGTAACACTCATATTCATCAATATCAATCAAGCAGGATGTAGGGTTTTACCTCCATAGAGAGGGCCCGAACCTGGGTAAACATTGTGACCCCCGTCTCCTGTTACCATCGATCCTAGACGCACAGCTCGGGACCCCCTACCCGAGATCCGCCGGTTTTGACACCGACAATCATAAATTCCTCTTCCACACAAAACAACCAAAATTGGACTTTGGTTAATGTTTATGGACCATGCCAGGGAGAGCTTAGAGATGCTTTTGTGCATTGGTTATATCATATTCAAATCCCACAAGATGAGCTTTGGTTATTCTTAGGTGGTTTTAATTTCATCAAATCAATGGAGAATAGAAATATGCCAAGAGGTGACACTAATGATATGTTTATTTTCAATGAAATCATTGGCAATCTGGGCCTCATTGAGTTACCTTTAAAAGGGAGGTCATATACCTGGTCAAATATGCAAGAATCTCCACTTTTGGAGCAATTGGACTGGTTCTTTACAACACCTTCATGGACTGGTGAATATCCTAATACCATGGTTTACCCTCTTGCCAAGACTACCTCTGATCATGTCCCTTATGTGGTCTCAATATCCACCTCCATACCCAAAGCTAAGATTTTTCGTTTTGAAAACTACTAGGTAGACATGACTGGGTTCATGGAGTGTGTTGAATGCTCTTGGTCTGCTCCCACAAGGCTAGCCAATTCTGCTGCCATCCTTATTGATAAGTTTAAACGGTTAAGGACAGATCTCAAGAAATGGCACACCGGTTTATCCAGACTGAAGCTTTTGATGAATGCTTGTAATGCAGTTATCCTTGCCTTTGACAACTTAGAAGAGGGCAGGCCTCTGTTCAGACCTGAATTTAATTTCAGAAAGATTGTCAAGTTACATTTGGAGGAGCTTCTTCATCTGTAGTACATTTATTGGAAGCAAAGATGTACCATCAGGTGGATCAAAGTGGGAGAGGAAAACTCCAAGTTTTTTCAAGCAATGGAAACGGGGATATTTAGAAGGAATTCTATTTCCAGCTTAATTAGTGATGATGGTTTGACATTATCCACTCACAGTGAAATGGCTGGACTTCTATGGTCTTCATACAAGGATAGATTGGGAGTTACATGTGGAATTGACATGTTGTTTGACCTTGGGACTTTGATCCAGCCTGTCCCTGGGCTAGAGGTTTTATCTGGGCCTTTTACAGATGATGAAATAAATGAGGTTTTAAAATACTTACCTCTAGACAGAGCACCAGCACCAGATGGATTTACTGGTTTGTTTGTTATGAAGTGTTGGCATATAATCAAGGATGATTTCCTAAAGCTAATATATGACTTCTTGTCACACTCATCCCCAAAATCCTTTCTCCTGAAGGACCAAATGATTATAGGCCAATCTCTCTCACAAATACTTGTCTCAAATTTCTCACAAAACTCCTGGCAAATAGATTGCAGAAAGTCATCCTCACATGCATCCATAAAAATCAATATGGCTTCCTTAAATCAAGGTCTATAAAGGGTTCATTGCATGGAGTTTGGAATACATTCATCAGTGTCGTCAGTCTAAAAGACTAATCCTTATTCTCAAGCTTGATTTTGCTAAAGCTTTTGACACTGTTGAACATGATCTAATTCTGCTTATGTTGAAATATAAGGGATTTGATGCAAAATGGATAGGTTGGATTAAGGAGCTACTTTCATCTAGATCTTCTTCCATCCTAAAAATGGTGTACCTGGCAAACAATTCAACTGTAGAAGATGTGTAAGGCAAGGGGATCCTCTGTCTCCTCTTCTGTTTGTCATTGTTTCTCATCTGCTTCAATCTGTGGTTAACCAAATGCTCCAGCAAGGGTTACTTACCCTCCCAATTCCCTCTAATGACCCAATAGTTCAGTATGCAGATGATACATTGTTGATCATTCAAGCTGACGCGGTTCAACTTCTTTCTCTCAATAATATGTTGCTGGACTTCTCTAAATCAACTTGTTTAAAAGTCAATTTCCAGAAGTCTTGCATTCTTCCCATCAATGTATCACAGGAGGAAACCACCAGATTGGCTGCAATTTTTGGATGTCAGGTTGGGTCTCTCCCTTTTACCTATCTGGGATTGCCTGTGGGTACCACGAAACCCAGGGTGCAAGACCTGGTGCCTGTTGTGGATAGAGTTGAAAGAATACTCTGTGCAAGTTCCTCCCTCCTCTCCCAGGGGACCAGACTTCAACTACTTCTGTCAGTTCTTTCCTCCATGCCAATTTATTTCCTGTGCAGTCTTATCTTGCCAGCTGCTATCATTAAGAAAATTGAGAGAATAATGAGGTATTGTTTATGGAGAGGAAACTTTGACAGCCCTAAACAACCTTTAGCAGCCTAGCTAATGGTTTGTAAACCAAAAGATAAGGGGGGCATGGGGATAATCAATCTTGCAATTCAGAATAAGGCCTTACTCACTAAACATCTGCACAAGTTTTACAATAAGGTTGATATACCATGGGTTTCTCTGATTTGGGACACTTACTCTAATGGAGTGGTCCCTCATGTAACTGTTTAGTGTGGATCTTCTTGGTGGAGAGATATCATGAAGTTAAGTGATGCTTACAGATCTCATTATGTTATCACAATCAATGATGTAAATAGCTCTCTCTTTTGGCATGATACATGGAGCTTAGGTGGAAGCCACCTGCCAATTAAGGATAGATTCCCTAGGCTCTTTTCCTTCTCACTTGATGACAAGATTTCTGTCAGGAATTTCATTGAGGAATTTCATATTGCCACATTCTTTTAGTTGCCACTCTCTCACGAAGCAATGGATGAATTGGTTTCTCTTAATTCTGATTTATCAAGCTTGCAAAGAAAACCTCATGAACCTAATACTTGGTCTTGGACACCTGGAAAAGGCAAATACTCTGCCAAGACTTATTACACACTGGCCCATGCACACCATCCTGATGATGACCCATGTAAATGGATATGGAAGAAAAAATGTGTTATGCAAATTAAGGTTTTTGCTTGGTTGATGCTGAATGATCGGCTCAATACGAGGGATATGCTACTGAGAAGGCATTGGAGAACCGAGGAGGATGAAAATCTATGCCCCATGTGTGGCCCAACTGCATGAGGACAAAGATCATCTATTCTTCAAATGTACTTTCAGCATCAGAGTTTGGAACTACCTGCAGGTTACTTGGTATGCAGGGTTAGCTCCTCGTGACTGTATTTTGGCTGCCAAGAGTACTTTCCATGAACCTTTCTTCTTTGAGGTGGTTTACCTTGCTGCCTAGAGCATTTGGACCACGAGGAATGATAGGATCTTCAGGCATATTAGGCCAACCTTTGGCAGATGGAAAGCCAAGTTCATTCATGACATCACTCTGCACTCTCATAGGATGAAGGCTTCGATCAAGCCACTGCTCCTGTAATGGATCAATGCTCTGCCTTAATCATGTGGCACCTTCTGTTGTATATTTTTATATTTTGTTGTACATGTATAGGTAGGTTTTCTGTTCTCATAGATAGACTTTACTAGTTTTCTTAGCTTGTAATCTTTTTGGCCCAAGGTTAATAAAAGGCTGTGGGGCTGTTGCCTCACAGTGTTCAGTCAAAAAAATAGTAATAAAACTAAACAATCATTTATGCTAAGCTAACGGATAGGTCTTGTCCATCACATCATTCTCTAATGATGTGATCTCGTTCATCAAATGACAACACATGTCTATGGTCAGGAAACTTAACCATCTTTGATTAACGAGCTAGTCAAGTAGAGGCATACTAGGGACACTATTTTGTCTATGTATTCACACATGTACTATGTTTCCGGTTAATACAATTCCAGCATGAATAATAAACATTTATCATGATATAAGGAAATATAAATAACAACTTTATTATTGCCTCTAGGGCATATTTCCTTCAGTGGATTGCCTAGAGGGCTGCGGATGAACTAGTACAGTGCTTGAACAACCTCAGGAGGCAAACCGAGCGACCGATCGATATGGCTGTTAACTGAACCCGGTCGAGCGATTCCTTTGCTACTACTACTAACTAAAGCCGATCGAACCCTACTGCCTTCTTCCCGGTGGGGGGGGGGTTGTGTCCGCGTCCTGGGAACGGGGGTACCCTGACTTGCCTGCCTGCGGCCCATGACGTGGCTCCATCAACGGCCTCGAGAGGGGACGAGCCTCACGAGGCGGATAACACCAAGACCTCCCTGGGGGCGGCCTCACCAGGCTGGCTCCCATGGAGCGGAGATATCAAGGCAAGGTGCACCTTGCGAGGTTCACATGACGTTAGCCATGACGACCAAGGCGAGGCGGGCGCCAGCGGGCGCAGTGTACCAGTTTCCTCTTTGGTGCTAAGGAGGCAAGCGCAGGCACGAAGTCCGGAGGAATCAAGCAAAGGTTTCCTTATCGGTGCAACAAGACCAAGACCGCCAGGATGGCAGGACGGAGGTCATCCCGGAGCCCACCACAGCGTCACCACCAGAGCCTTTTGTAGGCGAAGACTGCTTTTGTCAGGATAACTTGTACTAGTTGCCCCCCTTTGAATTTGGCCGTTGTGGGATCCCTTCCTGCCTACATTTGGGAAGAGTACCAAGGCCACTATATATTGGACTTAGCCACCACCATAGAAGGGGGGATCCAAACCCCCCAACAACGCTCATTGTTCATCCAAACCCCCCAACAACGCTCACTGTTCATCAAGGGAAGGAGGCAGCAAGGTTCGATCGGCTTTAGTTAGTAGCAGTAGCGAAGGAATCGCTCGACCGGGTTCAGTTAACAGCCATATCGATCGGTCGCTCGGGTTCAGTAATGCATCGCCTGCAGTGCAATCGCTCGGGTTTAGTAGGCGAACGCCTCGCTTGGGTTCATTTAGAGCCCAACGCCTCGCACCCATGCACGTACATGTACTTGAGAAATGCGCATCGTACGGCCCCCGACCACCCACCGTAACCAGGAACTCGCTGATATTTTCCTTTCCCTCGCTTCTACCATGGTTTTTTCTTTCACGGACGGCCCAAAGAATGTCATGCAGTTGCGTCTCCGTCCCGCCCACGACGAAAAGCCCATTTTCTGTCATGATTTTTTTCATAGAAGTAGGAGCCCACCATATCTATGATGATACCAGGTGTTGTCACAATTATCGTCATAGAAGTGTCATAAGCATGACAGAATTTTTTTTCGTTCGGCCCAAAATGTCACGGATGTTTCTTTTTTTGTAGTGAAGGGGATCACTGGGTAACCTAAACTTTATTATCTAAGCTAGGAGGCACGTGCAGACTGACAGGGGTTGGCGGCGGCGGCAAGCTAGGGTTCGAGGGGGAGGGGTGAGGCAGTCCTGGATTAGGGGGTGTCCGGATGGCCGGACTATACCTTCAGCCGGACTCCTGGACTATGAAGATACAAGATTGAAGACTTCGTCTCGTGTCCATAAGGGACTTTCCTTGGCATGGAAGGCAAGCTTGGCGATATGGAAATGCAGATCTCCTACCATTGTAACCGACTTTGTGTAACCCTAACCCCCTCCGGTGTCTATATAAACCGGAGGGTTTTAGTCCATAGGACAACATACACAACAACAATCATACCATGGGCTAGCTTCTAGGGTTTAGCCTCTCCGATCTCGTGGTAGATCTACTCTTGTACTACCCATATCATCAATATTAATCAAGCAGGACGTAGGGTTTTACCTCCATCGAGAGGGCCTGAACCTGGGTAAAACTTCGTGTCCCTTGCCTCCTGTTACCATCCGGCCTAGACGCACAGTTCGGGACCCCCTACCCGAGATCCGCCGGTTTTGACACCGACATTGGTGGTTTCATTAAGAGTTCCTCTGTGTCGTCGCCGTCAGGCTTGATGGCTCCTACGATCATCAATGGCGATGCAGTCCAGGGTGAGACCTTCCTCCCCGGACAGATCTTCGTCTTCGGCGGCTTCGCACTGCGGGCCAATTCACTTGGCCATCGGGAGCAGATCGAAAGCTATGCCCCTAGCCGTCAGGTCAGATTTGGAAGTTTAAACTACACGGCTGACATCCGCGGGGACTTGATCTTCGACGGATTCGAGCCACTGCCGAGCGCGCCGCACTGTCACGACGAGCATGATCTAGCTCTGCCGCCGAACAGTGCCCTAGAGGCCGCACCCGCATCGGCTTCGACCCTTAATTCGGAGCCAACTGCACCGATCGAGGATGGGCGGTTGGACGCCGCCTCGGGGGCTGTGATCCCAATGGTGATCGAGCCGAGCACCAGCCCCGCACTCTGCGAGACTCGTGACTCCAAGGAGCCGGACTCCTCTCCGGACTCCGAACCCTCCGCGGCCCTGCTGATCGAATCCGATTGGGCGCCGATCATGGAGTTTACTGCCGCGGACATCTTTCAGCACTCGCCTTTCGGCGATATTCTGAAGACACTGAAGTCTCTCTCTTTATCAGGAGAGTCCTGGCCAGACTACGGTCAGCAAGGTTGGGATTCGGACGATGAAGAAATTCAAAGCCCACCCACCACCCACTTTGTAGCCACTTTTGAAGACTTAACCGACATGCTCGACTTCGACTCCGAAGACATCGACGGTATGGACGCCGATGAAGGAGACGATGAAGAACCAGCACCTATCAGGCCCTGGAAAGCCACCTCGTCAAATGACATATACATGCTGGACACCCCAAAAGAAGGAGATGGCGATGGAACAGCGGAGGATGACCCCTCGAAGAAACAGCCTAAGCGCCGGCGTCAGCGGCGCCGCTCAAAATCCCGCCAAAACAAATACGGTGATTCCAGCACGGGAGATAATAATACTCCGGAAAGCGCCGAAGAAAACCCCCTCCAGCGAGATTTAGCACAGGAGGATGGAGAAACCAGCCCTCATGAGAGAGCGGCAGACAGAGAGGTCGAGGACGATAATTATATGCCTCCCTCCGAAGACGAGGCAAGCCTCGACGACGACGAATTCGTCGTGCCAGAGGATCCCGTCGAGCAAGAGCGTTTTCAACGCAGGCTTATAGCCACGGCAAGAAGCCTCAAGAAAAAACAGCAACAGCTTAGAGCTGATCAAGATTTGCTAGTCGACAGATGGACTGAAGTCCTTGTGGCCGAAGAGCATAAACTCGAACGCCCCTCCAAAAGCTACCCAAAGCGCAGGTTGCTACCCCGATTAGAGGAGGAAGCACTTGATGCGGCCGACCGGCCACCTCGTGGCCGCGACAGAGAGGCCTCTCGGCCCTCTACTCAAGCCGCACCCCGTACCAAGGCATGGGAATATGCGCCGGACTTACGAGATATGTTGGAGGACAAGGCAAGGCAAACAAGATCGATCTATGGATCGCGTGGGCGCCCCACGGCTCGAGATGGTAACCGCCACGCCGGCCACAAATTCGGCAGGGCCGAACACAGTAGACAAAGCTCATTGGATCTACGTCGTGATATAGCCCAGTACAAAGGCGCCGCGCACCCACTATGCTTCACAGACGAAATAATGGATCATCAAATCCCCGAGGGTTTCAAACCCGTAAACATCGAATCATATGATGGCACAACAGATCCTGTGGTATGGATCGAGGATTATCTCCTTCATATGCACATGGCCCACGGTGATGATTTCCACGCCATCAAATACCTCCCACTCAAGCTTAAAGGACCAACTCGGCATTGGCTTAACAGCTTGCCAACAGGATCAATCAGTTGTTGGGAGGACCCGGAAGCCGCATTCCTCGACAATTTCGAGGGCACTTATGTGCGACCCCTAGACGCCGATGACCTAAGTCACATAATTCAGCAGCCAGAGGAATCGGCCAGGCAATTCTGGACACGGTTCCTAACAAAGAAAAATCAAATAGTCGACTGTCCGGACGCTGAGGCCTTAGCAGCCTTCAAGCACAATATCCGTGACGAGTGGCTTGCCCGGCACCTTGGACAGGAAAAGCCGAAGTCTATGGCAGCACTCACGACACTCATGACCCGCTTTTGCGCGGGAGAAGACAGCTGGCTTGCTCATAGCAACAATATGACCAAGAACCCAGGTAATTCGGATACCAGGGACAGTAGTGGCAGGTCGCGTCGCAACAAGCAGAAGCGCCGCATTAACGGCGACAATGCTGAGGATACGGTAGTTAATGCCGGATTCAGAGGCTCTAAATCTGGTCAGCGGAAAAAGCCATTCAAAAGGAATCCTAGGGGCCCGTCCAGTTTGGACCGAATACTCGACCGCTTGTGCCAGATACATGGCACCCCCGAAAAGCCTGCCAATCATACCAACAGGGATTGTTGGGTGTTCAAGCAGGCAGGCAAGTTAAACGCCAAAAATGAAGACAAGGGGCTGCATAGCGATGACGACGAGGAGCCCCGGCCGCCGAACAACAGTGGACAGAAGGGTTTCCCCCCACAAGTGCGGACGGTGAACATGATATACGCAACCCACGCCCCCAAAAGGGAGCGGAAGCGCGCGTTAAGGGACGTATACGCGGTAGAGCCAGTCGCCCCAAAGTTCAACCCATGGTCCTCCTGCCCGATCACCTTTGATCGAAGGGACCATCCCACTAGCATCCGTCATGGAGGATTCGCCGCATTGGTTCTAGACCCAATTATTGACGGATTTCATCTCACTAGAGTCCTTATGGACGGCGGCAGCAGCCTGTAGCTGCTTTACCAGGATACAGTGCGGAAAATGGGCATAGATCCCTCAAGGATTAAGCCCACCAAAACGACCTTTAAAGGCGTAATACCAGGTGTAGAGGCCAACTGTACAGGCTCAGTCACACTTGAAGTGGTCTTCGGATCTCCGGATAATTTCCGAAGCGAGGAGTTAATCTTTGACATAGTCCCATTCCGCAGTGGCTATCACGCACTGCTCGGGCGAACCGCATTCGCCAAGTTCAATGCGGTACTGCACTACGCATACCTTAAGCTCAAAATGCCAGGCCCTCGAGGAGTAATTACGGTCAATGGAAACACCGAACGCTCCCTCCCAACGGAGGAGCACACGGCGGCCCTTGCAGCGGAAGTACAAAGCAGCCTCTCCAGGCAGTTCTCCAGTCCAGCCATTAAACGACCGGACACCGTCAAGCGCGCCCGGAGTAACCTACAACAAGACCGCCTGGCATGACCTGAGCAGGCGTAGCAATGCGGCCCCAACCCCAGCCCTCGCAAAAATGTGATACCAGTACTTCGCGTACATAACTACGCTCTAGAAATACCATGGGTACAGGGGGGAGGGGAACCATCACGACACGCCCGAAACACGGCTTAAACCGCACCAGGGGCTGCCGATTTTTTAATTTTCTCTTACTTTCAGGACTCCACTCTTCAGAAGGCCCGTTCGGCAGTTCAATGGCTGAACAAACGATGCAAGAACCAGGGAAGCAGACAAGCCACGCCGCATTACGGAACTCCCAGGTGGTCTCTATCACGAGCAGTATACCTGTTTCGCATACTATTTCGCAGCTTGCCCCTGGAACGGACACGTTAGATAGTCCAACCTTTTGCTTATCGCATTATTTGTATCGTTTTTCTTTGATCGCAGCCCTCTTTAATACACAATGCATAGCTTTTGTCTATTTTTGCATTACTCTTTTTTAATATATGTTCCTTAACGACATGTTGCATCCGTACACTTTGGTACGACCAAAATATGCCAGGGACTTTAGTACCCCTCAATATGGTGTGAGAAGTCCGAACACTTTAACAAGTGCGGCACCCCGAACTTATAGCATTATATGCATCGGCTCCGAATCATGTCTTGGGTCAATAGTTGTGTTTGCCCGGCTCCTATGTTTTGGTGCCTTATGTTCCGCTATATCGGCTAAGGTAGCACTAGGAGAACCATTGCGATTGTGCCCCAGTTGAGCTGGGTCGAGCACCTCAGTGGAGAAAGCTAAAACTGACTGTCATGATGAAGCGAGAGCTGGTCGTTGTTCGAGAGGTATTTCGAGTCCCTAAAGACTTATGCCACTTAGAGCGAGGAGCCGGCTCTGTCCGGCCAAGCCGTGGATAGCGCCCCGAACTCGGTCTTCCGAATACTAGGGGCTTCGCCGAAATTTAAAATTATAGAATTCTATGGCTAAGTGAGAGTGTTCACGCATTATAGTCCGATTGCCTTGTTCATTGGGCTAAGCGCCTCCCTCGAAGGACCCAAACATGGGAATAAGAGCGCTCAGGTTTATCCCCGAACACCCCAGCACTAGCGGCACGGGGGCAGAAGCCGACGACTTGCCATCTCTCAGAATTGACAAACAGCCGCACATAAGGTAATATTTTAAATTCCAACAGCATTGCTTAGCGCATATGAACAAGTTTTCAGCGCACAGGACAAAACGAGCAAGTTTCACTCAAAAATTACATCCCTAGAACATTCATCCGCCACAAGGCACGCACCCTTCAGAACATCCTTATAATAATTTTCGGGCTTGCGATGCTCTTTCCCCGGCGGTGGCCCGTCCTTCACAAGCTTCTCAGCATCCAGCTTGCCCCAGTGCACCTTAGCACGGGCAAGGGCCCTACGGGCACCTTCAATGCAGACGGAGTGCTTGATGACTTTGAGCCTTGGACAGGCCTCCACCAGCCACCGCACCAGCCTGAAATAGCTCCCAGGAAGAGCCTCTCCAGGCCACAGCCGAACTATGAGGCCCTTAATGGCCTGTTCGGCCGCCTTGTGGAGCTCGACCAGTTGCTTCAGCTGGTCGCTCAGGGGCACGGGGTGTCCGGCCTCAGCATATTGAGACCAGAACACCTTCTCTGTCGAGCTGCCCTCCTCGGCTCGATAGAATGCGGCAGCATCGGACACACTCCGGGGAAGATCTGCGAACGCTCCTGGAGAGCTCCGGATTCGGGTAAGTAACAAGTAACTCAGGTTTATGTGTTTGCTTTGCATAAAGAATGCCTTACCCGCTGCTATCTTCTTCACCTCATCCAACTCCTGGAGGGTCTTCTGGGATTCGGCCTTGGCAGACTTGGCATTTTCAATAGCCACCGCGAGCTCGGACGCTCGCGTCTTTGAGTCAAGCTCCAAACTCTCATGTTTTTCCATGAGAGCCTGGAGCTCTTGCTGCATCTTGCCAACCTCGGCCTCATACTTCTCCCTCTCAGTGCGCTCCGTGGCCGCCCTCTTCTCGGCCTTGACCAGCGCTTGCTTAAGGGTTGCCACCTCAGACGTGGCCCCTACAATAGCCACGATAATCCTATCATTTTTTGCAATTGCACCTCTATACATATATTTAAACAAGGTATTTCTTACCTTCATTGTCCTCGAGCTGCTTCTTGGCATGCCCGAGCTCTTGCTCGGACCGCTCGAGGTTCTGCTTTAGCATGTCCACTTCCGCAGTCAGTGCGGCGGACGCAAGCAGAGAAGCCTGCATACGCATATTGACTCCTTTTTGTTAGACTCCTGCGAATTTTATTTGATCCACTATCCGGCTTTTCTTCCCGAACGCCAAACAGAGCATCAGGGGCTACTGTCTATGCGGTAATATTATTTACACATTCTTTACTTACCTCAAAGCCTATTAAAAGGGTAGTACAAGCTTCAGTCAGTCCGCTCTTGGCGGACTGAACCTTCTGGACCATCGCACTCATAATGGTGCGGTGCTCCTCGTCGATGGAGGCGACTTGGAGCGCCTCCAATAGATTGTCCGGCGCCTCTGGTTGGACTCTGGAACCTTTGAAGGTTCCAGAGTGGTGTCCGGCCTACAGCCGGACTTGGAGCCCTGGGGGGGTTTCATCCCCTTTACTCCTGGAGTCCGGGAGGTCGCCTTGCGGCACCTCCAGGACCACCTCCTCCCGGCTTGGAACCTGTTGGGATAACACTTCGGTGTCATCCGTAGGGCGGGGGGAGGAAGCCATCGGAAGCGAGTTCCCATCCGACGAGTCCAGTGAGCCGCTCGACGACGCGTCGAGCCGGTCTTTGGGTGGGCTGCATAAACATATTCGACATAAGGGAAAGTTGTGCAATAAACAAATACTATGAATTACTCTGGTATCCGGATACTTACGATTTTGCCAGGGGCTTGGCCCTGGGCGGCCACTCCTCTCCGCCGTCGTCGGCGTCGGTGGAATAGTCCGAAGGAAGGGTTTTCCCCTTCTTGGACCCTCCGGCCTCCCCAGAGAGGGCGGCCTTCCTTTTCTTCTCTCCTCCCGCTGGAGGGGGAGAGGTCTCTTCTTCTTCCTCCTCGTCTTCACGGGAGGAATGCGCCTTGGAACCGTCGGATGATGGATCCGACACCTCCTAGCGCCAGGCACTCTTTCGAGTCCCCATGGCCTTTTTCGCGGCCTTCTTCTCCGGCACCACATAGGGTGCCGGAACCAGCAGCTTCACCAAGCAAGCGTCCGCTGGGCCTTCGGGCAAAGGAGCGGGACAGTTGATCTGTCCGGAAGTCACCTGCCAATCCTCTCAAAGGTAAGGGAGCTTAGATCCCGCATGGAGTCAAACTATGAAAAACTGATACCCTGTAAAAGGAAAAAACAGCTTACCGCATGAGCGTGACGCTGTGTACTGAATCCGCGATCCTCGGTAGCGGATGCGGGGGCCTCGGCACCCTTGAAAAGCACCTTCCAGGCATCTTCGTACGTCGTGTCGAAGAGCCCGCTCAGAGTTTGGTGCCACGCCGGGTCGAACTCCCACAGGTTGAAAGCCCGTTGTTGACATGGGAGGATCAGGCGGATAAGCATAACCTGGACTACGTTGACAAGTTTGAGCATCTTGTCCACCAGGGTTTGGACGCATGTTTGGAGTCTGGTCAGCTCTCCTTTTTTACCCCACGACAGGCCCGTCTCCTTCCAGGAGGTGAGCCGCGTAGGGGGTCCGGATCGAAACTCGGGGGCTGCGACCCATTCAGGGTCGCGCGGCTCAGTGATGTAAAACCACCCCGATTGCCACCCCTTCAAGGTCTCCACAAAGGAGCCCTCGAGCCATAATACATTGGCCATCTTGCCCACCATGGCGCCTCCGCACTTTGCCTGGTTGCCATGCACCACCTTCGGCTTGACATTGAAAGTCTTGAGTCATAGGCCGAAATGGGGGCGGATGCGGAGGAAAGCCTCGCACACGACGATAAACGCCAATATGTTGAGGACAAAGTTCGGGGCCAGATCGTGGAAATCCAGGCCATAGTAGAACATGAGCCCCCGGACAAATGGGTGAATAGGGAAGCCCAGTCTGCGGAGGAAATGGGAGAGGAACACCACCCTCTCATGGGGCCTAGGGGTGGGGATGAGCTGCCCCTTTTCGGGAAGCCGATACGCAATGTCGTTAGACAAGTATCCGGCCTTCCTCAGTTTTTTGATGTGTCTCCTCCGTCATCGACTCGCCTCCCGCTCCGGACATGGCTGGAGAAGGTTGAGGTGGGGAGTGCGGACATGGGTGCTGGAGCTCGAGTGCGCGAGAATGGATAAGGAAGGGAGGAAGAAGACGTAGGTGAAAAGGTGGATTCTTATCCCCTTATATGGGTGGACGCAACTACGTGTCCCCACCAGCCTGGTAAAACTCGCTTATCTCCAAGCGCCGTAATCAATGGCGCGGTTGGGTTACCCACGCCCGTATTGATGAGAATCCCGGAATAAGGGGACACGATCTCTGCTTTAACAAGACGTGCCAAGGAAACCGCCTCGCATGACGCGCTGAGGTGGGATAATGAAACGACTCGGATGGCTTGGCCGTGGTGTGTCACACTACGGAATATGTCAGCAGATTAGATTTGTGTAAATATTATTCTCTCTATGGCAATATGTGGAAACTTATTTTGCAGAGCCAGACACTATCTTTGTGTTCAAAATCTTCTATGAAGTACTTGGAGGAGGAACCCGCCTTGCAATGCCGAAGACAATCTGCGCGCCGGACTCGTCGTCATTGAAGCCTGGTTCAGGGGCTACTGAGGGAGTCCTGGATTAGGGGGTGTCCGGATGGCCGGACTATACCTTCAGCCAGACTCCTGGACTATGAAGATACAAGATTGAAGACTTCGTCCCATGTCCGGAAGGGACTTTCCTTGGCGTGGAAGGCAAGCTTGGCGATACGGATATGCAGATCTCCAACCATTGTAACTGACTTTGAATAACCTTAACCCTCTCCGGTGTCTATATAAACCGGAGGGTTTTAGTCCGTAGGACAACACACACAACAACAATCATACCATAGGCTAGCTTCTAGGGTTTAGCCTCTCTGATCTCGTGGTAGATCTACTCTTGTACTACCCATATCATCAATATTAATCAAGCAGGACGTAGGGTTTTACCTCCATCAAGAGGGCCCGAACCTAGGTAAAACTTCGTGTCCCTTGCATCCTGTTACCATCCGGCCTAGACGCACAGTTCGGGACCCCCTATCTGAGATCCGCCGGTTTTGACACCGACAAGGGGCGAGTGGGGGGTGCTATGGCGGGGAGGTGGTGTTTGAGGATATGTCGCGGCTACTGGAAATTTTGGTAATGGTGTGGAGATGGTGGTGGACGAGGGAGGGCGACAGTTCAAATGTCTCGGCTACTAGAATTTTGCTATAAGATCGGTGGTGTTGGATTGGGGGCGGCGGTTGAAATACCGCGGCTACTAAAATTTGGGTAAAGAATTTATGCGGGGCGGGAGCACCCAAGATCACACACTGTCCAATAAGAATATGCGTGTATGATAATATGGAAAAGCGACAGAGCAAACTATTTTTGCATCGCTCAAGGCGGATAGTTTGTTTTTAGAGTTTTAGCTTGCTGGTCTATCGCACACGGTTCGTCCTAAGTTTCATACGTAGGCGTGGAATTCATCTTAAATAAACTACCCTCCTTTAGCTTGCGCGGGTGGTCATTTTACAGCGCACTAGCATTGCACACAGTTAAGCCAGTACCACCCTTGCTTGCGCTTCCGCAGTCATGGTGATTCACAATGCACTTGCATCGCACACAGTTAAGCCAGTACCACCCTTCCTCACGCTTGCGCGGTCATGATGATTTTAGAGCGCACTTGCATCACACTCGGTTAAGCCACTACCTCCACCCTTTCTCTCGCTTCCATAGTCGTGGTGATTCACAGCGCACTTGCAACATACACGGTTAAGCCACTACCTACACCCTTTGCTCGCGCTTGCGCAGTCGTGGTGATCTCACAATGCACTAGCATCGCACACGGTTAATCCACTACCTGCACCCTTGCTCGCGCCTGCGTGATACATCTCCAACGTCTCTATAAATTTTTATTGTTCCATGTTGTTATATTATCTGGATGTTTTACAATCATTTTATAGCAACTTTATATCTTTTTGGGACTAACCTATTGACATAGTGCCTAGTGCCAGTTGCTGTTTATTGCTTGTTTTTTACTTCGTAGAAAATCAATACCAACCGGAGTCCAAACGCAGCAAAACTTTTTGGTGATTTTTTATGGACCATAAGACACCTGTTGGGCCAAGAAAGTGCCTGAGGGGAGCTCCGAGGGGAGCACAACCCACCAGGGCGTGCCTGGGGGACCAAGCGCGCCCAAGTGGGTTGTGCCCACCTTGGTGGCCTCCCGAACCACCTCTTTGCTCTATAAATACCCCAATATTCCAGAAACCCTAGGGGAGTCGATGAAAATCAATTCCAGCCGCCGCAAGTTCTAGAAACCATAGATCCAATCTACACACCATCACAGACGGGTTCACCATCCTCATTGGTACCTCTCGGCTGATGCATGAGTAGTTCACTATAGACCTACAGATCCATAGTTAGTAGCTAGATGGCTTTCTCTCTCTCTTTTGATTCTCAATGCAATGGTCTCTTGGAGATCTATTTGATGGATCTTTTTTGCGGTGTGTTTGTTGGGATCCGATGAACTTTGAGTTTATGATCAGATATATGTTTTAATCCATAAAAGTTATTTGAGTCTTTTGATCTCTTATATGCATGATTACTTATAGCCTCGTATTTATTCGTTGAATCTTTGGTTTAGTTAGGCCGACTAGATCGATTTTTCTTGCCATCCGAAGAGGTGCTTTGTGATGGGTTCGATCTTACGGTGCTTGATCCTAGTGACAGAAGGGCAACCGACACGTGTATATCGTTGCTATTAAGGATAACAAGATGGGGTCTATTTCTACATAGATAGATCTTGTCCACATCATGTCATCGTTCTTATTGCATTACTCCGTTTCTCCATGAACTTAATACACTAGATGCATGCTGGATAGCGGTCGATGTGTGGAGTAATAGTACTAGATGCAGGCAGGAGTCGGTCTACTAATCTTGGACGTGATGCCTATATAATGATCATTGTCTGCATATCATCATGATTATTTGAAGTTCTATCAATTGCCCAACAGTAATTTGTTTACCCACCGTACGCTATTTTTCTCGAGAGAAGCCATTAGTGAAATCTACGCCCCCGGGTCTCTTCTTTATTATATTTGCCTTCACGGTCTATTTTTAATTGCTTTTATTTTCAGATCTATTAATCCAAAAATACAAAAATACCTTGCTGCAATTTATTATTATTTATTTTATCTCGCGTTCCCGCGAGATCTATTTATTGAATCTACTACAATTTTACCTATGTTTCTACCCATGAGGGATTGACAACCCCTCTCTTACGCGGGGTTGCAAATATTTGTTCTTTTGTGTGCATGAGCTGTTTACGTGGTGTTGCATGATTCTCCTACTGGTTAGATAACCTTGGTCTCATCACTACAGGAAATACCTACCGTAGTCGTGCTGCATCATCCCTTCCTCTTTAGGGAAATACTGACGTAGTTCAAGCCGCATCAATGCACGGCCGTGGTGATTTCAAAGCGCACTTGCTTCGCACACGGTTAAGCCAGTACACCCATGTCCATTGGGTGTCATATGAGTCTTCATAGCAAAAAAATGTGAGAGGGGGTCAGAAGACATCCACACCAGCATGTGGCCCAAATATATATGAATGAAAATGATGGTGTGTGATGTTCAAAATTCCAATGCACAACTTGGACCACCCCGGCCCATGGTTGGCCGCGTCTTCGAAGATCGGTGAGAGGGGGCAGAAGTCAAGAACCACCTGGAAGTGGCCAAATATATGTAGGAATAGAGGGTGTGGTGTTTAAATACACAATGCACAACTTTGGTGGCAGCTGCCTCGAAAACTGGAAAGTCCCCTTGGATATATCTATAATGACATAATGTCATAGCTACCTAGCTAGGGTGGTTGACACACCACCCACTCCGTGTCGGTGGGACAGATGCACGTAGTGATACTTTGGTCATACATGCATGTATGCATGACCTACCATAAGACGGACTAGTGAATCTATTGCTTGGTCAAACGATAATTGTTGTTGTCGATTAAAAATGGATAGAACATATATATACCACTTGGGCCAATAGATTGGACCATCATAAAAAAATCACATGAGAGGGGCCATAAAACCAGTACCGCCTGCATGCGGCCCAAAATGATGTACGTTGGACGGGGTGATGGGTTTTCAATATCAAATAATGTACAATTTAGATGTGGCGCCTGCCTCTCGATACACACAACCACCATGAAAGCCAAGTAATTAAGGATGAGATGCGCATGGTATGGTGTTGGTCCAACCCACCAATCCGAGTGTGTGGGAGGGAATCCCGAGAACGCATGAGCTCGAACTTTTCTCGAACGACATGTGATGGTGACCGGCCCTAACACGAACTAGGAGGAATCCATTCATGCATGGCCAACACATACCCCTCTTTATCGGTCAAAGGGATATATATAGATAGATCCGGTGTAATGACCCGAGACCGACGCTCCAGATGCCTTCCATCTACTCCAAGTTTCTTTGTGTGATTTCTTTGTTTGTTGCATTCATCATTGCATCATTTGCATTGCATCATGTCATCATGCAACCCTTTTTAAAACCCAACTAAATAAATTGCATAGATCGTTGATCTATTGAAAGAGAGGGAATTCACATGGTGATTTATCTTTATAACATATCCTCCCAATATTCTTAGGGAGCTAATAAATATTCCACTATTTCAGAATCACCCTTAAACATGAAGAGATTGATTAGATAGGAAGTTCCTCCTCGTTACCTGATTCATCATAATAAACACTAGGAGGATATTGGAAAATATTTTCCCTTTCATTAGTACACTCTTCATATTCCATTTGTTTTCTTGTCTTTAGGTAGTTCGCAATATAAGGATTCTCAATGCAATTTACTTCACAAAACATATAAATTTCCTCTAGATCCAATTCAAGTAATCTCTTGAGATTTGGAAAATCCTTAGTTATATGTTTCATTTCTTCATACCCCTAAAGAACACTAAGCTCTTTATGATGCTCAAGGGTAATTAAGTTATCACAATTTTTGGACACGATTTGATCCTGAAAGTATTTGTGTTGGAGATTTCAATGACCACGTTCATTGCAAAGTTCACAAGGATGGCCAAAAAAATTAGATCTTTCGGCACAATCATCTAGCTTCTCTTGCAACCTTTTAGTTTCTAAATATTTATGCTTCTTACAAAATATATCTTCCCTTTTTGGTGTGCAAAGGCACTCCCAATTCACTCCGCAAAAAGTGACTTGCTTATAAGACACATTTTTTTCATGACTTGTGCAATCATCATTAGCATTTTGGATATTTTCAAAGAATTCATACTAACAACATTGCAATCATGCTCATCATTCAAATATTTTGTGCCAAGCATTTTATTGGCTTCTTCTTCTAATAGTTGAGCACAATTTTGCGAAAAATCATTTTCAAGAAAGACATTATAAAGATGATCAATAATATTATGCAACCTCAATTCCATTTTTATGTGGTTTTCTTTTATAAACCAAACTAGTGATAAAACAAGAAACTAAAAGAATCAATTGCAAGATCTAAAGATATAACTTCAAGCAATCACCTCCCCGGCAATGGCGCCAGAAAAGAGTTTGATGTCTACTACGCAACTTTATTCTTGTAGACACGTGTTGCGCCTCCAAGCGCAGAGTTTTGTAGGACAACATCAATTTTCCCTCAAGTGGATGACCTAAGGTTTATCAATCCGTGAGTGGTGTAGGATGAACATGGTCTCTCTCAAACGATCCTGCAACCAAATACAAGAAATCTTTTGTGTCCCCAACACACCCAATACAATGGCAAATTGTATAGGTGCACTAGTTCGGCGAAGAGATGGTGATAAAAGTGTAATATGGATGGTAGAAATATATTTTTATAATCTGAATAAATAAAAACAGCAAGGTACCAAATAGTAAACGGGCGCAAAAACGGTATTTCAATGCTTAAAAACAAGGCCTAGGGTCCGTACTTTTGCTAGTGCAATCTCTCAACAATGCTAACTTAGTTGGATCACATGGTTATCCCTCAAAGTGTAACGAAGAATCACTCTCGAGTTCCTATTAGCGGATAACAAAAGATAGGAATTGTTTGTAGGGTACTAAACCACCTCAAAGCTATTCTTTCCGTTCGATCTATTCAAGAGTTCGTACTAAAATAACGCAAAGCTATTTTTTCCGTTCGATCTATCCTATAGTTCATACTAGAATAACACCAAAGCATATTCATATTCATAATACTCAGTGCACACAAAGAACTACAAGAGTGCCCCAAGATTTCTTGTAACGCCCCAGATACAACTTCCCATAGTCGTAACTCAAACTCTTTCCTTTTCCGGAGTTGCGACATGAGATTCCCTTCGTGGTTGGGTTTTTGTCTTCGTTTTGCATTTTGTTCATGTCATGCATTTCATATCATGTCATCATGTGCATCTCATTTTCATACGTGTTCGTCTCATGCATCCGAGCCTTTTCCCCGTTGTTCGTTTTGCAATCCAACTCTCCTACGTGCACCGGCGTCCCCCATTTGTCTCTTTTCGTGAGCGAGTGTTAAACGTTCTTGGAATGGACCGAGATTTACCAAGTGGCCCTGGTACACCACCGAAGGTTCATCAAAATTCTTGATTTCTTTTGTTCATCTTTCTTTTCCGGAGTTCCAAGTTTTTCCACATTATCTTGTCGTGAAGCTCCATCTAAATCATCGCAAGGCTTCGCCTTTTGTTTTCAACTTCTCTTTCCTTTCATTTGATCATCCTTTTGTTACCGGAGTTGTTCATGGAGGCTCTACATGATGGTTCATAAAGGATTTAATTCCTTCTCCAAGTGTTCATCGAGATTCTTTTCAGAGGAGTTCAAGAATTCTTCATCTTGCATTCCAAAGTGCAATTCTTTCTACCTTATCTTTTGGGATGGTGATATGCCATTCTTAACAATTTTCTTTCATGTTTCATGATTCACAAGTTGTTTAAGAATGAGATATTTTAAACCCATCATTTTCTCTTCATTTAGGAGATGGTTTGCAACCCGTCAACCTCTTCATTGGAGTTATCTTAGGTTATATTTCACCTAAAGCCTTCCCTAAGGAATGTTGCTTATTGTGGTGTCTATCAATGATCCAAGTTTTTCTCCTATCCCATCAGCGAAAGAAGTTTTTCATCTCCTCATCGATCTGAAGCAAGCAACTGTTTCCATTTGTGGCAGGTTGTCACCTCATTATTTTGAGATGTGTTCCATAAGACCATATCAAGCTTATCTTTTCGTTGTTGATAATCCAACAACTCTGTTCTAGCATTTGTTGAAAGCGTGCTCTCCCACGATCTTGTTTCCCTCCATTCATTCCATTCCATTCTTTCATTTCTTCCGGAGGCATTGTGATGTTTCTCTTTTCTCTCATCATCTCGAATGGTGAGGATTGTGTTCTTTTCATGCTTATCCATTTAACTGGAGTGTTGTGCCCTCTGCTCATGTTCTTTTCGCCATATCAAGTCTTGCATCTCTTTTCAACCGGAGTGTTGTCCAAATTTGTTCTTCCTTGTTCCTCTTTTCTAACGGAGAGTTGTCAACTTCGTTCATCTCCATGGTATTCTTTTCTCGAAATGGCTTAACCCTTCAAGGTTCTTTGGTTTCACTCGTTTGTCAAAGAAGCAACTTAGTTTTACCTCTTCTATTCCTCTTCCTTTTCCCCTCCAGTGCCATCCTAGATCTCAGGACGGGATCCTCTCGTAGTGGTGGAGTGTTGTAACGCCCCAGATACAACTTTCCATACTCGTAACTCCAACTCTTGCCTTTTCCGGAGTTGCGACATGAGATTCCCTTCGTGGTTGGGTTTTTGTCTTCGTTTTGCATTTTGTTCATGTCATGCATTTCATATCATGTCATCATGTGCATCTCATTTGCATACGTGTTCGTCTCATGCATCCAAGCCTTTTCCCCGTTGTCCTTTTCACAATCCGACTCTCCTACGTGCACCGGTGTCCCCCTTTTGTCTCTTTCCGTGAGCGGGTGTGAAACATTCTCGGAATGGACCGAGATTTACCAAGTGGCCTTGGTACACCACCCATAGACCTCCTGTCAAATTTCATGCCATTTGGAGTCCGTTTGATACTCCAACGGTTAACCGGGGAACCGTAAAGGCCTCGTGTGTGTTGCAGCCCAACACCCCTCGAAAACAGCCCAATAACCCATCCAAACTTCTTCCATGTCCTCCGCCATCGGATCACGATCGCGTGGGCGAAAACTACACCTCATTTGGACACTCCTACCTCCTCCTACCTATATATATGTGACCCTTCTCGAATTTTCACGGACGAACCCTAACCTCCTCCTCGCATCCGCGCTGCGCCGGACATGTCCGCCGCCCTCAGCCACATCGCCCGGACCAATCCCAGGGCGACACGTCAGCTCTGCCGCCTCCCACGCCCAATCGCAGCATGCCACCTCACCGCATCACCGCGCCTCCCGCGCCCAATCGCAGCGTGCACCTCACCGCATCACCACGCCTCCCGTCGGTGGCCCGCCAGGCCCATCTCGGGCCCTCCTGGGCCCGGGTCACCTCCATCGCTCCCCACGAATGGTGCGCGAGCAACTCCCGCAGCGCGCCTCCCTGTCTCCCGAGCACTGTCATCGTTCTCGCCGGCGACCAGCGGCTGCGTCGGCCCCGCCGCCCGTTATCGGCATGGGAGCACGTGCTCCACCGGAGCTCCACCACCTTGCACCACCGGCCCCACCGAGAGGAGTCCCCGAGGAAACATCGGCGAGCACACCGCCGTCCTCCGTCCGTCCGCCGCCGTAGTTTCCCTGCCGCCGCCTCGCCCTCGGCTTCCGCGCCCCCCGGGTCCCATGGCCGGCCTCGGGTTCCGCCGATCTGGATGGCCTCGTCCCAGATCCGGTCCGGGTGGATGAGATCCACGAGGACACTGATCCAAACGGCCTCGCTGCGTCCGGGATCCCCTCGTCCCGCACGTCCTCGTCCCTTTGACCTCTTCCGCAGGTTGATTTCTCTCCAAGTCCCGAATCCCTGCAGTATTTTTATGCTATGTTCATCATGCCATAACTCCATGCCCATAGCTCTGTTACATGCACACGATATATCAAAATGTTCACTGGGAGATGCTCTTCATTTCATTCCATAGTGCCTTGTTTCTTTGAGTCCATCTTGATGCCCAAATCACTGATGCAAGAGTGCTATAAATTGTTAGGTGTTGTTCCTTAGCAGATTATGATGATTTGTCATTTTTGTCAAATTTGTTGTGTGCTGCATATGGGCATGAGCTCTACATGTGTTTTGGGCTATGCCATGCCATCTTTACAGGGGTGCTTGCGATGTCTTTTTGTGACCAATGTGGTGACTAGCGCAAGCATGCAAAGTAGCTTTTGTGATATTGCTGATTTCAGGGACTTTGTATTTTGCTAAGTCCTTGTTCTGCTGTTATTTTTATGCCATGTAAACATGATGCTATAGTGAGATGCATGCTTATTTTGAGTTGCTTCAGTAAGGATGATTTGGACATATGGTTGTGCTATATCCATACATCCCCATGGTTGCAATTATGGAGTGCTGTAGCATGTCTTAATCTTGCTCTACTTTTGCTATAAAGTGTTCCTGGAAGATTGTTTACATGTTAATCATTTTGCCATGGTCGTTGTAGTTGATCCATGCATGCTTCTAACTTGCTCTTGACATGGTTAGCTGCATGAACATGTCATATTGCTGTAGGTATGCTTGTTTTGTCATGCAATGCCTTGTGGTGACTGAATCGAGCTCGCAAAGATGCCTTCATAATACTGTTTATGCCATGCTCTGTTTTCTGCTAAGTCTGAAACTATTAATAAAACTTGCTATGTTTACATGGGTGCCATCATATTTTCTGTGCCTTTTTGGCTCATGATCAGTAAGGGACTTTTGTTCTATGTCTTGAGTATATCACTGCCATGTGCTTTGTTGCTATGTTGGAAGGCAGTTGCTTAGTTTCTTGTTGCATTCTAGATGGCATCATGCTGTTAATCGCAGAATTGTGCCATTCTTGTTTTTCTTGCCATTTGCAAACCGTGCATCCGATTCCGGTGATCTTTATATCATTTTGACCGAAATCATCTCATGTTTCCAGCGGCACACTTGGTTTGCCATGTTGATTCCTGGTTCAATCTTTCCCTTCCGAAGCACACATATGCATTGCATATCACATCCCGCATGTCATGCCATGTTTTGCATCATGTTGATTGTGCATTGCACCGTGATTGATTGTTGGCCCTTTGCTTGTGTTCTTGCTTTGGGTAGAGCCAGGAGATGAGTACGTGATCGAGGAACCTATTGAGTACATTTTCTTGGATAAAGCTTCCGACAACTCTGAGAACTTTGCAGGCAAGATGACTATACCCTCGAAATCACTTCTATCTTTGCTTTCTAGTTGCACGCTCTTTTGCTATGCCACGATACCTACCACTTGCTTTATCATGCCTCCCATATTTCCATGTCAAGCCTCTAACCCACCTTTCCTAGCAAAACGTTGTTTGGCTATGTTAGCGCTTTTGCTCAGCCCCTCTTATGGTGTTGTTAGTTGCAGGTGAAGATGGAGTTTGTTCCATGTTGGAACATGGATATTGTTGGGATATCATTATTATATCTTATTAACTTTAATGCACCTATATACTTGGTAAAGGGTGGAAGGCTCGGCTTTATGCCCGGTGTTTTGCTCCACTCTTGGCGCCCTAGTTTCCGTCATACCGGTGTTATGTTCCTTGATTTTGTGTCCCTTACACGGTTGGGTGTTATGGGAACCCCTTGACAGTTCGCTTTGAATAAAACTCCTCCAGCAAGGCCCAACCTTGGTTTTACATTTGCCTAACAACCTATCACCTTCCCTTGGGTTCCGTAGACTCAAGGGACATCTTTATTTTAACCCCCCGGGCCAGTGCTTGTCTAAGTGTTGGTCCGAACCTGTCAGCCGCCGGTGGCCACCAGGGGCAACTCTGGTTTGGCCTACCGGAATCTTGGACAATCCGGTGTTGCCCAGAGAACGAGATATGTGCAGCTCCTATCGGGATGTCGGCGCATCGGGCGGTCTTGCTGGTCTTGTTTTACCATTGTCGAAATGTCTTGTAACCGGGATTCTGAGACTGATCGGGTCTTCCTGGGAGAAGGAATATCCTTCGTTGACCGTGAGAGCTTGTGATGGGCTATGTTGGGACACCCCTGCTAGGTTTTGAACTTTCAAAAGTCGTGCTCGCGGTTATGGGCAGATGGGAATTTGTTAATATCTGGTTGTAGAGAACTTGACACTTAACTTAATTAAAATGAATCAACCGCGTGTGTAGCCGTGATGGTCTCTTTTTGGCGGAGTCCGAGAAGAGAACACGGTCTCATGTTATGCTTGAACGTAAATAGCTTCAGGATCACTTCTTGATCATTATTAGTTTCTTGATCGTGCTTTGCTTCTCTTCTCGCTCTCTTTTGCGTAAGTTAGCCATCATATATGCTAGTGCTTGCTGCAGCTCCACCTCACTACCCTTTCCTACCCATATGCTTAAATAGTCTTGATCTCGCGGGTGTGAGATCGCTGGGTCCTCATGACTCATAGATACTTCCAAACAGATGCAAGTGCCGATGATGCTAGTGCAGGTGACGCAACCCGGCTCAAGTGGGAGCTCGATGAAGATCTTGATCGTTGTTTTGTTTCGCTTCCTGTTGATCAGTAGTGGAGCCCAGTTGGGACGAGTGGGGATCTAGCATTTGGGGTTGTGTTTCTTTATTTTGGTTCCGTAGTCGGACCTTGATTGTATTCTGTATGATGTACGATATATTTATGTATTGTGTGAAGTGGCGATTGTAAGCCAACTCTTTATCCCTTTCTTATTCAGTGCATGGGATGTGTAAAGATTACCCCTCTTGCGACAAGCCTACCATGCGGCTATGCCTAGAAGTCGTGCCCCGACACATGGGAGATATAGCCGCATCGTGGGTGTTACAAGTTGGTATTCAGAGCCTTCCCCGACTTAGGAGCCCCTACATGATCGAATCGCTGACGTTGTCGTGTCTAGAACAAAAAATTTTGAGTCGTAGGATTATATATATCGGAGAGTACGATTCTTTTTACTCCCCACTCCCTTTGTCGCTCTGGTGAGGCCTCCTGACGTAGAGTTTTGACTCTTCTCTCGTCATATTTCACGAAACAAATTTTAGAATCACGCGGGTATCTTGGAATCGTTCCGATAGTCTTGTGACGAGAACATTGTTCTTGGTGCCTCCTGACATTTAAGGGTTGTGGCAGTGTCCTAGGGAGTTGAGCTCCGAGGTGTTGTTGTCACAATTTTATCGTTGTAGTTCTGGAATACCTAAGTTCGCCGACATTGAAAATCTCCTTTATGCAGTTGTTGGTGAGATAACCTCGACGCCACCCAATACTAGGGCGGGAGTTCTAGAGTATTGCCATGACTCGTATAACGGATGATTTTCAAAGGTTGAGGTAAATGATTTCCGGAGGGTTCTTGGTTATGTGTTGAAGGATGGATACAGCTGGATGTAGGATTTGCTAGTAAACCTGATTGCATAACAAGAAAGTTTCGGGAGTTTATAAGTGGGAATTCAAGTAGCTCCTAGAATATCTTTCCAACAGACACATGATATGATATGGGATCTATCATATGTTTGTTTCCGGCTTATTCTGCAAGCCAATCCTTTGTTTTGTTTTGAGTTGTGGTATTCGAGTTGCTTCAATGTCAAGTGTTGATTCCATTCCTTTCCTAAGTGGTGTTCTCATATTTCTATGGGAGTGCTAATCCTTTTCGATCATTGAGATGGTCATGCCAATTCTTTTTCAACCGGCGTGTTTCTCTTCAAGCGAATCCTATCATTTTAAACATTCGCAAGATCAACTCTTAATATTCTCTACGGTGTTCGTTTCATTCGTCCCAAGTTGTCTTTGTTTTTCCCGCCCTCCCACCCTTTCTTTTCCTCAAGGACTCGGATTTCTGAATCAAGTATCCATCTTACAAATGTGAAGTTTCTTCATTCTTTCCTCAATGTTCTTATCCAGTGATTCTCAGGAAGATACTAACAGAGTTTCAGGTTTATCATTCTTCATTCTCTTTTCTTCTCTAGTGGATTCAATTCAAGCTTTCGGTGTTGATCATTCCTTTCCTTGTTTCAAATGCTTCCCCATGCTGGTGCACCTCTTAATCATCCACTTCTCGCCATTCTTTTGTTCAGGAGTGTTGAAGACATCTCAGAAGATTCAAGTTTCCATTCTCAATTCGCTCAAGTTCTTTTGAGGATGTTATCTCATTCAAGCCATTTAATTCAACTGGCGCAAATCTCTCTTTTAATTTGTTCAACCGTGTCTTTTTGAGTGGGCCCTAACCCACAAGTCTTTTCCCAGGATCTTACCTGACTCTTCTTATTTTCTCGGAGTTATTCTCAAAGTTTGACATAAGAATGAATTATCTTCAGTCATGTGTCTTTCTCCAAACATCTTTCAAATTCTTTCATCATTGGCTCAACATCTTCGCTTTTGATTCTCCCGGAGTGTCTAAACAATTCATGGTGGTGTTTCTCATCATCATTCTCGGATTTGAAGACTGAAGAAGTGTTTCCTCTAAATCTTGCTCCATTCTCTCGAAGATTCATGGTTCTATCTTGATGCCATCCTTTCATAATTGTTTTTGATTGTGAGAATTATTTTCACCCATCTAGAGCAATTCAAGAGTCTTTTCAGTTTGATTCTCCGAAGGCCATCATTTCGGGTTTATTCATTCTTAGCATTGCGCTCTCGTTCTCCAAATCCTACCGGTGCATCATTCAAATATTCTCTAATCAAGCATCTTATTTCTTTTGCTAATTCTTCACGGTGTTTCGCTATCTTTTCTTCATTCGTTTTCAATTCTTACGGTGGCTCATTCAAGATTTCTCTTCCTTCATTATCATTTCAACTTATTCGTTGTTTCAATCCTACCGGTGGTTCGTCGAAGACCTTCTCAAGTTTACGCTATATCTCTCTTAATCCTTTCAACGAGAATAAGTAGTATGCCAAATCCGTTGCTTGTCATCAATTTAATTGATGAAGGATAAGCATAATGCAATTCTTGTTCTTGTTTCATCCAAGTGATTAATTCCTTATTCCGGAGGTTCATCAAAATTCTTGATTTGTTTTGTTCATCTTTCTTTTCCAGAGTTCCAAGTTTTTCCACATTATCTCGTCGCGAAGCTCCATCTAAATCATCGCAAGGCTTCACCTTGTGTTTTCAACTTCTCTTTCCTTTCGTTTGATCATCCTTTTGTTACCGGAGTTCTTCATGGAGGCTCTACATGATGGTTCATAAAGGATTTAATTCCTTCTCCAAGTGTTCATCGAGATTCTTTTCAGAGGAGTTCAAGAATTCTTCATCTTGCATTCCAAAGTGCAATTCTTTCTACCTTATCTTTTGGGATGGTGATATGCCATTCTTAACAATTTTCTTTCATGTTTCATGATTCACAAGTTGTTTAAGAATGAGATATTTTAAACCCATCATTTTCTCTTCGTTCAGGAGATGGTTTGCAACCCGTCAACCTCTTCATTGGAGTTATCTTGGGTTATATTTCACCTAAAGCCTTCCCTAAGGAATGTTGCTTATTGTGGTGTCTATCAATGATCCAAGTTTCTCTCCTATCCCATCAGCGGAAGAAGTTTTTCATCTCCTCATCGATCTGAAGCAAGCAACTATTTCCGTTTGTGGCAGGTTGTCACCTCATTATTTTGAGATGTGTTCCATAAGACCATACCAAGCTTATCTTTTCGTTGTTGATAATCCAACAACTCCGTTCTAGCATTTGTTGTAAGCGTGCTCTCCCACGATCTTGTTTCCCTCCATTCATTCCATTCCATTCTTTCATTTCTTCCGGAGGCATTGTGATGTTGCTCTTTTCTCTCATCATCTCGAATGGTGAGGATTGTGTTCTTTTCATGCTTATCCATTTAACTGGAGTGTTGTGCCCTCTGCTCAAGTTCTTTTCGCCTTATCAAGTCTTGCATCTCTTTTGAACCGGAGTGTTGTCCAAATTTATTCTTCCTTGTTCCTCTTTTCTAACGGAGAGTTGTCAACTTCGTTCATCTCCATGGTATTCTTTTCTCAAAATGGCTTAACCATTCATGGTTCTTTGGTTTCACTCGTTTGTCAAAGAAGCAACTTAGTTTTACCTCTTATCTTCCTCTTCCTTTTCCCCTCCGGTGCCATCCTAGATCTCGGGACGAGATCCTCTCGTAGTGGTGGAGTGTTGTAACATCCCAGATACAACTTTCCATATTCGTAACTCCAACTCTTGCCTTTTCCGGAGTTGCGACATGAGATTCCCTTCGTGGTTGGGTTTTTGTCTTCGTTTTGCATTTTGTTCATGTCATGCATTTCATATCATGTCATCATGTGCATCTCATTTGCATACGTGTTCGTCTCATGCATCCAAGCCTTTTCCCCGTTGTCCTTTTTGCAATCCGACTCTCCTACATGCACCGGTGTCCCCCTTTTGTCTCTTTTCGTGAGCGGGAGTTAAACGTTCTCGGAATGGACCGAGATTTACCAAGTGGCCTTGGTACACCACCGGTAGACCTCCTGTCAAATTTCGTGCCATTTGGAGTCTGTTTGATACTCCAACGGTTAACCGGGGAACCGTAAAGGCCTCGTGTGTGTTGAAGCCCAACACCCCTAAAAAACGGCCCAATAACCCATCCAAACTTCTTCCATGTCCTCCGCCGTCGGATCACGATCGCGTGGAAGAAAACTGCACCTCATTTGGACACTCCTACCTCCTCCTACCTATATATATGTGACCCTTCTCGAATTTTCGCGGATGAACCCTAACCTCCTCCTCCTCCACGCGTCCGGACACGTCCGCACCGCGCCGGACATGTCCGCCGCCCTCAGCCATGTCACCCGGACCAATCCCGGGGCGACACGTCAGCACCGCCGCCTCCCGCACCCAATCGCAGCGTGCCACCTCACCGCATCACCGCGCCTCCTGCCGGCGGCCCGCCAGGCCCATCTGGGGCCCTCCCGGGCCCGGATCGCCGCCATCGCTCCCCGCGCATGGTGCACGAGCAACTCCCACAGCGCGCCTCTCCGTCTCCCGAGCGCTGCCGTCGTTCTCGCTGGCAACCAGCGCTGCGTCCGGCCCGCTGCCCGTTACCGGCATGGGAGCACGCGCTCCGCCGGAGCTCCGCCGCCTTGCACCACCGGCCCCGCCAAGAGGAGTCCCTGAGGCAACGCCAGCGAGCATGCCGCAGTCCTCCATCCGGCCGCCGCCGTAGTTTCCCTGCCGCCGCCTCGCCCTCAGCTTTCATGCAGCCCGGGTCCCATGGCCGGCCTCGGGTTCCGCTGATCTGGACGGCCTCATCCCAGATCCGGTCCTGGTGGATGAGATCCACCAGGACACCGATCGAAACGGTCTCGCTGCGTCCCGGATCCCCTCGTCCCGCATGTCCTCGCCCCGTTGACTTCTTCCGAAGGTTGATTTCTCTCCAAGTCCCGAATCCCTGCAGTATTTTTATGCTATGTTCATCATGCCATAACTCCAAGCCCATAGCTCTATTTCATGCACACGATATATCAAAATGTTCACTGGGAGATGCTCTTAATTTCATTCCATTGTGCCTTGCTTGTTTGAGTCCATGTTGATGCCCAAATCACTGATGCAAGAGTGCTATAAATTGTTAGGTGCTGTTCCTTAGGAGATTATGATGATTTGTCATTTTTGTCACATTTGTTGTGTGCTACATATGGGCATGAGCTCTACATGTGTTTTGGGCTATGCCATCCCATCTTTACAGGGGTGCTTGCGATGTCTTTTTTTTTATCAATGTGGTGACTAGCACAAGCATGCAAAGTAGCTTTCGTGATATTGCTGATTTCAGGGACTTAGTATTTTGCTAAGTCCTTGTTCTGTTGTTATTTTTATGCCATGTAAACATGATGCTACAGTGAGATTCATGCTTGTTTTGAGTTGCTTCAGTAAGGATGATTTGTACATATGGTTGTGCTCTATCCATTGATGCCCCTGGTTGCAATTATGGATTGCCCTAGCATGAGTTAATCTTGCTCTACTTTTGCTATAAAATGTTCCTGGCAGATTGTTTACATGTTAATCAATTTTACCATGGTTGTTGTAGTTGATCCATGCGTGCTTTGAAATTTCTCTTGCCATGGTTAGCTTCATGAACATGTCATCTTGCTGTGGGCATGCTTGTTTTGTCATGCAGTGCCTTGTGGTGAGTGAATCGAGCTCGCAAAGATGCCTTCATAATATTGTTTATGCCGTGATCAGTAAGGGACTTTTGTTCTATGTCTTGAGTATATCACTGCCATGTGCTTTGTTGCTATGTTGGAGTGTAGTAGCTTAGTTTCTTGTTGCATCCTAGATGGCATCATGCTGTTAATCGCAAAATTGTGCCCTTCTTGTTTTGCTTGCCATTTGCAAACCGTGCATCCGATTCCGGTGATATTTATATCGATTTCGACTGAAATCAACTCATGTTTCCAGCGGCACACTTGGTTTGCCAAGTTGATGCCTGGTTCAATCATTCCCTTCCGAAGCACGCATATGCATTGCATATCACATCCCGCATGCCATGCCATGTTTTGCATCATGTTGATTGTGCATTGCACCGTGATTGATTGTTGGCCCTTTGCTTGTGTTCTTGCTTTGGGTAGAGCCGGGAGACGAGTACGTGATCGAGGAACCTGTTGAGTACGTTTTCATGGATCAAGCTTTCGACAACTCTGAGAACTTTGCAGGCAAGATGACCATACCCTCGACATCACTTCTATCTTTGCTTGCTAGTTGCTCGCTATTTTGCTATGCCACGATACCTACCACTTGCTTTATCATGCCTCCCATATTTCCATGTCAAGCCTCTAACCCACCTTTCCTAGCAAAACGTTGTTTGGCTATGTTATCGCTTTTGCTCAGCCCCTCTTGTGGTGTTGTTAGTTGCAGGTGAAGATGGAGTTTGTTCCATGTTGGAACATGGATATTGTTGGGATATCATTATTATATCTTATTAACTTTAATGCACCTATATACTTGGTAAAGGGTGGAAGGTTCAACCTTATGCATGTGTTTTGTTCCACTCTTGCCACCCTAGTTTCCATCAAACCGGTGTTATGTTCCTTGATTTTGCGTCCCTTACGCGGTTGGGTGTTATGGGAACCCCTTGACGGTTCGATTTGAGTAAAACTCCTCCAGCAAGGCCCAACCTTGGTTTTACATTTGCCTAACAACATATCACCTTCCCTTGGTTTCTGCAGACTCAATGGTCATCTTTATTTTAACCCCCCCCTCGGGCCAATGCTTGTCTAAGTGTTGGTCCAAACCTGTCAGCCGTCGGTGGCCACCAGGGGCAACTCTGGGTTGGCCTACCAGAATCTTGGACAATTCGGTGTTGCCCTGAGAACGAGATATGTGCAGCTCCTATCGAGATGTCGGCGCATCGGGCAGTCTTGCTGGTCTTGTTTTACCATTGTTGAAATGTCTTGTAACCGGGATTCCGAGACTGATCGAGTCTTCCTGGGAGAAGGAATATCCTTCATTGACCGTGAGAGCTTGTGATGGGCTAAGTTGGGACACCCCTGCAGGGTTTTGAACTTTCGAAAGCCGTGCCCGCGGTTATGGGAAGATGGGAATTTGTTAATATCCGGTTGTAGAGAACTTGACACTTAACTTAATTAAAATGAATCAACTGTGTGTGTAGCCGTGATGGTCTCTTTTCAGCGGAGTCCGGGAAGAGAACACGGTCTCATGTTATGCTTGAACGTAAGTAGCTTCATGATCACTTCTTGATAATTATTAGTTTCTCGACCGTGCTTTGCTTCTCTTCTCGCTCTCTTTTGCGTAAGTTAGCCACCATATATGCTAGTGCTTGCGGGTGTGAGATTGCTGAGTCCTCATGACTCATAGATACTTCCAAACAGATGCAGGTGCCGATGATGCCAGTGCAGGTGACGCAACCCATCACAAGTGGGAGCTCGATGAAGATCTTGATCGTTGTTTTGTTTTGTTTCCTGTTGATCAGTAGTGGAGCCAGTTGGGACGATCGGGGATCTAGCATTTGGGGTTGTATTTCTTTATTTTGGTTCCGTAGTCAGACCTTGATTGTATTCTGGATGATGTATGATATATTTATGTATTGTGTGAAGTGGCGATTGTAAGCCATCTCTTTATCCCTTTCTTATTCAATACATGGGATGTGTAAAGATTACCCCTCTAGCGACAAGCCTACCATGCGACTATGCCTCTAAGTCGTGCCCGACACGCGGGAGATATAGCTGCATCGTGGGTGTTACATTTCTACCGGAGAAACAAGGACAAGAATGTGCATCAACCCCTATGCATAGATTACCCCAATGTCACCGCGGGAATCCGCAAGTTGAGGGCCAAAACATATATCAAGTGAACCAATACGACACCCCATTGTCACCACGAGTATTCAATTGCAAGACATATATCAAGTGTTCTCAAATCCATAAAAGTATTCAATCCGATAACCACGAAATCTTAAAGGGAAAAACTCAATTCATCACAACAAGATAGAGAGGGGAAAACACCATATGATCCGACTATATTAACAAAGCCCACGATACATCAAGATCGTGACATCTCTAGAACACGAGAGAGAGAGAGATATTAAACACATAGCTACTGGTACAAACCCTCAGCCCTGAGGGTGGACTACTCCCTCCTCATCGTGGTAGCCGCCGGGATGATGAGGATGGCCACCCGAGATGATTCCCCCATCCGGGAGGGTGCCGGAATGGGTCTAGATTTGTTTTTGATGGCTACGGAGCCCTGCGGCGGCGGAACTTCTAATCCAGGTTAACCCCGAAGGGTTTCGAAATATTTGGAAATTTATAGTGCAACGAGGGGGTGCGGGAGGCCACTAAGGTGGGCACAACCCACCTGGGTGCGCCAGGGGGCCCTGGCACGCCCTAGTGGGTTGTGCCCCCCACGGGGCACCCCCAAGGTGCTGCTTTGGCCCATCGGGAGTCTTCTGGCCCATAAAAATCCACAAAAAATTTCGCGGTGTTTGGACTCCGTTTGATATTGATTTTCTACGATGTAAAAAACAAGCAAAAACAGCAACTGGCACTGGGCACTGGATCAATATGTTAGTCCCAAAAAATGATATAAAGTTGCTATAAAATGATTGCAAAACACCCAAGAATGATAAAATAACAGCATGAATACTTCATAAATTATAGATACATTGCAGACGTATCAGCATCCCCAACCTCAATTCCTACTCGTCCTTGAGTAGGTAAATGATAAAAGAAATAATTTATGAAGTGTGAATGCTAGCAAAGTGCACAAGTTTGATCAATGATATTTTCAATCACTTTTCCTAGCATCATAACAACAACTCTTTCTTATGAAACTTCTCATGTTATAGTCGCAACCAATTCACATGTTAAGGTTCATATAATGAATTCTCTTGAAACTCAACAACCTATGTTCTTAGTCACCAAGCAATTGCAATTCAAGTTATTCAACAGAGTTTAAGTAAGAGCTCCACATACTCAACCATCATATAGTCTTCTATGATTTCTAACACTCACCGCGTACACATGAGCAAAACTTTTTAGCCGGATACATAGAAAGATAGGGGCTTATTGTTTTGCCTCCCAACGTATTCACCTCAAGGGTGATGTCAACAATAATAACTCATGCTACCCATATTCAACAGGACATATGTGCCTAGATCTTTCCTCACCACATGATGCTTATCAAAAGATAAAATAAAATGGAATAGAGAGGAATACTTTGACTCTTTGCATAAAAGTCAAGACTGAAAAGTAAAAGATAGGCCCTTCGCAGAGGGAAGTAGGGTTTGTAGAGATGCCAGAGCTCAAAGCAAAAATTGAGAGATAAAAACACTTTGAGAGGCATACTTTTCCCACCAATGAAAACTACTTAGAGCTCCCAACACTTTCCATGCTAGATATATCATAGGTGGTTCCCAAACAGAAAATAAAGTTTATTCCTTTTTCCACCATACTTTCACTTTCCATGACTAACCGTATCCACGGGTGCCCTCCATACCAACACTTTCCAACAAATTTATTATTTGACAACATAAAGTAAATTCATTTTTCATTTCAGGACTGGGCATTCGTAATACCTTTGCGTTACTCTCGTGCAATGACAAGTGAATAAACACTCATCGTGTGAATAACATCTAGCATGGAAAATATTGGCCACCCCTCACTGCCTCGCGAGTGGTACGAGCACACAAAAGAGAAATTTATTTTGAAAATTAGAGATGGCATATACAAATTTGCTTAGAATGGCAAAAGAATACCGCATATAGCTAGGTATGGTGGACTCTTGAAAATAAGATTTGGGTTTTAGGGTTTTTGGATGCACAAGTAGTATCTCTAATTGGTGCGGAATTTTTGGCTAGCAAAGATGGGGGGAAGCACCGCATGTTGAAGGATCTATGACAATATAACTTCTATGTGAATATGAACAAACATAAACCATTACGTTGACTTCCTTGTCCAACGTCAACAATTTTGGCATATAATATTTTGATGGGGGCTCACAATCACAAAAGATTTCCATGATAGTGTATTTATATGTGAAAGTTCTCTTCCCTATACTAATTATTCATGAATTGCTTGTATGACCAATATTGTGATTGTCAAGACTCAAAATATTTCACTTTCTAAACCCAATGTGAATCTCCCACTAGGCATGATATAATTTCAAATTCATGACATTCAATTTATTCAACAATTTACTCATAGGATATAAATGAAGCACAAGAGTAAATGACATAGAAAAGAGCTTCATTGACGGGATGTGAATGCATCTTACTTAGCCTCCCTGGCAACTATTTGAGGACTCTATTTTATTTAAAAACTTTCACATCTAAGTATTTGATTAAAACAGCAAGCAAGACAAAATAAAATGACATTCCAAGGATAGCACACATCATGTGAAGAAGCAAAAACTTAGGCTCAACAAATATTAACCGATAATTGTTGAAGAATAAAGGTGGGATACCTACTGGGGCATCCCCAAGCTTGAGCTTTTTTTCTCCTTAATTCCTCTCATATCGCGGTTTTCCTAAATCTCGAAAGCTTCATCCACACAAAACTCAACAAGAACTCGTGAGATAAGTTAGTATAAACCAATGCAAAAACCTTATCATTCTCTACTATAGAAAACCACTAAAATTATTATTCCACATTGCATACTAAATGCCTCTGCATATTTAATTCTCCTATCCTCAAATAAGATCATTAAACAATCAAACAAATGCAAACAATGCAAACATAACAACAATCTGCCAAAACAGTACAGTCTTTAATGAATGCTAGAGTATCAATACTTCCCTAACTCCAAAAGTTATGAAAATTTACCAAAATGTAGAAAATTTATCAGAGACCATTTTGCAAAAAGTTTCAACATTTTATCACATTCTTTCTTTTCTAGGGAATTTTTGCAACAGCGTTAAACTTTCTGTTTTCAAACACCAACATGTATACTTGCAAAATAAGTATGGCAAAGGCTATCATTGCCATTTTTGTTGAAATAAAAGATGCAAAACATTATTATTAATAACAGTAAGCAAATACTAACAAAATAAATTGACGCTCCAAGAAAAAAACATATCATGTGAAGAATGAAAACATAGCTCCATGTGAGGTTACCGATAATATTGGAGACGAAAGAGGGGATGCCTTCCGGGGCATCCCCAAGCTTAGTTGCTTGGATCTTCCTTGAATATTTACTTGGATGTTCCTTGGGCATCCCCAATCTTAGGTTCTTGTTACTCATTATTCTCCTCATATTGATATCTCACCCAAAACTTGAAAACTTCAATCACACAAAACTTAACGGAACTTTGTGAGATAGGTTAGTATGATAAAGAGCAAACCATTCCACTTTTGGTACTGCCAAAGACAAGATTCACAATTGTTCTCATACAATGCCTACTATATCATATCATTTCCACAATTTATATTGAGCAATATAAGCCATGGAAACTAGAAAACAAGCAAACTATGCATTGAAAACAGAATCTGTCAAAAACAGAACAGGCTGTAGTAATCTGTACTCAAACCATACTTCTGCTACTCAAACAATTATGAAAAAGCATGAAAACCTGGGAAATTTGTATATTAATGTTCTTCAAAAAGAATCAGAATTTTATCACACTTCTGTTAAAAATGAGAATTGTTTTCCTGAGCGCAAAAGTTTCTGTTTTTCAGCAACATCAAATCAACAATCACCGTAAGCTAACCCAAAGGTCTTACTTGGCACTTTATTGAAACAAAAGCTATAAAAGATGATTACTAAAGTAGCCTAATCATGTGAACACACAAAAAAAGTAGGTAAAAGTGTTGGGTTGTCTCCCAACATGCCCTTTCTTTAATGCCTTTTAAGCTAGGCATGACGATTCCAATGATGCTCGCATAAAAGAAATGAATTGAAACATAAAGAGAGCATCATGAAGCATATGACTAGCACATTTAGGTCTAACCCACTTCCTATGCATAGGGATTTTGTGAGCAAACAACTTACGGGAACAAGAATCAACTAGCATAGCAAGGCAAAACAAGTGTAACTTCAAACCAATCAACACATAGAGAAGAAACTTGATATTATTGAGATATGTAAGGGCATAAGTTCCTTTCTCATAATAATTTTCAGAGGCATCATGAATGAATTCAACAATATAACCAGCACATACAGCACTCTTTTAATGGTGCACAAGCATAGAAGATTTATCACTCTTTATGGCATAGATATCATCATAATAATCATCATAGATAGCAACTTCATTGTCATAATCAATTGAAACCTCTTCCAAAATAGTGGATGTATCACTAAATAAAGTCATGACCTCTCCAAATACACTTTCATCAATATTGTAATTAGATTCAACACCCTCCAAACTAGTGGGATCACTACTACCTAGAGTTGACACTCTTCCAAACCCACTTTCATCAATGTAATCATCATAAATAGGAGGCATGCTATCATCATAATAAATTTTCTTATCGAAAGTAGAAAGAATCAAAGGATCATATTCATTAAGCAGAGCATCCCCAAGCTTAGGAAAAGCATTATTTCCAGCAAAAAAAATTCAAACATATCATACTCATCAAACATAGCATCCCCAAGCTTGTGGTTTTGCATATCATCACAATCATTCTTATCAATAGCATGAATGGCACCAATAGTATAGCAAACATTATTATCATATTCTTCCAAGCAAGTGCTAAACAGATTTTCAAGATCATAAGGGATATCATTGTCTTCGCAATCATAATCATCACAACAAGCAATAGGCATAACAAAATCATCATCAATATCATAATCCTCCATCAACATATTTGATTCACTTTCATGAGGCACGATGGTGATGGAAGCAACATTATTTGGGAGAGATACCTTTTTACCTCTATTCTTTCTTCTTTTCTTCTTCTTCACCACACCATGTGTGGGTTTAATTAATTATTTCAAGCTTCTTGTTGAAGAGATTGATTGGATAGGAAATTCCTCCTCATTACCTGATTCATCATAATAAACACTAGGAGGGTATTGGGAAATATTTTCCCTTTCATTAGTACTCTCTTCATACTACATTTGTTTTCTTGTCTATAGGTAGTTGGCAATATAAGGATTCTCAATGCAATTTACCGCACAAAACATATAAATTTCCTCTAGATCAAATTCAAGAAATCTCTTGGAATTTGGAAAATCCTTAGTTATATGTTTCATTTCTTCATATCCCAGAAGAGGAATAAGCTCTTTATGATGCTCAAGGGTAATTAAGTTATCACAATTTCTGGACACGATTTGATCATGAAAGAATTTGCATTGGAGATTTAAATGACCACGTTCATTGCAAAGTTCACAAGGATGGCCAAAAAAATTACATCTTTCCGCACAATCATCTAGCTTCTCTTGCAACCTTTTTGTTTCCAAATATTTATGCTTCTTACGAAATCTATCTTCCCTTTTTGGTGTGAAAAGGCACTCCCAATTCACGCCGCAAAAATGACATGCTTATAAGAAACATTTTTGTCACGACTTGTGCAATCATCATTAGCATTTTGGATATTCACAGAATTCATACTAACAACATTGCAATCATGCTCACCATTCAAATATTTTGTGCCAAGCATTTTATTGACTTCTTCTTCTAACAATTGAGCACAATTTTCAGAACCATCATTTTCAAGAAAGACATTATAAAGATGATCAATAGTATTATGCAACCTCAATTCCATTTTTATGTAGTTTTCTTTTATAAACCAAACTAGTGATAAAACAAGAAACTAAAAGATTCAATAGCGAGATCTAAAGATATACCTTCAAGCACTCACCTCCCGGCAACGGGGCCAGAAAAGAGCTTGATGTCTACTACGCAACTTTATTCTTGTAGACACGTGTTGGGCCTTCAAGCGCAGAGTTTTGTAGGACGGTAGCAATTTGCCCTCAAGTGGATGACCTAAGGTTTATCAATCCGTGAGAGGTGTATGATGAATATGGTCTCTCTCAAATGACCCTGCAACCAAGATAAGAAATCTCTTGTGTCCCCAACACACCCAATACAATGGCAAATTGTATAGGTGCACTAGTTTGGCGAAGAGATGGTGATAAAAGTGTAATATGGATGGTAGAAATATATTTTTATAATCTGAATAAATAAAAACAGCAAGGTAGAAAATAGTAAACGGGCACAAAACGGTACTTCAATGCTTAAAAAGAAGGCCTAGGGTCCGTACTTTCGCTAGTGCAATCTCTCAACAATGCTAACTTAGTTGGATCATTTGATTATCGCTCAAAGTGTAACGAAGAATCACTCCCGAGTTCCTATTAGCGGAGAACAAAAGATAGGAATTGTTTGTACGGTACTAAAACACCTCAAAGCTATTCTTTCCATTCGATCTATTACAGAGTTTGTACTAAAATAACGAAAAGCTATTTTTCTGTTCGATCTATCTAGAGTTCGTACTAGAATAAGACCAAAGCAAATTCATATTCATAATACTCAATCCACACAAAGAACTACTAGAGTGCCCCAAGATTTCTATCGGATAAACAAGGAAAAGAACGTGCCTCAACCCCTATGCATAGATTACCCCAATGTCACCATGGGAATCCGCAAGTTGAGTGCCAAAACATATATCAAGTGAACCAATACAATACCCCATTGTCACCACGAGTATTCAATTGCAAGACATATATCAAGTATTCTCAAAATCCATAAAAGTATTCAATCCGATAACCACGAAATCTCAAAGGGAAAAACTCAATTCATCACAACAAGATAGAGAGGGGAAAACACCATATGATCCGACTATATTAACATAGCCCGCGATACAGCAAGATCGTGACATCTCAAGAACACGAAAGAGAGAGAGAGAGAGAGCTTAAACACATAGCTACTGGTACAAACCCTCAGCCCCGAGGGTGGACTACTCCCTCGTCATCGTGGTGGCCGCTGTGGTGATGAAGATGGCAACCGGAGATGATTCCCCCCTCCGGCAGGGTGCCGGAATGGGTCTAGATTGGTTTTCGGTGGCTACGAAGCCCTGTGGCGGCGGAACTTCTAATCTAGGTTAACCCCGAAGGGTTTCCGAATATTTGGGAATTTATAGTGCAAAGAGCGGGTGCGGCAGGCCATCGAGGTGGGCACAACCCACCTGGGCGCGCCCTGGTGGGTTGTGCCCCCCTCAGGGCACCCCCCCAGGTGCTGCTTTGGCCCATCGGCAGTCTTCTGGCCCATAAAAAATCCACAAAAAGTTTCGCGGTGTTTGGTCTCCGTTTGATATTGATTTTCTGTGATGTAAAAAACAAGCAAAAAACAGTAACTGGCACCGGGCACTAGGTCAATAGGTTAGTCCGAAAAAATGATATAAGGTTGCTATAAAATGATTGTAAAACACCCAAGAATGATAAAATAACAGCATGAATACTTCATAAAATATAGATAAGTTGGAGACGTATCAATCGTTGACCCTTCAAGTTCGACAATGGTTCCCTTGTACAACTATCGTCGCCCCGAAGACATTGGATTCGTCAAGTACCTCTCCGAAACAAATGTGTACCACTACTTCTACAACCGTTACGAGAACATATTCTTCCCTCAACAAACTTGATCCATATTGAAAATGCATGCTTCGAAGGTATAACCCCGAGACGACGCCCGTGAACGAATGCATATGTGCTGTATGAGATGCTCGTGTGTGCATCGTGTCCGAGTTGTCATTGCACGTTCCTCCGCGTTTGCCATGCCGATGACCTGTGGGTACCCGGTAACCGGGATCACCCCACTATCTTTTGCATGTTCCGTAAATCCACCCTTTCTTTTGCACTAACATCTGGACGAGTTGTCGAATCATCAGAATGTTGCCATGGCACCATTTCCGTTGTAGTTGCCGTGGCACTCCTTTCGTTCCGCCATGGTGACCAAATGCTTCATAACATGCGCATGTCAACATTTTCATAAAATTGCATAAAACTTGCATATGTCATCCGCATCATGATAACAACATTAAAAAATGTTTGAAATTGTTTCTTGCATCAAATTGCTAAATGACATGTGGGCATTTACCAGAATTGTTTTTTGTTGTTTCTGGCCTCATTTAAACTTGCCTGATAGGTACTTCATGTATGTTCACCCTCTTTACATGTTAACCAACATTTAATATTGATGAGTAGCTAAACGGGAGCGAAGTAAATAATTGAATGTGGGGTTTCGTCGATATGCAACTCGTTGCATATTGAGCTCCACTTAATTTGTAGCATTGTTTGTCGCACTTTGCCATGCCATGACTCATGAAACCGGACATGCATCATACTTGATTATGCATTATGCCATGATTATGCTTGTTGGTTTACCACGTTCTTTGCTTCTCTCCGGATATGCTTCTTCATGATAGTTCCTGGTACGTTGCGATTGTGGGGATTCGTTCGACTACGTCCGTTCATCTTCTTCATGGATTCGGTCTTCTTCCTAGCGGGATTTTAGGCAATACGACCGTCACCTTGGATCTCACTACTATCTTTGCTATGCTATTTGTCTCGATGTTGTCGCTATGTCATGCTACCCACCACTTGTTTATCAAGCCACCCAATATGCCATGAAACAGCCTCTAACTTTTTCCACTGTCCTAGGAAACCGTTGTTTGGCTATGTTACCGCTTTGCTCAAACCCTCTTATAGCGTTGCTAGTTGCAGGTGCAGGTGCAGTTGCAGGTTGTTCCATGTTGGAACATGGATATCATGGGATATCACAATATCTCTTATTTAATTAAAGCACATATATACTTGGTAAAGGGTGGAAGGCTCGGCCTTTTGCCTAGTTTTTGTTCCACTCTTGCCGCCCTAGTTTCCCTCATATCAGTGTTATGTTCCTTGATTTTGCATTCCTAACACGGTCGGGGTTTATGGGCCCCCCTTGACATCTTGCTTTGAATAAAGCTCTTCCAGCAAGGACCAACATTGGTTTTATCATTTTCCTAATAACAACTAAAACATGCATAGGGGCCGGCTAGCAACCGATATTTCTTAATCAACACCCCGAGCCAGTGCTCCTCATGAGTGTTGGTCCAAAACAAAGCCACTTGCGGTGCCACCCCTTCACCAGGGGTTTTCGGTTGTCGTACGTAGTGTTCATGTGATCGTGGCCTGAGATGAGATAAGCGTGGCTACTATCAAGGTGTCGGCACATCGGGAGGTCTTGCTGGTTTTGTTTTACCATTGTCGAAATGTCTTATGAACCGGGATGCCGAGGTTGATCGGGTTGTTCCGGGAGGAGGATTTTCCTCTGTTCATCATGAGAGCTTTACGTGGGCTAAGTTGGGACACCCCTGCAGGGTTTAAAATTTGAGAGCCGTGCCTGCGGTTATGTGGCAGATGGGAATTTTTAATATCCGGTTGTAGAAAACTGGCAACCAGATCCGAACTAAAATACACCAACCGCGTGTGTAACTGTGACTGTCTCTTTTCGAGCAAGTTCGGGAAGAGAACATAGTGGGGTTACATTTGACTCGTAAGTAGTTCAGGATCATTTCTTGATCATTACTAGATGCATCCGGTATGCGTAGTTTCTCTTCTTACTCTTGTACTCATAAGCTAGCCACCATACAATGCTTAGTGCTTGCTAAAACCTCACCACTAATCCATTTCATACCCATTAAGATTTGATAGGCTTGATACCCATGGTAATGGGATTGCTGAGTCCTCCTAGATCATAGTTTACTACAACAACAGTTGAAGGTACAGGTAATGCGATGACATGACATGAGAGCGATGTTTGCTTGTTTTAGAGTTCCTCTACTTCGGTCAAGGGATAGGTTCCGGGTCGGGAGCCTGGGATTAGCAGGGTGGATGTCATTCTTCTTTTTCGTTTGATTTCATCCGTAGTCAGATCCTGCTCTTCCGTATGATGATTGCTATGTATTGATGAACTGTTGTATTCATGTTGTAGCTTGTGGCGAGTGTAAGCCTTTATCTTGTATTCTCATCTATTCAGTACATGGTATGTTGTAATGATATCCACCTTGCTATGCACTCGAAATGCGGTTGTGCCCCATTCATGAGTTCATCACGTGATTGGGATAGAATCGCATCTTGGGCGCTACAAGTTCGCATCAGAGCCTTACCAACCTTAGGATCCCCATTGATTGATCGAACTGCTGCCGTTGTTGAGTCTAGAATAAAACTATTTGAGTCTAGTTATATATGGAGAGTAGGAATACTTTTTACTCCTTATCCCCTTCGTCGCTCTGGTGAGGACTCGTGATGTAGGTGTTTTCTCCACTATTCTATCCTTTTTCACTCAAAATTTTTTTAGGATCATGCGGGTATAGTGGAATCGTTCTGATATCATTGTGACGGGAATTCTGTCTTGGTGCCTCCTGATATTTAAGGGTTGTGTGCTACCTCTTGAGCTTGTGTTGGTTTTCCCTTGAAGAGGAAAAGTGTGATGCAGCACAGTAACATAAGTATTTCCCTCAGTTTTGAGAACCAAGGTATCAATCCAGTAGGAGACTACACGCAAGTCCCTCGTACCTGCACAAATAAACAAGGACCTTACCAACGCGATAAAGGGGTTGTCAATCCCTTTACGGTTACTTACGAAAGTGAGATCTCATAAAAATAATAAGATAAATATTTTTGGTATTTTTGTTGTATAGATTGGGAAATAAAGATTGCAGAATAGAAAAAGCAAGTTGATAGGAATATAATATGATGGAAGATAGACCCTGGGGCCACAGGTTACACTAGTGGCTTCTCTCAAGATAGCAAATTCTACGGTGGGTGAACAAATTACTGTCAAGCAATTGATAGAAAAGTGCATAGTTATGAGAATATCTAAGCATGATCATGTATATAGGCATCACGTCCGCGACAAGTAGACCGAGACGATTCTACATCTACTACTATTACTCCACACATCGACCGCTATCCAGCATGCATCTAGAGTATTAAGTTCATAAGAACAGAGTAACGCATTAGGCAAGATGACATGATGTATAGGGATAAACTCAAGCAATATGATATAAACCCCATCTTTTTATCCTCGGTGGCAACAATACAATATGTGCCTTGCTGCCCCTGCTGTCACTGGGAAAGGACACTGCAAGATTGAACCCAAAGCTGAGCACTTCTCCCATTGCAAGAAAGATCAATCCAGTAGGCCAAACCAAACTGATAATTCGCAGAGACATGCAAAGATATTTAAATCATGCATAAAGGAGTATAGAGAAGAATCCAATATTGTTCATAGATAATCTTGATCATAAACCCACCATTCATCGGATCTCGACAAACACACCGCAAAAAGAATTACATCGAATATATCTCCAAGAGAATCAAGGAGAACTTTGTATTGAGTTCCAAAGAGAGAGAAGAAGCCATCTAGCTAATAACTATGGACCTGAAGGTTTGTGGTAAACTACTCACACATCATCGGAGAGGCTATGGTGTTGATGTAGAAGCCCTTCGTGATCAATTCCCCCTCCGGCAGAGCGCCGGAAAAGGCCCCAAGATGGGATCTCACGAGTACAGAAGGTTGTGGTGGTGGAAATAGGGTTTTGTGGTGCTCCTAGATGTTTTCGGGGTATATGGGTATATATAGGAGGAAGAAGTACGTCGGTGGAGCTGCGAGGGGCCCACGAGGGTGGGGGGCGCACCTACCCCCTGGGCGCGCCCTCCTGCCTCGTGGGATCCTTGCTTCTTTCTTGACGTCCACTACAAGTCTCCTGGATCACCTTTGTTCCAAAAATAACTCTCCTGAAGGTTTCATTCCGTTTGGATTCCGTTTGATATTCCTTTTCTGCGAAACACTGAAATAGGCAAAAAAACAATTTGCATTGGGCCTTTGGTTAGTAGGTTAGTCCCAAAAATAATATAAAAAGGTATATTAAAGCTCATTAAACATCCAAAACAGATAATATAATAGCATGGAAAAATCAAAAATTATAGATACGTTGGAGACGTATCAAGCATCCCCAAGCTTAATACCTTCTCGTCCTCTAGTAGGTAAATAATAAAACAGATTTTTTTATGTGGAATGCTACCTAACATAAATCTCAATGTAATTTTCTTTATTGTGGCATGAATGTTCAGATCTGAAAGATTCAAGACAGAAGTTTAACATTGACATAAAAATAGTAATACTTCAAGCATACTAGCAAAGAAATCATGTCTTCTCAAAATAACATGGCCAAAGAGACCTATCCCTACAAAATCATATAGTCTGGCTATGCTCCATCCTCACCACACAAAATATTTAAATCATGCACAACCCCGATGATAAGCCAAGCAATTGTTTCATACTTTTGATGTTCTCAAACTTTTTCAATCTTCACGCAATACATGAGTGTGAGCCATGTACATAGCACTATAGGTGGAATAGAATGGTGGTTGTGGAGAAGACAAAAAGGAGAAGATAGTCTCTCATCAACTAGGTGTATGAACGGGCTATGGAGATGCCCATCAGTAGATATCAATGTGAGTGAGTAGGGATTGCCATGCAACGGATGCACTAGAGCTATAAGTGTATGAAAGCTCAACAAAAGAACTAAGTGCATGTGCATCCAACTTGCTTGCTCACGAAGACCTAGGGCGTTTTGAGGAAGCCCATCATTGGAATATACAAGCCAAGTTCTATAATGTAAAATTAGCACTAGTATATGAAAGTGACAACATAGGAGACTCTCTATCATGAAGATCATGGTGCTACTTTGAAGCACAAGTGTGGTAAAAGGATACTAGCATTGTCCGTTGTCTCTTTTTCTCTCATTTTTTCTTTTTCTTTTTCTTTTTTTCGTCTGGAGTCTCACCCCGACTTGTGGGGGAATCATAGTCTCCATCATCCTTCCTCACATGGGACAATGCTCTAATAATGATGATCATCACACTTTTATTTACTTACAACTCAATACTTAGAAAAAAAATATGACTCTATGTGAATGCCTCTGGTGGTGTACTGGGATTTGCAATGACTCATGAGTGACATGTATGAAAGAATTATAAAGGTGGATTTGCCACAAATACGATGTCAACTACATGATCATGCAAAGCAATATGAAAATGATGAAGCGTGTCATAACAAATGGAACGGTGGTAAGTTGCATGGCAATATATGTGGGAGTGGCTATGGAAATGCCATAATAGGTAGGTATGGTGGCTGTTTTGAGGAAGGCATATGGTGGGTCTATGGTACCGGCTAAAGTTGTGCGGTACTAGAGAGGTTAGCAATGGTGGAAGGGTGAGAGTGCGTATAATCCATGGACTCAACATTAGTCATAAAGAACTCACATACTTATTGAAAAAATCTATTAGTTATTGAAACAAAGTACTACGTGCGTACTCCTAGGGGGGTAGATTGGTAGGAAAAGACCATCACTTGTCCCCGACCGCCACTCATGAGGAAGAAAATAAATAAATAAATCATGCTCCGACTTCTTCACATAACGGTTCACCATAAGTGAATGCTATGAAAATCACAAACTTTAGAACAAGTATTTCTCAAATTCACAACTACTCAACTAGCATGACTCTAATATCACCATCTTCATATCTCAAAACAATCATCAAGTATCAAACTTCTCATAGTATTCAATGCACTTTTTATGATAGTTTTTATTATACCCATCTTGGATGCCTATCATATTAGGACTAATTTTATAGCCAAAGCAAATTACGATGCTGTTCTAAAAGACTCTCAAAATGATATAAGTGAAGCATTGGAGATCAATAATTTCTAGAAAATGAAACCACCACCGTTCTCTTAAAGATATAAGTGAAGCACTAAAGCAAAATTATCTAGCTCAAAAGATATAAGTGAAGCACATAGAGTATTCTAATAAATTCCGATTCATGTGTGTCTCTCCAAAAGGTGTGTACAAAAAGGATCATTGTGGTAAACTAAAAATCAAAGACTCAAATCATACAAGACGCTCCAAGCAAAACACATATCATGTGGTGACTAAAAATATAGCCTCAAGTAAAGTTACCGATAGACGAAGATGAAAGAGGGGATGCCTTCCGGGGCATCCCCAAGCTTAGGCTTTTGGTTGTCCTTGAATTTTACCTTGGGGTGCCTTGGGCATCCCAAAGCTTAGGCACTTGCCACTCCTTATTCCAAAATCCATCAAATCTTTACCCAAAACTTGAAAACTTCACAACACAAAACTCAATAAAAAATCTCATGAGCTCCGTTAGTATAATAAAACAAACCACCACTTCAAGGTACTGTAATGAACTCATTATTTATTTATATTGGTGTTAAACCTAATGTATTCCAACTTCTCTATGGTTCATACCCCCCGATACTAGCCATAGATTCATCAAAATAAGCAAACAACACACAAAAAACAGAATCTGTCAAAAGCAGAACAGTCTGTAGTAATATGTAGGTTTCGAATACTTCTGTAACCCCCAAAATTCTGAAATAAATTGGTGGACGTGAGTAATTTCTCTATTAATTATCTGCAAAAAGAATCAACCTAATCTCGCTCTCCAGTAAACAATGGCAGCAAATCTCGTGAGCGCTAAAGTTTCTGTTTTTACAGCAAGATCGCAAAAACTTCCCCCAAGTCTTCACAAAGGTTCTTCTTGGCACAAACACTAATTAAAAGCATAAAACCACATCTAAACAGAAGCTAGATGAATTATTTATTACTAAACAGAACCAAATAGCAATAAACAAAAATAAAATTTGGTTGCCTCCCAACAACGCTATCGTTTAACGCCACTAGCTAGGCATTGATAATTTCAATGATGCTCACATGACAGACAAGAATTGAAGCAAAAACAGAGCATCATGAAACACGTGACAAACACATCTAAGTCTAACATACTTCCTATGCATAGGCATCTTATAGGCAAACAAATTATCATAGCAAGCAAAAACTAGCATATGCAAGGAAGCGGAAAGAAAAAATAGCAATCTCAACATAACAAGAGGTAATTTAGTAACATGAAAATTTCTAAAACCATATTTTCCTCTCTCATAATAATTACATGTGGGATCATAAGAAAATTCAACAAAATAGCTATCACATAAAATATTTTCAACATGATCCACATGCATGCAAAGTTGACACTCTTCCAAAATAGTGGGATTAACATTAAGTAAAGTCATGACCTCTCCAAACCCACTTTTACAAAAAATCATAAGATTGAACATTCTCCAAATATGTGGGATATAAAGTTGATATTCCAAACCCACTTTCAATAATATTGCAAACATTATTATCAATCTCATATTCATCATGGGGTTTAAATAAATCTTCAAGATCATAATAAGAATCACCCCAATCATCATCATTGCAACAAATAGTAGTCATAGCAAAACTAGCATCCCCAAGCTTGAGGTTTTGCATATCATTAACACAATTGACATTAAGAGAGTTTATAATAACATCATTTAAATCATTCTTTTCATCGAAGGAACTATCAAGTATGGGTGCAATAGCAACGATCTCAAGTTTAACATAAGGAACTATAGAAAATTCATCTTCATAAATGTTGGCATCATGGCCAAAAGAATAGCAAGCATAATGTTCATCAAAATTTTCAGATTTGTAGAGAGTAATATCATCGGAATCATAATTATCTATAGATTCATGCATATCATTATTTTCTTCCGAAGCAATGGTTATTCTTTCAATAAATTCTTTGACATAGACATTATGAGAATAGTTTTCATAGCAATATTTAAGTATGTCAAAATTTTCAGATTCGTAGAGAGTAATATCATACTTTTCAATCAAAGAAGCAACTTCATAAGCACCCTTAAAAGCAACAAATTCTTCAATTTGTTCAATATCGTAGTAACTATAAACACCCTTTGCATAAGAAGATAAGATTTCATTGTCATTAAACTCACATAGGTAGGGGAGGCGTTTTTAGGGTTCTTAGAGCAACAAGTAAAATCATAAATTTCACAAAGATTCCAAGCATAACACAGCATTTTGTTTATTTGATCCCATGGGAGTCTCCCTTTTTCAGACAAATGGTGACGCACAAAATGAGCATGCTCATATAAACATTTCCTATCAACTAGGCTAGTTGGGGTTTCAGCACGAGCGCGTAAGGATCGAAGATGATCCAAGTAGAACAGTTTAAGTGAATCCATATCAATAAATTTTTAGCAAGCAAAGATGCAAGACAATGGAACGAACATGGAAACATAAACAAAGATACATACGGGAAGAAGGCGAAGAAAGGCAAAGGTTTTCAAAATTTGTTTTAGAAGTGGGGGAGAGGAAGACGAGAGGCAAATGTCAAATAATGTAATGCGAGGGATAAGAGTTTGTGATGGGTACTTGGTATGTCTTGACTTGTGCGTAGATATCCCCGGCAACGGTGCCAGAAATGGCTAGTTGCTGGGAGATCAAATCTTGACTTGACTTGGTGCAACCTCCCCGGCAACGACGACAAAAATCCTTCTTGCTACCTCTTGAGCTTGCGTTGGTTTTCCCTTGAAGAGGAAAGCGTGATGCAGCACAGTAGCGTAAGTATTTCCCTTAGTTTTGAGAACCAAGGTATCAATCCTGTAGGAGACTACACGCAAGTCCCTCGTACCTGCACAAACAAACAAGAACCTCGCAACCAACGCGATAAAGGGGTTGTCAATCCCTTCACGGTCACTTATGAAAGTGGGATCTGATAAAAAATAATAAGATAAATATTTTTGGTATTTTTGTTGTATAGATTGGAAAATAAAGATTGCAAAATAAAAATAGCAAGTTGGTTGGAAAATAATATGATGGAAGATAGACCCGGGGGCCATAGGTTTCACTAGTGGCTTCTCTCAAGATAGCAAATTCTACGGTGGGTGAACAAATTACTATCGAGCAATTGATAGAAAAGCGCATAGTTATGAGAATATCTAGGCATGATCATGTATATAGGCATCACGTTTGCGACAAGTAGACCGAAATGATTATGCATCTACTACTATTACTCCACACATCGACCGCTATCCAGCATGCATCTAGAGTATTAAGTTCATAAGAACAGAGTAACGCATTAGGCAAAGATGACATGATGTAGAGGGATAAACTCATGCAATATGATATAAACCTCATCTTTTTATCCTCGATGGAAACAATACAATAAGTGCCTGCCCCTACTGTCACTAGGAAAGGACACCGCAAGATTGAACCCAAAGCTAAGCACTTCTCCCATTGCAAGAAAGATCAATCTAGTAGGCCAAACCAAACTGATAATTCCAAGAGACTTGCAAAGATATTTAAATCATGCATAAAATATTTCCGAGAAGAATCAAATATTGCTCATAGATAATCTTGATCATAAACCCACAATTCATCGGATCTCAACAAACACACCGCAAAAAGAATTACATCAAATAGATCTCCAAGAGAATCAAGGAGAACTTTGTATTGACATCCAAAGAGAGAGAAGAAGCCATCTAGATAATAAATATGGACCCGAAAGTCTGCGGTAAACTACTCACACATCATCGGAGAGGCTATGGTGTTGATGTAGAAGCCCTCCATGATTGATTTACCCTCCGGCAGAGCGCCGGAAAAGGCCCCAAGATGGGATCTCACGGGTACAGAAGGTTGCGGCGGTGGAAATTGGGTTTCATGGTGCTCCTGGATGTTTTCGGGGTATATGGGTATATATAGGAGAAAGAAGTACGTCGGTGGAGCTGTGAGGGGCCCATGAGGGTGGGGGCGCGCCTACCCCCCTGGGCATGCCCTCCTGCCTTGTGGCCTCCTCGCTTATTTCTTGACGTCCACTCCAAGTCTCCTGGATCACGTTTGTTCGAAAAATAACTCTCCCGAAGGTTTCATTCCGTTTGATATTCCTTTTCTGCGAAACACTGAAATAGGCAAAAAAACAGCAATTTGCACTGGGCCTTTGGTTAGTAGGTTAGTCCCTAAAATAATATAAAAAGGTATATTAAAGCCCGTTAAACATCCAAAACAGATAATATAATAGCATGGAACAATAAAAAATTATAGATACGTTGGAGACGCATAATTGTCGTAGTGTCCCAGGGAGTTGAGTTCCAAGATGTTTTCGTCACAATGCTTATCGTTCTAGTTCTGGAATACCGGAGGTTGCCGACATCGAAAACACTTCTATACTCTTTGTGGTGAGAGTAGTTTGACGCCACCCAGTACTGGGGAGAGCGATCAGATGTATTGCCACAGCTAGTATATCGGATGTTTCCGAAGGTCTGGGGTACATGATTTCCAAGGTTTTCTTGGTTATATGTTGACGGATGGATAAAGTTGGAGTGTTGGAGTGTAGAATTTGTCAGTTGTGTGAGATATTTGTGCCTCCCTGTATCCCCAACACCAGATTTCATAACCAGAAAGTTTTGGGAGTTAATGGGTGGGAATTCAAGTAGTTTCACAGGATATCCTTCCAACAAATGCTTGAGGGGTTTATTTGTTTCTGGCTTATTCTGCGAGCCAAATCCTTTGTTTTGTTTTGAGTTGTGGTATTCGAGTTGCTTCAGTATGAAATGATATTCCATACCTATCCTAAGCGGTGTTCTCATCTTTCTATGGGAGTGTTAATCCTTCTTGATCATCAAGATTGTCATCCCAATTCTATTTCCAACCGATGCGCTTCTCTTCGAGATGATCCCATCATTCTCCCCATTCGCAAGATCACTTCTCAGTTTTGACAACGTCGTTTGCTTCACCCATCAATCACTTTGTTGGAGTTGTCTTAGTAAAGATTTCACCTAAAGCCTTCCCTAAGGAATGTTGCTATTGAAGGAAATATGCCCTAGAGGCAATAATAAAGTTATTATTTATTTCCTTATATCATGATAAATGTTTATTATTCATGCTAGAATTGTATTAACCGGAAACATAATACATGTGTGAATACATAGACAAACAGTATGTCACTAGTATGCCTCTACTTGACTAGCTCGTTGAATCAAAGATGGTTAAGTTTCCTAGCCATAGACATGAGTTGTCATTTGATTAACGGGATCACATCATTGGAGAATGATGTGATTGACTTGACCCATTCCGTTAGCATAGCATTTGATCGTTTAGTTTGTTGTTATTGCTTTCTTCATGACTTATACATGTTCCTATGACTATGAGATTATGCAACTCCCGTTTACCAGAGGAACACTTTGTGTGCTACCAAACGTCACAACATAACTGGGTGATTATAAAGGTGCTCTACAGGTGTCTCCGAAGGTACTTGCTGGGTTGGCGTATTTCGAGATTAGGATTTGTCACTCCGATTGTCGGAGAGGTATCTCTGGGCCCACTCGGTAATGCATATCACTATAAGCCTTGCAAGCATTACAACTAATGAGTTAGTTGCGGGATGATGTGTTACGGAACGAGTAAAGAGACTTGCCGGTAACGAGACTGAACTAGGTATTGAGATACCGACGATCGAATCTCGGGCAAGTAACATACCGATGACAAAGGGAACAACGTATGTTGTTATGCGGTTTGACCGATAAAGATCTTCGTAGAATATGTAGGAGCCAATATGAGCATCCAGGTTCCGCTGTTGGTTATTGACCGGAGACGTGTCTCGGTCATGTCTACATAGTTCTCGAACCCGTAGGGTCCGCACGCTTAAAGTTCGATGACGGTTATATTATGAGTTTATGTGTTTTGATGTACCGAAGGAGTTCGGAGTCCCGGATGAGATCGGGGACATGACGAGGAGTCTCGAAATGGTCGAGACGTAAAGATCGATATATTGGACGACTATATTCGGACATCGGAAAGGTTCCGAGTGATTCGGGTATTTTCGGGAGTACCGGGGAGTTATGGGAATTCGTATTGGGCCTTAATGGGCCATACGGGAAAGGAGAGAAAGGCCTCAAAGGGTGGCCGCACCCCTCCCCATGGGCTGGTCTGAATTGGACTAGGGAGGGGGGCCGCCCCCTTCCTTCCTTCTCCTTTTCCCTTCCCTTTCCTTCTCTCCTACTCCTACTACTTGGAAGGGATCCTAGTTCTATTAGGAAAAGGGGAATCCTACTCCCGGTGGGAGTAGGACTCCCCTAGGGCGCGCCATAGAGAGGGCCGGCCCCTCCCCTCCTCCACTCCTTTATATACGTGGCCAGGGGGCACCCCATAGACACAACAATTGATCTCTTGATCTCTTAGCCGTGTGCGGTGCCCCCTCCATCATAATCCACCTCGATCATATCGTAGCGGTGCTTAGGCGAAGCCCTGCGTTGTAGAACATCATCATCGTCACCACACCGTCGTGCTGACGAAACTCTCCCTCAACACTCGACTGGATCGGAGTTCGAGGGACGTCATCGAGTTGAACGTGTGCAGAACTCGGAGGTGCCGTGCGTTCGGTACTTGATCGGTCGGATCATGAAGACGTACGACTACATCAACCGCGTTGTGCTAACGCTTCCGCTTTCGGTCTACGAGGGTACGTGGACAACACTCTCCCCTCTCGTTGCTATGCATCACCATGATCTTGTGTGTGCGTAGGATTTTTTGATTGAAATTACTACGTTCCCCAACAGCTATTGTGGTTCTTATTAATGATCCAATTTTCTCCTTCTCAACTCGGTGAAGAAGTTTTCATCTCTTCGTTGATTTCAAGCAATCAATCGTTTCGTTAGTGCCAGAATCTCACCTCAGTTTTGATGTTTTTCATAAGCCCACAATAAGATTATTCTTTTCGTTGTTGATTTTACAACAAAACCTTTCAACCCTTCTTCGTAAGGATGCTTTTCCAATTCATTTGGTAGAAGTTGTCATTTTCTTCTCCGTTCTTTTCTTTCCAATGATCTAGCTTCCATTCCTTCATCGGGAGGCATTGTGACGTTCCTCTCTTCGACCCATCTTCTTGTTTTGTCAAGATCATGTTATTTTCCTTATTTACCCGTTTAAATGGTGTGGAGTCCTCTACTCAAGTTCATGTCATCTTATTAAGTCTGGCATGTCTTCTCTACTAAAGCGCTGCCCAAATTCTCCTGTATACCTTGCATCTCTTTTCAACTAGAGTGGTTTTAAATTCTTACATGACCCTTGAGCTCTTGATTCATGTGTTTGCAACTGACAAGGTTCTCATAATGTTCATTGTTCCTCTTTTCTAACGGAGTGCTTTCAACTTCGTTCATCTCCTTCATGTCGCTTCTTCAGCTTTGTAACCTTTCAAGGTTCGTGGTTTCTCTTGTTTGTCTAAGAAGCAACTTAGTTTTACCTCTTCTCTTCCTCTTCCGGTTGTCATCCCTAGATCTCGGGGTGAGATCTCTTGTAAGTGGAGGAGAGTTGTAACGACCCGAGACCGACGCTCCAGATGCCTTCCATGTACTCTGAATTTCGTTGTGTGATTTTTTTGTTTGTTGCATTCATCATTGCATCATTTGCATTGAATCATGTCATCATGCAACCCTTTTCAAAACCCAACTGAATAAATTGCATAGATCGCTCATCTATTCAAATCGAGGGAATTCACATGGTGATTTCTCTGTATAACATATCCTCCCAATATTTTTAGGGAGCTAATAAATATTCCACTATTTCAGAATCACCCTTAAACATACTTGCAAAGTAACTTCGTGCCTTTTCTGCTTAAAGTTTGGTCTCCAAACCTTGCCAATAATTGTTTCTCCATTTATTGAGGATCCTCCAAAAATCTCAACATTTTTGGCCACACCAAAAACCTAGTCCCAATTCAAACCCATGAGTTTGAATTTAAATCTTGCTTTCATGCCAACTTCTATTTTCTCAGACCAAGCATATTTTTGTGAATCCGGGAAAATAATCCCCATGCCCAAATTCATTGTCCACCCATTTCTTTTCTCTCCTCTTCTTTCTTTGATTTTCCATATTTGGAAGAGATTGAAAGGAGGGAGAAAGAGGGAGAGCAGCCCAGCCAAGAACTCAAGCCAACCCATCTGCACCTAAGGCCCAGCCACTGCCCGGTTAACCCTAGCGAACCCTCTGCCAAATCCCCTCTCTCCCCTTCGTGCGTCCTAGTGCCTCCAGAGAGCCCCACGCTCGATCCCCATCTCTCTCGCTCGCTATCGCTAACCCTCGCTCCATCCTCTCTATCCCCCTCATGAACGCTGCCACCTACACCCAATGCCTCCAGGGGAGACGCCCAATCCCCTCGACAAGGTCGAGGTCGACCGCGACCACGACACCACCTCATGCGCGAGACCCGGGAAGGTGCTGCTCTGCTCTGCTCCGTCGTAAATCTAATCCTCGCCCACGAGCTCGACTAACCCACATGGCCACCTTTTTTCCCTGCCATTGCGAGCACCTTGTCCGCAAACCCCGCTACTCTCTTCATCCCTACGGTTCCGAGCTCTCAGATCCACCCATGGTCACGGCCCTCTGCTCGTGAGCTGCACATTTGCTGCCTCCTCGCGGGGTCTCCTCTACCCTGCCGCTCCTCACCATGCCGAGGCTTCCTCCTGCCTTGTCCGTGTCCATCACCATGCTCATGTTCATGTGGCTATGACACCGCATCCCGGCAATGCTTTCGTGATCGAGACCACCGCTGCACCTATACACCACAACGTTGCTCGCTGCACACCAAGTACCCTGGACTGCGAAATTCGTCTACCGCCGTCAAGTAAACAACTACCATCACTCCAAGACCCGAATGGCTACGACGACATGAGCATCTATGGAATGTGTACGACTACACGATGGCCTGCCAAGGCCGCCTACAACCCATGTACCACTACTATCGCCAAGTACCATGACATCGACGACCCTTCAAGTTTGACTACGGTTCTCGTGTACGACTATTGTCGCCCCTAAGATGTTGGATTCTTTAAGTACCTCTTCAAAAAGAACATGTAACACTACTTCCACTACCGTTGCGAGAACATCTACTTCCCTCAACGAACTTGATATGTTCCGAAAATGCATGCTTCGAAGGTATAACCCCGAGACGATTCCCGTGAACGAATGCATGTGGGTTGTATGAGATTCTCGTGTGTGCACCCTGTCCGAGTTGTCATTGCACGTTCCTCCTCATTTGCCATGCCGTCGACCCGTGGGAACCCGGTAATTGGGACCACTCCACCATCTTTTGCATGTTCCATACATCCACACTTTCTTTTGCACCAACATCTCTACGAGGTGTCGAATCATTGGAATGTTGTCATGGCACCATTTCCATTGTAGTTGCCGTGGCAACCCTTCCATTCCGCCATGGTGACCAAATGCTTCATAACATGCTCATGTCAACATTTTCATAAAATTGCATAAAACTTGCATATGTCATCCGCATCACGATAACAACATTAAAAAATGTTTAAATTGTTGCTTCCATCAAATTGCTAAATGACATGTGGGGATTTATCAGAATTGTTGTTTGTTGTTTCCGGCTTCATTTAAACTTGCCTAGATAGGTAGTTCATGTATGTTCACCCTCTTGCGATGTTAACCAACATTTAATATTGATGAGTAGCTAAACGGGAGCGAACTAAATAATTGAATGTGGGGTTTCGTCAATATGCAACTCGTTGCATATTGAGCTCCACATAATTTGTAGCATTGTTTGTTGCACTTTGCCATGCCATGACTCATTAAACCGGACATGCATCATACTTGATTGTGCATCATGTCATGATTATGCTTGTTCGTTTACCATGTTGTTTGCTTCTCTCCGGTTACGCTTCTTCGTGTTAGTTCTAGTTACGTTGCGATTGTGAGGATTCGTTCGACTACGTCTGTTCGTCATCTTCATGGATTCGGTCTTCTTCCTAGCGGGATTTCAGACAAGATGACCATCACCTTGGATCTCACTACTATCTTTGCTATGCTAGTTGTCTCGATGCTATCGCTATGTCGTGCTACCCACCACTTGTTTATCAAGCCTCCAATATGCCATGAAATAGCCTCTAACTTTTTCCACCGTCCCAGCAAACCGTTGTCTGGCTATGTTACCGCCTTGCTCAGACCCTCTTATTGCATTGCTAGTTGCAGGTGGAGTTGCAGGTTGTTCCATGTTGGAACATGGATATCATGGGATATCACAATATATCTTCTTTAATTAAAGCACATATATACTTGGTAAAGGGTGGAAGGCTCGGCCTTTTGCCTGGTGTTTTGTTCCACTCTTGCTGCCCTAGTTTCCGTGATATCGGTGTTATGTTCCTTGATTTTTCATTCCTAACACGGTCGGGGTTTATGGGCCCCCCTTGATAGTTCGCTTTGAATAAAACTCTTCTAGCATGGCCGAACGTTGGTTTTACCATTTGCCTAATAACAACTAAAACTTGCATAGGGACCGGCTAGCAGCCGAGGTTTCTTAATCAACAACCCGGGTCAGTGCTCTTCATGAGTGTTGGTCCAAAAAAGAGCCACTTGCGGTGCCACCCCTTCACCAGGGGTTTTCGGTTGCCGTATGTAGTGTTCTTCTGATCGTGGCCTGAGACGAGATACGCGCGGCTACTATTAGGGTGTTGGCACATCAGGAACTCTTGCTGGTTTTCTTTTATCATTGTCGAAATATCTTGTGAACCAGGATGCCGAGCTTGATCGGGTTGTTCCGAGAGGAGGATTTTCCTCCATTGATCGTCAGAGCTTGTCGTGGACTAAGTTGGGATACCACTGCAGGGATTAAACTTTCGAGAGTCGTGCCCGCAGTTATGTGGCAGATGGGAATTTTTAATATCCAGTTGTAGAGAACTTGACACCAGATTTCAACTAAAATACAACAACCGCATGTGTAACCGTGACTGTCTCTTTTCGAGCAAGTTCGGGATCACTTCTTGATCATTACTAGATGCGACTGTTATGCGCAGTTTCTCTTCTAACTCTTGTACTCATAAGTTAGCAACCATACAATGCTTATTGCTTGCTGCAACCTCACCACTTATCCATTTCATACCCATTAAGCTTTGCTAGTCTTGATACCCATGGTAATGGTATTGCTGAGTCCTCATGGCTCACAACTTACTACAACAACAGTTGCAGGTACAGGTAATGCGATGACATGACGCGAGAGCGATGTTTGCTTGTTTTGGAGTTCTTCTGCTTTGGTCAAGGGATAGGTTCCGGGTCGGGAGCCTGGGATTAGCAGGGTGGATGTTGTTCTTCTTTTTCGTTTGGTTTCATCTGTAGTCAGATCCTGCTCTTCTGTATGATGATTGCTATGTATTGATGAACTGTTGTATTCATGTTGTAGCTTGTGGCGAGTGTAATCCTTTATCTTGTATGCTCATCTATTCGCTACATGGTATGTTGTAATGATATCCACCTTGCTATGCGCTCCACATGCGGTTGTGCCCCAATCATGAGTTCATCACGTGATTGGGATATAATCGCATCTTGGGTGCTACAAGTTGGCATGCGAGCCTTACCGACCTTAGGAGCCCCCTTGGTTGATCGACCCGCTGCCGTTGTTGAGTCTAGAAGAAAACTATTTGAGTCTAGTTATATATCGGAGAGTAGGAATTCTTTTTACTCCTTATCACCTTCGTCTCTCTGGTGAGGACTCGTGATGTAGGTGTTTTCACCACTATTCAATCCTTTTTCACTCAATTTTTTTAGGATCATGCGAGTACTGTGGAATCATTCCGATATCATTGTGACTGGGATTCTATCTTGGTGGGTCCTGACATTTAGGGGTTGTGGAAGTGTCCTGGGGAGTTGAGCTCCAAGGTATTTTTGTCACAGTGCTTATTGTTTCAACTCCGGAATACCGAAGGTCGCCGACATCGAAAACACTTCTATACTCTTTGTGGTCAGAGTAGTTTGACGCCACACAGTACTGAGGAGACCGATCAGATGTATTGCCATAGCTAGTATATAGGATGTTTCCGAAGGTCTGAGGTACACGATTTCTGAGGTTTTCTTGGTAATGTGTTGACTGATGGATACAGTTGGAGTGTAGGATTTGTTAGTTGTGTGAGATATTTGTGCCTCGCTGTATCCCCAACACCAGATTGCATAGCTAGAAAGTTTCGGGAGTTAATAGGTGGGAATTCAAGTAGTTTCCTAGGATATCCTTCCAACAAATGCATGAGGGGTTTGTTTGTTTCTGGCTTATTCTATGAGCCAAAGCCTTTGTTTTGTTTGGAGTTGTGGTATTTGAGTTGCTTCAGTGTCTAATGATGATTCCATACCTATCCTAAGAGGTGTTCTCATGTTTCTATGGGAGTGTTAATCCTTCTTGATCATCAAGGTTGTCATCCCAATTCTATTTCCAACTGGTGCGCTTCTCTTCGAGATGATCCCATCATTCTCCCCATTCGCAAGATCACTTCTCAGTTTTCACAACGTTGTTTGCTTCACCCGTCCCAAATTTTATTCTTCTTTTCCCACCACCCACCCTTTTTCCAAGGAGTCTGAAATCTCAATCAAGTATCCAATTTATTTATGTGAAGTCTCTTCATTATTTTCCTTCAATGTTCTTATCCGGTGATTCTCATGAAGATTCTAAGGAAGTTCATCATTCTTCATTATCATTTTCTTCCCTGGTGAATTCAATACAAGCTTTCAGTGTTGATCATATCCCTTTCGTCCTTTCATATGCTTTCTCATGCTGGTGCACCTCTAATTTATTCACTTCTCTCTATTCATAACCGGAGTGCTCCAAATATCTTAGAAGGATCGCGTTTCCATGCTCAATCCATTCACGTTATTTCGAGGTTCTTACCTCATCCAGACCATTTAAAATCAATCAGTGCAATCTCCCTTTCTAGCAATCATTTCAACGATGTTTCTTTTGAGTGGGCCCATAACCCATAGGTCTTTTCGAGGATCTTACCTGACTCTTCTAATTTTCCCAGATTTAATCTCAAATTCTTTTCAAAGTTTGACGTAAGAATGAATTTTCATCGATCAATTGCCTTCTCCGAGATCGCTTTCAAATTATTTTCATCCTTCGCTCATCCTTTTCTATTTTCATTCTTCCGAGGTGTCTCAATAATTTCGGTGGTGTTCCTTGTTGCCTTTCTAGGCATTTGAAGAACGAAGAAGAGTTGCTCTTCATCTTGGTCCGTTCTCTTGAAGATTCATGGTTCTAGCTTGATGCCATCTTCTCATAATTGTTTTCGATTGTGAGAATTCTTTTCCCCCATCCGATGCATTTCAGGAGTTGCTTTCCTTTCTCGATCATATGAAAGCCACCATTTCAGAAGATATATGCATTCTCAACATTCAACTCTCATTCCCCAATTCTACCGGTGCATCATTCAAATATCCTCCAATCAGTTCATGATCTCTTCGTTGTCTCATATTTGAATTCCCTCAAGCTTTGTTCGGTTACACCTCTTCCCACAGGGATTGGAGGGGATTTGGGTGGGATTTGACTTGTAGGAGATCTAATCCCCCCTCAATCCCTGCCAAACCTCTTCAATTCCCTGTGAACCTAAAGCAACCTCAATTATCTTCGTTCATTTCCTAAATTGTTCCCGATGATTTGTTCACTTTTCTTCAATTGTTTTCAATTCTTACGGTGGTTCTTTCAAGATCCCTCTTCCGTTGTTATCATATCTATCCATTTGTTCTTTCAAATCCTATGGGTGGTTCATTGAAGAATTTCCCCAAGTTTGCACTATATCTCTCCTTAATCCTTCTCAACAAGAATAAGTAGTATTCCCAATCCGTTGCTTGTAATTAATTTCCTTTGATGAAGGATAAATATACAATAAATCTTATTCTTGTTTCCTCGAGATGATTCAATTATTTTCTTTTGGAGTTCCTCATGATATCAATTCTCAGTTTCAAGTCGTTCATCTTTCTCTTCCCAAGTTCCAAGTTTTCTCGGTTATCTAGTCACGAAGCTCCATCTAAATCATTTCAAGGCTTCAGCTTGTGTTTTCAACTTCTCTTTCCTTTCATTTGATAATTCTTTTGTAACCGGTGTTCTCACGAAGGCTCAACATGGTGGTTCATCAAAGATTTCATTCGTTCTCAAAGTGTTCTTCAAGATTCTTATTGCAGGAGTTCAAGCATTCTTCATCTTGCATTCCAAAGTGCAATTCTTTCTGCCTTATCTTTTGAGATGGTGTTATATCATTATTGACAATTTCCATTGATGTTTCGCGATTCACATGTTGTCAACAATGAGGTATTTTCAATCCACCAATCACTTCGTTGGAGTTGTCTTGGTAAAGATTTCACCTAAAGCCTTCCCTAAGTAATGTTGCTATTGTGGTGCTTATCAATGATCCAGTTTTCTCCTTCTCAACTCGGTGAAGACGTTTTCATCTCTTCGTTGATTTCTAGCAAATCAATCGTTTCGTTAGTGGCAGAATCTCACCTCAGTTTTGATGTTTTTCCCAAGCCCACAACAACCTTATTCTTTTCGTTGTTGATTTTACAACAACTCCTTTCATCCCTTCTTGTAAGGATGCTTTTCCAATTCATTTGGTAGAAGTTGTCATTTTCTTCTCCGTTCTTTTCTTTCCAACGATCTAGCTTCCATTCTTTCATCCGGAGGCATTGTTATGTTACTCTCTTTGACCCTTCTTCTTGTTTTGTCAAGATCATGTTCTTTTCCTTGTTTATACATTTAAATGGTGTGGTGTCCTCTACTCAAGTTCTTGTCATCTTATTAAGTCCCTGTCCTCTCTACTGGAGCGTCGCCCAAATTGTCTTGTATACCTTGCTTCTCTTTTCAACTGGAGTGGTTTTAAATTCTTTTTTCACCCTTGAGCTCTTGATTCATGTGTTTGCAACCGACAAGGTGCTCATAATGTTCCTCGTTCCTCTTTTCTAACAGAGTGCTTTCAACTTTGTTCATCTCCTTTGTGTCATTTCTTCATCTTTGCAACCTTTCAAGGTTTGTGGTTTCAGTCGTTTGTCTAAGAAGCAACTTAGTTTTACCTCTTCTCGTCCTCTTCCGGTTGTCATCCCTAGATCTCGGGGCGAGATGTCTTGTAAGTGGAGGAGAGTTGTAACGACCCGAGATCGACGCTCCAGATGCCTTCCATGTACTCCGAGTTTCTTTGTGTAATTTGTTTGTTTGTTGCATTCATCATTGCATCATTTGCATTGCATCATGTCATCATGTAACCCTTTTTAAAACACAACTATATAAATTGCATAGATCGTTGATCTATTGGAATCGAGAGAATTCACCTGGTGATATCTCTTTATAACATATCCTCCCAATATTTTAGGGAGCTAATAAATATTCCACTATTTTGGAATGACCCTTAAACACACTGGCAAAATAATTCCGTGCCTTTTCTGCTTCAAGTTTGTTCTCTAAACCTTGCGAATATTGTTTATCCATTTATTGATGCTCCTCCAAAAATCTCAACATTTTTGGCCACACCAAAAAACCTAGTCCTAATTCAAACCCATTTGAATGATATTCAAATAAGTTTGAATTTAAATCTTGCATTCGTGCCAACTTCTATTTTCTCAGACTAAGCATATTTTTGTGAGTCCGGGAAAATAATCTCCATGCCCAAATTCTCTGTCCACCCATTTCTGTTCTCCCCTCTTCTTTCTTTCCATTTCTGTATTTCGAAGAGATTTAAAGGAGGAAGAAAGAGGGAGAGCAGCCCAGCCAAGAACTCAAGCCAGCCCATCTGCACCTAAGGTCCAGCCGCTGCCAGGTTAACCCTAGCAAACCCTCTGCCTGATCCCCTCTATACCCTTCATCCCTCCTAGCGCCGCCAGAGAGCCCCATCTCTCTCGCTCGCTATCCCTAACCCCGGTTCCATCCTCTCGATCCCCCTCCTGAGCGCTGCCTGAAGGAAATATGCCCTAGAGGCAATAATAAAGTTATTACTTATTTCCTTATATCATGATAAATGTTTATTATTCATGCTAGAATTGTATTAACCGGAAACATAATACATGTGTGAATACATAGACAAACAGAGTGTCACTAGTATGCCTCTACTTGACTAGCTCGTTGATCAAAGATGCTTATGTTTCCTAACCATAGACATGAGTTGTCATTTGACTAACGGGATCACATCATTAGGGGAATGATGTGATTGACTTGACCCATTCCGTTAGCATAGCACTTGATCGTTTAGTTTGTTGCTATTGCTTTCTTCATGACTTATACATGTTCCTATGGCTATGAGATTATGCAACTCCCGTTTACCAGAGGAACACTTTGTGTGCTACCAAACATCACAACGTAACTGGGTGATTATAAAGGTGCTCTACAGGTGTCTCCGAAGTACTTGTTGGGTTGGCGTATTTCGAGATTAGGATTTGTCACTCCGATTGTTGGAGAGGTATCTCTAGGCCCTCTCGGTAATGCACATCACTTAAGCCTTGCAAGCATTGCAACTAATGAGTTAGTTGTAGGATGATGCATTACCGAACGAGTAAAGAGACTTTCCGGTAACGAGATTGAACTAGCTATTGAGATACCGACAATCAAATCTCGGGCAAGTAACATACCGATGACAAAGGGAACAACGTATGTTGTTATGCGGTCTGACCGATAAAGATCTTCGTAGAATATGTGGGAGCCAATATGAGCATCCAGGTTCCGCTATTGGTTATTGACCGGAGACGTGTCTCGGTCATGTCTACATTGTTCTCGAACCCGTAGGGTCCGCACGCTTAAGGTTTCGATGACAGTTATATTCTGAGTTTATGAGTTTTGATGTACCGAAGGATTTCGGAGTCCCGGATGAGATCGGGGACATGACGAGGAGTCTCGAAATGGTCGAGACATAAAGATCGATATATTGGACGACTATATTCGGACATTGGAAAGGTTCCGAGTGATTCTGGTATGTTTCGGAGTACCGGAGAGTTACGGGAATTCGTCGGGGAGTATATGGGCCTTATTGGGCCATACAGGAATACAGGAGAGAGGACAAAAGGAAGAAGGCGCGCGCCCCCCTCTGGTCCGAATTGGACAAGGGGTGCAGCCCACTTTTCCTTGTTCCTCTCCCCCTCTTTCCTTCTCTCCTACTCCAACAAGGGAAGGAGGAGTCCTACTCCTGGTGGGAGTAGGACTCCCCCCTTGGCGCGCCCTCCTCATAGGCCGGCCGCCTCCCTCCCTTGCTACTTTATATACGGGGGCAGGGGGGCACCCCATAGACACAACAATTGATCATTGATCTCTTAGCCGTGTGCGGTGCCCCCCTCCACCATAATCCTCGATAATATTGTAGGGGTGCTTAGGCGAAGCCCTCCGACGGTAGAACATCAAGATCGTCACCACGCCATCGTGCTGACGGTACTCTTCCCCGACATTCTGCTGGATCGGAGTCCGGGGATCGTCATCGAGCTGAATGTGTGCTAGAACTCGGAGGTGCCGTAGTTTCGGTGCTTGATCGGTCGGGCCGTGAAGACGTATGACTACATCAACCGCGTTGTGCTAACGCTTCCGCTTTCGGTCTACGAGGGTACGTGGACAACACTCTCCCCTCTTGTTGCTATGGATCACCATGATCTTGCGTGTGCGTAGGAATTTTTTTGAAATTACTACGTTCCCCAACAGTGGCATCTGAGCCTAGGTTTTATGCGTTGATGTTGTGCACGAGTAGAACACAAGTGAGTTGTGGGCGATATAAGTCATACTGCTTACCAGCATGTCACACTTTGGTTCGTCGGTATTGTTGGATGAAGCGGCCCGGACCGACATTACGCATACGCTTACGCGAGACTGGTTCTACCGACGTGCTTTGCACACAGGTGGCTGGCGGGTGTCAGTTTATCCAACTTTAGTTGAACCGAGTGTGGCTACACCTAGTCCTTGCGAAGGTTAAAAGAGAACCAACTTGAAAAACTATCGTTGTGGTTTTGATGCGTAGGTAAGAACGGTTCTTGCTCAGTCCGTAGCAGCCACGTAAAACTTGCAACAACAAAGTAGAGGACGTCTAACTTGTTTTTGCAGGGCATGTTGTGATGTGATATGGTCAAGACATGATGCTAAATTTTATTGTATAAGATGATCATGTTTTGTAACCAAGTTATCGGCAACTGGCAGGAGCCATATGGTTGTCGCTTTATTGTATGCAATGCAATTGCACTGTAATGCTTTACTTTATCACTAAGCGGTAGCGATAGTCGTGGAAGCATAAGATTGACGAGATGACAATGATGCTACGATGGTGATCAAGGTGTCGCGCCGGTGACAATGGTGATCATGACGGTGCTTCGGAGATGGAGATCACAAGCACAAGATGATGATGGCCATATCATATCACTTATATTGATTGCATGTGATGTTTATCTTTTATGCATCTTATCTTGCTTTGTTTCACGGTAGCATTATAAGATGATCTCTCACTAAATTTCAAGATAAAAGTGTTCTCCCTGAGTATGCACCGTTCCCAAAGTTCGTTGTGCCCAGACACCACATGATGATCGGGTGTGATAAGCTCTACATCCATCTACAATGGGTGCAAGCCAGTTTTGCACACGTAGAATACTCATGTTAAACTTGACGAACCTAGCATATGCAGATATGGCCTCGGAACACTGAGACCAAAAGGTCGAGCGTGAATCATATAGTAGATATGATCAACATAATGATGTTCGCCATTGAAAGCTATTCCATTTCACGTGATGATCGGTTATGGTTTAGTTGATTTGGATCACGTGATCACTTAGATGATTAGAGGGATGTCTATCTAAGTGGGAGTTCTTAAGTAATATGATTAATTGAACTTTAATTTATCATGAACTTAGTCCTAGTAGTATTAGCATATCTATGTTGTAGATCAATAGCTCGTGATGTTGCTCCCCATTTAATTTTTATATGTTCCTAGAGAAAACTAAGTTGAAAAATGTTAGTAGCAATGATGCGGATTGGATCCGTGATCTGAGGATTATCCTCATTGCTGCATAGAAGAATTATGTCCTTGATGCACCGCTAGGTGACAGACCTATTGCAGGAGCAGATGCAGATGCAGACGTTCTGAATGTTTGACTAGCTCAATATGATGACTACTTGATAGTTTAGTGCACCATGCTTAATGGCTTAGAATCAGGACTTCAAAGACGTTTTTAACGTCATGGAACATATGAGATGTTCCAGGAGTTGAAGTTAATATTTCAAGCAAATACCCGCGTTGAGAGATATGAAGTCTCCAACAAGTTCTATAGCTAAAAGATGGAGGAGAATAGCTCAAGGAGTGAGCATGTGCTCAGATTGTCTGGGTACTACAATCACTTGAATCAAGTGGGAGTTAATCTTCCAGATAAAATAGTGATTGACAGAATTCTCTAGTCACCATCACCAAGTTAGTAGAACTTCGTGATGAACTATAATATGCAAGGGATAACGGAAATGATTCCCAAGCTCTTCGCGATGCTTAAATCAACAAAGGTAGAAATCAAGAAAAGAATCAAGTGTTGATGGTAAACAAAACCACAAGTTTCAAGTAAAGGGACAAAGGGAAGAAAGGGGAACTTCAAGAAGAACGGCAAGCAAGTTTCTGCTCAAGTGAAAAACCCAAGTCTGGACCGAAGCCTGAAACTGAGTGCTTCTACTGCAAAGGGACTGGTCATTGGAAGCGGAACTGCCCCAAGTATTTGGCGGATAAGAAGGATGGAAAAGTGAACAAAGGTATATTTGATATACATATTATTGATGTGTATTTTACTAGTGTTCATAGAAACCCCTCGGTATTTGATACTTGTTCAGTTTCTAAGACTAGTAACTCGAAACGGGAGTTGCAGAATGAACAGAGACTAGTTAAGGGTGAAGTGACGATGTGTGTTGGAAGTGGTTCCAAGATTGATATGATCATCATCGCACACTCCCTATACTTTCGGGATTAGTGTTGAACCTAAATACGTGTAATTTGGTGTTTGCGTTGAGCATGAATATGATTTGATCATGTTTATTGCAATACGGTTATTCATTTAAGTAAGAGAATAAATTGTTGTTCTGTTTACATGAATAAAACCTTATACGGTTACACACCCAATGAAAATGGTTCGTTGGATCTCGATCGTAGTGATACACATATTCATAATATTGAAACCAAAAGATGCAAAGTTAATAATGATAGTGCAACTTATTTGTGGGACTGCCGTTTAGGTCATATTGGTGTAAAGCGCATGAAGAAAATCCATGCTGATGGGCTTTTGGAATCACTTGATTATGAATGAGTTGATGCTTGCGAACCATTCCTCATGGGCAAGATGACTAAGACTCTGTTCTCCGGAACAATGGAGCGAGCAACAGATTTGTTGGAAATCATACATACTGATGTATGTGGTCCGATAAATATTGAGGCTCGCGGCAGGTATCATTATTTTCTGATCTTCACAGATGATTTGAGCATATATGAGTATATCTACTTGATGAAACACAAGTCTGAAATATTTGAAAAGTTCGAAGAATTTCAGAGTGAAGTGGAGAATCATCGTAACAAAAATAAAAGTTTCTACGATATGATCGCGGAAGTAAAATATTTGAGTTACGAGTTTGGCCTTCAGTTAAAACAATGTGAAATAGTTTCACTACTCACGCCACCTGGAACACCACAGTGTAATGGTGTGTCTGAATGTCGTAACCGTACTTTATTAGATATGGTGCGATCTGTGACGTCTCTTACTGATTTACCGCTATCGTTTTGGGGTTATGCATTTGAGACAGCTACATTCATGTTAAATAGGGCACCATCTAAATCCGTTGAGACGACACCGTATGAACTATGGTTTGGCAAGAAACCTAAGCTGTCGTTTCTTAAAGTTTGAGGTTGCATTGCTTATGTGAAAAAGTTTCAACCTGATAAGCTCAAACCCAAATCGGAGAAGTGCATCTTCATAGGATACCCAAAAGAAAATGTTGGGTACACCTTCTATCACAGATCCGAAGGCAAGATATTCATTGCTGAGAATGGATCCTTTCTAGAGAAGGAGTTTCTCTCAAAAGAAGTGAGTGGGAGGAAAGTAGAACTTGATGAGGTAACTGTACCTGCTCCCTTATTGGAAAGTAGTTCATCATAGAAATCTGTTCCTGTGACTACTACACCAATTAGTGAGGAAGCTAATGATGATGATCGTGTAACTTCAGATCAAGTTACTACCGAAACCTCGTAGGTAAACCAGAGTGAGATTCGCACCATAGTGGTATGGTAATCCTGTTCTAGAGGTCATGTTACTTGACCATGACGAGCCTACGAACTATGAGGAAGCGATGATGAGCCCAGATTCCGCGAAATGGCTTGAGGCCATGAAATCTGAGATGAGATCCATGTATGAGAACAAAGTATGGACTTTGATTTACTTGCCCAATGATCGGTGAGCCATTGAGATTAAATGGATCTTCAAGAGGAAGACGGACGCTGATATTAGTGTTACTATCTACAAAGCTAGAATTGTCGCAAAAAGGTTTTTGACAAGTTCAAGGTGTTGACTACGATGAGAGTTTCTCACTCGTATCTATGCTTAAGTCTGTCTGAATCATGTTAGCAATTGACGCATTTTATGAAATCTGTCAAATGGATAAACAAAATTGCATTCCTTAATGGATTTATTAAAGAAAAGTTGTATATGATGCAACCAGAAGGTTTTTTCAATCCTAAAGTTACTAACAAAATATGCAAACTCCAGCGATCCATCTATGGACTGGTGCAAGCATCTCAGAGTTGGAATATACGCTTTGATAAGTTGATCAAAGCATATAGTTTTATACAGACTTGCGGTGAAGCCTGTATTTACAAGAAAGTGAGTGGGAGCTCTAGAACATTTCTGATAAGTATATGTGGATGACATATTGTTGATCGGAGATAATGTAGAATTATTCTAAAAAGCATAAAGGAATGTTTGAAAGGAGTTTTTCAAAGAAAGACCTCGGTGAAGCTGCTTACATATTGAGCATCAAGATCTATAGAGATAGATCAAGACACTTGATAAGTTTTTCAATGAGTACATACCTTGACAAGATTTTGAAGTAGTTCAAAATGGAACAGTCAAAGAAGGAGTTCTTGCCTGTGTTACAAGGTGTAAAGTTGAGTAAGACTCAAAACCTGACCACGGCAGAAGATAGAGAGAAAATGAAAGTCATTTCCTATGCCTCACCCATAGGTTCTATAAAGTATGCCATGCTGTGTACTAGACCTATTGTATGCCCTGCCCCGAGTTTGGCAAGGGAGTACAATAGATATCTAGGAGTAGATCACTTGACAGCGGTCAAAATTATCCTTAGTGGAATAAGGATATGTTCCTCGTTTATGGAGGTGACAAAAAGGTTCGTCGCAAAGGGTTACGTCGATGCAAATTTTGACACTAATCCAGATGACTCTAAATCTCAATCTCGATACATATTAAAAGTGGGAGCAATTAGCTAGAGTAGCTCCGTGCAGAGCATTGTTGACATAGAAATTTGCAAAATACTTACGGATCTGAATGTGGCAGACCCATTGACTAAACTTCTCTCACAAGCAAAACATGATCACACCTTAGTACTCTTTGGGTGTTAATCACATAGCGATGTGAACTAGATTATTGACTCTAGTAAACCCTTTGGGTGTTGGTGACATGTCGATGTGAACTATGGGTGTTAATCACATGGTTATGTGAACTGTTGGTATTAAATCACATGGCGATGTGAGCTAGATTATTGACTCTAGTCCAAGTGGGAGACTGAAGGAAATATGCCCTAGAGTTAATAATAAAGTTATTATTTATTTCCTTATATCATGATAAATGTTTATTATTCATGCTAGAATTGTATTAACCTGAAACATAATACATGTGTGAATACATAGACAAACAGAGTGTCACTAGTATGCCTCTACTTGACTAGCTCGTTGATCAAAGATGGTTATGTTTCCTAACCATAGACATGAGTTGTCATTTGATTAACGGGATGACATCATTAGGGGAATGATGTGGTTGACTTGACCCATTCCGTTAGCATAGCACTTGATCGTTTAGTTTGTTGCTATTGCTTTCTTCATGACTTATACATGTTCCTATGACTATGAGAATATGCAAATCCCGTTTACCGGGGGAACACATTGTGTGCTACCAAACGTCATAACGTAACTGGGTGATTATAAAGGTGCTGTACAGCTGTCTCCGAAGGTACTTGTTGGGTTGGCGTATTTCGAGATTAGGATTTGTCACTCCGTTTGTCGGAGAGGTATCTCTGGGCCCTCTCGGTAATGCACATCACTTAAGCCTTGCAAGCATTGCAACTAATGAGCTAGTTGCAGAATGATGTATTACCGAACAAGTAAAGAGACTTTCCGGTAACGAGATTTAACTAGGTATTGAGATACCGACTATCGAATCTTGGGCAAGTAACATACCGATGACAGAGGGAACAACGTATGTTGTTATGCGGTCTGACCGATAAAGATCTTCGTAGAATATGTGGGAGCCAATATGAGCATCCAGGTTCCGCTATTGGTTTTTGTCCGGAGATGTGTCTCGGTCATGTATACATTGTTCTTGAACCTGTAGGGTCCGCACGCTTAAGGTTTCGATGACAGTTATATTATGAGTTTATCAGTTTTGATGTATTGAAGGAGTTCGGAGTCCCGGATGAGATCGTGGACATGACGAGGAGTCTCGAAATGGTCGAGTCGTAAATATCGATATATTGGACAACTATATTCAGACATCGGAAAGGTTCCGAGTGATTCTCGTATGTTTCGGAGTACCAGAGAGTTACGGGAATTCACCGGGGAGTATATGGGCCTTATTGGGCCATAGAGGAATAGAGGGGAGAGGCCAAAAGGAAGAAGGCGCGTGCCCCCCTCTGGTCCGAATTAGACAAGGGGTGCAACCCACTTTTCCTTGTTCCTCTCCCCCTCTTTCCTTCTCTCCTACTCCAACAAGGGAAGGAGTCCTACTCCCGGTGGGAGTAGGACTCCCCCCTTGGCGCACCCTCCTCATAGGCCGGCCGCCTCCCTCCCTTGCTCCTTTATATATGGGGGCAGGGGGCACCCCATAGACACAACAATTGATCATTGATCTCTTAGCCATGTGCGGTGCCCCCCTCCACCCTAATCCTCGATAATATTGTAGCGGTGCTTAGGCGAAGCCCTGCGACGGTAGAACATCAAGATCGTCACCACGCCATCGTGCTGACGGAACTCTTCCCCGAAATTCTGCTGGATCGGAGTCCGGGGATCGTCATCGAGCTGAACGTGTGCTAGAACTCGGAGGTGCCGTAGTTTCGGTGCTTGATCGGTCGGGCCGTGAAGACGTACGACTACATCAACCGCGTTGTGCTAACCCTTCCGCTTTCGGTCTAAGAGGGTACGTGGAGAACACTCTCCCCTCTCGTTGCTATGCATCACCATGATCCTGCGTGTGCGTAGGAATTTTTTTGAAATTACTACGTTCCCCAACAGTGGCATCCGAGCCCAATGCCTCCTGGGGAGATGCCCGATCCCCTCTACAAGGCCGAGGTCGACCGCAACCACAAGCCCACCTCCTGCACGAGACCTGGGGCGCTGCTTTTCTCACTTCGTTCCCCTCTCTTCGTTCTCTCATATCTGAATTCCCTCAAGTATCTTCATTTGTTTCCTAAATTCTTCCTGGTGATTTTCTCACTTTTCTTCAATTTTTTTCAATTCTTACGGTCGTTCTTTCAAGATCCCTCTTCTGTTGTTATCATATCTATCCATTTTTTCTTTCAAATCCTACGGGTGGTTCATTGAAGTTTTTTCCCAAGTTTGCGCTATATCTCTCCTTAATCCTTCTCAACAGAATAAGCAGTATGCCAAATCCGTTGCTTGTCATCAATTTCAGTCGATGAAGGATAAACATACAGTAAATCTTATTCTTGTTTCCTCGAGGGGATTTAATTCTTTTCTTTCAGAGTTCGTGATGATATCAATTCTCAGTTTCAAGTCGTTCATCTTTCTCTTCCGGAGTTCCAAGTTTTCTTGGTTATCTAGTCACAAAGCTCCATCTAAATCATTGCAAGGCTTGATCTTGTGTTTCCAACTTATATTTCCTTTCGTTTGATGATTCTTTTGTTATCGGTGTTCTCATGAAAGCTCAACATGGTGGTTCATCAAAGATTTCATTCGTTCTCGAAGTGTTCTTTGTTGTAGGAGTTCAAGCATTCTTCATCTTGCATTCCAAAGTGCAATTCTTTCTTGCTTATCTTTTGAGATGGTGTTTTATCATTCTTGACAATTTCCATTCATGTTTCGCGATTCACATGTTGTCAAGAATGAGGTATTTTAAATCCATCAATCACTTCATTGGAGTTGTCATGGTAAAGATTTCACCTAAAGCCTTCCCTATAGAATGTTGCTATTGTGGTGCTTATCAATGATCCAATTTCTCCTTCTCAACTCAGTGAAGAAGTTTTCATCTCTTCGTTGATTTCAAGAAATCAATCGTTTCATTAGTGGAAGAATCTTACCTCAGTTTTGATGTTTTTCCTAAGCCCATAATAAGCTTATTCTTTTCGTTATTGATTTTACAACAACTCATTTCAACCCTTCTTCATAAGGATGCTTTTCCAATTCATTTGGTAGAAGTTTTCCTTTTCTTCTCCGTCCTTTTCTTTCCAACGATCTAGCTTCCATTCTTTCGTCTGGAGGCATTGTGATGTTACTCTCTTCAACCCATCTTCTAATTTTGTCAAGACCTTGTTCTTTTCCTTGTTTATACATTTAAATGGTGCGGTGTCCTCTACTCAAGTTCTTGTCATCTTATTATGTCCCTGTCTTCTCTACTGGAGTGTCGCCCAAATTCTCTAGTATACCTCGCTTCTCTTTTCAATTGGAGTGGTTTTAAATTCTTTCGTGACCCTTGAGCTCTTGATTCATGTGTTTGCAACCGACAACGTTCTCATAATGTTTATTATTCCTCTTTTCTAATGGACTGCTTTCAACTTTGTTCATCTCCTTCATGTCATTTCTTCAGCTTTGCAACGTTTCAAGGTTCATGGTTTCACTCGTTTGTCTAAGAAGCAAGTTAGTTTTACCTCTTCTCTTCCTCTTCCGGTTGTCATCCCTAGATCTCGGGGCGAGATCTCTTGTAAGTGGAGGAGAGTTGTAATGACATGAGACCGACGCTACAGATGCCTTCCACGTACTCCGAGTTTCATTGTGTGATTTATTTGTTTGTTGCATTCATCATTGCATCATTTTCATTGCATCATGTCATCATGCAACCCTTTTTAAAACCCAACTAAATAAATTGCATAGATCGTTGATCTATTGAAATCGAGGGAATTCACATGGTGATTTCTCTTTATAACATATCCTCCCAATATTTTTAGGGAGCTAATAAATATTCCACAATTTCGGAATCACCCTTAAACACACTTGCAAAATAATTCCTTGCCTTTTTTGCTCCAAGTTTGGTCTCCAAACCATGCCGATAATTGTTTCTCCTTTTAATGAGGCTCCTCCAAAAATCTCAGCATTTTTAGCCACACCAAAAACCTAGTGCTAATTCAAACCCATTAGAATCATATTCAAATGAGTTTGAATTTAAATCTTGCATTCGTGCCAACTTCTATTTTCTTAGACCAAGCACATTTTTGTGAGTCCGGGAAAATAATCCCCATGCCCAAATTCTTTGTACACCCAGTTCTTTTCTCTCCTCTTCTTTCTTTGCTTTTCCGTATTTGGAAGAGATTTAAAGGAGGGAGAAACAGGGAGAGCAGCCCAGCCAAGAACTCAGGCCAGCCCATCTGCACCTAAGGCTCAGCCGCTACCCGGTTGACCCTAGCGAACCCTCTGCCCGATCCCCTCTATCCCCTTCGTCCCTCCTAGAGTCGCCAGAGAGCCCCACGCTCGATCCCCTCTCTCTCGCGCGCTATGCCTAACCCTCGCTCCATCCTCTCGATCCCCCTCATGAGCGCTGCCACCTGCACCCAATGCCTCTAGGCGAGATGATTGATCCCCTCAACAAGGTTGAGGTTGAGGTCGACCGCGACCGTGACCACGACCCCACCTCCTGCGCAAGACCCGGGGCGCTGCTACTCTGCTCCACTCTGTCGTCCCTCTACTCCTCGACCGCGATCTTGTCTGACCCACACGACCACCTTTTTTCCCTAGTACTACGAGAACCTTGTCCGCAAACCCCGCTGCTCTCTTCATCGCCACGGTTCGGAGCTCTCAGATCCACCCATGGTCACGGCCCCTCTTCTCGCGAGCTGCACATTTGTTGCCTCCTCGCGGGGTCTCCTCTACCCCGCCGCTCCCCACCATGCCGTCCTGCCTTGTCCATGTCCATCACCATGCTCAAGTTCATGTGGCTATGATAGCCGCATCCCGGCAATGCTTTCGTGATCGAGACAACCGCTGCACCTATACACCACAACGTTGCTCGCTACACACCAAGTACCCTAGACCACCAAATTCGTCTATCGCCGTCAAGTCAATGACTACCATCACTCCAAGACCCGAACAGATACGACGACATGAACATCTATAGAACGTGTATGACTACACGATGGCCTGCCAACGCCGGCTACAACCTATGTGCCACTACTATCGCCAAGTACCATGACATCGTCGAACCTTCAAGTTCGACTACGGTTCCCATGTACCACTACTGTGGCCCCAAAGACGTTGGATTCAACAAGTACCTGTCCGAAATGAACGTATACCACTACTTCCACTACCTTTGCGAGAACGTCTACTTCCCTCAACAAGCTTGATCCGTTTGGAAAATGCATGCTTCGAAGGTATAACCCCGAGACGACGCCCGTGAGCAAATGCATGTGTGTTGTATGAGATGCTCGTGTGCACTATGTCCGAGTTGTCATTGCATGTTCATCCTCATTTGCCATGCCATCGACTCGTGGAAACCCGGTAACCGGGAACACCCCACCATCATTTGCATTTTTCGTACATCCACACTTTCTTTTGCACCGACATCTCGACGAGTTGTCGGATCCTCAGAATGTTGCCGTGGCACCATTTTCGTTGTAGTTGCCGTGGGATCCGTTTCGTTCCACCATGGTGACCAAATGCTTCATAACATGCTCAGGTCAACATTTTCATAAAATTGCATAAAACTTGCATATGTCATCCGCATCATTCTTGTGAGGATTCGCTCGACTACATCCATTCGTCTTCTTCATGGATTCGGTCTACTTCCTAGAGGGATTTCAGGCAAGATGACCGTCACCTTGGATCTCAGTACTATCTTGGCTATGCTAGTTATCTCGATGCTATCGCTATGTCGCGCTACCTACCACTTATTTATCAAGCCTCCCAATATGCCATGAAACCGCCTCTAACTTTTTCCATCGTCCCAACAAAACGTTGTTTGGCTATGTTACCACTTTTCTCAAACCCTCTTATAGCATTGCTAGTTGCAGGTGTAGTTGTAGGTTGTTCCATGTTGGAACATGGATATCTTGGGATATCACAATATCTCTTATTTAATTAATGCACATATATACTTGGTTAGTGGTGGAAGGCTCGCCCTTTTGCCTGGTGATTTGTTCCACTCTTGCCGCCCTAGTTTCCGTCATATCGGTGTTATGTTCCTTGATTTTGCGTTCCTAACACGGTCGGGGTTTATGGGCCCCCCTTGACAGTTCGCTTTGAATAAGACTCTTCTAGCAAGACCCATTGGTTTTACCATTTTCCTAATAACAACTAAAACTTGCATAGGGACCAGATAGCACCCGAGGTTTCTTAATCAACAACCCGGGCTAGTGCTCCTCATGAGTGTTGGTCCAAAATAGAGCCACTTGCGGTGCCACCCCTTCACCAGGGGTTTTCGGTTGCCTTACATAGTGTTCATCTGATCGTGGCCTGAGACGAGATACGCGCGGCTACTATCAGGGTGTTGGCACATCAGGAGGTCTTGCTGGTTTTCTTTTACCACTGTCATAATGTCTTCTGAACCGGGATGCCAAGCTTGATCGGGTTGTTCCGGGAGGAGGATTTTCCTCCGTTGATCGTGAGAGCTTGTCATGGGCTATGTTGCCATACCCCTACAGGATTTAAACTTTCGAGAGCCGTGCCCGCGGTTATGTGGCAGGTGGGAATTTTTAATATCCGGTTGTAGAGAACTTGACACTAGATCCAAAGTAAAATACACCAACCATGTGTGTAACCGTGACTGTCTCTTTTCGAGCAAGTTCGGGAAGAGAACACGGTGGGGTTATGTTTGACTCATAAGTAGTTCAGGATCACTTCTTGGTCATTACTAGATGCGACTGCTATGCTTAGTTTCTCTTCTTAGTCTTGTACTTGAAGTTAGCCACCATACAATGCTTAGTGCTTGCTGCAACCTCACCACTTATCCATTTCATACCCATTAAGCTTTGCTAGTCTTGATACCCATGGTAATGGGATTGCTAAGTCCTCATGGCTCATAGTTTACTACAACAACAATTGCAGGTACAGGTAATGCGATGACGTGATGTGAGAGCGATGTTTGCTTGTTTTGGAGTTCTTCTACTTTGGTCAAGGGATAGGTTCCAGGTCGGGTGCCTGGGATTAGCAGGGTGGATGTCGTTATTTTTTTATTTTATCCATAATCGGATCCTGCTCTTCTGTATGATGATTGCTATGTATTGATGAACTATTGTATTCATCTTGTAGCTTGTGGCGAGTGCAAGCCTTTATCTTGTATTTTCATCTATTCAGTACATGGTATGTTGTAATGATATCGACCTTGCTATGCACTTGAAATGCGGTTGTGACCCAATCATGAGTTCATCACATGTTTGCGATAGAATCGTATCTTGGGCACTACATCCGGGGACCCACATTTATGCGTGTGTCGTCACAAAAAACCGCACATGTAGACTTGGGTAATCAGAAGACCCCCTATACCCTGCATGCGGCCCAAAAATATGTATGGGTGGTGTGTGATGTGTTCAAATCATCACAAAAAACCGCACAGGGAGACGTGGTTGATTAGTAGACCCCCTATACCCTGCATGCAGCTCAAAAATATGTATAGGTGGTGTGTGATGTGTTCAAATCTCTAATGCACAACTTCGATGGGGCACCAACTACATTACAAACAGAACACCATACCTGACCCCAAGCCATGTTCAATATGTATGATAATGTTGGTTCCCCAACTTTGAGGCAGGGGGAGGGGGTGTCGTCCAACGCATGTGCTCAAACTTTACTTGGTCTAACATGGCACACATAAAGCAATAGGAAACCGTCATGGTCAAACCCTTCTCGTATGTTGGGTCAAAGGGATATATTGTGTGGGGCCCCTTGTTATCGATCATATATATATATATATATATATATATATATACCTCCGAGAGCCTATGGATATGTGTGTCGTTTAAACTGCATAAGGGAGACATGCTCGATCAGGACACCCCCTATACCCTGCATGCGGCCCGAAAAAAATGTATTGGTGATGTGTGATTTGTTCAAATCCTAAATGCACAACTTCGATGGGGCACCAAATACATTAGTAACATTACAAATTGAACATCGTACTCCCTAACCAAGTCAAACTTGATTGTCCCTAACATAGCACCCAGAGCAAGAGCAAACCGTCATGGTCAAACCCTTCACGTGCGTTGGGTCAAAGGGATAGATTGTGTGGGCCTACAGTTCTCGATTATTCTCCGATTTTTTAGAAATAAGAAATAAAAAATACAAAATATATTCTACAAATTACCAAAACAAAGATCCCAAGGTTTATATAATTGTCATAACAGGTCATTACAGGCACATTTAGATGATAAATGTCTATAATAATCGTATCATAGTGCTTCCCACCGGGTCACCCATCTTTAGACTCCTCCAGCCCGAGCACGACTAACTTATGTGTTCTATTCGACTCGGTTAGCAGATGGGAAGCCATCCCTTGCTGATAACACTTACCTCCTTACCTTCAAGGCGTTTCACGCTGGTCACCGTATGGGACCTACTCCCTACTATCACACATGTTTGTGCTTTTAGGAACTTTGTGGAATATTTACATGGCCGGTGTGTCGCCGCCTAGCCTTCTATGAGCACTGACGCTGGCAGAGGGAAACCAATGGGAGAAGAGGCAGGAAAATGATGGGAGGACTGGAGGGAAACGGTTGCGTGTTTGGAAATCTAAGACCATTAATATGGAAAACTTAGTAAAGAAGGAAGCGTGAGCTAGCACGACACGTGCGCACAGCGCTTACCAACGGGTGAAAGATGGTTGACTAGAATTGCTTTAAATGTTGAGGGTTCATTGGGCCTTTTTTATACATTATAATTAAGTTTTATAAGCATAAATTTAGTGTGCACAATTCAAATTGGTGCACCAAAATGGCTAAAAAAATCATACATATGTCCTTGGGTGCATGTTTAGGTTCCATGCAAATAATGGTAATGAAATACAACCGATCGGCGTCCTAGAACATCCTCAAACATTGGGAATCTTGGTTTTTAAATCCCCGTGAATCCATAACTCACCAGAAAATCATGAAAGTAGGCACGGTGTCACGTCATGGCACATATATGTCGTGGTTAAAAAATTGTCCAATTTCAGTCAAGCTTTATTAGAAACCTCTTACAAACTGGAGCTTCTTTCAAGAAGCCTCGTGGTTCCGATAGAGAAACGTGTTGTCAGTGCAACAAACCCTGGGTCCGTTGCCCAGACTATGCACAGGCATGGAAGCAAGTTTACAGCACCAAAGGCAGACCAAAGTACAAGAAATCAAGATTCTCAGAAGGCTAACATGCAGATCAAGAGGACCAAGGCCAAGCCAGAAAAGTAAGAAACCACTAGGAGAACAGCCTCCCTTGCCGGGCAGGAGAGGCCAGCAAGGATGGGGTCACCCCCGGAAGAAGACCTCCAAGACGCCCCGGCAGGGCCTGCCGGGCTCACGGAGATGCAACCACCTCACTAAACTACTTCACCACGACGCACGTCATTGATCAGTGCAATGTCAAGCCGCAAAGTGACTAAGTGGCAGCCATCTGGCACATGGCAGCCTCCTTCTGCAGGGAATACCCACACACGACACCCGTCCTACGACGTGTCAAGCGAGCAGGCGTGAAGCGGGCAAAACTGCCCGGCAAGGCTTGCCGGGCAAGCGAAGATGTGACATTGAGCGGCGCATTTAATGCGCTCTGTCAGCCTGCAGAGTAGGTATGACATCACCGTTTGCTATCTTATCAGTGCATAATGACTGATTTACCACTTGGTGACCCCTTAACCTATAAAAGGAGGCCCGAGGCAACCTTAGAAAGGGTTGGACACTAGATTAGCAAATCCACCCCCTCACATTTCATACGCACATAGCCGTTTAGACCTGAGGCAACCCTGCCAGGCAAACGGGGAACGACCACCACCATCAATCCACCAAACCAGGAGTAGGGTTTTGCACCTCACGGTGGCCCGAACCTGGGTAAAAACTGCCTGTGTGATCCATGCCGTGCAGCCTCACACTCCTCTGCTCTTCGTGCAACGTGCCATCCCCCCGCTGAACCACCATGGGACCTTTGGTCCCATAGGTGGTCGTGGTTTCCTGCGACATCTTTGGTGCGCCAGGTAGGGGGATCACTTGCGTGTACCTGAAAGTGTGAGCAGCGCGTCATCTCCATCGCCATCTTCATTTTGGCGGCGCCATCGACTGTGGTGCCCAAGAAGAAATCCGGTGCTTCAGCTCACCCGTCCACCTCGAAGGCTACGCCGCCCACAGCCACCAATGCCATGGGTGATGCAGAGGCGCGCGAGGGTGTGGATGCTGCTGGGGATGTGGTCGGAGTAAGTGGCGCTGTCACCACCTCCCCCGTGGCCGGAGTAGGAGACAACAGAGGGGAGTACATCAGCGGCATCCTAGTGGCCATGCCCCACGAGGTGCGGGCGAAGGGGTTATTCCATTCGCGCCCCTTCCCCTCACCGACGGGCACTATCGGATTACGGGTTCCGGCAAACCCTTGAGGTTTGAATTCTGGGTCCGCACAAAGATCCCTCTCCCCCTTGCTCACACTCTCGCCACGATCTCAAAGCCTAGCTCAACAAACCCGAGGAACAAGAGACACAAGAGTTTATACTGGTTCAGGCCACCGTTGTGGTGTAATACCCTACTTCAGTGTGGTGTGGTGGATTGCCTTGTAGCCTAGGGATGAACAAGTATAAGGGAAGAACAGTCTCCTAAGGAGAGGTGTTCTTGAGCTCGATGAGCTTGTGTGTGTGTGGATGGTCTGGTTCCTCTCCAGATCCGATGAGATGCCTCCTACGGTGGTGTCTAGTCCTATTTATAGAGACCCTGGTCCTCTTCCCAAATACTAGGCGGGAAGGGATCCCACAACGGCCAATTTGAAGGGGGGCAACTAGTACAAGTTATCCTGACAAAAGGTGGTCTTCGCCTACCAAAGGCTCTAGTGGTGACGCCTTCCTGGGCTCTGTGATGACCTCCGTCCTACTGTCCTACTGGTCTTGGTCTCGTTGCACCGATAAGGAAACCTTTGCCTGATACCTCGGGACTCCTCGCCTGCGCTTACCTCTTTAGCACCAAAGAGAAAACTGGCACTCTGCGCCCGCTGGCGCCCGCCTGGCCTTGGTCGTCATGGCTCACGTCACGCGCTCCTCATGAGGTGCCCCTTGCATAGATATCTCCGCTCCTCAAGAGCCAGCGTAGGGAGGCCACCCCAGAGGAGGTCTTGGTGTCGTCTGCCTCGCGAGGCTTGGCCCCTCGTGAGGGTCTTGAGTGGTTGCTGGTGAAGATGGGTCGTACCAGGCCGCTGGTGGAGCCACGCCCTAGGCCGCAGGCAGTCAAGTCTGGGTACCCCCATTCCTAGGACGTCGACAGTAGCCCCTGGGCTCAAGGAACGCTCGTACTTGGCTTCGAGGCGAAGAAAAGGGTCAAGTGCAGAGCGTTGCGGGCCCCAAGCACATGTGGCCTTGATTGACGGCGCGATTGATGGGACATAGGCACCTCCGCTTCCCCACGCTGCCTCGGCAACTTCCCGACTGACAAAAGGTGGCGCGCACCACAGTGTCTTCATTGCTTGCCTTCATCCTGCTCCAGATCCCCTTTCTTGCTCCTCGCTCCCCAAGCCTCCAGATCTGCACCAATCCTCCTCCAAGTCCGCCATCTATGGCGCCCAGCAAGGCAAAGGCCACCCTTCCACCCTCCTGGTATGCGCTAGCCCTAAGCACGGCTAGCATCTCTGAGAAGAACCTCACCGCCACGCTCCTGATGACGGCGGAGGGCAGCGACGAGAAGAGGAAGACCGTGCTCCGGGTTGGGTCCGCCGAGCCAGAGGCCCCGGGCAGCACCTTCTATCCCTTCTTCATGAGCAGCGTTGTCGCGGGATTGGTTCCCCCCTTCTCTGATTTCTTCTACTCCATCCTCAGCCATTACAAGCTGCATGCCCTCCATCTTCATCCCAACTCTGTCCTCCTTCTATCGATCTTCGCCTTCTACTATGAATGATACGTCAGGGTGATGCCGTCCGTGGCACTGCTGCGCCACTTCATTTATTTCTGGATCAATGCGGGGTGCGCCAACTTCATTGCGACCAACGCGGTCTCGAAGGCCGGGAAGAAGGCCGAGGGCTTCAGGAGCAAGTGGGTCCTGATGGATGCCAAGTGCTCCCACCCCCAGCTGGTGCTGCTGACGGGGATGCCCACGTCTCACGACGGGTGGTTCCGCGCGAAGCTCACCGACCCCCGCGCGGAGCGTCTACTGGAGAAGATGGTTGCCGATCTGAAGCCTGACGACCCAAATGCGGCGAAGCTGATGGGGGCCATGATCGTCATGGAATTCCTGTCGCAGCACGTGGCTCCACTCCAGGTGCACTCATGCCCTTCGTGGAAGCTCGGGGACAAGGATGATGACCTCTGCCTGCATCCAGAGGCCTTGTCTCACGAGGAACTAGGCACGACTCTCCGCTCCCTGACTCGGGACGACCAGGGGTACCCTCCGGACACCTTTGTTCCTCTGTACCGCTGCCCCGACGGAGCGAAGGTTGCCGCCGCCATGCCTGTCTTTGATGGGTGTGGGCTCGCGCCGCCGGCGCTCTCTAAGGCCCCGGTGTTGACGGCTCCGGTGATGGTGTCCTCCGACGACTCTGACGGGAAGGAGGAGCGGGACTCGGAGGGGACCCCAGAGGGGACCAGGGAGACCTCCCCTCCACGCAAGGCCGATCTCCTCCATGCGCTGCCTGCCAATGATGACGCCGGTGACCACCCGGTGAGGGAGGTCCTGCCCCCTGCTGGAGTCACCACAAGGTCCAAGGTCACCCCTCAAAGAAGTCGCCGACTGTGGTTCCGACGAAGAGCAGGTCGGCACTGGTCTCCCAGGGCGACGCTCCTTCCCTGGCATCGTCTGGTGCTGCCGTTGGGCCGGCTGCTGCTTCTTCATCTGCTCCTGGAGCCCGCATACTGGCGCCCCAGACCGCGAGGCTCTTGGGCTCTGCGCTCCTGAAGAGGTCATGGGTCTACGCCGCTGTGGACCTATAAGCACCTCGCCCTGACTTTGCTTTTGCTCCCGCTTCCGTTGTTGCTTCCTTATCTTGTCGTGGAGCTCGAGGGTGTCGTCAACGGGATCGGTCCCATGGTGGAGGGGGAAGACCGCGTGCTTTCTTCTTCTGCTCTAACTCACGTTTTCAGCCACCTATATCTTTGCAACCCTGACGCCGACCTCGGCGAGCTGCTCCAGCCCATGGAGGAGGAGCGCGGCGTAGCTGCCACCGCAGCCGTGGAGGGCCAGGTGGAAGCCCTGTTGAAGAAGTTCCTTGCCGTCGAGCCTACACCTCCAACCGAAAGCGCTGCCAATCTCGCGACTGAGGCCAACGATGTGACCGACGGTGACACTGCCGATGGGAAGGCGCTTCCTGATGACGGCGCCCAGGGCTAAAGAGAAGGCTTGGTGGTGAAGGATGGCGCTCCTTCTCGTTTTATTTTCTTGCGAACTTCCCTATGACATGAGAAGTGCCTTGTGGAGGCGTTAAAGCATTAAAACTCTGCTTGATGTTTGAAGGACAATATGATGTGTAATAATTTATTTAGGTTCCGCGATTTCCTTCCCATTTGTTTGATGTTCTATGTCGGCAGGGATCGACCCCGCTCATACCTCAGCCGCCGTTGGGCCGTCCTGATCACCAGGACGGGACCAAGGGGTGAGGGGCTACGTGGCCAGTTAGGCTCCTGAGTCGTGATGCTCAGGAGTCCCCCTTGATGTGCAAATGGCATGCGGGAAGGAAATGCCAAAATAGGCCTTAGGGTTCTACGTCGGCAGGGCCCAACCCCACGCATACCTCAGCCGCCGTTGGGCCGTCCGGATCACCAGGACGGGATCAAGGGGTGAGGGGTTACGTGGCCAGTTAGGCTCCTGAGTCGCGATGCTCGGGAGTCCCCCTTGACGCTCAAACAGACGTTCATACCTACCCTCGCCGAGGTCCCACTCGGGAGGGGTGCATGACGACCAGGTGCGAGGGACTTGACAGGGCGGCGTACGCTAGGCGAGGCCTGAGTGCAGCCCTCGTGCCCAGCCCCCTCCCGTGATTCCCAGAGCGCGGAGCATTGCGGTGAGGCTGGACACTGAGCCGGCTGGCTCCTTGAGGTTGGTATAGCCATGGGGCCGCCCTCAGTTGTTTATCACCAGCATGGAGCGTAGTGCTTCCGCACTTGCACGGGCATAGACGCTCCTCGACCGTGTCGACTGCCAGTGCATAGCATGGTGCTTCCACTGGTGCGTGGATGAGGGCTCCATCTGAGTGGAGCCCCCGGGCGTGTACAGCCCCGCCCTGACACGTGGCTTGCATGGCGGGGCTAGACGAGGTATGTCTAGGCACTTGTGAGCCAGCGCGGGACTCACGAGGCGCTACCTCAAGGTGGGTTACGCCTGGTCTTAGTTCTTGATAGCTTCAGTGGTCCTGCGAGATGGTTAGGCAACCTACGCCGGATGAATTTCCTGAGGTGATCCCATGAGAAGGCCAGACACCAACGACCCCAGGAGGTGACGTGAACGGGGCCGGCCCGCCAGACAGAGCTCAGTCATTGGGTTTATCGATGCTGCAGGGACGGACCCAAGCATAGACGCCGTGCCAAGCCTACTCATGCGAGGAATCCTAAGGAAAGACAACTGGCGCGCGGCTCCCGTTGCAACAAGGGCAGTCGCGAGTGGGGTATCGAAGTACCAAATAAGCAGGTGATAACCATAGAATGGCTTAAGCAAAGGGGCAGGTTAGCTTAGATAGATGCAAGAACGATACATGCCACTAGGACGGACCCGAGCGACCTAGGGATGATGCAGCCCGAGGGGCGCCCCCAGCAAGGTAAGCTAAAGGTGCAAAAAGGATACATGTCGTAGGGACGGGCCCGTGCGACTTGGGGATGATGTTGCCCGAGGGGCGGCCCCAACTGAATGAACTGGAAAGAGTCACTTGATACCGTAGCTGGAGTGGTGTTGGAGTAGCTGAAGGTGCATGCTGAAGGAGTTGTTCCTCACGAGCCGCCAGGGCCCGGAGCCTCAGAGGCTCCGGGGGCCCTAGTGGCTCCTGGAGAACCGTCGTGATCTCCTCCAGGATGGCCTGATGCTTGGCCTCCTGAGCCGCCAGGATGCTCCGTAGTTGGCGCTGGTTGGTGACAGTCGCATTCGGTAAGCCAAATGGCATGCAAAAGTAGCTGTGAGGTGGACCCTCGCACCGACCAACGCGCGAAGGCCAGTAGCGCTCTTGAGATGTGGCCCTGTTGAGCCCTGGAATGTCGACGCAGACGCATAGCCTGCCATCCTCACTTGGATGGGAAGCTACGCTGCATGGTGGGCGGCGGTCACCACATATGGCCCTTGCCTCTTGAAGCTCCTGGGTTGCCTTGACGATGAACTCCTGAGTATCGGGCGCTCCTCGCCCAGCGCCCTCCAGAGGGAAACATGCGGCAAAGCACGCCTCCAGATAGTGCCCGAGCGCCTCCCCGTGATGTTGGCTAGGTCCGAGGCCCTCCAGAAGAGAGCCCCGGGCCTTGCCTAAGGAGGGCAGCGGGCGCACCTTCCTATGCGAGGGAGGGAGGTGCCCTAGCTACGGTAGTGGATCCTGTGGTGGTACCGCTGGAGACGCCGCTCTCCTGAGGCCTTAGGTGGAGTAGCTGCTTCTTCTTTTTGTGGATGGCCTCAGGAGGGTACGTGTTGCCTTCTTGTCGGGGTCTTCGATCGCAGCGGCTTGGAAGGCGCGCTCAAGGGAGCACACCACATATCCTTCTTCACGGGGGACCGTGATGACGCCACCACTCCCTGGCATCTTGCGGACGTTGTAGCCATGGTGGGTCACTGCCATAAACTTGGCCAATGCTGGATACCCAAGGATGGCGTTGTACGGCAGATGGACGTAGGTGACGTCAAAGTCGATGAGCTCGGTGCGGTAGTTGTTACGCAGGCTGATGACCCACAAGTATAGGGGATCTATCATAGTCCTTTCGATAAGTAAGAGTGTCGAACCCAACAAGGAGCAGAAGGAAATGATAAGCGGTTTCCAGCAAGGTATTCTCTGCAGATACTGAAATAAGTGGTAACAAATGGTTTTGTGATAGGATAATTTGTAATGAGCAACAAGTAACAAAAGTAAATAAAGTGCAGCAAGGTGGCCCAATCCTTTTGTAGCAAAGGACAAGTCTGGACAAACTCTTATATGATGTAAAGCGCTCCCGAGGACACATGGGAATATCGTCAAGCTAGTTTTCATCACATTCATATGATTCGCATTCGGTACTTTGATAATTTGGTATGTGGGTGGACCGGTGCTTGGGTGCTTCCCTTACTTGGACAAGCATACCACTTATGATTAACCTCTATTGCAAGCATCTGCAAATACAACAAAAGTATTAAGGTAAACCTAACCATAGCATGAAACATATGCATCCAAATCAGCCCCTTACGAAGCAACGCATAAACTAGGGTTTAAGCTTCTCTCACTCTAACAACCCATCATCTACTTATTACTTCCCAATGCCTTCCTCTAGGCCCAAACAATGGTGAAGTGTCATGTAGTCAACGTTCACATAACACCACTAGAGGAGAGACAACATACATCACATCAAAATATCGAACGAATACCAAATTCACATGACTACTAATAGCAAGACTTCTCCCATGTCCTCAAGAACAAAAGTAACTACTCACAAAGCATAAACATGTTCATAATCAGAGGGGTATTAATGTGCATATAGGATCTAAACATATGATCTTCCACCAATTAAACCAACTAGCATCAACTACAAGGAGTAATTAACACTACTAGCAACCTACTAGCACCAATCCTGGACTTGGAGACAAGAATTAGATACAAGAGATGAACTAGGGTTTTGAGATGAGATGGTGCTGATGAACATGTTGATGGAGATTGCCCTCTCCCGATATGAGGAGCGTTGGTGATGACGATGGCGATGATTTCCCCCTCCGGGAGGGAAGTTTCCCCGGCAGAATAGCCCCGCCAGAACCCTAGATTGGTTCCCCCAAGGTTCCGCCTCGTGGCGGCGGAGTTTCGTCCGAGAAGATGGCTTATGATTTTTTCCCATCGAAAGAGTCCATATAGCAGAAATGGTCACCGGAGGGCCACCAGGGGGCCCACGAGGTAGGGGGCGCGCCCAGGGGGGTAGGGCGCTCCCCACCCTCATGGGCAGGGTGTGGCCCCCCTGGTGAAGTTCTTGCGCTCAATGTTTTTTATATATTTGGAAAACATCATCCGTGAAGTTTCAGGACTTTTGGAGATGTGCAGAATAGGTCTCTAATATTTGCTCCTTTTCCAGCCAGAATCCCAGCTGCCGGCATTCTCCCTCTTTATGTAAACCTTGTAAAATAATAGAGAATAGGCATAAGTATTGTGACATAATGTGTAATAATAGCCCATAATGCAATAAATATTGATATAAAAGCATGATGCAAAATGGACGTATCAACTCCCCCAAGCTTAGACCTCGCTTGTCCTCAAGTGAAAAGCCGAAATCGAAAAATATGTCCACATGTTTAGAGATGAAGGTGTCGATAAAAATAAAATATGGACATGAGGGCATCATGATCATTCTTAGAATAGAAACTTATATAATTCTTGTCATATGATTTATTATGCTAGAGTACTAATTCGATCACATTATCAAGTATGAATCGTAAACTTCATTGAGAACTAACAAACTATAATCTTAGTCATTGAAGCAATTGTAATTTATCATAACATAGGAAAGAGTCAATGTATAAGAGCTTTTCAGCAAGTCCACATACTCAACTATCATATAATCTTTCACAATTGCTGACACTCACGCAATACTTATGGGTATGGAGTTTTAATTGGACTCAGAGAAAGATAGGGGCTTATAGTTTTTGCCTCCCAACGTTTTACCTCAAGGGTAATGTCAACAGTAATAGTCCATGAAAACCCACATCCAATTAGCCATATATACCAGGATCTTTCCAACATATTGTGCTTGCCAAAGGATAAAATGTAAAAAGGAAGGGTGAAGATCACCATGACTCTTATGCAATGTAGGAGATAAAAGTAAAAGATAGGCCCTTCACAGAGGGAAGCAGAGGTTGTCATGCGCTTTTATGGTTGGATGCACAAAATCCTAATGCGAAAGAACGTCACTTTATATTGCCACTTGTGATATGGACCTTTATTATGCAGTCTATCGCTTTTATTACTTCCATATCACACGATCGTATAAACCTTATTTCTTCCACAACAATCAATCATACATATTTATAGAGCAATTTTTATTGCTTGCACCGATGACAACTTACTTGAAGGATTTACTCAATCCATAGGTAGGTATGGTGGACTCTCATGGCAAAACTGGTTTAAGGGTATTTGGAAGCACAAGTAGTATCTCTACTTGGTGCAATGAATTCGATCACATTATCAAGTAGCATGAGGGAGAAAGGGCAAGCTCAACATGTTGGAGGATCCAAGACAATATAATTTATCTCAAATGTAAGAAAACATAACCCATTACGTTGTCTTCCTTGTCCAATGTCAACTCTTTAGCATTTCATATTTTAATGAGTGCTCACAATCATAAAATATGTCCAAGATAGTATATTTACATGTGAAGACCTCTCTTTCTTTATTACTTCTTATTAATTGCAACGATGACCAAAACTATGTTTGTCAACCCTCAATAACTTTTATTCATCATACTCTTTCTATGTGAGCTCATTACTCTCCATAAGAGTCACATGATCTATTTGTTTCTTTTTATTTCTTTCTATTTTCTTTTATTCACTTAGGATCATGGCAAAATAATCAAGCCCTTGACTCAACACTAATCTCTATTACATAGCTCATGGACTCGATTGCATAGAAGGATAATAAAGCAAAACTCACGACTAGATCATACTAAGAACTTTTATTCTACTAGATCAAGATATTACCAAAAGGATCGAACTAAGAAAAATGGTAAAGATAAAAGTGATGTTGATACGATACCGGGGCACTCCCCCAAGCTTGCCAGTTGCCAAGTGGAGTGCCCATACTAGATACTCAATTCTTCTTTGTTGGTGAAGAAGGTGGAGTTGTTGATGATGGAGAGTCGCACATCTAGCGTAGGAGGTCTTCTAGCTTGTGAATAATGCCCTTGAGTGCGATTATATGCTCCTTCAACAAAATATTTTCACGTGTGAGATACTTATTTTGTATACGAGCCAACTCAATCATCTTGAAAGCTTCGATTTCTGTTGGGGTAAGAAGATTGTGATCCAGTTGAAGGGTGTCCTCTGTTGCTAGAACTTGGTCCTCCATGGCCTTCTTGATCCCTTCATCCTTGTTGATCTCCATAGGTTCTTCTCTCTTCAGCTCTATCTTCATTAGCCAAGCATCATTGCCCTCATGGTTGGAGGAGGAGGGAGACGACATAGTTCCTGGCCTTAAGAACCCTAACAGAAAACAACTCGAAACAAAGATAGGAGATTTTTGCATGATACGGGAGTCAAAACCCCCGGGAGGTTATATAATGAATTTTTATCGGCCAAAATACGTGTCTTGTAAGAAAACGGAGTTCGGAGAGCACACGAGGTGCCCACGAGGTAGGGGGAGCGCCCAGGGGGTAGGGCGCGCCCTCCACCCTCGTGGAGCCCTCGTGTCCTTTCTGGACTGCTGCTTATTTTTCTATTTTGCTAAATATTCCAAAACAGAGAAATATTGCCTTCAAAACTGTTTTGGTGTCGGTTTACTTGCCGTACCACATACCTATTCCTTTTCGGAGTCTGAAACGTTCCAGAAAGTTTCCTTTATGTATTCCTCCGGGGTTACGGTTTCGATAACATTAGTTTCAACATTTACGGGATTACCTGAGATATAGTGTTTGATTCTTTCACCGTTCACCACCTTCGGATTTGTGCCTTCGAAGTTGTTGATTTTTATGGCACCAGAACGGTAAACCTCCTCGATAACGTAAGGACCTTCCCATTTAGAGAGAAGTTTTCCTGCAAAAAATCTTAAACGCGAGTTGTATAGCAATACATAATCACCTACGTTAAACTCACGCTTTTGTATCCTTTTTTCATGCCATCTTTTAACTTTTTCTTTAAACAACTTGGCATTTTCATAGGCTTGGGTTCTCCATTCATCAGGTGAGCTAATATCAAATAACCTCTTCTCACCGGAAAGTTTAAAATCATAATTAAGTTCTTTAATAGCCCAATAAGCCTTATGTTCTAGTTCGAGAGGTAAGTGACATGCTTTTCCATAGACCATTTTATATGGAGACATACCCATAGGATTTTTATATGCAGTTCTGTAGGCCCATAATGCATCATCAAGTTTCTTGGACCAATTCTTTCTGGACCTATTAACAGTGTTTTGCAAAATTAATTTGAGTTCTCTATTACTCAATTCTACTTGACCACTAGACTGAGGGTGATAAGGAAATGCAATTCTATGATTAACATCATATTTAGCAAGCATTCTACGGAAAGCACCATGAATAAAGTGTGAGCCACCATCAGTCATTAAATATCTAGGGACTCCAAACCTTGGAAAAAATAACTTCTTTAAGCATTTTAATAGAAGTGTTATGATCAGCACTACTAGTTGGAATAGCTTCTACCCACTTAGTAACGTAATCAACAACAACTAAAATATGTGTATATCCATTAGAGGAAGGAAAGGGTCCCATATAGTCAAAGCTCCAAACATTAAATGGTTCAATAACAAGTGAATAATTCATAGGCATTTCTTGATGTCTACTAATATTACCAATTCTTTGACATTCATCACAAGATAAGACAAACATATGGGCATCCTTGAAGAGAGTAGGCCAATAAAAACCAGATTGCAGTACCTTATGTGCAGTTCTATCTCCAGCATGGTGTCCTCCATAAGCTTCAGAGTGACACTTGCGTAGGATCTATTCCTGTTCATGCTCATGTACAGAACGTCTAATAACACCGCCTGCTCCTTCTTTATAAAGATGTGGGTAATCCCAAAAGTAATGCCTCAAATCATAGAAGAACTTTTTCTTTTGCTGGTATGTGAAACTAGGTAGTATAAACTTAGCAACAATGTAATAAGCATAGTCAGCATACCATGGAGCAGTATGAGAAGTATTATGACATTTAATTGCTCATCAGGAAAGCTATCATCAATAGGTAGTGGGTCACCAAGCACATTTTCTAGCCTAGACAAGTTGTCTGCAATGGGGTTCTCAGCTCCTTTTCTATCAACAATATGTAAATCAAATTCTTGTAGCAAGAGAACCCATCTAATAAGTCTACGTTTAGCATCTTTCTTTTTCCATAAGATATTTAATAGCAGCATGATCGGTGTGAATAGTTACCTTAGAATCAACAATATAAGGTCTAAACTTATCACAAGCAAATACAACTGCTAAGAATTATTTTTCAGTAGTAGCATAATTTGTTTGAGCATTGTCTAGAGTTTTACTAGCATATTGAATAACATTTAGTTTCTTATCAACTCTTTGTCCTAGAACAGCACCTACAGCATAATCACTAGCATCACACATAATTTCAAAGGGTAAATTCCAATCAGGCGGCTGAACAATAGGTGCAGAGATCAATGCTTTCTTAAGTATTTCAAACGCTTCTACACAATCATCATCAAACACAAATGGTATATCTTTTTGTAATAAATTAGTCAGAGGCCGAGAGATTTTTGAGAAGTCTTGATGAACCTCCTATAAAAACCGGCATGACCAAGGAAACTTCTTATACCTTTGATGCCCTTGGGACATGGCATCTTTTCAATAGCGTCAACCTTGGCTTTATCAACTTCAATACCTCTTTCAGAAACTTTATGCCCCAAGACAATACCTTCATTAACCATAAAGTGACACTTTCCCCAATTCAAGACAAGATTAGTTTCTTCACATCTCTACAAAACTCGATCAAGGTTGCTCAAGCAATCATCAAAAGAAGATCCATAGACGAAAAAGTCATCCATGGAAACCTCACAAATCTTTTCACAAGTCAGAGAATATAGCCATCATGTATCTTTGAAAGGTAGCAGGTGAATTACATAAACCAAAAGGCATACGTCTATAAGCAAAAGTACCAAAAGGGCATGTAGAAGTATTCTTTGATTGATCTTTGGCTGACACAGGTATTTGAGAGAAACCAGAATAACAATCTAGAAAGCAAAAATGTGTATGTTTAAACAATCTTTCTAGCATTTGATCGATAAAAGGTAAGGGGTAATGATCTTTTTTAGTAGCCTTATTTAATTTGCGGAAATAAATTACCATCCTATAACCAGTAATAATTCTTTGAGGAATCAATTCATCTTTGTCATTAGGAACAACAGTAATACCTCCCTTCTTAGGGACACAATGGACAGGACTTACCCACTTACTATCAGCAACAGGATAAATTATACCTACCTCAAGGAGCTTCAGTATCTCATTTCTTACCACTTCTTTCATTTTAGGATTCAGTCGGCGTTGATGATCGCGAACTGGTTTAGCATCTTCTTCCAGATTAGTTCTATGCTGACATAGAGTGGGACTAATGCCCTTAAGATCATCAAGAGTATACCCAATAGCAGCACAGTGCTTCTTCAGAGTTTTCAATAATCTCTCTTCTTCATGGCTGAAAGGTTAGCACTAATAATAACAGGGTATATCTTTTTCTCATCAAGATAAGCATATTTAAGAGTATCAGGTAACAGTTTAAGCTCAAACACGGGATCACCCTTGGGTGGAGGAGGATCCCCTAGGATTTCAACAGGTAAATTGTTTTTCAGAATAGGTTCCTGTTTAAAGAATACTTCATCTATTTCCCTTCTTTCATTCATAAACATATCATTTTCATGGTCTAGCAATTATTGTGCTAAAGGATCACTAGGAGGTACGGCAATAGAAGCAAGACCAATAATTTCATCCTTACTAGGTAATTCTTCTTCACGGTGTTGTCTACTAAATTTAGAAAAATTAAATTCATGAGTCATATCATCTAAACCGACAGTAACAACATCCCTTTTGCAATCTATGGTAGCATTAACAGTATTTAAGAAGGTCTACCAAATATAATGGGACAAAAACTATCTTGTGGAGAACCAAGAACAAGAAAATCAGCAGGATATTTAGTTTTCCCACACAAGACTTCAACATCTCTAACAATTCCCATTGGTGAAATAGTATCTCTATTAGGAAGTTTAATTGTAATATCAATATCTTCTAACTCAGCGGGTGCAATGTCATGCATAATTTCTTTGTATAAGTCAATAGGTATTGCACTAGCACTAGCACCCATATCACACAAGCCATGATAACAATGATCTCCTATTTTAACAGAAATAACATGCATGCCTACCACAGGTCTAGGTTTATCTGTATCACGGGGTTTAGTAATTCTAGCAGTTTCATTACAGAAATAAATAACATGCCCATCTATATTATCAGACAAGAGATCATTAACAATAGCAATGTTAGGTTCAACTTTAACTTGCTCAGGAGGTGTATATGTTTTAGTATTGCTTTTATGAACCATAGTTGAAGTTTTAGCATGATCATTTATCCTAACATGGAAAGGTGGTTTCTCAACATAAGAAGTAGGAACAATAGGATCATTATAAGTAATAGTCTTTTCTTCAACTTTAATAGATGCAGCTACTTTTACTTCTATGGGAGGATGATATTTAAACCACTTCTCCTTGGGGAGATCAACATAAGCAGCAAATGATTCACAGAAAGAAGCTACTATCTCAGAGTCAAGTCCATATTTAGTGCTAAATTTATGATGAGGACATCAATACCATTGTTACACCCACAGCCCCTACTGTTACATATACTGGACCAATTACTAGAGCTCGCGCACGCCAATTAAATTACCAGGTACTTTCGTTTCTTGGTAATGATTCTAATGTTCATGAGATTATGATGCTGCCTAAATTGGATACATTTGTTTTGCTTACAAATGAAGGGCCTAGCTTGGAGAAGGATGATTTCAGGACTTTGAAGCCGCCATAAGGATTGCATGAAGCCTTGGACGAAATATACAAGATGCCACTTCATAATATTCGTCCATAGGCTATTCTAGGTGCTGCGTCACCTTATTAATGGGCCAGGCCCATGTAATTTCGAAATACTTAAGTATAGGCTATTTTTAGAGTCCGTATGTGTGGGGAAACAAGAGTTAGGGTTGGTTTCGGACCCCACCCTCAAGGGCCACGAAATTCCCCCTCTTCCTCCATATATACAGCCCCTAGGGCGTCGTTTAGACTTTGGGTTTTGTTTAGATTAAAAGTTTGCCATAGCTGCAACTTCGCATACTTCGTTTGTGTTCAACGACCAGACCAAGGCGTCACAGAAGCCCACCTTGATCAATAAAGCTTTCATCTTATATTCGCAATATCCAGATTGCAATCTTAGTTTCTTGCTTGTTCTTCGTTTGCTTGCAGGAAACAGACCCTCGTGGTCAGGTTGATCGTGCTCCGGCGTGGTCAATAACCCTCGGAAGTTGGTTTAGCGATTGCTAAGGCGCAACGTCTCGCACGTTCGTAGTCGGATCGTCAAGGTCGACTCCCACAGAAAATGATAGCCACCATCTCATCGAAACATCGGGACACCTTTGCCTCTATCAAGTGGTATCAGAGTTCCAGGTTGCTCGGTGAGATTTTACAGTTTTTCGTAGATTAGATCGAGTCTGTTCTTCATACCTACAGTCCACGAAAAAGCCACAAAAAAATTAGGGTTAGTTCATCATATCCGAACCAATCTGAGCCTTTGCATAATCTTTTTAGGGTTTTTGCTTTGTTGAATTTGCGGTTGAGTCGTCGTGTCAAGTTGCTGGTCTTAGAGTCTAGTCTTTTAGAGTTTCGAGTTCTGGTCATAAGTTGTCACGCCGCCGCCGCACCATCATCATCGCCCATCTACCACCTTTGCTTATCCGCCACCGCTCTGAATCCATATCCATATACCACCACCAATCCGTATCCATATACCACCACCAATCTGTATCCATATTCCACCACCGCTACCATATACCACCACCGCTGCCATATACCACAACCATATATCCACCACCAATCCGAGTTCTTCTCATATTAGGTTTGTTCTTGAGATCAATCTAAATTCCGATTCGTGTTTCCTTGCCTGCATAGGTCTCGGAAAAAAAAGAGTCTGGAGACCCCCGGGCAGTTTTTAGGCCAAAATTTTCACGGGCAATTTTTTCCCTATCCTATTTTTAGGCTTTTCTGAGTCTTTTGAGCCACGTGCAATCATAGTGCTTTTTTGTCGCACTTTTTCGTCGTAGCTGCCCTGATTTCCGAAAAAAAAGTGAAAAAAAATTTCGTGCCCATCCTATCAGTTTGACGAGGGAAGAGTTTTGAGACACTCGCCATTATAGTGATTTTTCGCAAAAAAAGGAGCGCAAAAAAAGAGCGAAAAAAAAGAGTTCCAGAGTGTGCTTTTCCCTTATTTACGTGCAGCGCCGTGATTTTGTTAGTGTTCTAGGCTCGCGTCTCTAGCACGATCTAGCCTAGGACCAGCACAGTACCGTCGTTGAGCGTTTATTCAACTTTGCATCTCTGAATTGATTATTGCTGACCCTTTTTGCTACCATACTATAAGCCTTCCTAGCTCCACATACATCTACCTCATGCGTTTGACTCTCCCTGGCAATCGCTCTATCCAAGCTTTTGAGAGTTTTGACTACAATGGTTGCCAATCACCGCCTGCTACTGGGTAAGAACTGGTAAGAATTTGAGATTTGCTTGACGGATTTGTGACACCCGCCACCACCACCACTTGTTAGTAGTCTGTAGGATCATATTCTTGTGTGTTTCTATTGCTGCTAACCATGCCAGGATCACAAGCCGACGAGACTGACTGGGAGAACTTGACGAACAAGGAGCTTCATGATAAGTTTCAGCAAATGATGAGTGGACAGGTGCAAGATGTGCTAAACAGATTTGAAGAGGCCATGGAGAAGATAGATGGCATGGAGAAGACGTTTGAAACAAAGCTCGATAACAAGTTTGCTGAATTGCTTTCGCGTTTTCCACCACCACCACCGGCTGCTCCTGCCGCACCTCTGCAACAACAGCAACAACACCGACTACCTCCACGTCGGGAAGCAGCCCTCCGCCGAGCGAGCCGTGTCCCTCTTCAGCCGGGACAAACTGCTGGTGCTGCTGTTGATACTTCTGTGGCTCCTACTGCTGATGTGGAGGAGGATGATTATGTGGGAGATTATGAGGATGAGGTTGATCAAAATCAGAACTACGTGCCACCACCAGCACAGCAACCACCAGGTCGTCCACATGCAAATAATGGCAATGGTAGGGCTCACCCTCAGGTACGAGAACATGACCATCTCCCTAAACTAAAATTGAATATTCCACCATTTGAGGGTAGATATGTTCCTGATATATATCTTACTTGGGTGTTAGAAACTAAACAACGATTTACATGTTTACAATATCCCGAGGAGAGACATGTTCCTGCTGCTGTTTGTGCATTCACTAGTTTTGCATGTGTTTGGTGGTCTGAGCATTGTAGATTATATCCTATTCCGACAACTTGGGTTGCTTTGAAAACTGCTATGCGTACTCGTTGGGTTCCACCATATTATCAACGTGAATTACTTCAAAAATTGCAGCGCTTACGACAGGGAAAAAATTCTGTAGAAGAATATTATCAGGAATTACAAACTGGCATGATTAGATGTGGTATTGTTGAGGAGAATGAAGCTATGCTTGCACGTTTTATGGGTGGATTAAATAGAGAGATTCAGATGATTCTAGAGTATAAGGAGTATACTAATATCACTCGTTTATTCCATCTTTCTTGTAAAGCTGAACGTGAAGTGCAGGATCGACAGGCATTGGCGCGGACTAACTTTTCTGCAGGTCGACCTTCCTCATGGACACCACGTGCATCATCTACTTCCACACGTTCTGCTACACCGGCGCCTCCGTCGGCTGCCACCTCCAATCGTGATACAATAAAGCAGGCACAATCACTACTATCTACCAAGATCACACCTTCTGGGCCTGCAAAGAGCTCTTCTTCATCCATGGCATCAACAGGGCAAACACATGATATTATTTGTCGACGTTGCAAGGGTAGAGGTCATTATTCGAGAGAATGCCCATCTAAGCATGTGATGATTGTTACTGAGGATGGTGGGTATGAGTCCGCTAGTGACCTATGATGAGGAGACTTTGGCTCTTATTACACGTGACGAACACGGTGGAGACGATTCTGATCATGAGACGCAATACATGGCTCCTGAAGATGCTGACAGTTATGAATGTTTGGTTACTCAACGTGTTTTGAGTGTGCAGGTTACACAAGCTGAGCAAAATCAGAGGCATAATTTGTTCCATACAAAGGGAGTTGTGAAGGAATGTTCTGTTCGCGTGATCATAGATGGAGGGAGTTGCAACAACTTGGCTAGCATGGAGATGGTTGAGAAGCTATCTCTCACCACAAGACCACATCCACATGCTTACTACATCCAATGGTTCAACAATAGCGGCAAGGTTAAGGTAACACGTACTGTTCGTGTGCATTTTAGTATCTCTACATATGCTGATTATGTTGATTGTGATGTGGTACCTATGCAAGCATGTTCCTTATTACTTGGTAGACCATGGCAATTTGATAAAAATTCTGTACACCATGGTAGAAACAATCAGTATACTCTTCTTCATAACGATAAAAATATTACTTTGCTTCCTATGAATCCTGATTCCATTTCGAAAGATGATATTAATAGAGCTAATAAAGCAAAACAGGAGACAAATAAGAGTGAAAATCAGATTGTGGCAAAAGAATTTGAGCACCAAATGAAGCCTAATAATAAACCATCTACTGTTGTTTCTGAAATTAAATTGAAAAGTGCATGTTTACTTGCCACCAAATCTGATATTGATGAGCTAGATTTTAGCAAATCTGTTTGCTATCCTTTTGTGTGCAAAGAGGCATTATTTTCATTCGAGGATGTGCCTTCCTCTTTGCCCCCTGCTGTCACTAACATTTTGCAGGAGTTCGCTGACGTCTTTCCACAAGACGTGCCACCGGGATTACCACCTTTTCGAGGGATTGAGCATCAAATTGACTTAATTCCCGGTGCTTCGCTACCCAACCGTGCACCATACCGTACCAATCCAGAGGAGACGAAGGATATTTTGCGTCAAGTACAGGAGCTACTCGACAAAGGTTATATACGCGAATCTCTTAGTCCTTGTGCTATTCCTATTATGCTAGTGCCTAAAAAGGATGGTACGTCGCGTATGTGTGTTGATTGTAGAGGCATTAATAATATTACTAATCGTTATCGTCATCCTATTCCTAGGCTTGATGATATGCTTGATGAATTGAGTGGCTCTATAATATTCTCCAAAGTTGATTTGCGTAGTGGATACCATCAAATTCGTATGAAATTGGGAGATGAATGGAAAACATCATTTAAAACTAAGTTTGGTTTATATGAGTGGTTAGTCATGCCTTTTGGGTTAACTAATGCGCCTAGTACTTTTATGAGATTAATGAACGAAGTTTTACGTGCTTTCATTGGACGATTTGTGGTAGTCTATTTTGATGATATACTGATTTATAGCAAATCTTCGGAAGCACATTTGGAACATTTACGTGCTGTTTTTATCGCTCTACGTGATGCACGTTTGTTTGGTAACCTTGGGAAGTGCACCTTTTGCACCGACCGAGTATCTTTTCTTGGCTATGTTGTTACTCCACAGGGAATTGAAGTTGATAAAGCCAAGATTGAAGCTATTGAGAGTTGGCCGCAGCCCAAAATGGTCACACAAGTGAGGAGTTTCCTTGGCCTCGCTGGTTTCTATAGGCGTTTTGTGAGAGATTTCAGCACCATTGCTGCACCTCTCAACGAGCTTACAAAGAAGGATGTGCCTTTTGTTTGGGGTACCGCACAGGAAGAAGCCTTCACGGTATTGAAAGATAAGTTGACACATGCTCCTTTACTCCAACTTCCTGATTTTAATAAGACTTTTGAGCTTGAATGTGATGCTAGTGGAATTGGATTAGGAGGTGTGTTATTACAAGATGGCAAGCCTGTTGCATACTTTTCTGAAAAATTGAGTGGGCCTAGTCTGAACTATTCTACTTATGATAAAGAATTATATGCTCTTGTTCGGACTTTAGAAACATGGCAACATTATTTGTGGCCCAAAGAATTTGTTGTACATTCTGATCATGAATCTTTGAAACACATTAAAAGTCAAGCAAAACTGAACCATAGACATGCTAAATGGGTTGAATTCATTGAGACTTTCCCTTATGTCATTAAACACAAGAAGGGTAAAGAAAATGTTATTGCTGATGCATTGTCTCGTCGTTATACTATGCTTTCACAACTTGACTTTAAAATATTTGGTTTGGAGACCATCAAAGATCAATATGTGCATGATGCTGAATTTAAAGATATATTGCAGAATTGTAAAGAAGGTAGAACATGGAACAAGTTCGTCGTTAATGATGGATTTGTGTTTCATTCTAACAAGCTATGCATTCCAGCTAGCTCCGTTCATCTTTTGTTGTTGCAGGAGGCGCATGGAGGAGGACTAATGGGACGCTTTGGCGTGAAGAAGACGGAGGATATACTTGCTACACATTTCTTTTGGCCAAAGATGAGACGGGATGTTGAGCGTTTTGTTGCTCGCTGCACTACATGTCAAAAAGCTAAGTCACGACTCAATCCTCATGGTTTATATATGCCTTTGCCTGTACCTAGTGTTCCTTGGGAGGATATATCTATGGACTTTTTTTAGGTTTACCTTGAACAAAGAAGGGGAGGGATAGCATATTTGTTGTCGTGGATAGATTCTCGAAAATGGCACACTTTATACCATGTCATAAAAGCGTTGATGCTTTTAATGTTGCTGATTTGTTCTTTCGTGAAATTATTCGCTTGCATGGTGTGCCAAATACTATTGTTTCAGATCGTGATACTAAATTTCTTAGCCACTTTTGGAGATGTTTATGAGCTAAGTTGGGGACTAAACTGCTTTTTAGTACTACTTGTCACCCCCAAACTGATGGACAAACTGAAGTAGTCAATAGAACATTGTCTACTCTGCTTAGGGCTGTTTTGAAGAATAATAAGAAAATGTGGGAAGAATGCTTGCCTCATATTGAATTTGCTTATAATCGTTCATTGCATTGTACTACTAAGATGTGCCCTTTTGAAATTGTGTATGGTTTCCTACCTCGTGCACCTATTGATTTGTTGCCTCTTCCATCTTCGGAGAAGGTTAATTTTGATGCTAAAGAACGTTCTGAATTGATTTTAAAAATGCATGAGTTAACTAAGGAAAACATTGAGCGTATGAATGCTAAATATAAACTTGCTGGAGATAAGGGTAGAAAACATGTTGTGTTTGCACCTGGAGATCTTGTTTGGTTACATTTGCGTAAAGGTAGATTTCCTAATTTGCGCAAATCAAAGCTAATGCCACGTGCTGATGGTCCTTTTAAGGTGTTAGAGAAAATAATTGATAATGCATATAAACTTGAGCTACCTGCAGATTTTGGGGTTAGTCCCACTTTTAACATTGCAGATTTGAAGCCTTATTTGGGTGAGGAAGATGAGCTTCCGTCGAGGACAACTTCATTTCAAGAAGGGGAGGATGATGAGGACATCAATACCATTGTTACACCCACAGCACCTACTGTTACATATACTGGACCAATTACTAGAGCTCGCGCACGCCAATTAAATTACCAGGTACTTTCGTTTCTTGGTAATGATTCTAATGTTCATGAGATTATGATGCTGCCTAAATTGGATACATTTGTTTTTCTTACAAATGAAGGGCCTAGCTTGGAGAAGGATGAACATTGGAGCAAGAACACGCATGGAGTTGATGGCATGCGCAAGGGGATCAAGAACGGAGTTACAAGTGATGATTTCAGGACTTTGAAGCCGCCATAAGGAGTGCATGAAGCCTTGGACGAAATATACAAGATGCCACTTCATAATATTCGTCCATAGGCTATTCTAGGTGCCGCGTCACCTTATTAATGGGCCAGGCCCATGTAATTTCGAAATACTTAAGTATAGGCTATTTTTAGAGTCCGTATGTGTGGGGAAACAAGAGTTAGGGTTGGTTTCGGACCCCACCCTCAAGGGCCATGAAATTCCCCCCTCTTCCTCCATATATACAGCCCTTAGGGCGTCGTTTAGACTTTGGGTTTTGTTTAGATTAAAAGTTTGCCGTAGCTGCAACTTCGCATACTTCGTTTGTGTTCAACGACCAGACCAAGGCATCACAGAACCCCACCTTGATCAATAAAGCTTTCATCTTATATTCGCAATATCCAGATTGCAATCTCAGTTTCTTGCTTGTTCTTCGTTTGCTTGCAGGAAACAGACCCTCGTGGTCAGGTTGATCATGCTCCGGCGTGGTCAAGAACCCTCGGAAGTTGGTTTAGCGATTTCTAAGGCGCGACGTTTCGCACGTTCGTAGTCGGATCGTCACGGTCGACTCCCACAGAAAACGATAGCCACCATCTCATCGAAACATCGGGACACCTTTGCCTCTATCAATTTACGAAAAATATCGGTATCCATAAAAGATTTAACACAATCAAAACTAGGTGTCATACCTGACTCCTTACCATTGTCGAGGTCCCAATCTTTGGATTTGCGTTTAATTCTTTCCAATAAATCCCATTTGAATTCAATAGTCTTCATCATAAAAGAGCCATCACAAGAAGTATCAAGCATTGTGCGATTGTTACCAGAAAGCCGAGCATAAAAATTTTGAATAATCATTTCTCTTGAGAGCTCATGATTGGGGCATGAATATAACATTGATTTAAGCCTACCCCAAGGTTGAGCGATGCTTTCTCCTTCGCGAGGCCAAAAATTATATATATAATTGCGATCACGATGAACAAGATGCATAGGATAAAACTTTTGATGAAATTCCAATTTCAATTGTTTGTAGTTCCAAGACTCCATATCATCACATAGCCTATACCATGTCGATGCATCTCCCCTCAAAGATAAAGGGAAGACCTTCTTCTTAACGACATCTCTGGGTACACCTGCAAGCTTAAATAATCCACAAACTTCATCCACATATATTAGATGCTCATCAGGATGTTTTGTTCCATCTCCTAAAAAAGGATTAGCTAGCAGTTTTTCTACCATACCAAAAGGAATTTCAAAGCAAGCATTTTCATTTCAGTAGGTTCAGTAGGTTGAGGAGTAACTCTTTGCGCTACTGGTCGGGGTGAAGATACCCCGAACAAGCCCCTCAGAGGATTACTTTCGATAGTAACAAGTGATAGTAAATTTCAGCACACTATATAAATTTTTCCTTACCAAATTCCACCTACCAAAGGCGCTTCACTCCCCGGCAACGGCGCCAGAAAAGAGTCTTGATGACCCACAAGTATAGGGGATCTATCGTAGTCCTTTCCATAAGTAAGAGTGTCGAAAACCAACGAGGAGCATAAGGAAATGATAAGCGGTTTCCAGCAAGGTATTCTCTGCAAGTACTGAAATAAGTGGTAACAGATAGTTTTATGATAGGATAATTTGTAACGAGCAACATGTAACAAAAGTAAATAAAGTGCAGCAAGGTAGCCCAATCCTTTTGTAGCAAAGGACAAGCCTGGACAAACTCTTATATGATGTAAAGCGCTCCCGAGGACACATGGGAATATCGTCAAGCTAGTTTTCATCACGTTCCTATGATTCGCGTTCGGTACTTTGATAATTTGGTATGTGGGTGGACCGGTGCTTGGGTGCTGCCCTTACTTGGACAAGCATCCCACTTATGATTAACCTCTATTGCAAGCATCCACAAATACAACAAAAGTATTAAGGTAAACCTAACCCTATCATGCAACATATGGATCCAAATCAGCCCCTTACGAAGCAACGCATAAACTAGGGTTTAAGCTTCTGTCACTCTAGCAACCCATCATCTACTGATTACTTCCCAATGCCTTCCTCTAGGCCCAAACAATGATGAAGTGTCATGTAGTCGATGTTCACATAACACCACTAGAGGAGAGACAACATACATCTCATCAAAATATCGAACGAATACCAAATTCACATGACTACTAATAGCAAGACTTCTCCCATGTCCTCAGGAACAAAAGTAACTACTCACAAAGCATAAACATGTTCATAATCAGAGGGGTATTAATTTACATATAGGATCTGAACATATGATCTTCCACCAATTAAACCAACTAGCATCAAGTACAAGGAGTAATTAACACTACTAGCAACCTACTATCACCAATCCCGAACTTAGAGACAAGAATTGGATACAAGAGATGAACTAGGGTTTTGAGGTGAGATGGTGCTGATGAAGATGTTGACGGAGATTGCCCTCTCCCGATGAGAGGAGCATTGGTGATGACGATGGCGATGATTTCCCCCTCCGGGAGGGAAGTTTCCCCGGCAGAACAGCCCCGCCAGAACCCTAGATTGGTTCCGCCAAGGTTCTGCCTCCTGGCAGCGGAGTTTCGTCCGAGAAGATGGCTTATGATTTTTTCCCATCAAGAGAGTCCATATAGCAGAAGATGGTCACCGGAGGGCCACCAGGGGGCCCACGAGGTAGGGGGCGCGCCCAGGGTGTAGGGCGTGCCCCCACCCTCGTGGGTAGGGTGTGCCCCCCATGGTGAAGTTCTTGTGCTCAATGTTTTTTATATATTTGGAAAACATCATCCGTGAAGTTTCAGGACTTTTGGAGATGTGCAGAATAGGTCTCTAATATTTGCTCCTTTTCCAGCCAGAATCCCAGCTGCCGGCATTCTCCCTCTTTATGTAAACCTTGTAAAATAAGAGAGAATAGGCATAAGTATTGTGACATAATGTGTAATAACAGCCCATAATGCAATAAATATTGATATAAAAGCATGATGCAAAATGGACGTATCACTCGCCGAAGGTGACGGGGAGGCGGACCTGCCCTATCGGGGTGTTGGAGCCGTTGGTCGCTCTCGAGAAAGGCTTGGTAGGCTGTAGCTGATCGTATGGCACTTGAAGGTTGTCGAACGTCTCGACGAACATGACATTGAGCCCTGCGCCGCCGTCGATGAGGGTCTTGGTGACTTGGACGTTGCTGATGACGGGTGAATAGAGGATCGGAAGGACACCGGCGGTCGCCGTGCACTTGAGCTGGTCTGCCGAGCTGAAGGTGACAGAGCACTTGGACCACCTAAGCGGGCGCCTAGCCTCGAGCCTGGGAAGGGCCGCGTTCACCTCACGAGAAAACTATTTGAAGATGCGCTGGGATGCTGGGGCCTGTGCACCGCCCAAGATGCAAGCGATAGCGCGCGGCTCTTGGAAGCCCCCAGCCCCGTCGTCCTGATGGTGGCTGTTGGTGTCAAAACCAGCGGATCTCGGGTAGGGGGTCCCGAATTGTGCGTCTAAGACGGATGGTAACAAGAGGAAGGGGACACGATGTTTTACCCAGGTTCAGGCCCTCTTGATGGAGGTAAAACCCTACGTCCTCCTTGATTATTCTTGATAATATGAGTACTACAGGAGTAGATCTACCACGAGATCAGAGAGCCTAAACCCTAGAAGCTAGCCTGTGGTATGATTGTATGTTGTCCTACGGACTAAAACCCTTCGGTTTATATAGACACCGGAGGAGGCTAGGGTTACACAAGGTCGGTTACAAAGGAGGAGATATCCATATCCGTATTGCCTAGCTTGCCTTCCATGCCAAGTAGAGTCCCATCCGGACACGGGACGAAGTGTTCAATGTCGTATCTTCATAGTCCAACAGTCCGGCCAAAGGATATAGTCCGGCTGTCCGGAGACCCCCTAATCCAGGACTCCCTCAGTAGCCCCTGAACCAGGCTTCAATGACGATGAGTCCGATGCGCAGTGTTGTCTTTGGCATTGCAAGGCGGGTTCCTCCTCCGAATACACCACAAAAGAGTTTGAATACAAGGATAGTGTCCGACCCTGCAAAACAAGTTCCACTATAGAGAGAATAATATTCCCACAAATCTAATCTGCTGACACGTTTTTGGCAGCATGACATCACGCCACGGCCCGGTTATTATTTGAACCGTTTTTGTTTAACCAGCCCTGCACATAACGCGAGGCGGTTTCTTGACACGTCTTGTCAAAGCAGAGATCATGTTCCCCTTATCACGGGATTCTCATCAATACAAACATGGGTAACCCAACCGTGCCTGTTGGTATGACTCCTAGATCTTAGGTAAGTCTCGAACGACCACGAGGAGGACGCCTGATATTCATCCCCTTTATAAAGGGATAGGGCTTTTTCTTTTTTCCCTCCCGCGCTCAATCGAATCCTTCCCCTACCTCGAGTTCTAACACCCAAAGCCCAGGTCAGGCGCTTCGGACCTTCAATCAGGTCCGGATCCAGCCTTCAAGGCCGGTGGATGCCTTCCGCCGTCACGGAGGAGGACATCAAGAAGTTGAGGGAGGCCAGATATCTGACCGCCGAAATTTCACATTGGCTGCCCGCCCGAGGGCAGGTCGTCCCTACTCTCGAACCCAATGAGAGCGTTGTGTTCATCTCCCACTTCCTCCGAGGACTAGGCCTCGCTCTAGATCCCTTCGTTAGGGGTCTTATGTTCAATTACAGGCTGGATTTTCACGATCTGGCCCCGGATTCCCTTCTTCACATCTCGTTATTTATTGTCGTTTGTGAGGCCTTCCTCCGCATTACCCCTCACTTCGGCCTGTGGCTCAAGACCTTCGATGTGAAGCCGAGGATGGTCGAGGGGCAGTGCGCAGCGTGCGGAGGTGCTCTAATAAGCAAGATTGTTGTTGCTCCATGGCCAAAGGGTTCCTTTCCAGAGGTGTCCGGATTGTGGCAATGGGAGTGGTTTTATGTCACAGCTCCCTGAAGTGCCAAGTGGGTAGCTGCCCCCACCTTTTGCTCGGGCCCTCCACCACAACGGATGTCATGGATCAGCAAGGGGCTGAGCTGGGGTCCAGCCAAGGACGTGCCAATACTGCAGAGCCGTATCTGAGATCTCTTCAAGGGAGATTTCAGTCTGGTTATGGTAATGCAAGTTATGTTGGTTCGTCGAGTCCAACCTTGCAAACACCGGCCCCTCCGTATGTGGGAATTCAACCCGGAAGGACCGCGCACTATTCAGAATTTCCTCGGCATGACGCACGAGGAGATCTACAAATCATTCTTAGGACCCCAAATAGAGTGTCCTGACACTACCGAGGACGTGGGCCTGAGCTGCAACCGCCCCGTTGCCCAAGTAAGTAATCCCATGGCCGAACACACTGTCCCTTTGTTTATCATGACATCATTCTGAAGAATCGCTCTTTGACCAGGACTGGATAACAAAGGAGAAGATGATCCGGTGTTTGGCCCCCCTTCCTGAAGGCTTGGACAATCCGGTGCTGGAAAAGATGCTCGAGCCAGCACCTTGTCTGGTGCCCTCAAAGGAAGATGAAGGGGGGAATAAAGAGGGCGAAAGCGGGACTCCGTCGCTACTTATTCCAATCGAGGGAATGAGCGCCTCCGCGAGGGAGGATAACCAAGGGGAAGAATCTGACATTCTCTCTCCCCGGGGAAGGAACAGGACTACCTCTGAAGATCCGGAAACCAAGTTTTCCAAACAGGAGAAGAAATTTCTGCCAAAGGGTCCTACCTCGGAGGGTATTCTTGCCGCACAATGTCTGCGCGGGGATCAACCCTCTACCGAGCTGTAAGTAATCAAAAAGTACTTAATAGTGAAGATATCCTACCTTACTTTTGAGGAAAAATAACAAAAGCATTTATCTTGCAGTTCGGATCTTAGCCCTTCTCAGCAGAGCTCGTCTTCAGGGGATCTTCTTCCAGAGATGATGGAGAGTGAAACGCCTCCCCCTGCCACACCGCCTCACGAGGCGGGCGACCCCGAGGTGTCGTCGTGGAGGGTTTCTCCTGATCCAGCAAGGCCAAAAGGTAATCCTATGGCCACCCAAAGTCCCCAGTATCTGGCTCTTGAAGAGAGAAATCAAAAGAGTCCGACACCGTCTGGTATGCGGTCGGACATACTGAGGGATCTGCTAGAGTGAGCGACTATCTCAGAAGAGCACCGTACGTTGATGGGTACGGTGATTGAAAGGATTTCGTCCGCCGAAAGTGGTTTGCATGAAGCCTTTATGAGTCTATTGACCGGTTTTGAGGTACGTAAAATTATGTACATTTTTGACAGTACCGCACAATTTTAGGTGTGCCCCATGTAGATAGTAGCCCCTGAGACTCTGGTTGTCGTCGAAAACGTCGCAAATAGAGGATCATAGTCCCAGGTAATAACCAGACCGCTTGTATGCGCAGGTGGTTGAAGCTCCGGTGGCTAGCCGGACTGAAGGGTTTGCCGAACTAAGGCAGCAACTAGATGCGGCAGATGCCGACATCATGCTTGTTAACAAGCGGCTTGACGAGGCACAGGGTAGGTGATTTTTCTGGTGAATGTCACATAGTAAGAGCAGCATGATGCCAGTATCTTTAATATGTTGTGACTGCAGATGGAGCTGCCACCGTGGAGACCCTTCGGGCGGAGCTTGCCTGAGCCAAGGAGCAAGCAAGGAGTAGTAATGCGGCCGCTTTACAGGTGGCCGAAGTGTTAAGTGCCGAACAGGCCGCACATTGCAAGATCAAAGAAAAATTTGCCAAGATGGCCATGGAGTTAAAAGATACCGCTGACTGTTACCGGCTTCTTGAAGAGGAAAACCGGGCGAAGGCAATGGACCTGAAGAAGGCCCGGGTGGCTGCCAAGGAAGCCCACTCCAAAATTAGATCGGCGAAGGAGGAGCTGAATCAAGCTGCAGATATCATGTCTGGGAAGCCCTTCTTGTTGCGGGCTAAGTTTGGAGATCCGAAGTATGCTCCTCTAGACCGTCTATGGAGTTCTGCGGACGCGTACATGGATTTGGCTGCAAGTGTTGCGGATGCGACTGAGTACTTCAAGGATCAGAAGGGTCCTGAGGTGGAGAAGCTGTTCTGGTCACAGTTTCACGCTCCAGTCCGTCCGCTGTTGCTAAACGAGCGATTGACCGGTTGGGCCGAGCTCCATAGGTTATCCGGACTGGCCATGAGGTCCGTTGTGGATCATTTGTGGCCAGGAGGGCCAAGGCCGAATAGCTACTTTAGCTTAGTGCAACAATTCCTTGGTGCTGTGCCACGCATCGATGCTGTAAAGAGGTCGGCGTGCATAGAAGGCTCGCGGATGGCCCTTGCTCGTGTCAAAACATACTGGGCGGAGATGGATGCCACCATTGTTGCGGCACAGGGTTCGGCCATAGGACGAGTGGCTACCGAGCACTACTTTGAAGAAGTTCTTGAAGGTGCTCGTTCGATAGAGGCTTAGTGCTTGAAGAATATTATGTTTGAGTGACATGTATTCCCATTGTAAAAACAATGTTTTATTGAGTTTATCAAGGCTGTATTTATACTTTTACCCGAAAGTACTATGATGCCTCCTGTGTGGCCGTTTATGTATATGTGTATATAACCTGAAAGATGGCAGTCATCGGCTTTAGCCCCCACGCATATAATGCGGGGGTGTTCGCAGAAGACGCATGTTCACACTTGATCCAACGTCTTGGTCCATTAAGGAGGTGATAGCGCAGCGAACTAGGAAACCGGACTATAATGCTTTAACACTTTCACTTAGCTAGAGGAGTTTGACAGTGGGGCTACTATATAGCCCCTGGTGGCTTCCGCACTCATCCGAATTCAGGGTGCGTACATGCCTGGCTGGTAAACGGCCCTTCATTAAGGCAGAGGAATCCCGAAGAATCCGCTAGGTCATCGAGTGGTTGACCAGTCTCACGCTATATCACGTCAGTCAGTTTTCAGCTTTCTCTACTGAGGTGCTCGTCCGGATGAACCAGGGCACAATCGCAGTAGTTCTCCTGGTGCCGCCTTAGCCGATAGAGTGGAACGTAAGGCAGAAAAACACAGGAGCTGGGCAAACCCAACATTTGACCAAAGACATGATTCGGAGCTGATGCATATAAAGCCAAACTCGCGACGCCGAACACTCCCTAAGGTATTCAGTCTTTATGGTGTAAACTGGGCTTAAGCAGTGCCCTTTGTAATAAGCCCCTGGTGTCCAGGTACATGCAATTTCCTGATGTGGTCACATGCCAATACGTCAGTATCCTTCTCAATTGTACTGAGAATCCGGGGGATGTGGATCAACAAGAGACAGTAAAAAAGGTTTACGTAGGGTCTTAATCTAAAAAGAATCCTTGGAACGGGTCGTTGCTGCACGTCTGCACCTGTATGTCCGTTGTGCCGTGTCCTGGACGAGTGTAGCACGATGGTAATCTGTAAAAGAGAGGAACTTAGTTAAAAAGTTGTCGTGCAAAAAGGTAGGTTATACTAAATAAACTACATACAGTTCAAGATGAGTAAAGTTGAGCCTAATCGCCACTTGTTTGCGCGCGTTGAGCCCCTTGTATTGTAATAGGGGTATAGCCGTCAAACCTGTATCGAGTACATATAGCTGCGCTGGACTCGTCTAACCGCGTCTGTGGTCTTAACGACCTGTCAGATGCATTAGTTGGTGAGGCCGTTTAGTGTGCGGCTGCCAGCCGCACGGTCTTCCGCGCGCAAGGAGTGCTCAATATTTCCATTTACTGTAATGATGCCGCGTGGATCGAGCATCTTATGCATGAGAGAAGCGTAATGCGGTATTGCGTTAAAGAGAGCAAAAGCTTCGCGTCCGAGTAGTGCTTGATAACCACTTTGAAACGGAGCGATGTGGAACATTAAATTTTCACTGCGGACGTTATCGGGAAAGCCGAATATAACCTCTAGTAGCAGGGAGCCCGTGCATTGGGCCTCTGGGCCTGGCGTTACTCCTTTAAAGGTAGTATTGCTGCGGCTAATTTTTGTTGGGTCTATCCCCATTTTGCGGACTGTGTCATGATATATCAGGTTTAAACTGCTGCCGCCATCCATCAGGACTCGTGTGAAGTGGTATCCGTCAATTATTTGGTCTAATACCAAGGCAGCCCATCCTATACGCCGGATACTTGCCGAGTAATCCCGATGGTCAAAGGTGATCGGTTGGGACGACCAGTGGCAGAACTCGCGGTGATAGGCCCTGGGCATGTGTCTCTAGCAGTGCCGCTTTGTTTCTCCCCTTTGTCACGTGTAACACGTTTACTATTTTGACTTCTGGTGGGAATTTCTTCTGTTCCCCAGTGCTTTGCTTTTGAGGCTCGTCCTCGTCTTCGCTTGGTGTATCCTGCCCCTTATGTTCGGCGTTGAGCTTGCCGGACTGCTTGAAGACCCAACATTATCTATGGGTATGGTTTGTAGGTTTATCGGAGGTGCTATGGATCTGACATATTTGGTCCAGAATCTTGTTTAGGCTGGACAGTTTGTCTTTGTTGCCTTTGGAGGGCAGATTTTGCTGACCTGGCCGATAGCTTCTGAATTCGGCGTTTACCACTGTGCTCTTCGGGTTGTCTTCTTTATTCCGGCGCTTGTTTTTGCTGCATCGTGATTTCCCGTTTCCGTCTGACTTCGGATGTACTTGGGTCGCTGGTGCTGCATCGGGCTAACCAGCTGTCCTCGCCCGTGCAAAAGCGGGTCATGAGGCTTGTTAACGCTGCCATTGTTCTCGACTTTTCTTGGCCGAGGTGTCTGGCAAGCCAATCGTCTTGAATGCTGTGCTTGAAAGCTGCTAAGGCTTCGGCGTCCGAACAGTCGACTATTTGGTTCTTTTAAGTGAGGAACCTGTTCCAAAGCTTTCGGGCTGACTCTCCGGGCTGTTGAGTTATATGACTTAAATCGTCTGCATCCGGTGGTCGGACATAAGTCCCTTGAAAATTTGCCCGAAAAGCATCATCGAGCTCTTCCCAGCTTCCAATGGAGTTTTCAGGGAGCCTTTTAAGCCAGTGCCGAGTTGGCCCTTTGAGCTTGAGGGGTAAGTACTTGATGGCGTGGAGATCGCCTCCTCGAGCCATGTGGATATGGAGGATGTAGTCCTCAATCCAGAACCTAGGGTCTGTCGTTCCGTCGTACGCCTCTATGTTTATGGGTTTGAATCCCTCTAGAAATTCATGGTCCAGCACCTCATCGGTGAAACATAGGGGGTGTGCGGCACCCCTGTATTTGGGTGTACCGTGGTGCTCGGATGTTTGTTGTGTTGCATTGCATGCTGGAGCGCGCTTGCGTGGCCCGTATATGGATCTGGTTGCACCGTCCTTTTGATGCGGGCCCTCGCGTGGATCGCGTACTGGCTTATGTGCGGTGTCGTTTGCCGCTCTATGTTGGCCACGAGGTCGTCTATCCGACCGGATGGCCATTTTGTTTTTCAATTGCGGGGGATCTAAGGCCTCCTCATCGAATACAGGTAGCAACTTTCGCTTCGGGTAGCTCTTGGTGTGGCGATTACTGCCGTACTTCGCTGCAGTGTTGAGTACTTCACTCCATCTGATTCTGAGTGTGTCTTGTGCAGCCCTAAGCCTTTGCTTCTGCTTTTTCAGACTCCTCGCAGTGGCAACAAGCCTTTGATGGGCATTTTGTTGCTCCGGGCGCCTGTCCGGTGTGATGTCGTCTGGACTATTATGTTCGACGGAGTCGGGTTGTTCGGTTTGATTCTCCGTGTTGCCGTGGTCGGGCGATGGTTCACCCTGCTCTAGCGCTGGGTCTATATGATCGTTGTTTCTGCCGAGGCGGGATTTCGAGCGGCGCTTACGCTGCCGCTTTGATTGCTTCTCGAGGGAACAACCCTTTGCTGCGTCCTTCTGCTCCTCGTCGTCGTTTTCTTTGGGTGTGTCCACCATGTATACGTCATATGATGAAGTGGGCGTCCAGTGCCCTGTGGGCAGTGTTTCCTGTTCGTCTCGTGCATCATCGTCCTTACTGTCGATGTCTTCGGAGTCGAAGTTGAGCATGTCGGTCAAATCATCGACAGTGGCTACTAAGTGGGTGGTGGGTGGGAGGCAAATTTCTTCGTCATCCGCATCCCAATCTACCGGACATAGTTCGGCCAGGACTCTCCTGACAAGGAGAGAGACCTTAATGAGTTTAGTATGTTGCCGAAGGGCGAGCGCTAAAAGATATCCGCGAAGGTAAACTCCATGATCGGCGCCTAGTCGGATTCGATAGGCACGGGCGTAGTCGGTTCGGAGTCCGTGGCCGGGGAAGAATCTGGTAGTTTGGCATCACGGCTCTCGTGAAGGATAAGGTCGATACTTGGCTCGATCGCCGCTGAGGATATGGCCTCCGTGGCAAGGTCTATCCACCTGTCCATGGATGGCGCAACTGGCTCCGAATTGAGGGTCGGAGCGGTTGCTGGTGCGATCTCCTGAACATTATCCAATGGTAGAGCTAAATCATGCTCATCGTGACCGTGTGGCGTACTAGGCAGGGGCTCGAATCCGTCGAAGATCAAGTCTCCGCGGATAACGGCCGTGTAGTTTAAGCCTCCAAACCTGACCTGGTGGCCAGGGGCGTAACTCTCGATCTGCTCCAGATGGCCAAGCGAGTTGGCCCGCATTGCAAAGCAGCCGAATTCAAAGATCTGTTCGGGGAGAAAAGTCTCACCCTGGACTGCATCGCTATCGATGATTGAAGGAGCCATCAAGCCTAATGATGACGACATAGAGGAACTCTCAATGAAAGCACCAATGTCGGTGTCAAAACCGACGGATCTCGGGTAGGGGGTCCCAAACTATGCGTCTAAGGCGGATGGTAACAGGAGGCAGGGGACACGATGTTTTACCCAGGTTCGGGCCCTCTTGATGGAGGTAAAACCCTACGTCCTGCTTGATTATTCTTGATAATATGAGTAGTACAAGAGTAGATCTACCACGAGATCGGAGAGGCTAAACCCTAGAAGCTAGCCTATGGTATGATTGTATGTTGTCCTATGGACTAAATCCCTCCGGTTTATATAGACACCGGAGGAGGCTAGGGTTACACGAGGTCGGTTACAAAGGAGGAGATATCCATATCCGTATTGCCTAGCTTGCCTTCCACGCCAAGTAGAGTCCCATCCGGACACGGGACGAAGTCTTCAATCTCGTATCTTCATAGTCCAACAGTCCGCCAAAGGATATAGTCCAGGACTCCCTCAGTGGTCGTCGTTCCTCCTTGGTGGTGGTGGCAGCGGAGGGCGCCAGCATTGCCCTGAGGATGGTCCTCACAAGGCTGGTCCCTCCAGGTGCCCTCGCAAGGCTGTTCCTGCCAGTGGTCCTCGCGAGGCCGGTCGCGCCACTCCTGACGGGGGCCGCGGTCGTCCCAGTGTCCTCCACTTCGTCCCCCTCCTTGGCCGTAGCCCCGGTCGTTGCGCTCGGGGCATCGACCGAATCGTCCATCTCGAATGGCCCTGAGATCTTGGCAGTCGTTGGTGTTGCAGCTGTGTACGTTGTGGAAGGCGCGGAATGGACGGCTGCTCTTGGACTATTCGGGGTGGTCCCAGCCGCGTTTTGTGTCCGGCTTCGCCGCGAGCACGGCTACTCCCTTGTGCTTCATGTCCTTGGCCTTGGCTTTCTTCTCTTCTGGGTCGACAGCAGGGAGGTCGAGGAGGGAGAGGCGCCCCTCCTCAGCTCTTGCGCACTTGGTCGCCATGTTAAACATCTCCAGTGCCGTGCAGAGCTCCTCGTGGATGGCGAGCTCCTACTTCATCTTGACACCATGTACGCCATTAGAGAATGCTGAGATGATGGCCTCATCCATCACCTTGGGAATCTTGAGGCGAACGCTGTTGAAGCGTTGGATGTACTTCTACAGGGTCTCTCTTGGCTGTTGTTTGATGCGGCGCAGGTCAACCGCGGGCGGTGGGCGGTCGCGAGTGCCCTGGAAGTTGGTGACGAAGCGGTCGTGCATGTCACCACAGGAGGAGATTAACCTCGGGGGAAAGTTCAGGAGCCACGAGCGAGCACCATTGAGAGCCATGGTAAACCAGTTCGCCATGACTTTCTCGTCGCCATTGGCCGCCTCGATGCTCAGCTCATAGAGCTACAAGAACTCCGCAGGGTCGTGGGTGTCGTCGTAGAGCGCAGGTAGGTCTGGCTTGAACTTGCCCGGCCAGACTACGCTACGCAGCTCTGGTGTGAAGGCACGACAGCCTGCTGTGGCCACCGGGGCCGCTGCAGGGGAGGGGCTTGATCTTGATGCTAAGCAGCTCTGGAGTGAAGGCACGGCAGCCTGCTGTGGCCACCGGGGCCCGCTGCAGGGGCGGAGCTTGATCTTGACGCCGATGCGCCGCCGCCGCAGGCGGCACACGGTCTTGACAGGGTGGTGCCAGGAGTGCAGAAGCATTTTCCAGCAGTCGGGGAACATCTTGGCAGCTTCCTTCTTCACGTGCAGGCACCCGGTGTGGAGGGTCGCACCGAGGGGTTGCGCGTCTTGGCGCCAGGATGCCGTCTTGATGCGGAGGTGGCGGAGGTGCTCCATGAGCTACGTCGCCCGCAGCTGGGGGAGGGCGAGGCAGTGAGAGAGATGGTGCGGGGGAGCCACCAACGGTGATGACGAGCTCGGTGATGCGGTCGAGCCAGTCCTCGTAGAGGTCGTCTACCGGGCGGTAGCGCAGGTGCTCGCGTGCCATGAGTAGTGCAGCCAGTGCGTCCATGGGCGTGTGACGAGCGTGGGACGATGAGCCAGCCGGAGTCAGCGATGGGGTGGTGGTGCATCCGTCCCGCCGCATAGAGGGGTGCAACGATGACGCTTGCTGCTTGTTTCCCGTCGCGCCGGTGGCGGTGTTGGCGGCGGGTGATGGAGAACAACGGGGAGGCCCGCCGATAGGAGCTGTCTGAGCAGCACAGACGGCGAGGGTGGCCCCGCGCTCGGCGCGGGCTCGGCGTGTGTCCGCCATGGACTTGGTGGAGCAGCGGAGCATGGATCGATGGAGGAAAAGCTTCAGCGCACCCCTACCTGGCGCGCCAAATGTCGGATTACAGGTTCCGGCAATCCCTTGACGTTCGAACTCTGGGTTGTGCACAAAGATCTCTCTCCCCTAGCTCACACTCTCGCCACGATCTCAAAGCCTAGCTCGCCGAACCCGAGGAATAAGAGACACAAGAGTTTATACTGGTTCGGGCCACTGTTGTGGTGCAATACCCTACTCCAGTGTGTTGTGTTGGATTTCCTTGTAGGCTAGGGATGAACAAGTACAAGGGAAGAACAGTCTCCTAAGGAGAGGTGTTCTTGAGCTCGATGAGCTTGTGTGTGTGTGGATGGACTGGTTCCTCTCCTGATCTGATGAGATGCCTCCTACGGTGGTGGCTAGTCCTATTTATAGAGGCCCTGGTCCACTTCCAAAATATTAGGCGGAAAGGGATCCCACAACGGCCAATTTGAAGGGGGACAACTAGTACAAGTTATCCTGACAAAAGGTGGTCTCCGCTTGCCAAAGGCTCTGGTGGTGACGCCATCGTGGGCTCCGTGATGACCTCCATCCTGCCGTCCTGCTGGTCTTTGTCTCGTTGCACCGATATGGAAACCTTTGCCTGATGCCTCGGGACTCCTCGCATGCGCTTGCCTCTTTAGCACCAATGAGGAAACTGGCACTCTGCGCCCGCCTGGCCTTGGTCGTCATGGCTCACGTCACGCACTCCTCATGAGGTGCCCTTTGCATAGATATCTCTGATCCTTGGGAGCCAACGTAGGGAGGCCGCCCAGAGGAGGTCTTGGGGTCGTCCGCCTCGCAAGGCTTGTTCCCTCGCGAGGGTCTTGAGTGGTTGCTGGTGAAGATGGGCCATACCAGGCCGCTGGTGGAGCCACGCCCTGGGCCGCAGGCATGCAAGTCTGGGCACCCCCGTTCCCGGGACACCGATAGCCGCCCTCCGACCGCCCCCGCGACGGCCGCGACCGCAGCACGCGCACCTCCTCCGGAGCGGGCCGACCAGGTTGTTGTGCCCAACGGAGAAACTGGCCCTCAAGCTCCTTCGCCACATCACCATGCCATCCAAATGGCTGCCCCGCAACGGCAAGGAAGTGGTGTTGTCGCCGCTACCACCGTTTGGAATGGAGCAACGGTGCGGTGCACGTCTTCATCACCCATGCCGAGCACTACAATGGAAGCCATGGCTTGGGCTCAGCTGCCGCTGAGGTTTCCGCTAGCGACCGAGCAAATGGACGAGTGGTGTGCCACCATTCAGAGCCTGGTTGGTTTTGCCGAGGCTGGGGGCTCGCAGCAAGCTGGCCCACCACGGCATCCCCAAGCAACAATGACAACTCGCGCTACTGGTAGTACGGAAGGGGCCACCCCCACAGTATAGTCCCCACCACGACAACCGGCGCTAGCGTGGCAGAATCAAGAACCTGATGACGTCTCGATGGCCTCTTCTGACCCTCGAGCATGTCCAGACCAATGGCGAGACACAGAGGACAGGCAAAGGGGAGACACATGTGTCGTCGTCGAGCGACGCCGCGATGACCACGGCTGGACCAATGGGTGCGATGGACCCGACGTTGACGAGCTCGCACTCGAGGTCGGTGGGTGCCTACCTTTAGAGGTTGGGTGCCCTTCCTTTACTCGTGAGCTGCGGCAAGTTCGTTGGCCATCCGTCTGCATGTTCAAGCCAGAGATACCCCAGAAATATGATGGGAGGCTGAACCCGGCAGAGTTTCTGAGCATCTACACCATTGCTGTTCAAGTTGCCGGGGGAAGAGATGAGCACGTGTTCTCCAACTACTTCCCTTTGGCGCTCAAGTCCAATGTGAGGTCTTGGCTGATGCACCTGCCGGAGAACTCCATTTCGCCATGGGATGACCTGTGCCATGAGTTCATTGGCACCTACACTAGCGGCCATCAAGTACCAGGGCAGCCCAGCGACTTGCAGATCCTCCAGCAGAAAGAAGGAGAGACCCTCCAGAAGTACTTGTAGAGATTCAGCAGAGTCCACAGGAACATCCGAAATATCCATCCAACAGCTGTGATAGCTGCCTTCCAGTCCAATGTGCGCAACCGCAAGATTCATTCCAAGATGAACGTGCGGTTGCCCAAGACTGTGAAGGAGCTTTACACCTTGGTGGACAAGTGTGCTCAGATGGAGGAGGGAAAGAAACTCCCCGGAGAAGATGACTGCATCAACGTCAACTCAGAAGATGACGATGAATCCACCAGTCAAAAGAAGAGTAAGAAGCACAGCAAGAGGCGCAAGGATAAGGCGGTGATGACTGTTGAAGGATCAGGCACGCTCAGTACCGGCAAAAAGGCCAGAGCCGATGCCCCCGGCAAGGAAGCTGCCGTGTGTGCTCACTATCGAGATGTTGCGGCTGCCGAGAAGGCTGGAAAGGCGATGGGACATACTATAAGATTCATCAGACCAAGGGCCATGATCTTCAAGAGTGTCATCAGGTTGAGTAGCTTGTCAAGAGGCAGAGAGCAGAATATGAGAAGCGTGATAAGGAAAAAGATCAGAATGCCACTAGCGGGAAGGGCCAAGGTGGTGAAGCAAATCGTCCCGGGAAACCCTTCCAGAACCAAGGAAAACCCGCCTAGGGTCGAGAGAAGGAACTTGCAGTGATGAGAGTGATGGAGGGGATGAAGAGGAAACCGGTGAGCAGGACTTCCAGAAGGCCACTGATACCTTGTGCATTGACGAGGGTGCATCCCTGCAATTCTCTCACCGACAACTCAAACGGTGGGCACGTGAGGTCAATGCCATGGAGCCAGCAACAGAAGTCTGGAGGCCGCTCAAATGGTCACGCACGCCCATCATCTTTGATGAAGAGGACCATCTTGACCATACCATTGCGGTAGGATGTTTGCCATTGTTGGTCTCTCCAACAATTCGCAACTTCAAAGTCACGAAGATGTTGGTTGACAGCGGGGCTGGGTTGAATCTGATTTCCCCAAAGGTCATCAGTAACTTCAGATAGTAGAGAAAGAACTAAATGATATGGGCACGTTTCAAGGAGTTAATCCCGGCAGGAGTCAGCCTAAGGGAAAGATCACATTGCCTGTGACATTTGAGGGAGAACTAAACTACCAGACTGAGAAGATTGTGTTTGATGTGGTCGACCTCCCCCTGGTGTACAATGGGATCCTAGGATGCCTAGCCCTGGCTAAATTCATGGCGGCATCTCACTATGCCTACAACACCTTGAAGATGCCTGGACCGGTAGGAGTCATTTCCCTCCCATCAGATGAGAAGGATGCAACCATTTGCATGGATAAGATGTACCGGGACGCAGTCATGGCAGAAGCAATGGCAGCAGCAGTTCCCGCCAAGGAGAACAGAGGAAAGAAGAAGGATATCTGGGACGCCATCAAGGAATCCGCGAAGCGTATCTCTTCGAAGTGTGCCACGCATGTTGATGACTTGCTGGAGAGTTCCAATAGCAAGAGATCCAAGGTTGCTGCACCACAAGTGAAGAAGGTCCCGGCAGGGCTGGCTGGTGTAGATGACAAATAGGAAAGCGCGGCCGTTGCCTTCCAGCAGGTGAATATCGATGTGTTTGCCAGGCAACTATCTGATATCCCCGGTATTCCCAGGGAGGTAGTCGAGTACCACCTTGCTGTCTGCCGACATGCCTGACCTGTCAAGAAGAAAGTTCAGAAGTTGGCCTTAGAGAGGCTGCAGTTTATTGCAGAAGAGATTAAAAAGCTTGAGGCAGCTGGTTTGGTCGAAGGAGTGCTACATCCAACGTGGTTAGCAAATCCGGCGGTTGTTCGCAAGGGTAACGAGAAATGGAGGCTTTGCATAGATTTCACAGATCTCAACAAGGCTTGCCTGAAGGACCCATTTCCCTTGCCGCACATTGATCAGATTATGGATTCCACTTCAGGCTACGATTTTCTCTCCTTTTTGGATGCACATTATGTATATCACCAAATCTTCATGGCCAAATAAGACGAAGAGAAGACTTCATTCATCACCCCATGTGGTATGTACTGCGTGTGCATGCCATTCGGATTAAAGAGTGGCGGGTCTACTTTTGCAAGGGTGGTCTAGATTGGTTTTGAACAACAGCTGCATAGGAGCATTGAGGCTTATATGGATGATTTTGTGGTCAGCACCAAGGACAAAGCGACCCGCATCCAGGATTTAGAGGAGACATTTTCTAATTTACGCAAGATCGACTTGAAGCTCAACCCAGAGAAGTGTATGTTTGGCGTCCCCTCCGGCAAGCTACTTGGGTTCTTTGTGTCCCATCGAGGGATCGAAGCTAACCCCGACAAGATCAAAGCTATCGAGCAAATCCAGGCACCCAGGACAGTCAAGGATGTGAGGCATCTGATAGGGTGCATTGTTGTGCTAAGCAGACTCATTTCCAAGTCTGCCGAGCATGCCCTGCCATTCTTCAAAATCCTAAAAAAGGCAGGGCCCATGAAGTGGACCCCAGAAGCAGATGCAGTTTTGCAAGAGTTGAAGGCCTACTTGTCTTCTGTACCCACCTTGGTTGCCCCCTAACCACAAGAAACATTGCTGCTGTACTTGGCGGAAAACAATCAAGTGGTTAGTGCAGCCTTGGTGGCACAGCGGGAAGTGGAAGAAGCAGGAAGTGAGCAAGGCCCAGCAGAGCCAGATAACACTACAAAAAAAAGAGACATCCGTGACATTTTGTGCCAAACAAAATTTCTTCTGTCATGCTTATGACACTTCTATGACGATAACTATGACAAAACCCAGTATCATCATAGATATGGTGGGCTCCTACTTCTATGACAAAAAATCATGACAGAAAATGGGCTTTTCGTCCTGGGCGGGCAGGAGACGTGGCTTCATGACATTCTTTGGGCTGTCCATGACGGAAAAAACCGTGGTAGAAGCAAGGGCGAGGAAAATACCGGGGAGTTCCCTGTTACGGTGGGTTTTCGGGGCCGAGCGATGCGCGTTTCTCTTGTACACGTACCGCGTGGGTGCGAGGCATTGAGGTCTAATTGAACCCGAGCGAGGCGTTCGCCTACTGAACCCGAGCGATTGCACTACAGGCTACGTGTTACTAAACTCGAGTGATCGATCGATCTGGCTGTTAGCTGAACCCGATCGAGTGATTCCTTCACTACTATTGCTAACTAAAGCCGATTGAACCTGCTGCCTCTTGATGGACAGTGAGCGTTGTTGGGGGGTTGGATGAACAGGACCCCGTGGTAGTAGAGGCCGTTGCCGCTGGATGAACAGGACCCCAATCGATCGAGCCGGTTGGGGGTGGATGAACAGGACCCCGTGGAGGGCTGGATGAGCAGGACCCCATGGAGGGCTGGTTGAACAGTAGCCGATGGAGGGTTGGATGAACTGTAGCCCATGGAGGGGTGGTTGAACAGGAGCCTGTGGAGAGGGCTGGTTGAACATTAGCCGATGGAGGACCGGTGGAGGCTGGATGAATAGGAGCTCGTGGATGAACAGTTGCAGGTGGATACTGGAGGCTGATGACCCACAAGTATAGGGGATCGCAACAGTTTTCGAGGGTAGAGTATTCAACCCAAATTTATTGATTCGACACAAGGGGAGCCAAAGAATATTCTCAAGTATTAGCAGCTGAGTTGTCAATTCAACCACACCTGGAAACTTAATATCTACATCAAGGTATTTAGTAGCAAAGTAATATGATAGTAGTGGTAACGGAGGCAAAAGGTAACGGTAGCAAAAGTAATATTTTTTGGTTTTGTAGTGATTGTAACAGTAGCTATAGAAAAGTAAATGAGCGAAGAACAATATATGGAAAGCTCGTAGGCATTGGATCGGTGATGGAGAATTATGCCGGATGCGATCGATCAGGTAACAGTCATAACCAAGGGTGACACAGAACTAGCTCCAGTTCATAAATGTAATGTAGGCATGTATTCCGAATATAGTCATACGTGCTTATGGAAAAGAACTTGCATGGCATCTTTTGTCCTACCCTCCCGTGGTAGTGGGGTCCTATTGGAAACTAAGGGATATTAATGCCTCCTTTTAATTGAGTACCGGACCGAACCATTAACACATAGTGCATACATGAACTCCTCAAACTACGGTCATCACCGGTAAGTATCCCGATTATTGTCACTTCTGGGTTAACGGATCATCACACATACTAGGTGACTATAGACTTGCAAGATAGGATCGAGAACTCTCATATATTGATGAAAACATAATAGGTTCAGATCTAAAATCATGGCACTCGGGCCCTAGTGACAAGCATTAAGCATAGCAAAGTCATAGCAACATCAATCTCAGAACATAGTGGATACTAGGGATCAAACCCTAACAAAACTAACTCGATTACATGATAAATCTCATCCAACCCATCACCGTCCAGCAAGCCTACGATGGAATTACTCATGCACGGCGGTGAGCATCATGAAATTGGTGATGGAGGAAGGTTGATGATGATGATGGCGACAGATTCCCCTCTCTAAAGCCTCGAACGGACTCCAGATCAGCCATCCCGAGAGATTTTAGGGCTTGGCGGCGGCTCCGTATCGTAAAACACGACGAATCCTTCTCTCTGATTTTTTTTCTCCCCTAAAGTGAACATATGGAGTCAAGGTTGAGGTCGGTGGAGCGTCAGGGGGCCCATGAGGCAGGGGGCGCACCCAGGGGGTAGGGCGCGCCCCCACCCTCGGGGACAGGGTGTGGGCCCCCTGACGTGGATCTTTCTTCCAGTATTTTTATATTCCAAAATAATTCTTCATTGATTTTCAAGTCATTCCAGGAACTTTTATTTCTGCACAAAAATAACACCATGTCAATTCTGCAGAAAACAGCGTTAGTCCGGGTTAGTTCCATTCAAATCATGCAAGTTAGAGTCCAAAACAAGGGCAAAAGTGTTTGCAAAAGTAGATACGACGGAGATGTATCAACTCCCCGAAGCTTAAACCTTTGCTTGTCCTCAAGCAATTCAGTTGATAAACTGAAAGTGATAAAGAAAAACTTTTACAAACTCTATTTGCTCTTGTTGTTGTAAATATGTAAAGCCAACATTCAGGTTTTCAGCAAAGATTATGAACTAACCATATTCACAATAACACCTAGGTCTCATGTTTACTCATATCAATGACATAATCAACTAGCGAGCAATAATAATAAATCTCGGATGACAACACTTTCTCAAAACAATCATGATATGATATGACAAGATGGTATCTCGCTAGCCCTTTCTGAGACCGCAAAACATAAATGCAGAGCACCTTTAAAGATCAAGGACTGACTAGACATTGTAATTCATGGTAAAAGAGATCCAGTCAAGTCATACTCAATGTAAACTAACAATAATTGATGCAAATGACAGCGGTGCTCTCCAACTGGTGCTTTTTAATAAGAGGATGATGACTCAACATAAAAGTTAATAGATAGGCCCTTCGCAGAGGGAAGCAGGGATTTGTAGAGATGCCAAAGCTCGGTTTTGAAATAGATATGAATAATATTTTGAGCGGCATACTTTCATTGTCAAAAACAACCGAGAGATCTCGATATCTTCCATGCTACACACATTATAGGCAGTTCCCAAACAGAATTGTAAAGTTTATACTCCCCTCCACCAACAAGCATGAATCCATGGCTTGCTTCAAACAACGAGTGCCTCCAACTAACAAGAGTCCCGGGGGAGTTTTGTTTGCAGTTATTTTGATTTGATTTGCATAAAGCATGGTACTGGGCATCCCGGTGACCAGCCATTTTCTTGCGAATGACGAGCGGAGTCCACTCCTCTTGAGAATAACCCGCCTAGCATGGAAGATACAGACGGCCCTAGTTGATACATGAGCTATTCGAGCATACAAAAGAGAATGTTTATTTGAAGGTTTAGAGTTTGGCACATACAAATTTACTTGGAATGGCAGGTAGATACCGTATATAGGTAGGTATGGTGGACTCATATGGAACAACTTTGGGGCTTATGGAATTGGATGCACAAGCAGTATTCCCGCTTAGTACAAGTGAAGGCTAGAAAAAGACTGGGAAGCGACCAGCTAGAGAGTGACAACAGTCATGAACATGCATTAAAATTAATCAACACCGAATGCAAGCATGAGTAGGATATAATCCATCATGAACTGCAGCAACCCGACCTCAAACGGTCAAGTCTCTGTGCTTCAGTGTCATCCCTGGATCGGTAATGCTGACACACACAATACTCGAGGATTTATAACAGAGTAGCAATCACACTACTTATTACATCAAATGTCTTAGAAGAGAACTTATTACAATAAATATGGCTTAATGCCATCTAATACGATAACAGTGGAAGGCTTGGAAGATAAAGTGAGTCCATCAACTCCAACGGCATAGCTGAGCTGCACGACAACAACCTAACGAACCTTACTCCTCATCTGAAAAGTCTGCAACATAATACGTTGCAGCCCAAAAAAGGGTTAGCACATGGAATATGCTGGAAATATAACACAGTAGAGCAAGAACAGAATAATGCTATCACTACATGCATATTTGGCTGGTGGAAAGCTCTATGGTTACAGTTTTTGCGAAAAGCCGATTTTCCCTACAACAAAGGAATATATTTTATTTAACTATCATGGTAGTTGAAACATCATTGAGAAGGTTCCTCCAACTCAATCCCAATTAAAAGTAATTATTAACCCAACAACATTAATTTAGAGTGATGATAATCCAAGTACTAGATACTCAAGATTGTCCATAACCGGGGACACGGCTAACCATGATTAGTTTATACACTCTGCAGAGGTTTGCGCACTTTTCCCCACAAGACATGATCTCCTCCGTTGGATTTCTCGCACTACATTATGTTTGAGAAATGGATGACCGAGACACACTCTTTTAGAAGCATTAACTCTCTACTCCGGATAGACTATACCACCTACAACCCACTACCTGCTAGCATATCTCTTCAAGAGCTTCACGCAACTTACTCAACTATGCTAGAGCCCACAATAGCTTGTGGCTGCACACGGAAGTCTCTAGCATGAAATATCTCAGTCCCCTTTGAGCCTGTGTGGCGGACCCTAGGATTATCACACAGGTACTCCGGGATATCCTACGACAGCACTGGATTCTCCAGGTGCCCAACAAGCAATCCACCTAGATGTGCATCAAAGTGGCCACCTTAAGTTGAACCGTTAATTAAAAATCTCACATCTGTCATGGTTTCACTCAAACCCAATCCACGTCTACGAGCATAGCATAGCAATATAAGCAATACGTAGAAGTAACTCCCAAGGGTTTGATAATAACAGGGCAATAGGTTCTACCTCATCAACTACTTCCCAACCCACATGTTATCAAGTCCTAACCATGCAATGTTTGAGGATTGGAACTAATGCATAAAAGCTAGGTGATAAAGGGTATGATCAAAGTGTTACTTGCCTTGCTGATGATCCGCAAACCTAGAGACTCATAGTAGCACGCTTCGCACTCCGGGTGTTCTATCGCAAACAAACAATAGCATACATAAGCAATCAAGCAAACAAGCATGGGTAAAACTCAAATAATAGATCTAACCAGAAAGTTCAACTTAAGAACTCCAGTTTGCAAAAAGAATCAAATCAAATGGAGCAACGAAACTCAAACTGCGAGAGAAACAAGATCCAATTACTAATCTGGGTAAAGTCAAATTTTACTGTACCAAAATCTTGTTCAAGTTGGTTAAACAGAAAGAGGGTTTCGAGACGAAGATGTAGGCGCTTGAATCGCCTGATTCCGATAAACGAGCGAAAAGATAAACTAAAACGAAAATTGGATCAGAAATCGTGATCGAAAATAATCGCGGAAAATCCGGGAAAAAGAAAATTGGCGAACAGGCTAACGAACGAACGTTCGTTGTCTGCGGCTAATGAGTAAACACCATTCGTTAAAACGAACGTACGAACAAACATCCGCTAAATAAACTCAACCGGAAAAAAATAAAACCGATCTATTCTAAAAAAACTTAGGGTTTAAAAAAAATTGGATTGGTTTTTTTCTCAAAGCCGGCAGCGGCGAGGCGACTACCTTGGCGGGGCTCTGACGAGGTCCGGCGGTCTCTGCGGGGTCCGGGTGGGCTTGCGGGGCGGCGGGCGGTGCGGCGTGGCGGCGGGGAAGGTGCGGCGCGGCGGGCGATGCGCGACAGCGGTGTGGCGTGCGGCGGCGGTGCGGCGTGCGGCGGCGGTGCGGCGCGGTGATGGCGGGGCGCGGCAGGCGGCGGGGTTGGCAGGAGGTGGTGGAGTTGGGGGCGGGGGCGGCACTATAAAAGGAGGGGGGCTTGCTTGGGGGAGGGGCAAGGCGGTGCGGGAGAGTCCTGGCCGGACTCGGCCTCGGGCGGCGGCGGCGGCCTCCCGGTCTCCTGGAGGGAGACGAGGCGCGGGGAGGTGGGCCACCTCGGCTGGGCTTCACCCAGTTGGCGCTGGATATATATATTTTTTTGAATAATTTCACCGAAACTTAAATAAATCCTAGAAAAATAAATAAAAATCTAAAAATGCCAAAACAAATTTTCACCGTCTAAATAAAAAATTTAGAATGAGATGAACATTTTATTGGCCCTAAAATGCAATTTTGTAAAATGTGCAATTTTTCTAATCCAAATAAAATAGCAATAAAGTCTGAATAAAAATCCAAATATTTGATTTTAATATTTTTCTTCCAATATTTAATTTATTTTGGAGAAGTCATATTATTTCCTCTCATATATTTTTAATATGAAATATTTTTGGAGAGAAAAATAATTAAAACCAAAATTCCTCGTTTCAATATTTGATTGAATTCAAATATGAAAACGGTGAAATCCCCAACTCTCTCCAAGGGTCCTTGAGTTGCTTAGAATTTCGTGGATCGCGAAGCGAAATGCAGCAAAATATGATATGCATGAATGATCTATGTATAACATTCCAAATTGGAAATTTGGGATGTTACAAACCTACCCCCCTTAAGATGAATCTCGCCCTCGAGATTCGGGTTGGCTAGAAAATAGGTGTGGGTGGTGTTTGCGAAGATCATCCTCTCGTTCCCAGGTGGCTTCATCCTCGGTATGGTGGCTCCACTGAACCTTGCAAAACTTGATAACCTTGCCGCAGGTGACTCGGCTAGCATATTCAAGAATCCTGACTGGCTTCTCCTCATAGGTCAGATCATTGTCCAACTGAATCGCCTCCAAGGGCACTGTATCTCTTAGCGGTATATCGTCCATCTCAGCATGACACTTCTTCAGCTGTGAAACATGAAACACATCATGGACTCCTGACAGTCCTTCAGGTAACTCCAACTTGTAGGCAACTTCTCCCATACGCTTGAAAATTCGATACAGTCGTACAAATCTCGGGGCTAACTTTCCCTTAATTCCAAAATGTTTCACTCCTCGCAGGGGTGACACTCGCAGATATGCTATGTCTCCAATTTCATAGGTTATTTCCTTGTGTTTCGAATCTGCATAACTCTTCTGTCTGGACTGAGCTACCTTTAATCTATCTCGGTTCAACTTAACCTTTTATTCAGACTCCTTGATCAAATCTGGTCCAAACAACTATCGGTCTCCAACTTCATCCCACATCAACGGTGTTCTGCACCTCCATCAATACAGGGCTTCAAACGGTGCCATCTTCAAACTTGCTTGATAACTATTGTTGTATGAGAACTCTGGGTAGGGTAAATTGTCATCCCAACAAGATCCATAATCTAGCGCACAGGCTCTCAGCATATCCTCCAGAATCTGGTTGACTCTTTCGGTCTATCCATCCGTCTGCGGGTGGAATGCTGTACTGAACTCCAATCTTGTTCCGAAAGTCTGGTGCAGTTGATGCCAAAACTTTGAGGTAAACTGTGTTCCACTATCTGATACGATGGTCCTAGGAACTCCATGCAAACATACGATCCTGGTCATATATATCTTGGCCAACTTCGCACTTGTATAGGTGGTTTTCCCTGGGATAAACTGAGCCACTTTGGTCAAGCGATCAACTACTACCCATATAGAATCATATCCCGATTTGATCCTGGGTAATCCGGTGATAAAATCCATGCCAAGTTTATCCCACTTCCATTCGGGTATCGGCATAGGTTGTAACAATCCTACTAGCTTTTGATGTTCAGCCCTCACTCTCTGACATACATCACATACGGCTACATACTCGACAATATCCTTCTTCATACCAGTCCACCAGAAACGTTCCTTCAAATCCAAATACATCTTGGTGTTTCCGGGGCATATCAGTATGGTGAGTCATGAGCCTCCTGAAGTATTAACTTCCTGATCTCTGTTTTATTGGGCACATAAACACGGTCCTCAAACCATAAGGTGTCGTGTTCATCCTCACGAAAACCTTTGGCCTTTCCTTTGCTCATTCTCTCTTTTATCTCAGCAATCTCTGCGTCATCCTTCTGAGCTTCTCGAATATTTTCCAACAATGTAGACTGAACCTCCATTGTTGCAACAAAACCTCTAGGAAGAATCTCCAATCGAAGTTCCCTGAGATCCTCTACTAACTCCTTTGGCAATCCCGTGCTCACTAGGCTATAAGCATAACTCTTCCGACTCAAAGCGTCTGCTACAACATTGGCATTGCCTGGATGATAGTGAAGCTGATGTCATAATCCTTTATAAGCTCCAACCATCTCCTCTGCCTAAGGTTCAGCTCCTTCTATGTGAAAATGTACTTCAAACTCCTATGATCCGTGTACACATCACAACGATTTCCAATAAGGTAATGTCTCCAAATCTTCAACGCATGCACTACTGCTGCTAACTCCAAATCATGCGTGGCATAATTTAAATCATGCAATTTCAGTTGTCGTGAGGCATACGAAACAACTCTTCCTTCCTGCATAAGCACACTTCCAAGTCCTAGGCGAGAGGCATCGCAATACACTTGAAACTCCTTACATATATCCGGCAGAATCAGCACTGGGGCTGTAGTCAAACGTTTCTTTAACTCCTGAAAACTCGCCTCACATTCTTCTGTCCATTTAAATTTGGTATCTTTCTTCAATAACTCCGTCATTGGTTCTGCAATCTTGGAAAAGTTCTCAATGAATCTCCGATAGTATCCTGCGAGTCCAAGAAAACTACGGATCTCGCTACCTGAAGTGGGTGCCAACCATTCAGTGACTGACTAAACCTTGGTGGGATCTACTACTACACCTTCTCCTGATATAACATGTCCAAGGAATCCGACTTCCTTCAACAAAAACTCACATTTGTTGAACTTGGCATACAACTGGTGTTCCCTGACTTTATCGAGAACTAAACGCAAATGCTCTTCGTGCTCCACCTCATTCTTCGAGTATACCATTATATCATCAATGAACACTACAACAAACATATCCAAATATTCCATGAACACCTTGTTCATCATGCTCATGAAATAGGCAGGGGCGTTAGTCAGTCCAAATGACATGACCGTATACTCATACAACCTGTACCTTGTGGTAAATTCTGTCTTTGGTATATCCTTCTCTTGAATCTTCAGCTGGTGATATGTAGATCGCCGATCGATCTTTGAAAACACCTTAGCTCCTTGCAGCTCGTCAATCAAATCATTGATCATCGGAAGTGGGTATTTTTTATTGTCACCTTATTTAACGCGCGATAATCAACAACCATTCTTATAGACTTATCCTTCTTCTCAACCAAAAGCACTGGGCTCCCCATGGTGATGAACTCCGTCAAATGTAACCTTTCTCCAATAACTCCTTCATCTGCTTCTTGATCTCCTCTAGATCATTCGCGGGCATCCGATAGGGTCTCTTTGATATAGGCCCGGTGCCTGGCAACAGTTCTATCAAAAACTCGATGTCTCGGTCTGGTGGCATGCCTGGTAACTCCTCTAGAAAAACATCTGGGTAATCCTTCACTACAGGCACTTCCTCCTGAATAATTTCCATGAGGGTATTCACTTTGCTACTCCTAGGCGCATGCCTATTACATACTTAATCCTTTTTCCCTCAGAGGTGGTGAGACAAATTGACTTACTAACACAATCAATGCTTCCTCCATACTTTGACATCCAGTCCATGCCTAATATCACATCCAATCCTTGTGACTCCAAGATTATTAGGTCGGACGGGAAAACATGGCTACGAATGGTTAAGGGTATCTGGTCGCACCATCAACTAGACGTATACTCTGCTCCAGGTGAAATTACTAACAGAGGGGTCCTAAGGGTTTGGGTTGGCAGTTTAAACTTCTCCACGAATCCCCTTGATATGTATGAATGCGATGCACTAGTATCAAAAAGAACAAGGGCGGTAAAAGACTTAACCAAAAACTTACCAATAACCGCGTCTGGCTGCTCTTCAACCTCCTCCATGTTAACGTGGTTCACTTGTCCTTTGTTGAATGGATTAGGCTTCTTCCCAGCGCTCCCGTTACCGTTTCCATTATTTGCTTCCGTGCAGTCCGTGGCATAGTGTCCAGTCTTCCCGCGCTTGAAACAGGTAACGTGGCTTAGGTCTCTCTTGGCGGGTGTGGCTGGATTGGGTCGGTTCTGATTGTTGCTTGCTCCATTCCCATTCCCATTCCTTGGGCCAGTATGATTATGGGTACTTCCTCTATTGTGGGTGTGGACTCCATGGTTATGAACAAGTCCTCCCGAGTTCGGGGTTAGACGAGGCTTCTGCTGAGCTCCTGAGTTATACCTTCCTTGTCCATACTTTCTTTTGCGGCTCTCACTTTGCTGCTGCTTCCCTTCAATAATAAGAGCCTTATCTACCAACTTCTGGTAGTTGTTGAATGTTGCCACCATCAACTGCATGCTCATATCATCGTTCAACCCTTCCATAAACTTCTCCTACTTCGCGGCATCTGTGGCCACATCGTCACGGGCATAACGAGATAACTTGCTAAATTCATCCATGTACTGAGCCACAGTACGGTTCCCCTGGCGTAAGTTGCGAAACTCGCGCTTCTTCATGCTCATAGCTCCTGTTGAGACATGGGCGGTGTGGAATGCTTGCTGAAACTGGTCCCATATAACAGTGGCTATAGGATAGGTGACTATGTAATTCTCCCACCATGAGGCTGCTAGTCCATCCAACTGATGTGCGGCAAAATGCACCTTCTCAGCATCTGTACATCCTGCAGTGGTTAACTCCCTTCCAATCTTGCGGAGCCAATCATCTGCCACTATCGGCTCGGTGCTACTGGAAAACACCGACAGCTGCAACCTCAGAAAACGGGCTAGGTTATCCACTGGTGGTGGTGGCGGTGGGCTGTTGTTTTTGTTGTTGTTGCCTTGGTTCTGTACTAACAACTACATCAGGGTATTCTGCTGCTGGATCAACTGAGTGAGCTCCGGTGGGAAAGTAAATCCGTGGTCACGTCTCGGAGGCATCTGAGGGTGTAGAGGGAAGAGAATAGAATAGAAAGAGGTCTAGTGAGAAAAACACTACCCATATGCACATGAGACAAACACAATAATTCCACTCAATCAAGCAAGCAAGGGCATACAATCGATCTAACTATCATTATAAAAGTGCTTGGACTATACTATATACATGGTGGAATACTACTACTGATGTGGTGGTCTACTAGAAATATTGCTCGCTTGAAGACTCCATAATGTCTGCTCTAGTTTCATCTTCATAGTCATCATCGCTATCGTCGTGTCCGAGTCGGTGTCGTCGATGATGATGTAGTCCTCCGGTCGAATCTCCTTGGGTTCTTCGTCTTCTCCTCCTGGCTCGGTTGAAGACTCCATACATGCAGAAGGCTTGGACGATAAAGTGGGTCCATCGAATCCAATGGCATAGCTGAGCTGCACGGCAACGACCTAACGAACCTTACTCCTCGTCTGAAAAGCCTGCAACATAATACGTTGCAGCCCGAAAACGGGTCAGCACATGGAATATGCTAGCAATGTAACACAGTAGAGCAAGAACAGAATAATGCTATCACTACATGCATATTTGGCTGGTGGAAAGTTCTATGGTTACAGTTTTTGTGAAAAGCCAATTTTTCCCTACAACAAAGGAATATATTTTATTTAACTATCATGGTAGTTGAAACATCATTGAGAAGGTTCCTCCAACTCAATCCCAATTAAAAGTAATTATTAACCCAACAATATAAATTTAGAGTGATGAGATACATATGATAATCCAAGTACTAGATACTCAAGATTGTCCATAACCGGGGACACGGCTAACCATGATTAGTTTATACACTCTGCAGAGGTTTGTGCACTTTTCCCCACAAGACTCGATCTCGCCTGTTGGATTTCTCGCACTACATTATGTTTGAGAAACGGATGACCAAGACACAGTATTTCAGAAGCATTAACTCTCTACTCCGGATAGACTATACCACCTACAACCCACTACCTGCTAGTCTATCTCTTCAAGAGCTTCATGCAACTCACACAACTATGCTAGAGCCCATAATAGCTTGTGGCTGCACACGGAAGTTTCTAGCATGAAATATCCCAGTTCCCTTTGAGCCTGGGTGGCGGACCGTAGGATTATCACACGGGTACTCCGGGATATCCTAGGACAACACTGGATTCTCTAGGTGCCCAACAAGCAATCCACCTAGATGTGCATTATGGTTGCCACCTTAAGTTGAACCATTAATTAACAATCTCACATTTGTCATGGTTTCACTCAAACCCAATCCACGTCTACGAGCGTAGCATAGCAATATAAGTAATACGTAGAAGTAACTCCCAAGGGTTTGATAATAACAGGGCAATAGGTTCTACCTCATCAACTACTTCCCAACCCACATGTTATCAAGTCCTAACCAAGCAATGTTTTAGGATTGGAACTAATGCATAAAAACTAGGTGATAAAGGGTATGATCAAAGTGTTACTTGCCTTGCTGATGATCCGCAAAACCTAGAGACTCGTAGTAGCACGCTTCGCACTCTGGGTGTTCTATCGCAAACAAACAATAGCATACATAAGCAATCAAGCAAAGAAGCACGGGCAAAACTCAAATAAGAGATCTAACCAGGAAGTTCAACTTAAGAACTCCGGTTTGCAAAAAGAATCAAATCAAACAGAGCAACGAAACTCAAACTGCGAGAGAAACAAGATCCGATTAGTAATCTGGACTAAAGTCAAATTTTACTGTATCAAAATCTTGTTCAAGTTGGCTAAACAGAAATAGGGTTTCGAGATGAAGATCTAGGCGCTTGAATCGCCAGATTCCGATAAATGAGAAAAAAGATAAACTAAAACGAAAATCGGAACAGAAATCGCGATTGCAAATAATCGCAGAAAATCCGGGAAAAAGAAAACTGACGAATAGGGTAATGAACGAACGTTCGTTGTCTGTGGCTAACGAGTGAACACCGTTCGTTAAAGCAAACGTACGGACAAACGTCCGCTAAATAAACTAAACCGGAAAAAAATAAAACTGATCTATTCTAAAAAAACCTAGGGTTTTAAAAAAACCGGATCAGTTTTTTTCTCAAAACCGGTAGCGGCGAGGCGACTACCTTGGCGGGGCTCCGGCGAGGTCCGGCGGTCTCTGCGGGGTCCGGGTGGTGCTGCGGGGCGGCGGGCGGTGCGGCGTGACAGCGGGGAAGGTGCGGCGCGGAGGGCGAGGCACGGCAGCGGTGCGGCGTGCGGCGGCGGTGCGGCGCTACGACGGCAGGGCGCGGCAGGCGGCGGGGTTGGCGGGTGGTGGTGGAGTCGGGGGCGGGGGCGGTGCTATAAAAGGAGGGGGGCTTGCTTGGGGGAGGGGCAAGGCGGCACGGGAGAGTCCCGGCCGGACTCGGCCTCGGGCGGCGGCGGCGGCCTCCCGGTCTCCTAGAGGGAGACGAGGCGCGGGGAGGTGGGCCGGCTCGGGCGCTCGGCTGGGCTTCGGCCCAGTCGGCGCTAGAGATTTTTTTTAAAATAATTTCGCCGAAACTTAAATAAATCCTAGAAAAATAAATAAAAATCTAAAAATGCCAAAACAATTTTTGACCGTCTAAATATAATATTAGGATGAGATGAACATTTTCTTGGCCCTAAAATGCAATTTTGTAAAACGTGCAATTTTTCTAATCCAAATAAAATAGCAATAAATTCCAAATAAAAATCCAAATATTTGATTTTAATATTTTTCTTCCAATATTTCATTTATTTTGGAGAAGTCATATTATCTCCTCTCATATATTTTTATTATGAAATATTTTCGGAGAGAAAAATAATTAAAACCCAAATTCCTCGTTTCAATATTTGATTGAATTCAAATATGAAAACGGTGAAATCCCCAACTCTCTCTGAGGGTCCTTGAGTTGCTTAGAATTTCGAGGATCGCGAAGGGAAATGCAGCAAAATATGATATGCATGAATGATCTATGTATAACATTCCAAATTGGAAATTTGGGATGTTACATGAACATAATTATCGTGGAGGCTATGTTGATTTTGTTTCAACTACATGCGTGAACATGTGCCAAGTCAAGCCACTCGAATCGTTCAAAAGAGGGTACCACCCTATCATACCACATCACAACCATTTTAATAGCATGTTGGGATGCAAGGTGTAACGACCTCGATGCGGCTATATCTCCCACGTGTCGAAACACGACTTAGAGGCATAACCGCATTGAAAGCAATGTCGCAAGTGAGGTAATCTTCACACAACCCATGTAATACATAAGGGAAAAAGATACATAGTTGGCTTACAATCGCCACTTCACACAATACATGAATAAAGCATTACATTCATCCAAATACACTCAAGGTCTGACTACGGAACCAAAATAAAATAAGACTACCCCAAATGCTACACAGATCCCCGATTGTCCCAACTGGGCTCCACTACTGATCAACTGGAAACGGAACAACATAACGAACACGAACTTCATCGAGCTCCTCCTTGAGCTTGGTTGCGTCACCTGCACGGTTTCATCAGCACCTGCAAACTGGTCTTGGAAGTATCTGTGAGTCACGGGGACTCAACATTCTCACACCCTCACGATCAAGACTATTTAAGTTTATAGGAAGGGTAAAAGGTATGACGTGGAGTTGCAGCAAGCGACTAGCATATATGATGGCTAACATACTCGCAAAAGAGAGCGAGAAGAGAAGGCAAAAGCACGATCGAACAACTATGATCAAGAAGTGATCCTAGAACAACCTACGTGAAGCATAACTCCAACACCGTGTTCACTTCCCGGACTCCGCCGGAAAGAGACCGTCACGGTTACACACGCGGTTGATGCATTTTAATTAAGGTCAACTTTAGGTTTTCTACAACCGGACATTAACAAATTCCCATATGCCCATAACCGCGGGCATGGCTTTCGAAAGTTCAAATACCTGCAGGGGTGTCCCAACTTAGCCCATCACAAGCTCTCACGGTCAACGAAGGATATTCCTTCTCCCAAGACAATCCGATCAGACTCGGCATCCCGGTTACAAGACATCCTCGACAATGGTAAAACAAGTCCAGCAACACCGCCCGAATGTGCCGACAAATCCCGATAGGAGCTGCACATATCTCGTTCTCAGGGCACACTCAGATGAGCGCTCCATACAACTAAAACCAAACCTCGAGTTTCCCCGAGGGGGCGCTGCACAGGGCTCTAGTTTGGACCAACACTCAGAGGAGCACTAGCCCCGGGGGGGGGGTTAAATAAAGATGACCCTTGAGTCTGCAGAACCCAAGGGAAAGAAAAGGGCTAGGTGGAAAATGGTAAAAACAAGGTTGGGCATTGCTGGAGGAGTTTTATTCAAGGCAAACTGTCAAGGGGTTCCCATTATAACCCAACCATGTAAGGAACGCAAAATCCGGGAACATAACACCGATATGACGGAAACTAGGGCGGCAAGAGTGGAACAAAACACCAGGCATAAGGCCGAGCCTTCCACCCTTTACCAAGTATATAGGTGCATTAATTAAATAAGAGATATTGTGATATCCCAACAAAATATCCATGTTCCAGCAAGGAACAAACTCCAATCTTCACCTGCAACTAACAACGCTATAAGAGGGGCTGAGCAAAGCGGTAACATAGCCAAACAACGGTTTGCTAGGAGAAGGTGGGTTAGAGGCTTGGCTTAACAAAATGGGAGGCATGATAAGCAAGTGGTAGGTATCGCAGCATAGGCATAGCAAAAGAGCGAGCATCTAACAAGCAAAGATAGAAGTGATTTCGAGGGTATGGTCATCTTGCCTGAAATCCCGCAAGGAAGAAGAACGAGTCCATGAAGAAGAAAAATGGACGTAGACGAACAGGTCCTCACAAACGCGACGTAATCGGAACCAACCCGAAGAAGCAACACCGGAAAGAAGAACACAACATAGTAAACAACCAACACATGTACATGGCATGATATGTGGGATGCGGTATGTGATGCATAAGCATGATTTGGGAAAGGAATGATTGAACCTGGCCTCAACTTGGAAAACCAAGAGTTCCACTGGAAAGGAGAGTTGATTTCGGTCGAAATCGATATAAAGATCGTCGGAATCGGATGCACGGTTTGGAAAAGGCAAGCAAAACAAATATGACACCGGTCTGCGATAAACAGCAAGTAGCCATCTAAATGCATCAAGATAAATATTCTACATCACTCAAACATAGCCACAAAATACATGGTAGGGATCCACTCATGAAGCTTGATAAAAGATGAACACTGAGCTACGGCTAATTCATCCATTAACAGGTTCAAACAAGCATGGCGAAAGTGCAAATGATAACAGGTTTCAGACTTAGTGAAATTAACACAAGTCTGGAATTTATCAGCAGGAAGCAAATTTTAGAGCATGAAAATTACATGCTACAGGAACTTAACATGGCAAAGCAAGGCATGGCATGAAGCTACTCAAAGCACTTAACAAAAGGCCCTTAGTGACCTTGAGCTAAAAGGGAATAGAAAATACAATTGCAGGCATGTGAACATAGCAAAAACATAAACAGATTCAGACTTAGTGAAAAACTGGAGCATGCAAAACAGTTAACGAGTAGGCATGTTTACGAGCTCGATGCACTCACTACAGAGCATGGCATGAAAAAATAAGCATGCACCCATCAAGAAGACATGCCATAGAAGCTAGACATGGCAAGAACAACAACATAGCATGCACGTATCAACAACAACAAGCTCGGCAAAATCGCTAAACATGTTAACAATCTGGCAGGAATATTTTGTAGCAAAAGTAGAGCTCGATTGACTCAAGCCAGGGTGCTCCATAAATGCAAACAAAGATATGGATGGATCTAGCACCACAATATTAACAAAACATCCTTACTGATCATCCTGAAAAGAGGCACGGATCACTAGGAAATAACATAAACATATGGCATAAAATCAAAAACAGAACAAGGACTTAGTGAAATTCTAAGTCCCTAAAATCAGCATCAATGAGTAGGCTACTTTGCATGCTTGTGCTAGTCAGCACAAATATCATAAAAATACATGACATACACCCTTGTAAAGATGGCATGGCATATAAAAAAACACATGTAGAGCTCAGAATCATCGCATGCACACATTAATCATGGCAAAAATGACAAAAGGCCATTTGCTGAAACAGATCTGCAACTTTCCTCACATAGCCCTCTTCCAACGACATTTCGGGCATCAAGATGAGCTCAAATGAAAATAATGCAATGAGATGAAACGATGTACTCGTCGAGGCAAACATTTTGATATGCTACACGCACGAATCGGAGCTACAGATGGAGAGTTATGGCATGACAAAGTATGCAAAAAATAGGGTTTCAGGGAGAAAAGTCAACCGAGATATTTTCAGATCTGGATCCAGATCGGCGCAGATTACGAGGATTGACAGAGTTCACTGTAGCAGCCGGGTCTCACCGGAAAAACTATTCACCGGAGAGGCGGGACTTGCCGGAGGAAGGGGAGGAGTCCGGAGTGGAGGCGCGGGGTGGCGGCGCATGGCGGCGAACGGCGCACGGTGGCGGATGGCGGCCTCGGGGCGTGGGAGCCGGCCGGCGCCGGAGCAGGCGGCGGGCGTCGCGGCGTCCGGCGCGGTGGCGGGCGGCGACCGGCCAGGCGAAGGTCGGCAGCGCGGGGCGCGGGATCTCCCGCGGGAGCCGGTGGCGGCGGTTGGGCCCCGCGAGCCCGATCCGGGCCGCACGGGCCGACGACGGAGGGAGGAGAGAGAGGAGGCCGCGACGGTGAGGTGGCAGCGCGGGATTGGTCCGGCGGGGAGGCGCGGACATGTCCGGCGGCGCTGGAGTTTTCTCCGGGCGCGAGGTAGAGGAAGGCTAGGGTTTCATCCATGAATTTTTGGAGGGGAACACATATTTATAGGTAGAGGGAGCTAGGAGAGTCCAAATGAAGTGCGGTTTGCGGCCACGCGATCGTGATCGTGATCGAACGCTCTAGATGATGGAAGAGGTTTAGGTGGGGTTTGGGCCACTTTGGAGGGGTGTTGGGCTGCAACACACACGAGGCCTTTTCGGTCCCTCGGTTAACCGTTGGAGTATCAAACGAAGTCCAAATGGCACGAAACTTGACAGGCGGTCTACCGGTAGTAAACCAAGGCCGCATGACAAGTCTCGGTCCAATCCGAAAACGTTTCACACCCGCACATGAAAAGAGGTAGAAAGGACCACCGGGTGACATAGGAGCGCCGGATTGCAAAACGGACAACGGGGAAAATGCTCGGATGCATGAGACGAACACGTAAGCAAATGCAAAGCACATGATGTCATGATAAGAGATGCAGGACACGCAAGCAATGACAAGGCAACAACAGCGAATAACTGGAAGACACCTGGCACATCGGTCTCGGGGCGTTACAACACTCCACCACTACGAGAGGATCTCGTCCCGAGATCTAGAATGGCACCGGAGGGAAAACGGAAGAGAAAGAGAAGAGGTAAAACTAAGTTGCTCCTTTGACAAACCAGTGAAACCAAAGAGCCTTGCAAAGGTTAAGCCATTTCGAGAAAAGAATACAATGGAGATGAACAAGTTGAAAACACTCTGTTAGAAAAGATGAACAAGGAAGAACAACTTCGGACAGCACTCCGATTGGAAAGAGATGAAACACTTGATAAAATAAAAAGAACTTGAGCAAAGGGCACAACACTCCGGTTAAATGGATAAGCATGAAAAGGAACACGATCCTGACAAAACAAGAACATGGGTTGAATTGAGCAACAACACAATGCCTCCGGAAGGAAGAAATAGAAGATAGATCATTGGAATGAAAGAATGGAGAAGAAAATGCCAACTTCTGCCACAAAAGAGCTTGCAAAGGCATCCTTAGGAGAAGGGTCGAACGGAGTTGTTGGAAACCCAACAACGAAAAGATAGGCTTGAAGTGGGCTTATGGAAAACATCTGAAAACTTGAGGTGAAATTCTGCCATAAGTGTAAACAAGATTGGATTGATATGAACAAGGAGACAAGAAACTTATTTCACCGTGAGGATAAATGAAGAACTTGGGTCATTTATGAGCACCATAAATAGCAACAATCCTTAGGGAAAAGTTTAGGTGAAATATAACCCTAGATAACTCCAATGAAGAGATTGATGGGTTACAAAGGAACTCATGAACGAATTAAAAATGATGGGTTTAAAATATGTCATTCCGGACAACTTGTGAATCATGAAACACTAAGGGAAATTGTTAACAATGACATAACACCACCTCAAAAGATAAGCTAGAACGAATTGCACTTTGGAATGCAAGATGAAGAATACATGAGCTCCTCTGAAAAGAATCTCGATGAACGCTTTGAGAAGGAATTAAATCCTTGATGAGCCACCATGAATAAACTCTCGAAGAACTTCGGTAATAAAAGAATGGTCAAACGAAAGGAAAGCTGAAAGAACTCCGGTAATTAAAGAATGATGAAAAGAAAGAGAAGTTGACAACACAAAGTGAAGCCTTATAATGATTTAGATGGATCTCCGTGGTGATATAAATGCGAGAGCTTGGAACTCCAGGAAAGAAAAGATGAAACAATTGAAAACTGAGAACTTGATGAACCTCCGGAATAAGGAATTGAATTTACTCGATGAAACAAGAATAAGAATTGCATTATGCTTATCCTTCACCAATTTAGATTGATGACAAGCAATGGATTTGGCATACTACTTATTCTCGTAGAAAGGATTAAGATAGATATAGCGGCAACTTGAGAAAATCTTCAATGAACCACCGGTAGGATTTGGGAACAACGAATGAATACATAGAATAGCAACGAAAGAGAATTCTTGAACGAAGCACCATAAGAATTGAACAAGACAAGTAGCAAAAGCAGAATTCACCGGGAAGAATTGGAAAAAGAATGAAGATACTTGAGAGAATTTAGATGCATGAGTACGAATAGATCACGAGCTGAATTAGAGAATACTTGAACGATGCACCGGTAAGATTAGGAGAACGATAACTGAAAGCTGGGAATGAATAAACCGAAATGATGTCCTTTGGAGAAACAAACTGAGGAGACTCTTGAATTGCTTCCGATGGGTGGAAAGAATTATCATTATCAAAATAATTATGAGATGATGGCAACAAACTAGAGCCATGAATCTTGAAGAGAATGGAGCAAGATATGGAGGAAAAAGACTTCTTCGGTCTTCAAAATCTGAGAATAACAATGAGAAACACCACCAAGAATTGTTGAGACAGTCCGGAGTGATTAAAAGAGAAGAGGTTGAGCCAACGATGAAAATAATTTGAAAGATCTTGGAGAAATACATATGGCTGATGATGAATCATTCTTACGTCAAACTTGGAAAATAATTTCAGAATAACTCTGGAAAGAACTAGAAGAGTCAGGTACGATCCTGGAAAAAGACCTGTGGGTTAGGGCCCACTCAAGAGAAAACACCGTTGAACGATTTAAAAGAGAGAATGCACCGGTTGAATTAAATGACTTGAATGAGAGAACATCCTTGAAAGATCTTGAATGAATGTAGAGTGGAAACACGAATCTTCGGGATATCTTGAGCACTCCGAAACAATTGAATAGCGAGAAGTGGATGATTACGAGGTGCACCGGTCATAAGAAAAGCATTGGGCAAAAATAAAAGACTATGCTCAATACCAAAGCTTGAATGGAATCCACCGGAGAAGGAAAAATAATGAAGAATGATGAACTTGAGGTTCCATTAGGATCTTCATGAGAATCACCGGGTAAGGACATTGATTGAAAAGAAAGAAGAGGCTTCACATGAATAAGATGTATAATTGATTACGAAATCTTAGTCCTTAAAGAAAAAGGGTGGGTGGGCGGGAAAACAAAGACAATTTGGGATGAATGAAACAAACACCGCTGAGAAAAACTGAGAGGTGATCTTGCGAATGTCGAAAAGATCAGATGCACTTGAAGAGAAAACACGCCGGTTGAAAAAGAATTAGCATGAGAATCTCAATGATCAGAAGGATTGGTATTCACATATGAACATGAGAACACCGCTTAGGAAAAAGTATGGAATCAACACTTGACATTGAAGCAACTCGAATACCACAACTCAAAACAAAACAAAGGATTGGCTTGCAGAAAAGCCGGAACAAACATATGATAGAGATTTCGTCCGAAGTTTTCATGGTGGGGCCTACACGGGCTCGATCGTATAGCACCATCATGTACAAGGCAGTGCACATGACATATGAAGCGTCCCCGAGTCAGCATAGCCAAGGACTCTTTAAGACACAACGAGACCACTGTAAAACCAACCGTGGATGGGCGGACCACTAGACGTCGAACCCCAATTTCATATCATACATCTGTCGGAAAGATATCCTAAGAGCTACTTGAATTCCCACTTGTAAACTCCCGAAACTTTCCGGTTATGCAATCAGGTGTTGGGGATACAGGGGAAGCATAATATCTCACCCAAAACTAGCAAATCCTACATCCAGCTGTATCCATCCTTCAACACATAACCAAGAAACCTTCGGAAATCATTTACCTCAACCTTCGAAAAGCATCCTTATACAAGTTATGGCAATACTCCCGAATTCCCGCCCCAGTACTGGGTGGCGTCGAGGTTATCTCACCAACAACTGCATAAAAGAGATTTTCGATGTCGGCGAAACTCAGGTATTCCAGAACTGCAACGATAAAATTGTGACGACAACACCTCGGAGCTCAACTCCCTGGGACACTGCCACAACCCCTAAATGTCAGGAGGCACCAAGAACAATGTTCTCGTCACAAAACCATCGGAACGATTCCAATATACCCGCGTGATCCTAAAATTTTTTTAGTGAAATTTGAGAAAAGAAGAGTCAAAACTCTACGTCAGGATGCCTCACTAGAGCGACGAAGGGACTGAGGAGTAAAAGAATCCTACTCTCTGATATATATAATCCTAAAAGACTCAAAACATTTTTCTAGACTCAACAACGCCAGCAATTCGATCAAGCAGGGGCTCCTAAGGTTGGGGAAGGCTCTGATACCAACTTGTAATGCCCTCGATGCGGCTATATCTCCCACGTGTCGAAACACGACTTAGAGGCATAACCGCATTGAAAGCAATGTCGCAAGTGAGGTAATCTTCACACAACCCATGTAATACATAATCGAAAAAGATACATAGTTGGCTTACAATCGCCACTTCACACAATACATAAATAAAGCATTACATTCATCCAAATACACTCAAGGTTCGACTACGGAACCAAAATAAAAGAAGACTACCCCAAATGCTACACAGATCCCCGATCGTCTCAACTGGGCTCCACTACTGATCAACTGGAAACGGAACAACATAACGAACACGAACTTCATTGAGCTCCTCCTTGAGCTTGGTTGCGTCACCTGCACGGTTTCATCAGCACCTGCAAACTGGTTTTGGAAGTATCTGTGAGTCACGGGGACTCAGCAATCTCACACCCTCGTGATCAAGACTATTTAAGCTTATAGGAAGGGTAAAAGGTATGAGGTGGAGTTGCAGCAAGCGACTAGCATATATGATGGCTAACATATTCGCGAAAGAGAGCGAGAAGAGAAGGCAAAAGCACGGTCGAACAACTATGATCAAGAAGTGATCCTAGAACAACCTATGTCAAGCATAACTCCAACACCGTGTTCACTTCCCGGACTCCACTGGACAGAGACCGTCACGGTTACACACGCGGTTGATGCATTTTAATTAAGGTCAACTTCAGGTTTTCTACAACCGGACATTAACAAATTCCCATCTGCCCATAACCACGGGCACGGCTTTCGAAAGTTCAAATCCCTGCAGGGGTGTCCCAACTTAGCCCATCACAAGCTCTCACAGTCAAAGAAGGATATTCCTTCTCCGAAGACAATCCGATCAGACTCGGCATCCCGGTTACAAGACATCCTCGGCCATGGTAAAACAAGTCCAGCAACACCGCCCGAATGTGCCGACAAATCCCGATAGGAGCTGCACATATCTCGTTCTCAGGGCACACTCAGATGGGCGCTCCATACAACTAAAACCAAACCTCGAGTTTCCCCGAGGGGGCGCTGCACAGGGCTCTAGTTTGGACCAACACTCAGAGGAGCACTGGCCCGGGGGGGGGGGGTTTAAATAAAGATGACCCTTGAGTCTGCAAAACCCAAGGGAAAGAAAGGGCTAGGTGGAAAATGGTAAAACCAAGGTTGGGCATTGCTGGAGGAGTTTTTTTCAAGGCGAACTGTCAAGGGGTTCCCATTATAACCCAACCGTGTAAGGAACGCAAAATCCGGGAACATAACACCGATATGACGGAAACTAGGGCGGCAAGAGTGGAACAAAACACCAGGCATAAGGCCGAGCCTTCCACCCTTTACCAAGTATATAGATGCATTAATTAAATAAGAGATATTGTGATATCCCAACAAAATATCCATGTTCCAACAAGGAACAAACTCCAATCTTCACGTGCAACTAACAACGCTATAAGAGGGGCTGAGCAAAGCGGTAACAGAGCCAAACAACGGTTTGCTAGGACAAGGTGGGTTAGAGGCTTGTCTTAACAAAATGGGACGCATGATAAGCAAGTGGTAGGTATCGCATCATAGGCAAAGCAAAAGAGCGAGCATCTAACAAGCAAAGATAGAAGTGATTTCGAGGGTATGGTCATCTTGCCTGAAATCCCGCAAGGAAGAAGAACGAGTCCATGAAGAAGACAAACAAAACAAATATAAAGATCGCCGAAATCGGATGCACGGTTTGGAAAAGGCAAGAAAAACAAATATGGCACCGGTCTGCGATAAACAGCAATTAGCCATCTAAATGCATCAAGATAAATATTCTACAGCACTCAAACATAGCAACAAAATACATGGCAGGGATTCACTCATGAAGATTGACAAAAGATGAACACTGAGCTATGGCTAATTCATCCATTAACAGGTTCAAACAAGCATGGCGAAAGTGCAAATGATAACAGGTTTCAGACTTAGTGAAATTAACACAAGTCTGGAATTTATCAGCAGGAAGCAAACTTTAGAGCATGAAAACTACATGCTACAGGAACTTAACATGGCAAAGCAAGGCATGGCATGAAGCTACTCAAAGCACTTAACAAAGTCCCGTAGTGATCTTGAGACAAAAGGGATCAGAAAATACAATTGTAGGCATGTGAACATAGCAAAAACATAAACAGATTCAGACTTATTGAAAAACTGGAACATGCAAAACAGTTAACGAGTAGGCATGTTTACGAGCTCGATGCACTCACTAGAGAGCATGGGATGACAAACTAAGCATCCACCCATCAATAATACATGGCATAGAAGCTAGGCATGGCAAGAACAACAACATAGCATGCACAGATCAACAACAACAAACTCGGCAAAATCGCTAAACATGTTAACAATCTGCCATGAACATTTTATAGCAAAAGTAGAGCTCGATTGACTCAAGCTAGGATGCTCCATAAATACAAACAAAGACATGGATGGATAAAGCACCACAATATTAACAAAACATCCTTACTGCTCATCCTCAAAATAGGCACGGATCACTAGGAAACAACATGAACATATGGCACAAAACCAAAAACAGAACAAGGACTTAGTGAAATTTTAAGTCCCTGAAATCAGCATCAACGAGTAGGCTACTTTGCATGCTTGTGCTAGTCACCACAAATATCATGAAAATACATGGAATACACCCTTGTAAAGATGGCATGGCATATAACAAAACACATGTAGAGCTCAGGATCATAGCATGCACACATTAATCATGGCAAAAATGACAAAAGGCCATTTGCTGAAACAGATCTGCAACTTTCCTCACATAGCCCTCTTCCAACGACATTTCGGGAATCAAGATGAGCTCAAATGAAAATAATGCAATGAGATGAAACGATGTACTCGTCGAGGCAAACATTTTGATATGCTACATGCACGAATCGGAGCTATGGATGGAGAGTTATGGCATGACAAAGTATGCAAAAAATAGGGTTTCGGGGAGAAAAGTCAACTGAGATATTTTCAGATCTGGATCCAGATCGGCACGGATTACGAGGATCGACGGAGTTCATTGTAGCAGCCGGGTCTCGCCGGAAAAACTGTTCACCAGAGAGGCGGGACTTGCCGGCTGAAGGGGAGGAAGCCGGAGTGGAGGCGCGGGGCGACGAACGACGCACGGCGGCGGATGGCGGCCTCGGGGCATAGGAGCCGGCCGGCGCCGGAGCAGGCGGCGGGCGTCGCGGCGTCCGGTGCGGTGGCGGGCAGCGACCGGCCAGGCGAAGGTCGGCAGCGCAGGGCGCGGGATCTCCCGCGGGAGCCGGTGGCGGTGGTTGGGCCCAGCGGGCCCGATCCGGGCCGCACGGGCCGACGGCGGAGGGAGGAGAGAGAGGAGGCCGCGACGGTGAGGTGGCAGCACGGGATTGGTCCGGCGGGGAGGCGCGGACATGTCCGGCGGTGCTGGAGTTATGTCCGGGCGCGAGGTAGAGGACGGCTAGGGTTTCATCCGTGAATTTTTGGAGGGGAACACATATTTATATGTAGAGGGAGCTAGGAGAGTCCAAATGAGGTGCGGTTTGCGGCCACGCGATCGTGATCGAACGCTCTAGATGATGGAAGAGGTTTAGGTGGGGTTTGGGCCACTTTGGAGGGGTGTTGGGCTGCAACACACACGAGGCCTTTTCGGTCCCTCGGTTAACCGTTGGAGTATCAAACGAAGTCCAAATGGCACGAAACTTGACAGGCGGTCTACCGGTAGTAAACCAAGGCCGCATGACAAGTCTCGGTCCAATCCGAAAACGTTTCACACCCGCACATGAAAAGAGGTAGAAAGGACCACCGGGTGACATAGGAGCGCCGGATTGCAAAACGGACAACGGGGAAAATGCTCGGATGCATGAGACGAACACGTAAGCAAATGCAATGCACATGATGACATGATAAGAGATGCAGGACACGCAAGCAATGACAAGGCAACAACAGCGAATAATTGGAAGACACCTGGCACATCGGTCTCGGGGCATTACACAAGGTAAACCATTATAAGCTCCTAGGTAATTAAGCATGGCATAAGCAACTACAATCTCTAATTGTCATTGCAAACATGTTTCTTTCATAATAGGATGAATCAGGAACGATGAACTAATCAAATTTACAAAAACAAGAGAGGTCGAGTTCATACCAGCTTTTCTCATCTCAATCAGTTCATCATATAATCATCATTATTTCCTTTCACTTGCACGACCGAATAGTGTGGATAATAATAATAGTGCACGTGCATTGGACTAAGCTGGAATCTGCAAGCATTCAATTCAAGAGAGAAGACGAGGTAATATGGGCTGTTTGTTAGATCAACAATAATGCATATAAGAGCCACTCAACATTTTCATCATGGTCTTCTCCTCTCGACCCCCAAAGAATAAGAAAATAAAAGAAACAGAACTATTTACACAGGAAAGCTCCCAACAAGCAAAAGAAGAACGAGAAACCTTTTTGGGTTTTCTTTTTAATTACTACTACAGGCATGGAAAGTAAACTAACTAAAAGCTACAACTAATTTTTTGTTTTTTCTTATGGTTTATTAAGGCACACAAGAAGAAAGCTAAAAGGAAATAAACTATCATGGATGATACAATGAAAAAGTATGAGCACCGACAACTAGCATGAGTGTGTGAACATGGATGTAACGTCGGTGAGAAATACATACTCCCCCAAGCTTAGACTTTTGGCCTAAGTTGGTCTATGGCCACGGCTGGCCTGGTGGATATCCGAAGTTGAAGCTGGGGTCGTACTGAGATGCATCAGCTATTGCCTGACGAGCTGCATCTTGGAAGCGAGCTGCCTACGTCCTCCTCTCATACTCGGTCGCCTCCTCCCTGGTTATAACATATCTCCCTTTTTCCTGAAAGTCAAAGAAGGCAGGAGCAGGGACAACGACGTGATAGGTGCGTCGTCTATCAAAGATTAGTCGGTACTGGAGGAACTGATTGTTGCTCTCAACAAACTGATGACAAACCATGACATTATAATCTAAATAAGCAGGAGGCAACTCAATATCATCTCCACGTATGGGTATCTCAAGAAAGTTAGCTATATGTGTTGCATAAACCCACCAAAGAAATCTCCATGAATACGATTATTATGCAACCTACGTGCAACAATAGCCCCCAAGTTGTATTGTTTATCTCCTAAAACAGCGCTCCTGAGAACGCTAAGATCAGGTACACACATGTGACATGCTTCATCTTTACCGTTTGTGCACCTTCCTATGAAGAGAGCAAAATAATGTATAGCAGGAAAATGAATGCTCCCTATGGTGGCTTGTATTACATCTCTAGATTCCCCCACTGTAATACTAGCAATAAAATCTCTAAATTCAGATTTGCGAGGTTCACTAACATTACCCCATTGTGGGAGTTTACAAGCAGTGTTAAAAATTTCTAGGTCCATGGTATAAGATTTATCATGAAGATCAAACAGGACAGTTTGAGAATTGCGTGGTGACGAAAATTTAAACCTTCTCACAAATGAATCAGTTAAATAGAGGTATTGACGACACTTATTTGCCTCGATGCTCTCCAGATCAGCATTGCGCACATATGCTTCAAATTCCTCCTTGATTCCTGCTCGAACCATGAAGTCCTCTGACGGCCATTCACAAGGCCGCACTTGAGCATCCCTTGGTGGTTCCTCGTCCGCATCGCGTATTGCGGGCATGGGTCCTTGCTTTCTTGAAGAACCACCTAGGTACATTTTCCTAAACATATTTCTTCCTCTGAAAAATTTCGGAAATTGTTTAGTAACTCAAAATAAAAGTGAACCAAACTCAACAATATTGATAGCAACTACTCCTACAAGTGCCTAGAGGCAATATCATGCATTAAAACTACTTTTGACCATATAAATTTGACATGCAAGATCAAGAACAGGGTCACCTAAGTTGCAAAAAATTGCAATAAATAAAGCACTAGAACAAAAACTAATTGGACCATTGGAGGAGTCACATACCAAAGAACAATCCCCCAAAGCAGTTCTGTGAATGGAGCTTTGAGCTAGGAGATCGAAAATGGCAGCAATATGAGCTTCTACTCGGGTTTGAGCTGGTTGGTGATTTTTGTGGGAGGAAGAAGGAGTGTGTGGTAGCTGGAATAAGTGGAGGGGACCCACGTGGGGTCCACGAGGCAGGGGGCGCGCCCTCCACCCTCGTGGGTACGTGGCTGCTCCCCCTGCTGTGTTTTTAGTGCCAGATATTCTCAAATATTCTAGAAAAAATCATATTTAATTTTCAGGGCATTTGGAGAACTTTTATTTTCGGGGTATTTTTTATTGCATGGATAATTCAGAAAATAGACACACTTTCCGGAACGTTTCAGACTCCGCAGAGGAATAGGTATGTGGTGCGGTAAGTAAACCGACTCCAAAACAGTTCTAATGGCAATTTTTCCCTGTTTTGGAATATTTAGAAAAATAGAAAAATAAGAAGCAGTTCGGGAATCACACGAGGGCTCCACAAGGGTGGAGGGCGCGCCCTACCCCCTGGGCGTGCCCCCTACCTCGTGCGCTCCCCGGACTCCGTTTTCTTGCACGTTACGTATTATGGTCGGTAAAAATTCATTATATAATCTCCCGGAGGTTTTGACTCCTGTATCACGCAAATATCTTGCGTCTTTGTTTCGAGCTGTTTTTCTGACAGATCTAGGTTGTCATGTCGTCTTCAAGTGCCCCCAAGGACAAGTTCTTCGAGAAGGTCATCTACCCCTACCTCGCGGAGGTGCTACAACACCCTCAAACCATTGAGATGCGTGAGGGGTTGTTGCACATCCGCGATGTTGAGGGACCAAGGAAGACCGGAAGCATGGAGGCAAGGCTTGAGGCATTGGAGCAACAAGTTTTCAAGTGTCAGGATATGGTGGAGCGTGGACTCGACTCCAATCACATTATGATCATGGAGTTCACCAACAACCACAAGCTGGACATCGAGGACATTGGGGAGGCCATCTTCAAGCTTCATGAGAAAATCGAGCACCTCCAAGCCCAGATCTATGACCTGCAAAATCAAAACTGTGAGTATGAATATAGATTCAAAAGGAAGAGTTTGGCTGCAGATTTGAGGACTCAGGAGACTCAATCATGCTTCTATGATGGTGAGCCTATGCCTTGGAAGAGGTACGACAAGCCTACATCATCAACAACTCCAACTCCTTCACCGACAAAAGAGATATAATCACATGGGTATGGGCACTCCCCTTGGAAACTGCCAAGCTTGGGGGAGGTGCCCCGGTATCATATCACCATCACTTTTATCTTTACCGTTTTTCTTAGTTCGATCCTTTTGATAATATTTTGATCTAGTAGAATAAAGTTTTAGTATGATCTAGTTGTCAGTTTTGCTTTATGATCTTCCTATGTAATCGAGTATGTGAGCTATATAATAAAGATTAGTGTTGAGTCAAGGGCTTGATTATCTTGCTATGATCTTGAGTGAATAAAAAGAAAAAGAAAGAATAAAAAGAAATAAAAGAGATCATATGGATCCTATGGAGAGTAATGAGCTCACATATAAAGAGTATGGTGAATAAAAGTTGTTGAGAGTTGACAAACATAGTTTTGGTCATCGTTGCAATTAATAGGAAGTAATAAAGAAAGAGAGGTCTTCACATATAAATACACTATCTTGGACATCTTTTATGATTGTGAGCACTCATTAAAATATGACATGTTAAAGAGTTGACGTTGGACAAGGAAGAAAATGTAATGGGTTATGTTTTCTTACATCTGAGATAAATTATATTATCATGGATCATCCAACATGATTGAGCTTGCCTTTCCCCTCATGCTAGCCAAATTCTTTGCACCAAGTAGAGATACTACGTGTGCTTCCAAATATCACTTTATATTGCCACCATATCTTCCTATGGATTGAGTAAGATCCTTCAAGTAAGTTGTCATCGGTGCAAGCAATAAAAATTGCTCTCTAAATATGTATGACTTATTAGTGTGGGAGAAAATAAGCTTTGTACGATCTTGTGATGTGGAAGAAATAAAAGCGACGGACTGCATAATAAAGGTCCATATCACAAGTGGCAATATAAAGTGACGTTCTTTCGCATTAAGATTTTGTGCATCCAACCATAAAATCGCATGACAACCTCTGCTTCCCTCTGCAAAGGGCCTATCTCTTACTTTTATCTCCCACCTTACATAAGAGTCATGGTGATCTTCACCTTTCCTTTTTACATTTTATCTTTTGGCAGGCACAATATGTTGGAAAGATCCTGGTATATATGGCTAATTGGATGTGAGTTTTCATGAACTATTATTGTTGACATTACCCTTGAGGTAAAACGTCGGGAGGCAAAACTATAAGCCCCTATCTTTCTCTGTGTCCTATTAAGACTTCATACCCATAAGTATTGCGTGAGTGTTAGCAATTGTGAAAGACTATATGATAGTTGAGTATGTGGACTTGTTGAAAAGCTCTTGTATTGACTCTTTCCTATGTTATGATAAATTGCAATTGCTTCAATGACTGAGATTATAGTTTGTTAGTTCTCAATGAAGTTTATGATTCATACTTGAAATTGTGATTGAATTGTTACTTTAGCATAAGAGATCATATGACAATAATTATATAAGCTGTTGTCCTAAGAATGATCATGATGCCCTCATGTCCGTATTTTATTTTTATCGACACCTCTATCTCTAAACATGTGGACATATTTTTCGATTTTGGCTTTCGCTTGAGGACAAGTGAGGTCTAAGCTTGGGGGAGTTGATACGTCCATCTTGCATCATGCTTTTATATCGATACTTATTGCACTATGGGCTGTTATTACACATTATGTCACAATACTTATGCCTATTCTCTCTTATTTTAAAAGGTTTACATAAAGAGGGACAATGCCGACAGCTGGGATTTTGGGCTGGAAAAGGAGCAAATATTAGAGACCTATTCTGCACAGCTCCAAAAGTCCTGAAACTTCACGGAAGCTATTTTCAGAATATATAAAAAATACTGAGCGCAAGAACTTCCAGAGGGGGTCCACACCCTGGCCACAAGGGTGGGGGCATGCCCTACCCCCTGGGCGCGCCCCCTCCCTCGTGGGCCCCCTGGTGGCCCTTCGATGCCCATCTTCTGCTATATGGAGTCTTCCGTTGGGAAAAAATCATAAGCAAGCTTTCATGAAGAGACTCCGCCGCCATGAGGCGGAACCTTGGCGGAACCAATCTAGGGCTCTGGTGGAGCTGTTCTGCCGGGGAAACTTCCCTCCAGGAGAGGAAAATCATCACCATCGTCATCACCAACGCTCCTCTCATCTGGAGTAGGCCAATCTCCATCAACATCTTCACCAGCACCATCTCCTCTCAAACCCTAGTTCATCTCTTGTATCCAATTCTTGTCTCTTAGTCTGGGGTTGGTACCTGTAGGTTGCTATAGTGTTTATTACTCCGTGTAGTTGATGCTAGCCGGTTTATTTGGTGGAAGATCATATGTTCAGATCCTATATGCATATTAATACCCCTCTGATTATGAACATGAATATGCTTTGTGAGTAGTTACGTTTGTTCCTGAGGACATGGGAGAAGTCTTGCTATTAGTAGTCATGTGAATTTGGTATTCGTTCGATATTTTGATGAGATGTATGTTGTCTCTCCTCTAGTGTTGTTATGTGAACGTCGACTACATGACACTTCACCATTATTTGGGCCTAGAGGAAGGCATTGGGAAGTAATAAGTAGATGATGGGTTGCTAGAGTGACAGAAGCTTAAACCCTAGTTTATGCATTGCTTCGTAAGGGGCTGATTTGGATCCATATGTTTAATGCTATGGTTAGGTTTACCTTAATACTTCTTTTGTAGTTGCAGATGCTTACAATGGGGGTTAATCATAAGTGGGATGCTTGTCCAAGTAAGGACAACATCCAAGCACCGGTCCACCCACATATCAGATTATCAAAGTACCGAATGCGAATCATATGAACGTGATGAAAAATAGCTTGACGATAATTCCCATGTGTCCTCGGGAGCACTTTCTTCTATATAAGAATTTGTCCAGGCTTGTCGTTTGCCACAAAAAGGATTGGGCCACCTTGCTGCACTTTATTTACTTTTGTTACTTGTTGCTTGTTACAAATTATCTTATCACAAAACTATCTATTACCTATAATTTCAGTGCTTGCGGAGAATACCTTGCTGAAAACAGCTTATCATTTCCATCTGCTCCTCGTTGGGTTCGACACTCTTACTTATCGAAAGGACTACGTTAGATACCCTATACTTGTGGGTCATCAAGCCCTCCCTTTAACACGCAAGCGAATCACATGAAAAGGAGCGGCTGACAGGGCTACCCGTGGCTAAGCTCCGGAGATTCCTGTGGGTTAGTCCGAAAGGGTGATATAGCTCGTAATCGCATTTACTGTTCTGCCGCTGATCTTTCCGCGAGAAAATGAAGGCACTGAGGGTCTGGTTAGGTGATGTGCGCTGGGCGTGCCATGAGCCAGAGCTCGACTACTCAGGTTTGTCAGTGCTGCAGGGACGGACCCGAGCACAAGCGTCATGCCAGCATGTGTAGTTCCCGTTGCGGGATGAGCAGGAGGCCGGTCAGCAATGCGGGTGGCCGCGAAGGGCAACAGGCAAGCAGGTGGTGATAATAAGGTAACTCAAGCAAGAGGCGAGCTAGTTCGAATAGATGCAAGAATGATACCTGCCACAGGGACGGACCCATGCGGCCTGGGGATGATGCAGCCTGAGGGGCACCCCCAACAGAGTAAGCTAAAGATGCAAAAGGATGCATGTCGCAGGGACAGGCCCATGCGACCTGGGGATGATGCAGCCCGAGGGGCGCCCCCAGCTGAATAAACTAGAAAATGACACCTGGCACCGTTGTTGAAGAGGCATTGGAGCAGCTGAAGATGCGCGCTGAACAAGTCGCTCCTCACGAGTCATCCGGCGGCTGGTTCCCAGGGGAACCTGGAGGTTCCGGCTCCTCCTCCCCTGGGACGGCCTGGCGCCTGGCCTCGAGAGCCGCCAGGGTGCCCTGCGTGAGCCAATTGAAGGCGGCAGCTACGTTCGACGGGCCGAAGGGCATGCGAACGTATTTGTGTGGGGGGCCTCCGGACTGACCAACACTCGATGGCCAGAAATGCCCCTGAGATGCGGCCCTGTTGCTCCCAGGAACGTCGATGCAGACGCGCAGCTTGTCGTCCGCACCAGGATAAGGAGTTGCGCCATGTGACGGGCAGCGTCGCCACGCATGGCTCTTGCCTCTTGAAGCTCCTTGGTGGTCTTGGTGATGAACTCCTGAGCACCGGGCTCCTCGTGCCCTATGCCCTGATGAGGGAAGCGTGGGGTGAAGCATGCCTCCATGTGGTGCCCGAGCGCCTCCCTCGTGACGTTGGCCAAGTTTGAGGTCCTCCAGAAGACAGCCCCCGAGCCCATCCTAAGGAGGGCGCTGGGCGCGCCTTCCTATGCTAGGGAGGGAGGCACCCCATCTAGGGGCGCAAGTCCTGAGGTGATGCTGCTGGAGATGCCGCCCACCTGAAGCCCTTGGTGGAGAAGCTACTTATTCTTCTTGGAGATGGCCTTAGGAGGGTAGACGGCGCCTTCGTTATCTGGGTCTTTGGCCGCTGTAGCTTGGTAAGCACGCTCGAGGGAGCACACTGCGTCCTTCTCTTCGCAGGCGACCGTGATGACGCCGCATCTCCCGGGCATCTTTAGGACGTTGTAGCCATTATGGGTCACTACCATAAAGTTGGCCAGGGATGGGTACCTAAGGATGGCATTGTACGGTAGGCGAATATGGGCGATGTCGAAGTCGATGAGCTCACTGCGATAGTTTTCCCATCTCCCGAAGGTGACAGGAAGGCGAACCTGCCCGATCGGGGTGGTGGAGCCGTCGATCACTCCTAGGAAGGGCTTGGTAGGCTGTAGCTAATCGTATGGCACTTGGAGGCGGTCGAACGTCTCGATGGACAGGACATTGAGCCCCGCGCCGTCGTCGATGAGGGTCTTAGTGACTTGGACATTGCTAATGATGGGTGAGCAGAGCATCGGGAGGGCGCCGGTAGTTGCCGTGCACTTGAGTTGGTCGAAGGAGCTGAAGGTAATGGTGCACTTGGACCACTAGAGCGGGCGCACGGCCTCGAGCTTGGGGAGGGCCGCGTTCACTTCGTGAACGAACTGCTTGAAGATACGCTGAGAGGATGGGGCCTGAGAACCACCCAAGATGCAAGCAATGGCGTGAGGCTCCTGGAAGCCCCCAGCCCCCTCGTCCTGATGATGGTCTTCGTTACTTATTGGTGGTGGAGGCAGCGGAGGGAGGCCAGCATTGCCTTGAGGGCGGTCCTCACGAGGCTGGTCTCTCCAGGCGCCCTCGCGAGGCTGGTCCTGCCAACGGTCCTCACAAGGCCGGTCGCGCCACTCCTGACGGGGGCCGCGGTCGTCCCAGCGTCCTCCACTTTGTCCTCCTCCTCGGTCGTAGCCTCGGTCGCTGCGCTCGGGGCGTCGGCCGAAGCACCCATCGCGGATGGCCCAGAGCTCTCGACAGTCGTTGGTGTTGTGGTTGTGCATGTTGTGGAAGGCACAGAATGGGCGGTTGGCCTTGGATGACTCAGGATGGTCACACCCGCACTTCATTTCCGGCTCCACCGCGAGCACAATAGCCCACTACTAGGGTTTTCCCTAGTAGTAGCGCTTGATTTTAAGCTAGCAGTAGCGTTGTGCAAGCGCTACCACTAAGGCGCAACAGCTAACTAGTAGAAGTAGCGCAAGAAAGGGAGCGCTACTGCTATACCTAGTTAGTAGTAGCGCTTTTCTTTGGCTAGCGCTATTGATAGTACTAAGTAGCAGTAGCGCTTCTTATGAAAAGCGTCGCTACTAACTTTTCCAGTATTTTTAAAAATACAGCTTATTTTCATTGTGGTTTTATATACAGTACTTTCATCATATGATTTGATGACCATGATTAGTTATTATATATAACAGTGGGTGAAATGAACGTGGAGTAGATTCAAGTGAAGGCAACATGTGGTGCATGTCGAAAGTACTACTAATCCAAACTTGATCTAGTTTGGATTAGTAGTACTTTTGATGTGCACCACATGTTGCCTCCACTTGAATCTAATCCATGCTCATTTCACCTACTGATATATATAATAACTCATCATGCTCATATAACAACTTAGCATCATGCATCATTGATCATAATAATAAATAACTCATCATTGGTATCATAATAACAAGTCATACTCATCATCATCGATCATACAACTTCTACTCGATACCACATCATCATCATAGTCATCTAACCAATCCTATTTAGTTGTTCTAAGCACATGATCATGAGTATTAGCTAGGACCTACTACCTTCTCCTAGGTAAAATAGGATAAAACAAGATAGCCCCTGACTCTCCATTATGGAGAATGGTGATTATCCTGTCTCCAATTCTTGCCTTTCGCACAATCATGCTTCGAAGAACCTCCCTACGACTGACCACACATTTCTTGATTATCATGTCTTCACTGGTTTCAGAAATCTGATATGGACATGTGTGACTCATAGGATGACCTGGATGTATGTTAAAAACATCAAGGAGACCATTCTGATACATCAGATGAGGCACCCAATCCGACGGGAGTTTCTGTTGAAAAACATAGTAATAACTTCATAGTTAGCAATGCACTTAAGTTTTAAAAGAATTTATGCAAAATATGCATGGATGTCGTATAGTAAAAAAGTTACCATGGCATCTCCATGGATGTTACCGTGGTTCAACACGTGCACTAGTGGCACGTATTCACCATAATGTGGAGGAGTTTGATAATAGATAATGTAATTCTGAAGATCAGTACAAAATGTGACCAGATGATTTTTCTCCTGATAATTTAACTTGGAGCCATCGGTGTAGTAGGTTCTGTCTACCATCTTCTGCACATTGTTTGTAGAATGAAAATAAGATGTCAATGGAAATAAGCACATTGTTCGACAGACTTAAAGTCAACCCGAAATGGCGTTTAATTATTTTTCTAGAAAATCCAGGCCACTCGATATTTCCTACATATTCTAGCACAAGTCAGGCCAGAATTCACGAAAAAAATTGTCATGACCTTTGCTAAAAAATGACATATCGAGCACCTGAAATTTGCCGGAACGGAAATTAATCAACACTCTGGCAAAACATAGGCCACTATAGGAGGTGTAACCTGCAAACATGGTCGGCCACTTGGGCAAGCACATGTCCTATTTGAGCAACACAAGATACATGTTTATATCTACATCATATGAGCATTCAAACTTGATGAGGACGATGGAGAGGGTCTCACCTCGAGGTTGGAGGGGGTCGGTGATGGGGACAATGGCGGTGATGATGGAGGGGCTCCTTGATTTCTGCAAAAACAAAAACCCTGTAAGCTATCAACTAATCAAATGCATACGCCTTGCATAGTGCTCTCCAATTTTAGCATTCAAAGTAGGAGTAGTTTTCCAATATTAGCATTCAATAAGCAAAACCAAATCATAAAATAAATTAGTATTCAAATTAGCATGCATTTAATAAGCAAAACTAAATCATCTCTTTCGTCCGTACATCGTCGAATATTATCACTAATACACCTGGAATAGTATCATACATATAACATCACTAATAAAGCTAAAACCGTAGCGAACGACGGGTATCAGCGCGGGCGACGGACACCCAAAGAGAAGGAACCATCACAGGATCATAGCTCCAGTGAGATCCCTGAAGAACCTGCCAGGTATTGGAGAACCTGCTCCCCAACGCAACCATGTAGCGACGGACGTGCTCGTCCTCCTGGCTGACACGGTGATGTACCACCTCTGTGGCGTCCCCAAGCCTCCACACCTTCACTGGCCCACACTACTGCCACCAAAGAAGGTTTGGGTCAACGACGGGCTGGCTCCTCACCAAGCTGCGCCCCTCGGAAGGTAGCACCTCCCAGTACTAGCCCGGTGGAGCCCAGTCCCGGACATGGCCCCTCTGATCAAGCAGGCCTCCTCCGCCGAGTCGACGACGAGGATGCGGGATAGGCATCATCGACGTTGATGCGGGAATAATTAGTTTAACTAAAAAATAAAGTAGTTCTATTAATTTTCTTACTAAAAATAAACTAGTCCTATAGTAAAATTTTGATTAGATCATCAAATCTCATATACATAAATTTTCTTACTAGAAATAAACTAGTTTTATTAATTCAACTACTTCAACTAAGTACTTACTATAAATAAAATAAACTAGTACTTACTAAAAAGAAACTAGTTTAACTACTTCTATTAATTTTTTGACTAGTTCTATTAAACACTTACTAAAAACAGTAAAAAAAACTATATTGAACTTTTCTATAAACTAAACACCACTTCCCTAAATTAACATCTACTTAATTAGTTACCTAACCTACTTCCCTAACTAAAAAGCATCTAATTAATAGTACCACAACTGCCCTAACCAAATTAACAACTACTTAGTAACCAAACTAGTTAACCAAACATCTAATTAACCTAGTTAGTAAACCTAATTAACCTAGCTACTTCACTTAGTTCAACTTAGTTAACCTAATGAACTAAATTCACCTAAGTTAATTAACCTAGAGGGAGGAGGGAGGAGGAGTACGTCACGGTGGTGGAGGAGGCCGGCACGGGACGGCTGTCGGGGGAGGAGGCCGGCGTGAGGGAGGGTGGCCGGCGGGGGAGCAGAGCCGGCGCGGGCGAGGGCGGCCGGCGGGAGATCTCCGGCGCAGGGGACAGCGGTGCGCGGGGGAGGATGGCGATGACGATGGAGGATAGGCGCGCGAGTGAGTGTGACGGTCGGGGGGTGAGAGAGAGGTCGAGCGCGGGCCGTTGGGCTGGATAAGGAGCTAGTAGTAGTAGCGTTTTTATGTAGAAAGCGCAACTTCTACGTCCAGTGGCAGTAGCGCTTCATATATAAAAGCGCTACTACTATGCCAGGCCTGCCGGCAACGGCCTGGCAATTCTAGTATAGCATTTTTTAAAACAGCGCTACTGGTAAGTGCATAGTAGTAACTCTTTTTTTAAAAAGCGCTACTGATAAGTAGTAGCAGCGCTTTGTTATAAAAAGTGCTACTACTATGCTACTGTCTATAAGCATTTTCCTAGTAGTGGCCCCCTTGCGCTTCACGTCCTTGGTCTTGGCCTTCTTGTCTTCTGGGTCAGCTACTGGAAGCTCTTGGAGGGAGAGGCGTCCCTCCTCAGCCCTTGCGCACTTGATCACCATGTTGAACATCTCTAGAGCTGTGCACAGGTCTTCATGTATGGCAAGCTCCTCCTTCATCTTGACATTGCAGAAGCCATCGGAGAATGCTAAGATGATTGCCTGATCCGTCACCTTGGGAATGTTGAGGCGAACGCTGTTGAAATGCTAGATGTACTTCTGCAGGGTCTCCCCTGGCTACTGTTTGATGCGTCGCACGTCACCAGCGGCAGGCGGGCGATCGCGAGTGCCTTGGAAGTTGGCGACGAAGCGATCGCGCATCTCGCCCCAGGCAGAGATCGATCCTGCAGGCAGGTTCAGGAGCCAAGAGCACGCGCCGTCCTTGAGAGCCATGGGAAACCAGTTCGACATGACCTTCTCATCGCCGTTGGCCTCCTCGATGCTCAGCTCGTAGAGCTGCAAGAACTCAGCAGGGTCGGGGGTGTCGTCGTAGTGCGGAGGCAGGTCGGGCTTGAACTTGCGGTGCTAGACGACGCTGCGTAGCTCGGAGGTGAAGGCACAGCAACCTGCCGTGGTCACTGGAGCCCGCCGTGGAGGCGGGGCCCGGTCTTGGTACCAATGCGCCGCCGCCATAGGCGGCGCGCAATCCTGACGTGGTGGTGCAGGGAGCGCAGGAGCGTCTTCTTGCGGCCGTGGAATCTCTCGGCAGCTTCCTTCTTCATGCATGGGCGCCCTACATGGCAGGTCACACCGCGGGGCCGCGCGTCTCAGGGCAAGGGCGGCGTCTTGATGTGGAGGTTGTGGAGCCGCTCCAGGGGCTACATCGCCCGCAGCTGGAGGTGGGCGAGGCAACGAGAGAGACGGTGCAGGAGAGCCCCTAGCAGCGCTGATGAGCTCGGCAATGAGGTCCAGCCAGTCTTCATAGACATCGTCGACTGGGCGGTAAAGCAGGAGCTCGCGTGCCATGACCAGCACCGCATGCGCGTCTGTGGGTGCGCGACGAGCGTGGGACGATGAGCTGGCCGGAGCCAGTGATGGGGTGGCGGTGCGTCCGTCCCGCCACACAGAGGGGTTTAGCGACGAGGCTTGCTGCTCGTTTCCTGCTGGGCCGGTAGCGGTGTTGGTAGCGAGTGATGGAGAACGGCGAGGAGGTCCGCTAACGGGCGTCGTCTGAGCGGTGCGAGCGGCAAGGGCGGCCCGGCGCTCAGCACGAGGTCGGTGAGCGTCAGCCATGGATGCGGCGGAGCAGTGGTACGTTGATCGACAAAAGAAAGGCTTCAGCGCACCCCTACCTGGCACGCCAAATGTCGGATTGCGGGTTCCGGCTAACCCTTGAGGTTCGAACTCTGGGGTGCGCACCAAGAACACTCTCTCCCTAGTTTGCTCGCTCAACGATCTCACGACCTAGCTCGACGAACTCTAGGAACAAGACACACAATGGTTTATACTGCTTCGGGCCACCTTGTGGTGTAATACCCTACTCCAGTATGGTGTTGCTGGATTGCCTCATGGGCAACGGATGAACTAGTACAAAGGATGAACAACCTCAGGAGGAGAGGTGTTCTTGAGCTCGGCGAGCTAATGGATGCGAGATGGAATGGATCCAATCCAAGATGAGTCGATCCCTCCCTATGGCGGTGGCTAGTCCTATTTATAGAGGCCCAGTCCTCTTCCCAAATGTTAGGCGGGAAGGGATCCAACAATGGCCAAGTTTGAAGGGAGATAACTGGTACAAGTTGTCCTGACAAAAGGTGGTCTTCGTCTGCCAAAGGCTCTGGTGGTGACGCTATTGTGGGCTCCGTGGTGAGCTCCATCCTGCCATCCTGCTGGTCTTGGTCTTGTTGCACTGATATGGAAACCTTGGCTTGATGCCTCGGGACTCCTCACCTGCGCCTGCCTCTTTAGCACGAAAGAGGAAACTGGTGCACTGCGCCCGTTGGTGCCCGCCTGGCCTTGGTCGTCATGGCTCACGTCACATGAACCTCGCGAGGTGCCCCTTGCATAGAGATCTCCGCTCCTCGGGAACTAGCCTAGTGAGGCTTGGCCCCTCGCGAGGGTCTTGAGTGGTTGCTGCTGAAGATGGGTCGTACCAGGCCGCTGGTGGAGCCACGCACAAGCCCACAGGCAGGCAAGTCTGGGCACCCCCGGTCCCAGAATGCCGACATTTATGAAATCGGCAAACAGTAGCATAATACCAAATTACCAATATGTGATAGCCTAGCTTATTAGGGATGATAGACTACTCATATCTATAAGGAATTCCTTCTTTTCCGGGAGCCCATTCGAACAGAACTCCAAAGTTAATCGTGCTTCTCTTGGAGTAATTTCAGGATGGGTGACCAACCTGGAAGTTGCTCCCGGGTGCGCATGAGTGAGGACAAAGTGCGCAGAAAAGACTAGTATTGATCTGTGGGACCAGTCTAGACCCCTTAAGGAGTAACGACCACCAGAAGGTGTGTCCGGGGAGTTACAAGTTTGTATTAGAGCGGATCCTCGCGGTTACAGGGATGTTTGCGGATAGGTGCACGGTCATGTTGTGTGTGACGTTTGTGACCCGTCGTGGCACACGGCATGGCACATGTGCCGGACTGGAAGCACAGATGTATGTGCCAAGAGGGAACGTGCCTGTGGCCCAACGAGGACGTCGGTTCCTCTGAGTGGGGGTGTATGTGATAGCCTAGCTTATTAGGGATGATAGACTACTCATATCTATAAGGAATTCCTTCTTTTCCGGGAGCCCATTCAGACAAAACTCCAAAGTTAAGCATGCTCAGCTTGGAGTAATTTCAGGATGGGTGACTGACCAGGAAATTGCTCCCGGGTGCACATGAGTGGGGAAAAAGTGCGCAGAAAAGACTAGTATTGATCTGTGGGGCCAGTCTAGATCCCGTCAGGAGTAACGACCACCGGGGGGGGTGTCCGGGGCGTTACACAATACATATGACAAGCACAATGATCAGGATAAAACCGGTAGCAACCTGTGTGAGGTAGCATATCAATTACTATTTCCTTTGACTAGAAGCCGAGATAAGCGAAGTGACTGACAGGAAAGGAAGGCAGCAAGCCGAGATAAGCGACTGACAGGAAAGGAACGAAGCAGTCGAGGCAATGAAGCACCCAAAGTTTTTGTGCAGTTCCACCAAAATCGAGCATCCCTGTTGGCACATATATTGAGAGAGTGAGATTACTGTAATAGTGGGACTAGTTGATGAAACATACACTAACAAATAGAAGCAGCCTCATTATCTGAATGGGTAAAGTTAGTAACATAGTAGTCTTGCTTAAAGAGAGGTATTAGTTTATTTAATCAGTGCCAATTAGCTCAACACTCAAAGCATTGCCATGTATCATAGGTTGCAAAACTTTAACGTGCAAAGATAAAGGACTTTCTCATGACAGTAGCACGATACAAATCGAGATGACAACAAACTAATATGGATGAAGGCCATACGCCGGTACCAATCTGAGGAAAAAGCTTATTCATGTAGTCCCAGAAGAGATGATAAAGCGCTCACTGGAATCACTCAATAGTATATATTTTTGTGCACTTCAAATGTATAGTTGAAATCACTCTTGTTTACGAGTGGTGAGATTATATCTAAAGATTATCAAGAACTTCCAGCAGAGTTAAAGCACTGGCTGGGATACAGTTCATTGTATTGTCTTGTGTAGTTCCACTAAAATTTATGATTGGCACAACCTGATCCTTGTTTGCACAAGTAGGAACATGGTGAAACCTTCAATAGCTTTGTGAGAAAGGATAGAGAGACATTAGCATATTACTCTAACAGTAGCATCAAATTCATGCTGGGCAATACGCAAAACATTGCCTCATTGAACCAATGGCAATAAATTGACATGCAAAACAATAGCACTATTATGTCATGACACTACCAAGATTCCCTCCCTGCTCCAGCACATGATTCACCTCCACATGCACACATACACATGTACATGATTCAGCATAGGGTGCTACTAAAGATTGTTTAACTTCGACAGGAAAATTAGGCAGCAATAAATTAGTGCTACTTAAGTACTCCTAATTAATTAAGTGACCTTGCAGGAGAGACAACAAAAGTGGAAGGGCTCCCTGGAGGATCGTCTCACATGTACGGTAGACGTTGCTGGAGACCTTCAATGGCCTCGACTAAGGCCTCGGCTTCAGCAAGATCACCTTGGCAATGTTGATCGTGTAGAGCTGGGTCACAGATGCATCCAGAATCCAGTTAATTAGTATGATGTGTCGTCAACCCAAGTACTACTCTACTGCATTTCTCTATCTATCTCTACTCTACTCTTATAAAAAAACAGAGTTGGTCATGATGGTGTGCCTGTCGTCCTGCAATATAGGTCGTCCGATTTATATCTGACGGATAGGAAGGAAACTATGGCAATTTTGCAAAAATGTACCCACACCCCTCTCCACATTTACAAATAAGGCCTTCCCTCGTTCATACTTTTCTCTCACACGATAAACTACTCATACAAATGCATCTTGATGTTACGTGCAACGCACGGGCATCTTGCTAGTCTTCCAAGTAAATTAAGACTAGTAGCAACATAGCAATACAATACCACTAGCAAGATGTTAGGATAACATAGGATGGTACCATCGTGTGATCTCCATTTCCTCTTTATTCTTATTATTCCTCCTCTTCAACCTCTGTTTCTATTTCTCCTCACCAGTTGGTGAAACCAAGTACATTATTGGCATTTTATTTCATAATTGGTTTTGTCACTTAGGGAGTACAAGTGCACTAGTAAACAATAGCATTATTTTCTCAGGGCAGTCGCAAATAGAGATGAACCAACGGAAGGTTATGCATTAAATATCATTCTTACCTAAAGGAAGGTTATGGTGTCAATATGGATGATGAGGATTGGAACACATATCTCCCTTTGTGTAGTTCCATCGAAATGAACCAACGGTTCCATTCTGACATTCCAGTAAAACAGCACAAAACTCACTTATTTTAAGAAGTGTTTTGTGCAGTGCACCAAAAGGTCACAATAGCAATGAGGTGAAATGGATGTCCCTATTTGCACAAAAAGATATAGAGGAAACAGTCAGAGTCTCAAACAATTACTGGCAAAAACAATTGGCTAAACTTGTCATGGCTTATAACAGTGGCATGGCTTCATTTTACCAGCGGCGTTAGATTAAGAACATCTAAATATTTGGTATAAGGGCATGGGATAGTGGGTGCACCAGCAGTCCAGCACCATGTACCTAAACCGGGGCATAAAGTGGTGATTCAGAGTTTATTGCCCTGAGAAACAAACATCCAAGAAACATATCTGGGTTGGTCCCATTTTGTTCACTCTAGCCACCTACTCCTATGTGTGGATAGAAAATCTAGTCCTCGTCATACCACTGGGTACAGCGTTTCCCCTATATTTCCCTTTTCGACTAAGAGACCGGTTGGATGACCAGTCTGTACTACCTTCACCCCCGTTCCTTCTTGTTTGTACCAAGTCTGATGTACATACTAAATTTCCCCCCTTTATTTCTTGTTTGAACCAAGTACAAGACTAGACTCCATGAAGTAGCTTTACCTCTAACAATATAAAAAAGGTGACGTTGGACCATCCGATTGAGAGTGGCTGAGAGGTAGAAAATGATGCACATGAAGTGACGTAGCAAGCTAGAGAAGTAGAGCTAGGCCAGTTTTGAAGGAAGATATACCTGAAGGTCGTCGGGATATTGATAGGTGGGTGGCGGGAGGCCGGATCCGCCCACACTAGGGCAACGATGAAGGGACCGGAGGACCTCCCGTGTCGGCGCTCGATGTGCCAGGTCACACTTTGTATCGCTCAAGTCTGGTACTAGACCGTTCATTAAATGAACAAACCACCGCCTCGTAAAATTTGTGAACAAGCCCACGGCTAAAATTATCGGAAACGTGGGCTGCCCCATGCATTATTATTTATATTTTCTATGTGGGAGTATCCTCAAAACAAAATGTGAGAGTACAATATTTATTGGGCCCCTTTGTATTTTGTGCTAAATTTTGACCAAAGATTTAACTGACAAAATGTTAGTGCATGTTAACAAAAATTATCCTTTGATTCGTATTTGAACATAGTTTTCAATGATGTAATTTTTTGTCACATGCATGAACATTTGGTTAGTTAAATTTATAGTCAAAGTTTTGCATAGATTATCATAGGGACCAATAAACCAAGATGGAGCTCCTCGTCTGTCATCCAAACTACTACTGCACAGTATATGACTAGCCGCTCTATCTACATGCGGGACATCAAAGCATCCGGGCCCGCGTGCAATCCACCAAATCACAGCGAGGTGCTACAGTCAAGACTCGCCGGTCACCCCGGTGTGGCCGTCATGACCCGGCATATCACAAAACCCACACCATTACCAGCAGTGGTAAAGTGGCCTCGAAGTTGGAGTAGACGAAGCAACTATCATTTCACCGGAACGCTTGTTGAAGCCCTTTTCCCCTTTCTTGAAGAAAACCTAACTCTAGGCTACTCACTTCTGCCATTTTTCTTCTATACCGACGAAGGAAAGGTGGGAAAATCAATGATGTTACGATATTTTCATTCCGAGAATCTTCTTTTTGTGAAGCACCGGCTGATTCTCACAGCCTATTTTTTTCCCGTTTTCATTGCGATTGTGGTTTCCTTTCGCTTGCTTCTTGTTTGTCAGTTCATTGATGGATCCTGTTGCACTAGGCAAAGAGTTACCGGTGGAAAACCCACTCAAAATAGAGATCTCGAGGAAGCGAGCACCGACGAATGAATTGACCATGTTGACGGGCCAACCCATGGAGACGAATAACTCCAAGAAACAAGCACTGGCCAAAGAGTTGACGACGTTGGCGGATGAACTCCTCAAAGAAAGCTGGAATAACAGCAAGGGCCCCACCGTGCCTACCCTAGAAACTCTAATGGCCACCTATGAGAGGCTCAAGGCCGAGTTTGAGGAAATAGTCGCTGTTGAGAAGCAGTATTTCACTGGCAAGGCAATGGGCCCCATCGAGGATGAGGAGATGGCCCCCGGAGGGATGGGATCCCCCGGTGAGGTGCACAAGGTAAAAAATAATGGCTTACCATAGTTGTGGTTTTTGATTATTTTAAATGTGCTTGCTAATATGTTAGGGTTGTGCAGGTGCCGGTGGAAGTCCTTGATCATTCTAATGTCGCGGTCCGTCCTGTAGACTACGCCCCATAGATCATTTTCGATGTCGCAGTCCGTCATATGGACATCGCCCCGGAGATCGATTCTGATGCCGCTGTCCATCCTGTGGACATCGCCCCAGAGATCAATTCTGATGTCGCGGTCCATCCTGTGGATATCGCCCCAGAGATTGATTCCCATGCCACTGTCCGTGCTGTGTGGTCATTGCCCGAGAGATCGATGACAAGAAATAGTTGGTCGCGCTAATACTTCAGGGTAGTTTTCATTGTGTTTAATTACCAGAACGATGTGTGTTATCAAACCATCTTAGGGCTAGTGCACTGTCTTGTGTGGGCGGTACTTGCTACTTTTGTTTGATAGTGAATCATGTGAATCCTCTCCGAGTTATGGAAACAGATGTATCCTCACCAGCTTTTGATGTAATATATGGCATGCTTAGATATAAGTTTGAACTATTTATCATATCAACAAGGCTTGTTTGATGATTCTTGGTGTTAGTAGGCTAGCTACTATGCGAGCTATAATACTTGCAAAACACTCACCAAAGAGAAACATTGGGGCTGATGAGCTCGTGGTATGCTTATAGGTCTGATCCTTCGTCGATCGGCCAATAGCCCAAGCTCCTAAAATTGTAGGCTTAGCGATCGATCAGAAAATAGTCAACACGGATACATTCAGGCCTCATTTGGTTCATAGGGTAGGAAAATCGTAGAAATAGGGAAGTCATAGGAAATGAGATGACATGTATCTTGAATCCTATGAGTAGGAATAGGAAATGAGATGCCCTTTGATTCACATGATACGATTTTTCCATTGAGTCTAGGCTAATGTTTATTTTCCTATGAAATGTGGAGGATAGGAAGAATTCGTCCATAGGAATATGATTCCATTCCTATAAACCAAAGGGCTCTACAGAAATTTTTCCTATGGAAATCCTATCATATGAAATTCCTACAAGATTCCTCTAAACCAAAGGAGGCCTCACATTAATAGCCAGCAAAATTGGCACGTACTTGTAACATGCGTGAATGTGTAATTTTTTTGTTGGAAGCATGAATGTGTAGTGACGTCTTACTTTCGGAGTGGCTACAGAGAGTGTGTATGTGTGCTAGAGGGGTTGTGGGATGGAGAGAGATCTAGAGAGAGAGAGAGAGAGAAAGACCCTCTTTCTACTCCTAGTCGTTAGATTGACAAAGGATATTTTTTAGAACAAGAAATCATAGCAGTACACAGACGTACTCTCTCTCTGTTCCAAAATAGATGACTCAACTTTGTACTAACTTTCAAATGAAGGGAGTACAAATCCTAGGCGGGCTAGTTTGGCCAGTAGGTTTCAGTGATATGAAGTGCTACCGTGTCGTCCAGTCTTCGCATGTGGTAGCAGTATTGTGGGTATAGTAAGTTTTCTTGAAGAAGCGGAATTCAACGAAGTCATGATGGTTCCTTCGTCCAACCAACTTACAGTGGGAAAGGTAGGGCCTACGCTACGATCGGGGTGGACCAGGATAATTTTGTGCTTGGCAATTGGACTAGGATGGTCGACTTCCCACATGTCGGCGAATGAAAGTATTCTTTCTGATATAGAGGACGAGCAACGAGTATTCATCGTTTATTTTTGACGAAAGCTATTGTCTCCACTCTTACGACGGAGGGGTATGAAACACGGCAGCCCAGTGAACTTGGCATGTGCACAACTCCATCCTTCCTCATGTACTACCGTAGTGTTGACTATAAGGTTGGCTATAAGGTTCCAACTTTTTCTCACTTTCTCTTTATCTATTTCCTCTCAAATGTTTTTTACCTTTCTTTTTTTAGACACAATTGTTTTTATACCTCTTTGTTTAGAATTAGATTTTTTATACCTAGGAGCACGTGTAGAGATGGGCTCTTGTAGAGCCCACTCCTTGAGTTTGTCAATGCCTCACTCTCCTCCACATAAGCGGGCTTATAGCCCGGTATTTTACTAGTACTACTTGCTATGAATGCGGGTAGTTGGCGTCTGACGGGGGAACGCATGCAGGAGGGGGAGGGGTTTTCTAGTGGGCCAGGGCGGTCAGAAGCGGGCTTGAAAGCGGTCCGGACTCTCGCATGGCCCACCTCACATTATCACCATGTATTTCTTGGAGTCCATGCGCGGCGGGCGGGAGATCTCTTCTCCCTCCCCTGTCTCTCTCTTCTCAGCCAACGCCTACTGAGTGATTAGATTTCGGCTATCGACAATTTATTTAATTACAGTCCCACATGTCAGTGAAAATGCAAGACAAGCGTGTCCCCTCTAGTGAGCGGTGTGTGAGCCGGACTGTCGGGGGTGCGACGCGAACGTGACACGTACGAGTTGTAAGTGTGCCACCTTTTCCTTTTGGACTTGCAAAGCATAACATTTTTGTGCGATCGATCGATAGAAATCCAGAACAAAATGAAGAGGGCGGGGCTTTCCCGCATGTTAGGCGGGCTAGTATGAGTGATATGATGTGCTACAGTGCCATCCACTTGCTCCATTTTTATGTAAGCAAGAGTCTACACTCTTACGTGGGAGGAGTGCGAAACACGGCAGATCTGATTTTGATCAAGGGATAACTGTTCCGTGCGAAATAGTGGAGCACTATTAGCAATTATCGCATGATAGTTAGGGCATCTCCAGCTCTGGCCCACAAATTTACACCGGCATCTGTCCGAGGACAGTGATGCCAGAGTATGCCATCCAATGCTGCCTGCATACCTTTCGACAACTATATGAACTAAACGGATGAAATTCGTGCAAACAAAGCAAATTTCAAATTAACCGGATGAAATTCATTACATTTCGAAAACTTTTCCTATAAAGTGGATGAAATTAATTACATAGTTCGCACAAACCGTACTAAAACCTACTGTAAACCTAATCTGAATGATCGTTGGTGCCCGATCGCAATGTCTGGCCATGAGCCCCGAGAACGCCGGCCAATGCATTTGCCTCCTCCTCATCCGCCTTGGCTTTGTCCAGCTCCGCCTCGATAACCTCCTCCTCCGAAGCACAAGGTTCTGATGATTTCCGCCTCCATGTCGCCATCAAGCGGCTAATCTGCCGCCGATGTTTACCCCACCAAGCTTGGCATTGACTGAGTGGAGGAGTGGTGGCCTTCCTGGGACTAGATTGGCGGCGACCTACCGTGTACTACTCTTCCTCGTTGTTGGTTGCACATGCGCACGCGCGCAGGCTTCATGGTCGTGGCAGCGGAGGGCGGCCGGGAGGGAGCCGGCGATCTCCTTCGTCTGCTCCTGCGACAAGATGTCCAAGAGCTTTGGAGCGCGCCCGGAGCGGAGCCGCCGATGTCCTTCGTCTGCTCCTGCGACAGTACGTTCAAAAGAGCTTTGGAGCGCGAGGAGGCCATGGTTGGAGTGGTGCCGACAGAAGGAAGGGACCGGAGGAGAATGAGTGTGGGGTTTTTCCTATGGCTGGGAGCTGGGGCTTGTTTGATGATAGTTTTGCACTACAAATAATACAAAAATAAGGAGAGGGGACAATTTTAAAATAAAAGTTGTCTAAATGGTGATTTGAACCAATAATATTTAGTTGTACACACGGAGCAAGAGGTGCCTCTGTGTACGCGCTTATATTACATGTGCATGGCGCCTATATTGCATGTGTGGACTTATGAACTACTCCTAGCCCAATGTAATTGTTAATGGGCTAATGGTCGGCTAATTAAAATCAGCCCAACGCATGCACGTACCTAGAGCTGGTACAAATATGTACTCTTTTTTTGCGGGAATGTACAAATATGTACTGGAGTATTTGCGGCCGGCCGGCAAGCGCACATATACATACACGAATACCCAATGTATTTAGCTAATCACGCATATATTATGTATCCTTGCCTTGCCATTTGATTTGAACAGACACATGGGACAGGCATGAACGGGATCAAGTTTTGGCAAGGAAGTTTTTGGATCCGTGCGTGTACATATATTTGGCAAGCTACCAGACAGCAAAGTCATCGGTTTTGTGGAAACACATGAGACCGATCTCGAGGATCATTGTGTCAAGGTATGTGCAAGGTATGAATCAGATTATTTGCCTTTATTTGTGCAGGCATACAAGGCAATAAAGCAGCACATCGGAAAGAAGAACTTAAGTTGGAAGGAAAGATTATTGATGGAAAGGGTTGGTCCGTTGTGATTGCAAGGAAAGTTTGCACCGACCATGCAGCCGCCCCGGCTCCTCCCCTATCTATAAAGCTCGGGCATACGAGAGCGGACGGAAGCCAGCCGGGAGAGGCGCGCCCACGGCGGCGGCATGTACGCGGCGGCGCTCGATACATAGCAGTACACATGTGAGAAGACCGGCGTATGTGGCGGCGGCAACTACACCCCGTCCAAGCATGAAGATGCGCCGGCCGGTGACGGCAACGCTCACGGTCGTTGCGTGGCTCTTTAGTTGCTCATGCATGTTCAAGGACAGTACAATGCATGCCCTTGCTTATTTTTCTTCTTCTTTTCCATTCTTAATTTACCAGGGCCAGAAATACAAACACGGAGAGGAGGGGAGAGGAGCCCGAGGACATAACTCAAGCGTGCGGTAACGGACGCACCTGCGGCGGCGGCGGTGCACAAGCCATGCATCAGATGGAGGGAGACGTGCCCGTGGAGGACGCGTCCATGGCCATGACGCGTGCTCCAAGGAGGAGCGCGGTGGCACCTTCGCAGTCTCTCGGCGGATACACTGGCGGCGACAACCATGGAGCCATGCATCATGGTTTTATGAGCTAGCATGCCCTTTTCTCGCTATGGTATGTATGTATTTTATCGTGTACCAGGTAAAGTGTACGATGCGCCGGGCGGAGATGCCCGTGGACGACGTGATGGTCTTCTTGTACTAGGTGCAATGGAGGTGGCAGATGACGAACCCAGCGGACATGGCCAGTGACGATGCAGAGCTCTTCTCGTACCAATGCAACGGAGGTGGTGGCCGATGAACCTAGCAGAGGTGACCAAGGATGATGTGGCGCTCTTCTCCTACCAGATGCAATGGAGGCGGTGGATGCCACCACCAGAACAGGAGACTACATTGACACCGCCAGGCCCATCAACAACATCACCAATCCGGTGCCGCGGAGGATCGCGGCATGGAGCTCGCATGGAGGTTGCCTCCGTTCCAAGAAGGATGGCGCCATGGAGCTCGAGGGACACCGCCTACATTCACTTCGTCATGGTGGTGCCGTGGAGGATGGCGACACAGAGGTCGCCTAGATGATGCCCGTCATTTTCTTCTTGAAGACGGCGCCTTCGAAGAGGGAGGCATGGAGCTCACGGGGATGCCGTCGCGTGCCGCGAGGATGGCGACATGGAGCTCGCTAGGATGACGCATGTCTTCTTCATCAAGCCGGCGCCATGAACGACGGAGGCGTGGAGCTCGGAGGATGCCGCCGCGTGCCGCGGAGGATGGTGAGCCGGAGCTCGCTAGGACGATGCTCATCTTCTTCTTCATCAAGGCTGTGCCATGGAGGATGGAGGCGCGGAGCTCGGAGGATGTCACCGTGTTCCGCGGGCATGGCGCCACGGAGTTCCCCAATACGACACCAACGTCAACATCATCAAGCTGGACCGGAGGCATTGAGCTCGCAAGGATGCTGCCATGTGCCGCGAAGGACGACGAAGACATGGAGCTCATCAGGATTGACGTCCATCATCAACATCATCAAGATGGTGCCCCAAAGGACGAAGGCATGAAGCTCGCAGGACATCACCATCAATGTCTACCTCGATGGAGCCCGCGGCTCATAGCCATGAAGATGACACATGCCCACGGTGCTGCTCGTAACACGGAGCCCGTGATGCAAAGAAGATGGCGCTACACAATGACGTGGCTTCACCAACCCTTACCACTACATGGTGCTATTTGCGACACGAAGCCCATGAAGACGAGGCGTGATGGCGAGGAGGCACCGTGACTTCACCAACACTAAGTTTCGATGGCCCCGTGAGGCGGCGTCCTTTGTCTTGACGGACTGCCGTAAACACGGCGTCCAGCCAAGGTGAGGTGCCAACCACACCGGCATTGCCGATATGGGTGAGCGTTGGTTTTACACCGATGCCGGTCTCCATAAGAATACTCTCGCGAGGCGAACCCCTTGCGTATCCCGACGAAACCGCTACATCGTCAAGAAGTACGAGCAGAGCAGGACCCATGCAACTTCAACACCGACTACACCAACGCTGTCAAGACCGACGAGGCGCAACGACGAGGGTGAACGTGGAGAGCACAAATCCATGTTTTGAGCGGCACATGTACCAACGAGGACACGGGCTTTGCCACCGCCCACACCACACACACACCATAAACATAATACATGGAGAATGCGAAGCCAAGAAGAAGAAGATGACCACACGGCTTAATCGGAGGTATCGTGCAAAGCAACCCGCGGGGGTAATTAACCGAGAGCTTTTGGAGGCCCCGGGAACCAGGAGACCGCACATCGCCATAGTTAGACATGCTGCGCTAGTAGGCCACGAAGCGCAACCATTGTCTATGGGATCTTGTAATTTTGTTCATGCAAAGAGATAAATGAAATACATATTTCCCGTATCACTTTTCTTTGTGTACTACGGTACACTAGCACGCCCGCATTTTTCTTTTTCCCCGGTGCATGAGAGAAATCCATACTCCTTCTCTTCCCATCTCACGGAGTGCTTTATTAGATTTTTCTCGTGTCAAACAAATTGGCATGCCCGGTGGGACATGGTTCTCCTCCCATCTTTGCTTCGTTCTGGTCATCGGAATCGTCTTCGCCCGTCTCCCAATATGTATAGTATGGTGCATGACAAAGAATTGGCAAGGGGATCCAATGATCAAGGTCACTTTCAAGATGGTGCAGTCTCCCGTGGCAGCAACTCGGAGCAGGTGGTGATCCAATTTGGATCAGTACTGTTGACGACTGTCGGTGTCAAAACCGGCAGATCTCGGGTAGGGGGTCCCGAACTATGCGTCTAAGGCGGATGGTAACAGGAGGCTGGGGACACGATGTTTTACCCAGGTTCGGGCCCTCTTAATGGAGGTAAAACCCTACGTCCTACTTGATTATTCTTTATAATATGAGTAGTACAAGAGTTGATCTACCACGAGATCGGAGAGGCTAAACCCTAGAAGCTAGCCTATGGTCCGATTGTCTATTGTCCTACGGACTAAAACCCTCCGGTTTATATAGACACCAGAGGGGGCTAGGGTTACACAAGGTCGGTTACAAAGGAGTAGATATACATATCCGTATTGCCGAGCTTGCCTTCCACGCCAAGTAGAGTCCCATCCGGACACGGGACGAAGTCTTCACTCTTGTATCTTCATAGTCCAACAGTCCGGCCAAAGGATATAGTTCGGCTGTCCGGAGACCCCCTAATCCAGGACTCCCTCAGTAGCCCCTGAACCAGGCTTCAATGACGATGAGTCCAACGCGCAGTGTTGTCTTCAGCATTGCAAGGCAGGTTCCTCCTCCGAATACACCACAGAAGAGTTTGAATACAAGGATAGTGTCCGACCCTGCAAAATAAGTTCCCCATACCACCGTGGAGAGAATAATATTTCCACAAACCTAATCTGCTGACACGTTTTGGCGGCATGACATCACGCCACGGCCCGGTAATTATTTGAACCATTTTTCTTTAACCAGCCCCGCACATAACGCGAGGCGGTTTCTTGACACGTCTTGTCAAAGCAGAGATCGTGTTCCCCTTATTACGAGATTCTCATCAATACGGACGTGGGTAACCCAACCGCGCCATCAATTAGGGCGCTTGGTGGGCAAGCGAGTTTTACCAGGCTAGTGGAGGCGCATAGTTTAGTCCTCCCTTATAAAGGGATAAGATCTCACCATTTTCTACCCACCGCCTTCTTCCATTTGCTCATCCATTCTCGCGCACTCGAGCTCCAGCGCCCAAGTCCGCATCCTGCTCTGCAACTCTCTCCAAACATGTCCGGAGCGGGAGGCAAGTGGATGGCCTCCTCCGTCACGGAGGGGCACATCAAAAAGTTATGCGGAGCCGGATACTTTGCCGCGGATATCGCGCACCGGCTGCTAGCCGTGGGACAGGTCATCCCTACCCCAGAACCCCATGAGAGGGTGGTCCTCCTCCACCACTTCGTCCGCGGACTAGGGTTTCCCCTCCATCCATTTGTCCGCGGCCTCATGTTCTACTATGGGCTGGACATTCATGATCTGGCCCCGAACTTCATCCTCAACATCTCGGCATTCATCGTCGTGTGCGAGGCCTTCCTCCGCTTCCGGCCCCACTTCGGCCTGTGGCTGAAGACCTTCAATATCAAGCCGAAGGTGGTGGGTGGCCAACAGGCGAAATGCGGCGGAGCCATGGTGGGCAAGATGCCCAACGTTACATGGCTCGAGGGCTCCTTCGTGGATACCATAAAGGGGTGGCAGTCGGGGTGGTTCTACATCACCGAGCCGCGCGACACCAACTGGGCGGCAGCCCCCGTGTTTCGATCCGGAATCCCCACGCGGCTCACTTCCTGGAAGGAGAAGGGCCCATCCTGGGGTTCATCGGTGGAGCTGGACGGACTCCAGAAATGTATCTGTAACATGACAAACAAGAAACTTAAGCTTGTCAACATAGTCCAAGTCATGCTCTTCCGCCGGATCCTCCCGTGTCAGCAACGGGATTTCAACTTATGGGAGTTCGACCCGGCCTAGCACCAGACTCTAAGAGAGCTCTTCGACACGACGCACAAAGATGTCTGGAGGGTGCTGTTCAAGGGAGCCGAGGTCCCTCCCTCTCTCACCGAGGACCGCAGGCTAAGCGCGAAGCGCCCTGCGAATCCGGTATGTTCTGTACATTTGGCAGGATATTTATTTCCCATAGCTTAACCCTGTGCGGGGTCTGAGCTCTCATGCCTTTAACAGGATTGGGTGGAGGCATCGGAGCAGATCGACTGTCCGGCCCCTCTGCCTAAAGACACTGCGGGCGCTCCCCTGACGGAGATGCTGACTCCGGCTCCTTATAAGGTGCCGGAGAAGACCAAGAAGAAGGCCAAGGGAACCTGAAAGAGTTCCCGGCACCAGATGGTATCGGACTCATCGTCCGATAACTCCGCGACGCACTCCTCCCATGAAGATGAGGAGAAGGAAGATGAAGATGCTCCCCCTCCAGCCGGGGGAGACAAGAAAAGGAAGGCCGCCACAACCGGGGAGGCCGAAGGGTCCAAGAAAGGAAGGACTCTCCTTCTGGACTGCTCCACCACCGCCGCTGAAGGCGAAGACGAGTGGTTGCTCAGGGCCAAGCCCCTGGCGAAGTCATAAGTATTCCGATACCAGAGTAACTCATAGCATTCCTTTGTCGCATTGCTTCTCCTAATGCCGAATATGATTATGCGGACCGCCCCAAGCCCGTATCGACGTATACTCGTCGGACGGCTCCTTGGATTCATCGGATATGTATAGCGATCCACTTCTGACCGCCTCCTCCCCTTGCCCTACGGACAATGCCGAGGTGTTGTCTCAAGGGGCATCGAGCCGGGGGGAGACAGTCCCGGAGGCGCCTCAAGGCGACCTTACGGACTCCAGGAGCAAAGGGAGCAAGGCTCCCAGGGGCTCCAAGCTCGGCTCTCAGCCGAACACCGTGCCGGAACCTCTAGTGGTTCTGGACTCGGGCAGGCGGCCCCCTTCCAGAAGGGGTAAGACACCCGTGCCGGTGACCTCTGTCCATTCAGAGGCACCAGACAACCTGCTGGGAGCGCTTCGCGGCGCTTCCATTGACGAAGAGCACCACACTATTATGAGTGCGGTGATCAAGAAGGTTCAGTCCGCCAAGAGCGGACTGACTGAAGCCTGTGCCAGCCTTCTAACAGGCTTTGAGGTAAGTATTTAAAATATAGGAAAAATATTACTGCATAGGCAGTAGCCCCTGATGCTCTGTTTGGTGTTCACAAAGAAAAGCCGAATAGAGGATCAAATAATATCTGCAGGAGTCTAACATAAGTATGTCTATATGCGTATGCAGGCTTTGCTGCTGACCTTTGCCGCACTCACCGCGGAGGTCACCGCACTGAAGCAGGACCTCGAGGGGTCCGAGAAAGAGCTCGGCCTTGCTAAGAGGCAACTCAAGGAGAACAAAGGTAAGTAATACCTAGTCTATATATATATATAAAAGATGCGATTGCAAAATGATAGGATCATCATGAATTGGCCAGGGGTCACGACCAAAGTGGCAACCCTGAAGCAAGCGTTGTCCGAGGCCGAAAACAAAGCGGCCCAGGAGCGCACCGAGCGGGGAAAGCAAGAGGCACGGGTGGGCGAGGTGCAGCAAGAGCTCCAAGCTCTCATGACGAAGCACGAGGCGTTGGAGCTTGACTCGAAGACGCGAGAGTCTGAGCTTGCTGCGGCCCTTGAGAGCGCAAAGAATGCCAAGGCTGAAGCCCACAAGGCCCTCCAGGAGATTGAGGCGATGAGGAAGATAGCGGCGGGTAAGGCATTCAATATGCAAAGCAAGCATGTGAAAGTAAATTACTTGTTACTTACTCGAGTCCGGAGCTCTCCAGGAGCATTCGCAGATTTGCCCCGCAGTGTGTCGGATGCCGCAAAGTTTTACCAGGCCGAGAAGGGAAGCTCGAGGAGAAGCTGTTCTGGTCTCAGTATACTGGGACCGAACACCCGATGCCTATGAGCGACCAGCTGAAGCAACTGGTCGAGCTGCACAAGGCGGCCGAACAGGCCATGAATGGCTTTATAGTCCAGATGTGGCCTGGCGACGCCCTTCCCAACAGCTACTTCGGCCTGGTGAGGCGGCTTGTGGATGCCAGCCACGGCTGGAAGTCATCAAGCGGTCCGTCTGCATCGAGGGTGCACGCCGAGCTTTCGCCCGCGCGAAGGTGCACTGGGCCAAGATTGATGCCAAGAAGCTGGTGAAGGAGGGGCCGCCGCAGGGCAAGGAGCATCGCCACCCCGAGATGTATTATGAGGGTGTCCTGAGGGGTGCCCATCTTGTAGCAGACGAGTGTGCGAAAGATGTAATATTTGAATGAACTTGCTCGTGTGATCCTGTGGTATGAAAACTTGTTCATATGCGCTATGCAACGCTTGTTTGAATTTAAAATATTACCTTTTGTTCCGCTGTTTATCAAATCTGAGAGATGGCTAGTCGTCGGCTTCTGCCCCCATGCCACGAGTGCTGGGGTGTTCGGGATAAACCTGAGCACTCTTGTTCCCATTTTTGGGTCCTTCGAGGGAGGTGCTCAACACAACGAACAAGGCAATCAGACTATAATGCTTTATCACTCTCACTTAGCCATAGAATTCTATAATTTTAAATTTTGGCGAAGCCCCTAGTATTCGGAAGGCCGAATTCGGGGCGCTATACACGCCTTAAGATGGACAAAGACGACTCCTCGCTCTAAGCGGCATAAGTCTTTAGGGACTCGAAACCTCTCGAACAGCGACCAGTCTCTCGCCTTATCATGACAGTCAGTTTTAGCTTTCTCTATTGAGGTGCTTAGCCCAGCTGAACCAGGGCACAATCGCAGTAGTTCTCCTAGTGCTACCTTAGCCGATATAGCGGAACGTAAGGTACCAAAACATGGGAGCCGGGCAAACCCAACTATTGACCCAAGACATGATTCGGAGCTGATGCATATAGTGCTATAAGTTCAGGGTGCCGCACTGTCGAAAGTGTTCGGACTTCTCACGCCATATTATGGGGTATGCTTAAGCCCCTGGCGTATTGGCCGTACCAGAGTGTACGGGTGCTGGATGTCATGAATGAACATATATATATATATATATGTATAAAGGAAGAATGCAATAATAGTCTTAGTACTATGCATTGTTTATTCAAAAAGGTGCGTTAAAGCTGAATGATACAAGTAGTGCAATAAGCAAAAAGTAGGACTATTTGACATGTCCCTTCCAAGGGCAAGCTGAGGAATGGTATTAAAGCAAGTATTTCACTCGTTATCGTAATCCACCTGGGAGTTCCGCGGTGCGACGTAGCTTTATGCCTCCTTGGTTGCTGCATCATGTGTCCGGCAATCATACTGCTGGACATGATTTCTAGAGATTAAAGTCCTGAAAGAGAAAAATAATAGAGTGGGAAGCCCCTAGTGCGGTTGAGCCGCGTCTTGGGGCATGCCGTAGTCGTTCCCCCCTCCCCACCTGTGCCCATGATATTTTTAATGCGTAATTATGTACGCGTGGCACGGATTTTGCCGTTTGGCTGGGACCGGGGTGGGGGCCGCATTGCTATGCGAGCTCGAAACGTGCCAGGCGGTCTTGTTGCCGATTACTCCGGGCGCGCTTGAAGGTGTCCGGGTCCTTAATCGCCGAACTAGTGGATTGCCTTAAGAGGCTGCTTTGCGCTTCTACTGCGAGGGCCGCAGTGTGCTCCTCCGTGCGGAGAGAGCACTCTGTGTTTCCATTAACTGTGATGACCCCCCGAGGTCCTGGCATCTTGAGCTTGAGGTATGCATAATGCGGTACCGCATTGAATCTCGCAAATGCGGTTCGCCCGAGCAGTGCATGATAGCCACTGCGGAACGGGACTATATCAAAGATTAACTATTCTCTTCGGAAGTTATCTGGGATCCGAAGACCACTTCCAGTGTGACTGAGCCTGTGCAATGGGCCTCTACACCTTGTATGCGCCTTTGAAGGTCGTTTTTGTGGGTTTGATCCTTGAGGGGTCTATACCCATTTTGCGCACTGTGTCCTGGTAAAGCAGGTTCAGGCTGCTGCCGCCATCCATAAGGACTCGAGTGAGGTGAAATCCGTCAATGATTGGGTCTAGGACCAGTGCGGTGAATCCGCCATGACGGATACTAGTGGGGTGGTCCCTGCGATCGAAGGTGATCGGACAAGAGGACCATGGGTTGAACTTTGGGGTGACTGGCTCCAATGCATATATATCCCTTAGTGCATGCTTCCGCTCCCTCTTGGGGATGTGGGTTGCGTATATCATGTTCACCGTCCGCACTTGTGGGGGAAACTTCTTCTGTCCTCCGGTGTTCGGCTGCCGGGGCTCCTCCTCGTCATCGCTATGCGATCCCTTATCTTTGTTTTCAACATTTAACTTGCCAGCCTGCTTGAACACCCAACAATCCCTATTGGTGTGGTTGGCTGGCTTGTCAGGGGTGCCGTGTATTTGACACGAGCGGTCGAGTATACGGTCCACACTAGACGGGGCCGGAGTGCTTCTTTTGAATGGCTTTTCCGCTGACCGGGTTTAGAGCCTTTGAATCCAGCATTGACTGTCGTATCCTCGGTATTGTCGCTGTTAATGCGGCGCTTATGTTTGTTGCAACGTGACCTGCCATTGCCATCCTTGGTATCCGAAGTACCATGGTTCTTTGATATGTTATTGCTGCGAGCCAGCCAGCTGTCTTCTCCCGCACAAAGCGGGTCATGAGTGTCGTGGGGGCTGCCATAGATTTCGGCTTTTCTTGGCCAAGGTGCCGGGCGAGCCACTCATCGCGGATGTTATGCTTAAAAGCTGCTAGGGCTTTTGCATCCGGACAGTCGACGATTTGATTCTTCTTTCTTAGGAACCGTGTCCAGAATTGCCTGGCCGACTCCTCTGGCTGCTGAATTATGTGGCTCAAGTCATCGGCATCCGGCGGTCGCACATAAGTGCCCTGGAAGTTGTCGAGGAATGCGGCTTCCAGTTCTTCCCAACAGCCAATGGACTCTACTGGCAAGCTGTTGAGCCAATGCCGAGCCGGTCCTTTGAGCTTGAGTGGGAGGTATTTGATGGCATGTAGATCATCACCGCTGGTCATGTGGATGTGCAGGAGGAAATCCGCGATCCATACCACAGGATCTGTTGTGCCGTCATATGATTCGATATTTACGTGTTTGAAACCCTCTGGGATTTGGTGATCCATTACTTCGTATCTGAAGCATAGGGGGTGTGCGGCGCCTCTGTACTGGGCTATATCGCGACGTAGCTCAAATGAGTCTTGCCCGCTGTGTTCGGCCCGGTCGGATTTACTTTTACTGTATCTGGCGTGACAGTTATCGTTTTGCATTGGCGTGCCCTCGTGATCCGTAGGTCGATCTTGCATGTTTTGCGTTGTCCTCCAATATGTCTCGCAGATCTAGCATGTTTCCCCATATCTTGTCATTTTTATTTGAGTGGCGTCGGGGTGCGGGCTGGGTTTTTGGCTGAAATGCCTCTCTGTCGCGGCCACGAGGTGGCCGGTCAGCCGCATCATATGCTGGAGATGTAGTTCTGAGTGCTTCCTCCTCCAGTCGGGGTAGCAACCTACACTTTGGGTAACTCTTGGAGGGGCGTTCGAGTTTATATTCCTCGGCCGCAAGGACTTCATTCCATCTGTCAGCTAGCAAATCTTGATCAGCTTGAAGCTGTTGTTGCTTTTTCTTATGGCTATTTGCCGTGGCTATAAGCCGGCGCTTGAAGCGCTCTTGTTCGACGGGATCCTCAGGCACGACGAATTCATCATCGTCAAGGCTTGCCTTGTCTTCGGAGGGAGGCATGTAATTATCATCCTCCGCCTCTCCATCTGCCGCTCTCTCTGGAGGGCCGGCTTCTCCATCCTCCTGCCCTAAATCTTGCTGGAGGGGATTGTTGTCGTCTTCGGCACTATCGGGAGTGCTATTATCTCCTGCGCCGGGGTCACCGCTTTTGCTTTGGCGAGACTTAGAGCGGCGCCGTTGACGCCGGTGCTTGGGTTGCTTTTTGGTGGGGTCATCCTCTGCTCTCTCATCGCCATTGCCTTCTTTGGGTGTGTCCACCATGTATATATCATATGATGAGGTGGTTGTCCAGTGCCCGGTGGGCATTGGTTCCTCTTCGCCTCCCGCATTGTCGTCGATGCCGTCGATGTCTTCGGAGTCAAAGTCGAGCATGTCGGTTAAGTCGTCGACAGTGGCTACTAAGTGGGTGGTGGGTGGGCGGCGAATTTCTTCGTCATCCGCATCCCAATGCTGCCGGACATAGTTCGGCCAGGACTCTCCTGACAAGGAGAGAGACCTTAATGAGTTCAGTATTTCGCCGAAGGGCGAGTGCTGGATGATATCCGCGGAGGTAAACTCCATGATCGGCGCCCAATCAGATTCAATAGGCACGGGCGCAGGCGGTTGGGAGTCCGTGGCCGGGGAGGAATCCGGTAGTTTGGCGTCACGGCTCTCATGAAGGGTAAGGTCGATACTTGGCTCGATCGCCGATGAGAGTGCGGCCTCCGTGGCGGGGTCTATCCACCCGCCCATGGAAGGCGCAGCTGGCTCCGAATTGAGGGTCGGAGCGGTTGCAGGCACGACCTCCTGGACACTGTCCGATGGCAGAGCTAGATCATGCTCATCATGGCCGTGTGGCGCACTAGGCAGGGGCTCGAATCCGTCGATGATCAAGTGTCCGCGGATATCAGTCATGTAGTTTAAGCTTCCAAACATGACCTGATGGCCAGGGGCGTAACTCTCTATCTGCTCCAGATGGCCAAGCGAGTTGGCCCGCAGTGCGAAGCCGCTGAATACAAAGATCTGTCTGGGGAGAAAAGTCTCACCCTAGACTGCATCGCTATCGATGATCGAAGGAGCCATCAAGCCTAACATGGACAACACAGAGGAACTCTCAACGAGAGCACCAATGTCGGTGTCAAAACTGGTGGATCTCGGGTAGGGGGTCCCCAACTATGCGTCTAAGGCGGATGGTAACAAGAGGCTGGGAACATGATGTTTTACCCAGGTTTGGGCCCTCTTAATGGAGGTAAAACCCTATGTCCTGCTTGATTATTCTTTATAATATGAGTAGTACAAGAGTTGATCTACCACGAGATCGGAGAGGCTAAACCCTAGAAGCTAGCCTATGGTCTGATTGTATGTTGTCCTACGGACTAAAACCCTCCGGTTTATATAGACATCGGAGGGGGCTAGGGTTACACAAGGTCGGTTACAAAGGAGGAGATATACATATCCATATTGCCTAGCTTGCCTTCCACGCCAAGTAGAGTCCCATCCGGACATGGGACGAGGTCTTCAATCTTGTATCTTCATAGTCCAACAGTCCGGCCAAAGGATATAGTCCGGCTGTCCAGAGACCCCCTAATCCAGGACTCCCTCAACGACCATCATCAAGCTCGGCGCCATGGTCTACGTGCACCAAGTCCCGGAATCTGCGTAGTTTCAAACTATCCAGACCACGAAGGTGCAAAGGCGAGTGACACCCAAGGCGAAAAATGAGCGTTGTGAGCTTATGCTCAAGCCTCGCCCTATTGAAGGAGTCAACAAGGGCGTACAGGAACGGAGATGTGGAGGCATCTCAACCCGTCCGCGCTACGGCCACCAATAGGCGGGCAAGTGCGATGTCCCTCCACACCTCTGTCGAGACTACGCATGCGGAGCACCAACAGCATGGCGCACTGAGGGTCAAGTATTGCAAGGCCCCTACAGTCTCCCTCAACCTCAACAATACTCGAAGAGGTGCATGGGCGCCATGTCTCCACAACTCGATGGTTGATGGCGATCATTCTCCAACGGAAGTAGGTTCACCTTTCTGTGTTGTGAGACACGACACCAGGTTGCGACGATTCAAGGTGTGGATCTTTGCCATCTCTAGGAACACATGAACCATATCCAAAGGCGGTTCCATGATCAAGGAGCGTCGAGTACTCAACATGAGGCGCAGGGTGTAGGTAGGATGAGGCGCGAATCCCAAAGTTATCGTCCTCAACATGAACGCATCAACGACAGTCTTCACCAACTCACCACTTAGAGCAGGGGCCATCCTAACATGCGCCCACATTGTAAACGATGGTAAGACGTCAAGACAGTGGTAGAACCCTAAACCCACTCAAAAACGGTGAGCATAGGACCATCTACGACAAGCACTTCCACCACGACATGCATCCTGTCCTTGGTGGGGAGCTTGGCCACAACTCAAGGTGATGGCATACAGGGCTGCATCGTCCACTAGACACCATGCGCCGTCCCATCCTCACCAGGTGAAGGGTCTTCAATGCATCCACCAACTGAAGCTTGCCAGAGGTGACACATCACTCATCCAAGGCGGGGTACCATCCACACTATCGTCGACATTAAGTGGCCCCAAGGCGGGGCGCCGACTACACCTTTGACAGCACGGACTGCCCCCAAGACGGGTTTCCTCCACCTCTGTCGACACGGAGCTTGGTTAGGCAGGGCTCCTTTTTCACCTCTATCGACACAGATTTGGCTAAAGATGGGGAACCATCTACACCGCTACCAATGCGGAGCAAGCTAAGCTGGAGCACCTTCTACACCACCGTCAACATTGAGCTCGCGTAAAGTCAGGGGCTATCTACATGTCCTTGGATCCTGCCCGAGGTCGGTGTACTTTTTGCATCATAGTCGGCACAGAGCTCGCCTAATGGTGGGCATCTTCTACACCATCTCGAAGCTCATCCGAGGCGGAGCATTGTCAACCACCCACAACATTGAGGTCACCCAAGGCAGGACACCTACAGCCGGCATTGACACGTATCCCATCAATGTTGAGGCACCATCTACACCGCCATCGACGTGGAGCTTGCCTGAAGAGGGGCTTGGTCGACACTACTGTCTAGGAGGAGCTTGGCCCGGGTAGGGATCGGTCTACACTGACGTTGATTCGAAGCACGCCCAAGGTGTCATGCAATCTACGCTGCTGAATGTGCTAAATTGGGACGCTACTTACATCGTCACCGGCACAAGCTCACCCCAGGTGGGGTGTCATTTACACCGCCGCTGAGGCGGAGCACCAGCCATACTGTTGCAGATAGGGAGCTTGTCCGAGGAAGGGCGCCATCTATGCCATTAGAAAAGGAGCTTTCCTGAGGCAGGAATGACATTGACCCCATCGTCGACATAGAGCTCACCTAATGGCGGGCGACATCTACACCAACACGGAGCACACCCAAGGTAGGCGCGCCTTCTATGCCACCACTGAGGCGGAGATCAATCTCTACACTTCTGCTGACAAGAAGCCCGTCCAAGGCCACCTTGCATGGTTTCATGCTAACCCTGTGTTGCCACTTGTTGAGGCGGAAACATCGTCAACATCTACCCCAACATCCACATGACGCACGACCACAACATCGCCCAAGCACCGGCGAGGCGAAGCTGTACACCACTAACATGTCTTTTTCTGATGAAGCAATCCATATCTTGCTAAGCACCGACAAGGCGAAGACAAGTCATCCAGTCCGACACCAACAAGGCGGACACCACTAGGCCGAGCACCAACGAGGCAAAGGCCACCCACTTTATCATTAGCCAATGACAAGACGGAGGGATACGACTAAGCATAGTCGGAGCGATGGGCGTACCGCTCTCCCCTTAACTTCATCACCACATCCCCACCATCTACACCAAGCTAACGGCGCAATCGAAGTTTTCAACAAGACACTCAGCAAGATACTCAAGAAAACAGTGAGAAGGAATAGGAGAGACTAGCATGACCGTCTCTTCGAGTCTTTATGGGCGTACCGCGTCACGGTCCATACCCCAAGCGACTCCATTTTATCTCGTTTACAGGAGTGAGGCGGTCCTACCACTTGAGGTCCAAATACCCTCTTTGAGGGTGGCTGTCCAAGATGAGATAACCCAGGACGAACAAGTACAACTGCGGTTCCAGGAGCTCAATGCCCTTCAATAGGGACAACTTCATGCCCTACAGAACCTCAAGCTTTACCGCTAGAATATGGTGAGAGCTTACGACAAGCTCGTCAAGGAACACGTCTTCTATAAAGGCAAGTTGGTCCTCGGGCTCAAGCAGCCCATCATCATGACGCACAGGACGAAGGGCAAGTTTGAGCCAAAGTGGGAAGGACATACGTCATCGAGCAAGTCTACGGTGGGGGAGCATACCAGCTCGTTGATTCCCAGAGAGTCTGACCTATGCCCCCAATAAACGGAAGGTTCCTTAAAAATATTTTTCTTAAATTTTTGCCTCTTTTGTTGCCTTTCGGTTTTTTTATTGGGGAAACTTTTTCTGTGGGCTTTCGGATCCATGATGCATTCTCCTTAGCATTTCATGGATATATCTAGTTTTCCCCAATTCTTATGGACTAAGTCCAACAGAAAAATGGCTTTCCCCTATCACACTATGTTGTTGATAGAAGTTTCAGCTACCCTAGGACTTGTTGGAGGGCGGCACAATGTGTCAAGTTGCAGGTGGAGCGGCTCCTACACCCACAATGCACGACACGTACCAGGTGTATGCTTTCGGAGGCAGCGGAGATGATTACTTGGGCACTTCTGAGTATTGAGACCCACGCTCTTCATGTTTCCCGGCATGCCTCGTGTTCACAGAGGCTTGCACTCCAGGGAAGACTATAGGAAAAGATCATGGAGGGCTGCCTAACCCAACACAAGTTGGTTTGGTACGTAGTCACATGGCAACCCTGGGGTGCGCCACCAGAAGCCCCAGATAATGTGCTAGAGGGTTTTTCCTAGTCCATAGAGGTGAACAGTTGCCTTCCAAGTTCTCAAGGTGGGTCCCTAGGAATCCTGGAAGAAGAGTCCTCAAGAAGTTTAGCCGAATGTCAAAGCAAGTCCATGAAGTTCGCGGCCAATCAATCATCCACGTGAGCAATCAAAATAAAATTCCCAAAGTCCAAGAAGAAAATTCAAGAAAAATCTCAACAGTACAAGAAGCAATCAAGTGGTCCCAAGCAGAAAGGGGTCCACTAGAAGGAAGGTGGGAGGTAGCTGTTCACCACCCCTCAATATGCACGAAGAAAAATCACCAAGTTGTTGTCTCAAAACCATTTACCCTGAACTTACCACACCCAAGTCTCTGCGTTCATGAGGCGTGTGCAGGGGGCATGTTGAGCTATGGGGGCCCTCAGTATGATGATGGGCTAGAGTATGAATTTCTGTTGCCTCTCGGAAGCATCCCGAAACACGGCATCTTCATACACGACACACATAAACCGAAGTTTATTTAAGTTGTTGAGTTGCAATCGTCAAGGTCTTTTGATGGTTCGCAATGACAAGTTCCTTCGGTAGCCTTCTCGGATATCACGCCTAGAAGCTGGTGTATAACGGGAAAGCCAACATTTAAAAAAATGCAACTTTTTTTCTTTCTCTTTCTTCCGCCTGTTTTTTGGTGTTTCTTGTTGTGCTCCTCCAACATCTTTGCAGCCATGGAGAGACACTCCCTATCATCATCGACGGCATTCAGACGACAACCATTACAACGAACTACGTCCTCGGTGTTTGGGTGCAACAATACCCATGCGTCCCTAACAACACCGATGACAGCCCGACAACCAATCGTCTACACCGACATGCACGATGGGCGCCAGAAGGCAACACCTGCACTCACGAAGGTCGAGCCGATTCGTCTCTGCAACCCCGTCTCCAACAACAATGAACCATGGGGGCAATATCAACCCCTCAATTATACGTAAGGCCGATGGCATCCTGGCGCACCACCAGAATTGTCACACCATGGACGGTGTGACGGTTCGCTCAATCAAGGGGAGCTGTCGACGGTCTACCGATGCCTCGCCTACATCAACACAAAGAGATCACGGGAGCAGTGCAACGCGCTAGTGCGGCCAGCGTGAATCTGTGAAACCCTCCAATCGAGTCGGCTGACACCATAGCAGCTAGACGGTCGCGACGAGTTTGGTTAAAAAAATTCAGGACAAGGCACGATGTTTCGCCCTGGAATGAAGACGAAATAGGTCTGCTTTATTGACGAGCATCATGCGTGTTATGCGATCCAACGAGCTCCCTACATAATACAAGTGTGGATGGACATGCCTACACTATTTTTGTTACTAACCAATCATCTACGAAACCATGCTCATGGTGTCACGAAGAGGTCAGCTTTGAACCCGTTCTTTAGGCTGCATATGAATCATGCGCCAAGCGAAGAATAAATTTTCACCAAGTGAAGCTCGATTTGCTCCGCACTTGAACCTGACTCGGTGAGTGGGCATTTGTTCGATGAGATTTTTGCACTACAAATAATACAAAAATAAGGAGAGGGGACAATTTTAAAATAAAAGTTGTCTAAATGGTGATTTGAACCAATAATATCTAGTTGTACACACGGAGCAAGAGGTGCCTCTGTGTACGTGCTTGTATTACATGTGCATGGCGCCTATATTGCATTTGTGGGCTTATGAACTACTCCTAGCCCAATGTAATTGTTAATGGGCTAATGGCCGGCTAATTAAAATCAGCCCAACGCATGCACGTACCTAGAGCTGGTACAAATATGTACTCTTTTTTGCGGGAATGTACAAATATGTACTCGAGTATTTGCGGCCGGCCGGCAAGCGCACATATACATACACGAATACCCAATGTATTTAGCTAATCACGCATATGTATCCTTGTCTTGCCATTTGATTTGAACAGACACATGGGACAGACATGAACGGGATCATGTTTTGGCAAGGAACTTTTTGGATCCGTACGTGTACATATATTCGGCAAGCTACCAGACAGCAAAGTCATCGGTTTTGTGGAAACACATGAGACCGATCTCGAGGATCATTGTGTCAAGGTATGTGGAAGGTATGAATCAGATTACTTGCCTTTATTTGTGCACGCATACAAGGCAATAAAGCAGCACATCGGAAAGAAGAACTTAAGTTGGAAGGAAAGATTATTGATGGAAAGGGTTGGTCCGTTGTGATTGCAAGGAAAGTTTGCACCGACCATGCAGCCGCCCCGGCTCCTCCCCTATCTATAAAGCTCGGGCATACGAGAGCAGACGGAAGCCAGCCAGGAGAGGCGCGCCCACGGCGGCGGCATGTACGCGGCGGCAACTACACCCCGTCCAGGCATGAAGATGCGCCGGCCGGCGACAGCAACGCTCACGGTCGTTTTGTGGCTCTTTAGTTGCCCATGCATGTTCAAAGACAGTACAATGCATGCCCTTGTTTCTTTTTCTTCTTCTTTTACGTTCTTAATTTACCAGGGCCAGAAATACAAACACGGAGAGGAGGGGAGAGCCGGAGAGGAGCCCAAGGACAGAACTCAAGCGTCCCGTAACGGAAGCGCCTGCGGCGGCGGTGGTGTGCATGCCATGCATCAGATGGAGAGAGACGTTCCCATGGAGGACGCCTCCATGGCCATGACGCGTGCGCCAAGGAGGAGCGCGGTGGCGCCTTCGCAGTCTCTCGGCGGATACACTGGCGGTGACAACCATGGAGCCATGCATCCTGGTTTTATGAGCTAGCATGCCCTTTTCTCGCTATGGTACGTATGTATTTTTTTCATGTACCAGGTATAGTGTACGATGCGCCGGGCAGAGATGCCCGTGGACGACGCGATGTTCTTCTCGTACCAGGTGCAATGGAGGTGGCAGACGACGAACCCAGCGGAGATGGCCAGTGACGATGAGGAGCTCTTCTCGTACCAGTGCAATGGAGGTGGCGGCCGATGAACCCAGCGGAGGTGGCCAGGGACGATGCGGTGCTCTTGTCCTACCAAATGCAATGGAGGCGGTGGATGCCACCGCCGGAACAGGAGACTACATTGACACCGCCAGGCCCATCAACAACATCATCAACCCGGGGCCGCGGAGGATCGTGGCATGGAGCTTGCATGGAGCTTGCCTCCGTTCCGCGAAGGATAGCGCCATGGAGCTCGAGGGACACCGCCTACATTCACTTCGTCAAGGTGGTGCCGTGGAGGATGGCGACACAGAGGTTGCCTAGACAACGCCCGTCATTTTCTTCTTGAAGACGGCGCCGTCGAAGAGGGAGGCATGGAGCTCATGGGGATGCCGTCGCGTCCCGCGAGGATGGCGACACGGAGCTCGCTAGGATGACGCATGTCGTCTTCTTCATCAAGCCGGCGCCATGAGGGACGGAGGCGTGGAGCTAGGAGGATGCCGTCGCGTGCCGCGGAGGATGGCGAGATAGAGCTCGCTAGGACGACGCCCGCCGTCTTCTTCATCAAGGCGGTGCCATGGAGGACAGAGGCGCGGAGCTCGGAGGATTTCACTGTGTTCCGCGGGCATGGCGCCACGGAGTTCACCAAGATGACGCCAAAGTCAACATCATCAAGCTAGACCGGAGGCATGGAGCTCGCAAGGATGCTGCCGTGTGCCGCGAAGGGTGACGAAGACATGGAGCTCGTTAGCATTGACGTCCATCATCAACATCATCAAGATGGTGCCGCATAGGACGAAGGCATGAAGCTCGCGGGACATCACCATCAATGTCTACCTCGATGGAGCCCACTGCTCGTAGCCATGAAGATGACACATGCCCACGGTGCTGCTCGTAACACGAAGCCCACGATGCGAAGGAGATGTCGCTACACAATGACGTGGCTTCACCAACCCTTACCACTACATGGTGCTATTTGCGACACAAAGCCCATGAAGACGAGGCGTGATGGAAAGGAGGCATCGTGACTTCACCAACACTAAGTTTTGATGGCCCCGTGAGGCGGCGTCCTTTGTCTTGACGGACTGCCGTAAATACGGCGTCCAGCCGAGATGTGGTGCCAACCACACCGGCATTGCCGATATGAGTGAGCGTTGGTTTTACACTGATGCCAGTCTCCATAAGAATACTCTCGCAAGGCGAACCCCTTGCGTCTCCCAACGAAACCGCTACATCGTCAAGAAGTCCGAGCAGAGCGGGACCCATGCAACTTCAACACCGACTACATCAACGTTGTCAAGACCGACGAGGCGCGACGGCGAGGGCTAACGTGGACAGCACAAATCCATGTTTTGAGCGGCACGTGTACCGACGAGGACACGGGCTTTGCCGCCGCCCACACCACACAAACACTATCAACATCATGCACGGAGAATGCGAAGCCATGACGAAGAAGACGACCACACGACTTAATCGGAGGTATCTCGCGAAGCAACCCGCGGGAGTAATTAACCGGGAGCTTTTTGAGGCCCCGGAAACCAGGAGACCACACATCGCCATAGTCAGACAGGCCGCGCTAGTAGGCCAGGAAGCGCAACCATTTTTTATGGGATCTTGTAATTTTGTCCATCGAAAGAGATAAATGAAATACATATTTCCCGTATCACTTTTCTTTGTGTACTATGGTACACTGGCACGCCCGCATTTTTCTTTTTCCGCGATGCATGAGAGAAATCCATACTCCTTCTCTTCCCATCTCATGGAGTGCTTTACTAGATTTTTCTCATGTCAAACAGGGCTCAAGTTAATATAGTGGGTGAATGGCAATGAGCCACGGTAGACGGATGGACCGCTGGCGACGGAATATGTTCGTCGGCAGTCCCGTGTCATTAATGTGGGCGGAGGACAGAAGGATGGCCGTGGTGTCATTAACGCGGAGCAGTCGCTTGCATCGGGATGCTGCGCGGGTGGCGCTCTCTCGGTCGTCGCATTGCTGCAAGGCCGGAACCAGTGAGAGGTCGTGTCGGGCGTGAATGTGGACGCTGCTTAAGTGACTTAACTATAGGTGCAGTTGGGTAACTGACATGTGGGCCCAACAGGCATCTGGCCCGCATGTCAATGACACACCAACTGCACCTGCAGTTAAGTCCCATGAATGCAGCATTGACATTCTGGATAGACGGTGACCGTTTCAGGCGGAAAGCGCACGGTAGCGATGGAAGGGGTTTCGGTAGGCCAGGGCGGTCAGACGCTGGCGTGGTGGTAAAATGTGAACTCCTGGATGACGAGCCTTTGAAGCATATGCGGCATGTATTAACAACCAGGCATCCATGCAACCGCTCTTGTCGCCAGCTACCCTTCGACGACCACTATTAGACACCACACAACCATGCATAACTTAGGAATAATGGACGAATCTATCAAACACACACTCGTGTGCAGTGGCGCTATGATCGGTCGCTTGTGATACATATATAGGTACCATAGTACCCTCTCTTGCTAGGATGTTTTATAGATTGTCGTTGTGATGGATGATATACATGAGCAAGGCACCGAGTCACATTGTCGTGTCATGTGTAGAGCCATGGCTAATGTCGAGCAGCTCAGCGCCCAAGCACGAGTATGACCGTTGGTGTTGAGCCAGGTGAATACATGCTTGGTGTTTGCGGAGGCCACCAGCAAACGTCTAAACAGTAATGTCAGGCACCATTGGGGCGCGCAGGTGACGGGCTCGCTGTTTGCGTTGCACCATGAGCAGGACTTTGATTGAGAGGGTGATGTGCATGCACTACATGTTTGACAGGTCAGCATGAGTGTCTACACGCGTACATGCTACTTGCCTCTGAAAGTGCTAGTGATCGACTAGATGGGGGGTGAATAGGAGATTTTTATGAAAGTCTTCAAAACATGGAATTTTCGAAGACAAACGATAGAAATAAACCTATTATCATGCAGCGGAAGGTAGACTACACTAAGCAAGCCAATGTCAAGTATTCAATGAAATGAAGGCACAAAGACCAATAGCAGCTAGGCAGTATAGATCAGGATGGAAGATAGTATGAAGCCAATCAGAACAAGCAGTCACTCAATGAAGACAAAAGATAATGCAAATAGGCAATGACTTCACAAGGACTAACTGTAAATAAAGAGATGGAAAGGATAGAACCGGTGGCTCGTTGAAGACAATGATTTTTTGGACCAGTTCCAATTGTTGTGACAACCGTACGTCTGGTTAGGGAGGCTGAGATTCAACTCATAAGACCGCGTCTTCACCTTATTCCCCTTGAGCTAAGGACACCCAGTCCTCGCCCAATTACTTTGGTAAGTCTTCAAGGTAGACTTCCAAACCTTCACAGACTTCGTTCACCGGCGATCCACAATGACTCTTGGATGCTCAGAACGCGACGCCTAACCGGCTGGAGGATTCACAATCCTCAAGTGTAATAAGTCTTCAGATCACACAGACAAGAAGACTTAAGTGATGCCTAACACTCTTTGGCTCGGGGTGTTTAGGGATTTGTCCTCGCAAGGATTTCTCTCTCAAAGGCTTCGAGGTGGGTTGCTCTCAAATGACAAAAGCCGTGCACTAACTCTGAGCAGCCAACCAATTTATGGTGTAGGGGTGGGCTATTTATAGCAACTAGGCAACCCGACCTGATTTGTCCGAAATGACCCTGGGTCACTAAGGAACTGACACGTGTTCCAACGGTCAGATTTCAAACACACACGACAACTTTACTTGAGCTACAAGCAAAGCTGACTTATCCATGCTCTCATTGTCATCGCTCGAAGACATAGGATTTTGGTTAAGCATCACTTCAGTCATTCTGACTGGTTCACTTGGACCCCACTTAACAGTACGGTGGTTCCTATGACTCAACAAAGAAGAAAAAGAACGACGAAACAACTAAGTCTTCGCGCTCCATAGTCTTCACGCGATGTCTTCTCTTGTCATAGTCTTCAATGTGAATGTCTTCACATACCACCTTTGACTTCAATATCTACATACATTTTTAGGGGTCATCTCCGGTAGGAAAAACCGAATCAATGAGGGACTTCTACCTGTGTTATCCTGCAATTCTCACAAACACATTAGTCCCTCAACCAGGTTTGTCGTCAATTGATAGAGGCAAAGGTGTCCCGATGTTTCGATGAGATGGTGGCTATCGTTTTCTGTGGGAGTCGACCTTGACGATCCGACTACGAACGTGCGAGACGTCGCGCCTTAGCAATCGCTAAACCAACTTCCGAGGGGTTATTGACCACGCCGGAGCACGATCAACCTGACCACGAGGGCCTGTTTCCTGCGAGCAAACGAAGAACAAGCAAGAAACTGAGATTGCAATCTGGATATTGCGAATATAAGATGAAAGCTTTATTGATCAAGGTGGGGTTCTGTGACGTCTTGGTCTGGTCGTTGGACACAAACGAAGTACGAGAACTTGCAGCTATGGCGAACTTTTAATCTAAACAAAACCCCAAAGTCTAAACGGCGCCCTAAGGGCTGTATATATGGAGGAAGAGAGGGGAATTTCGTGGCCCTTGAGGGTGGGGTCCGAAACCAACCCTAACTCTTGTTTCCCCACACATACGGACTCTAAAAATAGCCTATACTTAAGTATTTCGAAATTACATGGGCCTGGCCCATTAATAAGGTGACGCAGCACCTAGAATAGCCTATGGACGAATATTATGAAGTGGCATCTTGTATATTTCGTCCATGGCTTCATGCACTCCTTATGGCGGCTTCAAAGTCCTGAAATCATCACTTGTAACTCCATTCTTGATCCCCTTGCGCATGCCATCAACTTCATGCGTGTTCTTGCTCCAATGTTCATCCTTCTCCAAGCTAGGCCCTTCATTTGAAAGCAAAACAAATGTATCCAATTTAGGCAGCATCATAATCTCATGAACATTAGAATCATTACCAAGAAACGAAAGTACCTGGTAATTTAATTGGCGTGCGCGAGCTCTAGTAATTGGTCCAGTATATGTAACAGTAGGGGCTGTGGATGTAACAATGGTATTGATGTCCTCATCATCCTCCCCTTCTTGAAATGAAGTCGTCCTCGACAGAAGCTCATCTTCCTCACCCAAATAAGGCTTCAAATCTGCAATATTAAAAGTGGGACTAACCCCAAAATCTGCAGGTAGCTCAAGTTTATATGCATTATCATTTATTTTCTCTAAAACCTTAAAAGGACCATCAGCACGTGGCATTAGCTTTGATTTGCGCAGATTAGGAAATCTATCTTTACGCAAATGTAACCAAACAAGATCTCCAGGTGCAAACACAACATGTTTTCTACCCTTATCTCCAGCAAGTTTATATTTAGCATTCATACGCTCAATGTTTTCCTTAGTTAACTCATGCATTTTTAAAATCAATTCAGAACGTTCTTTAGCATCAAAATTAACCTTCTCCGAAGATGGAAGAGGCAACAAATCAATAGGTGCACGAGGTAGGAAACCATACACAATTTCAAAAGGGCACATCTTAGTAGTAGAATGCAATGAACGATTATAAGCAAATTCAATATGAGGCAAGCATTCTTCCCACATTTTCTTGTTATTCTTCAAAACAGCCCTAAGCATAGTAGACAATGTTCTATTGACTACTTCAGTTTGTCCATCAGTTTGGGGTGACAAGTAGTACTAAAAAGCAGCTTAGTCCCCAACTTAGCCCATAAACATCTCCAAAAGTGGCTAAGAAATTTAGTATCACGATCTGAAACAATAGTATTTGGCACACCATGTAAGCGAATAATTTCACGAAAGAACAAATCAGCAACATTAACAGCATCATCGCTTTTATGACATGGTATAAAGTGTGCCATTTTCGAGAACCTATCCACGACAACAAATATGCTATCCCTCCCCTTCTTTGTTCTAGGTAAACCTAAAACAAAGTCCATAGATATATCCTCCCAAGGAACACTAGGTACAGGCAAAGGCATATATAAACCATGAGGATTGAGTCGTGACTTAGCTCTTTGACATGTAGTGCAGCGAGCAACAAAACGCTCAACATCCCGTCTCATCTTTGGCCAAAAGAAATGTGTAGCAAGTATATCCTCCGTCTTCTTGACGCCAAAGTGTCCCATTAATCCTCCTCCATGCGCCTCCTGCAACAACAGAAGACGAACGGAGCTAGCTGGAATGCATAGCTTGTTAGCACGAAACACAAATCCATCGTTAATAACGAACTTGTTCCAAGTTCTCCCTTCCTTACAATTCTGCAATACATCTTTAAATTCAGCATCATTAACATATTGATCCTTGATGGTCTCCAAACCAAATATTTTAAAGTCAAGTTGTGAAAGCATAGTATAACGACGAGACAAGGCATCAGCAATAACATTTTCTTTACCCTTCTTGTTTTTAATCACATAAGGGAAAGTCTCAATGAATTCAACCCATTTAGCATGTCGACGGTTCAGTTTTGCTTGACTTTTAATGTGTTTTAAAGATTCATGATCAGAATGTATAACAAATTCCTTGGGCCATAAATAATGTTGCCATGTTTCTAAGGTCCGAACAAGAGCATATAATTCTTTATCATAAGTAGAATAGTTCAGACTAGGCCCACTCAATTTTTCAGAAAAGTATGCAACAGGTTTTCCATCTTGTAATAACACACCTCCTAATCCAATTCCACTAGCATCACATTCAAGCTCAAAAGTCTTATTGAAATTAGGAAGTTGGAGTAAAGGAGCATGTGTCAACTTATCTTTCAATACCGTGAAGGCTTCTTCCTGTGCGGTACCCCAAACAAAAGGTACATCCTTCTTTGTAAGCTCGTTGAGAGGTGCAGCAATGGTGCTGAAATCTCTCACAAAACGCCTATAAAAACCAGCGAGGCCAAGGAAACTCCTCACTTGTGTGACCGTTTTGGGCTGCGGCCAACTCTCAATAGCTTCAATCTTGGCTTTATCAACTTCAATTCCCTGTGGAGTAACAACATAGCCAAGAAAAGATACTCGGTCGGTGCAAAAGGTGCACTTTCCAAGGTTACCAAACAAACGTGCATCACGTAGAGCAATAAAAACAGCACGTAAATGTTCCAAATGTTCCTCCAAAGATTTGCTATAAATCAATATGTCATCAAAGTAAACTACCACAAATCGTCCAATGAAAGCACGTAAAACTTCGTTCATTAACCTCATGAAAGTACTAGGTGCATTAGTTAACCCAAAAGGCATGACTAACCACTCATATAATCCAAACTTAGTTTTAAATGCTGTTTTCCATTCATCTCCCAATTTCATACGAATTTGATGGTAACCACTACGCAAATCAACTTTGGAGAATATTGTAGAGCCACTCAATTCATCAAGCATATCATCTAGCCTAGGAATAGGATGACGATAACGAATAGTAATATTATTAATGCCTCTACAATCAACGCACATACGCGACGTACCATCCTTTTTCGGCACTAAAATGATAGGAACAGCACAAGGACTAAGGGATTCGCGTATATAACCTTTGTCGAGCAGTTCTTGTACTTGACGCATAATCTCCTTCGTCTCCTCTGGATTGGTACGGTATGGTGCACGGTTGGGTAGCGAAGCACCAGGAATTAAGTCAATTTGATGCTCAATCCCGCGAATAGGTGGTAATCCCGGTGGCACGTCTTGTGGAAAGATGTCGGCGAACTCCTGCAAAATGTTAGTGACAGCAGGAGGCATAGAGGAAGGCACGTCCTCGAATGAAAATAATGCCTCTTTGCACACAAAAGCATAGCAAACAGATTTGCTAAAATCTAGATCATCAATATCAGATTTGGTGGCAAGTAAACATGCACTTTTCAATTTAATTTCAGAAGCAACACTAGATTGTTTATTATTATTAGGCTGCATTTGTTGCTCAAATTCTTTTGCCACAATCTGATTTTCACTCTTAGTTTTCTCCTGTTTTGCTTTATTAGCTCTATTAATATCATCTTTCAAAATGGAATCAGGAGTCATAGGAAGCAAAGTAATATTTTTATCCTTATGAACAAGAGTATACTGATTGTTTCTACCATGGTGAATAGAATTTTTATCAAATTGCCATGGTCTACCAAGTAATAAGGAACATGCTTGCATCGGTACCACATCACAATCAACATAATCAGCATATGTAGAGATACTAAAATGCACACGAACAGTACGTGTTACCTTAACCTTGCCGCTGTTGTTGAACCATTGGATGTAGTAAGGATGTGGATGTGGTCTTGTGGTGAGAGATAGCTTCTCCACCATCTTGATGCTAGCCAAGTTGTTGCAACTCCCTCCATCTATGATCACGCGAACAGAACGTTCCTTCACAACTCCCTTTGTATGGAACAAATTATGCCTCTGATTTTGCTCAGCTTCTGTAACCTGCACACTCAAAACACGTTGAACAACTAAACATTCATACCTGTCAGCATCTTCAGGAGCCATGTATTGCGTCTCATGATCAGAATCGTCTCCACCGTGTTCGTCACGTGTAATAAGAGCCAAAGTCTCCTCATCATAGTCACTAGCGGACTCATACCCACCATCCTCAGTAACAATCATCACACGCTTAGATGGCCATTCTCGCGCATAATGACCTCCACCCTTGCAACGTCGACAAATAATATCATGTGTTTGCCCTGTTGATGCCATGGATGAAGCAGAGCTCTTTGCAGGCCCAGACGGTGTGCTCTTGGCAGATAGTGGTGATTGTGCCTGCTTTATTGTATCACGGTTGGAGGTGGCAGCCGACGGAGGCGCCGGTGTAGCAGAACGTGTGGAAGTAGATGATGCACGTGGTGTCCATGAAGAAGGTCGACCTGCAGAAAAGTTAGTCCGCGCCAATGCCTGTCGATCCTGCACTTCACGTTCAGCTTTACAAGCAAGATGGAATAAACGAGTGATATTAGTATACTCCTTATACTCTAGAATCGTCTGAATCTCTCTATTTAATCCACCCATAAAACGTGCAAGCATAGCTTCATTCTCCTCAACAATACCACATCTAATCATGCCAGTTTGTAATTCCTGATAATATTCTTCTACAGAATTTTTTCCCTGTCTTAAGCGCTACAATCTTTGAAGTATTTCACGTTGATAATATGGTGGAACCCAACGAGTACGCGTAGCAGTTTTCAAAGCAGCCCAAGTAGCAGGAATGGGATATAATCTACAATGCTCAGACCACCAAACACATGCAAAACTAGTGAATGCACAAACAGCAGCAGGAACACGTCTCTCCTCGGGATATTGTAAACATGTAAATCGTTGTTCAGTTTCTAACTCCCAAGTAAGATATATATCAGGAACATATCTACCCTCAAGTGGTGGAATATTCAATTTTAGTTTAGGGAGATGGTCATGATCTCGTACCTGAGGGTGAGCCCTACCATTGCCATTATTTGCATGTGGACGACCTGATGGTTGCTGTGCTGGTGGTGGCACGTAGTTCTGATTTTGATCAACCTCATCCTCGTAATCGCCAGCAAAATCATCCTCCTCCGCATCAGCAGCAGGAGCCACAGAAGTAGCAACAGCAACACCAACAGTTTGGCCAGGTGCAAGAGGGAGATGGCTCGCTCGGCGGAGGGCTGTTTCACGATGTGTAGGTAGTCGTCCTTGTTGTTGTTGTAGAGGTGCGTTAGGTGCAGCCGGTGGTGGTGGTGGAAGACGCGCGAGCAATTCATTAAACCTGTCATCGAGCTTTGTTTCGAACGTCTTCTCCATGTCATCTATCTTCTCCATGGCCTCTTCAAATCTGTTTAGCACATCTTGCACCTGTCCATTCATCATTTGCTGAAATTTATCATGCAACTCCTGATTCGTCATGTTCTCCCAGTCAGTCTCGTCGGCTTGTGATCCTGCCATGGTTAGCAACAATAGAAAACACACAAGAATATGATCCTACAGAATACTAACAAGAGGTGGTGGTGGCGGGTGTCACAAATCCGTCAAGCAAATCTCAAATTCTTACCAGTTCTTACCCAGCAGCAGGCGGTGATCGGCAACCGTTGTAGTCAAAACTCTCAAAAGCTTGGATAGAGCGACTGCCAGGGAGAGTCAAACGCACGACGTAGAGGTATGTGGAGCTGGGAAGGCTTATAGTATGGTAGCAAAAAGGGTCAGCAATAATCAATTCAGAGATGCAAAGTTGAATAAACGCTCAACGACGGTACTGTGCTGGTCCTAGGCTAGACCGTGCTAGAGACGCGAGCCTAGAACACTAACAAAATCACGGCGCTGCACGTAAATAAGGGAAAAGCACACTCTGGAACTTTTATTTTCGCTTTTTTTTTTCGCTCCTCTTTTTTTTGCACTCCTCTTTTTTTTTGCGAAAAATTACTATAATGGCGAGTGTCTCAAAACTCTGCCCTCGTCAAAATGATAGGATGGGCACGAAATTTTTATTTTCGGAAATCAGGGCAGCGACGACGAAAAAGTGCGACAAAAAATCACTATGATGGCACGTGGCTCAAAAGACTCAGAAAAGCCTAAAAATAGGATAGGGAAAAAATATTTTTGCCCGTGAAATTTTTTTTTTCGAGACCTACGCAGGCAAGGAAACACGAATCGGAATTGAGATTGATCTCAAGAACAAACCTAATATGAGAAGAACTCGGATTGGTGGTGGATATATGGTTGTGGTATATGGCAGCGGTGGTGGTATATGGTAGCGGTGGTGGTATATGGATACAGATTGGTGGTGGTATATGGATACGGATTGGTAGTGGTATATGGATAAGGATTCAGAGCGGTGGCGGATAAGCAAAAGTGGTAGATGGGCGATGATGATGGTGCGGCGGCGGCGTGACAACTTATGACCAGAACTCGAAACTCTAAAAGACTAGACTCTAAGACCAGCAACTTGACACGACGATGCAACCGCAAATTCAACAAAGCAAAAACCCTAAAAAGATTATGCAAAGGCTCAGATTGGTTCAGATATGATGAACTTACCCTAATTTTTTTTGTGTGGCTTTTTCGTGGACTGTAGGTATGAAGAACAGACTCGATCTAATCTACGAAAAACTGTAAAATCTCACCGAGCAACCTGGAAATCTGATACCACTTGATAGAGGCAAAGGTGTCCCGATGTTTCGATGAGATGGTGGCTATCGTTTTCTGTGGGAGTCGACCTTGACGATCCGACTACGAACGTGCGAGACGTCGCGCCTTAGCAATCGCTAAACCAACTTCCGAGGGGTTATTGACCACGCCGGAGCACGATCAACCTGACCACGAGGGCATGTTTCCTGTGAGCAAACGAAGAACAAGCAAGAAACTGAGATTGCAATCTGGATATTACGAATATAAGATGAAAGCTTTATTGATCAAGGTGGGGTTCTGTGACGTCTTGGTCTGGTCGTTGGACACAAACGAAGTACGCGAAGTTGCAGCTATGGCGAACTTTTAATCTAAACAAAACCCCAAAGTCTAAACGACGCCCTATGGGCTGTATATATGGAGGAAGAGAGGGGAATTTCGTGGCCCTTGAGGGTGGGGTCCGAAACCAACCCTAACTCTTGTTTCCCCACACATACGGACTCTAAAAATAGCCTATACTTAAGTATTTTGAAATTACATGGGCCTGGCCCATTAATATGGTGACGCAGCACCTAGAATAGCCTATGGACGAATATTATGAAGTGGCATCTTGTATATTTCGTCCATGGCTTCATGCACTCCTTATGGCGGCTTCAAAGTCCTGAAATCATCACTTGTAACTCCATTCTTGATCCCCTTGCGCATGCCATCAACTTCATGCGTGTTCTTGCTCCAATGTTCATCCTTCTCCAAGCTAGGCCCTTCATTTGAAAAGCAAAACAAATGTATCCAATTTAGGCAGCATCATAATCTCATGAACATTAGAATCATTACCAAGAAATGAAAGTACCTGGTAATTTAATTGGCGTGCGCGAGCTCTAGTAATTGGTCCAGTATATGTAACAGTAGGGGAAGTGGGTGTAACAATGGTATTGATGTCCTCATCATCAATACTCCAAAACCAACTAGGGGTGGCACTAGATGCACTTACAATCTCCCCCTTTTTGGTGATTGATGACAAACTGGTTGAAGTTTTCAACGGGGATAGAAATATGTGAAATTGTAAAGGTTTTAAGTATTGTCTTCATAAGTAGCAGAAAGGCTCCCCCTGAACATGTGCATGTAAGTATTTTGCTTTTGAATGCAAATGCACATGGCAGGTTGTACTTGCGGAGCTCCTCTTCTACTTATGAAGACAATTCATCATGCATGAAATGATATAATGAAGATAATGACATGCATAATGAAAAATGGACGTCTGCAAAACGACTTCGTGCGGAATTTATCGTCGCACATGCGGAATTTATCATCGCATCACATAGTGTCGAAAAAGGTAGCAGACGACCATCAAGTTTAAGTGTTACAACTCAAAACGAACCAAATGTTTCAAAAGCGAGAGTTGTAAGCACTTGGCAAAAGTAGCAAAAGGTAGCAGGCGAAGCAGCAGGGTCGTCGTGGAGGTCTGGTGGTGCAGAAGAACTTGGTGCAGTGTCGAGACGCGCTAAAGGTGGAGGTGGTGAAGTGGCATCATCTTGATCATCGATAACTCTGGCATTTACCGTGGTAGCTGAGCAAGAATAGTCAGAGTCTTCAAGGGAGGGAGTCCGACGCAAGTGAGCATTCCTTGGAGGTGTGGAGTCAAACTTGAATCTTTCTGTGAAGCCATCGTCTTGAAGATCTTCTTCAGCAGTGAGCAAAGTCAAACTCTTCCAGGACCTTCGACAGGTTTCATGTGTAACAAAGGCATTCTTGGTGGCAAGATTGCGAATGCGATTTACGTCCACCAAGAGGCTTTGCATCTGACGCTTATCATGTTTCTGATGTAGCGCGACGAGAAGCTCTAGGTCATTGAGGACACGAGATCGCTTCCGAGGCCTTTGGCCAATGGTGCTTCCAGTGGCGTCAGTTTGGGCGCGAGGGGCACGTGTGTTACTAGCCAAGGGATAAACACGAGAGACTGCCTGAACTCCTTCAATGGGCTAGGTGAAGCTTTGACGATCAATGTTGTGAAGATAGATTGGATCCTTAGCAGGCTCTGGGTAAATAGCTTCAATAGACAGATCAACCTCTGGCAAGAATACAAGATGATTGCGTGCAGACGGCTGATAGTTGAAGGCAGAGTGAAGCTTGATAAGGCGCATTACCCACGGAGCGTAGAACTTCAGACCAAAAATGTTGGAGCCAGATGCAGCCAACTGCCTAATGAAGAAGTCTTGAGCATTGAAGCTTATGCCATTGAAGATATAGAAAACCAAAGTCTTCATTGCTCCTTCAAGCTTCGCTGTAGATGAATGTCCTTTGACAGGCCCTAAGAGTCTTTTTGATGATATGATAAATGGTGCGGGGCAGATACTCTAGGTCTTCAACAAATAATTCGGTTGGGTATTCAGTGTCGCGTGGCAAAGGCTTCATCATGCTCAACATTTGACTCATGTTGGGTTCTGGCTTCTAGAAAATGCTCTCCAAAGCATTCTGGTGTTGTTGACAACCTGGTTCCTAGTATTCACCAGGAGTGGGCAGGGCTGTGAACTCAATGATGTCTTAAGCTTTAGCTTCATGATGAACATCTCCTGTCATCCACTCAAGGATCCAAGTCTTCGGATCCCTGTTGTATCCACGAATGTGGAGGGTAGCATAGAATTGAAGCAGAAGTTCTTCATTCCAGTGTTCCTTTGCAGTCACAGAATTAAGCAGACCCGCATCACGGAAGCAGTCAAGGGCTTCTTCAAGGCATGGCAGTCCAGCAATGGTTTCACAGTCAAGATGCATTTGAGGGAAGATGCGTCCCTGATTGTACAAGACGCATGAATAACAGCTTCGCTACTGATAACTCCAGAATCGGTCCGAAGAGATTCTTGGCCTTGTGTAGGGGTTCTTGGCACTGTTGAAGAATGTGTTGTGTGCCTTGAATGCATTCAGATTAAATGATCCTGGTGAAGTTGCAGTACCTGGAAACCATGGTAGCCTTGGCTTTGGCTTCTGGACCTGAGGCTTGTGCTCCACATGATAGGCAAACTAAGGTCCGGGAGCAGGCGGAGGAACCAGGATTGACCAGCGGACGGTAACAAGCTGTCCACGATCATATGCTTGCTCGATGGTGTGTGGCTTTGGAGGAGGTACAGGAGCAGAGGCATTGGCTTCAGGCAGCGGATTTGCTTCTGGTGCTGCATTGGCTTCAGGTGCAGCGTCATCTGGCACCACATTAGCTTCAGGCGCCACATTAGCTTCAGCCATGACAACATCATTGGCTTCAGTGTTGATGTTGCTGGCCGCCTCAGTGTTGGTAACCTCCACTCAGGAGCTGGAGGGTCAGACATGTTCTCCTTGAGAACAACTTCAGGGTTGGACGGGGGTGTAGCAACTCTTTCTTCATCACATGGTTCTTCTTCTTCATAGGCTGATGCAGCCGAAATACCTTCAGCCGCTTTGGCTTTAGATTCAGGAATGTTCATAGTAGGAGAGGCTTCAGAAAAGACTTCACGTGAGACGGATTGGCGCTCTTCTCCTTTGGGAACACTTGACAATGTGACATGTGGCCTAGGTCCTTTGCGAAGCCTGCGAAATGATGGCGACGCCTGTGGAGATGGAGTTGGTTGGGCCTCAAAGTCTTCACTGTCAATCATCGGAGTGTTGACCTGTGGTGGGGGAGTGACTGGTGTTTCTTCAGCACGAGGGGATTCTTGAGGGTGATCAGCCCATGAGTCATCCTGAGCAATGGGCGTCAATGGACGACCAATGCTGTTTGTGAGAACAGGCGATGATACCAAATTGTGCTCGATCTGAGGAAGGACTTCATCATCTTAAACATTGTCGTGAGGACCAATGTCTTCAGCTGTGGTGGGGTCAACAGCTGGATTCTCTTCAGCTTCAGGAGCCTCTGTGAAAGCAGGCTCATGAACTACCAAACGACGTTCTCGATGTGCTGAGGAAGGGCGAGCAACATAAATTGGCTCGAAAACAAGAGGCTTTGTGGAAGCATCCCGGTCTCTCTTCTTTGTTTTTCTTTTCTTGGTTGGGGGAGCATCATCAGTGGTGGCTTTGGTCTTGCGCTTTCTGGCTTCGGCTTCAGCTGCTCTAGTTTTCTTGAATTCTGAAGCCACTGTGGGGACCTTAGGCTTCGAGCCTTTCATACTGGCTGGGAAGACAATGCGAGGTTCTTCCTACCTTGATGCTTCTGGTTCAGCCACAGCTAGCTTCTTCTTCTTCTTGGCAGCCATTCTGGGGTCGATGCCTGGTCGCCCCAAAGCCTTGCGCTTTTCAGCTTCATTGTAGCCTTGAACACATTTGGTAGAAGATTCTTCATGCGGTCACGAGAACCTTTTGCTTCTTCTCGTTTCTTGTGGAATGCCTCCATGAGCTCATGCATCATGACCTTGAAGTTCTGAATGTCTTCAACATTGAGCTTGGCCATGTGCTTCTTGAACTGAGCCTTTTCATAATCGATCTTATGCTTCAGCTCAACAATTTTCTGAGCAAGAGCCAGCTCAGGAGCAATGGCTCCGTGGAAGGAGACACTGAGGCCCATTGGAAGCTGAAGATCATCAAAACTGACATCTACGCTGTCAAACCACTCATCAATAAACTTGTACCGGATCTCCACATCAAAGAGAGGAAGATCATTGAAGATTTCCGCCACTTGCTTGCTCTTTATCAATTGCTCTAGAGCGTCATCGCCAAGATCGCCGTCGTTGGACAGATTAATGGCGTCATTCTCATTTCTCAAAACAGCAGCAGGAGTCAGTGCTTGACTAGTGGGTTGCATGGGCTTTTTCAACTTGTCAGACTTGAAGATGCATGAGAGATCTTTAGACTGCACACTGACTTCAGGAGGTGCAGTGGCTAGAGGCTTCGCCCGCGAGACCTTTGGGCAGAAGAGGGCTTTGAAGCCTTTGGTTTCTTTGGCTTCACGAGCTTCGGTGGTGCAGGTGCTTCATCAGAATCAGTGTCATCTGCAGAGTGGTCCACGGCTGCCCCTTGAACCTGAGTGTGAGTGATGAGACCTTCTAAGTTGTAGAAGGGCCCAATAAGATTGGGTTCAGCTTCGCGTGTGCCGTCAGCTCATGGTGCAGAGGGGCCTGGGTTGAAGTCTAATCCCAAAGACTTTTTGTTTTCCTTGGCCGAGTTCTTTGCAGCCTGATAGTTGCGCTTGAACAGATTATCTTCATGACACCATAACAAAGAGGATGGGTCGGCATTAGCAGGATGAGGTCCACGAATCATGCAGGGGTAGAAGCCTTGAGCAATAGCTTCGGACTTCGACTTGGGCTGAAGACCTTTGTATATTATATCTCCCCAGGGGCCCTTTAAGGCATTCTTCTCAGCATACTCCTTGGTGACGAATCTGTTGGGGAACGTAGTAATTTCAAAAAATTTCCTACGCACACGCAAGATCATGGTGATGCATAGCAACGAGAGGGGAGAGTGTGATCTACGTACCCTTGTAGACCGACAGCGGAAGCGTTAGCACAACGCGGTTGATGTAGTCGTACGTCTTCACGGCCCGACCAATCAAGCACCAAAACTACGACACCTCCGAGTTCTAGCACACGTTCAGCTCGATGACGATCCCCGGACTCCGATCCAGCAAAGTGTTGGGGAAGAGTTCCGTTAGCACGACGGCGTGGTGACGATCTTGATGTACTACTGTCGCAGGGCTTCGCCTAAGCACCGCTACAATATTATCGAGGACTATGGTGGCAGGGGGCGCCGCACACGGCTAAGAATATGATCACGTGGATCAACTTGTGTGTCTATGGGGTGCCCCCTGCCCCCGTATATAAAGGAGTGGAGGAGGGGAGGGCCGGCCCTCTCTATGGCGCGCCTAGGGGAGTCCTACTCCCACCGGGAGTAGGATTCCCCTTTCCTAGTCCAACTAGGAGTCCTTCCATGTAGTAGGAGTAGGAAACAAGGAAGGGGCGCAGCCTCTCCCCCTAGTCCAATTCGGACTAGGCCTTGGGGGGCGCGCGGCCTGCCCTAGGCAGCCCCTCTCTCTTTCCCGTATGGCCCAATAATGCCCAATACTACTCCCGGCGAATTCCCGTAACTCTCCGGTACTCCCAAAAATACTCGAATCACTCGGAACCTTTCCGATGTCCGAATATAGTCATCCAATATATCGATTTTTACGTCTCGACCATTTAGAGACTCCTCGTCATGTCCCCGATCTCATCCGGGACTCTGAACTCCTTTGGTACATCAAAACTCATAAACTCATAATATAACTGTCATCGAAACCTTAAGCGTGCGGACCCTACGGGTTCGAGAACAATATAGACATGACCGAGACACGTCTCCGGTCAATAACCAATAGCGGAACCTGGATGCTCATATTGGCTCCCACATATTCTACGAATATCTTTATCGGTCAACCGCATAACAACATACGTTGTTCCCTTTGTCATCGGTATGTTACTTGCCCGAGATTCGATCGTCGGTATCCCATACCTAGTTTAATCTCGTTACCGGCAAGTCTCTTTACTCGTTCCGTAATACATCATCTCACAACTAACTCATTAGTTGCAATGCTTGCAAGGCTTATGTGATGTGTATTAACGAGGGGGCCCAGAGATACCTCTCCGACAATCGGAGTGACAAATCCTAATCTCGAAATACGCCAACCCAACATGTACCTTTGGAGACACCTGTAGAGCACCTTTATAATCACCCATTTACGTTGTGACGTTTGGTAGCACACAAAGTGTTCCTCCGGCAAACGGGAGTTGCATAATCTCATAGTCATAGGAACATGTATAAGTCATGAAGAAAGCAATAGCAACATACTAAACGATCGGGTGCTAAGCTAATGGAATGGGTCATGTCAATCACATCATTCTCCTAATGATGTGATTCCGTTAATCAAATAACAACTCTTTTGTTTATGGTTAGGAAACATAACCATCTTCGATTAACGAGCTAGTCAAGTAGAGGCATACTAGTGACACTTTGTTTGTCATTGTATTCACACAAGTATTATGTTTCCGGTTAATACAATTCTAGCATGAATAATAAACATTTATCATGATATAAGGAAATAAATAATAACTTTATTATTGCCTCTAGGGCATATTTCTTTCAGTCTCCCACTTGCACTAGAGTCAATAATCTAGTTCACATCGCCATGTGATTTAATAGCAATAGTTCACATCACCATGTGATTAACACCCATAGTTCACATCGATATGTGATCAACTCCCAAAGGGTTTACTAGAGTCAGTAATCTAGTTCACATCGCTATGTGATTAACACCCTGAAAGTGCAACTATCCCTAGGTGGTTTTGGTAATTCATAACAACATATAGCTCATTGAGCTAATGCTATTCCAAGATGATTATTTCAGGAAAGCTCAATGATTGGCATGGCATGGATGTGAAAGTGGAACCCTCAAAATGCTAAGGACAAAGGATTGGCTCAAGCTCAAAAGCTCAAGACTCTTCATTTTATATTTTAGTGATCCAAGATCACATTGAGTCTTTAGGAAAAGCCAATACTATTAAGGAGGGATGAGGTGTTGCTTAATGAGCCTCTTGCTTCATGTGCTTAGTGATATGCTCCAAAACCCTCAACTACTTTCCCATATCCACATATGACCTAAACCCTAAGCCAAACTCGGTCCTACCGATTCTTCCTATCCGGCGCCACCGAGTTTCACTTGTCATTAGCCACTGCCAAACCCTATCAATTCGGTCCTACCGATAGGGATCTCGGTCTCACCGAGATGGGGTTGCAAACTCTCTGTTTCCCTTTCGTAACTTTTCGGTCTCACCGAAAGAGCGAATCGGTCCCACCGAGATTGCAATGTAAACTCAGTTTTTCCCCTTTGTAACTTTTCTGTCTCACCGAGTTCCACTCGGTCCCACCGAAAGAGCAAATCGGTCCCACCGAGTTTGCCTGACCAACTCTCTGGTTAGCTAATTACCAAATTCGGTCTCACCGAGTTTGTGTAATCGGTCTCACCGAGATTATGTTATGCCCAAACCCTAACCATGTCGGTCCTACCGAGTTGCATGTCAGTCCCACCGAAAATCACTAACGGTCACTAGGTTTACATTTTCGGTCCGACCGAGTTTATTGATTCGGTCCCACCGAGATTGGAAAACCGTGTAACGGTTGGATTTTGTGTGGAGGCTATATATACCCCTCCACCTCCTTCTCATTCGATGAGAGAGCTATCATAACACACACATCATTCCAACTCTTATGTTCTGAGAGAGAACCACCTACTCATGTGTTGAGACCAAGACACTCCATTCCTACCATATGAATCTTGATCTCTAGCCTTCCCAAGTTGCTTTCCACTCAAATCTTCTTTCCACCAAATCCAAATCCTATGAGAGTGAGTGTTGGGGAGACTATCATTTGAAGCACAAGAGCAAGGAGTTCATTACCTACACACCATTTTTTACTTCTTGGAGAGTGGTGTCTCCTAGATTGGCTAGGTGTCACTTGGGAGCCTCCGACAAGATTGTGGAGTTGAACCAAGGAGTTTGTAAGGGCAAGGAGATCGCCTACTTCGTGAAGATCTACCGCTAGTGAGGCAAGTCCTGTGTGGGCGTTGACCATGGTGGGATAGACCAGGTTGCTTCTTCGTGGACCCTTTGTGGGTGGTTGCTTCTTCATGGACCCTTCGTCTGTGGAGCCCTGTGTGGACTCGCGCAACCGTTGCCCTTGGGTGGAGCCCTGTGTGGAATCGCGCAACCGTTACCCTTCGTGGGTTGAAGTCTCCATCAACGTGGATGTAGGATAGCACCACCTATCCGAACCACGGGAAAAACATCCGTGTCTCCAATAGCGTTTGAATTCTCCAAACCCTTCCCTTTACATTCTTGCAAGTTGCATGCTTTACTTTCCGCTGCCTATATACACTTTGCATGCTTGCTTGAATCATGTGATGATTGCTTGACTTGTCCTAAATTAGCTAAAATCTGCCAAGAACTAAAATTGGGAAAAGGTTAAGTTTTTATTTGGTCAAGTAGTCTAATCACCCCCCTCTAGACATACTTTCGATCCTACAAGTGGTATCAGAGCTTTGGTCTCCATTTTCTTGATCTCCATAGCTTTTGGTGGTCATAGCCTTGGTTTCACAACGTAGGAGAGTATGGCATCTAGCGAGGGAAATTATCACCGTAGAGGTCCTTACTTTGATGGTACTAATTTTGCTAGTTGGAAGCATAAAATGAAAATGCATATTCTTGGACATAACCCCACCGTTTGGGCTATTGTGTGTGTTGGTTTGCAAGGTGACTTCTTTGATGGGAGAGAACCAAACCGTGAAGCTACCGCGGATGAGTTGAAGATGTTGCAATACAGTGCTCAAGCTTGTGATATTCTCTTCAACGGATTGTGCCCCGAAGAATTCAACAAAATCAGCCGCCTTGAGAATGCAAAGGAAATTTGGGACACTTTGATTGATATGCACGAAGGTACCGACTCCGTCAAGGAATCCAAGTTGGATGTGCTCCAAAGCCAACTTGACAAGTTCAAGATGAAGGATGGTGAAGGTGTCGCTGAAATGTACTCTAGGCTTGCTCTCATCACAAATGATATTGCCGGCTTAGGAAGTGAAGAGATGACCGATAAATTCATCATCAAGAAGATTCTAAGAGCCTTGGATGGAAAATATGATACCGTGTGCACATTGATCCAAATGATGCCAAATTACAAAGATCTCAAGCCAACGGAGGTGATTGGAAGAATTGTTGCTCATGAGATGTCACTTAAGGATAAAGAGGAACTTCACAACAAATCAAGTGGTGCCTATAAAGCCTCATGTGAAGCCCCTACATCATCAAGTGAGAAACAAGACTTCAATGAAGAATTGAGCTTAATGGTGAAGAACTTCAACAAGTTTTACAAGAGTAGAAGCAAAGATAGAAGCTCCAAGTCAAGGTCCTACAATGACAAAAGATCTTCTAGTCGAGAGCGAAACTGTTACAATTGTGGAAGACCCGGACACTATTCCAATGAGTGTACGGCTCCCTACAAGAGAAGAGAAGATTCTCCAAAAAGAAAAAGCAAAGGATCACCACCAAGAGAGAGAAGGAGTAGAGATGATCGTTATGAACAAAGATACTCACGGAGAAGCAAGGATTCGGAAAGGAAGGAAAAATCATCAAGGAGCTACACAAAATGAAGACATAAAGCTCATGTTGGTGAATGGGTATCCGGCTCCGACTCCGACAGCCACTCAGAGAGAAGTTATCACTCTGACTCCGAAGATACTCAAGATGAAGGTGTTGCCGGTCTAGCACTTGTGTCAACCAACTCCTACGACATATTTGATTCACCAAATGAAGGAATTGGAAGATGCTTCATGGCCAAAGGTCCTAAGGTAACACACCCCGAGTATGTTGATTTCAATAGTGATGAAGATGACTTGTTAGGTGATGATTTGCTTGGTGACAACTCTAGTGATGAATACTATGATGAAATATCAATTAAACATGCTAATCAAGATAAAACGAATGACAATGATAAGGAGAAGATTGAGGCTCTAACTAAAGAACTAAAAACTCTTAAGTTAGCTCATGACACTATCTTCGAAGATCATCGAGAACTTTTAAGAGCTCATGAGAAATTACGCTTTGAAAATCTCAATCTTGAGCAAGAGCATGAGTTCTTAAAGGCAATCAATGATGATCTACGCAAGAAAAGTTCTTCTTACATTGCCAAGCGTTTACTCTTATCCACTTACATGCCTCAAGTCAAGTCTAGTAACAAGAAAGATTCTTCCTCTAGCAGTAACAATGATCATGTTAAATCCAATATTGTTGCTTCTAGTAGCTCTCTTGATTCCACTAATGATTCTCTTAGCCAAGTTACACTTGAGCAAGAAAATAGTTTATTGAAGGGAATTATAGAGAAAGGAGTGTACAAAAGCCTTGCCGGGAGTAAGCAATTCGAGGAAATTGTGCGTAAGCAAGGAATGCACCGGAAGAATCAAGGTGTTGGTTTTGAGCGAAAGTTCAATGCCAATGGAGTTGAGTGGGAAGAAGATCAATACCCCAAGACAAAGTTTGTCTCTCAACAAGAGAAGTATACTTCTTTCAAGGGGACACAAGCTCAAGATGATCTTCCACCACAAGACTACAAGCAAAAAGGCAAGGACAAGCTTCAAGAGGAAATTGATGCATTTGAAGAAGCTCCTAAGACCTTAGTCAAGTGGATTCCCAAGACTACTTCAAGTTCCACTTCATCAAGTACGACTACAACTCCAAGGATTCCCATCAAGATGATGTGGATCCAAAAGAAGAAGAACTAGAGAGTTCTTGAGGGTGACTCCGCCAACATACTTCACTCTTATCATTTTGGCAAGAACAAGTGCAATCAACTTCCACATCTTGCACTAGTTCAAGGAGTCACAAACCCTCTTGTTGGTAAGACAAGGGACAAGGTAACCTAAAAGTTTTCATGGACATCATCTTTTGTGTGCATCACTCTATGTCTATGGATATCCTTGTTTGTTCCTTGTGGGACTAACCCATGTAGGTATTGAAAGTGCAATTCACTCAAATGGATAGCCCCAAGAGATCTACATCAACATTGAGCATCCACATCTTCAATATCTACATGAAGTCATCATCGACAAAACCCAAGGTTAGTTCATCCCTCTTAGGGGGGATATCACATCTAGGGGGAGCTTTACTCTAAGACTTGAGCTAAAGCAACTCTAAAGATGTGAACACAACAATGCTTTATGTAAAAGTGGTAACCCCACTTGAGCTTAAACGATGAGTATGACCTATGATCAAGTGATCTCACTTGACTCCTAAGTCAATATACTCATATATAGATGACCTAGTCATCGCAAATTGCTTGATAGATGCTAGAATTGGTTGTGCATGCCTTGTCACATATTTCATTTGCCATCTTATTGTGTGAGCAATGCTGATTGCATATTTTACTCATTCGAGGACATCCACTTGTTTTTTTGATTGTTCGGCTTTATTTCTTTTTGCCAAGTGGATGGACAAGAATGCCTAAGAACCTCCTCTAGCTATCTATGCTTTTCTCGTCTCAAACTCTATTCATGCTGCATCACAAAATTTGATCAAGTCAGATTCAAACCACTCTGTGTGAGGAGCGCTCGGAGTCCCCGATTCGTCATAGACTTAAACTTCCAAAACCTCTTTATGATTCTCGGTCTGACCGATACTCTACTTTCGGTCCTACCGAGATCATTAAGTTGATCTAGGTTTTCGATCTCGGTGCAACCGATTTGAACATTTCGGTCACACCGAGTTTTAGTAACTGCACGCAGTTATGAATCTCGGTGCCACCGAGTCGTTCCACTCGGTGACACCGACAGGGTCGGGCTATATATAGTCACAGGAAAAATTTGGAAATTTCTCCGAACCCCTTCGCCCGCACGATAACCTGCTCTGCCCTCATGGTCTTCTCGCCGCCAGCCGCCTCCAGTCGCTGGTCTCCATCGCCGTCAACGGGAATTCTGCCCCGCCGTTGCCGCCGTAGCAAGTCCCCGCCGAACTAGGGTATGGACTTGATCTTTGTGCTATTCCTCAATCTGATTCCTAGCACATTGTGATCATTTGTTTCTAGCCACGTTTGATAAACTTCTATCCAGTCAAAACGCTCATAGATTAGGTTTGATTCGAAAATTCTAGGTTTAGGTTTCCGCCGAAACTATCTCGGACCCACCGAGTTGAAAAACTCGGTCCCACCGATTTGGCCTATGCCATTGCACAAGTGAGACTCGGTCTGACCGAGAATTACTTATCGGTGTGACCGATTTTTGAACTCAGTGAAACCCTAGCAATCTCGGTGCCACCGAACTGTGACTCAGTCCTACCGAGTTCACTAGTTTAGGTTCCAAAACTGCTTCGGTATCACCGAGTTTGAAAATCGGTAGATCCGAGATGATTTCAGTGGGAAACTAAAACTAAGTTTTTGGATCATTCTTTTTGCAAAAATCTCTGCATTTTGTGATGCTCATCCATTCTATCTCATCTATAATCTATTCACAGGGTCAGTAGTCAGTTTGCAGCATGTCAGACCAGAGTGATAGCCAGAATCTGTCAGAACAACAAGTGGTGATGAGTGAGGGCACTAGTCCCTCCAGTTCATCTGATGAAGGCAGCAGGAGCACTCCTAGTAACTTGCCAAAGGCTACCACGAGACAAAGGAAGAAGAGGACTTCAGATTCTGAAGATGAGGACTATGTGGCAGAGGAAGAGGCCACTTCCAAGAGAGTTGAGCCAGCTCAAGGCACTAAGCCAGGCCTGAAAATCAAAAGGCCAGCAGGCAGGCAGCCCATGTCAAAGGCAAGAGCCTCAACTGAGAAGCCCACTCCCCAAGAGCCAGTTGCAGCTGAGGGCAAGAAAAGAAAGGAAAGGGTGAAGAAGACTGTGGCTAGGGTGCTTGGCAAAGCTTCCATCATGGAAGAGGAAGAAGAAGAAGAGGCAGCTGCACCAGCGCCCAAGGCACCCAAGCTTATGGGAGATGCCATAAAATCAGGGGGAGCTGCTTCCAAGGCCAAGTCAGCTCCAAAGCCAAAGCCCAAGAGGAACACAAGAAGCATCCCTGCAGCTGAGAAGAACAAGGCCCCAGTGCCTGAGACTGTTGCTGAAGAAGAAGAGGAAAATGTCCTGAGAAAGCTAAAGCCCAAGACCCCAGACCACAACGATGCTCATCCTGTGGCTGAGGACATGAAGCTCAGGAGAGATTCAGGGCTGAGGAAATGGAGAGAAGCAGACCCATATGCTTCAAGGAGAAGGACTGCCGTGGACTACAGGTTTCACACCAAGGAGCAGCAGGATTTCTATGAGACTGTGCTGCTAGATAAGAAGCCCATTATCTATGATATGCGTTGGGTTGATTGGACATACATCAAGGACAATGAGGAGCACTATCCTGGAGTGCAAGACAGCTTCATAGCTTGTGGAGTGGCTGACTTTGTTGGGCAGAAGCTCACAAAGTGGAACGAGGAACTCATCATGCAGTTCTACTCCACAGCTCACTTTTATCCAGATGGGAGGATCACATGGATGTCTGAGGGTACAAGGTACCAATCCACAGTTGCTGAGTGGGCACAGATCATTAATGCCCTAGAGGAGCAAGATGAAGACTTGGATATCTATGCCAAGAAGAAGATGGACCACAACTCCATGTCCAATATGTACAAGGAAAATTCCCAATGAAGCTCTTGACACCTTCAAGTTTGGCTCTGTGCATTACCTTCTGTCAGGACTCCCGATGATCAATTGGATACTAAGGCACACCTTACTGCCCAAGTCTGGAGATCACAAGATGATCAGAGGCCATGCTATCAACTTGCTACATGTGTTTGATGTGCCTCAGAAGTTCAAGGTGATGAGCCTCATAGTGGAAACGATCAAGAGGACTGCAGCAGATCAGAAGAGGAGTTGCGGATATGCCCCTCAGATTTAGGAGCTCATCAACTCCAAGATGGGCACGGGCATATATCTATTGGATAAGGAACATTTGCCCATCCGTCCAGATTTTGAGGATAACCAAGTGGTCATGACTGAGAACGAGCCATCATCTGCCCAAGCATTTGCAAAGAAGGAGAAGGCGAGGAAGGAGAAAGCTGCCAAGATGCCTACTCAAGAGGAGGCATCTGAATACTTCTTGAAGACCAAACAAGAGCAGCTTGGTTACTTGATTGCATCCACGCTGAGGACTGAGCAAAGTTTGGCCACCCTCACTCAGAATCAGCAGAGCCTAGAGAGAATCATGGAACAGAAGTTCTATGACTTGGATGTCAAGGTAACGGAAGTTCAGTCTGCAGTGGAGCAGCTCCAGGAGGACATGCAGGAGAGGAGAGGCAGGACCACTACTCATGCCTTTTCCAGAGTGCCAAGAGGCCCGAGGTCATCTGCCGTGCCAGTTGCTGACACAAGAGCCACCACTTCAGCACCAGCTACAGCCTCAGCTCCAGCATCTACTTCAGCTCCAACTCTAGCGACTACTTCAGCATCTACCGAAGCCTTCGTCCTTGGAGTGATCTGGACTCCACCACCACCTGAAGATCAAGCCTGAGCGTCGATCTAGTGCTATGCATTTTCTAGGAACTTTTTGGTAACTTGTTGCCAAAGGGGGAGAAGATGTATAGATCATATAGGCTTCGAGAGAGAGAGTGTTGCTTTTCTCTCTTGCTTTATTTGGTGGTTTTTCGAACTTTTGTGTGCTTTTGAGTGCTTGATACTACGTCATTATTTGTGAGACATTGATGATCATGTGTTTGATCATAAGCTACACTTAATGCTTGCTTAATGCTATTATCCTATCTAACTTGTGTGATCATTCATTATTCTTGGTGATGAGTGCATGTATTTCATTCTTATCATTCTGAGCGCTCCACCAAGATGTATGTGAGATGGAAGAGTAACCCATGACTCTAACTCTTTGTGCATTTGCAGTCCAAAGCAAATTTTAAATATTCACAAATTTAGGGGGAGCTCTTACTTATCACATACTTCTCAAAGCGACGATATATTTCATGATTATTATCTTTTGTCGAAGCTTTGATCTATATGTTGTCATCAATTACCAAAAAGGGGGAGATTGAAAGTGCAACTATCCCTAGGTGGTTTTGGTAATTCATAACAACATATAGCTCATTGAGCTAATGCTATTCCAAGATGATTATTTCAGGAAAGCTCAATGATTGGCATGGCATGGATGTGAAAGTGGAACCCTCAAAATGCTAAGGACAAAGGATTGGATCAAGCTCAAAAGCTCAAGACTCTTCATTTTATATTTTAGTGATCCAAGATCACATTGAGTCTTCAGGAAAAGCCAATACTATTAAGGAGGGATGAGGTGTTGCTTAATGAGCCTCTTGCTTCATGTGCTTAGTGATATGCTCCAAAACCCTCAACTACTTTCCCATATCCACATATGACCTAAACCCTAAGCCAAACTCGGTCCTACCGATTCTTCCTATCCGGCGCCACGGAGTTTCACTTGTCATTAGCCACTGCCAAACCCTAGCAATTCGGTCCTACCGATAGGGATCTCGGTCTCACCGAGATGGGGTTGCAAACTCTCTGTTTCCCTTTCGTAACTTTTCGGTCTCACCGAAAGAGCGAATCGGTCCCACCGAGATTGCAATGTAAACTCAGTATTTCCCCTTTGTAACTTTTCGGTCTCACCGAGTTCCACTCGGTCCCACCGAAAGAGCAAATCGGTCCCACCGAGTTTGCCTGACCAACTCTCTGGTTAGCTAATTACCAAATTCGGTCTCACCGAGTTTGTGTAATCGGTCTCACCGAGATTACGTTATGCCCAAACCCTAACCATATCGGTCCTACTGAGTTGCATGTTAGTCCCACCGAAAATCACTAATGGTCACTAGGTTTACATTTTCGTCCGACTGAGTTTATTGATTCGGTCCCACCGAGATTGGAAAACTGTGTAACGGTTGGATTTTGTGTGGAGGCTATATATACCCATCCACCTCCTTCTCATTCGATGAGAGAGCTATCAAAACACACACATCATTCCAACTCTTATGTTCTGAGAGAGAACCACCTACTCATGTGTTGAGACCAAGACACTCCATTCCTACCATATGAATCTTGATCTCTAGCCTTCCCAAGTTGCTTTCCACTCAAATCTTCTTTCCACCAAATCCAAATCCTATGAGAGTGAGTGTTGGGGAGACTATCATTTGAAGCACAAGAGCAAGGAGTTCATTACCTACACACCATTTTTTACTTCTTGGAGAGTGGTGTCTCCTAGATTGGCTAGGTGTCACTTGGGAGCCTCCAACAAGATTGTGGAGTTGAACCAAGGAGTTTTTATGGGCAAGGAGATCGCCTACTTCGTGAAGATCTACCGCTAGTGAGGCAAGTCCTGTGTGGGCGTTGGCCATGGTGGGATAGACAAGGTTGCTTCTTCGTGGACCCTTTGTGGGTGGTTGCTTCTTCGTGGACCCTTTGTGGGTGGTTGCTTCTTCGTGGACCCTTCGTGGGTGGATCCCTGTGTGGACTCGCGCAACCGTTGCCCTTGGGTGGAGCCCTGTGTGGACTCACGCAACCGTTACCCTTCGTGGGTTGAAGTCTCCATCAACGTGGATGTAGGATAGCACCACCTATCCGAACCACGGGAAAAACATCCGTGTCTCCAATAGCATTTGAATTCTCCAAATCCTTCCCTTTACATTCTTGCAAGTTGCATGCTTTACTATCCGCTGCCTATATACTCTTTGCATGCTTGCTTGAATCATGTGATGATTGCTTGACTTGTCCTAAATTAGCTAAAATCTGCCAAGAACTAAAATTGGGAAAAGGTTAAGTTTTTATTTGGTCAAGTAGTCTAATCACTCCCCCTCTAGACATACTTTCGATCCTACACACCCAAAGAGTACCAAGGTGTGATCATGTTTTGCTTGTGAGATAATTTTAGTCAATGGGTCTGTCACATTCAGATCCGTAAGTATTTTGCGAATTTCTATGTCAACAATGCTCTGCACGGAGCTACTCTAGCTTATTGCTCCCACTTTCAATATGTATCTAGATCGAGACTTAGAGTCATCCAGATCTGTGTCAAAACTTGCATCGACGTAACTTTTTACGACGAACCTTTTTGTCACCTCCATAATTGAGAAATATTTCCTTATTCCACTAAGGATAATTTTGACTGCTGTCCAGTGATCTACTCTTAGATCACTATTGTACTCCCTTGCTTAACACAGTGTAGGGTATACAATAGATCTGGTACACAGCATGGCATACTTTATAGAACCTATGGCTGAGGCATAGGGAATGACTTTCATTCTATTTCTATCTTCTGCCGTGGTCGGGCTTTGAGTCTTACTCAATTTCACACCTTGCAACACAGGCAAGAACTCTTTCTTTGACTGTTCCATTTTGAACTACTTCAAAATCTTGTCAAGGTATGTACTCATTGAAAAAACTTATCAAGCGTCTTGATCTATCTCTATAGATCTTGATGCTCAATATGTAAGCAGCTTTACCGAGGTCTTTCTTTGAAAAATTCCTTTCAAACACTCCTTTATGCTTTGCAGAATAATTCTACATTATTTCCGATCAACAATATGTCATTCACATATACTTATCAGAAATGTTGTAGTGCTCCCACTCACTTTCTTGTAAATACAGGCTTCATCGCAAGTCTGTATAAAACTATATGCTTTGATCAACTTATCAAAGCGTATATTCCAACTCCGAGATGCTTGCACCAGTCCATAGATGGATCGCTGGAGCTTGCATATTTTGTTAGCACCTTTAGGATTGACAAACCCTTCTGGTTGTATCATATACAACTCTTCTTTAATAAATCTATTAAGGAATGCAGTTTTGTTTATCCATTTGCTAGATTTCATAAAATGCGGCAATTGCTAACATGATTCGGACAGACTTAAGCATAGATACGAGTGAGAAACTCTCATCGTAGTCAACACCTTGAACTTGTCAAAAACCTTTTGCGACAATTCTAGCTTTGTAGATAGTAACACTACTATCAGCGTCCGTCTTCCTCTTGAAGATCCATTTATTCTCAATTGCTTGCCGATCATCGGGCAAGTCAACCAAAGTCCATACTTTGTTCTCATACATGGATCCCATCTCAGATTTCATGGCCTCAAGCCATTTTGCGGAATCTGGGCTCACCATCGCTTCTTCATAGTTTGTAGGTTTGTCATGGTCAAGTAGCATGACCTCCAGAACAGGATTACCGTACCACTCTGGTGCGGATCTCACTCTGGTTTACCTACGAGATTCGGTAGTAACTTGATCTGAAGTTACATGATCATCATCATTAGCTTCCTCACTAATTGGTGTAGTAGCCACAGGAACAGATTTCTGTGATGAACTACTTTCCACTAAGGGAGAAGGTACAATTACCTTATCAAGTTCTACTTTCCTCCCACTCACTTCTTTCGAGAGAAACTCCTTCTCTGGAAAGGATCCATTCTAAGCAACGAATATCTTGCCTTCGGATCTATGATAGAAGGTGTACCCAACATTTTCTTTTGGGTATCCTATGAAGACGCACTTCTCCGATTTGAGTTTGAGCTTATCAGGATGAAACCTTTTCATATAAGCATCGCAACCCCAAACTTTAAGAAACGACAACTTTGGTTTCTTGCCAAACCATAGTTCATACGGTGTCGTCTCAACAGATTTAGATGGTGCCCTTTTAACGTGAATGCAGCTGTCTCTAATGCATAACCCCAAAATGATAGTGGTAGATCGGTAAGAGACATCATAGATCGCACCATATCTAATAAAGTACGGTTATGACGTTCGGACACACCATTATATTGTGGTGTTCCAGGTGGTGTGAGTAGTGAAACTATTTCACATTGTTTTTAACTGAAGGCCAAACTCGTAACTCAAATACTCTTCTCTACGATCAGATCGTAGAAACTTTATTTTCTTGTTACGATGATTTTTCACTTCACTCTGAAATTCTTTGAACTTTTCAAATGTTTCAGACTTATGTTTCATCAAGTAGATATACTCATATCTGCTCAAATCATCTATGAAGATCAGAAAATAATGGTACTTGTCGCGAGCCTCAATATTCATCGGACCACATACATCAGTATGTATGATTTCCAACAAATCTGTTGCTCGCTCCATTGTTCCAAAGAACAGAGTCTTAGTCATCTTGCCCATGAGGCATGGTTCGCAAGCATCAACTGATTCATAATCAAGTGATTCCAAAAGCCCATCAGCATGGAGTTTCTTCATGCGCTTTACACCAATATGACCTAAACGGTAGTACCACAAATAAGTTGCACTATCATTATTAACTTTGCATCTTTTGGTTTCTATATTATGATTATGTGTATCACTACGATCGAGATCCAACGAACTATTTTCATTGGGTGTGTAACCATATAAGGTTTTATTCATGTAAACAGAACAACAATTTATTCTCTTACTTAAATGAATAACCGTATTACAATAAACATGATCAAATCATATGCATGCTTAATGCAAACACCAAATAACACTTATTCAGGTTCAACACTAATCCCGAAAGTATAGGGAGTGTGCGATGATGATCATATCAATCTTGGAACCACTTCCAACACACATCGTCACTTCACCCTTAACTAGTCTCTGTTTATTCTGCAACTCCTGTTTTGAGTTACTAATCTTAGCAACTGAACTAGTATCAAATACTGAGGGGTTGCTATAAACACTAGTAAAGTACACATCAATAACATGTATATCAAATATACTTATGTTCACTTTGCCATCCTTCTTATCTGCCAATCACTTGGGGTAGTTCCGCTTCAAGTGACCAGTCCCTTTGCAGTAGAAACACTTAGTCTCAGGCTTAGGACCAGACTTGGGTTTCTTCACTTGAGCAGCAACTTGCTTGCTGTTCTTCTTGAAGTTCCCCTTCTTCCCTCTGCCCTTTTCTTGAAACTAGTGGTCTTGTCTACCATCAACACTTGATGTTTTTCTCGATTTCTACCTTCGTCAATTTCCGCATTACGAAGAGCTTGGGAATCGTTTCCGTTATCCCTTGCATATCATAGTTCATCATGAAGTTCTACTAACTTGGTGATGGTAACTAGAGAATTCTGTCAATCACTATCTTATCTGGAAGATTAACTCCCACTTGATTCAAGCGATTGTAGTACTCAGACAATCTGAGCATATGCTCACTAGTTGAGCGATTCTCCTCCATCTTTTAGCTATAGAACTTGTTGGAGACTTCATATCTCCCAACTCGGGTATTTGCTTGAAATATTAACTTCAACTCCTAGAACATCTCATATGCTCCATGACGTTCAAAACGTCTTTGAAGTCCCAATTCTAAGCCATTAAGCATGGTGCACTAAACTATCAAGTAGTCATCATATTGAGCTAGCCAAACGTTCATAACGTCTGCATCTGCTCCTGCAATAGGTCCGTCACCTAGCGGTGCATCAAGGACATAATTCTTCTGTGCAGCAATGAGGATAAACCTCATATCACGGATCCAATCCGCATCATTGCTACTAACATCTTTCAACACAATTTTCTCTAGGAACATATCAAAATAAACACAGGGAAACAACAACGTGAGCTATTGATCTACAACATAATTTGCAAAATACTACCAGGACTAAGTTCATGATAAATTTAAGTTCAATTAATCATATTACTTAAGAACTCCCACTTAGATAGACATCCCTCTAATCCTCTAAGTGATTACGTGATCCAAATCAACTAAACCATGTCCGATCATCACGTGAGATGGAGTAGTTTCATTGGTGAACATCACTATGTTGATCATATCTACTATATGATTCACGCTCGACCTTTCGGTCTCCGTGTTCCGAGGCCATATCTGTATATGCTTGGCTCGTCAAGTATAACCTGAGTATTCCGCGTGTGCAACTGTTTTGCACTCGTTGTATTTGAACGTAGAGCCTATCACACCCGATCATCACGTGGTGTCTCAGCACGAAGAACTTTCGCAACGGTGCATACTCAGGGAGAACACTTCTTGATAATTAGCGAGAGATCATCTTAAAATGCTACCGTCAATCAAAGCAAGATAAGATGCATAAAAGATAAACATCACATGCAATCAAAATATGTGACATGATATGGCCGTCATCATCTTGTGCCTTTGATCTCTAACTCCAAAGTATCATCATGATTTCCATCGTCACTGGCATGACACCATGATCTCCATCATCTTGATCTATATCAATGTGTCGTCACATGGTCGTCTCGCCAACTACTGCTCTTGCAACTATTGCTATCGCATAGCAATAAAGTAAAGCAATTATTTGGTGCTTGCATCTTATGCAATAAAGAGACAACCATAAGGCTTCTCCGAGTTGCCGATAACTTCAACAAAACATGATCATCTTATACAACAACTTATATCTCATCATGTCTTGACCATATCACATCACAACATGCCCTGCAAAAACAAGTTAGACGTCCTCTACTTTGTTGTTGCAAGTTTTACGTGGCTGCTACGGGCTGAGCAAGAACCGTTCTTACCTACGCAAAAAAAACCACAACGATAGTTTGTCAAGTTGGTGCTGTTTTAACCTTCGCAAGGTCTGGGCGTAGCCACACTCGGTTCAACTAAAGTTGGAGAAACTGTCACCCGCTAGCCACCTTTGTGCAAAGCACGTCGGGAGAACCGGTCTCGCGTAAGCGTACGCGTAATGTTGGTCCGGGCCGCTTCATCCAAAAATACCGCTGAACCAAAGTATGACATGCTGGTAAGCAGTATGACTTATATCGCCCACAACTCACTTGTGTTCTACTCGTGCATATAACATCAACACATAAAACCTAGGCTCGGATGCCACTGTTGGGGAACGTAGTAATTTCAAAAAATTTGCTACGCACACGCAAGATCATGGTGATGCATAGCAACGAGAGGGGAGAGTGTGATCTACGTACCCTTGTAGACCGATAGCGGAAGCGTTAGCACAACGCGGTTGATGTAGTCGTACGTCTTCACGGCCCGACCGATCAAGCACCGAAACTACGGCACCTCCGAGTTCTAGCACACGTTCAGCTCGATGACGATCCCCGGACTCCGATCCAGCAAAGTGTCGGGGAAGAGTTCCGTCAGCACGACGGCGTGGTGACGATCTTGATGTACTACTGTCGCAGGGCTTCGCCTAAGCACCGCTACAATATTATCGAGGACTATGGTGGCAGGGGGCGCCGCACACGGCTAAGAATATGATCACGTGGATCACCTTGTGTGTCTATGGGGTGCCCCCTGCCCCCGTATATAAAGGAGTGGAGGAGGGGAGGGCCGGCCCTCTCTATGGCACGCCTAGGGGAGTCCTACTCCCACCGGGAGTAGGATTCCCCTTTCCTAGTCCAACTAGGAGTCCTTCCATGTAGTAGGAGTAGGAAACAAAGAAGGGGCGCAGCCTCTCCCCCTAGTCCAATTCGGACTAGGCCTTGGGGGGGCACGTGGCCTGCCCTAGGCAGCCCCTCTCTCTTTCCCGTATGGCCCAATAAGGCCCAATACTTCTCCCGGCGAATTCCCGTAACTCTCCGGTACTCCGAAAAATACTCGAATCACTCGGAACCTTTCCGATGTCCGAATATAGTCGTCCAATATATCGATTTGTACGTCTCGACCATTTCGAGACTCCTCGTCATGTCCCCGATCTCATTCGGGACTCCGAACTCCTTTGGTACATCAAAACTCATAAACTCATAATATAACTATCATCGAAACCTTAAGCGTGCGGACCCTACGTGTTCGAGAACAATGTAGACATGACCGAGACACGTCTCCGGTCAATAACCAATAGCGGAACCTGGATGCTCATATTGGCTCCCACATATTCTACGAAGATCTTTATCGGTCAGACCGCATAACAACATACGTTGTTCCCTTTGTCATCGGTATGTTACTTGCCCGAGATTCGATCGTCGGTATCCCATACCTAGTTCAGTCTCGTTACCGGCAAGTCTCTTTACTCGTTCCGTAATACATCATCTCACAACTAACTCATTAGTTGCAATGCTTGCAAGGCTTATGTGATGTGTATTACCGAGAGGGCCCAGAGATACCTCTCCGACAATCGGAGTGACAAATCCTAATCTCGAAATACGCCAACCCAACATGTACCTTTGGAGACACTTGTAGAGCACCTTTATAATCACCCATTTACGTTGTGATGTTTGGTAGCACACAAAGTGTTCCTCCGGCAAACGAAAGTTGCATAATCTCATAGTCATAGGAACATGTATAAGTCATGAAGAAAGCAATAGCAACATACTAAACGATCGGATGCTAAGCTAATGGAATGGGTCATGTCAATCACATCATTCTCCTAATGATGTGATTCTGTTAATCAAATAACAACTCTTTTGTTTATGGTTAGGAAACATAACCATCTTCGATTAATGAGCTAGTCAAGTAGAGGCATACTAGTGACACTTTGTTTGTCTATGTATTCACACAAGTATTATGTTTCCGGTTAATACAATTCTAGCATGAATAATAAACATTTATCATGATATAAGGAAATAAATAATAACTTTATTATTGCCTCTAGGGCATATTTCCTTCAGAATATGTACTTGAACCATTCCTCTGCCCAATGTCTTCGAATCCATTGGATTCGGTTCTTGCGTTCTGCATAGGTTTCTTCTGGATCTGACTTGTATAACTCATAGAGATCCGGTGGCAGGTCCTTAGTAGTGTTTCCACGGCGTTGTCTACCGCCCTTCCTGACTGATTTTTGAGTTGTCATGAAGTTTAGACTGAAAGGCTTCAACACTGTCGAAGTCTTCCGTCTACTGGTCAGACAGGAACTCGCTTCAGGAGAATTTATGTGACGTTGTAAGAACTCTGCAAATGAATGCAGACTATGAGAACCAAGGGATTCTCCCACGGACATGTACCTGTGACAGCATTAGAGATGCGAGGGAAGGGGAAGAGGTCATATGCATTCTTAGAAGATTTTGAAGATAAATCAGTTTAGAAGACATTGACCTCATAGTGCGAAGACATTCACTCATATGTAGTGAGTTGGTTCCAGATATGTACGAACCCACAAATAAGTACAAGTGAAGAATCTAACTACTTTGTGAAGCATAAGTGAACATACTAGGCATGCTATGAGATTCAGAACAGGATAGATCCAATTTTGTAGCAACAGAAACCACTTCTGGTTGGAAAGGATGAATCTATCGGATCAAAAAGACTATAAAAAGATGTTTTATTTACCACACGAGGAACTGCTAGATGGAGTGGGAGAGGAGGCCGAGCAGTTCGATGTTCCATGCCCTAACTTGGCGACGGAGGACGCCTACGGCGATGGCGGAGAAGAAGATGTCCGCGGCCGGCGTGATGACGGCGTCGGTGTGGTCGCGGCAGCTAAGCGCTTCGTCGTCAGCGTCGTCGAGGGCTAGCGGTGGCGCTAGGGTTTGTGCGAGAATGGAAGAAGACATAATGACTAGGGTGAGGCGTGTATTTATGGGGACAGGGACGGCACAGTGTTATTACACAGGTGCCCCTGGCGGTTCACATCTGAAGGACACGTGGCAATCATGCAACACATTGGAGGTTGTTCCACGTTCCCACGCACACCTGGATTGTCGGGTGGTCGTTCCCGCTTCTCCGGGTTTCAGGTAAAAAGGATTGAGCATTTAAAACTGATTTAATGTTTGTCTCTGTATCTTCTGCTAACAAGGACGTAGGGAAGACATTCGACAGTTTCAATAGAATGCATATGATTTGGATAGATAGACTTAAGATGGGAGCATAGAAAGGTCAGGGTCCGATCACATTCACTTAGTTCAAAAGATTCACCTAGAAGACATAGCTATAAGTGAATGCTGTAGAGGACAGAAACCAAATCAGTATATTGAAGATAAACATGAAGCCATGTTAACAATGAAGACAAACGAAATGCGAAGACTTTGCAAATGCAACGCCAATAGAAATTATTCCAAACAAAAGTTTGGTGGTGGCGTGATAGAGGCAAAGGTGTCCCGATGTTTCGATGAGATGGTGGCTATCGTTTCTGTGGGAGTCGACCTTGACGATCCGACTACAAACGTGCGAGACATCGCGCCTTAGCAATCGCTAAACCAACTTTCGAGGGGTTATTGACCACGCCGGAGCACGATCAACCTGACCACGAGGGTCTGTTTCCTGCAAGCAAACGAAGAACAAGCAAGAAACTAAGATTGCAATCTAGATATTGCGAATATAGGATGAAAGCTTTATTGATCAAGGTGGGGTTCTGTGACGTCTTGGTCTGGTCGTTGGACACAAACGAAGTACGAGAAGTTGCAGCAATGGCGAACTTTTAATCTAAACAAAACTCAAAGTCTAAACGATGCCCTAAGGGCTGTATATATGGAGGAAGAGGGGGGAATTTCGTGGCCCTTGAGGGTGGGGTCCGAAACCAACCCTAACTCTTGTTTCCCCACACATACGGACTCTAAAAATAGCCTATACTTAAGTATTTCGAAATTACATGGGCCTGGCCCAATAATAAGGTGACGCAGCACCTAGAATAGCCTATGGACGAATATTATGAAGTGGCATCTTGTATATTTCGTCCAAGGCTTCATGCACTCCTTATGGTGGCTTCAAAGCCCTAAAATCATCACTTGTAACTCCGTTCTTGATCCCCTTGCGCATGCCATCAACTCCATGCGTGTTCTTGCTCCAATGTTCATCCTTCTCCAAGCTAGGCCCTTCATTTGTAAGAAAAACAAATGTATCCAATTTAGGCAACATCATATTCTCATGAACATTAGAATCATTACCAAGAAATGAAAGTACCTGGTAATTTAATTGGCGTGCGCAAGCTCTAGTAATTGGTCCAGTATATGTAACAGTAGGGGATGTGGATGTAACAATGGTATTGATGTCCTCATCATCCTCCCCTTCTTGAAATGAAGTCGTCCTCGACGGAAGCTCATCTTCCTCACCCAAATAAGGCTTCAAATCTGCAATGTTAAAAGTGGGACTAACCCCAAAATCTGCAGGTAGCTCAAGTTTATATGCATTATCATTTATTTTCTCTAACACCTTAAAAGGACCATCAGCACGTGGCATTAGCTTTGATTTGCGCAAATTAGGAAATCTATCTTTACGCAAATGTAACCAAACAAGATCTCCAGGTGCAAACACAACATGTTTTCTACCCTTATCTCCAGCAAGTTTATATTTAGCGTTCATACGCTCAATGTTTTCCTTAGTTAACTCATGCATTTGTAAAATCAATTCAGAACATTCTTTAGCATCAAAATTAACCTTCTCCAAAGATGGAAGAGGCAACAAATCAATAGGTGCACGAGGTAGGAAACCATACACAATTTCAAAAGGGCACATCTTAGTAGTAGAATGCAATGAACGATTATAAGCAAATTCAATATGAGGAAAGCATTCTTCCCACATTTTCTTATTATTCTTCAAAACAGCCCTAAGCAGAGTAGACAATGTTCTATTGACTACTTCAGTTTGTCATCAGTTTGGGGGTGACAAGTAGTACTAAAAAGTAGTTTAGTCCCCAACTTAGCCCATAAACATCTCCAAAAGTGGCTAAGAAATTTAGTATCACGATCTGAAACAATAGTATTTGGCACACCATGCAAGAGAATAATTTCACGAAAGAACAAATCAGCAACATTAACAGCATCATCGCTTTTATGACATGGTATAAAGTGTGCCATTTTCGAGAATCTATCCATGACAACAAATATGCTGTCCCTCCCCTTCTTTGTTCGAGGTAAACCTAAAACAAAGTCTATAGATATATCCTCCCAAGGAACACTAGGTACAGGCAAAGGCATATATAAACCATGAGGATTGAGTCGTGACTTAGCTTTTTGACATGTAGTGCAGCGAGCAACAAAACGCTCAACATCCCGTCTCATCTTTGGCCAAAAGAAATGTGTAGCAAGTACATCCTCCGTCTTCTTCACGCCAAAGTGTCCCATTAGTCCTCCTCCATGCGCCTCCTACAACAACAAAAGATGAACGGAGCTAGCTGGAATGCATAGCTTGTTAGAACGAAACACAAATCCATTATTAACAATGAACTTGTTCCATGTTCTACCTTCTTTACAATTCTGCAATACATCTTGAAATTCAGCATCATGCACATATTGATCTTTGATGGTCTCCAAACCAAATATTTTAAAGTCAAGTTGTGAAAGCATAGTATAACGACGAGACAATGCATCAGCAATAACATTTTCTTTACCCTTCTTGTGTTTAATGACATAAGGGAAAGTCTCAATGAATTGAACCCATTTAGCATGTCTACGGTTCAGTTTTGCTTGACTTTTAATGTGTTTCAAAGATTCATGATCAGAATGTATAACAAATTCTTTGGGCCATAAATAATGTTGCCATGTTTCTAAAGTCCGAACAAGAGCATATAATTCTTTATCATAAGTAGAATAGTTCAGACTAGGCCCACTCAATTTTTCAGAAAAGTATGCAACAGGTTTGCCATCTTGTAATAACAAACCTCCTAATCCAATTCCACTAGCATCACATTCAAGCTCAAAAGTCTTATTAAAATCAGGAAGTTGGAGTAAAGGAGAATGTGTCAACTTATCTTTCAATACCATGAAGGCTTCTTCCTGTGCAGTACCCCAAACAAAAGGCACATCCTTCTTTGTAAGCTCGTTGAGAGGTGCAGCAATGGTGCTGAAATCTCTCACAAAACGCCTATAGAAACCAGCGAGGGCAAGGAAACTCCTCACTTGTGTGACCATTTTGGGCTGCGGCCAACTCTCAATAGCTTCAATCTTGGCTTTATCAACTTCAATTCCTTGTGGAGTAACAACATAGCCAAGAAAAGATACTCGGTTAGTGCAAAAGGTGCACTTCCCAAGGTTACCAAACAAACGTGCATCACGTAGAGCGATAAAAACAGCACGTAAATGTTCCAAATGTTCTTCCAAAGATTTGCTATAAATCAGTATATCATCAAAATAGACTACCACAAATCGTCCAATGAAAGCACGTAAAATTTCGTTCATTAGTCTCATAAAAGTACTAGGCGCATTAGTTAACCCAAAAGGCACGACTAACCACTCATATAAACCAAACATAGTTTTAAATGCTGTTTTCCATTCATCTCCCAATTTCATACGAATTTGATGGTATCCACTATGCAAATAAACTTTGGAGAATATTGTAGAGCCACTCAATTCATCAAGCATATCATCAAGCCTAGGAATAGGATGACGATAACGAATAGTAATATTATTAATGCCTCTACAATCAACACACATACGCGACGTACCATCGTTTTTAGGCACTAGTATAATAGGAACAGCACAAGGACTAAGAGATTCGCGTATATAACCTTTGTCGAGTAGCTCCTGTACTTGATGCATAATCTCCTTCGTCTCCTCTGGATTGGTACGGTATGGTGCACGGTTGGGTAGCGAAGCACCGGGAATTAAGTCTATTTGATGCTCAATCCCTCGAATAGGTGGTAATCCCGGTGGCACGTCTTGTGGAAAGACGTCAGTGAACTCCTGCAAAATGTTAGTGATAGCAGGGGGCAAAGAGGAAGGCACGTCCTCGAATGAAAATAATGCCTCTTTGCACACAAAAGCATAGCAAACAGATTTGCTAAAATCTAGCTCATCAATATCATATTTGGTGGCAAGTAAACATGCACTTTTCAATTTAATTTCAGAAACAACAGTAGATGGTTTATTATTAGGCTTCATTTGGTGCTCAAATTCTTTTGCCACAATCTGATGTTCACTCTTATTTGTCTCCTGTTTTGCTTTATTAGCTCTATTAATATCATCTTTCAAAATGGAATCAGGAGTCATAGGAAGCAAAGTAATATTTTTATCGTTATGAACAAGAGTATACTGATTGTTTCTACCATGGTGTACAGAATTTTTATCAAATTGCCATGGTCTACAGAGTAATAAGGAACATGCTTGCATAGGTACCACATCACAATCAACATAATCAGCATATGTAGAGATACTAAAATGCACACGAACAATACGTGTTACCTTAACCTTGCCACTGTTGTTGAACCATTGGATGTAGTAAGGATGTGGATGTGGTCTTGTGGTGAGAGATAGCTTCTCCACCATCTCCATGCTAGCCAAGTTGTTGCAACTCCCTCCATCTATGATCACGTGAACAGAACATTCCTTCACAACTCCCTTGGTATGGAACAAATTATGCCTCTGATTTTGCTCAGCTTGTGTATCCTGCACACTCAAAACACGTTGAGCAACTAAATATTCATACCTGTCAGCATCTTCAGGAGCCATGTATTGCGTCTCATGATCAGAACTGTCTCCACCGTGTTCGTCACGTGTAATAAGAGCCAAAGTCTCCTCATCATAGTCACTAGCGAACTCATACCCACCATCCTCAGTAACAATCATCTCACGCTTAGATGGGCATTCTCTCACATAATGACCTCCACCCTTGCAACATCGACAAATAATATCATGTGTTTGCCCTGTTGATGCCATGGATGAAGAAGATCTCTTTGTAGGCCCAGAAGGTGTGCTCTTGGCAGATAGTGGTGATTGTGCCTGCTTTATTGTATCACGGTTGGAGGTGGCAGCCGACCGAGGTGCCGGTGTAGCAGAACGTGTGGAAGTAGATGATGCACGTGGTGTCCAGGATGAAGGTCGACCTGCAGAAAAGTTAGTACGCGCCAATGCCTGTCGATCCTGCACTTCACGTTCAGCTTTACAAGCAAGATGGAATAAACGAGTGATATTAGTATACTCCTTATACTCTAGAATGGTCTGAATCTCTCTATTTAATCCACCCATAAAACGTGCAAGCATAGCTTCATTCTCCTCAACAATACCACATCTAATCATGCCAGTTTGCAATTCCTGATAATATTCTTCTACAGAATTTTTTCCTTGTCTTAATCGCTGCAATTTTTTAAGTAACTCACGTTGATAATATGGTGGAACCCAACGAATACGCATAGCAGTTTTCAAAGCAGCCCAAGTAGCTGGAATAGGATATAATCTACAATGCTCAGACCACCAAACACATGCAAAACTAGTGAATGCACAAACAGCAGCAGGAACACGTCTCTCCTCGGGATATTGTAAACATGTAAATCGTTGTTCAGTTTCTAACTCCCAAGTAAGATATATATCAGGAACATATCTACCCTCAAATGGTGGAATATTCAATTTTAGTTTAGGGAGATGGTCATGATCTCGTACCTGAGGGTGAGCCCTACCATTGCCATTATTTGCATCTGGACGACCTGGTGGTTGCTGTGCTGGTGGTGGCACGTAGTTCTGATTTTAATCAACCTCATCCTCGTAATCTCCCACATAATCATCCTCCCCCACATTAGCAGTAGCAGCCACAGAAGTATCAACAACAGCACCAGCAGTTTGGCCCGGCTGAAGAGGGACACGGCTCGCTCGGCGGAGGGCTGTTTCCCGACGTGGAGGTAGTCGGTGTTGTTGCTGTTGTTGCAGAGGTGCGGTAGGAGCAGCCGGTGGTGGTGGTGGAAAACGCGAAAGCAATTCAACAAACTTGTTATCGAGCTTTGTTTCAAACGTCTCCTCCATGCCATCTATCTTCTCCATGGCCTCTTCAAATCTGTTTAGCACATCTTGCACCTGTCCATTCATCATTTGCTGAAACTTATCATGAAGCTCCTTGTTCGTCAAGTTCTCCCAGTTAGTCTCGTCGGCTTGTGATCCTGGCATGGTTAGCAGCAATAGAAACACACAAGAATATGATCCTATAGACTACTAACAAGTAGTGGTGGTGGCGGGTGTCACAAATCCATCAAGCAAATCTCAAATTCTTACCAGTTCTTACCCAGTAGCAGGCGGTGATCGGCAACCGTTGTAGTCAAGACTCTCAAAAGCTTGGATAGAGCGATTGCCAGGGAGAGTCAAACGCACGACATAGATGTATGTGGATCTGGGAAGGCTTATAGTATGGTAGCAAAAAGGGTCAGCAATAATCAATTCAGAGATGCAAAGTTGAATAAACGCTGAATGACGGTACTGTGTTGGTCCTAGGCTAGACCGTTCTAGAGACGCGAGCCTAGAACACTAACAAAATCACGGCACTGCACGTAAACAAAGGGAAAAGAACACTCTGGAAAAAAATTCGCTCTTTTTTTTGCCCTCCTTTTTTTGTGCTCCTCTTTTTTTTCCGAGACCTACGCAGGCAAGGAAACACGAATCGGAATTTAGATTGATCTCAAAAACAAACCAAATATGAGAAGAACTCGGATTGGTGGTGGATATATGGTTGTGGTATATGGCAGCGGTGGTGGTATATGGTAGCGGTGGTGGTATATGGATAGAGATTGGTGGTGGTATATGGATACAGATTGGTGGTGGTATATGGATATGGATTCAGAGCGGTGGCGGATAAGCAAAAGTGGTAGATGGGTGATGATGATGGTGCGGCGGCGGCGTGACAACTTATGACCAGAACTCGAAACCCTAAAAGACTAGACTCTAAGACCAACAACTTGACACGACGATGCAACCGCAAATTCAACAAAGCAAAAACCCTAAAAAGATTATGCAAAAGGCTCAGATTGGTTCGGATATGATGAACTAACCCTAATTTTTTTGTGTGGCTTTTTCGTGGACTGTAGGTATGAAGAACAGACTCGATCTAATCTACGAAAAACTGTAAAATCTCACCGAGCAACCTGGAAATCTGATACCACTTGATAGAGGCTAAGGTGTCCCGATGTTTCGATGAGATGGTGGCTATCGTTTTCTATGGGAGTCGACCTTGACAATCCGACTACGAACGTGCGAGACGTCGCGCCTTAGCAATCGCTAAACCAACTTCCGAGGGGTTATTGACCACGCCGGAGCACGATCAACCTGACCACGAGGGTCTGTTTCCTGCAAGCAAATGAATAACAAGCAAGAAACTGAGATTGCAATCTGGATATTGCGAATATAGGATGAAAGCTTTATTGATCAAGGTGGGGTTCTGTGACGTCTTGGTCTGGTCGTTGGACACAAACGAAGTACGAAAAGTTGCAGCTATGGCGAACTTTTAATCTAAACAAAACCCAAAGGCTAAAAGACGCCCTAAGGGCTGTATATATGGAGGAAGAGGGGGGAATTTCGTGGCCCTTGAGGGTGGGGTCCGAAACCAACCCTAACTCTTGTTTCCCCACACATACAGACTCTAAAAATAGCCTATACTTAAGTATTTCGAAATTACATGGGCCTGGCCCAATAATAAGGTGACGCAGCACCTAGAATAGCCTATGGACGAATATTATGAAGTGGCATCTTGTATATTTCGTCCAAGGCTTCATGCACTCATTATGGTGGCTTCAAAGTCCTGAAATCATCACTTGTAACTCCATTCTTGATCCCCTTGCGCATGCCATCAACTCCATGTGTGTTCTTGCTCCAATGTTCATCCTTCTCCAAGCTAGGCCCTTCATTTGTAAGCAAAACAAATGTATCCAATTTAGGCAGCATCATATTCTCATGAACATTAGAATCATTACCAAGAAACGAAAGTACCTGGTAATTTTATTGGCATGCGCGAGCTCTAGTAATTGGTCTAGTATATGTAACAGTAGGGGATGTGGATGTAACAATGGTATTGATGTCCTCATCATGGCGTTACCCGCCGTATAGGAAGTATTAGACCCAGACACGGCGCACAATTATCGTGGCGCTCCGAAGTCAAATTCCACGTTAATGTATTCACACTTAGAGTGTAAGTCTTGATTTGTTAAAGATATATGTTACTTCGTGTGTTTGCACATCTAAGTCATCAACATGCATAAGTGTTAGGATGTGTGCATGATCACAGGACATGTTAGGATTCCAAGATATTTAGCTCACACCGCAACTTGCAAAACCTTTTCTCATCCAATGGCTTTGTGAAGATATCTGCCAGTTGCTCTTCAGTGCTGACGTGAATGATATCAATATCTTCCTTCATGACATGATCTCTGAGAAAGTGATGACGGATCTGAATGTGCTTTGTCTTCGAGTGCTGAACTGGGTTGTTGGCGATCTTGATGGCGCTTTCATTGTCGCAGTAAAGTGGCACTAGCTTGAGATAAATGCCATAGTCTTTGAGTGTTTGCTTTATCCATAGAAGCTGAGCACAGCAAGATCCAGCAGCAATGTATTCAGATTCAGCAGTGTATTCCACAGTTCTGCTTCTTTGAAGACCAACACACAAGTGATCATCCCAGAAAGTGACACGTGCCTGATGTAGACTTGCGATCCACCTTGTCCAGCATAATCAGCATCCGAGAATCCAACTAGATCAAACTCTGAGCCCTTTGGATACCATAATCCTAGTGTTGGGGTGTGAGCCAAATATCAAAGAATTCGCTTCACAGCTAAGTGATGCGATTCTTTTGGTGCTGCTTGGAATCGGTCACACATGCAAACACTAAGCATGATATCTGGCGTAGATGCACATAAGTAAATCAAGGAACCAATCATTGAGCGGTATACCTTTTGATCAAACTCTTTACCATTGGCGTCAGAATCTAGATGACTCTTGGTAGGCATTGGCGTCGTATAACCTTTGCAGTCTTGCATTCCAAACTTCTTCAGGCAATCCTTGAGGTATTTCTCTTGAGATATGAAGATGTCGTTGTGTTGCTGTCGTATTTGAAGACCAAGGAAGAACTTCAGCTCATCCATCATGGACATCTGATATTGCTCTTTCATCATGTATCCAAACTCATCACTGTATTTCTGATTAGTGCAGCCGAAGATAATGTCATCCACATATATTTGGCACACAAATAGTTCACCATCATATGTCTTCGTGAAGAGCGTGGGATCCAGGGAACCAAGTTTGAAGCCTTTGGTCTTCAAGAAGTCCTTGAATGTGTCATACCAAGCACGAGGGGCTTGTTTGAGGCCATACAGTGCCTTGTTGAGCTTGTAAACCATGTTAGGATGTTTTGGATCTTCAAAGCCAGGCGGTTGTGCAACATACACTTCTTCTTCAATCTTGCCATTGAGAAAAGCACTCTTCACATCCATTTGATACAATAGGATGTTATGATGATTTGCATAGGCTAGCAGTATGCGTATGGCTTCAAGCCTAGCCACAGGAGCAAATGTTTCATCGAAGTCAATTCCTTCAACTTGAGTGTATCCTTGAGTAACGAGACGAGCCTTGTTTCTGACAACTTGACCATTCTCATCTTGCTTGTTGCGATATATCCATTTAGTGCCTATGATATTGTGTTTACGAGGATTAGGACGCTTGACCAATTCCCATGCATTATTCAGCTCAAACTGTTGAATCTCTTCTTGCATAGCTTGAATCCATTCAGGTTCCATGAAGGCTTCATCAACTTTCTTGGGTTCAGATATTGAGACGAATGCAAAGTGCCCACAGAAATTTGCTAGTTGTGTTGCCCTTGAACGAGTGAGTGGACCAGGTGCATTGATGCTATCAATTATTTTCTCAATCTGTACTTCATTTGCAACACGAGGATGAACAGGACGAAGATTTTGCTCCTGCTGATCATTGTCATCATTTGAAGGATTGTCTTCAGGCTGAGCATTGTCTTCAGGTTGATCAAGTGCAAAGATGATAAGTTCCTCTTCAGGCTGTGCTTTAGATGGTATGATTTCTCCAGTTCCCATAAGCTTGATGGATTCACTGGATGGAACTTCATCTAGCACATTTGACAGGTGCTCTCTTTGCGAGCCGTTAGTCTCATCGAACCGCACATCCACAGTTTCAACCACTTTATAGTGAAAGAGGTTGAAGACTCTGTAGGAGTGCGAATCCTTTCCGTAACCAAGCATAAAACCTTCATGTGCTTTCGGTGCAAATTTTGAAGTGTGATGTGGATCCTTGATCCAGCACCTAGCACCAAATACTCTGAAGTAACTGACATTTGGCTTCTTACCAGTGAGGAGCTCATAGGATGTTTTGTTCAGAAGCTTGTGAAGATAAACACGGTTGATAACATGGCATGCAATATCAATGGCTTCAGGCCAGAACTTTCTTGGAGTCTTGTATTCATCGAGCATCGTCCGGGCCATCTCAATGAGTGTTTTGTTCTTGCATTCCACGATGCCATTCTGCTGTGGCGTGTACGGAGCTGAGAACTCATGAGTGATGCCCAAAGTATCAAGATAAGTGTAGAGGCCGGTGTTCTTGTATTCAGTGCCATTGTCACTTCTGATGTGCTTGATCTTGACGCCATAGTTGTTCATGGCTCGATTGGCGAAGCGTCTGAAGACATCCTGCACTTCAGTCTTGTAGAGGATTATATGCACCCATGTATATCTTGAATAATCATCAACAATGACGAAGCCATAGAGACAAGCAGTAGTAGTAAGAGTTGAGTAGTGAGTGGGACCGAAGAGGTCCATGTGTAGCAGTTCGAAGGGTTGAGTCGTTGTCATGATTGTCTTCGAGGGATGCTTGACCCTCGTCATCTTTGCTGCTTCGTAGGCACCACATAAGTGATCCTTCTTGAACTTGACACCCTCGACGCCTATGACGTGCTTCTTCTTTGCAAGAGTATGCAAGTTCCTCATGCCAGCGTGCCCTAGCCTCCGATGCCAGAGCCAGCATTCTGAAGCTTTTGCAAGAAGACATACGGCGAGCTGTGGTCCTGCTGAGAAATCTACCATGTACAAATCATCTTTCCGATACCCTTCAAAGACTAGAGACTTGTCAGATTCCATTCGAACAAGGCAACGATATTTTCCAAACATCACAATCATATTCAAATGGCAAAGCATTGAGACAGACATTAAGTTGAAACCAAGGGATTCAACAAGCATCACTTTATCCATGTGCTGATCCCTTGAGATTGCAACTCTACCTAGACCCAATACCTTGCTTTTACCAGTATCAGCAAATGTGATGTGACTCTTGTCAGATGGACGTAAGGTTGAGTCCATGAGAAGACTTCGCTTGCCAGTCATGTGATTAGTACATCCACTGTCAATAATCCATTCTGAAGCAGCTGGTGTCATACCATACAGTGCAGTTAGGGGGATAGGCTTCATGAAGAGAATTGTGAAGCATAAACATTTGACGAGCAAGTGGATTATGAAAGCTTAGATCGAGGTTAGGACTGATAGGGCAAGTAGCAAGCGACTCAGGAACAAAATACATAATAAGACCATTTGGGCATTTGATCTTGCGCCCTACAAGATATTTAAGGTCCCTAGCAATAGCTTCAGACGCATTTGATTCCGGCTGGAGACCCTTCCCTGCAAAAAGAGTTAAGCTTTCTTAGCCACCCACATCTTCAAGGATGGATTCGAAGCAATGAGGCTAAGTGCAGCATCTAAGAACTTTGCCTTTGGAGCCCTAGCAAATAGTCTTGCAGGTGGACAATACTACTCATAAGAATAAGTAGAGTAGTTCTTGGCCTTATGAACATGGCGGTTTGATGAAGCACGCTCATATTCATAGGCCTGAGTATGTTTCCCTGCAAAACATTTGCGTTAGTGCAACTCAGGTGAGTCCTCTGTCTGTATGAAGCCTTTGGACCATATGAAGCATGTGGTCTGGGGTTTGTCTTCTTCACTTGTGGTGTCATGACGACATTCACAGGAAGATTCTCCAGACACATTTTTGGTACCCACACTTTCTTCATAGGTGGCCCATTCCCGCAGTTAGGACCAATATACCTGGCAAACACTTCACCATTCTGATTCTTAAAATGTTTATAGTTTGCATCAAAGGATTCATCAATGAAAATGGGATTAGTACAAGTGAAGCCAGATAGGGTGGATGGATCCACTAACGGTTCCTTTGCAACAACCCATGTGGTTTTGGGGTACTGCTCAGGTTTCCAGTAAGAGCCATCAGCATTCATTTTCCTTTCGAACCCAACACCCTCTTTCCTGGGGTTTCGGTTCGGGATCTGCCTTTTGAGGACATCACATAGTGTCTGATGCCCTTTGATACTTTTGTACATCCCTGTTTCAAGCAATGTCTTCAACCTAGCATTTTCATCAGCAATAGCAGTGGTATCCTCAGCAGAGGGGTTAGTTACCACATCAACAGTTGAAGATATTGCAATAGTAGCAGCAGTAGAACATCCAGCAACAGAAGTAGCGTTGTCATGCTCAATGCATTTAAGAAATGGTGGTTCAAATCCTTCCTGGGTGGAACTGATCTGTTTGGCGCAAAGTGACTCGTTTTCCTTTTGAAGATCTTCATGAGCCGCCCTCAATTTCTCAAGATCTTGCTTCCTTTGAAGATAATCATAGGAAAGCTTGTCATGAGTTGTTGAGAGCGTTTCATGACGACTTTCAAGTTCCTCATACTTAACATGAAGATTTTTTATGTCTTCAATTAAGGACTGAGATCGAGTCATTTCAGCGTCTAACAGGTCATTGCTTTTGTCTAACAGCTTTTGAATATGTTCCATAGCTTTCTGTTGTTCAGTTGCAATTTTAGCAAGTGTTTTGTAGCTGGGTTTGGAACCACAATCAGAGTCATATTCACTGGATGTTTAATAGTGAGTAGTGCGTGAGTTTACCTTGGCACCGCGTGCCATGAAGCAGTAGGTGGGAGCGGAGTTGTCCTTGTCATTAGCATCGACATCGGTGATGAAGTCATTGTCTTCAGTGTTGAAGATGGACTTGGCAACGTAGGCTGTACCCAGACTTACAACGCCAGAATCAGACTCCTCCTCAGACTCCACCTCCGCCTCCTCAGAAGCAGACTCCTCCTCTGAATCCATTTCCTTGCCAACAAATACACGAGCCTTACCAGATGAGCTCTTCTTGTGTGATGAAGACTTTGAGGAAGACTTGGAAGAAGACTTTGAGTATTTCTTCTTCTTCTTGTCGTTAGAATCATATTCCTTGCTCTTCTTCTTGTTGTTGTTCTCATTGTCCCACTGCGGACACTCAGAGATGTAGTGACCAGGTTTCTTGCACTTGTGGCATGTTCTCTTCTTGTAGTCATGAGCAGAAGCTTTATCATTCCTTGAGCTGGATCGTGAGGACTTTCTGAAGCCTTTCTTCTTGGTGAATTTCTGGAACTTCTTCACAAGCATAGCAAGCTCCTTTCCAATGTCTTCAGGATCATCAGAGCTGCAGTCAGATTCTTCTTCAGATGAAGAACCTGCTTTTGCCTTCAAAGCACGAGTTCGCCAATAGTTGGGACCGTAGATGTGTCTTTTCTCAGAAAGCTGAAACTCATGTGTGTTGGGCCTTTCAAGTATGTCAGACGGATCGAGTGTCTTGAAGTCAGGGCGTTCTTGAATCATCAGGGCTAGGGTGTCAAACGAGCTGTCAAGTGATCTCAGGAGTGTCTTGACGATTTCATGCTTGGTGATCTCAGTAGCACCGAGCTTGAAGCTCATTTGTGATTCAGTGAGTCGATCAAACGTGAGCTGAACATTCTCATTATCGTTTCTCTTGAAGCGGTTGAAGAGGTTGCGAAGGACACTGAATCTATGATCTCTCTGGGTTGAGACGCCTTCGTTGACCTTGGAGAGCCAGTCCCAGACTAGCTTAGATGTTTCCAGAGCACTCACACGGCCATACTGCCCTTTGGTCAGATGACCACAGATGATGTTCTTGGCAGTGGAGTCTAGTTGAACGAACTTCTTGACATCAGCAGCGGTGACACCTTCACCAGCCTTGGGGACGCCATTCTTGACAACATACCAGAGGTCGATGTCAATGGCTTCAAGATGCATGCACATCTTATTCTTCCAGTAGGGATATTCAGTTCCATCGAAGACGGGACACGCAGCGGAGACTTTGATTATCCCCGCAGTCGACATAGCTAAAACTCCAGGTGGATAAACTGAATCACACAGAACAAGGGAGTACCTTGCTCTGATACCAATTGAAAGTGCTAGTGATCGACTAGAGGGGGGTGAATAGGCGATTTTTATGAAAGTCTTCAAAACATGGAAGTTTCGAAGACAAACGGTATAAATAAACCTATTACCATGCAGCGGAAGGTAGACTACACTAAGCAAGCCATAGTCAAGTATTCAATGAAATGAAGGCACAAAGACTAATAGCAGCTAGGCAGTATAGATCAGGATGGAAGATAGTATGAAGCCAATCAGAACAAGCAGTCACTCAGTGGAGACAAAAGATAATGCAAACAGGCAATGACTTCACAAGGACTAACAGTAAATAAAGAGATGGAAAGGATAGAACCAGTGGCTCGTTGAAGAAAATGATTTGTTGGACCAGTTCCAGTTGCTGTGACAACCGTACGTCTGGTTAGGGAGGCTGAGATTCAACTCAGAATACCGCATCTTCGCCTTATTCCCCTTGAGCTAAGGACACCCAGTCCTCGCCCAATTACTCTGGTAAGTCTTCAAGGTAGACTTCCAAACCTTCACAGACTTCGTTCACCGGCGATCCACAATGACTCTTGGATGCTCAGAACGTGATACCTAACCGGCTGGAGGATTCCCAGTCCTCAAGTGTAATAAGTCTTCAGATCACACAGACAAGAAGACTTAAGTGATGCCTAACACTCTTTGGCTCTAGGTGTTTAGGGCTTTGTCCTCGCAAGGATTTCTCTCTCATAGGCTTCGAGGTGGGTTGCTCTCAAACGACAAAAGCCATGCAGTAACTCTGAACAGCCAACCAATTTATGGTGTAGGTGGTGGGCTATTTATAGCCACTAGGCAACCCGACCTGATTTGTCCGAAATGACCCTGGGTCACTAAGGAACTGACACGTGTTCCAACGGTCAGATTTCAAACACACATGACAACTTTACTTGAGCTACAAACAAAGCTGACTTATCCAGCTCTGGATAAGATTTGCTCTCATTGTCTTCACTCGAAGACATAGGATTTTGGTTAAGCATCACTTCAGTCATTCTGACTGGTTCACTTGAACCCCTCTTAATAGTACGGTGGTTCCTATGACTCAACAAAGAAGAAAAAGAACGATGAAACAACTAAGTCTTCGCGCTCCATAGTCTTCATGTGATGTCTTGTCATAGTCTTCAATGTGAATGTCTTCACATACCACCTTTGACTTCAATGTCTTCATACATTTTTAGGGGTCATCTCCGGTAGGAAAAACCGAATCAATGAGGGACTTCTACCTGTATTATCCTGCAATTCTCACAAACACATTAGTCCCTCAACCAGGTTTGTCGTCAATACTCCAAAACCAACTAGGGGTGGCACTAGATGCACTTACAGCCTCTATGCACAGTGTGTGCTAATGTGTGCGTCACGAATAATATAAAAAAATTGGTTTCTGCATTTAACGCAAAGTATTTCATTTTCATTTGGCTGACAAGTGTGTGTTGCAGCGACGAGTCCATGGTTTGATTCCTCACATACGCATAATTTTGCTTTATATTTCTTTCTCCATTGACGGGTAGGACCGCATAGATAGATAGATATAGAACACGAGTTGATGAGGTGCATGCAGACTGTTTGACTGGTCAACCAGACAAATACGGAGCTATATGCTGAGCCAGTGACCGTATAATCACCATATCTCGTATACAATGATCAAAGTGATCTATCAAGACAAGTTCCATGACCGCCAATGCATTTTACTCGGTAATAATTAACCAGGATTGAAGGGGAATCCAAATTTCGTTCATCTTCTATCCTTGAGCTCTTGACAAACCAATGCACTATACGGTTGTCCGGCCACTCCACCCCACAGCTCTCACCAAGCGTCGGTCATGGCCGCTCGCGACCTCACACCTACATGGGTGGAATTTGAAGCTGCCAAGGCCGAATGGGTGGTAGAGCAATAGGCGGCCAAAGCCACACAGAGGGAGCGGAAAAGTCAGAAAGCACTCAAGAAAAGAGAGGCCCGCCACCGCAAGAAAGAAGTGGACGCATGTGCTACTGCGGAGAGGTCGGCGGAGATCCAAGCACGGTGGGGTGTCGCCGACAAAGCCGGGAAGGAGAATGACGGCGTCTAGCCAACATGTGAGAAGTAGTAGTACTAGTAGTTAGTGTGTGTGTTTGTGTCGCCCGTACGTTTTTTTAATTAATTACAAGCATGTACCAGTACTAGTTACTACTATAGTTATAGAGCAAATTACTAGTACATTAGCCTAGACTTAATGGAAAAATTCCTATCCTATGCATCAAATGGCATCTCTTTATCTATAGGAATTGAGATGCATGTCATCTCACTTCCTATGCCTTTCATATTCCTATAAAATTCCTATCCTATGAACCAAAGGAGGCCTCTGCTGGAGTACAGTACTACTATAGCTAGCAATACTATTGGTACAGTAGTTTTCTTCAAGAAGCGGAATTCAACGAAGTCATGATGGTTCCTTCGTCTGAGCAACTTCACAGTGGGAAAGGATGGGCATGTGATTTGACGGCTCATTAGTAATTATTACTGCGGCGCGATGACCGGGGTGACTCTCCCTTGGAGTTCTGCGTGCATGGCAAGTGGACCAGGATGGTCGACGTCCCACATGCATGTCGGTGAACGGAAGTATTCTTTCCGATATCGAGGAGCAAGGAAACCGCGTGGTATAATATCACTGTTGATTTATATTTATTTTTTATTTTTGATGATGCTAGCGTTTCAAATATTACGAAGGAGTGCCAAACACGGCACGTGTTGGATGTCCCACACGTCAGCGAAAGGAGTGGGACATGAACAGCGTGGTAGAGCATCTCCACTTCTTCCACTTCTAGGTCGGAGACCACACGTAGTAGTACTAGTGGTATGAACGATACAAAGTGAGACCCGGAGAGAAATACACGTCTAGTTGGAAGGTCTTGGGGCATACACGTAAACAAATATAAAACCTAATATGTGCCTCCAATTAATATAGTAGTAGTAGAGTACTTAGGCATGTACATCATAACATCACCGTGCATTGCACGTACAACATTTAGTGGTAGTAAGAGACAAATTACTATATGCCACGCATGTTAATACTATTTGTGCCTTTCTACTTCACTTACTGCGCTACATTACTCAGGTTCGTATGTCCACTCCTGGGTACATGTCTGTCTCGTAGTTCCAGTCCCATGTGTTCTTCATAGATGAAACGATCCATAACTATGGGTAACAGGAGTCCATATCATCGCAGCTAGTGTGCCTCCCCATGATGGAGACTCATCCAAACTATGGCCAGCCTCGACGCGGAGCAGTCGCGTGCACCGGGAAGCGACGCTCTCTCGGTCGTCGCGCTACTTCATAGCCGGCGCCAGTTAGAGATCACCTCCGCTCTGGCCGGGCATTAATTCGGCATTGATACTCTGGGGCAACGCTGACCGTTACATGTGAGAAGCGCGCGCCGACAAGGGAGGGGGTTGGGTCGGACAGGGCGGTCAGACACGGGCGTGGTGGTGGTATTGGTTTTGAACTGTTTCAGGTGTAGTACTGGTAGTTTGCAAAACTACTCAATTATTGCACTTAGTTTCCTAAGAATTGTGGTAAAAAAAATTACTTGCAATGCATGCATGCGTGACCAATATAAATGACCAATAAAAAAACTAGTACATGCACGCAACAATTTAATGGGCGTTGTAATCTCAACATTTGATGGGGAGCTCTAAATTTGGATTTGAAACTTATAAAACGAAAAAAATTGAAAACTTATCAAACTTATAATAGAAACAAGTCCCCTGGTTTTTCATCTGTGAAGATGCGGTTAGAAAGGAGCACAGCGTCTTCGTACTCGTACGACAACAAATCGGCCGCAGACAGGATGGTCCACCTTTGACGCCATGTGCAGGGTTCGTGAAAGCAATCGTGATGTTGAACACCGTGATGAGAGTGTAATTTTGGTTCGTGGGTGACCTTATCGGGGCTTCCGGGATTGCTATATTCTTTAATCTCACCGTGGTTCCATCGTACCAATTCAGGCGGTGACCCGTTGCATGGCTGATCCCAATGTTGGACAAAGGTTCTACAAGAACGGTGTCACCTTTGTAAAATGTTGTGCAAATTGATGTTGGTACCACTACAAAAAATACACTTATGTGATGATACGTGTTTGTCATAGTAGGTCACATTTTCTGTCATGCATGTACATCCATAACGATTTTATGACAGAATCAAGATAGTCATACCTGTGCGGTCGTAGAAGTGTTCCATGACATTGCCAAAATTAAAATCACGGAAGTGTCCACTTCCATGACGATAAATGGCGCGTCATTGAAGTGTTTTCATCAAGGGTAACCGACAAGTGGCATCCACCATAACAGGTCGCCGTTAAGCTATCAGGTCCGGTTTTGGATCCGATAACCCGTTAATAGCCCGAACCAATGGGGATTTTCCACGTGTAAAATTCTGATTGGCTGGAGGAAACACATGTGTTAGGACCCCGATCCTAAGTCACACCGATCTAGCATGTAACACATCATATCACTTCGTGGCCTCACGCATGATATTCCCACGGGTGCCACCTTACCTGGCCCGGGACCGTTTGCGCCTTTTGGCTCACGTGTATGATAGTGTCGCTAGCATCCATATGACAAAGAACCCGGGCCGACATGACTAGTCGTGAATCCAAAGTGGCACTAACTTACAGGGATAGGCATACATGACCCAGCAATGAACGTGTCGGTCATCAACGTATGAACCTAAGTCGTAGCAAGCTACAAGGACTTAAAGGAACAACGCATGATATTACATCGAAGGGACAGACACAGGAACGAACAAGGACACATGCCGGCCAGCCTAAGTGTTTCAGAGCAGTAGCAAGCTACCATGGCTCAGTGGAAGCACTAGGAGACATTTCCTCGTAAGAGAGGCTACCAAGAATAAACAACTAGATTATCGGATCCCACACATACCAAGCATTTCAAAATCATACACACAATATGCTTGATATGTGCAAATACAACATGGCATCACAATAAAACTCTACGACTCGGAGTATTTATTCAGAAGGCTTCGAAGAGTCATACATAGTAAGAATTACAATCATGGGTCACAGGACCCAACATACAGAGCATACAGGAAACGGAAGCATAACATGTCTGAGTAGAGACAAGTACAAATGAAAAAGGCTGAGAAGCCTGACTATCTACAAGACGCTCTCAAGGGTACAAGATCGTAGCTGAGGTAACAAGATAAACGTCGAAGTCCACGCGAAACTACTAGTGATACTGAAGTCTCTCTGCAAAAACATAAATTAAGCAAACGTGAGTACAAATGTACTCAGCACGACTTACATCAAAACTATCTACATATGCATCAGTATCAAAAGGGGGGTTGTGGAGTTTAACTGCAACAAGCCAACTTTGACTCAGTGCTATCATGTACTACGACTGCTGGTAACTCTTTTCAGGTGGCGCACACGAGTCCCCATATTCACCATATCAATACACCACTATGGATCTGCTCCCGTCTCCCTACGAGAATGCCATCCATAGCACTCACGCTTATCTTGCGCATTTTAGAGCATTGTAATGCCCCGGATACAACTTTCCATATTCATAACTCCGACTCTTGCCTTTTCTGGAGATGCGATATGAATTTACCTTCATGGTTGGGTTTTGTCTTTGTTTTTGCATTTTGTTCATGTCATGCATTTCATATCATGTTGTCATGTTCATTGCATTTGCGTTCGTGTTCGTCTCGTGCATCCGAGCATTTTCCCCGTTGTCCGTTTTGCAATCCGACGCTCCCACATGCACCCGGCGCACCCCTCTTGTCTCTTTTCGTGAGTGGGTGTTAAACGTTCTCGGAATGGACCGAGATTTGCCAAGTGGCCTTGGTACACTACCGGTAGACCGCCTGTCAAATTTCGTTCCATTTGGAATCCGTTTGATACTCCAATGGTTTACCGGGTAACCGCGATAGCCTCTTTGGTGTTGCAGTCCAACATCCCTCCAAAACAGCACAAGAACCCATCTAAACCACTTCCATGTCCTCCGTCGTCGGATCATGATCGTGTGGGCGAAAACTACACCTCATTTGGACACTCCTACCTCCTCCTAGCTATAAATATGTGCATCCCTTCTCAAATTCGCGGTCTAACCCTAGTCATTTCCCTCCTCGCGCCGCCGGACATGTCCATCCACACAGGACATGTCCGCCGGACACATCGCTCTGACCAATGGGGTCGCGCCACGTCACCTCCGCCGCCTCCTTCCTCCACTCACAGCGCGCCACGGGTCCCCGCGCCCACTTCCCCGCCGCGCGGCTCGCGGAGCCCATCTGAGGCCCGCCCGGGCCCGGGTCTGCACCGCCGCCGCCTGCGGGAGCCCGCGCGCCCGAGCCGCCCCAACTCCGCCGCCGTTGTGCTTCGCCGCTGCCGCATCCGCCGGCGACCAGCGCCGCCGACCGCGAGCGCCGCCTCGCCATGCCTCCCCTCCAGGATCTCGTCGCCGTTCGCCCAAGGCCCCTGGTGCCCCGCGCCCAGGCTCCCGAGTACTCGTCGGAGTTCCTTTCCCCGTCGAACCCCGCCACACGTCGGCGAGCCGCCAGAGAAGACCAGGTCGCCGGACCCGCGCCCCTGCTGCAGTCTCCTCCGCCGGCGACGCCAAGCTCCTCCATCGATGGATCCGGATGCCCCGTCGTCGAGCTGGCCTTTTTCCGGCCTCCATCGCTCGTCCTCGTTCTCGTCGCCGCCCGTCGTTGCCGTTGACCGCCGCTGCCACGGTCCTGCTCGGGATCGAGCAGGAGCGCTCATCCCGCTTGTCCTCACGTTGGCCGGCCTCGGCCCAGATGCCAGCTTCGCCGACCCGCTACCTCCACCTCAACTCGGCCAGGCCCATGGTGAGCACCCTTTCTATCCTCCGCCCCGTGCACACTTTAGTTGTATTGCGCCACTCTATTTTATTCTGAATTTTGACCAAGTCCCGGAGCTCACTTGTTATTTTCATGCCCCCTTCATCATGTCGTATCTCGGTGACCGTGGCTCAAAATCATGCATATGATATGTCGAATTGTTCGTCTCATTGAGCTCTTCATGTCAGAAGCATTTATATGCATGTTATTGTTTGTTATGATGTCATTGTCATTTTTGCAAGAGTGCTATAAAATGTTAACTGCTGGTACTTATTAGATCATGATGTTTTATCATTTTTGCCACATTTGATGTGTGCATCATATGGGCATGAGCTCTACATTTGTTTTGATCCATGCCATGCCTTCTTTACAGCGGTGCTTGCCATGTATTTTTGTGATCAATGTGGTGACTAGCACAAGCATGCAAAGGAGCCTTCGTGATATTGCTGATTTCAGGGACTTAGGATTTTGCTAAGACTTGTGCCTGCTGTTATTTTTATGCCATGTAAACATGATGCTACAGTGAGATCCATGCTTGTTTTGAGTTGCTCCAGTAAGGATGTTTTGAACATATGGTTGTTCTCTATTCATCCATGCCCCTGTCTGCAATTATGGACTGCCCTAGCATGTCTAATTATTGCTCTATTTTTGCTATAAAATGTTCCTAGCAGATTGTTTACATGTTAATCAATTTTGCCATGGTTGTTGCTAGTGATCCATGCATTGTATGAGCTTGCTCTTGACATGGTTAGCTTCATGAACATGTCTTCTTGCTGTTAGTATGCTTATCTTATCATGCAAGTCTTTGTGATGAGTAATTTGAGCTCGCAAATATGCCTTCATAACTCTGTTTATGCCATGTTCTGTTTTCTTCTAAGTCTGAATCTGTTAATAAAACTTGCGATGTTTACATGAGTGCCATCATATCTTCTGTTCCTTTTTGGCTCATGGTCAGCAAGGGACTTTTGTTCTATGCATTTGGTAGATTCATGCCATGCCTTTTATTGCTATGATATGTTTCTGTAGCATGTTGTTTTCTTGATCTAAACATTGCCTCCTGACGTTATTTCTGGCATGTTAGTATTTTCACTAAGTCTGTGAAGCTGATATCTTTTGCACTTTTGCCATGCTTGTTTGAACCTGTTATATTGTGATTTAGCCGTAGCACAGTGTTCATGTTTCGTCAAGCATCTTGTATACATAACTTCCATATGCTTTGTTGCTATGTTGGAGTGCAGTAGCTTAGTTTATTGTGGCATTCTAGATGGCATCGTGCTGTTAATCGCAGAATTGTGCCTGTTTTGTATTGCTTGCCATTTGCAAACCGTGCATCCGATTACGGTGATCTTTATATCGATTTCGACCGAAATCATCTCATCTTTCAAGCGGCACACTTGGTTTTCCAGGTTGAGGCCTTGTTCATCCTTTTCCTACCAGAGCACGCATATGCATTACATATCGTATCTCACACGTCATGCCATGTTTTGCATCATGTTGATTGTGCTTTGCACCGTGTTTGATTGTTGGTCCTTTCCTTATGTTCTTGCTTTGGGTAGAGCTGGGAGACGAGTACGTGATGAGGTACCTGTCGAGTATGCCGACCAGGATCAAGCTTTCGGCAACTCTGAGAACTTTGCAGGCAAGATGACCATACCCTCGAAATCACTTCTATCTTTGCTTGCTAGTTGCTCGCTCTATTGCTATGCCACGCTATGTACCACTTGCTATGTAATGCCTCCCATATTGCCAATTCAAGCCTCTAACCCTCCTTTCCTAGCAAACTGTTGTTTGGCTATGTTACCGCTTTGCTCAGCCCCTCTTATAGCGATGCTAGTTGTAGGTGAAGATGAAGTTTGTTCCATGTTGGAACATGGTTATTGTTGGGATATCATTATTATATATTATTTAATTAATGCATCTATATACTTGGTAAAGGGTGGAAGGCTCGGCCTTATGCATGGTGTTTTGTTCCACTCTTGCCGCCCTAGTTCCCGTCATACCGGTGTTATGTTCCTTGATTTTGCGTTCCTTACGCGGTTGGGTGTTATGGGAACCCCCTGACAGTTCGCTTTGAATAAAACTCCTCCAGCAAGGCCCAACCTTGGTTTTACATTTGCTTATTTTACCCCCCCCTGGGCCAGTGCTTCTCTAAGTGTTGGTCCAAACCAGAGCAGCGTGCGGGACCGTCCCTTGGCAACTTGGGTTATGTTGGTTCATGTACGCTTAGCTTATCCGGTGTGCCCTGAGAACGAGATATGTGCAGCTCCTATCGGGATTTATCGGCACATCTGGGCAATCTTGCAGGTCTTGTTTTACCATTGTTGAAATGTCTTGTAACTGGGATTCCGAGTCTGATCGGGACTTCCTGGGAGAAGGAATATCCTTCGTTGACCATGAGATCTTGTGATGGGCTAAGTTGGGACACCCCTGCAGGGTTTTGAACTTTCGAAAGTCATGCCTGCGGTTATGGGCAAGTGGGAATTTGTTAATATCCGGTTGTAGATAACTTGACACTTAACTTAATTAAAATGAATCAACCGCGTGTGTAACCGTGATGGTGTCTTTTCGGCGGAGTCAGGGAAGTGAACACAGTTCTTGTGTTATGCTTGAACATAAGTAGTTTCAGGATCACTTCTTGATCACTTCTAGCTTCTCGACCGTTGCGTTGCTTCTCTTCTCGCTCTTATCTGCGTAAGTTAGCCACCATATATGCTAGTGCTTTGCTGCAGCTCCACCTCACTAACCTTTCCTACCCATAAGCTTAAATAGTCTTGATCTCGCGGGTGTGAGATTGCTGAGTTATCGTGACTCACAGATACTTCTAAACAGTTGCAGGTGCCGATGGTACCAGTGCAGGTGGCGCAACCGAGTTCAAGTGGGAGCTCGATGAAGATCTTTCCGTTGTTTTTGTTTCGTTTCCTGGTGATCAGTAGTGGAGCCTAGTTGGGACAATCGGTGATCTAGCAATTGGGGTTGTCTTCTTTTATTTTGGTTCCGTCATCGGACCTTGATTGTACTCTGCATGGTGTATGTTTACTTGTATTTGTATGAAGTGGCGATTGTAAGCCAACTCTTTATCCCTTTCTTATTTAGTACATGGGATGTGTAAAGATTACCCCTCTTGCGACATGCCTACCATGCGGCTATGCCTATAAGTCGTGCCCCAACACGTGGGAGATATAGCTGCATTGTGGGTCATACAAGTTGGTATCAGAGCCTTCCCCGACATAGGAGCCCATTGCTTGATCGAATCGCTGACGTTGTTGAGTCTAGAACAAAATATTTTGAGTCTTAGGATTATATATATTGGAGATTAGGATTCTTTTTACTCCCCAGTCCCTTCGTCGCTCTGGTGAGGCCTCCTGACGTAGATTTTTGACTTTTATCTCCGCAAATTTCACAAAAAAATTAGGATCACGCGGGTATCTTGGAATCGTTCTGATAGTCTTGTGACGAGAACATTGTTCTTGGTGCCTCCTGACATTTAGGGGTTGTGGCAGTGTCCCGGGGAGTTGAGCTCCGAGGTGTGGTCGTCACAATTTTATCGTTGCAGTTCTGGAATACCTGAGTTCGCCGACATCGAAAATCTCTTTTATGCACTTGTTGGTGAGATAACCTCGACGCCACCGAGTACTGGGCAGGAGTTCGGGAGTATTGCCATAACTCGTATAACGGATGCTTTTTGAAGGTTGAGGTAAATGATTTCCGAAGGCTTCTTGGTTATGTGTTGAAGGATGGATACAGCTGGATGTAGGATTTGCTAGTTTTGGGTGAGATATTATGCTTCCCCTGTATCCCCAACACCTGATTCCATAACCAGAAAGTTTCGGGAGTTTATAAGTGGGAATTCAAGTATCACGTAGGATATATTTCCAACGGACACATGATACGATATGGGATCTATCATATGTTTGTTCCGTCTTATTCTGCAAGCCACTCCTTTGTTTTTGTTTTGAGTTGTGGTATTCGAGTTGCTTCAATGTCAAGTGTTGATTCCATACCTTTCCTAAGTGGTATTCTCATATTTCTATGTGAATACTAATCCTTCATGATAATCGAGATTGTCATGTAAATTCTTTCCAACCAGTGTGATTCCCTTCAAGATGATCCTATCATTTTTCGACATCCGCAAGAACAACTCCAAGTCTTTTCAACGTTATTTGTTTCATCCGCCCAAGTTGCCTTTGTTTTCCTGCCCTCCCACCCCTTTTTCTTCATGGAGCCAGAATCCTTAATCAAGTATCCATTGTGTCGATGCGAAGTCTCATCATTGTTTTTCGTCAACGTTCTTATCCGGTGATTCTCAGGAAGATCCTAAGCAGGCTTCAAGTTCATCATTCTTCGTTATCATTTCTTCTCTGGTGGATTCAAGTCAAGCTTTGTCGATCATATCATTTCCTCGTTTCAAATCTTTTCTCATGCCGGTGCACCTCTTAATCATTCACTTCTCTCTATTCATTTGTTCTAGAGTGCTGAAGATATCTCTGAAGGTTCGTCTTTTCATTCAAGATCCGTTCAAACTATTTGGAGATTGTTATCTCATTCAATCCATTTCATTCAACCAGTGCAATCTCTCTTTTAAATCATTTCAACGGTTCTTTCTTGCATGGGCCCTAACCCACAGGTCTTTTCCCAGGATCTTACATGACTCTTCTTTTTCCGGAGTTATTCTCAAATTCATTTCAAAGTTTGACGTAAGAATGTGTTATCATCATTCAAATGTCTTTCACCAAGATCTTTCAAATTATTTTCATCGTTCGTTCAACCTTTCTAATTTTCATTCTGGAGTGCCTCAACAATTCATGGTGGTGTATATCATCATCATTCTCAACATTTGAAGACCGAAGAAGAGTTTCTCTCAAATCTTGGTCCGTTCTCTCGAAGATGCGTAGTTCAAGCTTGATGCCATCCTCTCATAATTGTTCTTGATTGTGAGAATTCTTTTCACCTATCGGGAGCAAATTCAAGATTATTTTCATTTTGATTCTCCAAAGGCCATCATTTCGGGTTTATTCATCCTCAGCTTTCAGCTATTGTTCTCCAAAAATCTTACCGGTGCATCATTCAAGTATTCTCTAATCAGCTCGTGATCTCTTCGTTCTCATATATTTATATTCCCTCAAGTATCTTCATTCGTTCTCCAATTCTTCCCGGTGAATTGTGCCTTTGCTACTTCATTTTCAACTCTTACGGTGGTTCATTCAAGTTTTCTATTCCTACTTTATCATTTCAATTTATTTGTTGGTTAAATACTACTGGTGGTCCGTTGAGTTTATGCTATATCTCTCTTAATCCTTTCAACGAGAATAAGTATTATGCCAAATCCGTTGCTTGTCATCAATTTAAATTGGTGAAGGATACGCATAACATAATTCTTATTTTTGCTTCATCCAGGTGATTGATTCATTATTCCAGAGTTTGTTCACAATGATTAAATTCTCGGTTCAAGTGCTTCATACTTTCCCGGAGTTCCAAGTTCTCTCAATTATATTATTTCAAAGCTTCTTCTAGTCATTGCAAGGTTTCACCTTGTGTTTTTAACTTCTCTTTCCTTTCATTTGATAATTCTTTTATTACCGGAGTTCTTCATGGAGGTTCTACATGATGGTTCAGCAAGGATTTAATTCCTTCTCGAAGTGCTCATCAAGATTCTTTTTAGAGGAGCTCAAGTATTCGTCATATTGCATTCCGAAGTGCAATTCCTTCTACCTTATCTTTTCAGGTGGTGTTATCTCTTTCTTGACGATTTCCCTTTGTGTTTCATGATTCACAAGTTCAGGAATGAGATATTTAAACCCATCATTTTCTTCCTTGTAGTTATCTAAGTATAGATTTCACCTAAAGGCTTCCATTGGGAATGTTGCTCCTTGTGGTGATTACCTATGATCCAAGTTTTCTTATCACCTCGATGGAATAAGCTTTCTATCTTTTCTAGCTCTCAATCCAATCTATTGTTTTTGTTAGTGGCAGAATTTCACCTTAGGATTTCAACGTGTTTTCCATAAGCCCACAACAAGCTTACTATTTTCGTTGTTGGTTTTCAAACAACTCCGTTCGACCCTTCGCCTAAGGATGCCTTTGCAAGATCATTTGAGGTAGAAGATGTTGCTTTCTCCTCCGTTTTTTATTCCTTTCTTACATTTGTTCCGAAGGCATTATGATGTTGTTCTCTTCAACTCATCATCTTGTTTTGTCAAGATCATGTTCTATTCCTTCCATTTACAGTCAGAGTGCTGCCCAAATTATATCATTCTTATTCCTTCTCTATCTTGTTTTACCCGGAGTGTTGTGTCTATCATTCCTCTTCTAACCGTACTCTCATCCAAGTGCTTCCATTTAGCCAAGCTCATACTCTTTACCTTCCATTTCCAACCAGAGTGTTGTCGTACTTGATCTTTATCGTTCCTTGTACATCTCGTTTCTATCGGAGTGCTTGCATGTACGTCTTATCCATTGCCCCCCCCTTTTCTTTTGCCTTTCAACCTACAAGGTTCTAGTAAGGTTCTGTGTTCCTCTTTTCTAATGCAGTGTTTTTCAACTTTCTTCATCTTCATTGTATTCTTTATTTCAAGTTGTTCAACCTTTCAAGGTTCTTTGGTTTCACTCGTTTGTCAAAGAAGCAACTTTGTTTTACCTATTATCTTCCTCTTCCTTTTCCCTCCGGTGCCATCCTAGATCTCGGGACGAGATCCTCTCGTAGTGGTGGAGTGTTGTAATGCCCCGGATACAACTTTCCATATTCGTAACTCCGACTCTTGCCTTTTTCGGAGATGCGATATAAGATTTCCCTTCGTGGTTGGGTTCTGTCTTCGTTTTTGCATTTTGTTCATGTCATGCATTTCATATCATGTCATCATGTGCATCCCATTTGCATTCCTGTTCGTCTCATGCATCCGAGCATTTTCCCCGTTGTCCATTTTGCAATCCGACGCTCCCACATGCACCCGGCGCACCCCTCTTGTCTCTTTTCGTGAGTGGGTGTTCAACGTTCTCGGAATGGACCGAGATTTGCCAAGTGGCCTTGATACACTACCGGTAGACCGCCTATCAAATTTCATTCCATTTGGAGTCCGTTCGATACTCCAATGGTTAACCGGGTAACCGTGATAGCCTCTTTGGTGTTGCAGCCCAACATCCCTCCAAAACAGCCCAAGAACCCATCTAAACCAGTTCCATGTCCTCCGTTGTCGGATCACGATCGTGTGGGCGAAAACTACACCTCATTTGGACACTCCTACCTCCTCCTAGCTATAAATATGTGCATCCCTCCTCAAATTCACGGTCTAACCCTAGTCATTTTCCTCCTGGCGCAGCCAGACATGTCCATCCGCACCGGACATGTCCACCGGACATGTCGCTCCGACCAATGGGGTCGCGCCACGTCACCTCCGCCGCCTCCGTCCTCCGCTCATAGCGCGCCACGTGTCCCCGCGCCCACTTCCCCGCCGCGCGGCCCGCGAAGCCCGTCTGAGGCCCGCCCGGGCCCGGATCTGCACCGCCGCCGCCTGCGGGAGCCCGCGCGCCCGAGCCGCCCCAACTCCGCCACTGTTGTGCTTCGCCGCCGCCGCATCCGCCGGCGACTAGCGCCGCCGACCGCGAGCGCCTCCTCGCCATGCCTCCCCTCCAGGATCTCGTCGTCATTCGCCCAAGGCCCCTGGCGCCCCGCGCCCATGCTCCCGAGTCCTCGCTGGAGTTCCTTTCCCCGTCCAGCCCCGCCACCGGCCGGCAAGCCGCCCAAGCACACCAGGTTGCCTGACCCGCACCCCTGTTGCAGTCTCCTTCGCCCGCGCCGCCAAGCTCCTTCATCGCCGGATCCGGATGCCCCGTCGTCGAGCTGCCCTTTTTCCGGCCTCCGTCGCTCGTCCTCGTGCTTGTCGCTGGCCGTCGTTGCCGTTGACCGCCGCCGCCACGGTCCTGCTCGGGATCGAGCAGGAGCTCTCTTCCCGCTTGTACTCCTCACGAGGGCCGGCCTCGGCCCAACTGCCATCTTCGCCGGCCCGCTACCTCCACCTCAACTCAGCCAGGCCCGTGGTGAGCACCCTTTCTATCCTCCGCCCCGTGCACACTTTAGTTGTATTGCGCCTCTCTGTTTTATTCCGAATTTTGACCAAGTCCCGGAGCTCACTTGTTATTTTCATGCCCCCTTCATCATGTCGTATCTTGGTGACCGTGGCTCAAAATCATGCATATGATATGTCGATTTATTCGTCTCGTTGAGCTCTTCATGTCAGAAGCATTTACATGCATGTTACTGTTTTTTATGATGCCATTGTCATTGTTGCAAGAGAGCTATAAAATGTTAAGTGCTGGTACTTATCAGATCATGATGTTTTTGTCATTTTTGCCACATTTGATGTGTGCATCATATGGGCATGAGCTCTACATGTGTTTTGATATATGCCATGCCATCTTTGCAGGGGTGCTTGCCATGTATTTTTGTGATCAATATGGTGACTAGCACAAGCATGCAAAGTAGCCTTCGTGAAATTGTTGATTTCAGGGACTTAGGATTTTGCTAAGACTTGTGCTTGCTGTTATTTTTATGCCATGTAAACATGATGCTACAGTGAGATCCATGCTTGTTTTGAGTTGCTCCAGTAAGGATGTTTTGAACATATGGTTGTTCTATATCCATACATGCCCCTGTTTGCAATAATGGAGTGCCCTAGCATGTCTAATTATTGCTCTACTTTTGCTATAAAATGTTCCTGGCAGATTGTTTACATGTTAATCAATTTTGCCATGGTTATTGCTAGTGATCCATGCATTGTATGAACTTGCGCTTGCCATGGTTAGCTTCATGAACATGTCTTCTTGCTCTTAGTATGCTTATCTTATCATGCAAGTCTTTGTGATGAGTGATTTGAGCTCGCAAAGATGCCTTCATAACTTTGTTTATGCCATGCTCTGTTTTCTTCTAAGTCTGAAACTGTTAATAAAACTTGCTATGTTTACATGAGTGCCATCATATCTTTTGTGCCTTTTTGGCTCATGGTCAATACGGGACTTTTTTTCTATGCATTTCGTAGATTCATGCCATGCCTTTTATTGCTATGATATGTTTCTGTAGCATGTTGTTTTCTTGCTCTAAACATTGCCTCCTGATGTTATTTCTGGCATGTTAGTATTTTCACCAAGTCTGTGAAGCTGATATCTTTTGCACTTTTGACATGCTTGTTTGAACCTGTTATATTGTGATTTAGCCGTAGCTCAGTGTTCATGTTTTGCCAATAATGTTGTGTACATCACTGCCATATGCTTTGTTGCTATGTTGGAGTGAAGTAGTTTAGTTTCTTGTTGCATTGTAGATGGCAACATGATGTTAATCGCAGAATTATGCCTTTCTTGTATTGCTTGCCATTTGCAAACTGTGCATCCGATTCTGGTGGTCTTTATATAGATTTTGACCGAAATCATCTCATCTTTCCAGCAGCACACTTGGTTTGCCAAGTTGATGCCTTGTTCATCCTTTTCCTTCCGGAGCATGCATATGCATTCCATATCATATCTCGCATGTCATGCCATGTTTTGCATCATGTTGATTGTGCTTTGCACCGTGTTTGATTGTTGGTCCTTTCCTTGTGTTCTTTCTTTGGGTAGAGCCGGGAGACGAATACGTGATGAGGTACCTGTCGAGTATGCCTACGAGGATCAAGCTTTCGGCAACTCTGAGAACTTTGCAGGCAAGATGACCATACCCTCGAAATCACTTCTATCTTTGCTTGCTAGTTGCTTGCTCTATTGCTATGCCGCGCTACCTACCACTTTCTATATCATGCCTCCCATATTGCCATGTCAAGCCTCTAACCCTCCTTTCCTAGTAAACCGTTGTTTGGCTATGTTACCGCTTTGCTCAGCCCCTCTTATAGTGTTGCTAGTTGCAGGTGAAGATAAAGTTTGTTCCATGTTGGAACATGGATATTGTTGGGATATCATTATTATATCTTATTTAATTAATGCATCTATATACTTGGTAAAGGGTGGAAGGCTCGGCCTTATGCCTGGTGTTTTGTTCCACTCTTGCAGCCCTAGTTCCCGTCATACCGGTGTCATGTTCCTTGATTTTGCATTCCTTACGCGGTTGGGTGTTATGGGAACCCCTTGAAAGTTCGCTTTGAATAAAACTCCTCCAGCAAGGCCCAACCTTGGTTTTACATTTGCCTAACAACATATAACCTTCCCTTGGGTTTTCGCGAGCCCGAGGGTTATCTTATTTTAACCCCCCCGGGCCAGTGCTTCTCTAAGTGTTGGTCCGTACCAGAGCACCGTGCAGGACCGTCCCTTGGTAACTTGGGTTATGTTGGTTCATGCACGCTTAGCTTATCCGGTGTGCCCTGAGAACGAGATATGTGAAGCTCCTATTGGGATTTGTCGCCACATCCGGGCGGTCTTGCTGGTCTTGTTTTACCATTATCGAAATGTCTTGTCACCGAGATTCTGAGTCTGATTGGGTCTTCCTGGGAGAAGGAATATCCTTCGTTGACCGTTAGAGCTTGTGATGGGCTAAGTAGGGACACCCCTACAGGGTTTTGAACTTTCGAAAGCCGTGCCCGCGGTTATGGGCAGATGGGAATTTGTTAATATCCGGTTGTAGATAACTTGACACTTAACTTAATTAAAATGAATCAACCGTGTGTGTAGCCGTGATGGTCTCTTTTCGGCTGAGTCCGGGGAGTGAACATAGTTCTTGTGTTATGCTTGAACGTAAGTAGTTTCAGCATCACTTCTTGATCACTTCTAGCTTCTCGACCGTTGCGTTGCTTCTCTTCTCGCTCTTATTTGCGTAAGTTAGCCACCATATATGCTAGTGCTTTGTTGCAGCTCCACCTCACTACCCTTTCCTACCCATAAGCTTAAATAGTCTTGATCTCGCGGGTGTGAGATTGCTGAGTCCTTGTGACTCACAGATACTTCTAAACAGTTGCAGGTGCCGGTGGTACTAGTGCAGGTGGCGCAACCGAGTTCAAGTGGGAGCTCGATGAAGATCTTTCCGTTGTTTTTGCTTCATTTCCTATTGATCAGTAGTGGAGCCCAGTTGGGACAATCGGTGATGGGGAACGTAGTAATTTCAAAAAAATTCCTACGCACACGCAAGATCATGGTGATGCATAGCAACGAGAGAGGAGAGTGTTGTCTATGTACCCTCGTAGACCGAAAGCGGCAGAGTTAGCACAACGCGGTTAACGTAGTCGTACGTCTTCACGGCCCGATCGATCAAGCACCGAAACTACGGCACCTCCAAGTTCTAGCACACGTTCAGCTTGATGACAATCCCTGGACTCCGATCCAGCAGAATGTCGGGGAAGAGTTCCGTCAGCACGACGGCGTGGTGACGATCTTGATGTTCTACCGTCGCAGGGCTTCGCCTAAGCACCGCTACAATATTATCGAGGATAATGGTGGTAGGGGGCACCGCACACGGCTAAGAGATCAATGATCAATTGTTGTGTCTTTGGGGTGCCCCCCTGCACCCGTATATAAAGGAGAAAGTGAGTAGGAGGCCGGCCCTAGGAGGGGGCGCGCCAAGTGTGGAGTCCTACTAGGACTCCCTAGTCCTAGTAGGATTCCACCTCCCATATAGAATAGGAAAAGAGGAAGGGAGAAGGAGAAGGAAGGAAGGGGGCGCACCCCTTCCCTAGTCCAATTCAGACCAGACCAAGGGGAGGGGTGCGGCCACCCTTGAGGCCCTTTTCCTTCTTTCCCGTATGGCCCAATAAGGCCCAATACGTATTCCCGTAACTCTCCGGTACTCCGAAAAATACCCGAATCACTCAGAACCTTTCCGATGTCCGAATATAGTCGTCCAGTATATCGATCTTTACGTCTCGACCATTTCGAGACTCCTCGTCATGTCCCCGATCTCATCCGGGACTCCGAACTCCTTCGGTACATCAAAACTCATAAACTCATAATACAACTGTCATCGAAACCTTAAGCGTGCGGACCCTACGGGTTCGAGAACAATGTAGACATGACCGAGACACGTCTCTGGTCAATAACCAATAGCGGAACCTGGATGCTCATATTGGCTCCCACATATTCTACGAAGATCTTTATCGGTCAGACTGCATAACAACATACGTTGTTCCCTTTGTCATCGGTATGTTACTTGCCCGAGATTCGATCGTCGGTATCTCAATACCTAGTTCAATCTCGTTACTGGCAAGTCTCTTTACTCGTTCCGTAATACATCATCCTGCAACTAACTCATTAGTTGCAATGCTTCCATGGCTTAAGTGATGTGCATTACCGAGAGGGCCCTGAGATACCTCTCTGACAATCGTAGAGACAAATCCTAATCTTGAAATACGCCAACCCAACAAGTACCTTCGGAGACACCTGTAGAGCACCTTTATAATCACCCAGTTACGTTGTGACGTTTGGTGACACGCAAAGTGTTCCTCCGGTAAACGGGAGTTGCATAATCCCATAGTCATAGGAACATGTATAAGCCATGAAGAAAGCAATAGCAACAAACTAAACGATCAAGTGCTATGCAAACGGAATGGGTCAAGTCAATCACATCATTCTCCTAATGATGTGATCCTGTTTAATCAAATGACAACTCATGTCTATGGTTAGGAAACATAACCATCTTTGATCAACGACCTAGTCAAGTAGAGGCATACTAGTGACACTCTGTTTGTCTATGTATTCACCCATGTATTATGTTTCCGGTTAATACAATTCTAGCATGAATAATAAACATTTATCATGATATAAGGAAATAAATAATAACTTTATTATTGCCTCTAGGGCATATTTCCTTTAGTCTCCCACTTGCACTAGAGTCAATAATCTATTTCACATCGCCGTGTGATTTAACATCAATAGTTCACATCACCATGTGATTAACACCCATAGTTCACATCGACATGTGACCAACACCCAAAGGGTTTACTAGAGTCAATAATCTAGTTCACATCGCTATGTGATTAACACCCAAAGAGTACTGAGGCGTGATCATGTTTTGCTTGTGAGAGAAGTTTAGTCAATGGGTCTGCCACATTCAGATCCATAAGTATTTTGCAAATTTCTATGTCAACAATGCTCTGCATGGAGCTACTCTAGCTAATTGCTCCCACTTTCAATATGTATCTAGATTGAGACTTAGAGTCATCTGGATCAGTGTCAAAACTTGCATCGATGTAACCCTTTACGACGAACCTTTTTTCACCTCCATAATCGAGAAACATATCCTTATTCCACTAAGGATAATTTTGACCAATGTCCAGTGATCTACTCCTAGATCACTATTGTACTCCTTTGCCAAACTCAGGGCAGGGTATACAATAGGTCTGGTACACAGCATGGCATACTTTATAGAACCTATGGCTGAGGCATAGGGAATGACTTTCATTCTCTCTCTATCTTCTGCCGTGGTCGGGTTTTGAGTCTTACTCAACTTCACACCTTGTAACACATGCAAGAACTCCTTTTTGACTATTCCATTTTGAACTACGTCAAAATCTTGTCAAGGTATGTACTCATTGAAAAAACTTATCAAGCGTATTGATCTATCTCTATAGATCTTGATGATCAATATATAAGCAGCTTCACCGAGGTCTTTCTTTGAAAAACTCCTTTCAAACATTCCTTTATGCTTTGCAGAATAATTCTACATTATCTCCGATCAACAATATGTCTTTCACATATACTTATCAGAAATGCTGTAGTGCTCCCACTCACTTTCTTGTAAATACAGGCTTCACCGCAAGTCTGTATAAAACTATATGCTTTGATCAACTTATCAAAGCGTATATTCCAACTTCGAGATGCTTTCACCAGTCCATAGATGGATTACTGGAGCTTGCATATTTTGTTAGTACCTTTAGGATTGACAAGACCTTCTGGTTGCATCATATACAACTCTTCTTTAATAAATCCATTAAGGAATGCGGTTTTGTTTATCCATTTGCCAGATTTCATAAAATGCGGCAATTTCTAACATGATTCAGACAGACTTAAGCATAGATACGAGTGAGAAACTCTCATCGTAGTCAACACCTTGAATTTGTCAAAAACCTTTTTGTGACAATTCTAGCTTTGTAGATAGTAACACAACTATCAGCGTCCGTCTTCCTCTTGAAGATCCATTTAATATCAATGGCTCGCCGATCATTGGGCAAGTCAATCAAAGTCCATACTTTGTTCTCATACATGGATCTCATCTTAGATTTCATGGCCTCAAGCCATTTCGCGGAATCTGGGCTCATCATCGCTTCCTCATAGTTCGTAGGCTCGTCACGGTCAAGTAACATGACCTCCAGAACAGGATTACCGTACCACTCTGGTGCGGATCTCACTCTGGTTTACCTACGAGGTTCGGTAGTAACTTAATCTGAAGTTACATGATCATCATCATTAGCTTCCTCACTAATCGGTGTAGTAGTCATAGGAACAAATTTCTGTGATGAACTACTTTCCAATAAGGGAGCAGGTACAGTTACCTCATCAAGTTCTACTTTCCTCCCACTCACTTCTTTCGAGAGAAACTCCTTTTCTAGAAAGGATCCATTCAAAGCAACAAATATATTGCCTTCGGATCTGTGATAGAAGGTGTACCCAACATTTTCTTTTTGGTATCCTATGAAGACGCACTTCTCCGATTTGGGTTAGGGCTTATCAGGTTGAAGCTTTTTCACATAAGCATTGCAACCTCAAACTTTAAGAAACGACAGCTTAGGTTTCTTGCCAAACCATAGTTCATACGGTGTCGTCTCACCGGATTTAGATGGTGCCCTATTTAACGTGAATGCAGCTGTCTCTAATGCATAACCCCAAAACGATAGTGGTAGATCGGTAAGAGACATCATAGATCGCACCATATCTAATAAAGTACGGTTATGACATTCGAACACACCATTATGCTGTGGTGTTCTAGGTGCCGTGAGTAGTGAAACTATTTCACATTGTTTTTAACTGAAGGCCAAACTCGTAACTCAAATATTTTACTTCTGCGATCATATCGTAGAAACTTTTATTTTTGTTACTATGATTCTCCACTTCACTCTGAAATTCTTTGAACTTTTCAAATGTTTCAGACTTGAGTTTCATCAAGTAGATATACTCATATCTGCTCAAATCATCTGTGAAGATCAGAAAATAATGATACCTGCCACGAGCCTCAATATTCATCGAACCACATACATCAGTATGTATGATTTCCAACAAATATGTTGCTCGCTCCATTGTTCTGGAGAACGGAGTCTTAGTCATCTTGCCCATGAGGCATGGTTCGCAAGCATCAACTGATTCATAATCAAGTGATTCCAAAAGCCCATCATCATGGATTTTCTTCATGCGCTTTACACCAATATGACCTAAAGGTAGTGCCACAAATAAATTGCACCATCATTATTAACTTTGCATCTTTTGGTTTCAATATTATGAATATGTGTATCACTACGATCGAGATCCAATGAACCATTTTCATTGGGTGTGTAACCATATAAGGTTTTATTCATGTAAACAGAACAACAATTTATTCTCTTACTTAAATGAATAACCGTATTGCAATAAACATGATCAAATCATATTCATGCTCAACGTAAACACCAAATAACACTTATTTAGGTTCAACACTAATCCCAAAAGTATAGGGAGTGTGCGATGATGATCATATCAATCTTGGAACCACTTCCAACACACATCGTCACTTCACCCTTAACTAGTCTATGTTCATTCTGCAACTCCCGTTTCGAGTTACTACTCTTAGCAACTGAACCAGTATCAAATACCGAGGGGTTGCTACGAACACTAGTAAACTACACATCAATAATCTGTATATCAAATATACCTTTGTTCACTTTGCCATCCTTCTTATCCGCCAAATACTTGGGGCAGTTCCGCTTCCAGTGACCAGTCCCTTTGCAGTAGAAGCACTTAGTCTCAGGCTTAGGACCAGACTTGGGCTTCTTCACTTGAGCAGCAACTTGCTTGCCGTTCTTCTTGAAGTTCCCCTTCTTCCCTTTGCCCTTTTCTTGAAACTAGTGGTCTTGTCTACCATCAACACTTGATTTTTCTTGATTTCTACCTTCGTCGATTTAAGCATTACAAAGAGCTTGGGAATCATTTCCGTTATCCCTTGCATATCATAGTTCATCACGAAGTTCTACTAGCTTGGTGATGGTGACTAGAGAATTCTGTCAATCACTATTTTATCTAGAAGATTAACTCCCACTTGATTCAAGCGATTGTAGTACCTAGACAATCTGAGCACATGCTCACTGCTTGAGCTATTCTCCTCCATCTTTTAGCTATAGAACTTGTTGGAGACTTCATATCTCTCAATTCGGGTATTTGCTTGAAATATTAACTTCAACTCCTGGAACATCTCATATGGTCCATGTCGTTCAAAACATCTTTGTAGTCCCGATTCTAAGTCGTTTAAGTATGGTGCACTAAACTATCAAGTAGTCATCATATTGAGCTAGCCAAATGTTCATAACATCTGCATCTGCTCCTGCAATAGGTTTGTCACCTAGCGGTGCATCAAAGACATAATTCTTCTATGCAGCAATGAGGATAAACCTCAGATCACGGATCCAATCCGCATCATTGCTACTAACATCTTTCAACTTAGTTTTCTCTAGGAACATATCAAAAATAGAACAGGGGAGCTAAACGCGAGCTATTGATCTACAACATAGATAAGCTAATACTACCAGGACTAAGTTCATGATAAATTAAAGTTCAATTAATCATATTACTTAAGAACTCCCACTTAGATAGACATCCCTCTAATCCTCTAAGTGATCACGTGATCCAAATCAACTAAACCATGTCCGATCATCACGTGAGATGGAGTAGTTTCAATGGTGAACATCACTATGTTGATCATATCTACTATATGATTCACACTCGACCTTTCGGTCTCCGTGTTCCGAGGCCATATCTGTTATATGCTAGGCTTGTCAAGTTTAACCTGAGTATTCCGCGTGTGCAACTGTTTTGCACCCGTTGTATTTGAACGTAGAGCCTATCACACCCGATCATCACGTGGTGTCTCAGCACGAACAACTTTCGCAACGGTGCATACTCAGGGAGAACACTTATACTTTGATAATTTAGTGAGGGATCATCTTATAATGCTACCGTCAATCAAAGCAATATAAGATGCATAAAAGATAAACATCACATGCAATCAATATCAGTGATATGATATGGCCATCATCATCTTGTACTTGTGATCTCCATCTCCGAAGTACCGTCATGATCACCATCGTCACCGGCGTGACACCTTCATCTCCATCGTAGCATCGTTGTCGTCTCGCCAATCTTATGCTTCCACGACTATCGCTACCGCTTAGTGATAAAGTAAAGCATTACAGCGCGATTGCATTGCATTCAATAAAGCGACAACCATATGGCTCCTGCCAGTTGCCGATAACTCGGTTACAAAACATGATCATCTCATATAATAAAATTTAGCATCATGTCTTGACCATATCACATCACAACATGCCCTGCAAAAACAAGTTAGACGTCCTCTACTTTGTTGTTGCAAGTTTTACGTGGCTGCTATGGGCTTAGCAAGAACCGTTCTTACCTACGCATCAAAACCACAATGATAGTTTGTCAAGTTGGTGTTGTTTTAACCTTCGCAAGGACCGGGCGTAGCCACACTCGGTTCAACTAAAGTTGGAGAAACTGACACCCGCCAGCCACCTGTGTGCAAAGCACGTCGGTAGAACCAGTCTCGCGTAAGCGTACACGTAATGTCGGTCCGGGCCGCTTCATCCAACAATACTTCCGAACAAAGTATGACATGCTGGTAAGCAGTATGACTTATATCGCCCACAACTCACTTGTGTTCTACTCGTGCATAACAACAACACATAAAACCTAGGTTCTGATGCCACTGATGGGGAACGTACTAATTTCAAAAAAATTCCTACGCACACGCAAGATCATGGTGATGCATAGCAATGAGAGAGGAGAGTGTTGTCTACGTACCCTCGTAGACCGAAAGCGGAAGCGTTAGCACAACGCGGTTGATGTAGTCGTACGTCTTCACGGCCCGACTGATCAAGCACCAAAACTACGGCACCTCCGAGTTCTAGCACACGTTCAGCTCGATGACGATCCCCGGACTCCGATCCAGCAGAATGTCGGGGAAGAGTTCCATCAGCGCGATGGTGTGGTGACGATCTTGATGTTCTACCGTCGCAGGGCTTCGCCTAAGCACCGCTACAATATTATCAAGGATTATGGTGGAAGGGGCACCGCACACGGCTAAGAGATCAATGATCAATTGTTGTGTCTTTGGGGTGCCTCCTGCACCCGTATATAAAGGAGCAAGGGAGGAGGAGGCCGGCCCTAGGAGGGGGCGCGCCAAGTGTGGAGTCCTCCTAGGACTCCCTAGTCCTAGTAGGATTCCACCTCCCATATGGAATAGGAAAAGAGGAAGGGAAAAGGAGAAGGAAGGAAGGGGGCACCCCCCTTCCCTAGTCCAATTCGGACCAGACCAAGGGAGGGGTGCGGCCACCCTTGAGGCCCTTTTCCTTCTTTCCTGTATGGCCCAATAAGGCCCAATACGTATTCCCGTAACTCTCCGGTACTCCGAAAAATACCCGAATCACTCGGAACCTTTCCGATGCCCGAATATAGTCGTCCAATATATCGATCTTTATGTCTCGACCATTTTGAGACTCCTCGTCATGTCCCCGATATCATCCGGGATTCCGAACTTCTTCAGTACATCAAAACTCATAAACTCATAATATAACTGTCATCGAAACCTTAAGCATGCGGACCCTACGGGTTCGAGAACAATGTAGACATGACCGAGACACGTCTCCGGTCAATAACCAATAGCGGAACCTGGATGCTCATATTGGCTCCCACATATTCTACGAAGATCTTTATCGGTCAGACCGCATAACAACATACATTGTTCCCTTTGTCATCGGTATGTGACTTGCCCGAGATTCGATCGTCGGTATCTCAATACCTAGTTCAATCTCATTACCGGCATGTCTCTTTACTCGTTCCGTAATACATCATCCTGCAACTAACTCATTAGTTGCAATGCTTGCAAGGCTTAAGTGTTGTGCATTACTGAGAGGGCCCAGAGATACCTCTCCGACAATCAGAGTGACAAATCCTAATCTTGAAATACGCCAACCCAACAAGTACCTTTGGAGACACCTGTAGAGCTCCTTTATAATCATCCATTTACGTTGTGACATTTGATGGCACACAAAGTGTTCCTTCGGTAAACGGGAGTTGCATAATCTCATAGTCATATGAACATGTATAAGTCATGAAGAAAGCAATAGCAACAAACTAAACGATCAAGTGCTATGCTAACGGAATGGGTCAAGTCAATCACATCATTCTCCTAATGATGTGATCCCGTTTAATCAAATGACAACTCATGTCTATGGTTAGGAAACATAACCATCTTTGATCAACGAGCTCGTCAAGTAGAGGCATACTAGTGACACTCTGTTTGTCTATGTATTCACACATGTATTATGTTTCCGGTTAATACAATTCTTGCATGAATAATAAACATTTATCATGATATAAGGAAATAAATAATAACTTTATTATTGCCTCTAGGGCATATTTCCTTCAATCGGGGATCTAGGAATTGGGGTTGTCTTCTTTTATTTTGGTTCCGTAGTCGGACGTTGATTGTACTCTGCATGGTGTATGTTTACCTGTATTTGTGTGAAGTGGCGATTGTAAGCCAACTCTTTATCCCTTTCTTATTCAGTACATGGGCTGTGTAAAGGTTACCCGTCTTATGACATGCCTACCATGCGGCTATGCCTCTAAGTTGTGCCCCGACACGTGGGAGATATAGCCGCATTGTGGGTCATACTAGTTGGTATCAGAGCCTTCCTCGACATAGGAGCCCACTGCTTGATCGAATCGCTGACGTTGTTGAGTATAGAACAAAAATTTTGAGTCTTAGGATTATATATATCGGAGAGTAGGATTCTTTTTACTCCTCAGTCCCTTCGTCGCTCTGGGGAGGCCTCCTGACGTAGAGTTTTGACTTTTCTCTCCTCAAATTTCACGAAAAAAATTAGGATCACGCGAGTATCTTGGAATCGTTCCGATAGTCTTGTGACGAGAACATTGTTCTTGGTGCCTCCTGACATTTAGGGGTTGTGGCAGTGTCCCAGGGAGTTGAGCTCCGAGGTGTGGTTGTCACAATTTTATCGTTGCAGTTCTGGAATACCTGAGTTCGCCAACATCGAAAATCTCTTTTATGCACTTGTTGGTGAGATAACCTCGACGCCACCCAGTACTGGGGCGGGAGTTCGGGAGTATTGCCATAACTCGTCTAACGGATGCTTTTCGAAGGTTGAGGTAAATGATTTCCGAAGGTTTTCTTGGTTATGTGTTGAAGGATGGATACAGCTGGATGTAGGATTTGCTAGTTTTGGGTGAGATATTATGCTTCCCCTGTATCCCCAACACCTGATTGCATAACCAGGAAGTTTCGGGAGTTTATAAGTGGGAATTCAAGTATCATGTAGGATATCTTTCCAACGGACACAAGATACGATATGGGATCTATCATATGTTTGTTCCGGCTTATTATGCAAGCCAATCCTTTGTTTTTGTTTTGAGTTGTGGTATTCGAGTTGCTTCAATGTCAAGTGTTGATTCCATACCTTTCCTAAGCGGTATTCTCATATTTCTATGTGAATACTAATCCTTCATGGTAATCGAGATTGTCATGTCAATTCTTTCCAACCGGTGTGATTCTCTTCAAGATGATCCTATCATTTTTCGACATTCGCAAGAACAACTCCAAGTCTTCTCAACGTTATTTGTTTCATCCGCCCAAGTTGCCTTTGTTTTCCCGCCCTCCCACCCCTTTTTCTTCATGGAGCCAGAATCCTTAATCAAGTATCCATTGTGTCGATGTGAAGTCTCATCATTGTTTTCCGTCAACGTTCTTATCCGGTGATTCTTAGGAAGATCCTAAGGAGGCTTCAAGTTCATCATTCTTCATTCTCATTTCTTCTCCTGTGGATTCAAGCTTTCGGCAACTCTGAGAACTTTGCAGGCAAGATGACCATACCCTCGAAATCACTTATATCTTTGCTTGCTAGTTGCTCGCTCTATTGCTATGCCACGCTACCTACCACTTGCTATATAATGCCTCCCATATTGCCAATTCAAGCCTCTAACCCTCCTTTCCTAGCAAACTGTTGTTTGGCTATGTTACCGCTTTGCTCAGCCCCTCTTATAGCGATGCTAGTTGTAGGTGAAGATGAAGTTTGTTCCATGTTGGAACATGGTTATTGTTGGGATATCATTATTATATATTATTTAATTAATGCATCTATATACTTGGTAAAGGGTGGAAGGCTCGGCCTTATGCATGGTGTTTTGTTCCACTCTTGCCGCCCTAGTTCCCGTCATACCGGTGTTATGTTCCTTGATTTTGCGTTCCTTACGCAGTTGGGTGTTATGGGAACCCCTTGACAGTTCGCTTTGAATAAAACTCCTCCAGCAAGGCCCAACCTTGGTTTTACATTTGCTTATTTTACCCCCCCCCCCCTGGGCCAGTGCTTCTCTAATTCTTGGTCCAAACCAGAGCAGCGTGCGGGACCGTCCCTTGGCAACTTGGGTTATGTTGGTTCATGTATGCTTAGCTTATCCGGTGTGCCCTGAGAACGAGATATGTGCAGGTCCTATCGGGATTTATCGGCACATCCGGGCAATCTTGCTGGTCTTGTTTTACCATTGTTGAAATGTCTTGTAACTGGGATTCCGAGTCTGATCGGGTCTTCCTGGGAGAAGGAATATCCTTCGTTGACCGTGAGATCTTGTGATGGGCTAAGTTGGGACACCCCTGCAGGGTTTTGAACTTTCGAAAGTCATGCCTGCGGTTATGGGCAAGTGGGAATTTGTTAATATCCGGTTGTAGATAACTTGACACTTAACTTAATTAAAATGAATCAACCGCGTGTGTAACCGTGATGGTGTCTTTTCGGCGGAGTCCGGGAAGTGAACACAGTTCTTGTGTTATGCTTGAACGTAAGTAGTTTCAGGATCACTTCTTGATCACTTATAGCTTCTCGACCGTTGCGTTGCTTCTCTTCTCGCTCTTATCTGCGTAAGTTAGCCACCATATATGCTAGTGCTTTGCTGCAGCTCCACCTCACTAACCTTTCCTACCCATAAGCTTAAATAGTCTTGATCTCGCGGGTGTGAGATTGCTGAGTTATCGTGACTCACAGATACTTCTAAACAGTTGCAGGTGCCGATGGTACCAGTGCAGGTGGCGCAACCGAGTTCAAGTGGGAGCTCGATGAAGATCTTTCCGTTGTTTTTGTTTCGTTTCCTGGTGATCAGTAGTGGAGCCTAGTTGGGACAATCGGTGATCTAGCAATTGGGGTTGTCTTCTTTTATTTTGGTTCCGTCATCGGACCTTGATTGTACTCTGCATGGTGTATGTTTACTTGTATTTGTATGAAGTGGCGATTGTAAGCCAACTCTTTATCCCTTTCTTATTTAGTACATGGGATGTGTAAAGATTACCCCTCTTGCGACATGCCTACCATGCGGCTATGCCTCTAAGTCGTGCCCCGACACGTGGGAGATATAGCTGCATTGTGGGTCATACAAGTTGGTATCAGAGCCTTCCCCGACATAGGAGCCCATTGCTTGATCGAATCGCTGACGTTATTGAGTCTAGAACAAAATATTTTGAGTCTTAGGATTATATATATCGGTATCTTGGAATCGTTCTGATAGTCTTGTGACGAGAACATTGTTCTTGGTGCCTCCTGACATTTAGGGGTTGTGGTTGTGTCCCGGGGAGTTGAGCTCCGAGGTGTGGTCGTCACAATTTTATCGTTGCAGTTCTGGAATACCTGAGTTCGCCGACATCGAAAATCTCTTTTATGCACTTGTTGGTGAGATAACCTCGACGCCACCGAGTACTGGGCGGGAGTTCGGGAGTATTGCCATAACTCGTATAACGGATGCTTTTTGAAGGTTGAGGTAAATGATTTCCGAAGGCTTCTTGGTTATGTGTTGAAGGATGGATACAGCTGGATGTAGGATTTGCTAGTTTTGGGTGAGATATTATGCTTCCCCTGTATCCCCAACACCTGATTCCATAACCAGAAAGTTTCGGGAGTTTATAAGTGGGAATTCAAGTATCACGTAGGATATCTTTCCAACGGACACATGATACGATATGGGATCTATCATATGTTTGTTCCATCTTATTCTGCAAGCCACTCCTTTGTTTTTGTTTTGAGTTGTGGTATTCGAGTTGCTTCAATGTCAAGTGTTGATTCCATACCTTTCCTAAGCGGTATTCTCATATTTCTATGTGAATACTAATCCTTCATGATAATCGAGATTGTCATGTAAATTCTTTCCAACCAGTGTGATTCCCTTCAAGATGATCCTATCATTTTTCGACATCCGCAAGAACAACTCCAAGTCTTTTCAACGTTATTTGTTTCATCCGCCCAAGTTGCCTTTGTTTTCCCGCCCTCCCACCCCTTTTTCTTCATGGAGCCAGAATCCTTAATCAAGTATCCATTGTGTCGATGCGAAGTCTCATCATTGTTTTTCGTCAACGTTCTTATCCGGTGATTCTCAGGAAGATCCTAAGGAGGCTTCAAGTTCATCATTCTTCGTTATCATTTCTTCTCCGGTGGATTCAAGTCAAGCTTTGTCGATCATATCATTTCCTCGTTTCAAATGTTTTCTCATGCCGGTGCACCTCTTAATCATTCACTTCTCGCTATTCATTTGTTCTGGAGTGCAGAAGATATCTCAGAAGGTTCGTCTTTTCATTCAAGATCCGTTCAAACTATTTGGAGATTGTTATCTCATTCAAGCCATTTCATTCATCCAGTGCAATCTCACTTTTAAATCATTTCAACGGTTCTTTCTTGCGTGGGCCCTAACCCACAGGTCTTTTCCCAGGATCTTACCTGACTCTTCTTTTTCCAGAGTTATTCTAAAACTCATTTCAAAGTTTGACGTAAGAATGAGTTATCATCAGTCAAATGTCTTTCACCAAGATCTTTCAAATTCTTTTCATCGTTGGTTCAACCTTTCTAATTTTCATTCCGGAGTGCCTCAACAATTCATGGTGGTGTATATCATCATCATTCTCAACATTTGAAGACCGAAGAAGAGTTTCTCTCAAATCTTGGTCCGTTCTCTCGAAGATGCGTAGATCAAGCTTGATGCCATCCTCTCATAATTGTTTTTGATTGTGAGAATTCTTTTCACCTATTCGGAGCAAATTCAAGATTCTTTTCAGTTTGATTCTCCAAAGGCCATCATTTCGGGTTTATTCATCCTCAGCTTTCAGCTATTGTTCTCCAAAAATCTTACCGGTGCATCATTCAAGTATTCTCTAATCAGCCCGTGATATCTTCCTTCTCATATATTTATATTCCCTCAAGTATCTTCATTCATTCTCCAATTCTTCGCGGTGAATTGTGCCTTTGCTACTTTCATTTTCAACTCTTACGGTGGTTCGTTCAAGTTTTCTATTCCTTCTTTATCATTTCAATTTATTCGTTGGTTAAATCCTACCGGTGGTCCGTTGAGTTTATGCTATATCTCTCTTAATCCTTTCAACGAGAATAAGTAGTATGCTAAATCCGTTGCTTGTCATCAATTTAAATTGGTGAAGGATACGCATAACATAATTCTTATTTTTGCTTCATCTAGGTGATTGATTCATTTTTTCCAGAGTTGTTCACGATGATTAAATTCTCGGTTCAAGTGCTTCATACTTTCCCGGAGTTCCAAGTTCTCTCAATTATATCATTTCAAAGCTTCTTCTAATCATTGCAAGGTTTCACCTTGTGTTTTTAACTTCTCTTTCCTTTCGTTTGATAATTCTTTTATTACCGGAGTTCTTCATGGAGGTTCTACATGATGGTTCAGCAAGGATTTAATTCCTTCTCGAAGTGCTCATCAAGATTCTTTTCAGAGGAGCTCTAGTATTCTTCATATTGCATTCCGAAGTGCAATTCCTTCAACCTTATCTTTTCAGGTTGTGTTATGTCTTTCTTGACAATTTCTCTTTGTGTTTCATGATTCACAAGTTCAGGAATGAGATATTTAAACCCATCATTTTCTTCCTTGGAGTTATCTTGGTATAGATTTCACCTAAAACCTTCCATTGGGAATGTTGCTCCATGTGGTGATTACCTATGATCCCAGTTTTCTTATCACCTCGATGGAATAAGCTTTCTATCTTTTCTAGCTCTCAATCCAATCTATTGTTTTTGTTAGTGGCAGAATTTCACCTTAGGATTTCAACGTGTTTTCCATAAGCCCACAACAAGCTTACTATTTTCGTTGTTGGTTTTCCAACAACTCCGTTCGAACCTTCGCCTAAGGATGCCTTTGCAAGCTCATTTGAGTTAGAAGATGTTGCTTTCTCCTCCGTTCTTTTAATTCCTTTCTTACATTTGTTCCGAAGGCATTGTGATGTTGTTCTCTTCAACTCATCATCTTGTTTTGTCATGATCATGTTCTATTCCCTCCATTTACAGTCGGACTGCTGCCCAAATTATATCATTATTATTCCTTCTCAATCTTGTTTTACCCGGAGTGTTGTGTCTATCATACCTCTTCTAACCGAACTCTCATCCAAGTGCTTTCATTTAGCCAAGCTCCTACTCTTTACCTTCCATTTCCAACTGGAGTGTTGTCGTATTTGATCTTTATCGGTCCTTGTACATCTCGTTTCTATCGGAGTGCTTGCATGTACGTCTTATCCATTGCCCCCCTCCCCTTTTCTTTTGCCTTTCAACCTACAAGGTTCTAGTAAGGTTCCTTGTTCCTCTTTTCTAACGGAGTGTTTTTCAACTTTCTTCATCTTCGTTGTATTCTTTATTTCAAGTTGTTCAACCTTTCAAGGTTCTTTGGTTTCACTCGTTTGTCAAAGAAGCAACTTTGTTTTACCTATTATCTTCCTCTTCCTTTTCCCTCCGGTGCCATCCTAGATCTCGGGATGAGATCCTCTTATAGTGGTGGAGTGTTGTAACGCCCCGGATACAACTTTCCATATTCGTAACTCCGATTCTTGCCTTTTCCGGAGATGCGATATGAGATTTCCCTTCATGGTTGGGTTTTGTCTTCGTTTTTGCATTTTGTTCATGTCATGCATTTCATATCATGTCGTCATGTTCATTGCATTTGCGTTCGTGTTTGTCTCGTGCATCCGAGCATTTTCCCCGTTGTCCGTTTTGCAATCCGACACTCCCACATGCACCCGGCGCACCCCTCTTGTCTCTTTTCGTGAGCGGGTGTTAAACATTCTCGGAATGAACCGAGATTTTCCAAGTCGCCTTGGTACACTACGGGTAGACCGCCTGTCAAATTTCGTTCCATTTGGAGTCCGTTTGATACTCGAACGGCTAACCGGGTAACCGCGATAGGCTCTTTGGTGTTGCAGCCCAACATCCCTCCAAAACAGCCCAAGAACCCATCTAAACCACTTCCATGTCCTCCTTTGTCGGATCATGATCGTGTGGGCGAAAACTACACCTCATTTGGACACTCCTACCTCCTCCTATCAATAAATATGTGCATCCCTCCTCAAATTCATGGTCTAACCCTAGTCATTTTCCTCCTCGCGCCGCCGGACATGCCCATCCGCACTGGACATGTCCGCCGGACATGTCGCTCCGACCAATGGGGTCGCGCCACGTCACCTCCGCTGCCTCCATCCTCCACTCACAGCGCGCCACGCGTCCCCGCGCCCACTTCCCCGCCGCGCGGCCCGCGGAGCCCATCTGAGGCCCGCCCGGGCCCGGATCTGCGCCTCCGCCGCCTGCGGGAGCCTGCGCGCCCGAGCCGCCCCAACCCCACTGCCGTTGTGCTTCGCCGCCGCGCCGCCGACCGCGGGCGCCTCCTCGCCATGCCTCCCCTCCAGGATCTCGTCGTCGTTCGCCCAAGGCCCCTGGCGCCCCGCGCCCATGCTCCCGAGTCCTCGCTTGAGTTCCTTTCCCCGTCTAGCCCCGCCACCGGTCGGCGAGCCACCGAAGCAGACCAGGTCATCGGACCCGCGCCCCTGCTGTAGTCTCCTTAGCCGGTGCCTCCAAGCTCCTCCATCGCCGAATGCGGATGCCCCATCCTCGAGCTGCCCTTTTTCCGGCCTCCGTCGCTTGTCCTCTTGCTCGTCGCCGGCTGTCATCGTCGTTGACCGCCGCCGCCACGGTCCTACTCGGGATCGAGCAGGAGAGCTCGTCCCGCTTGTCCTCCTCACGTGGGCCGCCCTCGGCCCAGCTGCCAGCTTCGCCGGCCCGCTACCTCCACCTCAACTCGGCCAGGCCCAGGCCCATGGTGAGCCCCCTTTCTATCCTCCGCCCCGTGCACACTTTAGTTGTATTGCGCCTCTCTGTTTTATTCCAAATTTTGACCAAGTCCCGGAGCTCACTTGCTATTTTCATGCCCCCTTCATCATGTCATATCTCGGTAACCGTGGCTCAAAATCATGCATATGATATGTCGAATTGTTCATCTCATTGAGCTCTTCATGTCAGAAGCATTTACATGCATGTTACTATTTGTTATGATGTCATTGTCATTGTTGCAAGAGTGCTATAAAATGTTAATTGTTGGTACTTATCAGATCATGATGTTTTGTCATTTTTGTGACATTTGATGTGTGCATCATATGGGCATGAGCTCTACATGTGTTTTGACCTATGCCATGCCATCTTTACAGGGGCGCTTACCATGTATTTTTGTGATCAATGTGGTGACTAGCACAAGAATGCAAAGTAGCCTTCGTGATATTGCTGATTTCAGGGACTTCGGATTTTGCTAAGACTTGTGCCTGCTGTTATTTTTATGCCATGTAAACATGATGCTACAGTGAGATACATGCTTGTTTTGAGTTGCTTCATTAAGGATGTTTTGAACATATGGTTGTGCTATATCAATCCATGCCCCTATTTGCAATTATGGAGTGCCCTAGCATGTCTAATTATTGCTCTACTTTTGCCATAAAATGTTCCTGGCAGATTGTTTACATGTTAATCAATTTTGTGTTGGGGATCGTAGCAGAAATTCAAAATTTTCTATGCATCACCAAGATCAATCTATGGAGTAATCTAGCAACGAGGGGAAGGAGAGTGCATCTACATACCCTTGTAGATTGCTAAGCGGAAGCGTTCAAGTGAACGGGGTTGATGGAGTCATACTCGTCGTGATCCAAATCACCGATGATCCTAGTGCCGAACGGATGGCACCTCCACGTTCAACACACGTACAGCCCGGTGACGTCTCCTACGCCTTGATCCAGCAAGGGGAGAAGGAGAGGTTGGGGAAGACTCCATCCAGTAGCAGCGCGACGGCGTGGTGGTGGTGGAGGAGCGCGGGACTCCAGCAGGGCTTCGCCAAGCGCTATGAGAGACGAGGAGGAAGAGGGGTAGGGCTGCGCCAACAGGAGAAGGACCTCATGTGTTGGGATGCCCCTTTGCCTCCACTATATATAGGGGGAGAGGGAGGGCTGAGCCCCCACCTAGGGTTTCCACCCTAGGGGTGGCGGCAGCCCCAATCCCCATCTGGGGTGGCGGCCATGTGGGGGGGAGAGGGAGGCGCACCAGGCATGGGCCTTAGGGCCCATCTGCCCTTAGGGTTTGCCCCCTCTTCTCTCCAGGTGCATGGGCCTTGGTGGGGAGGCGCCCCAGCCCACCTAGGGTCTGGTCCCTTCGCACTATTTGCCCATGTATGCCTCCAGGGCTGGTGGCCCCACCTGGTGGACCCCCGGACCCCTCTGGTGCTCCCGGTACACTTCTGGTGGCCAAAACCATACTTCCTATATATCAATCTTTACCTACGGACCATTCCGGAACTCCTCGTGATGTCCGGGATCTCTTCCGGGACTCCAAACAACATTCGGTAACCGCGTACATACTTTCCCTATAACCCTAGCGTCATCGAACCTTAAGTGTGTAGACCCTATGGGTTCGGGAGTCATGCAGACATGGCCGAGACAACTCTCTGGTCAGTAACCAACAGCGGGATCTGGATACCCATGTTGGCTCCCACATGCTCCTCAATGATCTCATCGGATGAACCACGATGTCAAGGACTTAATCAACCCCGTATACAATTCCCTTTGTCTAGCGGTACGATACTTGCCCGAGATTCGATCGTCGGTATCCCGATACCTTGTTCAATCTCGTTACCGGCAAGTCTCTTTACTCGTTCCGTAACACATCATACCGTGATCAACTCCTTGGTCACATTGTGCACATTATGATGATGTCCTACCGAGTGGGCCCAGAGATACCTCTCCGTTTACACGGAGTGACAAATCCCAGTCTCGATTCGTGCCAACCCAACAGACACTTTCGGAGATACCTGTAGTGAACCTTTATAGCCACCCAGTTACGTTGTGACGTTTGGCACACCCAAAGCACTCCTACGGTATCTGGGAGTTGCACAATCTCATGGTCTAAGGAAATGATACTTGACATTAGAAAAGCTTTAGCATACAAACTACACGATCTTTGTGCTAGGCTTAGGATTGGGTCTTGTCCATCACATCATTCTCCTAATGATGTGATCCCGTTATCAACGACATCCAATGTCCATGGTCAGGAAACTGTAACCATCTATTGATCAACGAGCTAGTCAACTAGAGGCTTACTAGGGACATGGTGTTGTCTATGTATCCACACATGTATCTGAGTTTCCTATCAATACAATTCTAGCATGGATAATAAACGATTATCATGAACAATGAAATATAATAATAATAACTAATTTATTATTGCCTCTAGGGCATATTTCCAACAGTCTCCCACTTGCACTAGAGTCAATAATCTAGTTCACATTGCCATGTGATTAACACTCACAGGTCACATCGCCATGTGACCAACATCCAAGAGTCTACTAGACTCAATGATCTAGTTCACATCACTATGTGATAAACACTCAAAGAGTTCTGGGTTTGATCATGTTATGCTTGTGAGAGAGGTTGTAGTCAACGGGTCTTGCCATATTCAGATCCCTATGTATTCGCAAAACTTTATATCGTAGATGCTTCTACCACGTCCACTTGGAGCTATTCCAAATTATTGCTCCATTATACGTATCCGGTATCTCTACTCAGAGCTATCCGAATAGGTGTTAAGCTTGCATCGACGTAACTCTTTATGTCGAACTCTTTATCACCTCCGTAACCGAGAAACTTTTCCTTATTCCTCTAAGGATAATTTTGACTGCTATCTGGTGATCCACTCCTAGATCACCTTTGTACCCTCTTGCCAGACATGTGGCAAGGCACACATCAGGTGCGGTACTCAGCATGGCATACCGTATAGAGCCTATGACAAAAGCATAGGGGACGACCTTCGTCCTTCCTCTTTCTCTTGCCGTGGTCAATATTTGAGTCTTACTCAACTTCACACCTTACAACTTAGGTAAGAACCCCTTCTTTGACTGATCTATTTTGAACTCTTTCAAAAACATGTCAAGGTGTGCATTCTTTGAAAGTATCACCAGGCGTCTTGATCTATTTCTATAGATCTTGATGCCCAATATGTAAGCAGCTTTATCCAGGTCTTCCTTTGAAAATCACTCTTCAAACAACCATTTATGCTTTCCAGAGATTCTACATCATTTCGAATCAACAATATGTCATCCGCATATACTTATCAGAAATGTTGTAGTGCTCCCACTCACTTTCTTGTAAATACAAGTTTCTAGCAAACATTGTATAAACCTAAAAGCTTTGATCACTCCATCAAAACATATATTCCGATTCCGAGATGCTTGCTCTAGTCCATAGAAGGATAGCTGGAGCCAGCATACCTTTTAGCATCCTTAGGATCGACAAAACCTTTTATTGTATCACATACAACTTTTCTTACGAAAACGGGTAAGAAAACTTGCTTTGACATCCATCTGTTAGATTTCATAATTGAAAAATACAGCTAATGCTAACATGATTCTGACGGACTTAAGCATCGCTACGGGTGAGAAATTCTCATCGTAGTCAACTCCTTCAACTTGTGAAAAGACTCTTTCCCACAAGTCGAGCTTCATAGACGGTAACATTACTGCCCACGTCCGTCTTCTTCTTAAAGATCAATTTATCTCAATGGCTTGCCGATCATCGGGCAAGTCCACCAAAGTCCATACTTTGTTCTGATATATGGATCCTATCTTGGATTTCATGGCTTCTAACCATTTTTCGGAATACGGGCCCACCATCGCTTCTCCATAGCTCGTAGGTTCATTGTTGTCTAACAACATGATATCTAAGATAGGATTACCGTACCACGTAGGAGTAGTACATATCCTTGTCGACCTACGAGGTTCGATAGCAACTTGATCCGAAGCTTCATGATCACTATCATCAACTTCCTATTCAGCGGACGTAGGTGCCACAGAAAACATCTTTCTGTGTTGCATCATTCTCTAGTTGAAATAAAGGTTCAACAACCTCATCAAGTTCTATCTACCTCCCACTCAATTCTTTCGAGAGAAACTCCTTCTCGAGAAAGGATCCATTCCTAGCGACAAACAATTTGCCCTCGGATCTGAGATAGAAGGTATACCCAACTGTCACCTTTGGGTATCCTATGAAGATGTGTTTGTCCGCTTTGGGTTCGAGCTTCTCTGCCTAAAGCCTTAAGCATCGCAGCCCCAAACATTAAGAAACGACAACTTTGGTTTCTTGCCAAACCAATGTTCATACGACGTCGTCTCAATGGACTTAGATGGTGTCCTATCTAATGTGAATGCAGCTGTCTCTAATGCATAACCTCAAAATGAAACGGTAAATCGGTAAGAGACATCATAGATCGCACCATATCTCATAAGGTTCGATTACGACGTCCGGACACACCATAACCTAGTGGTGTTCCAGGTGGCTTCAACTGTGAAACAATTCCACAATGTCTTAAGTGATTGCCAAACTCATAACTCAGAAATTCTCATCGATTAGATCGTAGGAATTTGATCTTCTTGTTATGATGATTCTTAACTTCACTCTAAAATTGCTTGAACTTTTCAAACGTTTCAGACTCGTGCTTCATTAAGTAGATATACCTATATCTACCCAAATCGTCAGTGAAGATGAGAAAATAGCGATATCCACCGCACGGTTCAACTCTCATTGGATCACACGCATCAGCATGTATGATTTCCAACAAGTCACTTGCCCGTTTCATTGTACCTGAAAACAGGGTCTTAGTCATCCTGCCCATGAGGCATGGCTCACATGTGTCAAGTGATTCAAAATCAAGTGACTCCAAGCATCCATCGATATGGAGTTTATTCATGCATCTTATGCCAATATGACCTAAGCGTCAGTGCCACGAGAAGTGGTACTATCATTATTAACTCTACATCTTTTGGCGTGAACATGTGTATTACCACGACCGAGATTCAATGAACCATTCACATAGGGTGCATGACCATGAAAGGTATCATTCATGTAAACAGAATAACCATTATTCTCTAATTTAAATGAACAACCGTATTGCAATGAACATGATCTAATCATATTCATGCTCAACGTAGACACCTGATAACATTTATCTAGGTTCCAACACACATCGACACCTCGCACTTAGCCAGTCTCCATTCAGTCCGTAGCTTTTACTTCAAGTCACCAATAATAGTAACTGAACCGGTATCCAATACCCAGGTGCTACTAGGAGTACTAGTGAGGTACACATTAATAACACGTATATACTTTGTTGAAGTTGCCAGTCTTCTTATCTACCATGCATTTGGGGTAATTCCGCTACCAGTGACCGTTCCCCTTACAATAGAAGCACTTAGTCTCGGGTTTGGGTTCAACCTTGGGTTCCTAAACTGGAGCGGCAACTGGTTTGCCATCCATGAAGTTTCCCTTCTAGCCCTTGCCCTTCTTGAAACCAGTGGTCTTGTTAAACCATCAACACTTAATGCTCCTTCTTGATTTCTACCTTTTGCGGTCTTAAGCACCGCGAACAGCTCCGGGATCAACTCCATCCCTTGTATGTCATAGTTCATCACGAAGATCTAGTAGCTTAGTGATAGTGGCTAGAGAACTCTATCAATCACTATCTTATCTGGAAGTTTAACTCCCACTTGATTTAAGTGATTGTAGCACCCAGACATTCTGAGCACATGCTCACTAGCTGAGCTATTCTCCTCCATCTTGTTGGCAAAAGAACTTGTTAGAGGTATCACACCTCTCAACACGGGCATGAGCCTGAAATCCCAATTTCAGCTCTTGGAACATCTCATATGTTCTATGGCGTTCAAAACATCATTGGAATCCCGATTCTAAGCCGTAGAGTATGGTGCACTAAACTATCAAGTAGTCATCAGGATGTGTCTGTCAGGTGTTCACAACATCCACAAACAACGTTGTAGGGGTTTGCACATCGAGCGGTGCATCAAAGATGTAAGCCTTCTGTGTAGCAGTGAGGACACTCCTCGGACTACGGACCTAGTCCGCATCATTGCTTACAATATCTTTCAGCTTAATCTTTCTCTAGGAACATATTGAAACAGGGAGCTACAACGTGAGCTATTTATCTACAACATATTTGCAAAGACAATTTAGACTATGTTCATGATAATTAAGTTCATCTAATCAAATTATTTAATGAACTCCCACTCAGATAGACATCCCTCTAGTCATCTAAGTGAAACATGATCCGAGTCAACTAGGCCGTGTCTGATCATCACGTGACACGGACTAGTCAACATCGGTGAACATATTCATGTTGATCGTATCTTCTATACGACTCATGCTCGACCTTTCGGTCTTTCGTGTTCCGAGGCCATGTCTGTACATGCTAGGCTCCTCAAGTCAACCTAAGTGTATTGCGTGTGTAAATCTGGCTTACACCCGTTGTATTCGAACGTTAGAATCTATCACACCCGATCATCACGTGGTGCATCGAAACAACGAACCTTCGCAACGGTGCACAGTTAGGGGGAACACCTTTTTGAAATTATTGCGAGGGATCATCTTATTTAAGCTACCGTCGTTCTAAGCAAATAAGATGTAAAACATGATAAACATCACGTGCAATCAAATAGTGACATGATATGGCCAATATCATTTGCTCCTTTTGATCTCCATCTTCGGGGCTCCATGATCATCGGTGTCACCGGCATGACACCATGATCTCCATCATCGTGTCTTCTTGAAGTTGTCTCATCATCTATTACTTCTACTACTATGGCTAACGCTTTAGCAATAAAGTAAAGTAATTACATGACGTTTATGTTGACATGCAGGTCATAAATAAATTAAGACAACTCCTGTGGCTCTTGCCGGTTGTCATACTCATCGACCTGCAAGTCGTGATTCCTATTACAAGAACATGATCAATCTCATACATCACATATATCATTCATCACATCCTTTTGGCCATATCACATCACAAGGTATATGCTGCAAAAATAAGTTAGACGTCCTCTAATTTTTGTTGCAAGTTTTTACATGGCTGCTATAGGTTTCTAGCAAGAACGTTTCTTACCTACGTGAAAACCACAACGTGATATGCCAATTTCTATTTACCCTTCATAAGGACCCTTTTCATCGAATCCAATCCGACTAAAGTGGGAGAGACAGACACCCGCTAGCCACCTTATGCAACTAGTGCATGTCAGTCGGTGGAACCAGTCTCACGTAAGCATACGTGTAAGGTCGGTTCGGGCCGCTTCATCCCACGATGTCGCCGAATCAAGATAACACTAGTAACGGCAAGTAAATTGACAATATCGACGCCCACAACTACTTTGTGTTCTACTCGTGCATAGAAACTATGCATAGACCTAGCTCATGATGCCACTGTTGGGGATCGTAGCAGAAATTCAAAATTTTCTACGCATCACCAAGATCAATCTATGGAGTAATCTAGCAACGAGGGGAAGGAGAGTGCATCTACATACCCTTGTAGATCGCTAAGCGGAAGCGTTCAAGTGAACGGGGTTGATGGAGTCGTACTTGTCGTGATCCAAATCACCGATGATCCTAGTGCCGAACGGACGGCACCTCCGCGTTCAACACACGTACAGCCCGGTGACGTCTCCTACGCCTTGATCCAGCAAGGGGAGAAGGAGAGGTTGGGGAAGACTCCATCCAGCAGCAGCATGACGGTGTGGTGGTGGTGGAGGAGCGCGGGACTCCAGCAGGGCTTCGCCAAGCGCTACGAGAGACGAGGAGGAAGAGGGGTAGGGCTGCGCCAACAGGAGAAGGACCTCATGTGTTGGGATGCCCCTTTGCCTCCACTATATATAGGGGGAGAGGGAGGGCTGCGCCCCCACCTAGGGTTTCCACCCTAGGGGTGGCGGCAGCCCCAATCCCCATCTGGGGTGGTGGCCAAGTGGGGGGAGAGGGAGGCGCACCAGGCATGGGCCTTAGGGCCCATCTGCCCTTAGGGTTTGCCCCCTCTTCTCTCCAGGCGCATGGACCTTGGTGGGGAGGCGCCCCAGCCCACCTAGGGGCTGATCCCTTCCCACTATTGGCCCATGTATGCCTCCGGGTCTGGTGGCCCCACCTGGTGGACCCCCGGACCCCTCCGGTGGTCCCGGTACACTACCGGTGATGCCCGGAACACTTCCGGTGGCCAAAACCATACTTCCTATATATCAATCTTTACCTCTGGACCATTTCGGAACTCCTCGTGACGTCCGGGATCTCATCCGGGACTCCGAACAACATTCGGTAACCGCGTACATACTTTCCCTATAACCCTAGCGTCATCGAACCTTAAGTGTGTAGACCCTACGGGTTCGGGAGTCATGCAGACATGGCCGAGACAACTCTCCGGACAATAACCAACAGCGGGATCTGGATACCCATGTTGGCTCCCACATGCTCCACGATGATCTCATCAGATGAACCACGATGTCAAGGACTTAATCAATCCCGTATACAATTCCCTTTGTCTAGCGTTACGATACTTGCCCGAGATTCGATCGTCGTTATCCCGATACCTTGTTCAATCTCGTTACCGGCAAGTCTCTTTACTCATTCCGTAACACATCATCCCGTGATCAACTCCTTGGTCACATTGTGCACATTATGATGATGTCCTACCGAGTGGGCCCAGAGATACCTCTCCGTTTACACGGAGTGACAAATCCCAGTCTTGATTCGTGCCAACCCAACAGACACTTTCGGAGATACCTGTAGTGAACCTTTATAGCCACCCAGTTACGTTGTGACGTTTAGCACACCCAAAGCACTCCTACGGTATCCGGGAGTTGCACAATCTCAAGGTCTAAGGAAATGATACTTGACATTAGAAAAGCTTTAGCATACAAACTACACGATCTTTGTGCTAGGCTTAGGATTGGGTCTTGTCCATCACATCATTCTCCTAATGATGTGATCCCGTTATCAACGACATCCAATGTCCATGGTCAGGAAACTGTAACCATCTATTGATCAACGAGCTAGTCAACTAGAGGCTTACTAGGGACATGGTGTTGTCTATGTATCCACACATGTATCTGAGTTTCCTATCAATACAATTCTAGCATGGATAATAAACGATTATCATGAACAATGAAATATAATAATAACTAATTTATTATTGCCTCTAGGGCATATTTCCAACATTTTGCCATGGTTGTTGCTAGTGATCCATGCATTGTATGAACTTTCTCTTGCCATGGTTAGCTTCATGAACATGTCTTCTTTCTTTTAGTATGCTTATCTTCTCATGCAAGGCTTCGTGATGAGTGATTTGAGCTCGCAAAGATGCCTTCATAACTCTGTTGATGCCATGCACTGTTTTCTGCTAAGTCTGAAACTGTTAATAAAACTTGCTATGTTTACATGCGTGCCATCATATCTTATGTGCCTTTTTTACTCATGGTCAGTAAGGGACTTTTGGTCTATGCATTTAGTAGATTCATGCCATGCCTTGTATTGCTATGATATGTTCCTGTAGCATGTTGTTTGCTTGATCTAAACATTGCTTCCTGATGTTATTTCTGGCATGTTAGTATTTTCACCAAGTCTATGAAACTGATATCTTTTTGCACTTTTGCCATGCTTGTTTGAACCTGTTCTACTGTGATTTAGCCGTAGATCATTGTTCATGTTTTGTCAAGCATCTTGTGAACATCACTGCCATATGCTTTGTTGCCATGTTCGAGTGCAGTAGCTTAGTTTCTTGTTGCATTCTAGATGGCGTTGTGCTGTTAATCGCAGAATTGTGTCTTTCTTGTATTGCTTGCCATTTGCAAACCGTGCATCCGATTCCAGTGATCTTAATATTGATTTCGACCGAAATCATGTCATCTTTCCAGCATCACACTTGGTTTGCCAAGTTGATGCCTTGTTCATCATTTTCCTTCCGGAGCACGCATATGCATTGCATATCATATCTCGCATGTCATGCCAGGTTTTGCATCATGTTGATTGTGCTTTGCACCGTGTTTGATTGTTGGTCCTTTCCTTGTGTTCTTGATTTAGGTAGAGCCGGGAGACGAGTATGTGATGAGGTACCTGTCGAGTACGCCTACGAGGATCAAGCTTTCGGCAACTCTAAGAACTTTGCAGGCAAGATGACCATACCCTCGAAATCACTTCTATCCTTGCTTGCTAGTTGCTCTCTCTATTGCTATGTCACCCTACCTACCACTTGCTATATCATGCCTCCCATATTGCCATGTCAAGCCTCTAACCCTCCTTTCCTAGCAAACCGTTGTTTGGCTATGTTATCGCTTTGCTCAGCCCCTCTTATAGCGTTGCTAGTTGCAGGTGAAGATGAAGTTTGTTCCATGTTGGAACATGGATATTGTTGGGATATCATTAATATATCTTATTTAATTAATTCATCTATATACTTGGTAAAGGGTGGAAGGCTCGGCCTTAGGCCTGGTGTTTTGTTCCACTCTTGCCACCCTAGTTCCCATCATACCAGTGTTATGTTCCTTGATTTTGCGTTCCTTACGCGGTAGGGTGTTATGGGAACCCCTTGACAGTTCACTTTGAATAAAACTCCTCCAGCAAGGCCCAACCTTGGTTTTACATTTGCCTAACAACCTATAACCTTCCCTTGGGTTTTCGCGAGCCCGAGGGTCATCTTATTTTAACCCCCCCCCCCGGGCCAGTGCTTCTCTAAGTGTTGGTCCAAACTAGAGCACCGTGCGGGACCGTCCCTTGGCAACTTGGGTTATGTTGGTTCTGTACGCTTAGCTTATCCGGTGTGCCTTGAGAACGAGATATGTGCAGCTCCTATCGGGATTTGTCGGCACATCCGGGCGGTCTTGCTGGTCTTGTTTTACCATTGTCGAAATGTCTTGTAACTGGGATTCCGAGTCTGATCGGGTCTTCCTGGGAGAAGGAATATCCTTCATTGACCGTGAGAGCTTGTGATGGGCTAAGTAGGGACACCCCTACAGGGTTTTGAACTTTCGAAAGCCGTCCCCGCGGTTATGGGCAGATGGGAATTTGTTAATATCCGGTTGTAGATAACTTGACACTTAACTTAATTAAAATGAATCAACCGTGTGTGTAGCCGTGATGGTCTCTTTTCGGCGGAGTCCGGGAAGTGAACACGGTTCTTGTGTTATGCTTGAACGTAAGTAGTTTCAGGATCACTTCTTAATCACTTCTAGCTTCTCGACCGTTGCGTTGCTTCTCTTCTCGCTCTTATTTGCGTAAGTTAGCCACCATATATGCTAGTGCCTTGGTGCAGCTCCACCTCACTACCCTTTCTTACCCATAAGCTTAAATAGTCTTGATCTCACGGGTGTGAGATTGCTGAGTCCTCGTGACTCACAGATACTTCCAAACTGTTGCAGGTGCCGATGATACCAGTGCAGGTGGCGCAACCGAGTTCAAGTGGGAGCTCGATGATGATATTTCTGTTGTTTTTGTTTCGTTTCCTGTTGATCAGTAGTGGAGCCCAGTTGGGACGATCGGGGATCTAGCAATTGGGGTTGTTTTCTTTTATTTTGGTTCCATAGTCGGACCTTGATGGTACTCTGGATGATGTATGTTTACTTGTATTTGTGTCAAGTGGCGATTGTAAGACAACTCTTTATCCCTTTCTTATTCAGTACATGGGATGTGTAAAGATTACCCCTCTTGCGACATGCCTACCATGTGGCTATGCCCCTAAGTCGTGCCCCCACATGGGAGATATAGCCGCATTGTGGGTGTTACAAGTATCCACTTTCACTTGTCTATGAACTGCACAAGCAACCCAGTAGTCCTTTACCGCAGATGCGGCTATTCGAATAGATCATGTTAACCCTGCAGGGGTGTACTTCTTCACACACGCTCCCGCCACTTACCACCATGTACACGTTTTGTATCTCGGCAACCTTCAAGCGGAAGCCTGGCGAGGGAGTCGACCACGACCTGACTAACCACACAAGTCTCTAGTCCAGGTTTATCGCCTATTCAGGTTCCATCCGCAGGGAGTCCGGCCAAGGTTTCCACTACGGCCCCGAACGATGTGTGCGGGGTTCTCGGTTCACCAAACGGGCGACTCGGTATACCGGGCCACGTGCCTACCACATCATAGCCCACCCCTCGGGTCAGCGCTGCGCACGGCCTCCAGCATAATACAAACACCAGAAACTACTTGCAACTCCTGGACAGAGGACAGGGGCGGTTAATAAGTCGGGAGAGTCAATTAAGGACCCAATGTGTGGTAGTAGCTGATCTTAAATCACACATACATATCTCAGTTCCTAAGGACGGTTCCGATGAAACAACCCACCATGTACTCCTACATGGCCTCTCATCGATAACTTTACCAAATCGTGTTCACACACTTAGCTCCCAACGGTAGGACATGTTCACACACCTCCAATTAATCCCCGATGAATCAGACCTGACTAAACTCTAAGCAGTAGCAGGCTTGACAACAAGCATGAATGAGTAGGCACATCAGGGCTCAAACCACTCCTACTCATGCTAGTGGGTTTCATCTATTTACTGTGGCAATGACAGGTCATGCAGAGGAAAGGGGTTCAACTACCGCAGCATGTAACAGTTGAATCGTTGTTGTCCTAATGTATAAAAGAGAGAAGAAGTGAGAGAGTGGGATTGTATCCGGATGAACAAGGGGGTTTTGCTTGCCTTGCACTTCTAAAGATTATATAGCTCTTCATCGGTGTCATCGAACTCATCGTCGAAACCACATCTAGTGAGAGGGGACAAGCACCGACCACAGAGAGGAAACATAATCAATGCAATGGAACAATATGATGCATGATCATGACATGGTAATATGCTGTTGATTGACCTAATGCAACTAGCCATGAGTTAAATGAAGTTGCTTTGAACTCAAGGTTCAAAATCAAACTCCATATGTGGTTAGTTAAATGCCATTTATTTGATTTCACTTATACAATAGGTATATGTTGCTTGAACATGCATGAAACCAGTACCAATGGATAGATTGGATTTTTCTGATAATTTTTCGTATATAAATCTTTTCAATCTGAGTTGTAGATTATTTTCTATGATTTTTAGAAGTTTTAACTATTTTCCGGAATTTTCTGAATTATTTTATAGACAGAAATTATTTACTGCATCAGCATGACATCATCATGACATGAGCAGGTCAATGGGGCTAGTCCAGGTCAAACCTGACGTGTGGGGTCCATACGTCAGTGACACAGGGCTGGTTAGTGTCGCTCGCAGGTGGGCCTGGTCAACGGCCACGTCAACAGGGTCAATTCTGACGCGTGGGTCCCCTTGGGTTATAAACTAATCTAAGCAGGAAATAAACCCAGGGTTAATTATGCGTGGGGTCCATCTGTCAGTGAGCTAGGGGTTAGTTAGTGGCGCCATTAGCGTTTAATGATGGTGCCACGTCAGATGCGCCGACGGTTACCCGCCGGCGACCAAACAAAGCGGCGGAGGTGCTCGGGATTCGCTGTCTGGCGACCGTTTGACTCACGGTTTAGCTCTATAGGCTTCTAGGCATGCGCTGCATCCAACATAGCAGGCGACTGGGGTAGAGGAGGCCAGAAATGATGGCTGCAACGATGGCAGGCGGCGGGCGGAGTTCGGTTGCGCTCGGAACCAGCGTTGTGGTGCACGGCAGGTCAAGCGGTGGGGTGCTAGGTTCTCCTACCGACGTGATGAGCATGGTGGAGCTCTCAGACACGATGGAGGTGGGCTCTAGCCACGGCAGCGACGAAGCACAACGGCGGCGAGCTTCGGTCAGGGTGGCGAGTGGTGCTAGAGGAGGAAATCGACGGAGGGGAGATAGGGGTTGGGAGCAGGGGCTCACGGAGATGCCGAAGAGGAGCCCAGCGAGGTCGGGGAGGTCCTGGCAGCGCCGAGCGAATCTTCTGGATCCATCGGTGAGGCGACTGGCGGACGATGGCCACGGCAACGATGAGCGGCGACGACGATCGCGCTCGGGTGGCTGTGCGCGAGAGAAACATAGGAGGGGAGAGAGCAGCGGGTGAGGGGGAGGGGAGAGAGGTCTCTGGGCGTGCAGCAGGACGAAGGAGGAGCAGCTGCGTGGCTAGCAGGAGGTGGCCGCGGCTCGGCTGTGCACGCGCCATGCACAGTGCCAGTAGGCGCGGGGAAGACGACACACGAGGAGGTGGGCTGGGCCGTCCGACTATGAAGGTAAAATTCCCAGGTGGTTTCTTTCTCTCTCTGTCTCTGTTTTAAATTTTGTTTTTCTTTTGTTTTTCTTTTATTCTATTTTGAATTAGTAGAAATACTAATTCATTTTTAACACTCCTGAGACAAATTGTGGACACTATTTTGATTATTCCAAGGCCCACAAATGATTCCAGAATATTTGGAGCATTTAAAATATTTATAGAATTCAAATGCCCCAATTCAAATACAATATGGGTTAATTCAAAAATCCATAAATGGCCAACAAATATGCTCGCCATTTTTGGCAGGGGTTTTCAACTTTATCAGCAATCATGAACATTTTCAAAGGGCATTTTGGGTTATTTGAAAAAGATTTTATTTGAACCTATTTGAATTCTTTCCGGTTCTAGGGTTTGATCAATCCCCATTTCAACTTTAAATGAAATTTAAACATGATGCAACATACAAAACTAACCCAAGTGCATTACGATTGGGACAACATGTAGGCTCACCATTGGGACAGATGTCATCCACTCATTGGACAAGAGGCACCTATGATACGTCGACACGTGGCACGGCCCAACCGAGGCCCATCCGGTGAAAAGGCCGGCCCATTTTCCTTGGTCAAAAGGTAACGGGTCGGCCCATGGAAAGCCTGTTAACGGCTTGTTCGCATATAGCCCATTTAGGGGCCGCTAACTCCTGGCATGTTACGGCCTATCGGAATTAAGCCCAGTAGCTTCATCTGGGCCATCCAATATGATTCTAGCCCGTTGTAACTTCTGGACCATGATGTCTTTCGGCCCATATGAGGCTCTTTGTAACTCTGGGCCCATTAAAGGCCCGAGATGAAACTGGCCCATAATGAAAAGTGTATCGCTTTATACCCATTAACGGCCCATTATTCCGTCGGCCGTTTCCAGACCGTGTTAACTTTCGGCCTTCTAACGACCCATTATTCCATCAGCCTTTTCTAGCCCGTGTTAACTTCCAGCCTTCTAAGGGCCCATTTATTCTTGGCCTCATTTCTAGAATTCGGTTAGTTACGGTCCGTTACTGGCCTATTCCGTTCGTGGGACAAATTCAGCCCGTGGCTACATTCGGCCCGTTTGTGGCCCATTAACCTGTTGGGCTGTTTTCATAGCGTTATCAAATATTGCCTATTAACGGCCCATTATGGTCCACGAATAGTACGACCCATGTTTGGTGAAATGATTATACGCCTCGTAGAAGGCCCATGGATCCTACGGCCCATAGAAGACCAATGGATCCTACGGCCCATAGAAGGCCCATGGACCATACGGCCCGTAGAAAGTCCATGGATCCTACGGCCCGTAGAAGGCCCATGGATCCTACGACCCACATGAGGCCCATGGTTACAAAAGTCCATGTGTTGCCATTGTTATTGTTCCCTAGTTACCAAAAATAGGTTATTGTGGCCGCTAGAAAAACGTGGAAAAAGAAGTGCAGTGACTACAAGCAAACAACTAAACAAGACAATAAGCGAATAAATAAGCAAGCAACTAACGCTAGCCTATTACAGCTATTACACATATTACATCCACTAGGCATCAAAGTTCACCACCAGTGCAAATATAGGGAACAAAGCATCATATTACATACACTAGCCGTCAAAATTGGCCACCAGTGCAAATAAACGCGGCAGCAAAACAAGTCCATAACTAAAACAACTTCAAAAGAGCTCAAGAAACGTTATCCTAGGTATCCACCATGCTACCAATAAGCTTAGCAAGCTTATTAGCTTTGTCATGTTTAGTGCTAAAATCCTCCAATGCTTGCTATTGCACCAGAAACTATGCATCTGAATGCTCCAGGGACTTTCACAGTCCTTCTGCTTCTTGTCGCAGCACAACTGATCGATGTCTTTCATCTAGTAGTTGAGACTCAAGAAACCGAACTGATTCATACAGTGAGTTTGAATAGCTTGTGCAAGCGGTAGTGGTCAGTAACTCGAACAGTAAACCGAGATAGGACTTTGGGGTTGTCTCATTGTCTTCAAGATAGTTTTCCTAAGCTGTTTTATCAGCTTTGTTGGAGACCAACAAGGAAGTCTCACTATCCTGAACCTTATCTACATTACTTCCTTTACCATTGCTTAATAAGGCACTCTTCCCCAATATTCTGTCAACATTCTAAAAGAAGAAACAAGCAGACACATAATAGGTTTAGCAAGTACTAGTATATGAAACTCATTTCGATGAACCAGTTCATTAGTAAGGTCGACAAGTGTAAGTGCATCTAGTGCCCCTTAGTGATTTTGGTGTATTGAAGACTTATAGGTTAAGGGACTAATGTGTTTATGAGTGTACACAGTTCTATAAGTCTATGAGGAGTTTGATATTTACAGAGATAGTCGACCCCTAAAAATGAATGTCTTCAAATGAAGACTTTGGATTTCTGAAGACTTTCTGATGACTTTGAAAGTGAAGAAATTGGTGTGACCGTGAAGACTTGATATTCATGCGAGGAATATGAAGTGTGAAGACTTTTGTTTTCGTAGTTTCTTTTTCTCTTTCTTGAGTCATAGGAAACACCGTACTGTTAATGGGGGTCGAGGTAAAACTAAGGAAAAGTTTCCAAGTGATGCTCAACTCAAAATCCTACACCTACCAATCCCTTCGAGTGAAGCCATTGGAAATCTCATACAGTTCAGCCAAATTCTTCAGTGACAGAGACGAAGTTCTTCTGGTCTCTCAGGAATTTTTTCTGACTGGGGAGTTAGGAATTCGCTAGTGCGGATTGGCTACAAGTGAGGAATATCATAGCCCTGAGGAATTTGAGAGCTCAAATTTCCAACCGTTGCTGTGCTACGTGCCCGCTGTCCTAAAATATCTATTCACCTAGCGGTCATATCGTTGAAGGGCATTTATGTCTTATCATGTCGGGCTACTCCCTAGGTTATAAATAGCCGCCCCCTACAAGCACTAGCTGGTTGGCTGCTCCGCGAGAAACTGACACTTGTCATTGAGAGCATCCCATCCTCCGAGGACTTTGAGCGAAAATCATCAAGTGAAAAAAAACCCAAAACCCCAAACAAAACACCTACAAACCCAAAGTGATTGAGCAGCACTGAACATATTGTTCCTGTGTGGAACCGACGCTTGTTACCTTTGAGGACTATGCATCCTCCAGACGGTTAGGTGTCATGGTCTAGAGTATCCAAGAGGAAATTGTGGATCACGGACTGACCGAGTCTGTGAAGGTTTGGAAGTCACCTGAAGACTTACCATGAGTGATTGGATGAGGTATGTGTGACCTTAGTTCAAGGAGAATACAGTGAGGACTGTGTGTCCGAGACTGTGTGTCCTTAGGTTTGAATACCTAGCCGCTCGAACCAGACGTACAACTGTCACAACAGTTGGAACTGGTCTACCAAATCATTGTCTTCACCGATCTAACTGGTTCTATTTCCTCAACCCTTTCATTTCCTCATTCTGTATTATTGTACCTGATCGTTACGGTTTGAAGACTTTGACTGAAGACTTCCTCAATTTCCTCAGCTAATTTCTTCAGTCAGTTTGTCTTCAGGCTGCTTATCCTGTGTTTACACTTTCTATACTCTGTGCTTGTTTTCATTTTATCATGATGACTATGCTACTACTCTGTTATGTTTGCACCTGAGTACTTATTCTGCTACAAGTAGTTCTTCGCTAAGGAATTTCCTCACTCTGAAATTCCTCAGTGAAGAATTCATAAAAATCGCCTATTCACCCCCCTCTAGTCGACTTAACGCACTTTCATTGGTATCAGAGCAAGGTACTCCCTTGTTCTGTGTGATTTTGGTTTAACCACCTGGAGTTTTAGTTATGTCAACCGCAGGTATGATCAAGGTCTTTGTTGGGTGTCCTACCTTCGATGGGATGGACTACCCCTACTGGAAGAATAAGATGTGAATGCATCTAGAGGCAATTGACAACGATCTCTGGTACGTTGTGGAAAATGGTGTTCGCTCTGTCAGTCCTACCATCAACATTGCTGACGTGAAGAGATTCAAGCGAAGAACATCATATGTGTCCATCTGAGCAAAGGGTAGTATGGCAGAGTGAGTGCTTGATAGAGGCTAAGGTGTCCCGATGTTTCGATGAGATGGTGGCTATTGTTTTCTGTGGGAGTCGACCTTGACGATCCGACTACGAACGTGCGAGACGTCGCGCCTTAGCAATCGCTAAACCAACTTCCGAGGGTTATTGACCACGCCAGAGCATGATCAACCTGACCACGAGGGTCTGTTTCCTGCGAACAAATGAAGAACAAGCAAGAAACTGAGATTGCAATCGGGATATTGCGAATATAAGATGGAAGCTTTATTGATCAAGGTGGGGTTCTATGACGTCTTGGTCTGGTTGTTGGACACAAACGAAGTACGCGAAGTTGCAGCTATGGCGAACTTTTAATCTAAACAAAACCCAAAGACTAAACGATGCCCTAAGGGCTGTATATATGGAGGAAGAGGGGGGAATTTCGTGGCCCTTGAGGGTGGGGTCCGAAACCAACCCTAACTCTTGTTTCCCCACACATACGGACTCTAAAAATAGCCTATACTTAAGTATTTCGAAATTACATGGGCCTGGCCCATTAATAAGGTGACGCAGCACCTAGAATAGCCTATGGACGAATATTATAAAGTGGCATCTTGTATATTTCGTCCAAGGCTTCATGCACTCCTTATGACGGCTTCAAAGTCCTAAAATCATCACTTGTAACTCCGTTCTTGATCCCCTTGCGCATGCCATTAGCTCCATGCGTGTTCTTGCTCCAATGTTCATCCTTCTCCAAGCTAGGCCCTTCATTTGTAAGCAAAACAAATGTATCCAATTTAGGCAGCATCATAATCTCATGAACATTAGAATCATTACCAAGAAACGAAAGTACCTGGTAATTTAATTGGCGTGCGCGAGCTCTAGTAATTGGTCCAGTATATGTAACAGTAGGGGTTGTGGGTGTAACAATGGTATTGATGTCCTCATCGTCCTCCCCTTCTTGAAATGAAGTCGTCCTCGACGGAAGCACATCTTCCTCACCCAAATAAGGCTTCAAATCTGCAATGTTAAAAGTGGGACTAACCCCAAAATCTACAGGTAGCTCAAGTTTATATGCATTATCATTTATTTTCTCTAACACCTTAAAAGGACCATCAGCACGTGGCATTAGCTTTGATTTGCGCAGATTAGGAAATCTATCTTTACGCAAATGTAACCAAACAAGATCTCCAGGCGCAAACACAACATGTTTTTTACCCTTATCTCCAGCAAGTTTATATTTAGCATTCATACGCTCAATGTTTTCCTTAGTTAACTCATGCATTTTTAAAATCAATTCAGAACGTTCTTTAGCATCAAAATTAACCTTCTCTGAAGATGGAAGAAGCAACAAATCAATAGGTGCACGAGGTAGGAAACCATACACAATTTCAAAAGGGCACATCTTAGTAGTAGAATGCAATGAACGATTATAAGCAAATTCAATATGAGGCAAGCATTCTTCCCACATTTTCTTGTTATTCTTCAAAACAGCCCTAAGCATAGTAGACAAAGTTCTATTGATTACTTCAGTTTGTCCATCAGTTTGGGGGTGACAAGTAGTACTAAAAAGCAGCTTAGTACCCAACTTAGCCCATAAACATCTCAAAAAGTGGCTAAGAAATTTAGTATCACGATCTGAAACAATAGTATTTGGCACACCATGTAAGCGAATAATTTCACGAAAGAACAAATCAGCAACATTAACAGTATCATCGCTTTTATGACATGGTATAAAGTGTGCCATTTTCGAGAACCTATCCACGACAACAAACAGCACATAAATGTTCCAAATGTTCCTCCAAAGATTTGCTATAAATCAATATGTCATCAAAGTAAACTACCACAAATCGTCCAATGAAAGCACGTAAAACTTCGTTCATTAACCTCATGAAAGTACTAGGTGCATTAGTTAACCCAAAAGGCATGACTAACCACTCATATAATCCAAACTTAGTTTTAAATGTTGTTTTCCATTCATCTCCCAATTTCATACGAATTTGATGGTATCCACTACACAAATCAACTTTGGAGAATATTGTAGAGCCACTCAATTCATCAAGCATATCATCTAACCTAGGAATAGGATGACGATAATGAATAGTAATATTATTAATGCCTCTACAATCAACGCACATACGCGACGTACCATCCTTTTTCGGCACTAAAATGATAGGAACATCACAAGGACTAAGGGATTTGCGTATATAACCTTTGTCGAGCAGTTCTTGTACTTGACGCATAATCTCCTTCGTCTCCTCTGGATTGGTACGGTATGGTGCACGGTTGGGTAGCGAAGCACCAGGAATTAAGTCAATTTGATGCTCAATCCCTCGAATAGGTGGTAATCCCGGTGGCACGTCTTGTGGAAAGACGTCAGCGAACTCCTGCAAAATGTTAGTGACAGAAGGGGGCAAAGAGGAAGGCACGTCCTTGAATGAAAATAATGCCTCTTTGCACACAAAAGCATAGCAAACAGATTTGCTAAAATCTAGCTCATCAATATCAGATTTGGTGGCAAGTAAACATGCACTTTTCAATTTAATTTCAGAAACAAGAGTAGATGGTTTATTATTAGGCTTCATTTGGTGCTCAAATTCTTTTGCCACAATCTGATTTTCACTCTTATTTGTCTCCTGTTTTGCTTTATTAGCTCTATTAATATCATCTTTCAAAATGGAATCAGGAGTCATAGGAAGCAAAGTAATATTTTTATCCTTATGAACAAGAGTATACTGTTATTTCTACCATTGTGAACAGAATTTTTATCAAATTGCCATGGTCTACCAAGTAATAAGGAACATGCTTGCATAGGTACCACATCACAATCAACATAATCAGCATATGTAGAGATACTAAAATGCACATGAACAGTACGTGTTACCTTAATCTTGCCGCTGTTGTTGAACCATTGGATGTAGTAAGGATGTGGATGTGGTCTTGTGGTGAGAGATAGCTTCTCCACCATCTCCATGCTAGCCAAGTTATTGCAGCTCCCTCCATCTATGATCACGCGGACAGAACGTTCCTTCACAACTCCCTTTGTATGGAACAAATTATGCCTCTGATTTTGCTCAGCTTGTGTAACCTGCACACTCAAAACACGTTGAGCAACTAAACATTCATACCTGTCAGCATCTTCAGGAGCCATGTATTGTGTCTCATGATCAGAATCGTCTCCACCGTGTTTGTCACGTGTAATAAGAGCCAAAGTCTCCTCATCATAGTCACTAGCGGACCCATACCCACCATCCTCAGTAACAATCATCACACGCTTAGATGGGCATTCTCTCGCATAATGACCTCCACCCTTGCAAAGTCGACAAATAATATCATGTGTTTGCCCTGTTGATGCCATGGATGAAGAAGAGCTCTTTGCAGGCCCAGAAGGTGTGCTCTTGGCAGATAGTGGTGATTGTGCGTGCTTTATTGTATCACGGTTGGAGGTGGCAGCCGACGGAGGCGCCGGTGTAGCAGAACGTCTGGAAGTAGATGATGCACGTGGTGTCCATGATGAAGGTCGACCTGCAGAAAAGTTAGTCCGCGCCAATGCCTGTCGATCCTGCACTTCACGTTCAGCTTTACAAGCAAGATGGAATAAACGAGTGATATTAGTATACTCCTTATACTCTAGAATAGTCTGAATCTCTCTATTTAATCCACCCATAAAACGTGCAAGCATAGCTTCTTTCTCCTCAACAATACCAGTTTGTAATTCCTGATAAATCATGCCAGTTTGTAATTCCTGATAATATTCTTCTACAGAATTTTTTCCCTGTCTTAAGCGCTGCAATTTTTGAAGTAATTCATGTTGATAATATGGTGGAACCGAACGAGTACGCAGAGCAGTTTTCAAAGCAGCCCAAGTAGCCGGAATAGGATATAATCTACAATGCTCAGACCACCAAACACATGCAAAACTAGTGAAAGCACAAACAACAGCAGGAACACGTCTCTCCTCGGGATATTGTAAACATGTAAATCGTTGTTCAGTTTCTAACTCCCAAGTAAGATATATATCAGGAACATATCTACCCTCAAATGGTGGAATATTCAATTTTAGTTTAGGGAGATGGTCATGATCTCGTACCTGAGGGTGAGCCCTACCATTGCCATTATTTGCATGTGGACGACCTGGTGGTTGCTGTGCTGGTGGTGGCACGTAGTTCTGATTTTGATCAACCTCATCCTCATAATCTCCCACATAATCATCCTCCTCCACATCAGCAGTAGGAGCCACAGAAGTATCAACAGCAGCACCAGCAGTTTGGCCCGACTGAAGAGGGACACGGCTCGCTCGGCGGAGGGCTGTTTCCCGACGTGGAGGTAGTCGGTGTTGTTGCTGTTGTTGCAGAGGTGCGGCAGGAGCAGCCCGTGGTGGTGGTGGAAAACGCGAAAGCAATTCAGCAAACTTGTTATCGAGCTTTGTTTCAAACGTCTTCTCCATGCCATCTATCTTCTCCATGGCCTCTTCAAATCTGTTTATCACATCTTGCACCTGTCCATTCATCATTTGCTGAAACGTATCATGAAGCTCCTTGTTCGTCAAGTTCTCCCAGTCAGTCTCGTCGGCTTGTGATCCTGGCATGGTTAGCAGCAATAGAAACACACAAGAATATGATCCTACAGACTACTAACAAGTGGTGGTGGTGGCGGGTGTCACAAATCCGTCAACCAAATCTCAAATTCTTACCAGTTCTTACCCAGCAGCAGGCGGTGATCGGCAACAGTTGTAGTCAAAACTCTCAAAAGCTTGGATAGAGCGATTGCCAGGGAGAGTCAAACGCACGACGTAGATGTATGTGGAGCTGGGAAGGCTTATAGTATGGTAGCAAAAAGGGTCAGCAATAATCAATTCAGAGATGCAAAGTTGAATAAACGCTCAACGACGGTACTGTGCTGGTCCTAGGCTAGACCGTGCTAGAGATGCGAGCCTAGAACACTAACAAAATCACGGCGCTGCACGTAAATAAGGGAAAAGCACACTCTAGAACTCTCTTTTTTCGCTCTTTTTTTGCGCTCCTCTTTTTTTTTGCGAAAAATCACTATAATGGCTAGTGTCTCAAAACTCTTCCCTCGTCAAACTGATAGGATGGGCACGAATTTTTTTTTCACTTTTTTCGGAAATCAGGGCAGCGACGACGAAAAAGTGTGACAAAAAATCACTATGATGGCACGTGGCTCAAAAGACTTAGAAAAGCCTAAAAATAGGATAGGGAAAAAAAATTTTGCCCGTGAAAATTTTGGCCTAAAAACTGCCCGGGGGTCTCCAGAATCTTTTTTTTTCGAGACTTACGCAGGCAAGGAAACACGAATCGGAATTTAGATTGATCTCAAGAACAAACCTAATATGAGAAGAACTCGGATTGGTGGTGGATATATGGTTGTGGTATATGGCAGCGGTGGTGGTATATGGTAGCGGTGGTGGTATATGGATAGAGATTGGTGGTGGTATATGGATACAGATTGGTGGTGGTATATGGATATGGATTCAGAGCGGTGGCGGATAAGCAAAAGTGGTAGATGGGTGATGATGATGGTGCGGCGGCGGCGTGACAACTTATGACCAGAACTCGAAACCCTAAAAGACTAGACTCTAAGACCAACAACTTGACACGACGATGCAACCGCAAATTCAACAAAGCAAAAACCCTAAAAAGATTATGCAAAAGGCTCAGATTGGTTCGGATATGATGAACTAACCCTAATTTTTTTTGTGGCTTTTTCGTGGACTGTAGGTATGAAGAACAGACTCGATCTAATCTACGAAAAACTGTAAAATCTCACCGAGCAACCTGGAAATCTGATACCACTTGATAGAGGCTAAGGTGTCCCGATGTTTCGATGAGATGGTGGCTATCGTTTTCTATGGGAGTCGACCTTGACGATCCGACTACGAACGTGCGAGACGTCGCGCCTTAGCAATCGCTAAACCAACTTCCGAGGGTTATTGACCACGCCGGAGCACGATCAACCTGACCACGAGGGTCTGTTTCCTGCGAACAAACGAAGAACAAGCAAGAAACTGAGATTGCAATCGGGATATTGCAAATATAAGATGAAAGCTTTATTGATCAAGGTGGGGTTCTGTGACGTCTTGGTCTGGTCGTTGGACACAAACGAAGTACGCGAAGTTGCAGCTATGGCGAACTTTTAATCTAAACAAAACCCAAAGTCTAAACGATGCCCTAAGGGCTGTATATATGGAGGAAGAGGGGGGAATTTCGTGGCCCTTGAGGGTGGGGTCCGAAACCAACCCTAACTCTTGTTTCCCCACACATACGGACTCTAAAAATAGCCTATACTTAAGTATTTCGAAATTACATGGGCCTGGCCCATTAATAAGGTGACGCAGCACCTAGAATAGCCTATGGACGAATATTATGAAGTGGCATCTTGTATATTTCGTCCAAGGCTTCATGCACTCCTTATGGCGGCTTCAAAGTCCTGAAATCATCACTTGTAACTCCGTTCTTGATCCCCTTGCGCATGCCATCAGGTCCATGCGTGTTCTTGCTCCAATGTTCATCCTTCTCCAAGCTAGGCCCTTCATTTGTAAGCAAAGCAAATGTATCCAATTTAGGCAGCATCATAATCTCATGAACATTAGAATCATTACCAAGAAACGAAAGTACCTGGTAATTTAATTGGCGTGCGCGAGCTCTAGTAATTGGTCCAGTATATGTAACAGTAGGGGCTGTGGGTGTAACAATGGTATTGATGTCCTCATCAGTGCTTTCGAGACAACAAAGCTTATCTGGGATAGGCTGTCCATGGTCAATGAAGGAGTCTCAACACAGCGTGACTCTCGAGTTGACATTCTTTGCAATCTCTTCAATCGCTTCAAAAGACTCGACAATGAAAATGTTCAGAAAACTTTCGATCGCCTCACTGACATTTCAAATGAGCTTCAAGCACTTGCTGCCACTCACATCACCGACCACGAGGTGGTGAAGAAATTGCTTCGATCGCTTGATTCCTTATTTGACACCCTTGCACTGATGATACAAGAACGTGGAGACTACAAGTCACTTGATCCCACTGATATTCAAGAGAGGCTAAACACTCATGAGTTCCAGCTTGCTGAGAAGAGAGATCTCTATGGATCGAGCTATGGCAGAGCACGAGCTCTGAAGGCCAAGGCAGTGTCTGAATCTGAAGGTGAGGATGCTGGTAGCAGCCTTGGTGATCCTGAAGAACTGAGCTAGGAGCTAGCAATGCTCGTGAGGAAATTCCAGAAGTTCTCAAGACGTGGTCGCTTTGGAAAATCCTCAAGAAGTGATGACATAAGATCAGATTCCTCATCCCGTGATTACAAGAAGAGACTTTGCCAGAAGTGCAAGAAACCTGGTCACTACATTCAAGATTGTCCTTAGTGGGAAAAGGAATCAGAGAAGAAGTCCAAGGACTACAGTTCTGATGATTCCAAGAAGAAGAAGAAATCTTCAAAGTCCTCTTCATCAAAACCTTCAAGGTCTTCATCTCACAAGAAGAGCAGCTCCAAGAAGGCTCGGGCATTCATTGGCAAGGAAATGGACTCTGAGGCTGAATATGAGGAAAATGAGGAAGATGAGACATCTGAGGAGTCAGACTCTGGTGGGGCGAGACTAGCCCTTGCTACTGCGTTCGTCAGCAAGTCCATCTTCAACTCTGAAGAAAATGACCTCCCCAACACTGCTGACGATGGTGATGATGACTACGCTCCCACCTATTGCTTCATGGCAAAAGGTGCAAAGGATGATCAACCCAAAGCCACTCAGTGGATCCTTGACAGTGGATGTACAAATCACATGACTGGTGACAGGGGCTTATTGATGGACACTGCTTTATCTCCATCGCATCTGAAGTATATCACCTACGCTGACGAAGGAAAAAGCAAGGTATTGGTTCTAGGTAAGGTTGCAATCTCAAATGATTGACACATGGACAAAGTTATGCCTGTCGAGTCCTTAGGTTTCAACCTCATGTCTGTCTCTATGCTTTGTGATCTTGATATGGTTGTTGTCTTTGGCAAGTATCATTGTGTTGTGATCATGGAGGCTGACAATTCCAAAGTCTTCGAAGGCTTTAGGAGAGGAGATTTGTATATTGTTTATTTATCTATAGGACCACAACCTGCTACTTGCTTACTTGCAAAAGCTTCAGAAGGCTGGCTATGGCATCGATGACTTGGTCATGCTGGCATGAGGAACTTTCACACGCTCGTAAAGAAGAAGCATGTCATTGGCGTCAAGGGTGTCAAATTCCTCAAGGACCATCTATGTGGAGCTTGTGAAGCTGGAAAGATGACCAAGGCCAAGCATCCCTCAAAGACCATCATGACTACAACTCATCCATTTGAATTGCTTCACATGGATCTCTTTGGCCCTACTCATTATGCCACATTTACTAATGCTGCATCTTTATATGGCTTTGTCATTGTTGATGACTACTCTCGTTATACATGGGTGCATATCATCACTTACAAAACTGAAGTGCAGGAAGTCTTCAAATGATTTTCCTCGAGGGCTTCAACCAACTTTGGTGTGAAGATCAAGCACATCAGAAGTGACAATGGAACTGAGTTCAAGAATACTGGTCTTGATGATTATCTTGATGAACTTGGTATTACTCATGAGTTATCAGCTCCTTATACTCCTCAGCAGAATGGAGGCGTGGAGCGCAAGAATAGGACTCTTCTTGAGATGGCTCGCACTATGCTTGATGAGTACAAGACGCCTCCTCGCTTCTGGCCTGAGGCAATTGATACTGCGTGCCACATCATCAACAGGGTATATCTTCACAAATTCTTCAGAAAGACCTCATATGAACTCGTCATGGACAATAAACCCAATGTGAGTTATTTCAAAGTCTTCGATGCTAAATTTTGGATTAGAGATCCTCATCACAATTCTAAATTTGCACCGAAAGCACATGAAGGTTTTATGCTTGGTTATGGAAAGACTCGCACACCTACAGAGTCTTCAACACCTATCACCACAAGGTTGTTGAAACTGTAGATGTGCGGTTCGACGAGACTAATGGCTCGCAAAGAGAGCACCTACCTCCTGTGCTAGATGAAATACCACCTAAGGAATCCATTAAGTTCAAGGCTATAGAGGATGTCATTCCTACCGAAGAATCTGCTGAAGAAGTCATTCCAGAACGTGAAGAACATCATGCTGGAGCACCTGAAGAAAATGGCTCTGAAGAAAATGTTGAGCAAATTCCTCGTCATCAACCAGCCCATCCTCGTGTTGCTAATGAAGTGCAGATTGAGAGAATCATCAACGACATCAAAGCACCAGGTCCTCTCACACGCTCAAAAGCTTCACATTTGTCTAACTTTTGTGGGCACTTTGCTTTCATCTCTATCATAGAGCCCACTAAAGTAGATCAAGCATTTCTGGAGACTGAGTGGATTCAAGCTATGCAAGAAGAATTACATCAGTTCGAGCTCAACAATGTGTGGGAACTTGTCAAGCGACCAGACCCTCACAAGCACAATATCATCGGCACCAAATGGATCTACCGCAACAAGCAAGATGAAAAAGGCCTTGTGGTGAGGAATAAGGCACGGCTTGTAGCTCAAGGCTACACAAAGGTTGAAGGAATTGATTTCGATGAAACTTGTGCACCTGTTGCTAGACTTGAGGCTATTCGCATATTACTCGCTTATGCTAACCATCATAATATCATCTTATATCAAATGGATGTGAAAAGTGCATTCCTCAATGGTAAGCTTGAGGAAGAAGTATATGTTGCTCAACCCCCAAGTTTTGAGGATCCAAAGCATCCTAACAAAGTCTTCAGACTCAATAAGGCCCTCTATGGCCTCAAGCAGGCCCCTCTGGGCGTGGTATGATACTTTGAAGGAATTCCTCATGAAGAAAGGCTTCAAACCCGGTTCACTGGACCCAACCCTTTTCACCAAAGCTTATGATGATGAATTATTTGTATGCCAAATATATGTTGATCATATCATCGTTGGCTATACCGACCAATGTTACAGTGATGAATTTGCCTATATGATGAGTGAAGAATATCAAATGTCTATGATGGGAGAACTGAAATTCTTCTTAGGTCTTCAGATTCGTCAACAACGAAATGGCATCTTCATATCTCAGGAGAAATAACTCAAGGATGTATTGAGGAAATTCGGCATGCAAGATTACAAAGGCGTCAAAATCCCTATGCCCACCAATGGCCATCTATGCACTGATGAAAATGGTATTGACCTCGATCAAAAGGTATACTGCTCCATGATTGGCTCGTTATTGTATTTATGTGCATCTAGGCCAGATATTATGCTTAGTGTTTGCGTGTGTGCCCTCTTTTAAGCTACACCGAAGGAATCACACCATAAGGCTGTGAAGCATATTCTTCCATATCTAGCTCACACTCCAACACTTGGATTATGGTATCCCAAGGGCTCGGCTTTTGATCTCATTAGATATTTAGACTCTGACTATGTTGGTGATCATGTGGACCGCAAGTCAACATCAGGCACATGCCATTTCCTCGGATGATCCTTGGTCTATTGGTCCTCAAAGAAATAGAACTGTGTATCACTCTCTAATACTGAATCTGAGTACATTGTTGTTGGTTCGTGTTGTGCTCAATTGCTATGGATGAAGCAAACCCTCAAGGACTACGGCACGAATGTGAAGAATGTGACACTCTATTGTGACAACGAGAGTGCCATCAAGATTGCTCATAACCCAGTTCAGCACTCGAAGACAAAGCACATTCAGATTCGTCATCATTTTCTTCGTGATCATGTGTTGAAGGGAGACGTCTCCATCGAGCACGTGAAGACTGAAGAACAGCTAGCCGATATCTTCACAAAGCCCTTGGATGAGAAGAGATTTAGCAAGTCGCAGTGTGAGCTAAATATCTTAGAATCTTCGAATGTCCTTTGAAGAGGACACGCACCCTAACACTTATGCAAAATTGATGACTTAGATGTGCAACACACGAAGTAACGTTTTTTCTTCAATCAATGAAGACTAACGCTCTAAATGTGAAGAAATTAACGAAGAATTTGATTCTCAGAGCCCTACGACAATTGTACGTGGCATCTGAAATCAGCATTCTTATACGGTGGGTTACGCCACCAACAAAAGTTGAATATCTTCAATTTGAGTATTTCTTTAGTGAAATTCCTCAGTTTTTCGATTTCTTCAACTTTGCTATGTCTTCACTCTCTCCGTCGTTTTTCTTCTTTGACTATATATATATACATAAACACTATTCTGATCACGGGATCAGAATAATATTCTCATCACAACCTGACCTGCCCCGCTAGTAGTACGTTGAACTTCCCTGTGAACTAGGTTGAACTTCCGCCAACATTGCCCAAATGGGGCTTGCGATATACCGTTGGAAAGCTATGGACACCAATATCATGACCCAACTTAAATTTTTGGCAAAATATAAGCGGTTTAAGAGCAGTTTTGAAAACCGTTTTTTCTTCGCACAAAAAATGTGAATCATATTTTCGCTCGCATTTCTAAACCGTTTGTCGGAATGAGGCATATAATATGCCGTTGGAAATCTGCTGCAAAACCGCTCCTTCCACATGTTGAAAGTTTTCTCTAATTCCCTATGGTTAAAGAGTTATTTGAAAAAACATAAAATTTCGTAAACCCAACAGCTGAGTTCGTTTTTTCGATGTCATTTCTAAACAGCTAATCCAATGGAGGCATATGATATGGCGTTGGAAAGCTTATGAAAATGTGCTACTTTTTCATCTTGAAAGTTTTTTTCTAATTTTGAATGGTTTAAGAGTAATTTAGAAAATGGTCCCAGTCCTACCGAGTTCGTATTTTCGAGCTAATTTTTCAACTGTGCGTCCGAATGTAGCAAATGATATGGCGTTGGAAAGCTTGAACAAATGCGAAAAATTTTGGTATGTATTGTTTCTCCCAATTCTTTACGGTTTTAAGTCAGTTTCAAAAATGGCGAAAAACGTATTTTCGCCGTAATTTCTACAAACTTTATCCGAACGGGGCAAATAATATACTGCTAAAAAGCTATGGAAAATGCAAAACTTTTTCATGTTGATGGTTTTCTCTGATTCCTAGCTGTTTTCAAGTAATTTCGAAAACGGCGGGATCATGTGTTTTGCCTTTATCACGAAACAAATTCTTCGAAAATGCACCGCATGAAGAACCTGAACTTCTCGATGCGTCTACCCGAACTTCACTCTGTTTTCACGTGATTTTTTTGCCCGCAGCTCTCCATCCACTCACCGGAATTGAACAAGTGATATACCGGTGGAAAGCTGCTGTAAGCACACAACTTTCCCGTGTTGATCACTTTTTCATACTCGCGATGATTTTAAAAGTTTTTATCTGAAATTCATTCAGCGTAGTAGTTGAACTTCGTGATGTTTTCACATTGAACTTCTGTGACGTACTTTTGTTTATAATTATCTCATTCATTTGCCAGTGTTACACAAATGATATTCCTTTTGTACAAACCTCTCTCACAATAATTTTTCATCCGACCGAGGACTTGAACTTATAACAACAAAACTTTTAGTCTTTGCTCTTTTATTTTATTTTAATACAAAATGTGCACCGTGTAGTACATGAACTTCTAACGGTTATCAATCTAAACTTCTCACGGTTACATGAAAATATCTGAGTTTTTTATGAATATTAATTTGAATTTCTTAATGTTTTTTACGAAATTTTTAAGCGCTCTATTTTTTAAAAGTTGAACTTCTTGTTATTTTATTTTTGAACTTCTTGTTTTCATTCTTTAATAATGAGGAAAATCTGAGTTTTCTATAATTATCGAACTTCTCCATCTTTTTAATATGAACTTTCTGGTTTTATTTCTTTATCCTTTTTTTATAAATTTTGAAGCGCTCTATTTTTTAAAAAGTTGAACTTCTCGTTTTTTATTTTTGAACTTCTTCTTTCCATTCTTTAATAACGAGGAAAATCCAAGTTTTCTATAATTATCGAACTTCTCCATCTTTTTAATATGGACTTCCTGGTTTTATTTCTTAATCTATTTTATGAAATTTTGAAGCGCTCTATCATTAAAAGTTGAACTTCTTGTTATTTAATTTTTGAACTTCTTGTTTCCATTCTTTAATAACGAGGAAAAACTGAGTTTTCTATAACCATCGATCTTCTCCATCTTTTTAATTTGGACTTCCTGGTTTTATTTCTTTTAGTAACAGAAAATATCCTACTTTCTGATAGACATCGAGCCGCTAGCTTTTTAAATTTGAACTTCTAGGTTTATTTTAACAGAGAAATTGTTTTTTATGAAATTTTGAACCGCTCCATTAGTTTAATTTGAACTTCTAGGTTTCTTTTAGAAATGAGGAAATCCATTTCCTAATTAACTTTTTTTTTGTTATTTTAATTTGAGCTTTTGTTGTGGAAACTTGTTGAACAAGAGGAACTTTTTGAATTTTCCCGGTCTGTGCACTTGAACTTCTAACAACAAAATTTTTGGACTTCGCCATTTTACTGCTATTTTCTCATACGAAACACACACCATGCAGTACGTGAACTTCCGTCCGTTGTCAATTTGAACTTCTCTCGATTTCACTTTAGTAACGGAAAAAATCTGAGTTTTTTATAGACATCGTACCGCTCTAACTTTCTTTTTCAACTTCTTTGTGCGCTTTTTAGAAATGTGAAAAATGGAGTTTTGTTAGAAACATTGAACTTCTTCGTTATTTTGAATAGATCTTATTGGTCTTATTCTTTAGTAACCGAAAAAACTGATTTTTCAAATAAATATCAAACGCTCTGCTTTTGAAAGTTGAACTTCTTTGGTTTTATTATTTAGTAAAGAGAAAAAACTAAGTTTTCAATATGCATTGAACTACTCTATTTTTTAGAATTGAACTTTGTGGTTTTAATCATTAGTATGGGGGAAATCTAAGATTTTATAAACATCAAACAACTTCATTTTTTTAATTAGGACTTTTGTTGTTATTCATTTGTATAGGGGAAAAGTCCTTGTTATGTAAAAACATTGAACCACTCACTTATTTAAATTTGAACTTCCATATCTTTTTAGACTTTGACTTTTTATTCCTTTTTTCGTATATGAAACACACTCCATGTAGGAGGAACTATTTTTAGATAGAGCATTTTTGTATCAAATTTGTAATGGAATGGGGGAATTATTTTAAAACACCCAACCTTTTCTTTGATCTACCCATTTTTACTTAAATTTGAACGTCTAGAGTTAACATTTTGTCCCCGAGGGTTCTTTTTCTTCTTGGTTTATAAAGATAGAACTTCTCCATTATTTTAAATTGAACATATTACCTTTTCCTTTATTAACTTGAAATATCCGAGTTTTATATAAACACCGAATCGCTTGGGGTATTTTGATTAGAACTTCTACATTTTTTAGAAATGCGGAAAATATAGTCAACATTGAGCACCAACACGAACCATAAAAACATCATTTAATCACTGTAAAATGAGCAGGCATCAAGAAAGACTGTTTGCGGCTAAACGGAAGGAACATTTTTTGTCGGTCAGAAGTGTTTTTGTGCGCCCCTGCATATACATGGACTTCAATTTTTTCTGACAACATTAACTTTGTTGTTGTCGCTGTATAAGAACGTCTCCTGTAAACTAAAGAGAGAGAGGATGCACTGAGCCAAGGTAAAATCTTACAAAAACTACACTTTTTCCTTTGAGGCATATACACAAACTGCTAGTTTGCAATGCCGGTGGTGGGGGGGAGAAAGTGAGCTCAAGGGTGGGTCACCGGTAGGGGATATTGCATCGAATCGGTGGTCTAGGCAGGCACGGGAGGGAAGAAGGCCACAGAGGCAGAGGAGGAAGGTCACGACAGCGGAGGAAGAAGGAAGAAAGGTCATGTCAGAGAAGGTCGGATTCGGCCGTCGGTGCTGTCTATGCGTGATAGCGAGTGCGCTGGTGGTCGCCGTAGGTATCCTTTGATCTCGGCTATGTGCGGTCATCGAGACCCGCGGGGTGCAGCTGTGGAAGAAGGTGGAGGTGGCCTACGTGGGTGTACAACTTATCGTTTCCTATGTCAACTCTTCTATTTTTCAAGCGAATTTGGTAGGTGGTGTTCTTTTTGTACAATAAATTTAAATGATAACATAATAGTTGAAATGCCACTAGCAACCACTTGCAAGATTCAAAATTTGGAACCATAATAATAACTTTCCAAACTATTTTTCCTCTGCATTCTAAACAAAAATTCATACATATGGACATTGGTGCTTCCTTGTAACATCAAACTGAATCGTTGGTGTAAGTCACATCAAACTGAATCGTCAGATGTGAATGATCTCATGGGTAGTCCAAAGCATACCTTGGATCTGCTTGGACATGGCTTAGGTCACGAATTAACAATTCATATTGCCTTTTCTTCCTTTTCAGTTACTGACTTTTGCTTTTAAAGTAGCAGTAGTAAGTAAAATCCTTGTCAGATTCGTGGTTCCATCTATTTAGGTTATATATAATCAATTTGGAGAGGATTTTTTTCCATTGACGACTAACTATTTGGCGAGCAGGTTCTTGTTTTCCCTCATTCCGTTTACGTTACTGCCATAATCTGATTCCCATTTCCTTTACACAGCTTTTCTTGAACCAAAAGCACTCATAGATACCAGTGAGTATATCCTACATCTGACATGAATTAACAATCACCGGCCGGCGCAAGGCAATGTCTGCAGGTCACCGTGACCATCTGAGTCAAAGAAACAATACGAAAACAAATGCTCAGCAAGACTATTCACTAGTGGTATAAGTGCAAATTAGCACTAGCATTCCGGATCAGCATGTTTGGACTACTCTAAGATTAGGACTTAGGAGTCATCGTTGCTTGGTTTGGCCCCTAGGGAAGAAACTACTGAATAGTTTTCAACATCCAAGCACTAGCAATAGATCGGTTAAAACAAAAAAAATCCCAAGGACAACACCAGCAACTAAGCCGTCTCGGAAATCTTTGCTCTCGCACTCAAGCTGAACTGCAGAATTGGTGCACCAATAGCAGCTCGACAGTGCTCGAGGAGAGGATGCTGCGGACAGTAGCTCACTGCTTGAGAGGAAAGACGACCTGCTGCTGGTGCTGGTGCTGGACCTGCAGCTCGGTGTTGTCTGCGTTCTGTACGGGGAGGTAGGAAAGACGAGCTTCTACTGCTGGTGGACGGTGACCCAGCAGCTCGGCAACCTCCTGGCCGGAGGGCGGCGTGCAAGATCCATCACCCAGCCGCCTCTATCCTCTCTGCTGGATGCGGCTACCTAGCTGCAGGTCATGATGTCCTCTTGCTACAGGTCAAGCCATCCTCTAGCTGCAGGTGGATGGCAAGTAGGCACGGTGGACGTCGGGTGGTGGCCGCTAGCACACGGTGTCGATGGGGAGGCGGGTGGTGGCCGTCGGTGTGTCGCATCGAAGGGGATGCAGGGGGTGGTGGCCGATGCAGCGGGGTCGACGGGCTCACGCTGAGGTGGGCGGCGGTGGCTCGCCCGTGGCAGCACTATCGTAGTAGAAGGCCGGCGACGGCATCCCGGGAGGAAACCAGCGACGATACTCGATCCCGCGTAGGAGGAGGCAGTGGGATCCGATGGACACAACGTGGGGTGGGGGCGGGCGGCGCACTGATCCGAGGGCGGGGCGGCACACTGGCCGGACCAGGGAATGGGGGCGATCTGAGGGCAGGGCGGCGTGTGCCAGACCCAGGGCCGGCGGCGGCGCGCGGGATCCAGGGCACGGGAGGGGGCGGTGGATCGGGAGGAATCGAGGGAAGTGGTGGATCGGTGGGGCGTGGTTGATTAGGAAGTTCGGGATCGATGCTATATGGGGGCGTTGTGATCATAATAACTATTTTGATCCCAGGATGAGAATAGTGTTACTCTCTACATATATGAGTTTGTGTCCTCTACAGCGTTCACTTATTGCTATTTCTTCAATTTGCCTTTTCTGCTAAGTGAATGTAACCGGACCCTTTCCCCTCTATGCTATACTCAACCCAGTCTGTTTACAAATTCTTGATGTGCGTTCTATTTGAAACCCGTTCAAAATCTTCACTGTGTCCTTGCGAGCTGAAGAATTTACGAACGAAACATTAAAACTTTCTTATCTAAATTTTTGGCTTTTGCCGCCTAAACCATTCCACGTCCCACGATAAGACTTATCTATTCACCCACGATCTCACACGATCACCACCGCTCTATACATGGGTGACACATGTCGATAGGATGAGAAGGGTCAGGGGCACGTTCGTCCATTTTCCTCGGGCGAGTGGTTTTTCACCTCGGCTATATATACCCCTCACCATCCTCGGACTGCTTTTACTCCGCTCGACCTCACTCCCTCGCTCAAGCTCTCAAACCTAGCGCCGCCGCTACTTCCATCGTCGCCGGTGAGGAAGAGCTTCACTGTATCGACCTTGTCGCCGTCGTACTCGCGCCGGCCGCGGATTTCTTCACTCCGCCGCCGCCGTAGTTGTCTTCCTCCACCAAGTTAGGGCGTGGAAGATCCGGACAGACGAACTTCCAATCTACTATTCCTAGTTTGTCGTGTTCTTCGTCAAGGGTAATTAAAAGTTACTTTTACCTCCCTTGTTGATTCTGATGATTTCCACAAATTTTGAAAAGGTGTTTATTCTTCATTCTTCACACTCTAAACTCCTCACACGAACGTTTGTTCTTGATTTGTTTCTCTAAGCAACATTTTTCTTCAAGATTCCTCAATTGTGTTGATTTTCAATCTACACAACTCTGGAACCTAAGTCAAAGAACACCTAGTGAAGTTTCTCAAGACACATCTGGTCAAATTAATCAAACTTGTTCTTTTTGCAAAAACTTCTGAGAACGCATATGACCTCTCCAAATTCTTCGCACCTATATTCTGTTCACAGGTACTCATGTCTGCTACTGAATCACTAGGTTCTCATCAACTTAACTCATTTGCAGCGTTCCTCGAAGAAAAGTTGCATACCTCGTCTGAAAACTCAATCGTTCAAAATCCTCAGCTAAAGAAAATGGCTGACGGGAAGAAACCTCAGAAGGGAGGCAAGATACTGGAAGCCAACACAACATTTGAGATCCATGAGGACATTTACGAAGAATATTGTACTCCTGATGAGGCCAAACATGGCAAGGAGAACAAGAATCAGGGCATAGTGCGCATACAAAGGATAGAGAGGAGATGGACACGGGAATGGAGGGAGTACAGGTATGTTACTCCAAAGAACATGAAGAAATTCTCTCTTCACCCTCCTTGCCCAAGACCTCCACTGGCACCTGGCCAATAAGCTGATCCCACCAGCCTCAAGCGCGGTGAGGACTATCCTGATGAATGGGCAAGATGGCAAGCGAAGCTAGCTAAAATGGCAAAAGAAGCAGTGAGGAAATTCAACAAAGACTCTGTAGCGGTGGCTGCCACTGCTGAGGCCTCTGCTAGCAAGCCCAAGAAGGCTATGCCAAAGAAGCCCGCACACAAGCCAAGTGCCTCTGATTCAATGCCCTCACGGCCAAGCACGTCAGCAATGCCCTCACGGCCAAGCACCTCAGCAATGCCCTCACGGCCAAGCACCTCAGCAATGCCCACATGGCCAATTCCTCAAGCTGCCCCAATTCCTCAAGTTGCAAAGTCTTCAGCTCCTCCAACAAAGCCCTTAGCACCTGCGCATCTCACATCGTGTCAAAGGACCAAAGGCATCTCAATTGCCTCAGGAGCCTCAGCAAGTTCTTCAGCGCCTCCATAATCCTCAACTGGCCCACTCTGCTGAAGACAAAGGCCACTTCTGGACGAGGCACTAGACCAAGTCCTCATAAGAAGCAGGTTGCCTTTCATGTACCGTCCAGTGATGACGAAGCTGATGATGATGAACTCGCAGAAATCATCAGAGACAGACAGCAAAGGGCCGCTAGAGCCAAATGCACAAATGTGCCATTGATGTTGGATCCTGCTACCTCTTGAGTACTGCGTTGGTGTTCCCATGAAGAGGAAAGGGTGATGCAGTAAAGTAGCATAAGTATTTCCCTCGGTTTTTGAGAACCAAGGTATCAATCCAGTAGGAGACAACACACAAGTCACCTCGCACGTACACAAACAAATAAGAACCTTGCAACCAATGCGATAAACGGGTTGTTAATCCCTTCATGGCCACTTGCAAAAGTGAGATATATTAGAGATAATAAGATAAATATTTTTGGTATTTTTATGATATAGATTGAAAGTAAAGATTGCAAAGTAAAATAGATCGGAAACTTATATGACGGAAAATAGACACGGGGGCCATAGGTTTCACTAGTGGCTTCTCTCAAGATAGCATAAGTATTACGGTGGGTAAACAAATTACTGTCAAGCAATTGATAGAAAAGTGCATAATTATGAGAATATCTACGCATGATCATGTATATAGGCATCACGTCCGCGACAAGTAGACCAAAACGATTCTGCATCTACTACTATTACTCCACACATCGACCGCTATCCAGCATGCATCTAGAGTATTAAGTTCATAAGAACAAAGTAACGCATTAGGCAAGATGACATGATGTAGAGGGATAAACTCAAGCAATATGATATAAACCCCATCTTTTTATCCTCAATGGCAACAATACAATACGTGCCTTGCTGCCCCTGCTGTCACTGGGAAAGCACACCGCAAGATTGAACCCAAAGCTAAGCACTTCTCCCATTGCAAAAAAGATCAATCTTGTAGGCCAAACCAAACTGATAATTCGAAGAGACTTGCAAAGATAACAAATCATACATAAAAGATTTCAGAGAAGAATCAAATATTGTTCATAGATAATCTTGATCATAAACCCACAATTTTTTGGATCTCGACAAACACACCGCGAAAAGAATTACATTGAATAGATCTCCAAGAAGATCGAGGAGAACTTTGTATTGAGATCCAAAGAGAGAGAAGAAACCATCTAGCTAATAACTATGGACCCGAAGGTCTGTGTTAAACTGCTCACATATCATCGGAGAGGCTATGGTGTTGATGTAGAAGCCCTCCGTGATTGATTCCCCCTCCAGCGGAGCTCCGGAAAAGGCCCCAAGATGGGATCTCTTGGGTACAGAAGGTTGCGATGGTGGTTTTCGTGGTGCTCTCGAATATTTTTGGGGTATAGGGGTATATATAGGAGGAAGATGTACGTCGGTGGAGCTATGAGGGGCCCATGAGGGCGGGGGACGCGCCTGCCCCCCTGGGCGCGCTCCATGCCTCGTGGCCTCCTCGATTCTTTCCTGACGGCCACTCCAAGTCTCCAGGATCACGTTTGTTCCAAAAAATAACTCTCCCGAAGGTTTCATTCCGTTTGATATTCCTTTTCTGCGAAACACTGAAATAGGCAAAAAAACAGCAATTTGCACTAGGCCTTTGGTTAGTAGGTTAGTTGCAAAAATAATATAAAAAGGTAAATTAAAGCCCATTAAACATCCAAAAATGATAATATAATAGAATGGACCAATCAAAAATTATAGATATGCTGGAGACATATCAAGCATCCCCAAGCTTAATTCCTGCTCGTCCTCGAGAAGGTAAATGGTAAAAACAGAATCTTTGATGGGGAATGCTACCTAGCATAATTCTCAATGTAATTTTCTTTAATGTGGCATGAATGTTTAGATTCGAAAGATTCAAGAAAAAAGTTTAATATTGACATAAAAATAATAATACTTCAAGCATACTAACAAAGCAATAATGTCTTCTCAAAATAACATGGCTAAAGAAAGTTATCCCTACAAAATCATATAGTCTGGCTATCCTCCATCTTCACCACACAAAATATTTAAATCATGCACAACCCCAATGACAAGCCAAGCAATTGTTTCATACTTTTGATGTTCTCAAACTTTTTCAATCTTCACGCAATACATGAGTGTGAGCCATGGACATGGTATTATAGGTGGAATAGAATGGTGGTTGTGGAGAAGATAGTCTCACATCAACTAGGCGTATCAATGGGCTATGGAGACGCCCATCAATAGATATCAATGTGAGTGAGTAGGGATTGCCATGCAATGGATGCACTAGAGCTGTAAGTTTATGAAAGCTCAACAAAAGAAACTAAGTGGGTGTGCATCCAACTTGCTTGCTCACGAAGACCTAGGGCATTTTGAGGAAGCCCATCATTGGAATATACAAGCCAATTTCTATATTGTAAAATTCCCACTAGTATATGGAAGTGACAACATAAGAGACTCTCTATCATGAAGATCATGGTGCTACTTTGAAGCACAAGTGTGGTAAAAGGATAGTAACATTGTCCCTTCTCTCTTTTTCTCTCATTTCTCCCTTTTTTCTTTTTTTGGGCCTTCTCTTTTTTATGGCCGTTCTCTTTTTTTCGTCCGGAGTCTCATCCTGACTTGTGGGGGAATCATAGTCTCCATCATCCTTTCCTTACATGGGATAATGCTATAATAATGATGATCATCACACTTTTATTTACTTACAACTTGAAAAATTACAACTCGATACTTAGAACAAAATATGACTCTATGTGAATGCCTCTGGTGGTGTATCGGGATGTGCAATGACTCATGAGTGACATGTATGAAAGAATTATGAAGGTGGCCTTGCCACAAATACAATGTCAACTACATGATCATGCAAAGCAACATGACAATGATGAAGCATGTCATAATAAATGGAACGGTGGTAACTTGCATGGCAATATATCTCAGAATGGCTATGGAAATGCCATAATAGGTACGTATGGTGGCTGTTTTGAGGAAAGTATATGGTGGGTTTATGGTACCGGCGAAAGTTGCGCGGTACTAGAGAGGCTATCAATGGTGGAAGGGAGAGAGTGCGTATAATCCATGGACTCAACATTAGTCATAAAGAACTCACATACTTATTGCAAAAATCTATTAGTTATCGAAACAAAGTACCATCGCTCGTCCCCGATCGCCACTCATAAGGAAGACAATCAATAAATAAATCATGGTCCGACTTCATCACATAACGGTTCACCATACGTGCATGCTACGGGAATCACAAACTTTAACACAAGTATTTCTGAAATTCACAACTACTCAACTAGCATGACTCTAATATTACCATCTTCAAATCTCAAAACAATCATCAAGTATCAAACTTCTCATAGTATTCAATGCACTTTTTATGATAGTTTTTATTATACCCATCTTGGATGCCTATCATATTAGGACTAATTTTATAGCCAAAGCAAATTACCATGCTGTTTTAGAGGACTCTCAAAATGATATAAGTGAAGCATGAGAGATCAATAATTTCTATAAAATAAAACCACCACCGTGCTCTAAAAATATATAAGTGAAGCTGTAGCGACCAGACCTCAAACGGTCCAATCTCTGTGCTCCGGTGTCATCCCTGGATCTGTAATGCTGACACCATATAGTACTTGAAGGATTTATAACAGAGTAGCAATCACACACTTACTACATTGAGTGTCTCAAAAGAGAACTTATTACAATAAATATGGCTTAAGGCCATCTAATAACGATAACAACGGAAGGCTTGGAAGATAAATGAGTCCATCAACTCCAATGGCATCACTGAGTATAGAACCACGACCTAAAGGCACCTTACTCGTCGTCTGAAAAGTCTGCAACATGAACGTTGCAGCCCGAAACGAGTCAGCACATGGAATATGCTGGCAATGTAACACATAGAGAGCAATGAAGGAATAAGACTATACTACATGCATATTTGGCTGGTGGAAAGCTCTATGGTTACAATTTTGCATAAAGCCAATTTTTCCCTACTACAAAGGAATAAATTTTATTTAACTATCATGGTGGTTGTTAAACATTGAGAGTGTAGACACCCTCTCAATCCCAATTAAACATCATCATTAAAAACCCGACAAATTAATTAGAGTAACATGATGAGATTCACATGATAATCCAAGTACTAGATACTCAAGATGTCCATAACCGGGGACACGGCTAATCATGATTAGTTTATACACTCTGCAGAGGTTTGCGCACTTTTCCCCACAAGACTCGATCTCCTCCGTTGGGATTCTCGCACTACACGGTGTTTGAGAAACGGATGACCGAGACATAGTCTTTCAGAAGCGCTAGCACCTTACGATCGGGTAGACCGTTACACCTACTTTCCCCTACATCCGCTAGTCTACCACTGTAAGAGTTCACACAACTTAGTCAACTATGCTAGAGCCCATAGTAGCTTGTGGCTGCACACGGAAGTTTCTAGTATGAATAATCTCATGATCCCTTTGAGCCTGGGTGGCGGTCCAAAAGAAAAACAAGCAATCGCTGGAATACCCAGGTGCCTCAGTTCACCCAAATGTGTATTTAAGTTGCCACCTTAGATAAACCATTAATTTAACAAACTCACATCTGTCATGGATTTCACTCACCCAATCCACGTCTACTAGCATAGCATGGCATAATAAGCAAACGTAGAAGTAACTCCCAAAGGTTGATAATAAAACAGGTGATAGGTACTACCTCATCTACTTCCCAAACCCACAATTTAATTAGATCCTAATCATGCAATGTGTGAGGATTGATCTAATGCAACAAAAACTGGGTAGTAGGAGGTATGATCAAAGTGTTACTTGCCTTGCTAATGATCCGCAAAACCTAGCGATTCGAAGTAGCAAGCGGCGCACTCCGGGTACTCTATCGCAAACAAACAAACATACAATAAGTACTCAACTAATGCACAGGTAAAACTCAAATAAGAGATCTAACCAGAAAGTTCAACTTAAGAACTCCGGTTGGCAAAAAGAATCAAATCGAACGAAGCGACGAAAGACAAACGGCAAAAGAAACAAGCTTCATTTACTATTCTGGATCTAGGTCAAATTTTAGATAGGCAAAAACTTGTTTGAGTTGGGTAAACAGAAAGAGGGTTTCAAGACGAAACTCTAGGCGCTTGAATCGCCTGATTCCGATAAACGAGCGAAAAGTTATACTAGAACGAAAATCGGATGAGGAATCGCAATCAGAAAAATCGCGGATTTAATCCGAGAAAAAGAAAAACAACGAACAGATTAACGAACGAACGTTCGTTATCTGGGTCTAAACGATGAATGTATTCATTAAAATGAACGAACGAGCGAATGCTCGCTAATTAACTAAACCGAGAAAAGAAAAACCGATCTATCTAAAAAAATGAATCTAAAAAAACCGAAAAAAGGTGAAAACCAACGGTTTTCTAAAAAACTGGTGGCGGGTCAACCTCGTCGGCGGTGAGCTCCGGCGGCGGCAGGGCGGTGGCGCGGTGGTGCAGGCGGCGGCGGCTAGAGCGGGCGGCGCGGGGCTAAGGTTGGGGCGGCGGCGGCTATGGGCTGGGGTGGCCCGGGTGGCGCTATATAAAGCCCCCCCTGGCCAGGTGGAGTCCTGGCCGGACACGGCCCAAGGTCGGTTCGGATTTTTTTTAAATAATTACGCTCAGAAAAGAAAACAAAAGGAATACTAAATGGACTCCAAAAATCCCGAAATAAATTTCCCCCGGCTTCTAAAATCAGGCCGCACAGGATGAACATTTATTTGGGGCCTAAATGCAATTTTGAAAAACGCGCATTTTTCCTAAATTCAAATAAAATAGCAAATAAATCCAAAATAAAATCTTATTTGATTTTTTATTAAATCCTCAATATTTCTTTATTTTGGGAAAGTCATTTTATTCCCTCTCTCCTATTTTGATAATAGAAATAATTGAAGATAAAATAAATAAAATCAAATGATCCTATTTTCAAAATTTGAAAAAACTCAAATATGAAAATAACGAAATCCCCAACTCTCTCCGAGGGTCCTTGAGTTGCGTAGAATTTCTAGGATCAACCAAAATGCAGTAAAATATGATATGCAATGATGATCTAGTGTATATCATTCCAAATTGAAAATTTGGGATGTTACAAACCTACCCCCCTTAAGATGAATCTCGTCCTCGAGATTCGGGTTGGCTAGGAAATAGGTGAGGGTGGTCCTTCAACAGATCTTCCTCTCGTTCCCAGGTGGCTTCATCCTCCATGTGGTGGCTCCACTGAACTTTACAAAACTTAATAACCTTGATGCGGGTGACTCAGCTGGCATACTCAAGAATCTTAACTGGTTTCTTCTCATAGGTCAAATCACTGTCCAACTGAATCGCTTCCAGCGGCACTGTATCTCTCAGCGGTATATCAGCCATCTCTGCGTGGCACTTTTTCAACTGGGAAACGTGGAACACGTCGTGAACTCCTGACAATCCTTCGGGCAATTCCATCTTATAAGCTACTTCTCCCATATGCTCCAAAACCTTGTATGGTCCTACAAAACGTGGCGCTAACTTTCCCTTAACTCCAAAGTGCTTAACTCCTCAAAGTGGAGATACTCGAAGATAAACTCGATCTCCGACCTCGTAAACTGTCTCCTTGCGTTTAGAATCTGCGTAGCTCTTCTGCCTGGACTAGGCTACCTTGATCCTATCGCGAATCAATTTAACTTTCTATTTAGACTCCTTAATCAGATCCGGTCCAAACAACTGACGGTCTCCAACTTCACCACACGACAATGGGGTCCTGCACCTCCTTCCGTACAAGGCTTCGAAAGGGGCCATCTTCAAACTAGATTGATAGCTGTTGTTATAAGAGAACTCTGCGTATGGCAAATTCTCGTCCCAACTAGATCCGTAATCTAGCGCACAAGCTCTCAGCATATCCTCCAAAATCTGATTGACTCTCTCGGTCTGTCCATCTGTCTACGGATGGAAAGCTGTACTGAACTCTAGCCTGGTACCCAAAGTTTCATGCAACTGATTCCAGAACTTTGAGGTAAACTAGGTTCCTCTATCTGATACGATACTCCTCGAAACTCCATGCAGACATACTATTCTGGTCATGTATATTTTTGCCAACTTAGCACTGGTATAAGTGGTCTTTACTGGGATGAAATGAGCTACTTTCGTCAATCGATCGACTACAACCCAAATCGAGTCATAGCCTGAACGTGTTCTGGGCAATCCTGTGATAAAATCCATGCCTAACTTATCCCACTTCCATTCGGGTATTGGCAATAGTAGTAACAATCCTGCTGGCTTCTGATGCTCTGCCTTTACTCTCTGGCATACATCACAAACTGCTACATACTCTGCAATATCCTTCTTCATTACGGTCCACCAGAAAGTATCCTTCAAATCCAAATACATCTTAGTATTTCCTGGGTGAATCGAATATGGTGAATCATGGGCCTCTTGCAGAATTAACTTCCTGATCTCTGAATCATTAGGCACATAAACACGGTCTTCAAACCATAAGGTATCATGCTCATCCTCACGAAATCCTTTAGCTTTTCCTTTGCTCATTTTCTCCTTAATAGAAGCAATCTCCTTGTCAGTCCTTTGAGCTTCTCTGATCTTATCCATCAAAGTAGACTGAATCTCCAATGCTACTACATAGCCTCTCGGGACTATCTCCAAACATAGCTCACGAAGATTTTTGGCTAACTCCCTTGGTAAATCTCCCGTCATTAGGGTGTTGATATGACTTTTACGGCTCAGTGCATCGGCTACTATGTTAGCCTTTCCGGGGTGATAATGCAATCTCATATCATAATCCTTGATGAGCTCCAACCATCTCCTTTGTTTGAGATTCAACTCCTTCTGCGTGAAAATATACTTCAAACTCTTGTGATCCGTGTACACCTCACAATGGTTTCCAATGAGAAAATGTCTCCAAGTCTTCAATGCATGCACTACGGCCGCTAACTCCAAATTATGCATGGCATAATTTAACTCATGCGGCTTAAGCTGTTGTGAGGCATATGAAACAACTCTTCCTTCCTCCATAAGCACTGCTCCAAGTCCTCGACGTGAAGCGTCTCAATACACCTCATAATCCTTGGTCTGATCTGGCAAAATCAACACTAGTGATGTAACCAAACGTTTCTTCAACTCCTGGAAATTGGCCTCACATTCCTCGGCCCATATGAACTTGGTATCCTTCTTCAACAACTCCGTCATAGGCTTCACAATCTTCGAGAAATTTTCAATGAATCTTCGGTATTATCCTGCAAGTCCAAGAAAACTCCGGATCTCTCCAACGGTTGTTGGCGCTTCCCAATTTGTTACAGTGTCAACCTTGGTGGGATCTACTGCTATACCTTCTCCGGATATAACGTGTCCGAGAAATCCAACTTCCTTCAACCAAAATTCACATTTGCTAAACTTGGCATATAACTGATGTTCTCTGAGCTTACCAAGTACCAAATGCAAATGCTCCTTATGCCCCTCTTCATTTTTTGAGTAAACCAGAATATCATCAATGAACACTACGACGAACTTATCCAAAAACTCCATAAACACTTTGTTCATCATGTTCATAAAATATGCAGGTGCGTTAGTCAGACCAAATGGCATAACCGTATACTCGTACAGCCCATACCTGGTGGTAAAAGCCGTCTTAGGTATATCCTGTTCTCGAATCTTCAACTGATGGTATCCTGATCGCAGATTGATCTTGGAAAATACCTTATCTCCTTGCAATCGATCAAACAGATCATTGATCATCTGTAGTGGGTATTTGTTCTTGATGGTTACTTCATTCAATCCTCGATAATCAACAACCATCCTTAACAATCCATCCTTCTTCTCCACTAGAAGTACTGGCGATCCCCAAGGCGAAGAACTTGGGCAAATATAACCTTTATCTAGTAACTCCTTAATCTGCTTTTTATTCTCTTCCAAATCCTTTGCGGGCATCCTATATGGTCTCTTAGATATTGGCCCTGTGCCTAGCAAAAGCTTAATCAAAAACTCAATATCTCTATCCGGTGCCATGCCTGGCCACTCCTCTGGAAATACATCAGGGAAATCCTTCACTACTGGTACTTCCTCCTGCACAACTCCTGTTAACGAATTCACTTGAGTCCTTTTAGGCACATGCCGGGATACATACTTGATCCTTCTCCCTTCTGGGGTGGTAAGGAAAATTGACTTACTGGCGCAATCGATGTTCCCTCCATACATCGATAGCCAATCCATACCCAGAATTACATCCAAACCTTGTGATTCCAAAATGATTAAATCCGAGGGAAACACACGCCTACCTATACTCAATGGCACTTGAAAACATCCCTTACTAGCCATATACTCCGCTCCTGGTGAGCTTACTAGCATAGGTGTTCTAAGAACCTTAGTGGGCAGGTTATACTTATCCACAAATCCCCTTGATATGTATGAATGCGATGCACCAGTATCGAAAAGAACGAGTGCAGTGAATGACTTAACCAAAAACTTACCGATTACTGCATCCGACTGCTCTTCAACCTCCTCCACATTAACGTGGTTCACCTGTCCCCTATTGAAAGGGTTCGGCTTCTTCCCAGAGCTTCCATTGCCATTTCCGTTCTGGGATTCAGGACATTCATTAGCATAATGTCCGGTCTTCTGGCACTTAAAGCAAGTGACTTGGCTTAGGTCTCTCTTGGCTGGGGTTGATGGGTTGGTACAGTTCTGGCCGTTGCTTACTCCATTCCCATTACCATTCTTGGTGCCGTTATGATTGTGCGAGCTACCTCCTCCATGGGTATGCTGAAAATGTCCTCCCGGTCTAGGGGTAAAACGTGGCTTCTGCTGAGCTCCTGAATTGTATTTTCCTTGTCCATACTTCCTCTTGCGATTCTCAATTTGGTGCTGCTTCCCTTCAATCATGAGAGCACGATCTACCAACTCCTGGTAGTTGTTGAAGGTTGCTACCATCAACTGTATGCTCAACTCATCATTCAGTCCTTCCAGAAACTTCTCCTGCTTAGCTGCATCCATAGCAACGTCATCTGGGGCATAGCATGCTAGCTTACTGAAGTCCTCCGCATACTGTCCAACTATCCGTCCTCCTTGGCGCAAGTTGCGAAACTCTCGCTTCTTCATGGCCATAGCTCCTGCTGAAACATGGGCAGTATGGAAAGCCTGCTGGAACTGGTCCCATGTGACAGTGTCGATAGGGAAAGTGGCGGTGAAATTCTCCCACCATGATGCTGCGGGTCCTTCAAGCTAATGTGCGGCAAACTTCACCTTTTTTGCATATGTGCATCCTGACGTGGTCAACTCCCTTGTTGTCTTGGGGAGCCAATCATCTGCTACTATCGGCTCGGTGCTACTGGAAAACACCAGCGGATTCAGCCTAAGAAAACGGGCTAGGTGATCAACAGGTGGTGGTGGTGGTGGGTTGTTGTTGTTGTTCCCCTGATTCTGATTCTGGACTAGCAACTGCATCAATGTGTTCTGCTGCTGGATCAACTGAGTGAGCTCCGGTGGGAAGGTAAATCCGGGGTCACGTCCCGGAGGCATCTGAGGGTTTAGAAAAGATGAGATTTAAGAATAGAGAGGGGTCTAGATAGAAAACACTACCCATATGCACATGAGGCAAAAGCAAACAATTCACTTCATTCAATCAAACAAGGGCATACAATCGATCTAACTATCACAAAAGTGCTCGGACTACTATATTTACATGGTGGACTACTACTACTACTGGTGGGGTGGTCTACTAGAAATATTCTTCGGTTGCATACTCCATGATATCTGCTCCAGCTTCATCCACATAGTCATCATCGCTATCATCTGGATCCGAGTCGATGTCGTCGATGATGATGTAGTCTTCCGGGCAAATCTCCTTGGGTTCTTCGTCTTCTTCTACTGGTGTAGGGCCTCCCATAAATATTCTGATCTTCTTGATCAGGTCGTCATTCTTCTCCACTAATACTTCGATTTCCTCTTCATAATCTTCACGTGTAGCCTTCAGTTCTTCCTCCAGTTCCTTGATTCTTGTCCTCTCCTTCTTCAGATCTATCATGTTGGCGCACATCTGGTTCTCCTGACGTCGAATGTGCTGGTTTAACTCCTGGATAAAAGCTGCAATTGATCTATCCTTCCTGGTGTTGATCTTCTCACAGTGCTCATCTCGGCGCCCACAAATCTGGTAGATAGTATCCTTGAGATCATTGCGGTAAACTTCTCCAATACGTCCCATGGCGATGTGAGCTGCCATGCTCTTTCCTAGACTCCAGGTTGGTGCATCAAAGGAAAACTCTATGGGTTCAGTGACTGGCATGAACGTCCTTCCTGGAACTTGAACTTGAATCATCCAGTGCTCTTCTTCAGGTAAAGTGGCGTTGTATGTCCCGGTGAAGCTTGGTACTCCTATGTTCAGATATCTAGTGACTTCCTTCAAGTGATGTCTAAAGGGTGTCTCTTCATCCGGTTGCGTGAACTTGTTCCTTGCATCCGCCATCCTAAAAGAGTAGAAAAGATGAGGAGTCAGAATGAGAAGAGTGAGTAGTGATCTAGGGCTTTAGATTAGTGGCCGTGTCCTACAGTCAGCATGTGCTCTGATACCATCTTGTAGCGACCAGACCTCAAAACGGTCCAATCTCTATGCTCCGGTGTCATCCCTGGATCAGTAATGCTGACACCACACAGTACTTGAAGGATTTATAACAGAGTAGTAATCACACACTAATTACATCGAGTGTCTCAAAACAGAACTTATTACAATAAATATGGCTTAAGGCCATCAAATAACGATAACAGGGGAAGGCTTTGAAGATAAGTGAGTCCATCAACTCCAACGGCATCACTGAGTATAGAACCACGACCTAAAGGCACCTTACTCGTCGTCTGAAAAGCCTGCAACATGAACGTTGCAGCCCGAAACGGGTCAGCACATGGAAATGCTGGCAATGTAACACATAGAGAGCAATGAAGGAATAAGACTATACTACATGCATATTTGGCTGGTGGAAAGCTCTATGGTTACAGTTTTGCGTAAAGCCAATTTTTCCCTACTACAAAGGAATAAATTTTATTTAACTATCATGGTGGTTGTTAAACATTGAGAGTGTAGACACCCTCTCAATCCCAATTAAACATCATCATTAAAAACCCAACAAATTAATTAGAGTAACATGATGAGATTCACATGATAATCCAAGTACTAGATACTCAAGATGTCCATAACCGGGGACACGGCTAATCATGATTAGTATATACACTCTACAGAGGTTTGCGCACTTTTCCCCACAAGACTCGATCTCCTCCGTTGGGATTCTCGCACTACATGGTGTTTGAGAAACGGATGACCGAGACATAGTCTTTCAGAAGCGCTAGCACCTTACGATCGGGTAGACCATTACACCTACTTTCCCCTACATCTGCTAGTCTACCACTGTAAGAGTTCACACAACTTAGTCAACTATGCTGGAGCCCATAGTAGCTTGTGGCTGCACACAGAAGTTCCTAGTATGAATAATCTCATGATCCCTTTGAGCCTGGGTGGCGGTCGAAAAGAAAAACAGGCAATCGCTGGAATACCCAGGTGCCTCATTCTACCCATATGTGTATTTAAGTTGCCACCTTAGATAAACCATTAATTTAACAAACTCACATATGTCATGGATTTCACTCACCCAATCCACGTCTACTAGCATAGCATGGCATAATAAGCAAACGTAGAAGTAACTCCCAAAGGTTGATAATAAAACAGGTGATAGGTACTACCACATCTACTTCCCAAACCCACAATTTAATTAGATCCTAATCATGCAATGTGTGAGGATTGATCTAATGCAATAAAAACTGGGTAGTAGGAGGTATGATCAAAGTGTTACTTGCCTTGCTGATGATCCGCAAAACCTAGCGATTCGAAGTAGCAAGCGGCGCACTCCGGGTACTCTATCGCAAACAAACAAGCATACAATAAGTACTCAACTAATGCACAGGTACGAAGACGAAAGAGGGGATGCCTTCTGGGGCATCCCCAAGCTTAGGCTTTTGGTTGTCCTTGAATTTTACCTTGGGGTGCGTTGTGAATCCCCAAGCTTAGGCTCTTGCCACTCCTTGTTCCATAATCCATCAAAGCTTTACCCAAAACATGAAAACTTCACAACACAAAACTTAACAGAAAATCTCATGAGCTCCGTTAGTATAAGAAAACAAACCACGACTTAAGGTACTTTAATGAACTCATTATTTATTTATATTGGTGTTAAACCTAATGTATTCCAACTTCTCTATGGTTCATAACCCCCGGTACTAGTCATAGATTCATCAAAATAAGCAAACAACACACGAAAAACAGAATCTGTCAAAATCAGAAAAGTCTGTAGTAATCTGTAGGTTTCGAATACTTATGTAACCCCAAAAATTCTGAAATAAACATGTGGACGTGAGGAATTTGTCTATTAATCATCTGCAAAAATAATCAACCTAATCGCACTCCGAGTAAAATATGGCAGCAAATCTCGTGAGCGCTAAAGTTTCTGCTTTTTACAGCAAGATCGCAAAAACTTCCCCCAAGTCTTACCAAAGGTTCTACTTGGCACAACCACTAATTAAAAGCATAAAACCACATCTAAATAGAAGCTAGATGAATTATTTATTGCTAAACATAACTAAAAATCAAGAAACAAAAATAAAATTGGGTTGCCTCCCAACAAGCGCTATCGTTTAACGCCCCTAGCTACGCATAAAAACAAGAATAGATCTAGGTATTATCATCTTTGGTATGCAATCTATAAGTGGCTCTCATCTTTCCCTAATAATAAAGCACGGGTTGAGTCTGTCGGGTTCACCGTCGTAGCATTTTTACAAAAAAGTCCTTTTGTTTTTGAGTAATTAACCCGCTGTACTGTTGTAAGTTCAAAACGTTTTGTATTGCCTACTGTTTCGGTTTTCTTTCTTCTCACCCGAAAGTTTTGTGGTGCGAGGCACGCGACGAGCAGCAACCGTCACTGGCAGGTGGTGCATGCGAGGTGCCGGAACACGCGGACAGATCAGGGCTGACGCGAACCGGGGCAGCAGAAGACGTGCCGTGGAGAGGTCGCACAGAGGCCAGTGACGCTGAACTCATCGGGAGAAAGAGCTTTGTGGCAGGAGCAGCCAGCACGCTAGAGGCGATCGAGGCATGCGGGTGTGGTTGGGACGGCGTCAGGTGCGCGCCGGCACAGGAGCATGGAGGTAAGAGGAACTACAGGAAGGTGGTCGTCGGTTTACGAAGACATTTGCCATGGCGAAGTGGAGGTCATCGAGGACGTCCGCAATGGCGGACATGGCCGCTCGCTTTAGGGTCTCGATGGTTCAGAGGCAGAGCCCCGAGAGCCGGTGAGGTCGACGGGAAAGGACGAGGAAGAAATGAGAAGAGGCGATGGACCCGGCAAGCAGGTGGCGACGCTAGCTTGGCAACTTGAGATCGATGGAAAGACTGCGTGTGGTTGTGAGCATGTCCAGCGAAGCGATGAGGAGGTCAACCTAGGCTGGGCCTTGTCTACTGGCCATTTGATGGGCTTCGACCCACTCTTGGGATTTTATTAGGCGGTTAGTTTTGGGCCGACGTCAGAGGTTGGCTAATAAAGGGAAAAAATAGTGTGCAAACGGATGCTCAAAAAGAAACTTGAACCATGCATAGTTGCACCTCCGATTGCTGGTACAACTAACGTTATAGTATCTCCTTGATCCCGTAAAACGACCCCCACCTGTTTATATATGTTCACAAGCAGCCTGGAGGCAAGCCAAGTCGAGAGTCAACAAGCGGCAGCACCGTTGTTTGATACGAAGATATATATCTTTCTGTAAAATAATATTCAATAAATAATATTTTTATAACCTAAAAAATTCAATAAATGGACATATTTGGTAGGTTAGATAAATTCAAAATTTATCATCAAAAGCTAGGCACGGATAGGTAGGTAAGATAAATCCACAGTTCATCATGCTTAGTGTTAGCTTATTTTATGCGTTAATGTGACGAATTTTTTTAATCTTCCGTTGCAACGCACGGGCATGATTCCTACGTCGGGTTGATAATAATAATCTTTCCCTAATAATAATAATAATAATAATAATAAAGCACGGATTGACTCCATTGGGTTCACCATCATTCTTTTTTTTCACTTCTTCCCTACGTGGTCTCTTTTGCCGGTTCCTATGAGGTGGTACTATTTTCTATCCTACCTCGCTCCACGTCTCCTCTTCTCTATCGAATTTTAAAAGAATTGTACGTCTGGGTACAGGCAGCCACGCCAGCCCATCTAACTAGCCGCAAAAAACATGGGCCTTCCTTATGGGTTGGGTGCAAGCTTTCTTATCTTAGGTCTTAGAGAAAGAAAAAAACCTATGTCTCAAAAAAACCCTGCTACAATGCAGAATCGAGCGTGGGATCTATCTAATTCTTTTGGCCAGAACAACGAACTGAGATAAACATATTACATGAAGAATAGTCCCACCTAGCAATTTTGAACACAGTCAAACCAGTTAATATACAGTTGTCGCGGTAATTAACAAATAGCCGTGAAAAAAGGGCAGCTAATTATTCTAGCTAAATATATGCGGCTAATTCAAAGGAAGGATGGTGTGGGCTCGGAAGAATATTTGAATGGATGGGATCCTTAATCAGGTAAGGAAGGATTGTGGTGGCCTTGCCAGAACATTTAAATGGATGGGATCCTTAATAAGGTAAAAAGGATTGTGGGCTAAATACTTGAAGATGGTTGACTGTATGATCCGGAAAGGAATGATTTGATTATGAGCAGAATATTTGAAGATGGTTGAGGAGGATTGTGTGATCCGGAAAAACTAGACCAACATTGACAATGGGGACGAAAGGAAGAATTAGCAACAACAATGTGTCTCTAGAAATGTACAATTTCTTGTTTCTCTAGTTGCAACGATGGCCGTTTGTATCGACACTAAGAACATTTTTTCTTATCGATCTCTACATGCCCAATAATAAAAGCAAATTGCCTGCTACCGAGCCAATTAAAGTGTTCCATAAAATGTATTAATATGTCAATCAACCATGTCATCTCATTATTTATGCTTTTTAATGTTATTTAGAAAGATAAGGCACTACGTCTTTTCCTTATTACAATTGAAACCATGTTTTAGGACCTCTAGAGCTTTGTAGCGACCCGACCTCAGATGGTCATGTCTCTGTGCTTCAGTGTCATCCCTGGATCGGTAATGCTGACACACACAGTACTCGAAGGGTTTATAACAGAGTAGCAATCACACACTATTACATTGAATGTCTCCAAAGAGAACATATTACAATAATATGGCTTAAGGCCATCTAATGCGGTAACAGCGGAAGGCTTGGAAGATAAGGTGAATCCATCAACTCCAACAGCATAGCTGAGCTGCACGGCAACGACCTAACGAACCTTACTCCTCGTCTGAAAAGTCTGCAACATAATACGTTGCAGCCCGAAAACGGGTCAGCACATGGAATATGCTGGCAATATAACACAGTAGGGCAGAAACAGAATAATGCTATCACTACATGCATATATGGCTGGTGGAAAGCTGTATGGTTGTAGTTGTGCGAAAAGCCAATTTTTCCCTACAACAACGAAATAGATTTTAATTTACTATCATGGTGGTTGAAACATCATTGAGAAGGTATCCCCAACTCAATCCCAATTAAAGTGAATTAACATCCCAACAGTATTAATTAAGCATGGTGAGATACATGTGATAACCCAAGTACTAGATACTCAAGAATTGTCCATAACCGGGGACACGACTAACCATGATTAGATTGTACACTCTACAGAGGTTTGCGCACTTTTCCCCACAAGACTCGATCGCCTCCGTTGGATTTCTCGCACTACATGGTGTTTGAGAAACGGATGACCGAGACACGGTCTTTCGGAAACGTTAACTCTCTACTCCGGGTAGACCATACCAAACCTACAAAACCCACTACATGCTGATCTACCTCTTCAAGAGCTTCACGTAACTTACTCAACTATGCTAGATCCCATAATAGCTTGTGGCTGCACGCGGAAGTTTCTAGCATGAATCATCTCAGTTCCCTTTGAGCCTGGGTGGCGGTCCATAGGAAGATCACACAGGTACCCCGAGATTTCCAAAAAAACCCAGACAGCACTGGATTCCCCAGGTGCCTCAATCCACCCAGTTGTTTGATTAAGTTGCCACCTTAAGTTGAACCATTAATTAACAATCTCACATCTGACATGAATTTCACTCAAACCCAAACCACGTCTACGAGCATAGCATAGCAATATAAGCAATACATAGAAGTAACTCCCAAGGGTTTGAATATAACAGGGCAATAGGTTCTACCTCAGCAACTACTTCCCAACCCACAAGTTAATGACATCCTAATCATGCAATGTTTGAGGATTGGAACTAATGCATAAAAACTGGGTAATAATGGGATATGATCAAAGTGTTACTTGCCTTGCTGACGATCCACGAATCCTAGAGACTCATAGTAACACGCTTCACACTCCGGGAATTCTATCGCAAGCAAACAATAACATACATAAGTAACAAGCAACGATGCAAAAGCAAAACTCAAATAAGAGAGGTTGAACAGAAAGTTCAAATTAAGAACTCCGGTTTGCAAAAAGAATCAAAACAAACGGAGCAACAAAACTCAAATGGCGAAAGAAAGAAGCTTCGTTTACTAATCTAAAACTAGGTCAAATTTTATAGTAGAAAAACTTGTTTGAGTTTATTAAACGGAAAGAGGGTTTTGAGACGAAACTCCAGGCGCTTGAATCGCCTAGTTCCGTTAAACGAGCGAAAAGATAAACAGAAACTAAGATCGGATCAGAAATCACGATCAGAAAAATTGCGGAATAAATCCGATAAAAGAAAACTCACGAACAGACTAACGAACGAGCGTTCGTTAGTTGTTTCTAATGGTCAAGGAACCGTTCGTTAAAACGAACATTCGGACGAACGTCCGCTAACTAGAAGAACCGAGAAAAACTGGCATATCCGAAAAAACGGATCTAGGGTTTCTGAAAAAGACTGAACGGTCTTTATAAAAAAACCAGCAGCAGGGTGTGGTGGCTACCTCCGGCGGGGCGGGGTGCGGGGTGGCGGCTCGCGGGGCGGCGGGGCTTGGCGGCGGCGGCGGTGCTAGGCGGCGGTGGCTGCGGCGGCTGCGCGCGGCAGGGGCGGCGGGGCTAGGCGGCGGCGGTGGTGGTGTTGGGGCGGGGGTGGCGACGTATATAAAGGGGCGGGGGTGGCGGCTTGGAGTAGGGGGCAAGGCGCGATGGCTGCGGAGTCCAACTCGGACTCCAGTCCGACTGGCGGCGGCGGCGGCCTGGCGCGGCTGGGCCTTAGGCCCAGTCGGCGCGGAATCCTTTTAAAAAAATACTTCGCCGACCGAAATAAAATCCTAAAAAAAAACCTAAAAATGCCAAAACAATTTTTCACCGTCTAAATAAAATATTTAGAACAGGATGAACATTTTCTTGGCCCTAAAATGCAATTTTGAAAAACATGCAATTTTTATAATGCAAATAAAATCTGAATAAAATCAAATAAAAATCAATTTAATGATTTTAATATTTTTCCTCCAATATTTCATTTATTTTGGAGAAGTCATATTATCTCCTCTCTTTAATTTTTAATGTGAAATATTTTTCGGAGAGAAATAATTAAAATCAAATCCTCTTTTCATTATTTGATAAAAGAATGAAATATGAAGACCGGGAAATCCCCAACTCTCTCCGAGGGTCCTCGAGCTGCTTAGGATTTCGAGGATTACGGAACGGAAAAGCAATAAAGCATGATATGCATGGATGATCTATGTATAACATTCCAAATTGAAAATTTGGGATGTTAGAAACCTACACCCCTTAAGATGAATCTCGCCCTCGAGATTCGGGTTGGCTAGAAAATAGGTATGGGTGGTCCTTGCGGAGATCATCCTCTCGTTCCCAGGTAGCTTCATCCTCGGTATGGTGGCTCCACTGAACTTTACAAAACTTGATAACCTTACTGCGGGTGACTCTGCTAGCAAACTCAAGAATCTTAACTGGCTTCTCCTCGTAAGTCAAATCACTGTCCAACTGAATCGCCTCCAAGGGTACTGTATCTCTTAATGGTATTTCCGCCATCTCAGCATGACACTTCTTCAGCTGTGAAACGTGGAACACATCATGGACTCCTGACAATCCCTCAGGTAACTCCAACTTGTAGGTGACTTCTCCCATCCGTTCCAAAATGCGATACGGTCCTACAAATCTCGGGGCTAACTTTCCTTTAACTCTAAAATGTTTCACTCCTCGCAAGGGTGATACTCGCAGATATGCTTTGTCTCCAATTTCGTAGGTTACCTCCTTGCGTTTTGCGTCTGCGTAACTCTTCTGCCTGGACTGAGCAATCTTCAGTCGGTCTCGAATCAGTTTTACCTTCTCCTCAGATTCTTTAATCAAGTCTGGTCCAAACAACTGTCGGTCTCCTACCTCATCCCACATCAACGGTGTTCTGCACCTGCGTCCATACAGGGCTTCAAACGATGCCATCTTCAAACTGGCTTGGTAGCTATTGTTGTATGAGAACTCTGCATACGGCAAATTGTCATCCCAACTAGATCCATAATCTAGCGCACAGGCTCTTAACATGTCCTCCAAAATTTGATTGACTCTCTCAGTCTGTCCATCTGTCTGCGGGTGAAACGCTGTACTGAACTCCAATCTCGTTCCCAAAGTCTGGTGTAACTGATGCCAAAACTTTGAAGTAAACTGTGTTCCTCGATCCGATACGATGGTCCTCGGAACTCCATGCAGACATACGAGTTTGGACATATAGATCTTGGCCAACTTTGCACTTGTATAGGTGGTTTTCACTGGGATGAAGTGAGCTACTTTGGTCAAACGATCAACTACTACCCATATGGAATCATATCCTGCTTTAGTCCTGGGTAATCCGGTGATAAAGTCCATGCCAAGTTTATGCCACTTCCATTCGGGTATCAGCATAGGCTGTAACAGTCCTGCTGGCTTCTGATGTTCTGCCTTAACTCTCTGACATACATCACATATGGCTACATACTCGGCATTATCCTTCTTCATACCAGTCCACCAGAAATGTTCCTTCAAATCCAAATACATCTTGGTGTTTCCGGGGTGTATCGAGTATGGTGAGTCATGGGCCTCTTGAAGTATTAACTTCCTGATCTCCTGGTTGTTGGGCACATAAACTCGGTCCTCAAACCATAGGGTATCGTGCTCATACTCACGAAAACCTTTGGCCTTTCCTTTGCCCATCTTCTCCTTTATCTCGGCAATCTCTTTATCATCTTTCTGAGATTCCCGAATCTTGTCCAGCAATGTCGACTGAACCTCCATTGTGGCAATGAACCTTCTAGGTACAATCTCTAACCGAAGTTCCATGATGTCCTTTGCTAATTCCTTCGGCAGTCCTTTACTTTCAAGGGTATTAGCATAACTCTTCCGACTCAATGCGTCTGCTACGACATTGGCCTTTCCTGGATGATAGTGTAGCTTCATGTCATAATCCTTTATAAGCTCCAACCATCTCCTCTGCCTAAGGTTCAGCTCCTTCTGGGTGAAGATGTACTTCAAACTCTTGTGATCCGTGTACACATCACAACGGTTTCCAATAAGGTAATGTCTCCAAGTCTTCAACGCATGCACTACAGCTGCTAGCTCCAAATCATGCGTGGCATAATTCAACTCATGAGGTTTTAGTTGTCGTGAGGCATACGAAACAACTCTTCCGTCCTACATAAGCACACATCCAAGTCCTAAGGGAGAGGTGTCGCAATACACTTGGAACTCCTGATGTATATCTGGCAGTACTAGCACTGGGGCTGTAGTCAAACGTTTCTTCAACTCCTAGAAACTTGCTTCACAATCTTCTGTCCATTTAAACTTGGTATCCTTCTTCAACAGTTCAGTCATTGGTTTTGCAATCTTGGAAAAATTCTCAATGAATCTCCAGTAGTATCCTGCGAGTCCAAGAAAACTGCGGATCTCGCTAACTGAGGTGGGTGCCAACCATTTAGTGACTGACTGAACCTTGCTAGGGTCTACTGCTATACCTTCTCCTAATATAACATGTCCAAGGAATCCGACTTCCTTCAGCCAAAACTCGCACTTGCTAAACTTAGCATACAACTGGTGTTCCCTGAGCTTCTCGAGAACTAAACGCAAATGCTCTTTGTGCTCCTCCTTGTTCTTCGAGTATACCATGATATCATCAATAAACACCACAACAAATTTTTCCAAATACTCCATGAACACCTTGTTCATCATGCTCATGAAATAGGCAGGGGCATTAGTCAGTCCAAACAACATGACCGTGTACTCGTATAATCCATATCGCGTTGTGAATGCCTTCTTTGGTATGTCCTTCTCTCGTACCTTCAACTGATGATACCTCGATCGCAAATCGATCTTCGAAAACACTTTATCTCCTTGCAACTGATTAAACAGATCGTTGATCATCGGCAGTGGGTACTTGTTCTTAATCGTCACTTCATTCAATGCTCGATAATAAACAACCATCCTCAGGGATTTATCCTTCTTCTCAACCAAAAGTACTGGGGCTCCCCAAGGTGATGAACTTCTTCGGATATACCCTTTCTCCAATAACTCCTTGATCTGTTTCTTAATTTCTTCCAGATCATTTGCGGGCATCCGATAGGGTCTCTTGGATATTGGTCCTGTTCCTGGTAACAGCTCTATCAAAAACTCAATATCTCTGTCCGGTGGCATGCCTGGTAACTCCTCTGGGAAAACATCCAGGTAATCCTTCACTACAGGCATTTCCTCCTGAACAACTCCCGTAAGGGCATTCACTTGACTCCTCCTAGGCACATGCCTAGATACATATTTAATCCTTTTTCCTTCCGGGGTGGTGAGATAAATCGACTTACTAGCACAGTCAATGCTTCCTCCAAACTTTGACATCCAGTCCATACCCAATATCACATCCAATCCTTGTGACTCCAAGATAATTAGGTCGGACGGAAAAACATGTGTACCAATGGTTAAGGGTATCTGGTCACACCATCGGCTAGCCATATACTCTGCTTCGGGTGAACTCACTAAAAGAGGGGTCCTAAGGGTTTGGGTTGGTAGTTTAAACTTATAAATGAATCCCCTTGATATGTATGAATGTGATGCACCAGTATCGAAAAGAACAAGAGCGGTAATGACTTAACCAAAAACTTACCTATTGCCGCGTCCGGCTGCTCTTCAACCTCCTCCACGTTAACGTGGTTCACTTGTCCTTTGTTGAATGGATTGGGCTTCTTCCCAGTGCTTCCATTTCCATTTCCATTCTTTCCTTCGGGGAAATCATTGGCATAGTGCCCTGTCTTCCCGCACTTAAAACAGGTAACCTGACTTAAGTCTCTTTTGGCGGTAGTGGACGGGTTGGAGCGGTTCTGATTGTTGTTAGCTCCATTCCCATTCCCATTCTTAGCACCATTGTGGTTATGTGATCCTCCTCCAGTGTGGTTGTGACCTCCATGGTTGTGAACAAGTCCTCCCGTGTTCGGGGTTAGGCAAGGCTTCTGCTGAGCTCCTGAGTTATACTTCCCTTGTCCATACTTTCTCTTGCGGCTCTCAATCTGCTGCTGTTTCCCTTCAATCATAAGAGCCTTATCTACCAACTCCTGGTAGTTGTTGAAGGTTGCTACCATCAACTGCATGCTCATCTCATCATTCATCCCTTCCATAAACTTCTCCTGCTTCACGGCATCTGTGGCCACATCATCAGGGGCGTAGCGAGATAACTTGCTAAACTCATCCACATACTGAGCCACAGTACGGTTCCCCTGGCGTAAGTTGCGGAACTCCCGTTTCTTCATTTGCATAGCTCAAGTGGAGACATGGGCTGTGCGGAAAGCTTGCTGAAACTGGTCCCAAGTGACATTGGCTATAGGAAAAGTGGCTGTGTAATTCTCCCACCATGAGGCTGCTGGTCCATCCAATTGATGTGCGGCAAAGCGCACTCTCTCAGCATCTGTGCAACCTGTGGTGGTCAACTCTCTTCCTATACGGCGTAGCCAATCATCAGCAACTATAGGCTCGGTGCTACTGGAAAACACCGGCGGTTGTAACCTTAGAAAACGGGCTAGGTTGTCCACTGGCGGTGGGTTGTTGTTGTTGTTGTTGCCCTGGTTCTGAACTAGCAATTGCATCAAGGCATTCTGCTGCTGGATCAACTGGGTGAGCTCCGACGGGAAGGCAAAACCGGGGTCACGTCTCGGAGGCATCTGAGGGGTTTAGATGGGAGAGATTTAGAATAGAAGAGGTCTAATGAGAAAACACTACCCATATGCACATGAGACAAACACAATCATTTCACTCAATCAATCAAGCAAGGGCATACAAACGGTCTAGAACTATCGCAAAAGTGCTCACTACTACTATATACATGGGGGAAATACTACTAATATATGGTAGTCATCTAGAAATTTTGATCGGTGGAAGACTCCATGATGTCTGCTCTAGCTTCGTCTTCAAAGTCATCATCACTAGGGTCGTAGTCGGTGTCGTCGATGATGATGCAGTCCTCGGGGCGTATTTCCTTGGGTTCTTCTTCTTCTATTGGTGCTGGTCCTCCCATGAATACTCCGATCTTCTTGACTAAGTCATCGTTCTTCTCCAGTAGGGTCTTGATTTCCTCCTCATATCCATCGCGGGTAAACTTGAGTTCTTCCTCCAGCTCGATGATCCTAGTCTTCGCCTTCTTCAAGTCCATCATGTCCGCACACATCTGGTTCTCCTGACGTCGAATGTGCTGGTTTAACTCCTGGATGAAAGCTGCAATGGATCTATCCTTCTTGGTGCTGATTACTTCCCATTGCTCATCTCGGCGCCCACATATTTGGTAAATAGTGTCCTTAAGCTCCCTGTTGTAAACTTCTCCAATGCGTCCCATGGTGATGTGAGCTGCCATACTCTTTCCTAAACTCTAGGTTGGTGCGTCGAAGGAAAATTCTATGGGTTTAGAAGTTGGCGAGAATGTCCATCCTGGAACTTGTACTTGAATCATCCAGCGCTCCTCTTTAGGTAAAGTGGCGTTGTACGTCCCGGTGAAGCTTGGTATTCCAATGTTCAAGTACCTAGTGACTTCCTTCAAGTGGCGTCCAAAAGGTGTGTCTTCATTCGGTTGTGCAAACTTGTTCTTCATCTCCGTCATCCAAAAGAGTAGAAAATGGAGAGGAGTCAGAAATGAGAAGAGAAGTGTGACCTAGGTTTATCTTAGTGGTCGTGTCCTACACTCAGCGTGTTCTCTGATACCATCTTGTAGCGACCCGACCTCAGATGGTCAAGTCTCTGTGCTTCAGTGTCATCCCTGGATCGGTAATGCTGACACACACAGTACTCGAAGGGTTTATAACAGAGTAGCAATCACACACTATTACATCGAATGTGTCCAAAGAGAACTTATTACAATAATATGGCTTAAGGCCATCTAATGCGATAACAGCGGAAGGTTTGGAAGATAAGGTGAATCCATCAACTCAAACGGCATAGCTGAGCTGCACGGCAACGACCTAACGAACCTTACTCCTCGTCTGAAAAGTCTGCAACATAATACATTGCAGCCCGAAAACGGGTCAGCACATGGAATATGCTGGCAATATAACACAGTAGGGCAGAAACACAATAATGCTATCACTACATGCATATATGGCTGGTGCAAAGCTGCATGGTTGTAGTTTTGCGAAAAGCCAATTTTTCCCAACAACAACGGAATAGATTTTAATTTACTATCATGGTGGTTGAAACATCATTGAGAAGGTATCCCCAACTCAATCCCAATTAAGTGAATTAACATTCCAACAATATTAATTAAGCATGGTGACATACATGTGATAACCCAAGTACTAGATACTCAAGAATTGTCCATAACCGGGGACACGACTAACCATGATTAGATTGTACACTCTGTAGAGGTTTGCGCACTTTTCCCCACAAGACTCGATCGCCTCCGTTGGATTTCTCGCACTACATGGTGTTTGAGAAACGGATGACCGAGACACAATCTTTCAGAAACGTTAACTGTCTACTCCGGGTAGACCATACCAAACCTACAAAATCCACTACCTGCTGATCTACCTCTTCAAGAGCTTCACGTAACTTACCCAACTATGCTAGAGCCCATAATAGCTTGTGGCTGCACACGGAAGTTTCTAGCATGAATCATCTTAGTTCCCTTTGAGCCTGGGTGGCGGTCCATAGGAAGATCACACGGGTACCCCGGGATTTCCAAAAAAAAAACCCAGACAACACTGGGTTCCCCAGGTGCCTCAATCCACCCAGTTGTTTGATTAAGTTCCCACCTTAAGTTGAACCATTAATTAACAATCTCACATCTGACATGAATTTCACTCAAACCCAAACCACGTCTACGAGCATAGCATAGCAATATAAGCAATACGTAGAAGTAACTCCCAAGGGTTTGAATATAACAGGGCAATAGGTTCTACCTCAGCAACTACTTCCCAACCCACAATTTAATGGCATCCTGATCATGCAATGTTTGAGGATTGGAACTAATGCATAAAAACTGGGTAATAATGGGATATGATCAAAGTGTTACTTGCCTTGCTGACGATCCGCGAATCCTAGAGACTCGTAGTAACACGCTTCACACTCTGGGAATTCTATCGCAAGCAAACAATAACATACATAATTAACAAGCATAGATGCACAAGCAAAACTCAAATAAGAGAGGTTGACCAGAAATTTCAAATTAAGAACTCTGGTTCGCAAAAAGAATCAAAACAAACGGAGCAACGAAACTCAAATGGCGAAAGAAAGAAGCTTCGATTACTAATCTGAAACTAGGTCAAATTTTACAGGAGCAAAACTTGTTTGAGTTGGTTAAACGGAAAGAGGGTTTTGAGATGAAACTCCAGGCGCTTGAATCGCCTGATTCCGTTAAACCAGCGAAAAGATAAACAGAAACTAAGATCGGATCAGAAATCACGATCAGAAAAATCGCGAAATAAATCCGATAAAAGAAAACTCACGAATAGACTAACGAACGAGCGTTCGTTAGTTGTTTCTAACGGGCGAGGAACCGTTCGTTAAAATGAACGTTCGGACGAACGTCCCTTAACTAGAAGAACCGAGAAAAACCGGTGAATCCGAAAAAAACGGATCTAGGGTTTCTGAAAAAAACCGAACGGTCTTTATAAAAAAACCGGCGGCGGGGCGCGGTGGCTACCTCCGGCGAGGGGCTCCGGCGGGGCGGGGTGCGGGGCGGCGGCGGGGCTTGGCGGCGGTGGCGGCGCTAGGCGTCGGCGGCTGCGGCGGTGAGCGCGGGCGGCGGCGGCTGCGTGCGGCAGGGGCGGCGGGGCTAGGCGGCGGTGGTGGTGGTGTTGGGGCGGGGGTGGCGACGTATATAAAGGGGCGGGGGCGGTGGCTTGGAGGAGGGGGCAAGGCGCGGCGGCTGCGGAGTCCAACTCGGACTCCGGTCCGAGTGGCGGCGGCGGCCTGGCGCGGCTGGGCCTTAGGCCCAGTCAGCGCGGAACCCTTTTTTTTTAAATAAACTTCGCCAACCGAAATAAAATCCTAAAAAAAACCTAAAAATGCCAAAACAATTTTTCACCGTCTAAATAAAATATTTAGAACAGGATGAACATTTCCTTGGCCCTAAAATGCAATTTTGAAAAACATGCAATTTTTCTAATGCAAATAAAATCAAATAAAAATCAATTTAATGATTTTAATATTTTTCCTCCAATATTTCATTTATTTTGGAGAAATCATATTATCTCCTCTCTTTAATTTTTAATGTGAAATATTTTTCGGAGAGAAATAATTAAAATTAAATCCTCTTTTCATTATTTGATAAAAGAATCAAATATGAAGACCGGGAAATCCCCAACTCTCTCCGAGGGTCCTTGAGCTGCTTAGGATTTCGAGGATTACGGAACGGAAAAGCAATAACACATGATATGCATGGATGATCTATGTATAACATTCCAAATTGAAAATTTGGGATGTTACAAGCTTGATACCTACTGTTTTTGTTTCTTAGAATTGTTTGTGTAAAATGCGTATTTCCACTTTTTTTATTTTGTTAATATTTTGTGACAACAGCATGGACAATTGGTGCTCACCAGCCACCTAGCACATGCCAACACCACATCTAGAACCATCATGGAATATATTTCAAGCCGGGAGAAGATAACCAGTTCTATTTTAACTTAGAATATGGCGATGAATCATATTTCTATATAGACAATTCAAGTTCATTTGGAATCCGTATATAACTTCCTATTGTGTGGGTCTAAAATTTTGGTGCGCTTTAAATTTCGCATGAACTATCATTGTGTTTTGCTTATCTAATTCTAACTAAATTAATACACATCAATTGTTCCTCCCGTAGCAACGCACGGGCATTTTTGCTAGTAATAGTTTCATAAGGTAATTTAATTTTATTTCTAGGAAAGTGTTCCATGCCTTTCCTTAACCGAAATTGGAATCTAATATTTCCTTCTTTCATGTCAATAATTGCACCAATCGTTCTAAGGAAAGGTCTACCAAGAATAATAGGACATGTAGGATTGCATTCTATATCAAGAACAATGAAATCTATGGGCACATAATTCCTATTTGAATAAGAACATCATTAATCCTTCCCATAGGTTTCTTAACAGTGGAATCATCAAGATGCAAATTTAAAGAACAATCATCAAATTCACGGAAACCTAACACATCACACGAAGTTTTTGGAATCGTGGAAACACTAGCACCCAAATCACACAAAGCATAGCATTCTTGATCTTTAATATTAGTTTTAATAGTAGGTTCCCACTCATCATAAAGTTTTCTAGGGATAGAAACTTCTAATTCAAGCTTTTCTTCATAAGATTGCATTAAAGCATCAATGATATGTTTGGTAAAACCTTTATTTTGACTATAAGCATGCGGAGAATTTAGCACAGATTGCAACAAGGAAATACAATCTATCAAAGAGCAATTATCATAATTAAATCCCTTGAAATCCAAAATAATGGGTTCATTGCTATGTAAAGTTTTGACCTCTTCAATCCCACTTTTATTAATTTTTGCATCAAGATCTAAAAACTCCGAACCATTGGGACGCCTTTTAACTAAAGTTGACTCATCTCCAGTCCAATCGTTATCAAGATTCATATTCCAAAACAAAGATTTGATAGGAGACACATCAATCACTTTTAGATTTTCATCCTTATTATCATCAAAACTAGAAGAACACACTTTTATAAAGCAATCTTTTTTAGCACGCATCCTAGCGGTTCTTTCTTTGCACTCATCAATGGAAAATTTCATGGCTTTGAGAGACTCATTGATATCATGCTTAGGTGGAATAGATCCAAGTTTCAAAGAATCAACATCAAGAGAAATTCTATCCACGTTCCTAGCCAACTCATCAATCTTAGACAATTTTTCTTCAATCAAAGCATTGAAACTCTTTTGCAAACTAATAAATTCTTTAATACTAGATTCAAAATCAGAGGGCATCTTATTATAATTTCCATAAGAATTGTTGTAGGAATTACCATAATTATTAGAGGAATTACTAGAATATGGCCTAGGATTAAAGTTTCCTCTATACGCGTTGTTACCAAAATTGTTCCTACCAACAAAATTCACATCCATAGATTCATTATTATTCTCAATCAAAGTAGACAAAGCATATCATTAGGATCAAAAGAAACACTCTTATTAGCAAACAATTTCATAAGTTCGTCCATCTTTCCACTCGAAACATTAATTTCTTCTATAGCATGAACCTTTTTACTAGTAGATCTTTCGGTGTGCCATTGAGAATAATTAACCATAATATTATCTAGGAGTTTGGTAGCTTCTCCTAAAGTGATTTCCATAAAAGTGCCTCCCGCGGCTGAATCTAAAAGATTTCTAGAAGCAAAATTCAATCCAACATAAAAAATTGTATGATCATCCACAAATTCAAACCATGTGTAGGGCAATTACGTATCATTAATTTCATCCTCTCCCAAGCTTGTGAAACATGCTCATGATCAAGATGCTTAAAATTCATAATATCGTTTCTAAGAGAGATGATCTTAGCGGGAGGAAAATACTTAGAGATAAAAGCATCTTTGCACTTATTCCATGAATCTATACTATTTTTATGGAAAGACGAAAACCCAGTTTTAGCATGATCTCTAAGCGAAAACGGAAATAGCTTCAGTTTAACAATATCATTATCCACATCTTTCTTCTTTTGCATATCACACAAATCAACAAAGGTGTTTAGATGGGTAGCTGCATCTTCACTAGGAAGGCTAGAAAATGGTTCTTTCATGACAAGATTCAGCAAAGGAGTATTAATTTCACATGATTTGGCATCGGTAAGAGGAGCAATCGGAGTGCTAATAAAATCATTATTGTTGGTATTGGAAAAATCACACAATTTAGTATTATCTTGAGCCATCGTGACAAATAATCCAACACACAAGCCCACAAGAAGCGAGCAAAAAAAGAGGCGAACGGAAAAAGGGCGAATAAAACGGCAAGGGTGAAGTGGGGGAGAGGAAAATGAGAGGCAAATGGCAAATAATGTAATGCGAGGGATAAGAGTTTGTCATGGGTACTTGGTATGTCTTGACTTGTGTGTACATCTCCCCGGCAACATCGCCAGAAATCTTTCTTGCTACATCTTGAGCACTGCGTTGGTTTTCCCTTGAAGAGGAAAGGGCGATGCAGTAAAGTAGCATAAGTATTTCCCTCAGTTTTTGAAAACCAAGGTATCCATCCAGTAGGAGACTACACGCAAGTCACCTCGAACCTACACAAACAAATAAGAACCTTGCAACCAACATGATAAAGGGGTTGTCAATCCCTTCACGACCACTTGCAAAAGTGAGATCTGATAGAGATAATAAGATAAATCTTTTTGGTATTTTTATGATATAGATTGAAAGAAAATATTGCAAAGTAAAATAGATCGGAAACTTATATGATGGAAATTAGACCCGGGGGCCATAGGTTTCACTAGCGGCTTCTCTCAAGATAGCATAAGTATTACGGTGGGTAAACAAATTACTGTCGAACAATTGATAGAAAAGTGCATAATTATGAGAATATCTAGGAATGATCATGTATATATGCAGCATGTCCGCGACAAGTAGACCGAAACGATTCTGCATCTACTACTATTACTCCACACATCGACCTCTATCCAGCATGCATCTAGAGTATTAAGTCCATAAGAACAGAGTAACGCATTAGGCAAGATGACATGATGTAGAGGGATAAACTCAAGCAATATGATATAAACCCCATCTTTTTATCCTCGATGGCAACAATACAATACGTGCCTTGCTGCCCCTGCTGTCACTGGGAAAGGACACCGCAAGATTGAACCCAAAGCTAAGCACTTCTCCCATTGCAAGAAAGATCAATCTAGTAGGCCAAACCAAACTGATAATTCGAAGAGACTTGCAAAGATAACAAATCATACATAAAAGATTTCGGAGAATAATCAAATATTGTTCATAGATAATCTTGATCATAAACCCACAATTCATCGGATCTCGACAAACACACCGCAAAAATAATTACATCGAATAGATCTCCAAGAAGATCGAGGAGAACTTTGTATTTAGATCCAAAGAGAGAGAAGAAGCCATCTAGCTAATAACTATGGACCCGAATTATGTGGTAAACTACTCACACATCATCGGAGAGGCTATGGTGTTGATGTAGAAGCCCTTCGTGATCTATTCCCCCTCCGGCGGAGCTTCGGAAAAGGCCCCAAGATGGGATCTCTTGGGTACAAAAGGTTGCAGCGGTGGAAATAGGGATCGTGGTGCTCCTGGATGTTTTTCGGGTATATGGGTATATATAGGAGGAAGAAGTACATTGGTGGAGCTGCGAGGGGCCCACGAGGGTGGGGGACGCGCCTACCCCCTGGGCGCGCCCCCCTGCCTCGTGGCTTCCTCGCTTCTTTCTTGACGGCCGCTCCAAGTCTCCTGGATCACGTTTGTTCCAAAAATAACTCTCCCGAAGGTTTCATTCCATTTGGATTACGTTTGATATTCCTTTTCTGCGGAACACTGAAATAGGCAAAAAAACAGCAATTTGCACTGGGCCTTTGGTTAGTAGGTTAGTCCCAAAAATTATATAAAAGGGTAAATTAAAGCCCATTAAACATCCAAAACAGATAATATAATAGCATGGAACAATCAAAAATTATAGATACGTTGGAGACGTATCAGATCCCAAGCTGATCCTTGACTTTATTGATCTATGGCACAACGATCCAAACACACCTATGCCAGACTTAAAGCTCACTCCTGGCCAAAGTCACATGCTGACCGCCTTCATCAGTGAAGAAAAATAGAAATTTGAAAAGGCCAGGAAGCTGAAGAAAGCTCAGTATAAGGAGTGTTTCCTGAAGAAAAATGTTGTCAACATGACAACTAATGAACTTGCTGCCATACAGTCTGAGATCAAAAGTCTCAGTGTTGAATTCAATGTCTACCATACAGATTGGCTTGGAGCCAAAGTCAGATTTGTGAAACTGACTGAAGGATTCACCTCAAATGTTGCTGCTCCAACGCAACGTGAATCTCCTCAGGCTGAAGGTCATGCCAGCACCACTGATGAAAATCAGGCTGCTGAAGAAACTGAAAGTACCAGGGCTGATGAAGCTATTCCACCCATTGATGAAATTGTCAGGGCAACCACTAGTGTTGCACCTGAAGAACAAGCCAGGCTAGCTTAAGAATCAAAAGCTGTGTCTAAAGAAACTGAACCAATCGGGGCAACTGTATCAGTTGTGCCTGAAGGAAATGAACCAATTTCCTCTGCTCCTCCTGCACCAATGCCAAGTCCCACTCTTCCTTCCGCGTTAGAAGTGAGGAAAACCAAAGCTGCGGAGAGAGCAGTTGTGATGAAGAGGAAAGCATCCGCCACCTCAGAGTCTTCAGCACCAAAGAATACCAAGACTCTCACAAGTTCTTTTGATAATCCCATTGATGCTATTCTTGTTTCAAGCATGCCATCAAAGGAATTCATTCCCTTTAGTGAGGATTATGAGATCCCAAGCGGATCTGATGAAGATGTTCCTTCTGCTGCTTCGTTAGAGCAGTTGGACGAAGAAATTGAGGTGGACAATCTCACATCCACTCCAGTGATATCATCGCCAATGCCCCAGTTCATAGCTGAAGAGGCAGGCGTTGAGGAAATGAATGAAGAAGAGGACGTGGATATTGGGTGCACTACTCCAGTTCTGAACGATGACTTTTGGGAAAGTCAGCACCCCAGTTTAGCACTATTCACCGCACTACAACAGATTCCTCAGTCCCTTGTCCAGACTGAAGAAATTCCTATGGGCTCTGAAGAACCTCAAGCTTCTCTTATTACCATACCTAAAGAAATTCCAGCCACTAGTGCTGATGAGGTGGAGACCCAGGCTACCACTGAAGATATTGGCACTAAAATTCCTTAGCATGCGGCTCCTGAGACGGCGATTCTTGAAAATGTGAAGGCATTGACTGATACTCCTCAGCCCAAGCCAAAAAATCCCTTCTCCAAAAGGAAGAAATTCAAGGTTGATGACTTCTTTCACGAGCATGTGTTCTTCAGTGATTACACTCCATATGACTCTGCTCGTCTTCGAAGGAAGCGTTTCTGGACAGCCAGTGAAGCCAACTTCTACTCTTCACTGCTTTTTGACAAGGATAAGATCTTTGACCATGAGCATATTCCTCATGTGGACATGGAATCACTGTCGTGCTTCACCCCAGTCCTCAGTGTTCTTCATGATGCTGGGCTGCTAAACTCCTTCACCGACATCGTAGACTGGAATGAGGAACTAACTCTTCAGTTCTACGCCACACTGCACATCACCGGCAATGCTGAAGATGTAAATTCATGGGTGCTGGATTGGATGACAGAAAACACTCACTTCAAAGCACCGGCCTTTGAATTGCTTCATGGCCTGCCTGTCAGTCCTCCCCTTGAAGGTGCGCAGCTCATCTACCATGAAACTGAGCTATCGGGTCACTATATGCAACTGTTGATGAAGCCGCTGAAGCCTGGTCAAGCCCCCAGAACCAAATTCCTCGTGAAGGAATTGTTGTATGTGCCTCGGACCATCTATCGCATTCTGACCAAGACATTGAGTCTAATCAAAGGCCACGACTCTAATGAAGAAGAGGTCGTTGGCATCATGAAGATTTGCTATTCAACATCATTCATGGCGTTCCAATCAACTATCATGATTTCTTCATGAGGACTCTGGCAAACATTGCACTGTCGCCTTTTGAGTTGAAGCCTTATGCCCCTTCAATTATGAGATCCCTCAGATCAAGGTCTTCAATCAATTACAAGACTGAATTTCAGAATCATCTCGGTTACTTGCCGCCCGTTGAAGTCTTCAAATGACCTATTTCCTCATCTAATGAGAAGGGCAAGGCAACTGCTATTATCGATGAAGGCATTCGTCCATTGGATGGTCAGTTCCGCAAAGCTGCATCTTATTCCACCAATGATGACTCTGCCACTCATGACTCTGTCGCCAATGCTTCAAAGCAAAATCCTCAAGGCACAGCTCCAAGGGTGTTGACTGATCGCGAGCTTCTCCCCAGTCTTCACCAGAAGATCGATCGCAACCATAAATGGGTCAAGCGTTAGTTTGGTTCAATTCTTCAGAACATGACCATCACTCAGAATATAGTGAAGAAGAACCATTACTACCTCCATGAAGTTTTTGATCGCACCCGGGCTGTTTTGTCTCATATCTATGGTGAAGATGACCTCAAGAAGATGGGCTACAAGCAGGACTTTGACTGGTCCCAGCCACCTTGGAAGAAATTCAAGAAGGTCAAAGTTCCTCACTTGGTGGCCAGCTCTTATTCTTCATTGCGCGAGACTGATGAACATGAAGATTTGGACGACACTGCGATAGGCCCTACTTCAACAACTGACCCCAACAACACTGATGCTCCTCCGTCTCACTTCGTGATGATTTCTTCAAGGGCGTTAGTTCTCACTTTTCACCCCTTTTGGTCATTCGATGACAAAGTGGGAGAAATTTGAGTTAGTCTTCAAGCGGGTCTATCTACATGGGCATTTTTTTGCTAAGTTACAACTCTAGTTCTTCTGAAGATTTGTTGGATCGAGTTATAAACTTAAGTCCGATGGTGGCCTGATACTTTTTGCTATGTTCTTCTGCATGTTATTTCCTAATGTATGATAATGCACGCATGCTGAATTACATCAGTCACCATATTTCATCATGCATTTCAAATTCTTCATATCATATGTTAAATGCGTGTATGAATTACAAGATATAGGGGGTGATCTCCATGATTCTACTCTTCAAATGTGCATTGCTTCAAAAGCAAAGTCCTCTCTATGCACATCTTCAAGGGGAGTTTCTTCTATATCTTGTAATCAAATTCCTCAATATCAGTATTTACACTTCATATATTTATCCCGTTGAAAACTTAACCTATATTGTCATTAATCACAAAAAGGGGTGAGATTGTAAGTGCATCTAGTGCCCCTTAGTGATTTTGGTGTATTGAAGACTTATAGGTTAAGGGACTAATGTGTTTGTGAGTGTACACAGGTCTATAAGTCTATGAGGAGTTTGATATTTACAGAGAAAGTCGACCCCTAAAAGTGAATGTCTTCAACTGAAGACTTTGGATTTCTGAAGACTTTGAAAGTGAAGAAATTGTTGTGACCGTGAAAACTTGATATTCATACGAGGAATATGAAGTGTGAAGACTTTTATTTTCGTAGTTTCTTTTTCTCTTTCTTGAGTCATAGGAAACACCGTACTGTTAAAGGGGGTCGAGGTAAAACTAAGGAAAAGTTTCCAAGTGATGCTCAACTCAAAATCCTACACCTACCAATCCCTTCGAGTGAAACCATTGGAAATCTCATATAGTTCAGTCAATTTCTTCAGTGACAGAGACGAAGTTCTTCTGGTCTCTGAGGAATTTTTTTTGACTGAGGAGTTTGGAATTCGCTAGTGCGGATTGCCTACAAGTGAGGAATATGATAGCCCTGAGGAATTTGGGAGCTCAAATTTCCGACCGTTGCTGTGCTATGCGCCAGTTGTCTTAAAATATATATTCACCTAACGGTCATATCATTGAAGGTCATTTATGTCTTATCATGTCGGGCTGCTCCCTAGGATATAATAGCCTCCCCTACAGCCACTAGCTGGTTGGCTGCTCCACGAGAAACTCACACTTGTCATTGAGAGCATCCCGTCCTCCGAGGACTTTGAGCGAAAATCATCAATTGAGGAAAAACCCAAAACACCAAACCAAACACCGACAAACCCAAAGTGATTGAGCATCGCTGAAGAGATTGTTCCTGTGTGGAACCGACGCTTGTTACCTTTGAGGACTGTGCATCCTCCAAGCAGTTAGGCGTCATGGTCTAGAGCACCCAAGAGGAAATTGTGGATCGCCCACTGACCGAGTCTGTGAAGGTTTGGAAGTCACCTGAAGACTTACCACGACTGATTGGACGAGGTCTATGTGACCTTAGTTCAAGGAGAATATGGCGAGGACTATGTGTCCTCAGGTTTGAATACCTAGCCGCTCCAACCAGACGTACAACTGTCACAGCAGTTGGAACTGGTCTACCAAATCATTGTCTTCATCGAGCTAACTGGTTCTATTTCCTCAACCCTTTCATTTCCTCATTCTGTGTTGTTGTACCGGATTATTACTGTTTGAAGACTTTGACTGAAGACTTCCTCAATTTCCTTAGCTCAATTTCTTCAGTGAGTTTGTCTTCATCCTATTTATCCTGTATTTACGCTTTCTGTACTCTCTGCTTGTTTTCATTTTATCATGATGACTATGCTACTACTCGGTTATGTTTGCACCTGAGTACTTATTCTGCTGCAAGTAGTTCTTCACTAAGGAATTTCCTCACTCTGAAATTCCTCAGTGAAGAATTCATAAAAATCGCCTATTCACCCCCCTCTAGTCGACTTAACGCACTTTCAACAAGATTAAATTACCAAGTCTTCTATTGCCAAGTAGTACATTATAAAAGCATCAAACAAACATATATCTATGTCCTATGGTCACTGCATTGTCTTGCCAAATCAAAATAGAGACACGGTTCAAGTCATATCAGTTCAAGAGAAAGTAGCACTGAAAGAATACAAAGCATGGGAAACTACATGACACAACAAGATTTAAGATGGGTACCACGGGTCTACATGTACAACAACACTATTGGCTCTGTTGTGATGCTAGTAATGTGCATGATATGAGAAGTCAATTGCATACACAATTGAAATTGAAATCACTAGAGCTATTTATAAGAGCAAACTTGTTAAAGAAACATGCGTAAACATACCTGTTGTGCCATTGGAGTTTCAATTGGATTGTTCAATTTAAAAATAAGTTTGTATGAGTAAATACAATGATACAAGAGCAAAGCAGTATGCATGATAGCAATGGAATCTTAAATGAGAACAATTGTTCTTTAGGTTTAAGCACTTATTCTACATGTACATAGTACAGTAAGATGCAAGCATATAGTAATTAAAAAATGACCTCATAGACCTTACCACATTCTTGCTTTGGGATCAGTATAGAACAAGGTGTTCCCAGTCATCGTCCAATAAATGTGTTTCATGAGAACATAAGGGAATTTGATGAGTTTCTTTGCCAGTGAAGTACATTTTCTTCAGGTAATTCTGATACTGCCAACAAGCATTCTTGAAGATAGCAGAGGTATTATCAAAGGTTACCTCATCCTGAGTTTCCAAATCGGTCCTTCTCTATAGAGAAAAACGGGAAAATTTGTTGTATTATAACCATCATGGAGGTAGAATGTATGGGAAGAAGCAAAGTAATTGCCATGAATAACATTATTTACACATAACTCCTAGAAAAACACCTGCAACTGGCATTTTCCTTCATCTTCAGTATAATATTTCCATGACTGGAAGATACACGCATAGGATTTAACAACATCAAATGCGATAGATGCTAAACTATGAATGGCTGGTTGTGCTTCCTCCACAGCAATAGGTGTACTAACTGGTGGAGTTGGGGTTCGCCGTGGTAGTACTGGCGCTTTGGGCACTAGAGTTGCCTTACTAACTGCTCTTGTTTAGGAGCTCTGTGGTGGAGATGGTGTTGTGTCAACAAGAACTGGGTTACTATCTGCTGGGGTTGGGGTTAGATTGGGTGAAGCTGGTTCTCTGTCCATCATAGTGGGGGTACAATCTGCTAGAGTCTGGGTTATGTGTGGTAGGGATGGTTCTCGTGCATGTAAAACTGGGGTGCTATCTCCACCAATGGGTAGCACTATTTTATTTGAAGATCGTGTTTTTACTCCGCTAGATACTGCCATCACCCGCTCCAATTCAAATGGCTGATAAACAAGAAACATAGTTCAATGTACAGACATTGTATGAGAGCCAGATGCAATAGATAGTGTGGAATAAAGAGGGCATGAAATAGTTGACATGTATATTGTTTAACTAAAATGGATAGCATGACATAATTTCACATATATGATGTGTATCTAAACTAAATAGCATAACATAACACAATTCAAAGATATGATGACTAACTAAACAGGATCGCATGACATAATTCACATACATGCTATCTAAGTAATCAGGATCACATGATTTAATTCACAGATGTGATTTATATGCTAAGCAGTGCGCATTCGCATATATAATTTCTGAACTAAGAACATGGTGTTGAATATTGTGTATATGATCTCTAAACTATGCAATGCAAGACACCATATGCATGATATGAGTAGTATAACCATGACAAGTTAGAGCATACACCTCGGTGGGGGAATAGGACTGGTCATCTGTCTTTGAATCCATCTATGAGGAGCTATCGGTACCTAGCAAGAGATCTGCTTCGACAGGTACCACTGTCTGCTCTGAAGGCCTTGTTTTCACTCCAGATTTTTCCATCACCCACTCAAATGGCTGATTCACTGGAAAAGTAATTTAATGTACAAACATTGTCGACAGTTGGAAATATAATGAAATAAAGTATGGGCAAGATATCACGCAAATATATGATGCCTGGTTAAACAGGATGGCATTGCACATTTCACATATATTATAGCTGGCTAAAAGACATGAGACTGCATAATTCCCATATATGATATTGAAACTAATCTGGTGGCATCACAAAACATGTCTAAACTAAGCAGATGACATATATGATGTCAAAAGTAGACAGTGCAAGGCAACATATGCATGATATGACTAACATCATCATGCCAAGTTAGAGCAAACACCTTGGGGGTAAATAGGAGTGGTCAGCTGCGTCTGAATCTGCCTCAGAAAAGATATCTTCCTATGGATTACAATCTGGAGAGGGGGGGTTTGCCATTGAACCCGCCATGGAGCGATGTCTGCATGACATTGTATTTCCACACAAAACTCTTCTCTTTTTCTCTACATGTTTAGCATGACTGTGTATAATATCTGACATGCATACAAAAAATATAGTGAGATTATGTAAGGAGAGCATGCAGAAATCTAGAGTGATGGTAACAACCAGTGGATGGATCCAAAAATAATGATAGTAGGCTGATGATTGCTTTAATTTAATAAAAAAGACATGTTGATTTCTTTACTATTTGTTTCCCACCAAAGATGAACAACATAGGCATACCCTAGGTGAACCAGATATTAGATAGAGATATTATTCATTGTTGCCTTGATATGTGCCCCACCACTAATTTAGAACTCAAGTTTGAACATTAATTTGGACCTGACTTGGACTCTAAGAGGTGAACAAGACGATAAAGTAGCAGGTAATATTAAGCAATGCATAACATAAGCAGAAACAAAAGAGTGATACCTCTCTTGTGGACTCGTGTACTCCTCAGGTTCATCTGTTGCATCTATGATGGTGATGCCGTTGCGGTGGGTGCTGGCGGCAGGGAAGGAGATCTGAGGCGGCGAAATACGGTCAAGAGTTGTGATGTGTGGTTTGGTGGATGCTTCTGTTGATAGAGCAGCTCATGTGAGGTGGACGACGTCGTGGCGAGAGCAGGACAAACCACGCAAAGTTTTCTTCGACACCTACCTGTAACTAAAGTAATTCTATAAGGGCTCATTTGGCTTGCATGATTCTAAAATCGCAGGGATAGGAAAAACACCAGAATAGGATAGGAATGCACATGGGAAACAAAGAATTTGTGAACACATGATTTCTGTCAACTTGGGTGTTTGTTTCACAGGAATTGGAAGAGCAGAGGAATGCAAAGAAACATGGGCAAAATAAAGTGAAACCATATGAAAGCGTGTGCAGTTAGAATGTTATTCTACCACTAATGCACTTTTTCTTATTTTCATCCAGAGGATTTTGAAAAGTAGGTCGAGGAGGATGTTTTGCTCCATTCCTTTCAACAAAATGCATGAATAATTGAATAGTAGAGTGCCATAGGAAAATTTCCTATTGCTATGATTTTCCGTTGAACCAAAATAGCCCTAATGGAGAGACATGAATGTAGAGTAATAAGTGATGCGACAAGTGTACAACCTCTTTGCCGTAGCCGTGTCGACCTCAGCATCATTGGGTTGGTCGCTGAAGAAGTTGAGGCAGTGGTGGCTGTCGCAGGTGTGGAGGAAGATCTGGGGAATTTGTAGACGGTGTCCAGGGCACTGCTCTGTTGTGATGGATAGTTCTGTCGTTGGAGCAGCTCTGGCGAGCCGTAAGACGCCGAGGCTGAAGCAGCACAAAACATACATCGTTAATCTCAAGTGGGATTCTAATAGCATCTCCAATAGATGATGTAAATACATTACCAAAAATTGATAGATGTAAAATTTACACCACCAAAAACTAGCGGACTACAACAGATGATGTAAAAACTGTTGACTCTGAACTTAACTGTAGAAACTAAAATTTACTATGGAATCTAAATGTTAGTGTCGAAACTAAATGCAATGGTAGTAGAGAGGCACTTCACATGTAGTTTAGGGAGGGCTTGTGGTTCATCTTCAACCTGCACCCCCCCTGAGCCTCCCGCCACCACCGGCTGAACCGCCGGCCCCCGCCGCATCGCCGCCCCGGAACCACTCCCCACCTCTGGTCGACCGCCACCCCGGCCAGCCCTCTAGCCCCCCCCCCCCCCGCACTGAGCTTTTTCTCCGGCGATTCCAACGCCACCGCCCCACCACCGAGCCCCCCCCCACCGCCTTGACCATCGCCCCCACCCTGAACCCTAAGATAGATAGTGGGGTACCTCTGCGGTGAGCCCCCTCCCCGCTGCGGGTGGTTCTTCCTTAACTCCAGCAAGCCCCCATACCCCCTCAAAAATCGACAGACCCAAAAGTCGATTCAGTCAACTAAAGTGTAGCTAAATTGGAGCAGAGTAGCAGCACGAGCGAGGGGGAGAGCAGCAGCAGCAGAGCGAGTGAGCGAGCGAGAGCCGGAGCAGCTGCAGCGCGAGCGAGAGCTGGAGCAGCACCAGCAGCGTGAGCGAGCGAGCGAGAGCCGGAGCAGCAGGAGCAGCTGCGGATGGTATGGACGCCATTGCCGAAGGGGCCTCACACTGGGGGAGAGCCACCGTGGAGAAGTCGCCCGCGGCGCTGGCTTCGAGGTAGCCGCGCCATCGGGGTGCGAGATGGAGCACCGTCGGCACCTGGAGGTCGAGTTAAGGAGAAGGTGCGATGCGATGAGTGTACAACCTCTTTGGTGGCACCGAGTAGGCCTCGGCTTTGTCCGAGGAGTCGGTGAGGATTATGCAGTTCCGGTGGAGCAGGTTAAGGCAGCGCTGTGGGGATGGAGCAGCCGCGATAGACAAGGCGATCGTCGGAGCAGCTCCTTGGAGGTGGAGGACGGGGCGGCTAAACCGGCGGGACGACGAGATGGATGAAGGATCCTCATCCGGGGAGGTGGATGAGGGACGTCGAGCTATTGTGGTGGACGACGTCATCGAGGAAGAGGCTCCGGCTGGGCAGCGGTGAGGTGGCGGACGGAGGAGGGTGGGGTTTTGCGGCTGGAGCGGAGAGGTTATCGCGGCCTAGGATTTTGAATGGCGAAAAGGAGGCGATGGGATGGGGGAACCATGACTTAGGGACACGCTTGTCCAAAATGTAGGGTGTGTTACAAAAGTACCCCACCGATTTGAACTAGTGGCCCTTTCGGCTCAGGGTTAGATGGGGGATTTCGTGTGTCAGGATTTGGCAGCTTGAGGGAGTTTTCGCGCGCGTTGTAATTTCGGGATAGCAAGGCACAAGTTTTGGGGGCACGATATCTGAATTTTCGGGATATAACAAGGCGCGGGTTGAATTTTAGGGACAAGCCTAACGTGTAATATTGTACTTGTACGTACCAAATCAATTCGCACTTCCCTCAACAAAAGAAAAGAAAAAATAAAACTATTCACATCACACAAAGAGAGAGCCTTGTCCCGTTTTACTATACAAATGCTATTCAAAGCTATGAATCCATGTTATGTCCAATTAAATTTTTCACTGGCTCTATAGTGCATGTAACCTACTCATACCAACATTTTAGTGCATTCCAAATGTCTATACCACCGCTGCAATTCGAACTAAATTTGAATTTGTTTCTCTATTTGAATAAGAATCTACAATCATGACTGTTGCCAACTTCAACCATCATTCGTGTATTACCTTAACAACACACCACATGATTACTATAGAGATAGATATGAACTATGTGTACTATATGAACTCAAATTCAATTTTTTGAATACACTTGATGTTGATTCCAAATAATAGTACATATGATGTACTAACTAGATATTCATAATCTAACCCATGTTCCATATGTACACCGTGTTTATCACACAAAGTATAGTTCCCTGCCCCCTACATTATGACAAGTATTTAGCCCTGAGCTGCAAAAGCCACACATTATCCCGAATTATAATCAATGTTCTATATATTACATGTAGTACTAGCAAGATGCCCATGCGTTCCATGGAACATTAAGATGATCGAGGGGAGGCCTTATTTGCAAATGTGGAGAGGAGTGTGGGTATCTTTTTTTTCAAAATTGCCATAGTTTCCTTCCTATCCGTCAGATATAAATCGGATGGACTATATTGCAGGATGGCAGGCACACCATCATCAACAACTCTGTTTTTTATAAGAGTAGAGATAACATATATTATATGTAGTATAACATGTTCATAACCACACCATGTGTATCTCCATTATATATATTCACGCATGCGTCGGTTTAAAACACTATGATAAATTCTTCAAATATCTGAATTCACTTTTTATAATGAATTATGATCTCTATTTGTCTTTTACACCCACACAATCCTCTTATCTTTGTAGCTAGCGCTAACCTTATCTCGTGAATGCACACGCCCGCATCCCTCTCACCATCCCTTAGCATTCTCTAGCTCCATCGCGCAAATTCGTCTTTTCACTTTAGGCTGTTCACCCACGGTGTGTGTAGGCCCCCAGCTCCTTCTTTACGGCACAATCGATCGATATGCCTCTCTAGCCAGGTGTGCCTACCACAAACACAAGCTTTCCCTCTTCTCTTCTCACTGTCCATGCCTCACTCCTACCCCTCTTTTCATCGATCTCGTACTCGCACACTCCTTCCCCCTCGATATAGTATGCCTCTCACACCACCTACTAGCTGCATCCCTCTCTCTCTATCCTTCTCCCCGGGCCTTATTTGCTTCTAACACATACATGCATGTATACCGATCGATCTCCTACATATACCTAGGTCGACTTTAACTATTTTCCCCAACCCATTGATTGATGTACCTCACAAGTTATGTCTCTCCTTTCTCTGACAAAGGACGATTGATCTTCCTATGTAGTTACGTCTGCTTACCACAGCCATACCGTCCCCCCTCATCATTCGTGCATGTCTCCTGACCCGTCTCTCACACCCACATGCACAAATAGGCAGACATTCCCTCTCTTATTGATATTGCAGGCGTACCCTTCGTTTGTCTAGCAAGCCTCTCCCAACATTTGTTAGAAGCAACTCCACCACCAACCCCTCCGACACACTAGCTTTGTCTCTCTCCCAACCTTATTCCTCTCCTACACATATGCATGGATGTCGATCGATCTCCCTCAATACATAAGGTAGGTCTTTCTCCTCCTCCACACATATACCAGCCATTGTACCTCTATGTTAGGTCTCTCCACCCCCCCCCCACACCCCACACACCGATAGTAGAGCGCTGTTGGTAGGTATCCATGCCACAGAGACAAACTGCACCTGTTGATGAAGCTATGTACCTAGGGTAGGGTCATGGACCTGTCCAAACTGACCTACCCAAGGACACCTCCAGAAGAAATCACATTTCAATCGACTTGGCGGTGTTTCACTCGACGGACTCAAAGACACTCGACCAAGAAGCAACCACTCGACCAAGATCCAACCACCCGACGGCCAGGAGACCTAAAGTCACTCCGCACGCTAACGGTCGGTCATTAAGTAGCTTTTATGGTCATCATAGCACTTTATTAGGGGCGTTACTAGTAACGCTCGACCTTAAGGTACTTAAAACCCTGCATAACTGAGGGCTGGAGGGGTCTGGCGGACTCTATATAAGCCACCCCCTCCTCAGTGTAAAGGGTTCGCACCCCTGTAATTCATACTCTCATAATCCAGTCGACCGCCTCCGGGCTCCGAGACGTAGGGCTATTACTTCCTCCGAGAAGGGCCTGAACTCGTAAACCTTGCGTTCTTACAACTTCTCCATAGCTAAGATCTTGCCTCTCCATACTTACCCCCCTACACTACTGTCAGACTTGGAACCACGACAGTTGGCGCCCACCTTGGGGCCGGTGTTTTAGCGTTTGTTGGAGGAGTTGCGACCTTTTCCAACCCGAATCATCATGGTTTTCGGCGGAGTTTTGGTGGAGGGCCACGAGATCCGTCTCGGTGCGCTCACGTTCATCGTCGACGACTCTGCTTGGCTCCAGGAGGCTCCGCTCGACGTGGACGCACTCCCTGTTCGCGGGGCAACGCACTTTAACGCGTGTGTCTGCGGTGTTCTCCTGCAGCAACCATCGACCCCCTACCGGTCGGCTCCTGTGCTGTCCTCCCTCCCCGTCTCCCGCCGACGCAAGCGCTCCGGTCGGTCGAGACTTCAGCGGTGGGTGAGACACGCGGTGGCACGTCAGTCGGCCACCCCTCAAGTCGCGGTGATCGAGCCCGATGAATCCCTGTACGGCCTGTTCGACCTGTCGACTGGCTCCGTAGAGACCGCATTCGAGTGCGACAGCAGCGATCCGGCGGCGGAGGTTCTGATGGTCGATGGACCGCCTAGTCCTCCCGGTTTTCCCCGCACCGACGGAGGCGCGGGTGGAGGCGACCCGTCGCGTCCCCATGAGGAGTATCTTCCCGAGCCTCTCACGTCGCTGCAGAGAGAAGAACTTCGCCGCCGGAACGTGGATGCACTGCACACTCCTATCGTTGGAGAAACCCTCGAGGCTCGTGCCTTGGAAGACGCGCGCCTGGCAAACTTGGCCGAGCGCACTCGACTGGAGAACCTCCAGCGAGCACTCGACAAGCGTGCGCGACAACGGGTTCCCGAATCCAGTCGACGTCAGCTCTTCCCTCCCCCGCAGGTATATCGAACTCCAATTCAGAATTTAGCAGCTGCGGCCCGTATAGCGGAGTCAATTCATCCTTCCCAGTCAGAGGCTGGCAGAGGCTTGCTGCAGATCAGAGCGTTACTCCGGGCAGCAGGAGGCTAGAATTCCGCTGTTTCTCAGTCACGGAACAGGATTCATAGTAGATCCATTGCCGCGGACACAGTCTAGTCGGCTCACAGCCCAAGATCGCCCCCGAGGCGTGAGGGACGTGGAGACCGGCGTGACCAGTATGGGAACCATGAGCAGTATGATCACCGAGTCGATCGTGACAGTCGACGTCGAGTGCCCACGCCTCCCCCGAGGAGCGGGTCGTATGTGCCTCGCCAGCAGGATGACAGGCGCCCTCATAGTGGTGGGCGAAGGATTCCAGTCGACCCCAGAGGGCCAGGCTTTGATGCGAGATCCATTCTCGTCCAAGGTTTGGTCGACAGGAACAGGGCTCACCGAGAAGGTCACGACAGAGATGCACCTACCAGCAGCAGAGTACATGTTTCGGGGCCAGAGTGCGTTAGTAGAGCCATCAGGGCCGATGTGATTCCTCCCAACTTCAGGTTGGCGACTGGAGTCAGTAAGTTCACTGGCGAGTCCAAGCCCGATACTTGGCTTGAGGACTACCGAGTGTCCGTCCAGATTGGCGGCGGCAATGATGAAGTGGCCATGAAGCACCTGCCTCTCATGTTGGAGGGCTCGGCCAGAGCGTGGCTGAACCAGTTAGCGCCTAGCAGCATTTACACTTGGGAAGATCTCTCCCGAGTGTTCGTCACCACATTTGAAGGCACATGCAAGCGACCGGCAGGGCTGACGGAACTGCGGTCTTGCGTGCAGAAGCCGAATGAAACTTTGAGGGATTACATCCAGAGGTGGATCACGTTACATCACTCGGTGGAGAATGTGCCTGACCACCAAGCAGTTTGTTCCTTCAAGGAAGGCGTCAAGTACAGAGAACTGAATTTGAAATTCGGTCGAACCGAAGATATGTCCCTGAATCGGATGATGGAGATTGCCACCAAGTACGCTAATGGTGAAGATGAGGATCGACTCAGGAGTGGCAAGCTCAAGTTAGTCGCCCAAGAAACCGGAGGAAATTACAATTGGAAACAGAAGCGGAAAGCCGAGCCAACGGCTCCCGGGGAAGCCTTGGCTTTAACCCAAGGAAAGTTTAAAGGGAAACCTAAAGGACCTTGGAACCCCAAAAAGGTTAAACACCAGGACGGAAATGATGTGTTGGACTTACCATGTCTCGTCCACACAAAGAAAGATGAAGAGGGTAATTTCATTTACCCGAAAAATACCACTCGACAGTGTCGACTCTTGATCCAGCAGTTCCAGGGCAAGCAGCCCAAACGTAAGGAAAAGGAGTTGGACAAGGTCGAGGACAAAGAAGGCAGTGACGACGGATATCCTCAGGTCAATTCCACTCTGATGATTTTTGCCGATGTTGAAAGCAAAAGTCGACTGAAAGTTATTAACCGAGAGGTGAATATGGTCGCTCCGGCGACACCTAGTTACCTGAAATGGTCTCAGACTGCCATAACATTCGACTAGTCCGACCACCCAACACACATCGCCACCCCTGGGAGGCAAGCTTTGGTGGCTGACCCAGTTGTTGAAGGCACTCGACTGACCAAAGTCCTGATGGATGGTGGCAGTGGTTTGAACATATTGTATACTGAGACGTTGACAGGGATGGGCATTCCGATGTCCAAACTCAGTGCCAGCAACATGAGTTTCCATGGAGTCATTCCTGGGAAGAAGGCTGAATCACTCGGCCAGATTGCTCTTGATGTGGTTTTCTGTGATTCCAAAAATTACCGCAAAGAAAAGTTGACATTCGAAGTTGTAGACTTCCAGAGTGCCTACCATGATATTTTGGGGAGGCCGGCTTATGCACGCTTCATGGCCCGACCATGTTACGTGTACCTCAAATTGAAGATGCCTGGCCCCAAAGGTGTGATCGCTATTACGGGCAATTGGAAGAAAGCGGAAGAATGTTTTCAGAAAGGTTCGAAGATCGCTGATGCTCAGATGGCAGTGGTGGAGTTGCAGGAATACCAGAAGACTGTAGACCCGAGTGATTTGTTGCGAGCCAAGAAGCCTGCTACAAAGTCAGCTTTTCAGTCGACTGGCGATACGAAGACAGCTCACATCCACCCGACCGACCCCAGTGCTGCTCCAACTCATATCTTGACAACACTCGACTCCAAATAGGAAGAAGCGCTCATCCAGTTCCTCCGTGAGAACTGGGACATTTTTGCATGGAAGCCCTCTGACATGCCGGGTGTTCCCAGGGAGCTGCCTGAGCACCGCCTAAGAGTCGACTCAAAAGTAAAACCTGTCAAGGAACATCTCCGACGGTCCGCCGTCCAGAAGAGAAAGGCCATTGGCGAAGAGGTGGCTCGGCTCTTAGTGGCGGCGTTCATCCGAGAAATCTACCACTCCGAGTGGCTCTCCAATGTTGTCATGGTCCCCAAGAAGGACAAGTCACTTCGCATGTGCATTGACTTTAAACATATCAATCGGGCCTGCCCAAAAGATCATTTTCCTCTCCCCCGCATCGACCAGATAGTCGACTCGACTGCGGGATGTGAGCGACTGTCTTTTTTAGACGCCTATTCCGGGTACCATCAGATCCGTCTGTATGGGCCTGACGAGATCAAAACAGCTTTCATCACTCCATTTGGGTGCTTCTGTTATGTTACCATGCCATTCGGCCTCAAGAATGCCGGAGCCACATTCATGAGGATGATTCAGAAGTGTTTGCTCACCCAAATCAGTCGGAATGTGGAGGCGTACATGGATGATATTGTGGTCAAGTCACGGAAGGGTTCCGACCTGCTGACTGACCTTGCTGAAACCTTTGCCAACCTCAGAAGGTTTGATATCAAGATTAATCCATCAAAATGCACATTCGGGGTTCCTGGCGGAAAGTTACTCGATTTTCTCATTTTCGAACGGAGAATCGACGCCAATCCAGAAAAAGTCGGTACTATACTCCGAATGAAAAGTCATGTGCCAGTGCATGATGTTCTGAAGCTTACTGGTTGCTTGGCCGCCCCAAGTCGATTCATATCTCGTCTTGGTGAAAAGGCATTGCCTCTTTACCGATTGATGAAGAAGTCTGACAAGTTCGAGTGGACTCCTGAAGCTGACACAGTGTTCGCAGAGCTCAAAGCTCTGCTCTCCACCCAGCCGGTGCTTGCTGCCCCAATCAGCAAGGAGCCTTTGCTGCTTTACATTGCAGCCACAGGACAAGTCGTCAGTATGGTACTTACGGTCGAGCGGGAAGAAGAAGGGAAAACCTTCAAAGTTCAGCGCCCAGTGTATTATATTTCTGAAGTCTTGACCCCATCGAAGCAAAGATATCCTCATTATCAAAAGCTCGTATATGGGATTTATATGACCACAAAGAAAGTTGCCCACTACTTCTCTGATCATTCCATTACAGTCATCAGCGATGCTCCATTGTCAGAGATCTTGCATAACAGGGACGCAACTGGTCGAGTGGCAAAATGGGAGATTGAACTCCTTCCTCTAGATATCAAGTTTGAGGCAAAGAAAGCTATCAAGTCCCAGGCAATCGCGGATTTCGTCGCCGAGTGGATTGAACAGCAACTGCCGACTCAGGTTCACTCGGAGCATTGGACCATGTTCTTCGATGGTTCCAAGATGCTAAATGGTTCCGGCGCCGGAGTGGTGTTGGTCTCCCCCAGAGGAGATAAACTCAGATATGTTCTTCAAATCCACTTTGATTCCTCTAACGGCGAGGCAGAATACGAAGCACTTTTATATGGGTTGTGCATGGCCATTTCACTCGGCGTCCGTCGCCTCATGGTCTATGGCGACTCAGATTTGGTGCTTAATCAAGTGATGAAGGAATGGGACGTCAGAAGTCCAGCCATGACTGGTTATTGCAATGCAGTGAGAAAGCTAGAGAACAAATTCGAGGGGTTAGAGCTTCATCACATACCCCGACTGAAAAATCAAGCAGCTGATGATCTGGCAAAAATAGGTTCCAAAAGAGAAGCCATTCCCAGCAATGTGTTTTTGGAACACATCCACACACCATCAGTCCAGGAGGATCCCTTCACTGAAGAGGCCCCGCAGCCAAAAAGCGCCACGGATCCGACTGAAGTTGAAGTTCCAGCTGTGGTCGACCTGATCACGGAAGTCTTGGTTATCACTCCCGTCTGGACAGAACCGTACATCACGTACATCCTAAGGAAAGAACTCCCAGAAGATGAAGAAGAGGCTCGACAGATCATCCGTCGATCCAAGGCCTTTACAGTCATAAAGGGACAGTTATATAGAGAAAGTGCGACTGGGGTCGGCCAGAAGTGTATTACACCAGAAGAAGGTCAGATGATCCTTAACGATATCCACTCGGGGACCTATGGTCATCATGCGTCCTCTCGGACCATTGTGGCTAAAGCATACCGAGTGGGGTTCTACTGGCCAAGAGCCAATGAGATGGCAAAAGAAATAGTCGACAAATGTGAAGGATGTCAGTATTACTCCAATATGCCGCACAAGCCCGCGTCAGCCCTGAAAACCATTCCACTTGTCTGGCCCTTCGCTGGTTGGGGGCTGGACATGGTTGGACCACTGAGAACAGGCAGGAGCGGCTTCACTCATGTGCTGGTAGTAGTCGACAAGTTCACCAAATGGATTGAAGCCAAGCCTATCAAGAATCTTGATGCTTGCACCGCTATCAGTTTCATTAGAGAGTTGATATTCAGATATGGAGTTCCACACAGCATCATCACCGACAACGGGTCAAACTTCGATTCCAACAAATTTAGGGCCTTTTGTGCCTCTCAGGGCACTCGAGTCGACTATGCTTCGGTCGCTCACCCCCAGTCGAATGGGCAAGCAGAAAGGGCGAATGACCTGATTCTCAAAGGACTGAAACCTCGATTGATGCGCGATCTCAAGCACGCAGCAGGTGCATGGGTCGACGAGCTTCCATCAGTCCTTTGGGGATTAAGAACAACCCCAAATCGATCGACCAGAAGAACCCCATTATTTCTGGTCTACGGAGCCGAGGCAGTCTTACCGAGTGACCTGCTTCACAACGCTCCCTGAGTCGAGCTCTACTCTGAAGATGAAGCAGAACAAGCCTGGCAGGACGCAGTCGACCTCCTAGAAGAAGAAAGAGAAATGGCCTTGATTCGATCGACCATCTATCAGCAAGACTTGCATCGATTCCATGCCAGAAACTTGAAGAGCCGATCCTTCCAAGAAGGAGACTTAGTCCTCCGAGTGGATCAGCAGAAACCACACAAGCTCGCTCCTACTTGGGAAGGCCCCTTCATAATCACCAGAGTCCTCCACAATGGAGCATACCACCTCTACAATGTCGATCGCCAGATTGATGAGCCACGAGCCTGGAATGCGGAGCTACTCCGCCCCTTTTATACTTGAGTTATCATTCAGATAAGATGTAATAAGAAAAAACTCCTGTAGTTTATTTATCAAAGACAAGAGGATTATAATTTTCCCAGTGATTATTATTGTTTTTGTTTACGTAAGAAATCCCCCAGTGGGTGGCTTAGCTGCGAATCCGCTTCGCCTAAGTTTATAAAAACGATTTCCTACCAAGTGGCGAGCCAGCCTCCCACCCGGAGTCTTAGCTGCGAATCCGTTTCGCCTATGTTTGAAAAAAAATCCTACCGAGTGGAGAGCAGCCCTCCCACTCGGGGGCTTAGCTGTAGTCCAGTACTCGCCTAAGTTCTCTCGCTTGAGGACTTAGCTACAGTCAGGCACTCGCCTAAGTTTGAAAAAATCCTACCGAGTGGAGAGCAGCCCTCCCACTCGGGGGCTTAGCTGCAGTCCAGTACTCGCCTAAGTTCTCTCGCTTGAGGACTTAGCTGCAGTCAGGCACTCACCTAAGTTTGAAAAAATCCTACCAAGTGGAGAGAAGCCCTCCCACTCGGGGGCTTAGCTGCAGTCCAGTACTCGCCTAAGTTCTCTCGCTTGAGGACTTAGCTGCAGTCAGGCACTCGCCTAAGTTTGAAAAAATCCTACCGAGTGGAGAGCAACCCTCCCACTCGGGGGCTTAGCTGCAGTCCAGTACTCGCCTAAGTTATCTCGCTTGAGGACTTAGCTGCAGTCAGGCACTCGCCTAAGTTTGAAAAAATCCTACCGAGTGGAGAGCAGCTGTAACGCCCTCGATGCGGCTATATCTCCCACATGTCGAAGCACGACTTAGAGGCATAACCGCATTGAAAGCAATGTCGCAAGTGAGGTAATCTTCACACAACCCATGTAATACAATAGGGGAAAAGAAACATAGTTGGCTTAGAATCGCCACTTCACACAATTACATGAATAAAGCATTACATCATCCAAATACAAACAAGGTCCGACTATGGAACCAAAATAAAAGAAGAACCCCAAATGCGACACAGTCCCCGATCGACCCCAACTGGGCTCCACTACTGATCAACTAGAACGAAACAACACAAAGGACAAGATCTTCATCGAGCTCCTCCTGAGCTTGGTTGCGTCATCTGCACGGACTCAACGGCACCTGCAAACTGGTTTTGGAAGTATATGTGAGTCACGGGGACTCAGCAATCTCGCACTCTCGCGACCAAGAGTATTTAAGCTTATGGGTAAGGTAAAAGGTATGAGGTGGAGCTGCAGCAAGCGACTAGCATATATGGTGGCTAACATACGCAAATGAGAGCGAGAAGAGAAAGCAAAGCACGGTCGATAAAAGTATGATCAAGAAGTGATCCTGAAACAACCTACGTCAAGCATAACTCCAACACCGTGTTCACTTCCCAGACTCCGGCGGAAAGAGACCATCACGGTTACACACGCAGTTGACTCATTTTAATTAAGTTCAGGTTCAAGTTATCTACAACCGGACATTAACAAATTCCCATCTGCCCATAACCGCGGGCATGGCTTTCGAAAGTTCAAATCCCTGCAGGGGAGTCCCAACTTAGCCCATGACAAGCTCTCACGGTCAACGAAGGAATAGACCTCCTCCCAAGACGTTCCGATCAGACTCGGTATCTCGGTTCTTCAAGACACTTCGACAGGTTAAAACAAGACCAGCAACACCGCCCGAATGTGCCGACAAATCCCGATAGGAGCTGCACATATCTCGTTCTCAGGGCACACTCAGATGAGACTAGCTATGAGTAAAACCAACCCTCAAGTTTCCCCGAGGTGGCCCCGCAGGTAGCTCAGTCGGACCAACACTCAGAGGAGCACTAGCCCGGGGGGGGGGGTTAAAAATAATGATGACCCTTGGGCACGCGACCCCCAAGGGAAAAGAAAAGCCTAGGCGGCGAATGGTAAAACCAACGTTGGGCATTGCTGGAAAAGCTTTAATCAAGGCGAACTATCAAGGGGTTCCCATTATCACCCAACCGCGTAAGGAACGCAAAATCCGGGAACATAACACCGATATGACGGAAACTAGGGCGGCAAGAGTGGAACAAAACACCAGGCATAAGGCCGAGCCTTCCACCCTTTACCAAGTATATAGATGCATTAATTAAATAAGATATCTAGTGATATCCCAAAAAGTAAACATGTTCCAATAAGGAACAACATCTCCATGTTCCAACAAGGAACAAACTTCAATCTTCACCTGCAACTAACAACGCTATAAGAGGGGCTGAGCAAAGTGGTAACATAGCCAAACAACGGTTTGCTAGGACAAGGTGGGTTAGAGGCTTGGCTCAACAATATAGGAGGCATGAAGCAAGTGGTAGGTATCAAAGCATAGGCATAGCAAAAGAGCGAGCATCTAGCAAAGCAAAGATAGTAGTGATTTCGAGGGTATGATCATCTTGCTTGAGATCCCGCCAGGAAGAAGAACGAGTCCATGAAGAAGACAAACGGAACGTAGACGAACGGGTCCTCACAACGCGACGTTAACGGAACCAACCCGAAGAAGCAAACACCGGAAAAGAAGCACACAACATAGTAAACAACCAACACATGAACATGAGATGATATGCGGGATGCGGTATGCGATGCATATGCATGATTCGACAAGGAATGAATGAACCTGGCCTCAACTTGGAAAAACCAAGTGTTCCACTGGAAAGATGAGATGAAATCGCTTGAAAATGATATAAAGATCACCGGAACCGGAGTTACGGTTTGGAAATGACACCGGTCTGAGATATACATCAAGTAGCCATCTAAATGCAACAAGATGAACATGCTACAACACTCAAACATGACAACAAAATACATGGCAGGGATCCATTCAAGAAGCTTAACAAAAGTCTAGCACTGAGCTACGGCCAATTCATCCACTAACAGGTTCAAACAAGCATGGCAAAAATGCATATGGTAAACAGATCTCAGACTTAGTGAAATTAACACTCGTCTGGAATTTCAGATCAGGTATCACTCTTTGGAGCATGAAAACTATAAGCTACAGGGCCTGAACATGGCAAAGTAAAGCATGGCATGGAGCTACTCAAAGAGCTTAACAAAAGTCCCTTAGTGACCTTGAGCCAAAAGGGATCATAAAATGCATTTGCAAGCATGTGAACATGGCAAAAACATAATCAGTTCTAAGACTTTGTGAAAACTGGAGCATGCTGAAACAGATATCAAGTAGGCATGTTTACAAGCTCGATGCACTCACTACAGAGCAATCCATGACAATCTAAGCATACACCCATCAAGAATACACAAAATGAAAGCTAGACATGGCAAGAACAATAACATAGCATGCACGGATTAACTACAACATCTTCGGCAAAATCGCTAACAAGTAGACAATCTGCCCAGATTCACGAAGTAGCAAAAGTAGAGCTCGATTGACTCAAGCTAGGGTGCTCCAAAATTGCAAACAAAGACATGGATGGATAGATCACTACAATATTAACAAAACATCCTTACTGATCATCCTCAAAAGAGGCACGGATCACTAGGAAACAACATGAACATATGGCAATATGAGATAAACAGGTCAAGGACTTAGTGGAAATGCTAAGTCCTAGAAATCAGCATTACCAAGTGCCTCACTTTGCAAGCTCGTGCTAGTCACCACACACATCACAAAAATACATGGGTTGCACCTCTGGATAGATGGCAAAACCCTTAACAAAACACATGTAGAGCTCATGGGCATATCATGCACACAATAATCATGGCAGAAATGACAAATATCTAAATGGAGCAGCAGATCTGACAATTATCTCAAGTAGCACTCTTCTAACAGCATTTCGGGCATCAAGATGAACTCAAAAGAAAATGATGCAATGGAATGAAATGATGTACTCTCTAAGACGAACATTTTGATATGCTACACGCCCAAAACGGAGCTACGGGTGCAAAGTTAGGATGCGATGAAAATGCTAAAATAATCCAGGACTTGGCAGAAAAACGACCTTAGATCTAGGGTTCGTCGGGCATGTGAACCGAGGCGGCGACGGATCTCGCCGGAGTTGCCGAGGACGCCGGAGTTGAAGTCACCGGAGTGAGGGGGGATGGATCCGGCCGAACCGTGGCCGGATCTGGCCAGAGGAGAAGTGGCCGGCGTTGGGCGGCGAAGCTCCGGCGGGATGCGGGACGGTGGAGGCGCGGGCGGCGGAGCTTGACGGCAGCGGCGGCTCGTCGGAGGAAGGCGAGAAGCGGCGCGGTGGCGGGAAGGCGCGCAGCGGCGGAGATCTAGCGGGCGGCGGAGCTTCGGAGTGGGAGGCGCTCGGGACCAGGCGGCGGCGGAGTGCTCGGGTCCCGATGGGCTTCGCGGGGTCGCCCCGGGCCTGGGCAGGCCGCGCGGCTGGGAGGCGCCAGGAGGACAGGTGGCGAGCGAGGAGTGGGCGAGGGTGGCTGCTCCGGTGGCGCCGGCCAGTGATGGCACGACAAGTGGCAGTGGTGAGGTGGAGGGGAGCGGTGGACATGTCCGGGCGCAGTGGGGATTTCGTCCGGCGGCGCGAGGAGGATGAAGTTAGGGTTCATCCACGAATTTCGGGAGGGGAGCACATATTTATAGGTAGAGGGAGCTAGGAGAGTCCAAATGAGGTGCGTTTTTCGGCCACGCGATCGTGATCGAACGACAGAGATGATGGAGAGGGTTTTGGTGGGTTTTGGGCCACCTTAGAAGGGTGTTGGGCTGCAACACACACGAGGCCTTTTCGGTCCCTCGGTTAACCGTTGGAGCATCAAACGAAGTCCAAATGGTACGAAACTTGACAGGCGGTCTACCGGTAGTAAACCAAGGCCGCTTGACAAGTCTCGGTCCAATCCGGAAATGTTTAATCCCCACACATGAAAGAAAGGTAGAAATGACCACCGGAGGAGAACGGAGCGCCGGATTGCAAAACGGACAACGGGGAAAATGCTCGGATGCATAAGATGAACATGTATGCAAATGAAATGCACATGATGACATGATATGCAATGCATGACATGCAAGCAATAACAAGGCAACAACAGCGAATAACTGGAGGACACCTGGCACATCGGTCTCGGGGCGTTACAGCAGCCCTCCCACTCGGGGGCTTAGCTGCAGTCCAGTACTCGCCTAAGTTCTCTCGCTTGAGGACTTAGCTGCAGTCAGGCACTCGCCTAAGTTTCAAAAAATCCTACCGAGTGGAGAGCAGCCCTCCCACTCGGGGGCTTAGCTGCAGTCCAGTACTCGCCTAAGTTCTCTCTCTTGAGGACTCAGCTGCAGTCAGGCACTCGCCTAAGTTTGAAAAACAAAAAATCCTACCGAGTGGAGAGCAGCCCTTCCACTCGGAGGCTTAGCTGCAGTCCAGTACTCGCCTAAGTTCTCTCGCTTGAGGACTTAGCTGCAGTCAGGCACTCGCCTAAGTTTGGAAAATCCTACCGAGTGGAGAGCAGTCCTCCCACTCGGGGGCTTAGCTGCAGTCCGGTACTTGCCTAAGTTTTCTCGTTTGAAGACTTAGCTGCGGTCAGGTACTCGCCTAAGTACGAAACACATCCCGCTCTGCAATAACAAGCTGGAGATCGACGGCCACCTCCTCCTTGGAGAGCTTCGCCACAAATACAACATGCACTCCATCCTGCTCTACTGTAACGAGGTGCAGGTTGACTGCTACCTTCCCCTTCGGAGCCGCGCCACAAGTACAAAAAAGTTGTCTCGAAAGAAGAACTATTTCCACTCGACGGGGGATTCATAAAGATATTCAACGATAAACCAAGTTCAGATAAATCCTAAAGGGTCCAGACCACAGGTCAAAGTGCTCAGGCATTCAGCCCGAAAGAGTTTAACGGTTACAAAAACCACTCAGCATTCCGAGGCAAATTTAAGGTAGGGCATAAAAGTTTGTTCACTCCGCAGGAGGAGGGCTGGCAGGCTCGACGAACTCGTCCAGGTCGACGCCATCGGCAATCCGAGTGGCGACAGCAATGTAAGTCTCCATAAAAGTTTGGAAGTCGTGCTTCTGGGTGTTGGCGACCTTGATTGCGGCCAGCTTATCTTGTCGCACCTCCTTGTAGTGGACACGAACCAAAGACAGAGCCACATCAGCGCCACACCGAGCAGAAGACTTCTTCCACTCCTGCACTCGGTCAGGGATTCTGTTAAGTCGAGTCATCAGAGACTCAAGATCGTTTTGGAGTGTGGCCTCTGGCCAAAGTGTCGGGTCGATCCGTGACATGGCGACCTTCAGTCGAGCCAAGTAGTCCACGGCACCGTCGATGCGAGATTCCAGTCGGAGCAGATTCATGGCAGTTTCATCTTTCACGGGAGAGTTGATTGGATCCAAACCTGGTTTGATCCGCCAGTCTCCTCTTCAAAGTTCTGGCAAAACTCTTCATTCACGATCCAAGGATAAGTCAATTTTCGTACACTGAGTCGACACAAAAAAAATCAGTCGGAACAGAATGTGCACCTTCAAGCTTGATGAACAACTTCTTGGCAAGACTTCTCAGATAGCTCTCCAGATCATCCCTCCTGCGAGCAATGCTTTCCATTTTCTCGCCCTGGGCGAGATTCGCCTTCTTCCAGCGTGAGCACTCCTTGTTGGAGTCATTCAGAGCAGACTTCAGCCTGGTATTCTCTTCTTCCAACTGGCCGACCGAAGCCAGCTTCTGTTCGGCCAGAGCGACTCTGTCGTCAGCTTCCTTTCGGGCAGCAGCCAGATCCTGGTCCTTCTTTGCCAGAGCTTCTCTCAGCTTTTCTGCAAAGAAATGGTGCTTGATTCAGAAAGAGTAGAAGGGTACTCAAGCCCAAGGCAAACCAGTCGACAAACTCGTCTTACCATTGGCACCATCCTTAGCCTTTTGCAGCTCTGTCTTGGCCAGCTCCAAGTCAAGGTTCAATTGGATCTGCTGTTTCTCCAAATCAGCAAAGCGAGCTCCCAGATCACAAGATTTCTGCAATCAAAGAGGAGAAGTTATTTTACAGTGAAAAACAACAAAGGCAATAAATACTAAGACTACGGTCGACTGCCCGCAGTCCACCATAGTCTCGGGGACTACACCTAGTGGGTGCACTTTACGTGCCCCCACCGGTTCTGATCCCACTCGACCGGCCCACCGAAGTCGAGTCCAGGAAGTAAAAAAAAAGGCAAAAAGAGAGAAAGTAGAACTCAGACTACAGTCGACTGCCAGCAGTCCACCGTAGTCTCGGGGACTACACCTAGTGGGTGCACTTTGCGTGCCCCCACCGGTTCTAATCCCACTCAACCAGACCGAGTGGAAGAGACAAACTACCAGTTTGGTTTATACATTCAAAAAAATACAATGACTACAGCCGACTACCAGCAGTCCACCGTAATCTCGGGGACTACACCCAGTGGGTGCACTCAGCGTGCCCCCACCGGTTCAAAAATTTCAATCGACGCACCCAGTGGGTGTACAGATGCAAAGATTTTTGGAAAAGAGTCTTCAGATAACATATCCTAACAAAACAAGCAGTGACCAATTAACCTGAACATTGCTTTGGAGGGCCGAGCTGGCGTCGTAGGCAGCCTGACTGGCGTCCCGCACCATCCTCATCTTCTCCATCATGATGCCCGCCTGACATATGGCTTCCTTGGCAGCATTCGCTTCGTCCTCCGGGACATGATGGGTTGCAAAAACTGAAGGTGGGTCGACAGGAGCCTGACTAGTCGACGAAGAGGGCAAGGCACTCGACAGTGGCACAGCAAAGGTAACAGAACCCCAATTGGCGTCGCCAGTGTCCTGAACGACTGGTTCCGTCCTTGGCGTCGATTGTGGCACCTCGCTTGTAGGAGCCTGCCTATTTTTCCTCGTTAAAGGCCTCTCGGGCTCTTCATCATCATCAGGGAGGTCAATAACGTTGGGAGCTATGCAGAGTTCAATCGTCAAAATCACATCACCCAATGGTACACGTTGCAGTTGAATCGACCAAAATAAAGACAGTATGGCAGGAGTCATACCCAGTTTTGACGTGACCGCATCCTCCATCACCTCATCATCATCCCTGTAAGCCGAGGTCCTAGAATTGGCAGCGCTGGCAGTTCCAAAGTTCGTTTGGTTAAAACAAGAAAAACAAACGGTGCTGAGCATCGAGTGTATACAGAGGAAGACACTTACGCAGAAGCGATGGGGCTGTCGATCTTAATCTTCGGCAACGCCTTCCGGATTTTCGGCTCCGCAACTTTGGGGTGCTTGGGAGCTTTCTCGGTCGGGGTTGGTGAAGAGATCCGAGGACGCTTCGAAGATTGACCAGCTTGAGTAGTCGCCTTTTCACGGACGCTCGGTCGTTCTTGGGCAAGTTTGGATCGCCTCTCCCTGCGAGGAGGCGACTCGACTTCTTCTTCGTCGCTTGAGTCTTCGCTTTCTCCATCCTCTTCACCATCAGAAGTCCACTCGCCACTGTCGCCGCCGCTCGCCTCGCCTTCCAAGTCTTGCCCTTGCTCTCCATTGGGCATCGAGTACATTTCAATGAGGGCCTGAAAAAATAACAATCAAAAGACATTCAGTCGACCGCAAACGGGACATCACATGGAGAGTCGGACAGTTACTTACAGAAACATACCTGCTCCGGCTGACGCGAGTTGTCGAATGGATTCACCCTCCTGGATCCCCGAGGGTTGTCTTTGTTGCCAGTGATTCCTCTCAACCAGCTCTCCAAGGTATCCTCGCTGACCTGCTCCGGGTGGATCCGAGTGGTATCTTCGAGCCCAGAATACATCCACATCGGATGATCGTGCGCCTGAAGGGGTTGGATGCGTCGACCGAGAAAGACCTCCAGCAGATCCATCTCGGTCACTCCGTCGCGGACGAGCTGGACGACCCGTTCGACCAGCTCCTTGACCTGCGCCTTCTCTTCTGGAACTATCTTCAGGGGAGCAGGCTTCTCCACTCGAGCCAAGGAGAAAGGAGGAAGCCCAGTCGACTGGCCAGGGGTCGGCTCATCCTTGCAGTAAAACCAAGTCGACTGCCAGCCCCGGACCGAGTCAGGAAGGATCATCGCTGGGAAAGTACTTTTGCTCCTCATCTGGATCCCCAGACCACCGCACATCTGGATCACCCGAGTCCTCTCATCACTCGACTTGGTCTTTTTGACCGACTAGGAACGGCAAGTGAAGATATGTTTGAAGAGCCCCCAGTGCGGTCGACAGCCCAAGAAGTTTTCACACATACACACGAAAGCAGCCAGATAGACTATGGTATTCGGAGTAAAATGGTGGAGCTGAGCCCCAAAGAAGTTCAAAAAACCCCGGAAGAAAGGGTGGGGAGGCAGCGAGAACCCACGATCTATGTGAGTTGCTAAGAGGACGCACTCACCCTCTCTGGGCTGCAGCTCAGTTTCGTCTCCCGGGAGCCGAGCCGACTTGTGGGGGATAAATCCCCCTTCCACCAGGTCATTGAGGTCGTCCTGCGTGATTGCCGAGCGGATCCAGTTGCCCTGGATCCAGCCCGCCGGCAGGCCGGACCTCGACGAGGATCCGCCCCGGTTGGTCCGCTTGCCCTTCACCTTCGCGGTTGCCTTCTTCGCGCGTTCCAGCACCACCGTCTTGTCCTTCCCCATGGAGGCAGTTTGAGCTCGAGCGGAGATCCTGCGATGAGACGGGAGCAAGGGTGGCGGAGAAATCGGGAGAAAACAGAGAGAGAATGGTGGCATCCGGAACAGAGCCCCGGCCCAACGCCTTATATGAGGCTGCTTTCGAGTGGCTGACTGGTAGGCCCGGACGGCCCTGCCAAATCCCGTGGTGATCGCGCGCGCGATACGTGGCGAAAAAGGTGGCGCGGGGATCGAGGCGGCTCCGTGCTATCCCATCCGTTTACTGCGGCCTCTCCCGTCCCGCGCTCTTCCTGAAATTTGGATCCCACGAAATCCGCGGGTAGTAGAACAACTCATCAGACCGAAGATCTCCTCTGCACCGTCACTCAGAACTCTTCAAGTATAAGAACTCACTCGAGAAAACCTAAGAATGGATCAAGGCGACTGGAAATAAAGTTGTTGTCATCACTCTGGTCCATTGATCCGAAACAAGGTATGCTCACGACATGAAAAATGAGTCAGAGATGTGCTCAAACCCTTTCCCACTCAAACCTCGATCCATTCGGGGGCTAATGATGAAGTTATGTACCTAGGGTAGGGTCATGGACCTGTCCAAACTGACCTACCCAAGGACAACTCCAGAAGAAATCACATTTCAATCGACTTGGCGGTGTTTCACTCGACGGACTCGAAGACACTTGACCAAGAAGCAACCACTCGACCAAGATCCAACCACCCGACGGCCAGGAGACCTAAAGTCACTCCGCACGCTAACGGTCGGTCATTAAGTAGCTTTTATGGTCATCATAGCACTTTATTAGGGGCGTTACCAGTAACGCCCGACCTTAATGTACTTAAAACCCTGCATAACTGAGGGCCGGAGGGGTCTGGCGGACTCTATATAAGCCACCCCCTCCTCAGTGTAAAGGGATCGCACCCCTGTAATTCATACTCTCATAATCCAGTCGACCGCCTCCGGGCTCCGAGACGTAGGGCTATTACTTCCTCCGAGAAGGGCCTGAACTCGTAAACCTTGCGTTCTTACAACTTCTCCATAGCTAAGATCTTGCCTCTCCATACTTACCCCCCTAAACTACTGTCAGACTTGGAACCACGACACATGTCCCCTCTCACGTTCCAGTAGGCCAGCCACCCTATATCTTGGACGTGGGCATGCACAAAATCGATGGCACTCTTTATCGATCGCGCGCACACACACACACATCATCCCTCTCTTCGATTCTATGGATACCTCAAGCCCTCTATATATATGATATATCTAGGACTCTATTTCACACACATTGCATATGTTACATTTTTTGATTGAAATATCATCCACACATATTTCTTGTCTATTTCTCAGCCCCCTCCCCCCCAAAACACTCGCGAACCCACACACGATATCTATCTATGTTTGTATCTCTCTCACACAACCCCACATAGGTGGTGTACATACACAAAGAGAATAGATGCACGTACTCATGCTTCATGCCCAGCCACACCCGCGCCGGTACACAGTGGAGCTCATTTCTATATGAAATGGCAGCCCACGTGCTAATTTGAACGCGTGTAGAAGTTGTTTACCTACGGAGGTCATGTACCACGCATGCACGAAACAAAGTTCGACTTGATGCATTGGCGCGTTCTTTTTAAATAAAGTTATATCGCTCAATGGCACGTACACAGAATATAAAACAATTTTTACGGAGAAAAAGGTAGTCCGCTCCACTATATACAATGGAGCCTGCCTGCCGGGGTTTGTCTCTCTTCAGAGTATGTCACGCAAGGTGCCGGTGGCCTCTCTCTCTCACTGTTGGTCACTGTAGGATCAAAAGTATGTCTAGAGGGGGGTGATTAGACTACTTGACCAAATAAAAATCTAGCCTTTTCCCAATTTTAAGTCTTGGCAGATTTTAGCAACTTAGCACAAATCAAGTAAACAACCTACAGATGCAATTCTAAGAGTTTAGCAGCGGAATATAAAACAATTGCATATTAAGGTAAAGGGAGGAGTTTGGAGGGAGCAAATGCAATGTAGACACGGAGATTTTTGGCATGGTTCCGATAGGTGGTGCTATCGTACATCCACGTTGATGGAGACTTCAACCCACGAAGGGTAACGGTTGCGCGAGTCCACGGAGGGCTCCACCCACGAAGGGTCCACAAAGAAGCAACCTTGTTTATCCCACCATGGCCATCGCCCACGAAGGACTTGCCTCACTAGGGTAGCTCTTCACGAAGTAGGCGATCTCCTTGCCCGTACAAACTCCTTGGTTCAACTCCACAATCTTGACGGAGGCTCCCAAGTGACACCTAACCAATCTAGGAGACACCACTCTCCAAAAGGGAATAGGTGGTGTGTTGATGATGAACTCCTTGCTCTTGTGCTTCAAATGATAGTCTCCCCAACACTCAACTCTCTCTCATAGGATTGGATTTGGTAGAAAGATGATTTGAGTGGAAAGAAACTTGGGGAAGGCTAGAGATCAAGATTTATGTGGTTGGAATGGAATATCTTGACCACAACACAAGTGTAGGTGGTTCTCTCTCAGAAAATGTATGTTGAAAGTGTAGGCATATTCTTATGGCTCTCCTCACAAATGAAGAGTGGGTGGAGGGGTATATATAGCCTCCACACAAAATCTAACCGTTACACACAAATCACCAAACTCGGTGGGACCGAATTATAAAACTCGGTCAGACCGATTTAGTTCAAAATGTGAACGTTAGGATTTTCGGTGGGACCGACATGTCAAATCAGTGGAACCGATTCCATTAGGGTTAGGGCATAATGTAATCTCGGTGAGACCGATTACACAAACTCGGTGGGACCGATTTTGGTAATAGGCAAACAGAGAGTTGGTCAGGCAAACTCAGTGGGACCGATTCACTCATCTCGGTTAGACTGAAACGTTATGAAGGGGAAACGGAGAGTTTGCATTGCAATCTCGGTGGGACCGATCGCTCATCTCGGTTGGACTGAAACATTACGAAGGGAAACAGAGAGATTGCAATCCCATCTCGATGAGACCGAGATCCCTATCGGTGAGACTGAAATGACTAGGGTTTGTGGCAGTGGCTCTGTCAAGTGAACTCGGTGGCGCCGGATAGAAAATTTCGGTGGGGCCGAGTTTGACTTTTGGTTTGGGACATATGTGGATATGAGAAAGTAGTTGGTTATTGGATCATATCACTAAGCATTTTGAGCAAGTAACTCATTAAGCAACACCTCACCCCCCCTTTTAATAGTATTGGCTTTTCCTGTGGACTCAATGTGATCTTGGATCACTAAAAGTAAAATGTAGAGTCTTGTGCTTTGAGCTTGAGCCAATCTTTTGTCCTTAGCATTTTGAGGGGTCCACTTTCTAATCCATGCCATGCCAATCATTGAGCTTTCCTGAAATATTTATCTTGAAATAGCATTAGCCCAATGAGCTATATGTTGTTAGGAATTACCAAAACCGCCCAGGGATAGTTGCACTTTCAATCTCCCCCTTTTTAGTAATTGATGACAACATATAGATCAAAGCTTCGACAAATGATAATAAGATTGAAATGCATCGTCTCTTTGAGAAATATGTGATAAGCAAGAGATCCCCCTAAATTTGTGCATTATTTAAAATTTGCTTTTGAATGCGAATGCACAATCGATTAGGTTCATGGGTTACTCTTCCATGTCACATACATCTTGGTGGAGCGCTCAAAATTATAGAAATTAATAGCATGCACTCATCACCAAGCAAGTGAATGATCATATATGAGATATAGAAGATAGCATCATTCAACAACCATTAAGGTAGCACATGCTCAATCACATGATCACATAAGTATCTCACAAGGACATAAGGACATAAAGTATCTCACACAAGCACACAATAAAAAGTTCAACCAAAAGCAAGAGAGATAAAAAGCAAGACACTCTCTCTCGAAGCCTATGATCTATATATATTTCTCCCCCTTTGTCAACAAGTTACCAAAAAGCTCGAAAATGCATAGTGATATACGTTTCTCAGGCTTGGTCTTCGGGAGGGGGTGTAGAGAGAACTCCAAGGATGAAGGCTTCCGATGATGTAGTTGGAGCCGATGGAGGTGGAGTCGGTGTTGGAGGTGGCACTCGAGCTGTAGCTGCTGGTGCTGACACTGTAGCTCTAGCATCTAAAACTAGTACTGCAGCAGATCTTGTACCTCGTGGCACACACTGAAAAGTATCAGTAGTTGCCTTTCCTTTCCTCTCCTCTCCTTCCTCCTGAAGCTGCTCAACTGTAGTCTGAATCTCAGTCACCTTCAGATCAAGATCATAGAATTTTGTCTCCACAATCCTCTCCCGGCTCTCCTAATTCTGAGTCAGGGTGGCCAAGCCCTTCTCAATCCTCAATGTAGCTTGAGTCAGATAGCCTAATTGATCTTGCTTTCTCTTTAGGAAAACTTGAGATGCCTCTTCAACACTGGGCATCTTGGCAGCTTTCTCAGCCTTTTCCTTGGCTCTCTTCTCCTGGACTTGAGCTGATGATGGTTCCTCCTCATTCATCACAACAGTTTTGTCTTAAAATTCAGGACGTAAGGGTAGATGCTCCTTGTCCAGCAAATAAATTCTTGTGCCCATCTTAGAATTGATGAGCTCCTGAATATGTGGAGCATACCCACAACTCCTCTTTTGATCAGCAGCAGTCCTCTTGATCATTTATACAATCGAACTCATAACTTTGAACTTCTAGGGGACATCAAAGATTTGCAGCATGTTGATGGAGTGTCCTCTTATCATCTTGTGATCTCCTGACTTGGGTAGCAATGTGTGCCTTAAGATCCAGTTAATGGTAGGCAGACCAGACAACAAGAAGTGTACAGATCCAAGATTGTGTGTTTCCAAAGCTTTATCAGGGATCTCTTTGTACATGTTTGCCATGGAGTTGTGGTCTTTCTTCTTGGTGGCATACACATCCAAGTCATCTTCATGTTCTTCGGGGGCATTGATTAGCTTGGCCCACCCCTCAACTATGGATTGGTACCTAGTACCCTCAGACATCCATACGATCCTTCCATCTGGATAGAAGTGGGCAGTGGAGTAAAACTGCATGATTAGCTCATCATTCCATTTGGTGAGTTTTTGTCCAATGAATTCATCTACTCCACGTGCCTTAAAGCTATCATATACTCCTGGGAAGTGATCTTCATTCTTCTGGATGTATTCCCAATCCACCCATTTCATGTCACACACAATGGGCTTCTTGTCAAGCAAAATTTTCTCATAGAAGTCTTGTTGTTCCTTTGTATGGAACATGTAGTCAACTGTAGTCCTCCTCCTAACAGCATAGGGATCAGACTGTCTCCACAATCTTAGTCTTGCATCTTTCCTAATGTGCATGTCCTCAGCGACTGGATGAGCATCATTGTGGTCAGGAATTTTGGGCTTCAACTTCCTCAAAACAAGAGAATCATCTTCCTCTTCTTCAGCTTCAGGCACTGGGGCCTTGTTCTTCTCCTCAGAAGGTATACTCCTGGCGTTCCTCTTGGGTTTTGGGGTTCTTTGAGCAGCAACCTTGGGAGCAGATTTGGGCTTAGATGGAGCAGTCCCTGACTTAATTGCATCTCCCATAAGCTTCCGAGACTTGGGAACTGGTGCAACATCCTCTTCCTCCTCCTCTTCTTCTGGATCTCTCATAATGGAGGATCTACCAAGCACTCTGGCAGTGGTCTTCTTGACCCTTTCCTTCCTCTTCTTTCCTTCTCCAACAACCTCTTCAGCTAGCTTGGAGGTTTCAGCAGTTGAGGCTCTCACTTTTAAGGTTGGCACCCTCTTGGCAGGGGCCTTCTTGTGCAAGCTAGGCTTAGTTGATGCAGCTGTGCCATATTCCTTCTTCAGCACCTTCTTCTTGGAGCTGACTTCCTCCTCAACAGCCACATAGTCCTCATCTTCAGAATCTGAGGTTTTCTTCTTCCTTGACCTGGTGGCTCCTTTACGCAAGTTGCTTGGTGTGCTCCTGCTGCCATCATCAGAAGTGTTGGAGGGACTAGTGCCCTCACTCAATTGCACATGTTCCTCTGACTTGTTCTGGTTGTCACTCTGGTCAGACATCTCTGCAAACTTACTGACAGCAGACCCTATGAATATATATAGATGTGGTAGAGTGGATGAGCATCACAAAGTGCAGAGTTTTTGCAAAAAGATTAGAAACTTAGTTTTAGTTCTTCCCAGAAAGCATTCCGGAGCTACCGATTTGTAAACTCGGTGATACCGAAGTAGCTTTTGGAACCTAAACTAGTGAACTCGGTCAGACTGAGTCACAGTTCGGTAGCACCGAGACTGCTAGGGTTTCACAAAGAATCGAACTCGGTCACACCGATTTGCAGTTTTCGGTCAGACCGAAAGTGCAACTGCAATGGCCTAAGCCAAATCGGTGAGACCGATTTCTACAATTTGGTCGGTCCGAGATGAGTTCGGCGAAGACCTAACCCTAAATTTTCAAATCCAATCTAATCTAAAGGATGTTTTCAGTGGATAGATTGATTGCATACATGGTCATGATCATGGCAAAGTAATGTGCTACGAATCGGAGTTAAAAGTGTAGCACAAAGGATCAAACTTGTACCCTAATTCGGCGGAGTTCGCTATGGCGGCAACGGAGGGGCAGAAATCCGTTGACGGCGATGGAAACCAGCGGCGCGATGTTGCTAGCGACAAGAGGACGATCCGGAGACCCGAGGTGGCAGAGCAGGATATGCGCGGGCTGAGAGGTTTCGAAGAAATTTCCAAAATCTCACCCGTGGGTTTATATATCCCGACCCTCTCGGTGTGACCGAGTGGAACAACTCGGTGGCACCGAGATGCAGAATCGCAAGCGGTTACTGCAACTCGGTGTGACCGAAAAGTTCTAATCGGTTGCACCAAGATTGAAAACCTAGATCAACTTAGTGATCTCGGTGTGACCGAAATGGATGACTCGATCATACCGAAATGCACAAAGAGCTTTTGGAAGTTTAAGTCTATGACGAATCGGGGACTCCAAGTGCTCCTCACATAGAGTGGTTCGAATCTGACTTGATCAAACTTTGTGATGTAGCATGAACAGAGTTTGAGACGAGAAAAGCATAGATAGCTAGAGGGAGTTCTTAGGCATTCTTGTCCATCCATTTGGAAAAAGAGAAAAAAGTCAAGCAATCAAAGCAACAAATGGATCTCCTCGAATGAGTAAAATATGCATCCAACATGCTCATACAATAAAATGACAAATGAAATATGTGACAAAGCATGCACAATCATTCTAGCATCTATCAAGCAATTTGGCGATGACTAGGTCATCTATATATGAGTATATTGACTTAGGAGTCAAATGAGAACATTCGATCATAGGTCATACTCATCGTTGAGGCACAAGTGGGTTGCCACTTTTACATAAAGCATTGTTGTGCTCACATCATTAGAGTTGCTTTAGCTCAATTGATTAGAGTAAAGCTCCCCCTAGATGTGATATCCTCCTAAGAGGGATGAACTAACCTTGGGTTTTGTCGATGATGACTTCATGTAGGTGTTGAAGATGTAGATGCTCAATGTTGATGTAGATCATTAGGAGCAATCCTTTGGAGTGAGTTGCAATTTCAATACCTACACGGATTAGTCCCACAAGGAACAAACAAGGATATCCATAGACATAGAGTGATGTTCACATTGGATGATTTCCATGAAAGCATTAGGTTACCTTGTCCCTTGTCTTACCAATAAGAGGGTTTGTGACTCCTTGAACTAGTTCAATATATGGAAGTTGTTTGCACTTGTCCTTGCCAAGATGATAAGAGTGAAGTATGTTGGCGGAGTCACCCTCAAGAACTCTCTAGTTCTTCTTCTTAGGGATCCACACCATCTTGATGGGAATCCTTGGAGTTGTAGTCGTACTTGATGAAGTGGAACTTGATGTAGTCTTGGGAACCCACTTGACCAAGGCCTTAGGTGCTTCTTCAAATGCATTAATCTCCTCTTGAAGCTTGCCCTTGCCTTTTAGCTTGTGGTCTTGTGGTGGAAGATCATCTTGAGCTTGTGTTCCTTGGAAACAAGTAGGATCATACTTCTCTTGTTGAGGAACAAACTTCGTCTTGGGGTATTGATCTTCTTCCCACTCAACTCCATTGGCATTGAACTTTCGTTCAAAACCAACACCTTGATTCTTCTAGTGTCTTCCTTGCTTGCGTACAATTTCCTCAAATTGCTTACTTCCGGCAAGACTCTTGTAAACACCTTTCTCTATGATTCCCTTCAGTAAGCTATTTTCTTGCTCAAGTGTAACTTGGCTAAGAGAATCATTACTACTAGAAGCAACGACATTGGATTTAGAATGATTGTTGTTACTACTATAAGAAGAATCTTTCTTGTTCTTGTTGCTAGATTTAACTTGTGGCATGTAAGTAGACAAGAGTAAACGCTTGGCAATGTAAGAAGAACTTTTCTTGCGAAGATCATCATTGATTGCTTTTAAGAACTCATGCTCTTGCTCAAGGCCGAGCTTTTCAAAATGTAGCTTCTCATGAGTCTTTAAAAGTTCTCGATGGTCTTCCAAGGTAGTTTCATGAGCTAACTTAAGAGTGTTTAGTTCTTTAGTTAGACGCTTAATCTCCTCCTTATCATTGTCATTCGTTTTATCTTGATTAGCATGATTAATAGCAAGTTCATCATAGTTTTCATAACTAGAGTTGTCAACAAGTAAATCATCATCACCTAGCAAATCATCTTCATCACTATTGAAATCAACATACTCGGGGTGTGATACCTTTGGGCCTTTATCCATGAAGCATCTTCCAATCCCTTCATTTGGTGAGTCAAATATGTCGTAGGAGTTGGTTAACACAAGTGCTAGACCGGCAACACCTTCATCTTGAGTATATTCGGAGTCGGAGTGATAACTTCTCTCAGAGTGATCGTCGGAGTCGGAGCCGGATATCCATTCACCAACATGAGCTTGATGCCTTCGTTTTGTGTAGATCTTTGATGACTTGTCCTTCCTTCCAGAATCCTTGCTTCTCCGTGATGTTCTTCATTCATAACGGTCATCTCTACTTCTTCTCTCTCTTGGTGGTGATTCTTGTCTTCTACTTCTTCTTTTAGGAGAATCTTCTCTTCTTTTGTAGGGAGCCGTACACTCATTGGAATAGTGTCCGGGTCTTCCACAATTGTAGCAATTTCGCTCATGACTAGAAGATCTTTTGTCATTGTAGGACCTTGACTTGGAACTTCTTTCCTTGCTTCTACTCTTGTAAAACTTGTTGAAGTTGTTCACCATTAGGCTCAATTCTTCGTTGAAGGTTCGTTTCTCACTTGATGATGTGGGAGCATCACATGAGGCTTTGTAAGCACCACTTGACTTATTCTGAAGCTCTTCCTTATCCTTTAGTGACATCTCATGAGCAACAATTCTTCCAATGACTTCCGTTGGCTTGAGATCTTTCTAATTGGGCATCATTTGGATCAATGTGCACACGGTATCATATTTTTCATCCAAGGATCTTAGGATCTTCTTGATGATGAATCTATCGGTCATCTCTTCACTTCCTAAGCCGGCAATCTCATTTGTGATGAGAGCAAGCCTAGAGTACATTTCAGCGACACCTTCACCATCCTTCATTTTGAACTTGTCAAGTTGACTTTGAAGCACATTCAATTTGGATTCCTTGACGGAGACGGTACATTCGTGCATATCAATCAAAGTATCCAAAATTTCCTTTGCATCCTCAAGACGGCTGATTTCATTGAATTCTTCGGGGCACAATCCGTTGAAGAGAATATCACAAGCTTGAGCATTGTATTTCAGCATCTTCAACTCTTCCGCGCTAGCTTCACGGTTCAATTCTCTCCCATCAAAGAATTCACCTTGCAAGCTAATACACACAATAGCCCAAACGGCGGGGTTATGTCCAAGCATATGCATTTTCATCTTATGCTTCCAACTAGCAAAATTAGTACCATCAAAGTAAGGACCTCTACGGTGGTAATTTCCCTCACTAGATGCCATACACTCCTAGGTTGTGAAACCAAGGCTATGATCACCAAAAGCTATTGGAAATCAAAGCAAATGGAGACCAAAGCTCTGATACTACTTGTAGGATTGAAAGTATGTCTAGAGGGGGTGATTAGACTACTTGACCAAATAAAAATCTAGCCTTCTCCCAATTTTAAGTCTTGGCAGATTTTAGCAACTTAGCACAAATCAAGTAAACAACCTACACATGCAATTCTAAGAGTATAGCAGTGGGATGTAAAACAATTGCATATGAAGGTAAAGGGAGGAGTTTGGAGGGAGCAAATGCAATGTACATAGAGATTTTTGGCGTGGTTTCGATAGGTGGTGCTATCGTACACCACGTTGATGGAGACTTCAACCCACGAAGGGTAACGGTTGCGCGAGTCCACGGAGGGCTCCACCCATGAAGGTTCCACAAAGAAGCAACCTTGTCTATCCCACCATGGCCATCGCCCACGAAGGACTTGCCTCACTAGGGTAGATCTTCGCGAAATAGGTGATCTCCTTGCCCGTACAAACTCCTTGGTTCAACTCCACAATCTTGACGGAGGCTCCCAAGTGACACCTAACCAATCTAGGAGACACCACTCTCCAAAAGGTAATAGATGGTGTGTTGATGAGGAACTCCTTGCTCTTGTGCTTGAAATGATAGTCTCCCCAACACTCAACTCTCTCTCATAGGATTGGATTTGGTAGAAAGATGTTTTGAGTGGAAAGCAACTTGGGGAAGGCTAGAGATCAAGATTTAAGTGGTTGGAATGGAATATCTTGACCTCAACACAAGTATAGGTGGTTCTCTCTCAGAAAATGTATGTTGGAAGTGTAGGCATATTCTGATGGCTCTCCTCACAAATGAAGAGTGGGTGGAGGGATATATATAGCTTCCACACAAAATCTAACCATTACACACAAATCACCAAACTCGGTGGGACCGAATTATAAAACTCGGTCAGAACGATTTAGTTCAAAATGTAAATGTTAGGATTTTTCGTGGGACCGACATGTCAACTCGGTGGAACCGATTCCATTAGGGTTAGGGCATAACGTAATCTCGATGAGACCGATTACACAAACTCAGTGGGACCGATTTTTGTAATAGGCAAACAGAGATTTGGTCACGCAAACTCGGTGGGACCGATTCGCTTATCTCGGTTAGACCAAAACATTACAAAGGGGAAACAGAGAGTTTTCATTGCAATCTCGGTGGGAACGATCGCTCATCTCGGTTGGACCAAAACATTACAAAGGGAAACAGAGAGGTTGCAATCCCATCTCAGTGAGACCGAGATCCCTATCGGTGAGACCAAAATGACTAGGGTTTGTGGCAGTGGCTCTGTCAAGTGAACTCGGTGGCACCGGATAGAAGATTTCAGTGGGGCCGAGTTTGACTTTTAGTTTGGGACATATGTGGATATGAGAAAGTAGTTGAGGGTTTTTGGAGCATATCACTAAGAATTTTGAGCAAGTAACTCATTAAGAAACACCTCACCCCCTTTTAATAGTATTGGCTTTTCCTATGGACTCAATGTGATCTTGGATCACTAAAAGTAAAATGTAGAGTCTTGTGCTTTGAGCTTGAGCCAAACTTTTTTCCTTAGCATTTTGAGGGGTCCACTTCCTAATCCATGCCATGCCAATCATTGAGCTTTCCTAAAATATTTATCTTGAAATAGCATTAGCCCAATGAGCTATATGTTGTTGGGAATTACCAAAACCACCCAGGGATAGTTGCACTTACAGTCACTAATCTGGCCGCATCCCGTCCGCCGGCGCAAAGGGAGGATGTGCATCGTTTCTCCGTTCAACGGTGCTGAGGCAGCATGTCCCGATTACGGTACCCGCCGTTCTCTCTGACCAAGCTCCGGCGCGGTACGGCCTACGCCACCTGCTCGCTGCCGCAGTATGGGCAGATCCCGCCCGCCGCCGCTCTCCTAGTTACATCCCGACGACCCCCAGGTATCCCCTCCGGCCTTGCTCCATTGCCCGTCTTCCCACGATGCTGCATGTGGAAAATCTTGCATGTGGACCTTCCATAGTTGTTTGCCCAAAACATAGCTCGTCCGGCGTACTATCCATATTGCAATCTCGTCCTCACACCGTTTTAGACAAACACAACCGTGTTGTTATCTTCCCTTAGGACAAGGTATATGCTTATTTTTTGTCATCGTATGTGTCATCAACTGTTATTGGCCAGTAATTGTTTCCTTTCTACCTCTTTTTTGCAAACAGGGCTATCCATTTCACCTCATTGCTATTACGACCTTTTGGTGAATTGCACAAATCACTTTTTTCTTAAGAGTGTTTCTTGCAGTCGTACTAAAATGTCACACGGGCAACGTCTCTACATTTCAGTGCGAATGCACAAACGGAGATTGGTTTTGCTCTATCGTCCTCATCCAACTCCCGGCCTAATCTTCTCCAACTATTTGCTTAATCTTCTCCAACTAGTTAGTCTTAAGAGAGACTGAAAAGGTGACCGGCTTCTATTTGTGTGTTTATTGTTTCATCAACAGTCCTCTATTATTGTAATCACACTTAATATATTTGGAACAGGGATGCTCGGCTCTATTTTAGTGGAACTGCACAAAATGATCAAAATGTTGCATGCTCCAGACAGCTACTTTTTCCCAACATGATTTAGACACAGCTGGGGGGAAATTGCTGCCAATGAAAGCATGGATCAATTTTAATTTAACACCTTCTCACAACTTTGTCTTCAGTTATCATGTAAATATTAGCTCTGTTCTGCTAATCATTGGGATGCATTAGCAAGGAAGTTAGTTTTTTATTGTTTCCGAAAGAACATGGATGGCAAGACACACGAAACAAAAGCTGAAAGCTCAGAGCATTGCACAATTTCATGTCGCTGGAAAATTATTTGTATAGTACGTCAATTATGTAAAGAAATGCTGGAAGCTTGATAGCATTTCCAGAAGCCTCTTCAGCATCCGGGTCCATGTTCCATGCAAAAAATTATACTTCCTCCGCTCCTAAATATTTATTTGTTACAAATTTCAAATGGACATATTTTAGAGTGTAGATTCACTCATTTTGCTTCGTATGTAGTCACTCATTGAAATCTCTAGAAAGACAAATACTCTGTAGTATATTTAAGAACGGAGGGAGTAGTGCACAACCGCATGGGAGACTCAGCCCGGTCATTGCATCGCACTAATAGTGAGTAATGAGCAGTCAAATCATAAGCCCCACCTTTCCCACTGTAAGTTGCTCAGAAGAAGCAACCATCAATACGCTCTTATTTGAATCCGCTCATACTACTCCCGTCGTCACTGTTTATAGAGCGCGCTTCAAAAAAAATCTCTAGGACCAAGGCGACTAGCGATCGGCTTGAAAATAGCATTGGTAGTTATAGCACGGTATTTATTACTAAAGGAAATAATGCGTACACACATGCATGCAGTGCTTTCACCCCGGGTACACACATGCATGCACTTACTCCAATCCGCGTACACACGTAGTACATCGAGAGAAAATTGTGGACTTGATTGCGATTACCATGCCCAAATTAATTGAGCATTAAACCAAACGCGTCTAAAGTCTCTCTGGTGGTGAAAATGCATGGAGAGAAATGCATTAGAATGAAGTGTGCCCTGTAAACTGTGATGGAGGGAGGAATAGTATGAAGGTGCAAAACCAAGTACACATATGGCCAGTCGGTCAATGCATGTCCTCTTGGCATATCACTGACATGTGGGACCAGAGTGTGAGCAAACCGATCTCAATTGACGGCAAAATGGCCAACCCGCCATTCCTTGAGAGAGACGAGGAGCGAGAACACACAGACGGGCTCGCATGGAGGCCAAGATATATTCGAGCATGGTTGATCGATATCATCATTACATGTTTGATGTTTTTTAATACTACTATTGGGCTGCCGTTTTCTGCACTTCTCCCAAATAAATGTGTACTTTTTTAGAGATTAAAATAAAATAAGAGTATAGACGCTCCACCATGCGGTTCTAGTAGTAGTACTACTCGTACTACTAAACCTTGCGCTTGGCTCTTTGCCTCTTCGTGAGTCGAACAATGATGGTACTACAGTGTATGCCTCTAGCAATCTGACACCGAATGAACTGTTGCATGTCCACCTCTTGAGGGAGGGTAGGTTGCATTCTTAGGATGATCAGCCAAGAGACTGGTCACTAGGAAGCGAGGTACCCCGCAAAAAAGAAGAAGGAAGTGAGGTGTTTCATCAAGCCATCTCTCGGTCACATTCAAAGTGCAGTAAGCACGGTTCACACAAAGATGCGTCGCAAGGTTTGCTGACCTGATTACATGCTGAATAACAAAAAAAGAGAAAATATTACTGAGCGCTCCTATTTGTAACAGGATATGAGCCAGAATTAAGCGAGAATTGTGCCGAGTCTTCCATGCAATCAACTTCCATTATCACATGCGAGAACCCTCGAAGAGAACCAAATGTGTTGAAGATTGCTTTATCACATTTTCAAATAAAATAAGAGTGCAGACGCTCCTCCATCTGGTTCCTAGTAGTAGTACTAGTACTAGTAAACTTTGTGCTTGGCTATTCACCTCTTCAGGAAGTCGAACAATAATGGTACTAGTATAGTGTATGCTTCTAGCAATCTGACAGTGAATTAACTGTTGCACATCCACCTCCTGAGCGAGGGAGAGCTTGCATTAGTCAAAAGTTTCTCCTTGTCCTGCAAGCCACCGCGCGCAAGCTTCTCCCGTCCTGCAAGCTTCTCCTCGTTCGGCAAGTTGACGGGACACAGCAAAGTAATGCTAGTCCATACTGCCACCTTTCCGATTAATATGGCTTAATTTCAAACGAGATAAATACATTGTCTGTCACTGTATATTTGTCTATTAGTGGACTTCATAATACGCTCATTGTGCTCAATATATACATTTTCCGGTGTTTATACGGTCACTAGCTCACCCTAGCTGAGTATGTGTGTGCATGCACGTGTAGGTTGAGCACTTGAGCGTGACTGTGTGTGTTCCGTCGTGTGCTCGGACATGCATGCATTAGAGCGTCATGCGTGTTTTTGTGTCCATGTGTACGTGTGACTGTTGCATGCATGCACGAGGTTGTAGTCCCTCACATTCACATGTTCATAAGTCGATGCTTTGTCAAAACGTTGCATGCAAGGTTTAATCATTCGTTGTTCACACATGCATTCCCGATATTAATATGTTGGTAAAGAAAATTTCTTGAGGAAAACGAGCCCATGAATTGAGTACAAAGGGGACCAATAAGCCAGGATGGAGGGAGTACCAGTTGTGAATCGGAAGGAGGGAGTAGGTACTACTAGTACTACGTAACAACGTGCAGTAACAAAACTCCTCTATGTGCATCATGTCTATGTGTCATGCAAGAAAATAGAGATACTCCCTCAGTTTCTTTTTAGTCTGCATATAAGATTTGGTCAAAGTCAAACATTGTAAAGTTTGACCAACTTTGTTGAAAAAAATATCAACATCTACAATACTAAAGCTATATGGTATGAAAATTAATTTCATGATGTATCAAACAATATTGATTTCATATTATGAATCTTGGTATTTTTCTACAAACTTAGTCAAAGTTGACAAAGTTTGACTTTGACAAAATCTTATATGCAGACTAAAAAGAAACTGAGGGAGTGATTACAACTGAGACTCAGGAATGGTCATACACATAGGGGGAGTACGTGTAGGGGCCACTAAGGAGCAGTCAAATCACACAGTAAGTTAGTCGGAAGAAGCAACCATCATTTCACTCTTCAATGACACGTATACAATATAAAATGGTTGATATGGAGAGAAAAAGAAAACCACTATATATACACTAGCAGGAGCCTAAGCTACAAGCCTGCTTGCTTGGGTTGCTCTCTTCACAAGCATAGAATGACGGTGGCCACACCACTGGTCATAGATCCGGCCTGATCCCGCCGCTGGGGGGAGGGAATGATGTTCTGCGTAGACGCGGTCGACATCGGTGAGGGAGAAAAGCCAAAGTCGGTGCGTCCCAATCGGGGGTCCCCACAGTATGGGCTGATGCCGCCTCCCAACCGCCCTTCTAGCTACAGCCCGACATCCCAGGTACATCTTCCTTTTGGAGCCGGCTTGCTCCACTGCGCAGCTCCCCACGTAGCTCCATCTCCATGTCGACCTTTCTCTATTTCTACCGGCTTCTATTTGGTGATGAGTTTATGTCTCATGAACTAGTGCCAGTACTATTATTCTAATCACACTTCTTCCATATCTTTGCCATCAGTGATGCTCAGCTCGATTTTAGTGGAACTGCACAAAAGCATCATATGATCCGAGGGTGCCAACCGTGTTTCCTTCGACAGGTTCTACCTAGCAGGGAAATTAAATCATGTTTAGGGTTTAGGGCTTAAGTCGTAGTGACCCCATCAGTAGTTTTTCTTTTGTACACACTCTCACAACTTTTATCTTTAGTTGTGAAGTAAATATTGGCTATGATCTGTGAATCATTGAGATGCATCAGCATGCATGTTAGTTTTCCTTTGTATTTGATGGAATGTTGTAACAGGGCAACCTTGGAGTAGGAATGAAAATGGAGTGGAAAGTTTTCGTTGTTCCGGAGAAAAAATGCAAACGGAGAGAAGCCAACGTTTCGTTTCGTTGGATCGCACCATCGAGCAAAACCAACGTTTAAATCACGTCTGTCGCATTCATGTCTCACACTCCTCCACGGCTCCACCCCACACGGTCGCTCGGCGTGCCACTCACCGCAAACCGAGTATACAATAACTTTCCCGCCTGCTTGTCAATGGATCGCGCCATGGAGTACTAGCACTACTGGAAGAGATTGACGAGTTGGGGGAGGACAGCTAGCTATAGCAGGGACTCCCAAGAATTTTTTGCATGCATGTTGTGGCCGGCTATTGCGACCTATGAATGCGGAGCAGTCGCATGCACAGGGAAGCAGCGCGGGCGATGCTCCCTCGGTCGGTGAGCCACTTCAATGCCGGCGCCAGTGAGAGGTCGCGTTCTCTCTGGTCGGGCATGAATGCGGCACTGACCATTTCAGGCTGGAAGCACGCGCGGGTGATGAAGAGGGTTCGGGTTGGTCAGGAGCAGGCGTGGCAGCTGTCCGGACGCCCGCAAACAAGAGATGTTGTATGTTAATATTGCTGCGTATATAATTAACAATGTAAATAATGTGCCAGTTGGACAAATATGATTGGAGATGGAGATGGAATTTTACGTAAAAACAGATATGCATGTATATGTGTGTGTGCGCGACGACTCTCGCGACCTGGAAGCGAGGGCGTGTTTTTGGTCGAGTTTTCTTTCTTAGTACGTTAAAAAAAATTGTCCGCCAGTTTTTGTTTCCTTTTTCAGGGAACGCGTGTATTCTATTTAAAACCACTGGTATGGAGAGATTTTTTTACTCCATTGTATATATAGCCTCTTGTTTGATAGGGTTTCTCGCGTCTCGCTCTCTCACCCTCTCCATATCAAAACAAGATGACAGTGTCCACTCTATCTCTCTCCTCACCGGTGGTCACAGATCCGGCTAAATCCCATCCACTGTGGGAGGTGAGGAGGTGCAGTGTTGACGTTGTCGCCGTCGGCGATGGAGGAAGCCGATGTGCACTGTCCTCTCAGAGCCGGCGCTGGCGCGGACGAAGGTCCTCTACGCCCTTGTTCGTTGTCGTCGTGTGGGTAGATCCCGCCCACGTAAGCGACATCTCGCCCACCTGAGGTATAACTTCTTGTACTGATCCAGCTCCCCAGGTCGTTGCATGCGGGTTTTCTTCTATGCGACTACTCCCCAACTCCTCATGTACAGTAGCTAGGGTTCGTCAGCTGGTCCAACATCACCTACTATTACAGAGGAAATGCCACTCGAAAAGTGGTCCTAGTTTATGCCTCGGTGGAGGTATACATGTTGTTTCGACAAAAAGTAGATGGTGGTTGTGCGGTCATTGTCTATATGCTCCTATTGCTGCTACTAATCTAATACTATCACTAGTTAAATGTAGAAATGCTTTTTTTCTCGGGTATCCTGGTTTAGTTCCCATCAAGATAATCATGATGCTTCTGTTTGTTGGTGTCCTTTTCATTAATTCTTATTGACAACTGAGATGCCACTATTAATCTTGTACCACTGCCAAAACAAAGTAACAACACTCTATCCCTTTTTAATATTTTTGCAAACAGCGATGCGTATCTCCATACCCAGGCATGTCTTCCTCAATTTTAGTGGAACTACACAAAATTGCATGGCCATTGTTATTCTGCCTCACTGTCCTCTGCCAGGTGGTTCTTCCTTCCTCGAGCTTGATTACTGACAAGAAACATACTAGAGTGAGGATTTGTCGAACTTCATAGGTGCCTCACCCAAACTTGATGCCAAATGGATGATGCGTCACCACGATGACCTGTCGATGCTCATGGTTGCGCCTCATGGTTGCATCGGCTAGTGAAGCTGATCGATTTTCAATGAAAACAAGTTGTCTTCCATCAGTGCTCTTTGTTTGTTACCCACAAAAATGATATCCTTCATCAATTCACCTTGGTTGCGTTGCAGGTGCAGTCGTCTTTCACGTTGGTGCAATTTTATCACACAATTGGATATGAACCAAATGTTTCCTCGAAGAAGGATCGACGTTGGTACTAAGAGCATAAGTTTTGTATTGATTTCTAAGCCTTCTCACAACTTTGTCTTCAGCTCCCCTATAATTTTATTTGTCCAACTATGAACTAAATATGTGGTCAGACTTTGATTAAAAAATGGTGTGGACTAAAAACCCGGATGGACGTAGTAGCCCTCCATTTTTATTTACTCTGCATATTAGATTTGACTGAAGTCAAACTTTGTAAAGTTTGACCAAGTTTAGGCCGAACACAACAAACCATAATTATTGAGAGAGGGCACACTATACATACTCTCAAACCTTTTCGATAATTGAAATTAAAATTCTTTATTTGTACACACTCTCACATGTTTCTGATAATTTGGCGCATGTGTGGTTAATCACTTAAGGGAGGGTAGTGTATCGCACATGAAGGACAGGAAGTGCGACCAGGACACGTGGATCGTTAGTTCATCGAAAGTAGTAGTTTTTTCAGTAGTACGTTAAATAAAGAGTTTCGTTTCATACTTACACAATTTAAAACGATTGTTATGGAGAGAATAAGAAAGCCACTCAACTATATATTAGTATTATACACTAGTACTATATGGACGTAGCTTCATTGACTTAGTGCACCTTCCTTTCGGTGTATGACAGGTGGGCCCAACATGTGGTGGGCCCAACTGTCAGACAGCCAAAGGCAGGTGCAGTTAAGTGTAAATGCATCTAGTGCCCCTTAGTGATTTTGGTGTATTGAAGACTTATAGTTTAAGGGACTGATGCGTTTGTGAGTGTACATAGGTCTATAAGTCTATGAGGAGTTTGATATTTACAGAGAAAGTTGACCCCTAAAAATGAAGTTCTTCAATTGAAGACTTTGGATTTCTGAAGACTTTCTGAAGACTTTGAAAGTGAAGAAATTGGTGTAATCCTGAAGACTTGGTATTCATTCGAGGAACATGAAGCATGAGGACTTTTGTTTTCGTTGTTTCATTTTCTCTTCCTTGAGTCATAGGAAACACCGTACTGTTAAAGGGGGTCGAGGAAATACAAAGGAAAAATTTCCATGTGATGCTCAACTCAAATCCTACACCTACCAATCCCTTCGAGTGAAGCCATTGGAAATCTCATACAGTTCAGTCAAATTTCTTCAATGACAGAGACGAAGTTCTTTTGGTCTTTGAGGAATTTGTTCTGACAGAGGAGTTAGGAATTCGCAAGTGCGGATTGCCTACACAGTGAGGAACATGATAGCCCTGAGGAATTTGATACTCAAAATTCCGACCGTTGCTGTGCTATGCGCCAGCGGTCCCAAAATATCTACCCACTTAACGGTCATATCATTGAAGGGCATTTATGTCTTATCATGTCGGGCTGCTCCCTAGGCTATAAATAGCCGCCCCTACAACAACTAGCTGGTTGGCTGCTTCGAGAGAAACTGACACTTGTCATTTGAGAGCATCCCATCCTCCGAGGACTTTGAGTGAAAATCATCAAGTGAGGAAAACCCAAACCCAAACACCTACAAACCCCAAATAATTGAGCATCACTGAAGAGATTGATCCTGCGTGGATCCGACGCTTGTTACCTTTGAAGACTGTGCATCTTCCAGACGGTTAGGCATCATGGTCTAGAGCATCCAAGAGGAAATTGTGGATCGCCGAGTGACCAAGTCTGTGAAGGTTTGGAAGTCACATGAAGACTTACCACGAGTAATTGGGTGAGGTCTGTGTGACCTTAGCTCAAGGGGAATACGATGAGGACTGAGTGTCTTGAGCTGCGTGTTTAGGACTGGGTGTCTGGGACTGTGTGTCCTCAGGTTTAAATACCTAGCCGCCCTAACCAGACGTACAACTGTCACAGCAGTTGGAACTGGTCTACCAAATCATTGTCTTCACCAAGCTATCTGGTTCCATTTCCTCAACCCTTCCATTTCCTCATTTCTCTGTTGTGTGCTTGTTCATATCTATTTGAAGACTTTGACTGAAGACTTTCTCTATTTCCTCGGTTCAATTTCTTTAGTCCATTTGTCTTATCCTCTGTTATCCTGTGTTTACGCTTTCTGTACTCTGTACTTGTTTTCATTTCATCATGGAGACCATGCTCATGCACTGCTATGTTTACTTCTGAGTACTTATTCCGCTGCAAGTAGTTCTTCACTCAGGAATTTCCTCACCCACAAATTCCTCAGTGAAGAATTCATAAAAAGCGCCTATTCACCCCCCTCTAGTCGATATAACGCACTTTCAATTGGTATCAGAGCAAGGTACTCCCTTGTTTTGTGTGATTTTGGTTTAACCACCTGGAGTTTTAGTTATGTCGACCACAAGAATGAAGACTGTGACTTGCCCCATCTTTGACGGTCATGATTGTCCCAAGTGGAAGGCCATGATGAAGAAGCGCCTCATGGCGATGAACAGCGAACTCTGGACCGTCGCTGAGATTGGTCTTACTGACCTATGCAAGATGGCGGAGGCTGATGATATTCGCAAATACACACTTCTCAACCTCACGACGAAGGACATAATCTGCTCCAACTTATCACAAAACCAGTTCAGGAACGTTATGCATCTTAGCCATGCGAAACTCATCTGGGACCGACTCTCTGAGGTCTATGAAGGTCATCGATCTCACCATGAACCCTGGTTAGAAGAATTCATGGAATCGCGCAAGGCTATGACCTTCGATCTAGAATCATCATCCTCTGCACCATGTCTTATGGCAAAAGGTGCCAAGGTAACTGAATGCTACTTATCTGAGTCCAGTGATGATGAATCTGGTGATGAATTTGGATGCAGTTATGTCAAACTTGCTTCCCTTGCCACTAAACAACAAAGAGCTTTGGAAAAAGCTCAATACATGCTGGATAAAAGCGATGATATGCTGGGTGAAGAAATGGATCAGTCGAAAGCTTTGGCTGATAGTCTTCAGAGACTTCAGTCTAAGTTTAACACCCTTCAAAGTCATCACAACACTCTCTTATCTGATCAGAGAAGCTTTCTTATGAATTTCTTCAAAGAAAGCAAGATCTTGAGTAGTTAAGAGTGAGTTATGAAGATCTTCAGAAGGAGTGTGATTCATTACTTGCTCAACAGATCAATGCTACTCAGGATGAATTTGTTCCTCCATGTTTGAAGTGCATTGAACGTGAAACTGCTAATTCTTCACCTGAATGCTCAAATACTTCCATTGCTGCAAATTCTTCAACTGCCTCTGCTATCACTAATTCCTCATCTGAGGACATTGCTAGTATCACTGATGATGTAGGGCTGAAGGAATTGTATATGACAGGCATGTACAAAAGCCTCAAAGGGCATTAGGCTCTTTGTGACGTGCTTAAAAAGCAGATCCTCAACAGGAACCCTAGGAAAGAGGGTATTGCCTTTGAGAGGAAAATCAATGCTGATGGGACCTAATGGAAACCTGAGAAGTATCCCAAAACCTCATGGGTTCCTGCAAAGGGACCTTCAGTGGATCCATCTACTTTATCTGGCTTTACATGTGAATCTTCATATTCTTCTGATGAGTCCATTGACTCTAACTATAAACTGTTCAAAAATCAGAATGGTGAAGTATTTGCTAGATATGTTGGCACTAACTGCAGGAAAGGTCCCCCTATGAAGAAAATCTGGGTTCCCAAAAGGTGCCTTGAAAATCTTCAGGTGAATGTCATCATGACACCACCTGTGAAGAATAGGAACCCCAGATCAAATTCTTCATATGGACCAAATTCTTCATATGGATCCAAGTCCTCATACGGACCAAACTCCTCACATGGATCATATTCCTCAAAAGGATTAAAGTCCTCATGTGAACATCATCATGCTAACCCGTTTGTTTTGCAGGAAAGAACTAAGGATTATGGATATGTGCATTATTCTTCAAATCATTATGTTCATAAGTCCTCGAAGAATTTCTCTGCTTACTCTTATGCATACCCTAACCACTCTTATGTGAAACGAAGTGGATTGGCGTCTATGCCACCTTTCTCTTATGGAGCTCGCAGAATGATGAGCTCTTTGCCACCCCTTCAGATGTGTGTGGTGAAGAAAAAGAACTAATCTCTCATGCAGGGTCAGGTCTCCAGACGATCTTAATCATCTGAAGAATTTGCTAGAGACCTGAATATGCTTGAAAGGACGCAAGCTAATCATGAAGAAATGAATTTTCATTTCTCACGTCCTCATATTGTTTTATCTGTTCTATTGTCTGATGAAATTGATACCATATTCTTCATTGGTGAAGTATATGAGTTCGTAAGTTAGACTAATTCATCTGCAGGATGATCAACCCAAAGCCACTGAGTGGGTCCTCGATAGTGGATGTACAAATCACATGACTGGTGACAGGAGCTTATTGATGGACACTGCTTTTTCTCCATCACATCTGAAGCATATCACCTACACTGACAAAGGCAAAAGTAAGGTATTGGGTCTAGGTAAGGTTGCAATCTCAAAGGATCGACACATGGACAAAGTCATGCTTGTTGAGTCCTTAGGGTTCAACCTCATGTCCGTCTCAATGCTTTGTGATCTTGATATGGTGGTTGTCTTTGGCAAGTATTGTTGTGTTGTGATCATGGAAACTGACAATTCCAAAGTCTTCGAAGGCTTTAAGAGAGGAGATTTGTATATTGTTGATTTCTCTACAGGACCACAACCTGCTACATGTCTTCTTGCAAAACCTTCAGAAGGTTGGCTATGGCATCGATGGCTTGGTCATGCTAGCATGAGGAATCTGCACACGCTCGCGATGAAGAAGCATGTCATTGGCATTGAAAATGTCAAATTCCTCAAGGATCACTTATGCGGAGCCTGTGAAGCTGGAAAGATGACCAAGGCCAAGCATCCAGCAAAGACTATCATGACTACTACTCGACCATTTGAATTGCTTCACGTGGATCTCTTTTGCCGTACTCACTATGCCACATTTACCAATGCTGCATCTTTATATGGCTTTGTCATTGTTGATGATTACTCTCGATATACATGGGTCCATATTATCACTTACAAAACTGAAGTGCGGGAAGTCTTCAAACGATTTTCCTCGAGGGCTTCAACTAACTTTGGTGTGAAGATCAAGCACATCAGGAGTGATAATGGAACTGAGTTCAAGAACACTGGCCTTGATGACTATCTTGATGAACTTGGTATTACTCATGAGTTATCTGCTCCTTATACTCCTCAGCAAAATGGCGTCGTGGAGCGCAAGAACAGGACTCTTGTTGAGATGGCCTGCACTATGCTTGATGAGTACAAGACGCCTCCTCACTTCTGGCATGAGGCAATTGATACTGCGTGCCACATCATCAATAGGGTATATCTTCACAAATTCTTCAAGAAGACAGCATATGAACTTCTCACTGACAAGAAACCCAATGTGAGTTATTTCAAAGTCTTCGATGCTAAATGTTGGATTAGAGATCCTCATCACAGTTCTAAATTTGCACCGAAAGCACATGAAGGTTTTATGCTCGGTTATGGTAAGGACTCGCACACCTACACAGTCTTCAACACCTATCATCACAAGGTTGTTGAAACTGTAGATGTGCGGTTCGATGAGACTAATGGCTCGCAAAGAGAGCACCTACCTCATGTGACAGATGAAATACCTCCTGAGGAATCTATTAAGCTCAAGGCTAAAGAGGATGTCATTCCTACTGAAGAATCAGCTGAAGAAGTTATTCCAGAGCATGAAGAACGTCATGCTAATGCACCTGAGGAAAATGGTGCTGAAGAAAATGCTGATCAAATTCCTCAACGTCAACCCGCTCATCCTCGCGTCGCAAATGAAGTGCAAATTGAGAAGATCATCAGCGACATCAACATTCCAGGTCCTCTCACACGCTCAAGAGCTTCACATTTATCTAACTTTTGTGGGCACTTTGCTTTCGTCTCTATCACAGAGCCCACTAAGGTAGATGAAGCATTTCTGGAGCCTGAGTGGATTCAAGCTATGCAAGAGGAATTACATCAATTCGAGCTCAACAATGTCTGGGAATCGGTCAAATGTCCAGATCCTCGCAAGCACAATATCATCGCACAAAGTGGATCTACCGCAACAAGCAAGATGAAAATGGCCTTGTGGTGAGAAATAAGGCACGGCTTGTAGCTCAAGGCTACACACAGGTTGAAGGAATTGATTTCGGTGAAACTTTTGCACCTGTTGCTAGACTTGAAGCTATTCACATATTACTTGCTTATGCTAACCATCATGATATCACTTTATATCAAATGGATGTGAAAAGTGCATTCCTCAATGGTAAGCTTGAGCAAGAAGTGTATGTTGCTCAACCCCCAGGTTTTGAAGATCCAAAGCATCCTGACAAAGTCTTCAGACTCAATAAGGCCCTCTATGGCCTCATGCAGGCCCCACAGGCGTGGTATGATACTTTGAAGGAATTCCTCATGAAGAAAGGCATCAAACCCGGTTCACTTGATCCTACTCTTTTCACTAAATCTTATGATGGTGAATTGTTTGTGTGCCAAATATATTGATGAGGGCACGACCTCGAACTCGCTGCTGATTTGGCTCGATCTTTCATGATGCAACAACCTCGAGCAAATTCCACCGATGAAAGCTCCCAATTATGCGAGCGATACACACAACCTGAAGCTGTGGTAACAACAACTGACAAGCAATACCTCGGTTGGCAAGGCACCTCCCATCGGAGTAGAAGTAACCGGCACGTAATCCGTCGTCACCGACGGACCTCAAGCCAATAGCTAGCAAATCCTCTATGACGAGAATCCTCTCGCCAAGGTGTAATCTTCTTAATAACAGAAAATTTCACAAAGATAAACAAGACGAACGCCCAGAGGGCCGCTTCGTAGTCGATACACGACGTTGTCTAAACTCTAGAAAATAGTCTAATCCCTAACAGTCTCAATAGTAAATAATATATATAGCCTAGGATACAAACCGACTCTTACTGGTCGGCCAAACAAAAAAGGCATGCAGGCCATATTACGTAATTAAGTTAACCTCCATTGCGTGATTTGTTGCACCGCAGCTGATCTCCTTGGCGTGTATGTTCTGATGTTCTATTTTTATTTTCCTTTTCCAAACATACATAGTTGGTTGACTTGGAAACTTATCTGCTGCATGTACGTGAATACTGCTCCTCTTCCTATTTTTCCTCCATGGTTTCCACGTCCCATTATTTCTCCAAGGACAACCATGATATTCTTTTGCACGTTGGTCAGGAAATAACTACTCTTTCCTACTTTTGTGTGTGCATGCACGTGCATGGACTCCTTTAAACTAGCAATGCTCTCACATTTAACATGCACTCTTTCTTTTTGTATAATTGGCATAAATCCTGGACCACATAAAATGCGCAAGGTTCCATCTTTTCCTTTGCTAAGATGTGTCATCTCCTTCATAATTTGTTCATCCTCGTTTCTATAAACTTTCTTTCCGACATTCGCCTCATCCACATGCATTGTAGCCGCCTCATCCATAATATCCTCTGTTTGCACCCCTTTGTCGACGACTGCCGAAGTCGCGTGCAACCCCTTGTCATTGACCGATGTACTCACCATGACATGTGTACTAGTCATGTTTGCGGTAGGGCATGCCACATCATATATGTTGATGATATTATCTTTGGCTGTACTGACCAACGTTATACTGATGAATTTGGTTATATGATGAGGGAGGAATATGAAATGTCTATGATGGGAGAATTGAAATTCTTCTTAGGTCTTCAAATTCATCAACAACGCAATGGCATATTCATATCTCAGGAGAAATATCTCAAGGATGTACTCAGGAAATTCGGCATGCAAGATTGCAAAGGAGTCAAAATCCCTATGCCCACAAATGGCCATCTATGCACTAATGAAAATGGTATTGACTTCGATCAAAAGGTATACTGCTCCATGATTGGTTCTTTATTGTACCTATGTGCATCTAGCCCAGATATTATTCTTAGTGTTTGCATGTGTGCCCGATTTCAAGCTACACCGAAGGAATCACACCATAAGGCTGTGAAGCATATTCTTCGATATCTAGCTCACACACCAACACTTGGATTATGGTACCCCAAGGGCTCGGCTTTTGATCTCATTGGATTTTCATACTCTGACTATGCTGGTGATCGTGTGGATCGCAAGTCAACATCTGGCATGCCATTTCCTCGGACGATCTTTGGTCTGTTGGTCCTCGAAGAAACAGAACTGTGTATCACTGTCTACTGCTGAAGCTGAGTACATTGCTGCTGGTTCTTGCTATGCTCAATTGCTTTGGATGAAGCAAACTCTCAAGGACTACGGCGTCAATGTGAAGAATGTGTCACTCTACCGTGACAATGAGAGAGCCATCAAGATTGCTCATAACCTAGTTCAGCACTTGAAGACAAAGCACATTCAGATTCGTCATCATTTTCTTCATGATCATGTGTTGAAGGGCGACATCTCTATTGAGCATGTGAAGACTGAAGAACAGCTAGCCGATATCTTCACTAAGCCCTTGGATGAGAAGAGATTTAGCAAAAATGTTCTTTGAGAAGGACACCCATCCTAACACTTACGCAAAAATGATGACTTAGATGTGCAACACATGAAGAAACGTTTTTCTTCAATCAATGAAGACTAACACTCTAAGTGTGAAGAAATTTATGAAGAATTTGATACTCAGAACCCTACGACAATTGTACGCGGTGTCTGAAATCATCATTCTTATACGGTGGGTCACGCCACCTCAAAATGTTGAAAATCTTCAATTGAGCTTTACCTCGGTTCTTTGAAATTCCTCAGTTGTTTTTCAATTTGCTTTGTCTTCACCATTTCCGTCATTTTTCATATATATATATATATGTGAGTTTATGTCCTCTACAGCATTCATTTATAGCTATTTCTTCGTATTGCATTTTCTGCTATGTGAATGTGATCGGACCCTTCCCCCTCTATGCTATACTCAACCCAATCTATTCACAAATTCTTCATGTGCGTTCTATTTGAAACTTGTTCAAAATCTTCACAGTGTCCTTGTCAGCTGAAGAATTTGCGAACGGAACTTTTAACTTATCCTATCTAAATTTTCGGCTTTGCCGCACAAACCATTCCACATCCCACGACAACACTTGTCCATTCACCCACGATCTCACATGATCTCCACTTCTTAGTACGTGGGTGACACATGTCAAGCGAATGAGAAGGGTCAGGGGCACGTTCATCCAATTTCTTCGGGCGAACAGTTTTTTCACCATGGCTATAAATACCCCTTCCCTTCCTCACTTCACTTTTACTCCGCTCATTCTCACTCCATCTCGTGCTTCTCAAACCCTAGCGCCGCCGCTACTTCATCGTCATCGGTGAGGAAGAGCTTCACTGCCTCAACCTCGTCGCCATCGTACTCGTGCCGGCTGCGGATTTCTTCACTCCGCCGCCGCCGTAGTTGTCTTCCTCTGCCAAGTTAGGGCGTGGAAGATCTAAACTGATGAACTTCACATCTACACCTCTCAATTCGTCGTGTTTTTCGTCCAGGGTAATTAAAAGTTACTTTTACTACCCTCTTTGATTCAAATGATAACTACAAAATCTTCAAAGGTGTTTATACTTCAAATTCATCACACAATGAACACCTCACATGTCATCTGTTCTTGATTCATTTCTCTAAGCTATATTTTTTCAAGATTCCTCAAATGTGTGGATTTTTGATCTATACATCTCTGGAATGTAAGACAAAGAACGCTTAGTGAAATTCTTCAAGACTCATCTAGTCATATTCCTCAAACTTGCTCCTTTTTCTGAAAAACCTCTGAGAACACATATGACCTTTCCATATTCCTCGCAACTATACTTTGTTCATAGGCACTCATGTCAGCTGCTGAATCACTAGGTTCTCATCAACTTAACTCATTTGCAGCGTTCCTCGAAGAAAAGTTGCATACATCTTCAGAGAATTCCATTGTTCAAATTCCTCATCTGAAGAAAATGGCTGATGGAAAGAAGCCATAGAAGGGAGGAAAGAGACCTGAGGTCACTACTGCTTTTGAGATCCATGATGACATATACAAGGACTATTGCACTCCTGATGAGGCCACTCATGGAAAGGAAACCAAGAATGAGCGCAAAGTGCGCATCCAAAGAATAGAGAGGAGATGGGCAAGAGAGTGGAGGGAGTACAAGTATGTTACTCCCAAGTACATAAAAAAATCCGCTCTCAATCCTCCATGCCCAAGACCTCCGTTGGCACCTGGCCAAGAAGCAGATCCCACCAGCCTCAAGCGCGGTGAGGATTATCCTAATGAATGGGCCAAGCGCTAGGCCAAGTTGGCCAGACAAGCAAGAGAAGCAGTGAGGAAATTCAATGAAGACTCTGTTGCTGCTACCACTGCTGAGGCCTCTGCAAGCAAGCCAAAGAAGGCCATGCCAAAGAAGCCTGCTCACAAGCCAAGTGCTTCACCAGCAATGCCCTCACGGCCAGATTCTTCAAAACCCTCATGGCCAACTCCTCAAGCTGCTCCCACTTCAAAATCCTCAGCTCCTCCGCCAAAGTCCTCAGCTGCTCCGACCAAATCCTCAGCACCTGCGCATCTCACCACGTGCCAAAGGACGACGAGCACCTATATTGCCACCTATATTGCCTCAGGAGCATCTGTTACTTCCTCAGCACCACTGCATTCTTCAACTGGTCCCACTCTATTGAAGACCAAGGCAATTGCTAGACGAGGCTCTCGACCAAGTCCTCAAAAGAAGCAGGTCACTTTTCAAGTGCCGTCAGATGAAGACGAAGTTGATGATGATGAACTTGCAAAAATAATCAGAGACAGGCAGGTCAAGGCCGCTAGAGCCAAGGGCACAATTGCGCCTCTGCTTTTGGATCCAAAGTTGATCCTTGAGTACATTGACCTATGGCAAAAGGACCCAAATACTCCTATGCCTGATTTCAAGCTGACTCCTGGCCAAAGTCATATGTTGACTCACTTCATACAAGAAGAAAAATGGAAGTTTGAGAAAGCCAGGCATATCAAGAAAGCACAGTACAAGAAGGAGCGCTACCTGAAGAAAAACATTGTCTCTATGACAACTGAAGAACTCGTCAATATACAGTCTGAGATAAAGAAACTCGGTGATGAATTTGACGCATACCATGGTGATTGGCTGGGAGCCAAGGTTTGTTTTGTGAGACTCGCTGACAACTTCACTTCAAATGTTGCAGCCCCAATGCAACAGGAAATTCCTCAGGCTGAAGCATCTGCTCAGCCTACCGAAGAAAATCCCAGCACCGCTGATGACAATTAGGCTGCTGAAGGAAATGTTAATTCCAAGGCTGATGACTGCATTCCAGCCGCTGAAGAAACTGACAGGGCAACCACTAGTGTTGTGCCTGAAGAGAGTGAGACATCAGGGCAACTGCATCAGTTGCGCCTGAAGAAATTCAACCAAATTCCTGTGCTCCTCCTGCGCCTACACCAACTATGATCCATCCATCTGCATCAGATGTGAAGAAGACCAAGGCTGCAGAGTGTGCAGCAGTGAAGAAAAGGAAGGCATCAACTTCATCGGATTCTTCAGCCCCGAACAAGATGAAGCCATTGACCAGCTCATTTGCCAACCCAATTTATGTTATTCCTATCTCAAGCATGCCATCAAAGGACCTTGTTCCTTTTGATGAAGAATATGTGATTCCAAGTGAATTCGATGAAGAGAATCCCTCTGCTGCTTCGTCAGAGCAATGGGATGAAGAAATTGAAGTAGATGAAATACCTTCAACCCCAATTATCTCATCACCCATGCCTTAGTTCACTGCTGAAGAGGCCGGCGTTGAAGAAATGGATGAAGAAGTCGATGTGGACATTGGATGCACCATGTCAGTGCTAAATGATTTTTGGGAAAGTCAGCACCCCAACTCTCCTCTGTTCACACCTCTTCAACAAATTCCTTAGTCCCCAGTAACTACTGAAGTCCAAATGGGATCTGAAGAACCTCGTGCAACTCCGTCCATCCGTGAAGAAATTCGAGCCACTAGTGCTGATGAACATGTAAATGAAGAATTGAAGTCGCAGGCTGCCACTGAAGAAGTACCTGAAATTCCTCAGCCCGTGGAACCTGAGATTGAGATCCCTGAGGTTGTGATGCAATTGACTGACACTCCTCACCCCAAGTCAAAGGATCCCTTCTCGAAGAAACAAAAATTCAAGGCTGATGACTCCTTTGGCTAGCATGTATTCTTCACTGACTACAATCCTTATGACTCTGCTCATCTTAGGAGGAAGCGCTTTTGGACTGCCAGCCAGGCCAATTTCTATTCTTCGTTGCTTTTCAATAGGGACAAAATCTTCTACCATCAGCATATTCCTCATGTGGACATGGAATCATTGCCTTGCTTCTCTCCTGTCCTCGGTGTGCTTCATGAAGCAGGCCTCCTCAACTTTTGCTGTGACATTGTTGATTGGAATGAAGAGCTCATTATTCAGTTCTATGCGACACTGCACATCACCGGTGATCCTGAAGAGATCAACACTTGGGTCTTGGACTGGATGACCAATAATACTCATTATAAAGCACCGGCCTCTGAATTGCTTCATGCCCTGCCCATCAGTCCGCCCAGTGAAGGAGCTCGCTGCTTGTACCAAGAACCTGAACTCACTGCTCATTACATGCAAGTGTTAATGAAGCCTCTGAAGCCCGGTCAAGCCCCAAGGACCAAATTCCTCGTAAAGGACTTACTCTATGTGCCCAGAACAGTCTATTGCATTCTGACGAGGACAATGAGTCCCATCAAAGGCCACGACTCATCTGATGAGGAAATAGTTGGCATCATGAAGAATCTACTATTCAATATCATTCATAGCATTCCAACCAATTATTATGATTTCTTCATGAGGACTCTGGCAAATGTTGCACTCTCTCCGTTTGAGTTGAAGCCTTATTCTCCTTGGATTATGAGATTCCTCAGAACAAGGTCTTCACTCAAGTACAAGGCTGATTTTCAGAATCACCTCAGCTACTTGCCCCTGATTGAAGTCCTCAAGCAGAATTTTACTTCAACTGATGAAAAGGGCAAGACACCTCTTTGTCATTGATAAAGGCATTCGTCCATTGGATGGTCAGTTTCGCAAAGCTGCATCTTACTCCACCAATGATGACTCTGACACTCATGATTCTGCTGCCAATGCACCCAAGTCTACTCCTCAAGCCACAGCTCCACATGTGATGACTGAACGTGAGCTGCTTCTTAGTATTCACCAGAAGGTGGATCGAAATCATAAATGGGTTAAGCGTCAGTTTGGTTCTATTCTTCACAACATGACTGCTACACATAATGCAGTGAAGAAAAACCATTACTACCTCCATGAAGTTTTCGGTCGCACCTGGGTTGTCTTATCTCATCTGTATGGTGAAGAAGATCTAAAGAAAATGGGTCCCAAGGAAGATTTTGACTGGTCTGCACCTCCTCCGAAGAAATTCAAGAAGGTCAAAGTTCCTACCTTGGTGGCCAGTTCATATTCTTCATCCCACGACACCGACGAGTATGAAGACTTGGATGACACTACGGCAGGCCCTACAACGACAAACGAGCCCAACAACGCTGACGCTCCTCCATCAACTTGATATTCTTCAGGGGCATTAGTCCTCATTTTCAATCCTTTTGGTCGTTTGATGACAAAGGGGGAGAAATTTGAGTTAGTCTTCAAGCGGGTCTACTTTCATGGGCGTTTTTTTCTAAGTTACAACTCTCGTTCTTTTGAAGACTTTGCTGGATCGAGTTGTAATCTTAAACTCTATGGTGGCTTGATACTTTTGTTGTGCTTTCCTGTATGCTTATTCCTTATTAATATTAATGCATGCATGCTGAATTACATCAGTCACCATATTTCATCATGCATTTCAAATTCTTCATATTATATGTTAAATGCATATATGAATTACAAGATATAGGGGGAGATCTCCATGATTCTACTCTTCAAGTGTGCTTAGCTTCAAAAGCAAATTCCTCACTATGCACATCTCCAGGGGGAGTTCTTCTATATCTTGCAATCAAATTCCTCAATATCAGTATTTACACTTCTTATGTTTATCCCCATTGAAAACTTAACATATATTGTCATCAATCACCAAAAAGGGGGAGATTGTAAGTGCATCTAGTGCCCCTTATTGATTTTGGTGTATTGAAGACTTATAGGTTAAGGGACTGATGCATTTGTGAGTGTACACAGGTCTATAAGTCTATGAGGAGTTTGATATTTACAAGGAAAGTCGACCCCTAAAAATGAAGTTCTTCGACTGAAGACTTTGGATTTCTGAAGACTTTGAAAGTGAAGAAATTGGTGTAATCCTGAAGACTTGGTATTCATTCGAGGAACATGAAGCATGAGGACTTTTGTTTTTGTTGTTTCATTTTCTCTTCCTTGAGTCATAGGAAACACCGTACTGTTAAAGGGGGTCGAGGAAATACAAAGGAAAATTTTCCATGTGATGCTCAACTCAAATCCTACACCTACCAATCCCTTCGAGTGAAGCCATTGGAAATCTCATACAGTTCAGTCACATTTCTTCAGTGATAGAGACGAAGTTCTTATGGTCTCTGAGGAATTTGTTCTGACTGAGGAGTTAGGAATTCGCCAGTGCGGATTTTCTACACAGTGAGGAACATGATAGCCCTGAGGAATTTGATACTCAAAATTCCGACCGTTGCTGTGCTATGCGCCAGCTGTCCCAAAATATCTACCCACTTAACGGTCATATCATTGAAAGGCATTTATGTCTTATCATGTCGGGCTACTCCCTAGGCTATAAATAGCCGCCCCCTACCACCACTAGCTGGTTGGCTGCTCTGAGAGAAACTAACACTTGTCATTTGAGAGCATCCCATCCTCCGAGGACTTTGAGTGAAAATCATCAAGTGAGGAAAACCCAAACCCAAACACCTACAAACCCCAAGTGATTGAGCATCACTGAAGAGATTGATCCTGCGTGGATCCGACGCTTGTTACCTTTGAAGACTGTGCATCTTCTAGACGGTTAGGCGTCATGGCCTAGAGCATCCAAGAGGAAATTGTGGATCACCGAGTGACCAAGTCTATGAAGGTTTGGAAGTCACCTGAAGACTTACCATGAGTAATTGGGCGAGCTCTGTGTGACCTTAGCTCAAGAGGAATACGGTGAGGACTGAGTGTCCTGAGCTGTGTGTTCAGGACTGGGTGTGCGGGACTGTGTGTCCTCAGGTTTAAATACCTAGCCGCCCTAACTAGACGTACAACTGTCACAGCAGTTGGAACTGGTCTACCAAATCATTGTCTTCACCAAGCTACCTGGTTCCATTTTCTCAACCCTTCCATTTCCTCATTTCTGTGTTGTGTATCTGTTTGAAGACTTTGACTGAAGACTTTCTCTATTTCCTTAGTTCAATTTCTTCAGTCTGTTTGTCTTATCCTGTGTTATCCTGTGTTTACGCTTTCTGTACTCTGTACTTGTTTTCATTTCATCATGGAGACCATGCTCATGCACTGCTATGTTTACTTCTGAGTACTTATTCCGCTGCAAGTAGTTCTTCACTCAGTAATTTCCTCACCCACAAATTCCTCAGTGAAGAATTCATAAAAATCGCCTATTCACCCCCCCTCTAGTCGATATAACACACTTTCATTAAGGCAGCAGAGATTAGTCCGTACTATATATGTAGTACTATATAAGTTGGAGCCTCAGCGCTTGTTTGCTAGGGTTTGCACTCTCCGCACTCTCGCCGCACTACATATATATATACACGCCGGAGGCTGAGCGTTCCTTTACTAGGGTTTGCTATATTCACAGTCTCACACCCTCTTTACCAGATCTAAACAATACTACATTGGCCTCTGTCTCTGTCTCTCTCCCCCCCTCACAGCTGGTGAAGGAGTCGTCTAGATCCCGTCGCATCGGGAAGGGGAGGAGGTGCAGCGTTCACTCTATCGCCTTCAGCGAGGGAGGCAATCCATTGCCGGCTACGGTATTCTCTTTCACCAAGCGCCTGTGCGGGAGGGCCACGGACCCCTTCCTCCTCGATGCCGTACATAGTGTGGGCATATCCGGCCTCCCGCCACACTTCTAGCCACATCCTGATGGCCCTAAGGTATAAGTTTCTTTGAAACCGTCATTGCTCTAGCTGCATGAGGATCTTTTTCGATTCTGTAGTCGAATCTAGGTCTTGGTTCAAAGAGGAAAGAAGGGTGCGGTGGGGTGGAGCATGAATCTAGGACATGGTTCAATGAGTAAAGGAGGGAGGGAAAGTAGTATAGACTGGCTATCCAGCCGCTTTGTTGGTCGAAAAGGGAAAAGGGGGGGTAACCCAGTACACACATATGTAAGGAACCGATATCTTAGTTGAAAAAGGAAAGAAACTGGGTGGTCGGGTAGTTTGTGCAGGATTAGATTTGCTACCCTCACATAGGAAAAAGGTTCAAAGAGAACAAATATGGGACCAACGCAGATATGCTACTTGGCAACATACTCTGCATCACCCATTTATACGTGTGGACACACATGGTGCTAGCATGTCCCATGTCCCATACAACTATTTTGCTGTTGTTAATCTAAGAATGCTGCTGGAAAATTGAAGCAATAACACTGTTAAAAGTAAATTACATTTTTAACGAATGTTGTTTTAAGAGAATGTCTCTATTAATATGAATCAATGCAACCATTTTAGAAATGCTACTGTCCTACTTTGTTTTCCATCAAGATAAGTTAGATGCTTCTTTTTGTCGCCATTTGTTTCATCCTCCTTTATTGGCCAGTAATTGTTTCCTTTTTTGCCTCTATTAAAACAGGGATATCTATTCAACTTGTTGCTATAGAGAACTTAAATGTCACACCGGAAACTTTGCTTGATTTCAGTGCAACTGCACAAAACGATATTGGATTTCCTATTCGTGTTGGTAGATTCGTATTTTATCTTGTCTATCTCATGAAAGATCAGTACAGGCCTTCATACACATGGTTGTGCAGTGTGCTTTGAGATGTTGTGCTACTTGTATTGGTACTATTTTAAATAAATGTTGAATTGAAGCTATTTAATTGCTCTCTTTTCCCATTAAGTAGTGAACAAAAATGGGACCAACCCAGACATGATGCTTGTTGCTTTGTTACAACAAACTCTGCATCATCCCCTTTATAAGTAGATGGAAGCCCATGGTGTTGTTGCGCCCACTCTCCCCTGGAAATGTTTATGCTTTTTGTTAATCTAATGCCGCTAGTAAAATTATGCAATGCCACTCTCAGAATCAAGTACTGAATCTTAGTTCAAAACTACAACACTTGTTAGGGATTGGCGGGATTACCATTTTTGTGGCCGCATGTTTCATCCTCCTTTATTGGCCAGTAATTGATTCCTTTTTTGCCTCTGTTAAAACAGGGATATCTATTCAACTTGTTGCTATTGCGACATTTTGCTTCACTATGTGAAACACTTTTGCTTTAAGGGTGTTTTGTGCAGTTCAACTTGAATGTCACACCGGCGACTTTGCTTAATTTTGGTGGAACTACACAAAAGGAGACCAGATTTCCATATATGTGTTGAGATCTCTTTTAGTTCTTCCTCGCAAGTTGTTTCAATTCTTGGTCTTGAAAGGTCAGTACCAACTTTCATCCACATGATGTTGCAGTGTGCTTTGAGATGTTGTGCTACTTGTATTGGTACTGTTTTGGATAAATGTTGAATTGAAGCTATTGAACTGCTGTCTTTTACCATTAAGTAAGCAAAAATTATTCCAACCTAGACATGATGCTTGTTTCTTTGTTACAACAAAACTCTGCATCACCCCCTTTATAAGTAGATGGACGCACATGGTGTTTGTGCCCACTCCCCCTGGAACTGTTTATGCTTTTTGTTAATCTAATGCCGCTGGTAAAATTAAGCAACGCCACTCTCAGAATTAACAACTGAATCTTAGTTCAAAACTGCAACACTTGTTAGGGATCGGCGGGAGTACCATTTCTATTAGGGATCGGCCGAAGTACATGTTTAAGAAATGTATTGTTCAGATAATGTCTCTGTTATTATATATCAGTTACAGTGTTTTACAAATGGTACTATCTTGCTTTGTAGTTCTTTGTACATGTTTAACCAAGGTATTGTTAAGATAATGTCTCTGTTAAAATGAATCAGTCGCATTGTTTTAGGAATGGTACGTTTCTGCTTTGTCGTTCTTTATACATGTTGAAACAAGGCATTGTTAAGACAATGTCTAAGTTAATATAAATGAATCACACTGATTGAGAATTGCTACTCTCATGCTTTGTTTCCTATTAAGATAAGGTAGATTAGTAGATGTTTTTCTTCTGGGAGTACAAGTCATCAACCGTTATTTCTTAGTAATTGTTTCCCTTATACCTATTGTTGCTTACAGGGATATCAAAATTAAAGCTCGGTTTTATTTCGACTTTGATTTTAGTTGAACTACACAAAAGGAGCCAATGTGTCCAAGGAAAATTGCTGCATTAGTGGGTCCAGTTGTTCTTACCACTTTGCAGAAAGAAGCGGTCACTGTTTGCGCTACATTATAGAAGGAATGATTGAGAAGCTTTATAGAGTATTAGTAGACGTTGGTGACATGACTAGTCTGCACAGAGCATGGGCAACTCAACAACACGTGGAGTGCAAAATTCACTCCACAAGGACCAAGTCAGTTGCCGACGCATTTGTTACAAACAAGGTCAGTATAGGCCTTCATCCACATGATTGTGCTTTGTTATGTTGTGCTACTTATATTGTTGTATTGTTTTGAATAAATGTTTAATTCAAGCTATTGTATTACTATCTTTTCCTGTTAAAGATAATGAAGATGATTATAGTTGTAAGCGTATGTTTAATCAACTAGTACCACTATTATATTCATCACGCTTTTTCTATATTTATGCAGACAGGGATGCTGAGCTTGATTTTAGTGGAACTACACAAAATGTTCAGATGGTTCATGTCCTCCATAATACTTTGTCGGTGTACTAAAGTAGGGGTACCCTTAGTACCCCGAACTTGTGCACGGGCAGTCGCAGCGTCCCGCAGCAAGGCCTGCCAGGTCACCGCCAAGATCCTCCGTGGTCCCTTTGAAGACCATTCAAGAACAAAGTACTCAAGACAAGACCCCGGCAAGAGGAGCTTGCCGGGAAGAAGGCAAGACCCCGGCAAGAGGAGCTTGCCGGGAAGGCCATCAGAAGCATCCCGAGGCCCCGGCAAGAGGCGCTTGCCGGGAAGGCCGTCCAAGGCATTCCAAGGAACTTGCCGCGGCGCGCTACGCGCCCCGACAAGGCCCGGTGAGCGACAAGCTCCCGGAAGCGACAAGACGACGGTCGCGGCAAGGCGCTTGCCGCGGCAAGCCCCCACTCCACGCCCGCGCTCCAGCACATCCACCCACGTGTCGCTCCGGGGCCCCTCCCGTGCGCACGTGGCAGGAGGCTGTGCAGCTAGGGGCGTGCGGTGGCACGCAGGCGCTGACAAGACAACCATCATGGCAAGACGGTGGCGTCCCTAGCGGTCCCTCTCGGTGCTGTCTAGGCGACACAGACGGGCATTTAATGCCCTTGTCCCCTGCCATCAGGGTTAGGTATGATAGCACTGTAGCAGCTAGTTGTGCCTACTACAGCACCTAGCTGTGCCTATCCACGGCACCTTTTCCACTTTTGCCCTCCGTTGCCCTCTGTCGGTAACCCCTTGAGCATATAAAAGGAGGCCCGGGGCAACGTAGAGGGGGGTCGGCCATCTCGAGAGCTCTCGCGAGGTTCAGCAATTCCACACACTCACGCTCGCTCCCGAGCTAGAAATCAATACCAATCCACAAAGCAGGAGTAGGGTTTTACGCATCCGTGCGGCCGGAACCTGGGTAAATTGCTCGCGTGCTTCGCCTCGATTTACTCCTCGCACGACCAACCACCCGCTTGCTTCGCCTCGATCTGCTCTTTGCGCGACCTCCGCCCCCCGCCGAACCAAAAGGGACCCGGTCCGCCGGTCCCATAGGTGCCCATGGATCAAAAACCCCGGCATCTCTGGCGCGCCAGGTAGGGGGTGTCGAAGTTGTGTGAATCAGATCCGGCGTTCTTGCGGGCTAGATCTTCATCTTCTTCATCGATCTTCACCATCTTCATCAACATGCCACCGAAGAAGAAGGTTTCGGAGGCAGCTGCTCCATCCGCGCCGAGCCACCCGCCGCCGGAGCAAACGGATGGTGGGGCAGGCGCCGGCGGAAGGGCACGCACCGACGAGGGAACTCTTGGTGCTGCCAGGTCCCAGGGCAAGGCTGCGCTGCCCATCGGCGGCGTGGCCGGCTCCCACAACGACCGGGCGCACTCCAAGACCTCGGCGTCCGTGCATGCACCGCGCCCATCTCAGGAGGCGCGGGACCGGCAGCGTCATGGTACTCACGGTATCATGCGCTCGCTGGATCAAGATCGAGCTGGTGGATCCCGGAGCGCCCAGGACCACCATGCGCGTCAACAAGCCGGCGCGAGCGAGACGCGGTCACCTGGACGGGATACTGCTCCTCCTAACGTGGTTAGGAGTCCGAGCGTATCCCGCTCCTCGCACCGTTCTCTACCGCCGCCCGCCACCGCAGCGGAAGCTCTGGCACGAGCTCAGCTGCTACTAGACTACCCTCCAGCGGCGGACAAGATCGACGACTGGAGGGCCACTATCCAGAGTCTCATCGGCTTCGCCAACGGCGACACTCCTCGGCAGTCGAGCACGTGGCAGCCGCAGCGAGTCAGCCAGGCGCAAACCGGTGGAGACAAGACTGGTGGGGGTGCAACCACTGTGCACTCCCCACCCCGAAGGCCAAGATCGCCGACCCGCCGGATCCGCCACGACAGCGACTCCACCGCGTCGTCGGATCCGCGAGCTCGTCGCGACCAATGACAAGTTCTTCAAGAACGGCAGCGGGACGACGCTCGTACACGCATCGAGCGCCGGAGAGAAGCGCGACGTCAGTCAGACCAGCGCGCTGGGCCCTCTGTCGACATGCATGCGCCAGGGGAACCAGGCGACTTGCCGTACCCGGTAGGTTGCCCTGCGTTCACTCGTGAGCTGTGGCAAGTCCAGTGGCCCAGTACGAAGAACTTCAAGCCCGACATACCAGAGAAGTACGACGGCAAGTTGCATTCGTCGGAGTTCCTCAGCATCTACACCATCGCGCTGCAGGCTGCTGGGGGGCGGGACGACAAGATCCTTGCCAACTACTTCCCGTTGGTACTCAAGCCCAACGTCAGGTCCTGGCTCATGCACTTGCCGGACAACTCCATATCCTCCTGGGCTGAGCTATGCCATCAGTTTGTTGGCGCCTTCACAGGCGGCCACAAACCTCATGGCCAAGAGAGCGATCTTCATCTGCTCGTCCAGAAGGAAGGAGAGCCCCTGTGCCAGTATATCCAGAGGTTCAGCCGTGTACACCACAACATCCCAAATATCCACCCTGCCGCGGTAATCAGCGCGTTCCATCAGAACGTGCGTAACCGCAGGATGCGGGAGGAGTTGGCGATGTGCAAGATTCGGGACGTCAGCGAGCTTTATGCCCTGGCCGACAGGTGTGCACGCGCTGAGGAGGGGAGGAGATTCCCCGGAGAAAGCACTGGAGTAGGAGGATCTGACAGTGAGGATGCCGCCACGGCAAAGAGAAGCCGGCGGCGCAACAACAGGAAGAAGCAGAACAGCGAGGTGCTGGTCGTTGAGCAGTCCGGCAATGAAGGTGACGCCACGAAGGCTACAGTTGGTAGCTCCGGCAAGGAAGTTGCCGCATGCACCAACTGTCAGGCTGTGGCGGTCGCCGACAAGCGGGACGGCTCCGGCAAGCAATACTGTAAGATTCACCGCACCAAGGGCCATGACCTCCAGAACTGCAAGAAGGTCGAGCAGCTCGTCCAGCAACAGAGGGCTGAGTACGAGCGGCGCGACAAGGAGAGAGCCCAAGGGGGTGCCGAGAAACCTGGCCAGAAGCGCACCGGCCAGGAAGGACGCCGCGGCAAGGCCAAGCAGCGGCAAGGAGACAGACCTCCCCGCGGTCGCGACAACGACGAAGACGATGGTGGGGATGAAGACATGGATGATGGTGAGACCAGTGAGCAGGAGTTTCAGAAAGCCACAGAGGTCTTGTGCGTTGACGGGGGTGCTTCCCTGCATACCTCCCACCGCCAACTCAAACAGTGGGTGCGGGAAGTCAATGCAGCGGAACCACCCATCGAATCGCGCAAGCTTCTGAAGTGGTCCAGCACGCCTATCATCTTTGACATTGAGGACCACCCTGATCGCACAACCGCGGTCGGGTGTCTGCCGATGTTGGTTTCACCAACCATCCGCAACCTCAAGGTCACCAAGATGCTAGTCGATGGTGGGGCCGGCTTAAACCTGATCTCCTCCGTTGTGCTCCGAAAACTCCAGATTCCTGACGGCGAGCTCGAAGAGACCGGCACATTCCAAGGAATCAACCCGGGAAGGAGCAAGCCGAAGGGGAAGGTCACGCTGCCGGTAACATTCGGCAGCGAGTTAAACTTCAGGACTGAGAGGGTCACGTTCGACGTTGCCGATATCCCGTTGCCTTACAATGGGATACTCGGCCGTCCAGCACTCGCCAAGTTCATGGTGGCCTCTCACTACGCGTATAACGAGCTGAAGATGCCAGGCCCGATAAGCGTCATTTCCGTCCCTGGCGACAAGAAGGACGCTCTTATCTGTGCCGACAAGATCTACCGGGAAGCAGCAGCCACGACAGATCGCCATCCACTTGCCGCTGAAGCTCCCGGGGGAAAGAGGACCAAGCCCGGCAAGAGCTCTGATGCCCACTCCGGCAAGCGCACCTCTTCGGAGTGCTGCGCTGCCGTCGAGGACGGACCATCGAGCTCCACCGGCAAGAAGGCCAAGTCCGGCAAAAGCTCTGATGCCCACTCCGGCAAGCGCACCTCTTCGGAGTGCTGCGCTGCCGTCGAGGACGCACCATCGAGCTCCACCGGCAAGAAGGCCAAGTCCGGCAAAAGCTCTGATGCCCACTCCGGCAAGCGCGCCTCTTCGGAGTGCTGCGCTGCCGTCGAGGACGCACCATCGAGCTCCACCGGCAAGAAGACCAAGTCCGGCAAAAGCTCTGGTGCCCACTCCGGCAAGCGTGCCTCTTTGGAGTGTTGCGCTGCCGTCGAGGACGCACCATCGAGCTCCGCCGACAAGCACAAGAAGATGATGGCAGCTCCGCCGGAGACGAAGAAGGTGTCCGCCAAGGAGGATGGCACTGGTGGTACCTTCACCATCAGTGCCGCGCTTGATCCTAAATAGGAAAGCGCGCTCATTGCTTTCCTGCGGGCGAACGTCGACGTGTTTGCATGGCAACCGTCCGACATCCCCGGTGTTCCCAGGAAAGTGATTGAGCACCACCTTGCCGTCTGTCCTCATGCGCGGCCCGTCAAGCAGAAAGTCCGGAAGTAGGCGGTGGAGCGCCAAGAATTCATTGCGGAGGAAATCAAGAAACTGGAAGCAGCAGGCCTCGTCAGAGGAGTGCTCCATCCCACGTGGTTGGCCAATCCTGTAGTCGTGCGCAAGGCAAACGGGAAATGGAGGCTTTGCATCGATTTCACCGATGTTAACAAAGCTTGTCCCAAAGACCCATTTCCTTTGCCGCGCATTGACCAGATTGTTGACTCCACAGCTAGATGTGATTTGCTTTCGTTTCTTGATGCGTACTCCGGGTATCATCAGATCTTCATGGCAGAGGAGGATGAAGAGAAGACCGCATTTATTACTCCATGTGGCACGTACTGCTTCGTACGGATGCCTTTTGGATTAAAGAATGCTGGTTCGACATTTGCAAGAGTAGTCCATATTGCTCTTGAGTCACAAATACACAGAAATGTGGAAGCATACATGGATGATATAGTGGTCAAGAGCAAGGACAGAGCAACCCTGATCCAAGACTTGGACGAGACTTTTGCAAATCTCGCAAGATCAGCCTCAAGCTCAACCCAGAGAAGTGTGTGTTTGGAGTTCCCTCCGTCAAGCTTCTCGGGTTCTTCGTGTCTCAGCGGGGGGTTGAAGCCAATCCCGACAAGATCAAGGCCATTGAGCATATTGAAGCACCGAAGCGCATCAAGGATGTACAGAAACTTGCCGGTTGCGTGGCTGCTCTCAGCAGGTTCATCTCTCGGTCTGCTGAGCGCGCCTTGCCATTTTTCAAATTATTGAAAAAGGCAGGTCCGATGAAATGGACACCGGAAGCGGAGGCTGCGCTGCAAGACCTGAAGAGATACCTGTCCTCCCCTCCAATACTTGTCGCGCCTAAGCCACAAGAGAAGTTGCTGCTGTACATAGCGGCAACCAATCAAGTGGTTAGTGCTGCGTTAGTGGCAGAGAGGGAGGCGGATGAGGAGCCAGCAACCGCGGCAAGCGCATCCAGTGACAAGCAGGGCGCTTCCCCGACAAGCTCCGGTCCCGACAAAGATGAACCCGCGCTGATACACGAGGAGATACGGAAGAAAACGGTGCAGCGCCCAGTTTACTTTGTCAGTTCCCTCTTGCAGGGGGCTAGGTCAAGGTACTCTGGTGTGCAGAAACTGCTTTTCGGCCTTCTCATGGCCTCGAGAAAGCTGCGCCATTACTTCCAAGCACATGAGATCATAGTGGTCACTCGCTTTCCGCTGAAGAGGATACTGCAGAATCCTGAAGCGACATGCAGGATTGTTGAGTGGGCACTGGAACTGTCAAGCTTTGGTCTCAAGTTTGAAAGCACTTCAACTATCCAGAGCAGAGCATTGGCAGAATTCATAGCGGAATGGACGCCAACTCCGGACGAAGAAATCCCGGAGACGAGCATCCCCGACAAAGAAGCGAGCAAAGAGTGGCTGATGTACTTTGATGGTGCTATCTCGCTGCAAGGCGCCGGCGCTGGTGTGCTGCTTATCGCGCCCACCGGAGAGCACCTCAAGTACATAGTCCAGATGCACTTTCCCAAGGAGCAAGCAACAAACAATACTGCAGAGTATGAGGGATTGCTTGCCGGTCTCAGGATCGCGGCGGACCTTGGGATTAAGAAGCTCATTGTCAAGGGTGACTCACAGCTTGTCGTCCGCCAAGTAAACAAGAATTATCAGAGTCCGTTGATGGAAGCTTACGTTGACGAAGTGAGAAAGCTAGAAGAGCGCTTTGACAGCCTGCAAATGGAGCACGTTCTGAGAACTCAGAACGCCATTGCTGATGGCCTGTCAAAGTGCGCCGCACTTAAGTTACCTGTGGAACCAGGGACCTTTGTGCTCAAGCTGACTCAACCGTCCGTAACACCATCAACTGGACAAAGCAAGAAGAGGAAGTTGATTCCTGGTGACTACCTGCCGGCAGAGCTTCCCGAAGCCGCCACCAAGAAGGTCCCCAAGATCAACACCGAAGGCGCTGAGGAGCGAGATGCTCCGGCAAACCCCAGGGTTTGTTCCGTTGAAGCAGAAGCTCCCGACAAGTTTGTCGCGGGATGTCACGCTCCGGCAGAGACACAGCTTCTCGCCGTAGAAGAAGATATTCCCGCAGCAACCTCCAAGATCAACGCCAAGAGCGCCGGTGAGCCAGATGCTCCGGCAAGCCCTAGGGTTTGTTCCGTTGAAGCTGAAGCTCCCGGCAAGCTTGTCGCGGAACGTCAAGCTCCGGCAGTGACACAGCTTCTCGCCATAGAAGCGGACGTTCCCGCAGCAGCAGAGTTGCCTTTAGTCCTTGTTGTCGAGCCACAGGCTCCAACATGGGCGCAGCAGATTGTCCGTTTCCTTCAGACAGGAGAACTTCCCGAAGAGCAAGAAGAAGCCGAAAGAGTAGCCCGGCAGTCAAGTATGTACCAGTTCATCGACAAGACGCTGTACAGAAGAAGACTCAACGGTGTGAAATTGAGGTGCATTCCCCGGGAAGACGGACAGAAGCTGTTGGCAGAGATACACAGAGGCATATGTGGTCACCACATTGGCGCAAGAGCACTCGTCGGCAAAGCATTCCGACAAGGTTTCTTCTGGCCAACAGCCCTCCAGGATGCAACTGCACAAGTAACCAAGTGTGAAGCGTGCCAGTTCCATTCCAAGCAGATACACCAGCCAGCTCAAGCTCTCCAGACGATCCCTTTATCCTGGCCATTTTTGGTCTGGGGGCTCGACATCCTCGGCCCCTTCCCCCGAGCTGTCGGGGGCTTTGAGTACTTGTACGTCGCAGTCGACAAGTTCACAAAGTGGCCGGAAGTGGAACCAGTGAGGAAGGTGACCGCACAGTCAGCCGTCAAGTTCTTCAGGTCGATTGTTTGCCGCTTCGGGATCCCTAACCGGATAATCACCGACAACGGCACACAATTTACAAGCCACACCTTCATGCAGTACATCCAAGATCTCGGCGCCAAAGTCTGCTTCGCTTCTGTTGCTCACCCAAGGAGCAACGGTCAAGCGGAGAGGGCAAATGCTGAGGTGCTGCGCGGGCTCAAGACCAGAACTTTTGACAGGCTGCGCAAGTGCGGAAGAAACTGGATCGAGGAGCTACCGGTGGTTCTTTGGTCGATCAGAACGACGCCAAATCGAGCCACTGGACAGACACCCTTTGCTCTAGTCTATGGAGCAGAGGCAGTTACCCCCACGGAACTCGTATACGGGTCACCTCGAGTGCTCGCTTACGATGAGCTTGAGCAAGAGCGGCTGCGGCAAGATGACGCGCTGCTCCTTGAGGAAGATCGTCTCCAGGCTGCTGTGCGAGCTGCTCGCTACCAGCAACCTCTGCGCCGCGACCATAGCCGCAGAGTCAGTGCCAGGAGTTTCGAGGAAGGCGACCTTGTTCTTCGGCGCGTTCAGTCGACCAAGAATTCCAACAAGTTGACGCCGAAGTGGGAAGGCCCTTACCGGGTGAAACGAGTCACAAGGCCTGGCGCTGTCCGCCTTGAGACCGAAGATGGCATTCCAGTGAGCAACTCCTGGAACATCGAGCATCTTCGTAAGTTTTACCCGTAAGGCGCGGTTGTCGGACCCCGTCCGGCAACCACCTTTCTGTACGAGTCTTGCCGCTGTTGCATGTGATCCTCTGTACAGAGCCAGGCGCAGACCCTGAGCACCAGTAAATGAAGTGCTGCATACCCCGGGGGCTATAGCATGCATGCTAGATTGAGTCTGAGTCTCGTCCTTGGTTAGGGTCGATAGTCCCTAACAGCGGCTAACCCCTAGCTTAGAGGTCGAGTGTCCGTCCCTTTGCTTTTCCTTCGTTCGCAGGGCTCGCACGTCCTGGCCAGACCACCTGGAGACAAAAAGGAGAAGAAGGGCACGCCGGCACCTGGGCCCCGGCAAGAACGCCGGGGGCTGCGGATGCCAAAATGTCACCCCCGGCAAGCCATAGTTGCTGGGGGCTGCAATATCAGATAAGTCTTTCATCCCTCTTCATGCATCCTCCTATGGACTGGGGAATGTGAAACTGCGTTTCTTCCCAAAAACTGTCGTGCTCCCCCGACTCTAGGCCCTGGAGCGCGTTCCCGGGGCCAAGTTTGGTCGTAGCCGCGGCAGCGAAGGGATGAAACGGGGAGGCCGCACCCACCTCGTTCCCGCCTCCGTCAAAGGCGCGAGAAAGGTCGAGCGACGTGGGAAGGCGGCAGGGCCTGTTGCCGGGGACGTCTGTCCGAGAGACACCAAGGATCTGTTCCTTGGCGTGGGTTCAACCCGCGAGGCAAATAACCCAGCAAACTTCCCCTTTTCATTAAAAACATCCCATGCAGGTACAGTCCATAGAGGATGAAAAACATGAAAGAGAGGATTACAAGATACAGCTAAGGCCCGAAGGCTTACAATTAAAAAGATAAGGTGCCCGTAATCCTTTTCATGTCCCTCTCTTCAGGAGGTAGAACAAGCAGGCGAAAAGGGGAAAGGGGCGCCAAGGCGAGCTACAGGTGCCAAAAGACACCAAGAGAACATCGCCGGGGCCGGACGGTGATGGCGACGCCGGGAGAAGGGTGCGAAGGAGGGGCGGCAGGACGTCAGCACGCTGTCGAGGGCACCATGCCCTCGTACTCCGACCTGACGGCCTTGTCGCCAGCCCTCTTCCCCTTCCGCGACCTCCCTACGCCAGCCGCCCAAGGAGACGCCCCCGGGGAGTTCAAGAAGCCGGCGCCGCGGATGATAGGGTCGCCGGTGCCGCACGAGACGACGCCCGACACCTAGTCAGAGCCGCCGTCCTACCGCCCGCCACCCTCACCATCACTGCCGCTCTCCTCCTCGTCACTCTCGCTCGAGGAGGAGCCTTCGCTATCGGAGGAGCTGTCCACGCAGCACTTCGCCCGGGTGTCGAAGCACCCGAAGACCTTGACGGAGAGGAGATCGCCCTCCACCAGCTTAAAATGGAGGGTGAGTCCCCCCGTCAAGCTGTGGATGCGGGCGAACGTCTTCCACCCTCGATCGAGATACATCACACTAGGGGCTGGGAACACCACGCGAACTCGCGTGCCGCTGATCCCACAGCCCCTCATGTGTAATCTCAGAGTTTCGGGCGGGTCCGACTCCATCGCACTCGCGAACGGAGCTGGAAGCCGGAGGCGACGACGAGGCGCCCGGCGCAGCTTGACGAAGAACTCGCAAGGGTTGTCCCCTATATGGACCGCCGCGGGGGGAGGAGCCGCCGGCGGAGGCGAAGCTGGTGCGTCGCCCCGTCCGCCTCTTCCTCGAGCGCCTCGACCTCGTCCTCGACCTCGTCCACGACCTCGCCCCCTCCCTCTTCCCCTTATGGCTGGCTCTGCCACCACGAGCGAGGAAAAGGGGAGGGTGCGCTGTCTGGCGGCGACCCTCGCCGCCACCGATGAAGGCCCAGGATTCCCTTTCTCCATGGCGAATGAGAGAAAGGGGAGCAGAAGCTGAAGAAAGGAGGAGATGGGAGAGTGCAGGCTTCGGTGCTCCCTTCCCGCTCCTTATAAAGGAGCGAAGTGGGAGCCCAGCCGCCCCGCTCAGCGAATCAAGGCACAGGAAGAGCAGGGAGGTGGGTCGACCCGCCCCCTCTGCTCGCAACTGCCCAGGTTCCCGCTCCCGCCGTCCGCGATCCCAAGTGCATGGGAGCCGCGTGGCGGAGATGCAGAACTGAGGCAACGGATGGGGCGGCCTCGCCCTACCCCGTGATCTCGGGGAGTGGGCGCTTCGGAAACCGCGCACCGGCCCCGTCCAGTAAATGCGCCACGCCCCCACGCCTACCTCCGTTTGGAGAAGAGGGCGTGGGCCATTCCCCTTCATCATGGCTTGACGCATGCTCGCGGGGCTCAGCCCCACGCGCGCGCGCCACTCGCGTCGCCCACGACGCCGCGTTTGACGCGCGCCGTTCCGAGCGTGCGCGATAGAAGCGGAGAGATATTCGGCGTGACCTAGGCCGCGCGTGCCCGTGCACTGTTTTGAGCCTGGCCCAACAGCGCTCGGCACCGTGTCTGGCCCAGGCCCGGGGGCTCCTATCGGTGTACTAAAGTAGGGGTACCCTTAGTACCCCGAACTTGTGCACGGGCAGTCGCAGCGTCCCGCGGCAAGGCCTGCCAGGTCACCGCCAAGATCCTCCGTGGTCCCTTTGAAGACCATTCAAGAACAAAGTACTCAAGACAAGACCCCGGCAAGAGGAGCTTGCCGGGAAGAAGGCAAGACCCCGGCAAGAGGAGCTTGCCGGGAAGGCCATCAGAAGCATCCCGAGGCCCCGGCAAGAGGCGCTTGCCGGGAAGGCCGTCCAAGGCATTCCAAGGAACTTGCCACGGCGCGCTACGCGCCCCGACAAGGCCCGGTGAGCGACAAGCTCCCAAAAGCGACAAGACGACGGCCGCGGCAAGGCGCTTGCCGCGGCAAGCCCCCACTCCACGCCCGCGCTCCAGCACATCCACCCACGTGTCGCTCCGGGGCCCCTCCCGAGCGCACGTGGCAGGAGGCTGTGCAGCTAGGGGCGTGTGGTGGCACGCAGGCGCTGACAAGACAACCATCGTGGCAAGACGGTGGCGTCCCTAGCGGTCCCTCTCGGTGCTGTCTAGGCGACACAGACGGGCATTTAATGCCCTTGTCCCCTGCCGTCAGGGTTAGGTATGATAGCACTGTAGCAGCTAGTTGTGCCTACTACAGCACCTAGCTGTGCCTATCCACGGCACCTTTTCCACTTTTGCCCTCCGTTGCCCTATGTCGGTAACCCCTTGAGCATATAAAAGGAGGCCCAGGGCAACGTAGAGGGGGGTCGGCCATCTCGAGAGCTCTCGCGAGGTTCAGCAATTCCACACACTCACGCTCGCTCCCAAGCTAGAAATCAATACCAATCCACAAAGCAGGAGTAGTGTTTTACGCATCCGTGCGGCCCGAACCTGGGTAAATTGCTCGCGTGCTTCGCCTCGATTTACTCCTCGCACGACCAACCGCCCGCTTGCTTCGCCTCGATCTGCTCTTTGCGCGACCTCCGCCCCCCACCGAACCAAAAGGGACCCGGTCCGCCGGTCCCATAGGTGCCCGTGGATCAGAAACCCCGGCATACTTCATCATGCACAATACATCGAATGGTTCTGTAATCATTCATCGTCACCTTGAGCCACCAGACTACCTGTTTGAATGGAGCTACTAACATCGGCCATTAAGAAGGGTAAGAAGAAAGACAAAAAGAGAGATGGCTGCTTTACTTGTGGTTCAGAGGAACACTAGGCAAACAAGTGCCCAAACAAGTACAAGAAGCCAGGACAGGACTCCAAGTCTGTCAATGTCACTCTAAGCAACAATGATGGGGCATCTGGGTATGGTAATCTGTTTACTGTACTTTCAGTTTGTTAGTCCACCGATTGGTAGGTTTACACTGGGGCCAATATTCATGTGTGTGCTGATGTGTCTTTGTTTTTTTGCAAGCATATAAATACGAAATCCACCGGGATGCTCAACTTGATTTTAGTGGAACTGCACAAAAATTTTAGATGGTTCGTGTCCTCCATAATACTTCATCATGCACAATACATCGAATGGTTCTCTAATCATTCGTCGTCACCTTGGGCCACCGGACTATCAAATGACAAACTAATGACAAACCCTGCCCGTTCCACAATCATAGGCATTACATATTTTGAATGGAAAAAGCTTGTCAAAGTTTAATAATTAATGTTAGCAAGAAGACATTACTTTAATATATTGGAACTGGAAAACCTTGTCAACTTTTGCTCATTGATGTTAGCCAGGAGACATGCATTTGATATTTTTGAGTGGGACGCCCTTTGCTGTGAGCAACGTCAATCGTTTTTTCCTATTCCTGTCTTCAGTTCAGAAGTAAATATTTACTCTGGTGAGATGCATAGTCACATGAATGTTGACTTATGTAAGGTATTTTAAGAGTTTGTTCTGAATGTTTTCTATGTAATGACGGGCCTTGTGAGTCTGATTGCAAAGTTGAGCTTGGAATGATGTGGCATGCAGCATCACGAGTTGTTCACCATGCCCCCTGAGAATAATGCTTCAAATTGTTTTGCATGTTGATCTAATGCCTGTGATTTTCATGTTAAGAAGATAATCCTCTTATGTTGTTTCTGTGCTTAAGAAGTTCATTGTCTTATGTTTCATTCATAGCCTATATGACAACTTGGGTAGGTTAGAGGCGGAACCATATGATCTTCCGGCCAACTCATCATCTTAGGCCGTGATTGGATCGTCGTTTTCCATCCAAACCCGCTTGTAAAATTGGCGCTTGTAAATAAAAGCAGATGGTCTTGGGCGAAGCTCTTGGTTGGGCGATTTCGACTAGTAAAATATACACTGGTCTCTCAAATTACACGCGTAACTCGCCGGTTTTTGTTATAGACCTCGGGGCCCCGGTTTCATTACGCCTATATTTTATACGTTGTTTCCGATGACGAGTAAATTATACTTGTATTTTAATACAGCTGTGAAATAAACCAGAGCTCCCAAGCGTGGCCTTACCGTTTCATGTCGTCTCAGTCTCTCGAAGGTGCCCATAGGTGTCCGATGATACTGGCTTCCTGAATGAGTAGCGGGCGCTATATCAGACCATCCGTAGGGCCCGCGATGCCCTCTCTATCGTCCTTCGAGTTGTTGCGCTCGTCGTGGCGCCGAGCATTCTCAACATGGACAACGAACATGAGGATGCAGGAGATGACTTTATTTTGACTGGATGACAGTAGGGACCCACTAGGGCCATAGTCGTACGTACGCGAGTTCCTCCTTATTATATACAACTATATTTTTTTGCTTCCTCCTGGTTTCCTGATATCACGGTCCTGCACCATCGTCAACCTATATAGTCAATAAATGAGAGAATTGCACAAGGAGCGGCCGACAGTTGGGACCCAGCAGCTCGAGCAGTATTTGTTTTTTAGGTGTAAGCAGAGTTTTTCTTGAGCGATGTTTTTGTTGTTGTTCAGAGGAGCAGGGTATCAACTGGGCGGGCTGTGGCCCGTCTAGCCCAGGCTATTATTTTATGTCGACCAAATATCCAGCCTAAATATTATTTTTCAAGGTGAAAATGGCTAGCCCATCTATACTTTTTTTGCGGAATACCCAACCCAGGTCAACTTGTTATTCTCCGCCCCGCCGGGCTGTAAATCTTTCCTATTAGGCCTAACAAGAAAATGGGTTTTAAGAAATAATAAATGGGATGTAATTATAAAAACTGGGTTGTAAATATACAAAAATGCACCAAGTCGGTAACTAGTTTCAAAAATATTATTGTTTGAATTCGGAAATTTTCATTTCATTACATATTGCGCGTGCAGTATTTTTTTTAGATTTTTACCTAATACAAATTCATTTTGAAATTATATTTAATCTGACTCGAAATTTCGGGATAATTTTTTTGGATCCATCAAATGTGGGATTTTTGGTTGAATTTTGTTTTGAGAGGTTGGTTTATATTATTAATCATTGTCTTGGCTAGAAAATGGGCTGTAATTTTAACAAACTGTAAATGGGTTGTAGTAAATTCCATTAGAATTCAAAAATGGGTTGTACACTATTACAAATCACAAATGGGCTATATGTTCTCTGCCACAGATGTGACGCTCACTTGTGGGCCTACTATTTTTTGAGAATTATAGTCACTGACGCATACAGAAGGCTTGTGGGCCTAATAAGGCATATGAAAGCCTTTGTAAACAATAGTCAAGCCACAATTCTAGCAGTAGTCGCCGTTGGATGTCCATCCAATGGCTGTAGTGCTTCTTCAATCTCAGATATTCTTGCTTCAGCCGCCCAAACGACCGGCGGTGGTACCACCTGCTACCGCCTCCCGTGGCTCGTTGTGCTGCCGTGCAGGCTTCACCGGCCCACTCTACTCCCAAACGCCATCCAGGCCATTCCTCTACTCACCAACACCTCCTGTTCTTCACTAGCGATGGCAGCCTCACACCGCAGCCGAACCAGTGAACCCTCGTACTCCCCTCCGTGTGGGAATCCACTATTGTGTCTTCGCCGGCTCCGGGTCGTTCCTTTCATAATACTCGCCATCATTGACTGCGTTGGTTCTCTCGGCGCGGCCTGGTCAACTTTGTTAACAAACGACAGCCATTGGGGACAGAGATCCGATGCCTTGCCCACAGCAAGGCACAGCGTAACAGGCGGCCAGCCAGCCGTTGGATCAGGGGGGCCGGCTCAGATAAGGCATGTATATGGATTGGCTGACAGTAGGGACGCACATGGCCCATGGCCGCATGCAGCAAGTGCCCCCGTATTATGCGAAAACAAATAATTTCTCCCCCTGACAGGTTTGACCCACCAGCTACATCTTCGCACGCAAGGAAGTGCTTCCTCTATTACGCGGAAATAAAAAGATTCCTCTCCGTGATAGCTGGGGCCCACCAGCTTTATTATGATCCTTTTCATGAAAATATAGATTGTACCGAAGATCCTAAATTGTTTTGTTTTTATTCTAACTCGAAAAAGAAGAAATAAAAAACCAGAAAACATCTTCGCACGCAAGGAAGTGCCACCTTGTAACACCCACAATGCGGCTATGCCTCTAAGTCATGCCCCGACACGTGGGAGATATAGCCGCATTGTGGGTGTTACAAGTTGGTAATCAGAGCCTTCCCTGACTTAGGAGCCCCCTGCTTGATCGAATCTCTGACGTTGTTGAGTCTAGAACAAAATGTTTTGAGTCTTCGGACTATATATATCGGAGAGTAGGATTATTTTTACTCCCCAGTCCCTTCATCGCTCTGGTGAGGCCTCCTAACGTAGAATTTTGACTCTTCTCTCCTTAAATTTCACCAAAAAAATTAGGATCACACGGGTATCTTGGAATCATCCCAATGGTTTTGTGACGATAACATTGTTATCGGTGCCTCCTGACAATTAGGGGTTGTGGCAGTGTCCCGAGGAGTTGAGCTCTGAGGTGTTGTCGTCACAATTTTATCGTCGCGGTTCTGGAATACCTGAGTTCACCGACATCGAAAATCTCTTTTATGCAGTTGTTGGTGAGATAACCTCGACGCCACCCAGTACTGGGGCGGGAGTTCGGGAGTATTTCCATAACTCGTATAACGGATGCTTTTTGAAGGTTGAGGTACATGATTTCCGAAGGTTTCTTGGTTATGTGTTGAAGGATGAATATAGCTGGATGTAGGAATTGCTAGTTTGGCTGAGATATTATGCTTCCCCTATATCCCCAACACATGATTGCATAACCAGAAAGTTTCGGGAGTTTATAAGTGGGAATTCAAGTATCTCGTAGGATATCTTTTCCAACACACACATGATGCGATATGGGGTCTATCATATGTTTGTTCTAGTTTATTTTGCAAGCCAATCCTTTGTTTTTCCTTTTGGTTTGTGGTATTCGAGTTGCTTCGAAGTCAAGTGTTGATTCCATACCTACCCTAAGCTTTGTTCTCGTATTTCTATGGGGATACTAATCCTACTTATTATCGAGATTGACATCCCAATTCTATTTCCAACCGGTGTGCTTCTTTTCGAGATGATCCCATCATTCTCCCCATCCGTAAGATCAATTATCAGTTCTTCTCAACGGTGTTTGTTTCATCCGTCCCAAGTTGTCTTTGTCTTTCCTGCCCTCCCACCCTTTTTCTTCAAGGACTCATATTTCTCAATCAAGTATACATCTTATGCTTGTGAAGTCTCTTCATTCTTTTCTTTCAATGTTCTTATCCGGTGATTCTCAGGAAGATACTAGCGAAGCTTCAAGTTAATAATTCTTCGTTCTTTTTCTTCTCTGGTGGATTCAATTCAAGCTTTGTTGATCATATCATTTCCTCGTTTCAAATGTTTTCTCATACCAGTGCACCTCTTAATCATCCACTTCTCGCTATTCACTTGTTCTGGAGTGCTGAAGATATCTCAGAAGGCTCATCTTTTCATTGAAGATCCATTCAACCTATTTCAAGGTTGTTATCTCATTCAAGCCATTTAATTCAACCGGCGCAATCTCCCTTTCAAGTAATCGTTCAACGGGGTTTCTTTTGAGTGGGCCCTAACCCACAGGTTTTTCCCAGGATCTTACCTGACTCTTCTATTTTCCCGGTGTTGCTCTCAAATTATTTGCCAAGTTTGACGTAAGAATGAATTATCATGAGTCAAATGTCATTCTCCAAGATCTTTCAAATTCTTTTCCTTGTTGATTCAACCTTTATATTCTTCATTATTCCAGAGTGTCTCAACAATTATTGATGGTGTTTCTTGTCGTCATTCTCAGATTTTGAAGACCAAAGAAGAGTTCCTCTTAAATCCTTACCCGTTCTTCCAAAGATGCATAGTTCAAGCTCGATGCCATCCTCTCTTTATTGCTTTTGATTGTGAGAACTCTTTTCACCCATCCGGAGCATTTCCGGAGTCTTTTCAGTTTATTCTCCAGAGCCCATCTTCTTAGAATTATTCATTCCAGCTTTCAGCTCTCATTCTCCAAATCATACCGGTGCATCATTCAAGTATGATCTAAATTTTCTTGCATCTAAATTCTCTCAAGTACCTTCGTTCATTTTCTAATTCTTCCCAGCGATCCGTCCCTTCTTGCTACGTTCAGTTCCAATTATTACGGTGGTTCTTCAAAGATTCCTCTTCCTTTGTTACCGTATCAATTCATTCATTCTTCCCAAATCCTACCGGTGGTTCGTTGAAGACCTTCCCAAGTTTGTGCTATATCTCTCTTAATCCTTTCTACGAGAATAAGTAGTATGCCAAATCCGTTGCTTGTCATCAACCCAAATTGATGAAGGATACGCATAATGTAATTCTAATTATTGTTCCATCCAAGTGATCTAGTTTCTTCTTTCCGAAGTTTGTTCGTGATATCAATTTCTCGGTTCGAGGTGCTTCATCTTTCTTTCCGGAGTTCCAAGTTTTCCGCATTATCTCATCGCGAAGCTCCATCTAAATCATCGCAAGGCTTCACCTTGTGTTTTCAACTTCTCTTTGTTTTATCATCCTTTTATTACCGGAGTTCTTCATGGAGGCTCTACATGGTGGTTCACCAAAATTTTCTTTCATTCTCGAAGAGTTCTTCAAGATTCTTATTGGAGGAGCTCAAGCATTCTTCATCTTACATTCAAGTGAAATTATTTCTACCTTATCTTTTGAGGTGGTGTTATGTCATTCTTGACAATTTCCTTTCGTGTTTCATGATTCGCAAGTCGTTAAGAATGAGATACTTTAAACCCATCATTTTCTATTCGTTCAGGAGATCCTTTGCAACCCATCAATCTCTTCATTGGAGTTATCTTGGGTTATATTTCACCTAAAGCCTTCCCTAAGGAATGTTGCTATTGCGGTGCTTATCAATGACCCAAGTTCTTCATTTATCCTCTCGGTGAAATAAATTTCTCGTCTCCTTGTGGATATCAATCCAATCTTTTGTTTCTGTAGTGGCAGAATTTCACCTCATAGTTTTGAGATGTTCTCCATAAGTCCACTATAAGCTTGTTGTTTTCGTTGGTGGTTTTCCAACAACTCCGTTATAACCTTCTTGGAAGGGTGTTTTCCAATCTCATTTGTGGCAAAAGTTGGGCTTTTTCTTCAGCATTCTGTTATTCCAATGATCTATTTTCTATTCTTTCTTCCGAAGGCATGGTGCACTCTTCATCTCGAATTGTGAGGAACGTGTTCTTTTCATGCTTATCCATTTAACCAGAGTGTCATGCCCTCTTTTTAAGTTCTCCCCATTGTGTCAAGTTTTGCCTCCCTTCTCAACTGGAGTGCTGTCTGAAATCTTTCTTACCCATTGTGCCATTCTTTCAATAGTTCTGGAGGTAGTGTGTAGTTGATTTCGTCAAGTATCATCCAATCTTCCCAAGTTAATATTATTGCCTTCCATTTCCAACCGGAGTGTTCTCATAACTGATCTTATCGTTCCTCGTACATCTCGTTTCATCCGGAGTGCTTGCATGTACTTCTTGTCCGTTGCAACCCTTTTCTTATGTCTTTCAACCTATAGGATGCTAGTAATGTTCCTTGTTCCTCTTTTCTAACGGAGTGTTTTCAACTTCGTTCATCTTCGTTGTTCTCTTTCTTTCAATTTGTTCAACGTCGCAAGGGTCTTTGGTTTCGCTCATTTGTCAAAGAAGCAACTTAGTTTTACTTCTTCTCTTCCTCTTCCGTTTCTCTCCAGTGCCATCCTAGATCTCGGGATGAGATCCTCTTGTAGTGGTGGAGTGTTGTGACACCCCGAGACCGACGCTCTAGAAGACTTCCAGCTATTTCGAGTTTCGTCGTGTGTTTTATTTTCTTGCTCTATTTATGTTGCATTTCATCATGTCATCATGTGCATGGTGTGATTCTCATACATATTATGTTGTTGCATGTTCCATGCATGAATCTTGCATCATCACCTTCTCCTTCCCTCTACTTCCTTCTTTTGACAGGTGCCACATTCCCTTCTCTTTTAATGTTCATCTTTGCCTCAACATTCAATCACCATGTTCTATACCTCTCCCAATTTTTTCACCTCTTTTGAAGTTGATTTGGTTAGGTTCAAAAATAGCCTGAGTTTGAATTTAATTCAAACTTGATATATTTTTCTACCTCCAAAAATGCCCAGAGCAATTTATTCAAATCCTCCAAAACTCCAGGAACTTGAGGATATTTTTTTATTCTCAAACTCCTCTTTCTCTACCATGTGCTTTTCAACATTGTTTTTTGCCTAAGGAAATGAAAAAGAAAAGTAACAGCAGCAGCAGCTACCTGGGCCTCGGCCACCCGGCCGGCCCATTAGCTCAGCCGGCGCCTACTAACCCTAGCCCGCACCTAGGCCCATTTGCCTCTAAGGCCCAGCCTCCTTCTTAACCCTAGCCTTCCTAAGCCCGCTCCTCCCATCCTCCCGCTACCGCTGCCACCCACACGCACCAGGGAGGAGTCCCGCTCGGCCCCCCTCGTCCTCCCCCCACAGGAGCCCTCGCACCTGCGCCTGTCCGATTCCCATGCCCGAGCGCCTCTCCTCTCCTGCACCTCGTCCCCGGCGCCGTCCATCCACGTCGCGCCCGGTTCCCTCGACCATCTCCCTCTCATACCGATCGGGATCATCCTCGATCCCCTCTTCCTGCTTCGAGCTTCTCCGCCCTCGACGTCCCCTTCGCCGGAGCCCTTCCTCCGCCTCTGCTCCAGCGACTCCTTCGACCGCCTTGCCGCCCCGTCGCCGCTCCATTCTCTGCCATCCCCTCTTCGACATCTGCCAGGAGCGCCACCACCTCTCTTCGTTGCCGCCAACAGGAGCTCCAAGCGCCATGGCCGCCCCTTGGTGGTTTGTGCAGCGCCTGACCTCCTCCTTCCAATGGCCTCAACCTCGTGCAACGTGCCATACGAGAGCGGAGCTCCCCCCAGCAGCGCTCGAACCCATCCAGCCGCAGCCACCTGAGCTCCCTGCCATGCCGAAGACCCACCATTCCCGCGCCTCCATCGTTCCCCCGTTCCAGCGAAGCTGCTATCGACCTCGTCTCTCTGTGAGGAGACAAGCCCTCGCTCGTTGACCTCAGCCTCCTCAAGCCCGGCGCCGCCACCGTCCCCTGCTTCTGCCATGCGAGTACGCGAGGACGACGACCGGCGCCAAGTCCTGCTCGAGCACTCACCTGCGTTGCTGCGTCGGTACACCGCATCGTTGCTCATTGCCTGCCAAGACCGCCTCCGTGGAATTCGCCAAGTACACCATCGACAAGACCACACGGATGCTCGAACGAGTACCAAACGAAACACCAAGTACCACTATTGCCGAGTACGACTACTTCCACGATGATACGAGAACAACTACCGTCGACGTGCATTTTGCCAAGTACCACTACCGTCGACCCTCGAAGCCTCCGTGGACGTCAAGTTCCTCGCCGTGACCCCAAACATCTTCGGAAAATTGGGCGACTAAGAACGTGAATGACTACCATCGCCGTGAACTACTACCATCGCTGAGGACTGACAGTACCACTACTTCCACTACGACCGTCCCGGGAACATCTACTTCCTCTACATTGCACCAAACCCGAATCGTCCCGTTTGCATGCTTCGAAGGTATAACCGCCAAGATGATGACCCATGGATGAATGCATGAGTGTATGAGATGCATGTTTGGATGTTGTATCCGCCCGTGAACGTTAGTTGTTCCTCCTCGTTGCCACGTCGTCGATCCATGGGAACCCGGTATCCGGGATCACCCCACCATCCGTGCATGACACACTCCCGTTACTTTTCCTTTTGCACCGGTATCTCCATGAGCTACCGGAACCGATATGTTGCCGTGGCATCATTTTCGGATTCATTGCCGTGGCACCCCTTTCAATTCCGCCACGATGACTAATGCCTCTTAATGTGCTCATGTTAACATTTTCATAAAATTTCATAAACTTGAACATGTCATCCACATCATGATAATAACATTTAAAATGTTTAAAATTGTTGTTGCATTAAATTGCTAATGCACATGAGGATATACCAGAATTGTTGTTTGTTGTTTCCGGACTCATTTAAAATGCCTAATTTTTGTATTTTACTCATGCTTCACCTCTTGCCATGTTTAACAACATTTAATATTGTTGGGTACCTAAACGAGAGAGAACTAAATAAGTCGTGTGGTGTTTCGTCAATATGCAACTCGTTGCATATTGAGCTCCACTTAATTTGTAGTGTTGTTTGTTGCACTTTGCCATGCCATGCCTCATTAATCCGGACATGCATCATACTTGGTTGTGCATCATGCCATGTCTATGTGATGGTTGTTTACTATATTGCTTGCTTATTTCCGGGTTGCTTCTCTTGTTAGCTTCGGTTTCGTTCTGGAGTTGTGAGGATTCGTTTGACTATGTTGGGTCGTCTACTTCTTGGACTCGTTCTTCTTCCTTGCGGGATTTCAGGCAAGATGATCATACCCTCGAAATCACTTCCATCTTTGCTTGCTAGTTGTTCGTTCTATCGCTATGTCGCGCTACCTACCACTTGTTATATCATGCCTCCCATGTTGCCATGTCAAGCCTCTAACCCACCTTCCTAGCAAACCGTTGTTTGGCTATGTTACCGCTTTTGCTCGACCCCTCTTATAGCGTTGCTAGTTGCAAGTGAAGCTGAAGTTTGTTCCATGTTGGAACATGGTTATGTTGGGATATCACAATATCTCTTATTTAATTAATGCATCTATATACTTGGTAAAGGGTGGAAGGCTCGGCCTTATGCCTGGTGTTTTGTTCCACTCTTGCCGCCCTAGTTTCCGTCATACCGGTGTTATGTTCCTTGATTTTGCATCCCTACGCGGTTGGGTGTTATGGGAAACCCTTGACAGTTCACTTCGAATAAAACTCCCCCAGCAAGGCCCAACCTTGGTTTTACCACTTGCCTCACCACCACCTATACTTTTCCCTTGGGATTCGCGCTCCCGGGGGTCATCTTTATTTTAACACCCCCCCGGGGCCAGTGCTCCTCTGAGTGTTGGTCCGAACTAGAGTCCTTTGCAGCACCACCTCGGGGAAACTCGAGGGTTGGTTTTAGTTGTACGGAGTGCTCATCCGGTGTGCCCAGAGAACGAGATATGTGCGACTCCTATCAGGATTTGTCGGCACATTGGGCGGCTTTGCTGGTCTTGTTTTACCATTGTCGAAATGTCTTGTAACTGGGATTCCAAGACTGATCGGGTATTCCCGGGAGAAGGAATATCCTTTGTTGACTGTGAGAGCTTGTGATGGGCTAAGTTGGGACACCCCTGCAGGGTATAAACTTTCTAGAGCCGTGCCCGTGGTGATGTGGAAGATGGGAATTTGTTAATATCCAGTTGTAGAGAACTTGAAACTTAACTTAATTAAAATGAATCAACCGCGTGTGTAGCCGTGATGGTCTCTTCTTGGCGGAGTCCAAGAAGTGAACACGGTTCTTGTGTTATGGTTGTGCGTAAGTAGTTTTAGGATCACTTCTTGATCACTTATAGCTTCTCGACCATTGCGTTGCTTCTCTTCTCGCTCTTATTTGCGTATGTTAGCCACCATATTTTCCTAGTGCTTGCTGCAGCTCCACCTCATTACCCTATCCTACCCTTAAGCTTAAATAGTCTTGATCTCGCGGGTGTGAGATTGTTGAGTCCTCGTGACTCACGGATACTTCCAAACAGATGCAGGTGCCGATGATGCCAGTGTAGGGGACGCTACCTAACTCAAGTGGGAGTTCGACGAGGATTCGGGCCGTTACTATGTTTCTTTTCCTGATGATCAGTAGTGGAGCCCAGTTGGGACGATCGGGGATCTAGCATTTGTGGTTGTCTTCTTTTAATTTGGTTCCGTAGTCGAACCTTGTTTGTAATTTGGATGATGTATGTTTCACTTGTATTTTTGTGAAGTGGCGATTGTAAGCCAACTCTTTATCCCTTTCTTATTCAGTACATGGGATGTGTGAAGATTACCCCTCTTGCGACAAGCCTACCATGCGGCTATGCCTCTAAGTCGTGCCCTGACACGTGGGAGATATAGCCGCATTGTGGGTGTTACACACCTTATTGCGTGAAAAAAAATTGATTCCCCCTACTAGCTGGGACCCTCCAGATTTGTAGGCTGACTTGTGGGCCTACTAAGTTAACGCGTATGCAGGGCTTTTTCAACTTAGTCAATAAACGATTCTAGCTGCATTGACTATTTGATGTTAATCCAACGGCCAAGGTGCGTCTTCAACCTCTGGTCTTGTTGCTCCAGTCGCCCAAACTTGCGCCCTTCGTACTGCCGGCTCCAGCCTCCCGTGGTCGGCTGTGCTGCCGCGCAGGCCTCACTACTCGACCATACTACTACTGGCCAGGCCTTCCCTCTACTCACCCACACCCCCTATTATTCTCCGGAGATGGTAGCCTCAAACCGCAGTCAAAGCAGGCAACCCTCGTACTCCCCTACGCATGGGCATCCACTGCTGCGTATTCCCCGGCTCTGGGTCGTTCCCTTCCTAGGTCACGCCATCGTCCACCACATTGGTGCTCCCGGGCGGTACGGCATCATGAACTCGGTCAACGAATGACAGTCATCAAAAGAGGACTGTAAGTGGAGAGGCTGATAGTTGGGTCCATGGCCGCACGCAAGGAAGTGCCTCCTTATTACGTGCAAAATAATGGTTCCTCCACCTGACACCTCGGACCTACCGGAAGGGCCTCTGTATTTCACAAAAAAAATGTTTCCCCTAACATCTAGGACCCACCGGCTTTATCTTCGCACGGAAGGAACTGCCTTCTTACCCCCTGACAGCTGGGACCCACCAGGTTGAAGCGAAGGTAGCGTTATCTGTCCGGCCGCGAACATGTACGTACATAGCGGTCGATTGGTGTCTCTATAGCAACGTACTGTGGCCGAGTAAGGAGCGGCACGTGTTGAAGTAGAGGCTCCGGCGTAGCATGTCACGCAGTCCTGTCTATATCGTGTACACGTACGTACGGCCACTCTGCATGATAGTAAATATGGCTATGTGCGTACATACGGGCGGGGTCTCTAACGCGTACAGCGACTAATCCTATTCATCGGAAGCCAACCGTATGGGTTGGAACGGAGAAACTACGTCGTGTTCATGGGGAGGCAACAAATGTGTCATGTTCATCAGGAGGCAACGGAATACGTCGTGTTCATTGGGAGCCAACCGGCTTTGACGGAACAGCCGAAACGAGGTTTGGTCTACCGCAGAATGGAGGAAATGGGCCTTCTGTTCGACCGCATACGGTCGAAACAGGGTCCTGTTCATCGGGAAGGGTCTGGCATACCGCAAAAATGGAGGAAATGGACTTGGGTTCGACCGTGTACGGTCGAAACGGGGTCCTGTGATCGAGAGGGGTGTGGCGTACCACAAAACAGAGGAAACGGACTAGTGTTGGAGTGCCTACGGTCGAAACGGGGTCCTGTTGATCGGGAGGGGTGTGGTGTATCACCAAACAGGACTCCACGGGCTATTGTTCATCCACCGTCGACTTCCTCCAGCCTCCACCTGCTACTGTTCATCCATCATCGACTTCCTCCAGCCTCCACCAGCTACTGTTTATCCACGGGGTCCTGTTCATCCAGCCTCCTCGGCTACTGTTCATCCAGCCCTCCATGGGGTACTGTTCGTCCAGCCTCCACCGACTACTATTCAACCAGCCCTCCACAGGGTCCTGCTCAACCAGCCCCTCCATGGGGTCCTGTTCAACCAGCCCTCCACATACGGGGTCCCTCCACCGGCTACTGTTCATCCACCCCCACACCTCCTAGACCAGGGTCTTGTTCATCAAGAGGCAGCGTCGATCAGCTTCAGTTAGCAGCAGTAGCGAAGGAATCACTCGGGTTCAGTTAACAACAAGGGATCGATCGGGGTTCAATAACATAGCTAGTGCAATCGCTCGGGTTCAGTTAGAGCACAACGCCTCGCACTCACGCACGTACATGTACGAGAGAAACGTGCAAACCTCCATGCATCGCTCAGCCCTGACCACCCACCGTAACCAGGAACTCCCTGATATTTTCCTTGCCCTTGCTTCTACCATGGTTTTTTCCATCATGGACAACCCAAAGAATGTCATGCAGCTGCGTCTCCGTCCAGCCCTGGACAAAAAGCCCATTTTCTGTCATGATTTTTTGTCATAGAAGTAGGAGCCCACCACATCTATGATGATACCGGGTTTTGTCACAATTATCGTCATTGACAAAAAAATTCGTAAGGCCCAAAATGTCACGGATGTGTCTTTTTTTGTAGTGTACCCTCCCGTACATATGCAAGCCAATCTCCATTGGCACGAAATGTAACCTGTGAAACAGTGGGCAGCGAGGGAATTAGGAAATGGACACGGAAGTAGTCTTTAGAATGCATTTACTACATGATCAAACTCATCACTTACCTGCTCATCGTCCAAAATCCGAGTGCCCCTCAACGCCAGCATCTCAAGGGGCATCAACTTGCAACTACGGTCGTGCCGCGCTAGAGAGACCCCCAAGGTCCAAAGAAACATCCTCGTGCATTGCACGTGACATCAAGATGCATTTTTATGAGTAGTTTATCTTGTGAGAGAAAAGGATGAACGAGGGCAGGCCTTATTTGCAAATGTGGAGAGGGGTGTGGGTATCTTTTTGCAAAATTACCATAGTTTTATTTCTATTCGTCAGATATAAATCGGACGGCCTATATTGCAGGATGGCAGGGACACCATCATCACCAACTCAGTTTTTTATAAGAGTAGTAGAGTAGTAGAAGTAGTAGAAGAGAGATAGAGATAGAGAGATAGATTATTATTACTCCCTCCATTTTTATATACAAGGCCACTAACTCAAATTACAGGTACCAATGTAAAATTTAATGTCTGCTTTGCAAGTCAGCTTTTCTTTTCATTTACTGGGATCATTGATACCCCACATGCATGCAAGAAAACTGAGTGGAGAAAGTAGCTGGCTGTCATTATGACTACATGCATGCGACTATTAAACAGGTAGCTAGTACGAGAAAATATCATTAATTTTGCCTCGATTATTGTTGGTGGCCTTATGTAGATGCAAAACATATATTCCATAGTGGCCTTATATATAAAAATGGAGGGAGTAGTATAAGAGTAGAGATGGAGATTAGGGACCTGGCGGACAGTTCGTTGTACGGCACGTTCACGTCCATCCACTAGCCCGGAATTAAAGCACGCACGACATTTACAGCGACTGGGGTTAGTTGTTTTTCGGGAGAATGGGCCAACGCGGACTAGCAGACAGGTACGTGCATGACATGCATGCATGCAAATCTTGCGTGACCAAACCATTCAAAGCGGAGCGGTAGGCTGTCGAACTACAGCCTGCATGTTGCAGCCATGTCATCCACACGCAACCTAAAGGCCAATTCATACTCCGCTGGACTATACTATACAACTATGCATTGTTTATCACGAACATTCCTTGGAGCTCATGCTACAACTGGCGTACTCCACAGCCGCTTCCCTTCTCCTTCCTCTTCCACCGCCCGCGCACGTCCGCGGGAAGCGACTGGTCAACCCATATATAGGAGTGCTAGCACAAAAAGATGCATGCATGACCATAAATTTTCCTTTCTCTTATCTCTATGAAATAAATGTGGTGTGAAACTCAAAGCCCTTTAAGTCTGAGTATAATGGAAATCATCGTCCTCCTTTGGCTCCGCTTCGCCCGTGTCGTCGTCCTCCTATTCCGGCTCTGCGTCGTCGTTCTCCTCCTCCGGCTCCATGTGTTGCTCCGCCTCCTCATCCAGCTCCGGCTAGTCTAGACTCCGCAGGCAGGGCGGCTGTGATCTGGGCTTCGCACTGCCTCCAGATTAAAGCACCGCTCTGGCGGGAGTATGGCATATGTCCTTACCTTCGGCTGGGCCATGGCTATCAGGCGACGGTGACCAGAGAAGAGGCGGCGTGAGGGGAATGAATGCAGCTACTTTTTTGGTTTGCCGTCTGGCTTAAATAAATGTGCACCATCACGTGTACCCGCGGGTGCACAAATTGTAACATACGGGTTTGCTTAAGGGGGCGTCACGTAACTGGTGTCTATGAGAGAGAGATTCTAAGAGACAGAGTGTGTGTGTGTGTGTGCAACTCTACTCTTCAGACATGTGCTCAACCTTTTGCATCGGGATATAAGTATAATGGTATTACACTTTAGCTAGTGATTTATGTGGCCATGTTAATGTCCTTGTGTAAAAAAATGTCACTTCCTGCTCGTGATTTGCGTTATATAATTATGGGAAGTTTGCTAACTACTAAAGTAAAGTGGAATTTGTCCATGTTATACAAGTAAATTAAGGTGATTGTTCATGCGGGTAAGGTTGGACGAAGGGTGGTAGGAACAAATGCTCCTCCTAGAGCATGTGTGTGTGAGATGGAGTCTTAGTGTGTGTGGGTAGGTGCGTGCGTGTGTGTGTGTGTGTGTGTGTGAAGCGGAGTCTTCGGTGGTGAAAGTAATTTAAGTGTGTGTGGCTTCATCGTAGAGAGATGATGTGTATGGCACAGGCCACCAACGAGGGAATGCGAGAGAGAAAAGGCTCGCAGAGAGGGAAGAGAAGGCATGTCCGCATGAGAGGAGTCGACATCGAGAGAACTTGTTTGTTTGAGAGACACCAAGGAAGACTACTATATATCGATGGTGCATGTAGGCGGGAATTAAATGAAGGGATGGTCTTATTGGTTTTGGGGATATAGGGGAAGAGTGAGAGAGGGGGAGGGGTAGCCAGAAGGAGATTGTTAAGTGTGAGTGTGTGTTTTACCCATCCAGGCGGAAGTTATGTGCACACAAGAAGAGAACGATTCGATGTGGGGTTAGGGCTGAGGGTGATTAACTACGTATGGAGACATAGGAGACCTTGAACGTGCATGTGCGAGAGGTATACATGTATACGTGGGATGTGTGTGTGTGTGCGCGCGCGCATGATCGAGATAAAAGAAAGAAGACATAAGTCATAAGATCAACGACATGGGAGAAACAAATCGATATGACAATATGCATGCATGTGAGAGTGCAGGGAAGAAGGCCCGATAATTGAGCATGTGTTTTTGTCTTTAAGAGATAGTGGCATGGGCTGGAGCATGCATCTATGGCGAACAGAGGGACCGAGACACAATGATTGTGCAAAAAAGATCAACCTATAGATGCATGTATGGAGAGACAGATATAGTGCGTGATAGGAAGCAAGAGTGTTTGCGAGAAAGAAATGTTGACGAAGAAACTACAGATAGATAGAGAGATAGAGATGCTAGCTAGAGGGACATCGGCTAGTTTGAGTGTTGGAGATGATCGCCGAGTGGTTCAGAGGGTGAATTTATGTGTGTGTGTGTGTGTGTGAGAGAGAGAGAGAGAGAAAGATAAAAGGAGGGCACATGACTGCATGTAGAGAGAAACATATATAGTGTGCGTGATAGGAAGAAAGAGTGAGGGCGAGAAAGAAGGTTGATGGAGAAATAGATAAATAGAAAGATAAAGATGATAGCTAGTGTGTGTGTTAGATATAAGAGTCGAGTGGATCAGAAGGCTAAGTTATGTGTATGGGTGTGAGAGAGATAGAGAGAGGGTGCACGTGAGTCACATACAAACAAATATCAGAGAGAAATGAGATCCCAAGAGACGGAGTTTTCTATCTGTGAGAGAGAAAGATATTTCACAACAAGAGTGATAGCTAGAGAGCCTATCAGGGAATGCGAGATATCTCTAGGGAGAGAGAGTGTGTGTGAGCGACATACAAGAGAATGGTGGAGAGATATGAGACCCTGGGAGACAGAGTTTGTTTTTGTGTTTGAGAAAGAGATATTCAAGAGGAAGAGTCATAGCTTCTCATACCTAACGAGCGCAAGACATCTCTGTGTGGGAGGGTGAGCGAGTGGCACACAAGGGAATAGTAGAGAGAAATGAGACCCTGAGAGACGAAGTTTGTGTTCGTGTGAGAGAAAGATATTTCACATGGAGAATCATAGTTAGAAACACATAGCAGGGAGCGAGATATACTTAGAGAGAGATAGAGTGATGAAGGTCGAGGGAGAGAGTACCGTCAGTGTGTTACGAAGATAAAAGATCATTGTGGAAATACAAGTAGCATGAGAGATACGTGAGAGACGATGAACACGTATAGGTCTAGAGAGATACTCCTATATAAGCATGAGGGGTAGCTATATGAGACGAATATCTGGATTAAAGGGGATTCAAATATTTAAACTAGAGACCACGACACCGATAATATCATAACAAAAATTGGTGTATCAAACATGCATATTCATTTGAATTTGGGGACATGTGTAATGTTATATAGTTTATCAATATTAGTGATCCATAGATTCTTTAATTAGAGACAATGCATGGTTTATATGCAATTAATGTCTAAACGGGATTACACTATATGTTCGTGTGTGAAACACATTATACATGTTTGAGAAGTAAAAAACCGCATGAAACACACATTAATTGGAGACAGTTAGCAAGGAATGCATACATTGGATTTCAACATAAAGTGGTTTCAAATAATTGAAAATCCAAACTAAGATGGATCGAGCCTTATGAATCTGAGATCATGCCATTTGTAAACCATATTTATGTATAAAGGGTGTTGTGCTTTTGAAAGTATATATAAAAATGATGTATATAGAATTTTATTCCAATCGAAAATGGATCCTGCCCGAACAAAAATAGAATACAAACTGGATTTGAATTGAGTTGGCACGGTAAACGTGCACTCTTGCTCTGCAAAAATTTGAATGAAGCTGGGAATGTCACAGTAACCGCCCGAAACCAAAATCAGCAAGATGGAAATTACTGCCTATCCCTGACATGCAAAGCCTATCGGCTCGATTTCTATAGGTTTCGATATGGGTAGGTTTGTAATTTCACTCAAACGTGACAAAACCGCCTCTCACCCGGATTCATACATGGTGGGTGCCAAAACACAGTGTCTCCGCAGCCGAAATCAACTCCCTCCCTGATTCATACACGGTGGGCGCCAAAACAAACTCTCGTTGGCCGAAATCTCCGTCGGCAAATATTCGGTGTATACGAGATTACCGTCCTATCCCCAACCGACAAATATTGCGTGATGTAGGAAATTTTAAATGGGGGCTAAGTTTGTAAATTTCCTCACATTTGGGACAAGCGTGCCCTGAAGAAATGGTTCCTCCCTTCCTCTATCCCTCCATTTCCCCATTCATACTCCGTGGGCGCCAAAACACCCTCTCCACCCCATCCTCCTCCGTCCACCACCCCATCCACCATCGTCCTCCTCCACCATGCCGGAGCTGAGACCCCGATGTCGTCGTCCATTACAATAGATCGACCTCCCTCATCCACGGCTTCAGACCGGGATCCTTGCATCCCATCCTCTGGCTTCATCCCCGCCATCGTACACCACGTCGGGATATTTCCCCCGCTGCTACTGTCTACCCTCCAAGATCTTCTTCCATGCCGCCGACACCCATCACTACCTCAGCACCGTCAAATTCTTAGCAGATGCATACACGGCGCCGCACCAGAGGCAGTACTCTTTCGTATCTGCTCAACTTATTTATCGCAGCAAGAAAATAGATCGATGATGCTTTACTCTGATTTTTTGTCCATCACTTACTTGTTAGTTGAAAGCAAACATTGGTTGCAAAGTTGCCTTTGTCCGGTTTGCACCTTCAGATCCGCCATGGCACGCTCAACACTATACTCGCAATGCTTATGGTTTTCCCCTTTTATATTCCACACTAGTTAAATGACAGTAGACTAGATTTCAAAATTGGGTCAGTCGATTTTTGAGAGCTCGCCGGAGTTCCCTGATGCGAAGGAAGGGGCTTGGGTGGGGATGGTGGTTGTGGGGGCGGTGGCCTAGCGGTGGTGGGGCCTTGCCGAACGAAGAAAACTCTACGCGGGTGGGGCGCGGGTGGGGGTGGGGATGGCGGAGGAACATAGGCGGTGGGGGCGGTTCAGGGGAGGGCGGGGGGTCGGGGCCGGTGGTTCGGCCGGCGGCCCGTGCGGTGCTCTATATGGGAAGAATCAGAGACGAGGAAGAAGAAGGGTTAGGAGACGTAGGATCTTCATCGAACCGCCTAAAATGGTCGGCTGACCCAAATGACAAAAGTCACGTGACTTGCGTGCAGAAATTTCTTTATATTCAGTACCATCATCATAGTTGCTTAGCACTGCTCCTGAATCCATCAAGCTAAACAGCGTGCCACTCATAATTCCAAACTTGTTGCTCAAATACAATTCTGATATGATGCTGATATTACTAAAATAGATAGCGTTTAATTGGTCAGCTAATGTTCCTACTTTTACTTTCGAAAAGCACGTGCACCACATATAGAGAGACAACAGGGAGTTGCATTCTTAATACGCTCTGGTTCATCATGTGTGTGCACTGCACAACGAACATTTTATTATCCAAAATCTGCTTGCTCTTCTTTAGCATGTTCCTCTTTCGTTCTTCTTTAATACCAACTATCCTTACTTCTGGAGCCTATTTTTTGTGTACTTGTGCCAGATTATATTAATGCACGCACCATATTACAACACACATGGGCTCTCTCATCAGAATCCAGTGATAGCACACAAGGGCTTGCAGGGCACCCCTATATTAGAATATCCTCTGCATTACAAAGATAATCTCACTATTATTTATGTTTTCAGGCTTCTCAGATATTATACGTAATCACAGTGAATATCAGAATCCGCGCATCAGAAGAATATAGTGGAACACTGCAACGACTTACAAAATTAGCACCAAGGCATTGAGTGTCATTCTGGATGCAATGAAACTCATACACTCCCCACCGGTAGATTCTTGTTCCGAATATGATCCTAATGACTATTCTGACCTTGAGGAGTCAAAGGCAGATGGTCTGTCCTGTTCACCCATCAAGGTACATGTTCTAATTTGGCAAGGTTTTATTGATTGCGCGTATCTTGCATAAGGTGTCTTGCATTTCTTCTACTTTGTTGCACTGCCATATGCTTAGTTTCCTCATCATATATGTCAAGATGCCATGCCCATCCATTATCAATACATATTCCATTTGTCATCATACCATGTTTTTCCACTCAAATGTTGTTCTTGTGCATCAGACATCAAAAAGGAAGAGGGTGATTGCCGAACCTGAAGGAGCACCAGCAAAGTCCTTGAAAAACATGGTGGTGCCGGAGAAATTAGGCAGCACCCCACTTATATTGGATCTACAAATAGTGACACAAAATGTAAGACCGACTCCAGTAGACTGTACCCATACTTCACTGGCCACACCACTAGCCCCACCACACAAGACCTACACTCCAGCAAAAGGTATGCCGATTTCAGTTTCCATAGCACCAGTCGTACCACAGAAAAATCCCACTCCAGCAAAAAGTACAGCAAGTCCACCGGCCGAAGACCTATCCCAACTGCAGAGACGGCCAATTCCTACAGATTGGAACCCATTCCAGTTATTCCTAGTTTAAAAGACAATGTTTTCAATGTTGTTAGGGACTACATGCATATATTCCCATCATGGGAAGATTATAGTGAAGACAAACACCATTTTCACATCTTCTTGTCCCACTTACATGTAAGTGATATTATTCATGGTGATTATTTCCTGTTTTCTGCTGATTGAACACATCAATTATTTACATTACATTGTTGTAAGTAGGCGAGGGTCAATCTGGATAGTCATGCCGAGCAAAGCTTGCTTGCGATTTTCAAGGAAGCATTGCAGCGGTATCCGTGTTACCTGAGGAAATCACACTTTGATGGCAAGTCTATAAACAAAATTCCGGTGAAGTCTCCTGTGCTAAATTTAGAAGACATTGAATGGAAAAACCTGGTTATGCACTGGTCTCGTTCCCAGGATGAGGTACTGTCTATGATATCACATGACAATTTGAACTTCTACTTTTCCGCATGTGCCTTACAGATCTCTTTTGCAGGAAATCTGCTCGAAGAAGAATTCTGGTTTGAAAAGGATGACAGGATATTGCAAATATGCTGCCCGCTGCTTTGCTCTTGTTAGTACCTGTTGTCCTTTATCACTGTACTTGCATTCATACCTGGTTCATTATGTGATAGCAGTATGCATGATAGCTTGCTTATCAATTGTTCGCTCCAAATTATCTAATATGTATGAATTGTTGCATTAGTTAGAATATATCCAATGCCAATGAAAATTTTTAGCTCTGCATTGTTCTTGTAAGTACCTGATGTCCTTTATCAATGTACTTATATTGATAGCTAGTTGTTCATGTACCATCACTCTACATCTTATTTTCCTTTGCCCTCCATTTTCTACACATCAGATCTATATTTACTCTTACCATAAGGTTGGATAACACCGATGGTACTGAAGAAGTTTAGCTCTGCATTGCTATTGGCTGTACCTTTTGCCTGTATCGTTGTACTTACATTTATAGCTACTTGGTTATGTAGCATCACTCTTCATCTTTCCTTAAATATTCTCCATTTTTTCTTATATTATCACATATGTATTTGCTCTTAACAAAATATAGAATAAAGGCAATGCATATGAAGAAGATTCTGTGGTAAACTTCTTGAACTGCCCCCCCCCCCATCAGCATGCACAAGGGCTTTATAGAGCCTGTCTTCACCATTAATGTAAGTTTGTCCTTCTCAAGCCTGTAAACTTTGTTGTGTATATTTGGTTAGGCATGACTGCAATAACTGTTTATTTTTGGTGTTTGCAACAAATTGCATGTTTAAAGTTTATTATGTAGTTCATAAACAAAAGTTGTCCTTCTCAGATTAAGTTTACAGTTGTACAACCAAGTTCCTTCTTCATACCATGTAAATTAAACTATATAGAGCAAGTGATCTTCTTTTGCACTACATGTATGCTTCTGTTCTTGATCTGTAATCCAGTGGTGTGGTGAACCTACCCACTACAACACAATGTCATATTCTGCAATGTCTTAACTATGAACAATGTCATACCATTCTACTATTATTTAAACCGTCTCTTTATTTCCAATCTGAAATGGGATAAATTGACAACACACTAACCACTGAGACTTATAAGTTCTTGATCTGTAATCCAGTGGTGTCGTCAAGCTGCCAACTCCTTCACAATGTCATTTCCTGCCATGTCTTAACCTGAACAATACCATATTGTGTTAATGCTATTTTAAATTGTGTCACTATATTCGTCAATAAGAAATGTGATGAATTGTCAGCACTAATACTTATATGTGCAAAACATGTCATCTGTCTGCTTGTTTCTCTTTCAGAGTGAGGAGGATATAAGCGTCAAACAAGCGCAGTCTCATCAGCTTGCTCAGCTGCTTGGGCTGCAGCTCCCGAGCAGGGCTAACCATTCTTGAACTCTATTGAAGTGTTGTCGGTTTTGTATATTATTTTTTCAGCATGTTTATTTGCACTGATGGTGATCTTTGATGCCTATTCTATGTAATCTACTGTCTGCTTGTGCTTTATTATCATAGTGGCGAACTTTGATGCCGAGTGGATGTAATATGTTCAAGACAGAAGGGAGCACGGTAGCGAGGGAAACCCCAAGGACACGGCAAGGAAGAAAGTGGTGCAGCGCCTAGTGTACTTTGTTAGTTCCTTGCAACAAGGAGATAGATCGAGGTACTCTGGTGTGCAAAAGTTGATCTTTGGTCTCATCATGGCCTCAAGGAAACTGCGCCACTACTTCCAAGCCCATGAGATCACGGTTGTCACTCGCTTCCCGTTGCAAAGGATACTTCGAAACCTTGAGGCTACCGGCAGAATAGTGGAGTGGACTTTGGAGTTATCCAGTTTTTGCCTAAAGTTTGAGAGCACATCAACAATTCAGAGCAGGGCATTGGTAGAGTTTATTGCAGAATGGACGCCAACCCCTAATGAGGAAATACCGAAAATAGTCATCCCCGGCAAGGAAGCGCCCCAAGAATGGATCATGTATTCCGATGGTGCCTTTTCCCTGCAAGGTGCAGGTCCTGGCGTGCTTCTTGTAGCCCCCTCCGGGGAGCACTTGAAGTACGTTGTCCAGATGCACTTTGCCCGGGAAAAGGCGACCAACAATATAGCAGAATATGAAGGGCTCCTTTCCAGGCTCAGGATTACCGCAGAATTGGGAATCAAGAAGCTGATCATTGGAGGAGATTCACAGCTGGTGGTGAGACAAGTCAACAAAGATTACCAAAGTCCATTCATGGAGGCATGCGTTGAGGAAGTGATAAGATTGGAGGAGCACTTTGTCGGATTTCGGGTTCCGGCAGACCCTTGAGGTTCGAACACTGGGGTGCGCACGGAGATTTCGCCTTCTACCTATCTGCACCCCTTCACCTCGCTAAGATCTAAGCTATGGAAAGAACAACACAAGAGACACAGGGTTTATACTGGTTCGGGCCACCGTTGTGGTGTAATACCCTACTCCAGTGTGTGGTGTGGTGGATTGCCTCTTGGGCTGATGATGATGAGCAATACAAGGAAGAACAGCCTCGCGAGGGTCTGTTCTTGGCTGGGGCGATGAACTGCTAGGAGGAGTTCAGTCACCCTTCTCTCTCTCTCTCTCGATTCTCTCTCCGATTCGATCCCTTTTTTCCTACTATGGTGTCTAGTCCTATTTATAGAGGCCCTGGTCCTCTTCCCAAATATCGAGCGGGAAGGGAGCCAACAATGGCGGGCTAATTTGAAGGGGGACAGCTATCCTAACAAAAGTAGTCTTCGCCTGCACAAAGCTCTGGTGGTGACGCCGTCTTGGGATCCACGATGACCTCCGTCTTGCAGTCCTCCTGGTCTTGGTCTTGTTGCACAGAAATGGCAACCTTGGCCTGATGCCTCGGTACTCCGCGGCTGCGCTTGCCCCCTTTGCACCAAAGAGGAAAGGAGGACACTGCGTGGGCTGGCGCCTGCCTGGCACCCTTGGTCGTCATGGCTTGTGTCACGGGCACCTCGTGAGGTACCCCGCCTTGATCTCTCCGCCTCCTCGCGAGCCATCCTGATGAGGCCGTGCCTGAGGAAGCCCCCTGTTGTCCGCCCCGCGAGGCTTGGCCCCTCGCGAGGGTCTTGAGTCTGTGTTGATGAAGATGGGCCGTGCTAGGCCCCCCTTTGAGCCACGCCGCAGGCAGGCAAGTCTGGGGACCCCCGTTCCCAGAACGCCGATAGTAGCCCCCGGGCCCAAGGCGCGCCCGGGCTTGGCAGTGCAGGGAGGCGAAAGGGCAAGAGCGAAGCGCCGCGGGCCCTAACAGCCTGCGGTCTTAGGCGCCACGTGGCAGTTGATTGGACGTGGGCGTCTCCACTTCCCCATGGCGCCTCGGCAACTGCGTGGATTGGACAAGTCCCTGCATGCAAAGCGGGTCATGATTACCTGCGATCGTGGGGGCCGACGGTTGGCCCTTGCCGGCTATAAGTACAGATCGGCGCGCGCCCTTCCAGTTCATCCCCCCTTGCTTCTCCTTCTTCTTCATGGCCCCGTCGAGGAGGTTCTCGGCCGCAGAGAAGGGGAAGGCTCGCCAGGTTGAGCCTGCCTCTCCCCCGCCCAAGCGCAGCCGAGGGCGCCCTCGCAAACATCCTGTGGCCACCACGGCAGCTCCCCGTGGCCATGGAGACGATTTCCAGCATGGTGATGGGCGGACTGCTGCGACCGGGGGGCGCGTTTCGGTCGCGCGTCCCCCTAGGCCGTGCTTTCGCGCTGCAGAGGTGCTGCCGGAGTTCGTTGTGTGGTCGGCGGAGCCGACTAGCACCCGGCTTCCACTTCCTCGCTTCCTCCTCGACGAGCTCCCGGCCGGCGCCCCGGGTGGCCTCTGGCTCCAGGCTGACGGCTGCTGCAACCGGGCCTCATGGGCTTCACTGGAGGTCTCCGCAGCCGGGAGCCTGGCCTTGGCCCGCGGTTGGCAGACGTTTGCCCGTGCGCGTGGCCTGAGCCGTCGGTGCACCCTGCACTTCAAGTTTGACGGCGATGCCACCCTCTACGTGAGGGTGTTTGGGGAAGATGGTTGCCACGCAGGGTGCTGCCCCGAGGACGACGATCGCGGCCGGGAACCTAGCTCCGGTGATGATGGAGAGGACAGCGCTCGCGTGACTGGTGGCGCTTAGGGTTCCCCAAGCTTCTCCGGTTCTTCTTCAAGCGGCGACTCTTCTAGCGGTGGCCGCGGTCAGCCTCCACGCCGTCGTATCCGCTTGGGAGGTGGTAGCGTGTCTGCCCGCCGTTGCGCCTCGGTGAAGCGTGAGAGGGAGTCTGCCTGAGCCCCGAAGGCAGCTCGAGTCTTCCCTGCAGGCCGGTGTGAGGCGAGCTGCGCCTGATTTGTTCTTTCTTTTCCTTTTTCCTGCGTAAAAAGACAGTAGCGTGAAGCCCCGCGGGGCGTGTTTGGGTTATTGCTTGTTAATCATCGCGTTGCTTCCGTTATCGTGCCTTCCGGCTACGTGCCCGCGCGTGGATAGTTCCCATCCCCAGCCGTGGGGGGCGACCGACCCAGGCCCTGTGTTCGTGTCGCAGTGCCCGTGGGGCACGGACTGGAGGGGTGCTCCTGTAACGGACCCAGGTCGCGAAACCTTTGAACGACTAGGACAGGAACACTCGTGAGGGCGCTCGGCTGCCCCCCTCGCGAGGCCTTGCATAAGAGAAATCGAGGCAAGAGAGTGAAAAGTCGAAGAACCACAAGCCAAAGATGGCAACAGCTTCAATAAAACTTCGAATGAGAATGAAGAAGCCAACTGCGGAAAGCAAATGAAAAAGCCGCGTCCGGCACCTAATCTAGTCTTCGACGTCTTCTCACCAGCATGGAGCTAAGTGCTGCCACTGGGCATGGGAGGGAGCCCCAGGGCCTGAGGCCGGCGCTCCTGAGATTCCGGGGCGTGTACAACCCCAACTCATTATTACGTGAGAGTGTCACGGGCGGCGAGCTTCACAGGCGTTGGCCTTCTTCACAGGCTCCGGGCCTTTTCCAAAATGCGACGGCTTCATAGGCATTCGCCTTCTTCACAGGCTCTGGGCCTTTTTCCAAAACGCGACAGCTTCAGAGGCATTCGCCTTCTTCACAGGCTCCGGGCCTTTTCCAAAACGCGGCAGCTTCACAGGCATTCGCCTTCTTCACAGGCTCCGGGCCTTTTTCCAAAACGCGACAGCTTCACAGGCATTCGCCTTCTTCACAGGCTCCGAGCCTTTTCCAAAACACGACAGCTTCACAGGCATTCGCCTTCTTCACAGGCTCTGGGCCTTTTTAGGGGTAGAACCTCCGGAGGTGCTGGATGTTCCATGCGTTCTGGACCGGCACCCCCTCCTGAGTCTCCAAGCGCGCGGAGCCGGGCCTGGAAACATGAACAACCTTGAACGGGCCCTCCCACATGGGAGAGAGCTTGTGCAGTCCCTCCCTGGAGAGAACCCGCCTGAGCACGAGGTCTCCTACCTCAAGAGTTCTGGGGCGGATGTTGCGGCAGTGATATCGTCGCAGTGCTTGTTGGTACCTCGCCGCTCGCAGTGCGGCTTCTCGGCGACGTTCCTCCCCCAGCACGAGGTCCATCCCCCGCATGGCATCCTGCTGTGCCTCGTCGAACGCCAGGACCCGCGCAGAGCGATGTCTGACCTCGTGAGGGAGGACCGCTTCGGCTCCGTAGACCAGGAAGAATGGGGTCTCTCCAGTCGGCTTGGTCGCGGTTGTGCGGATGGACCACAACATGGACTGAAGCTCATTGTATCAACCTCTGCCGCAGGCCTCCAGCTTCTTCTTAAACGTCCTGGTCTTGAGGCCCCTTAGGACCTCTGCGTTGGCTCACTCGGCCTGGCCGTTGCTTCGAGGGTGCGCCACCGAAGCGTAGCATATCTGCGTTCCAAGGTTAGCACAGTATGTTTTAAAGAGGTTACTGGTGAACTGTGAACCGTTGTCCGTGATGATGCGGTTCGGCACCCCGAACCGGCTCACGATGCCCCTGATGAACTTGACCGAGGAACCCGCGGGGATGGTGCGGACGGCCTCTACTTCAGCCCACTTGGTGAACTTGTCCACGGCGACGTAGAGGTAGCGGTAGCCCCCTGGCGCCCGAGGAAACGGGCCGAGGATGTCCAGCCCCCAGACTGCGAATGGCCACGAAAGGGGTATAGTCTGCAGGCCTCCTGCCGACTGATGGATCTACTTGGCGTGGAACTGGCAGGCCTCGCAAGCTTTCACTAGTTCGACGGCGTCATTGAGTGCGGTGGGCCAATAAAACCCACTGCGGAACGCCTTGCCGACGAGGGTCCGTGATGATGAATGATGTTCACAGTCTCCGCCGTGTATATCTTCCAGCAGTTCCTTTCCTTGCTCCCTGGAGATGCAGCGCAGGGATACATCGTTTGGTCGCTTCTGGTAGAGCTCTCCATCCTTGATGCAGTATGCCGTGGCCTGCCGTGCCACACGCTCCGCTTCCTCCTCCTTCTCCGGCAGGGTCCCTTGTGTTAAGTAACTCCAGAGCTCCGTGATCCAGCACCCCTCCTGAGGTTCCATCATCAGGAGCAGGCGTGCTCCTGAGGCCGGGCCACAGGCCGGAGCTCCGGAGGCAGCTGGCTGGGGAGCTCCTCCCGAGGCTGAGCCGTGTTTGACAATGACGGCAGGGCTGAGGGCTTGAAGAGCCGCTCCTCGAAAACACCAGGCTCCTGAGGTAACCGCCGAGGACGCCCGTTTGGCGATGTCGTCGGCCTCCTGATTGGTGTCACGGGGCACGTGCTGCAACTCCAACACCCAGAACTGCTTCTCCATCCTACGGACCTCCGCAAGGTAGGCTTCCGTGTGCTCATCTTTCGCCTCGTACACCTTGTTGGAGAAATTGACAAGGAGCTGCGAATCGCCCTTGATGGTGAGGCGTTTCCCCCCAGGGCAGCTGCGGCCTTCAAGCCCGCTATTAAACCTTCATACTCCGCTATGTTGTTGGAGACCTTTTCACCTTGCTAGAAACAGAGCTCCACAGCGTAGTAGAGCTGATAGAGGCTAAGGTGTCCCGATGTTTCGATGAGATGGTGGCTATCGTTTTCTGTGGGAGTCGACCTTGACGATCCGACTATGAACGTGCGAGACGTCGCGCCTTAGCAATCGCTAAACCAACTTCCGAGGGTTATTGACCACGCCGGAGCACGATCAACCTGACCACGAGGGTCTGTTTCCTGCGAGCAAACAAAGAACAAGCAAGAAACTGAGATTGCAATCGGGATATTGCAAATATAAGATGGAAGCTTTATTGATCAAGGTGGGGTTCTGTGACGTCTTGGTCTGGTCGTTGGACACAAACGAAGTACGCGAAGTTGCAGCTATGGCAAACTTTTAATCTAAACAAAACCCAAAGTCTAAACGACGCCCTAAGGGCTGTATATATGGAGGAAGAGGGGGGAATTTCGTGGCCCTTGAGGGTGGGGTCCGAAACCAACCCTAACTCTTGTTTCCCCACACATACGGACTCTAAAAATAGCCTATACTTAAGTATTTCGAAATTACATGGGCCTGGCCCATTAATAAGGTGACGCAGCACCTAGAATAGCCTATGGACGAATATTATGAAGTGGCATCTTGTATATTTCGTCCAAGGCTTCATGCACTCCTTATGGCGGCTTCAAAGTCCTGAAATCATCACTTGTAACTCCGTTCTTGATCCCCTTGCGCATGCCATCAACTCCATGCGTGTTCTTGCTCCAATGTTCATCCTTCTCCAAGCTAGGCCCTTCATTTGTAAGCAAAACAAATGTATCCAATTTAGGCAGCATCATAATCTCATGAACATTAGAATCATTACCAAGAAACGAAAGTACCTGGTAATTTAATTGGCGTGCGCGAGCTCTAGTAATTGGTCCAGTATATGTAACAGTAGGGGCTGTGGGTGTAACAATGGTATTGATGTCCTCATCATCCTCCCCTTCTTGAAATGAAGTCGTCCTCGACGGAAGCGCATCTTCCTCACCCAAATAAGGCTTCAAATCTGCAATGTTAAAAGTGGGACTAACCCCAAAATCTACAGGTAGCTCAAGTTTATATGCATTATCATTTATTTTCTCTAACACCTTAAAAGGACCATCAGCACGTGGCATTAGCTTTGATTTGCGCAGATTAGGAAATCTATCTTTACGCAAATGTAACCAAACAAGATCTCCAGGCGCAAACACAACATGTTTTCTACCCTTATCTCCACCAAGTTTATATTTAGCATTCATACGCTCAATGTTTTCCTTAGTTAACTCATGAATTTTTAAAATCAATTCAGAGCGTTCTTTAGCATCAAAATTAACCTTCTCTGAAGATGGAAGAGGCAACAAATCAATAGGTGCACGAGGTAGGAAACCATACACAATTTCAAAAGGGCACATCTTAGTAGTAGAATGCAACGAGCGATTATAAGCAAATTCAATATGAGGCAAGCATTCTTCCCACATTTTCTTGTTATTCTTCAAAACAGCCCTAAGCATAGTAGACAATGTTCTATTGACTACTTCAGTTTGTCCATCAGTTTGGGGGTGACAAGTAGTACTAAAAAGCATCTTAGTCCCCAACTTAGCCCATAAACATCTCCAAAAGTGGCTAAGAAATTTAGTATCACGATCTGAAACAATAGTATTTGGCACACCATGTAAGCGAATAATTTCACGAAAGAACAAATCAGCAACATTAACAACATCATCGCTTTTATGACATGGTATAAAGTGTGCCATTTTCGAGAACCTATCCACGACAACAAATATGCTATCCCTCCCCTTCTTTGTTCGAGGTAAACCTAAAACAAAGTCCATAGATATATCCTCCCAAGGAACACTAGGTACTGGCAAAGGCATATATAAACCATGAGGATTGAGTCGTGACTTAGCTCTTTGACATGTAGTGCAGCGAGCAACAAAACGCTCAACATCCCGTCTCATCTTTGGCCAAAAGAAATGTGTAGCAAGTATACCTTTTGTCTTCTTGACGCCAAAGTGTCCCATTAATCCTCCTCCATGCGCCTCCTGCAACAACAAAAGACGAACGGAGCTAGCTGGAATGCATAGCTTGTTAGCACGAAACACAAATCCATCGTTAAGAACGAACTTGTTCCAAGTTCTCCCTTCCTTACAATTCTGCAATACATCTTTAAATTCAGCATCATGAACATATTGATCTTTGATGGTCTCCAAACCAAATATTTTAAAGTCAAGTTGTGAAAGCATAGTATAACGACGAGACAAGGCATCAGCAATAACATTTTATTTACCCTTCTTGTGTTTAATGACATAAGGGAAAGTCTCAATGAATTCAACCCATTTAGCATGTCTACGGTTCAGTTTTGCTTGACTTTTAATGTGTTTCAAAGATTCATGATCAGAATGTATAACAAATTCCTTGGGCCATAAATAATGTTGCCATGTTTCTAAGGTCCGAACAAGAGCATATAATTCTTTATCATAAGTAGAATAGTTCAGACTAGGCCCACTCAATTTTTCAGAAAAGTATGCAACAGGTTTTCCATCTTGTAATAACACACCTCCTAATCCAATTCCACCAGCATCACATTCAAGCTCAAAAGTCTTATTGAAATTAGGAAGTTGGAGTAAAGGAGCATGTGTCAACTTATCTTTCAAAACCGTGAAGGCTTCTTCCTGTGCGGTACCCCAAACAAAAGGCACATCCTTCTTTGTAAGCTCGTTGAGAGGTGCAGCAATGGTGCTGAAATCTCTCACAAAACGCCTATAGAAACCAGCGAGGCCAAGGAAACTCCTCACTTGTGTGACCGTTTTGGGCTGCGGCCAACTCTCAATAGCTTCAATCTTGGCTTTATCAACTTCAATTCCCTGTGGAGTAACAACATAGCCAAGAAAAGATACTCGGTCGGTGCAAAAGGTGCACTTTCCAAGGTTTCCAAACAAACGTGCATCACGTAGAGCAATAAAAACAGCACGTAAATGTTCCAAATGTTCCTCCAAAGATTTGCTATAAATCAATATGTCATCAAAGTAAACTACCACAAATCGTCCAATGAAAGCACGTAAAACTTCGTTCATTAACCTCATGAAAGTACTAGGTGCATTAGTTAACCCAAAAGGCATGACTAACCACTCATATAATCCAAACTTAGTTTTAAATGCTGTTTTCCATTCATATCCCAATTTCATACGAATTTGATGGTATCACTACACAAATCAACTTCGGAGAATATTGTAGAGCCACTCAATTCATCAAGCATATCATCTAGCCTAGGAATAGGATGACGATAACGAATAGTAATATTATTAATGCCTCTACAATCAACGCACATACGCGATGTACCATCCTTTTTCGGCACTAAAATGATAGGAACAGCACAAGGACTAAGGGATTCGCGTATATAACCTTTGTCGAGCAGTTCTTGTACTTGACGCATAATCTCCTTCGTCTCCTCTGGATTGGTACGGTATGGTGCATGGTTGGGTAGCGAAGCACCGGGAATTAAGTCAATTTGATGCTCAATCCCTCGAATAGGTGGTAATCCCGGTGGCACGTCTTGTGGAAAGACGTCAGCGAACTCCTGCAAAATGTTAGTGACAGCAGGGGGCAAAGAGGAAGGCACGTCCTCGAATGAAAATAATGCCTCTTTGCACACAAAAGCATAGCAAACAGATGTGCTGAAATCTAGCTCATCAATATCAGATTTGGTGGCAAGTAAACATGCACTTTTCAATTTAATTTCAGAAACAACAGTAGATGGTTTATTATTAGGCTTCATTTGGTGCTCAAATTCTTTTGCCACAATCTGATTTTCACTCTTATTTGTCTCCTGTTTTGCTTTATTAGCTCTATTAATATCATCTTTCAAAATGGAATCAGGAGTCATAGGAAGCAAAGTAATATTTTTATCGTTATGAACAAGAGTATACTGATTGTTTCTACCATGGTGTACAGAATTTTTATCAAATTTCCATGGTCTACCAAGTAATAAGGAACATGCTTGCATAGGTACCACATCACAATCAACATAATCAGCATATGTAGAGATACTAAAATGCACACGAATAGTACGTGTTACCTTAACCTTGCCGCTGTTGTTGAACCATTGGATGTAGTAAGGATGTGGATGTGGTCTTGTGGTGAGAGATAGCTTCTCCACCATCTCCATGCTAGCCAAGTTATTGCAGCTCCCTCCATCTATGATCACGCGAACAGAACGTTCCTTCACAACTCCCTTTGTATGGAACAAATTATGCCTCTGATTTTGCTCAGCTTGTGTAACCTGCACACTCAAAACACGTTGAGCAACTAAACATTCATACCTGTCAGCATCTTCAGGAGCCATGTATTGCGTCTCATGATCAGAATCGTCTCCACCGTGTTCGTCACGTGTAATAAGAGCCAAAGTCTCCTCATCATAGTCACTAGCGGACTCATACCCACCATCCTCAGTAACAATCATCACACGCTTAGATGGGCATTCTCTCGCATAATGACCTCCACCCTTGCAACGTCGACAAATAATACCATGTGTTTGCCCTGTTGATGCCATGGATGAAGAAGAGCTCTTTGCAGGCCCAGAAGGTGTGCTCTTGGCAGATAGTGGTGATTGTGCCTGCTTTATTGTATCACGGTTGGAGGTGGTAGCCGAGGGAGGCGCCGGTGTAGCAGAACGTGTGGAAGTAGATGATGCACGTGGTGTCCATGATGAAGGTCGACCTGCAGAAAAGTTTGTCCGCGCCAATGCCTGTCGATCCTGCACTTCATGTTCAGCTTTACAAGCAAGATGGAATAAACGAGTGATATTAGTATACTCCTTATACTCTAGAATCGTCTGAATCTCTCTATTTAATCCACCCATAAAACGTGCAAGCATAGCTTCATTCTCCTCAACAATACCACATCTAATCATGCTAGTTTGTAATTCCTGATAATATTCTTCTACAGAATTTTTTCCCTGTCTTAAGCGCTGCAATTTTTGAAGTAATTCACGCTGATAATATGGTGGAACCCAACGAGTACGCATAGCAGTTTTCAAAGCAGCCCAAGTAGCCGGAATAGGATATAATCTAGAATGCTCAGACCACCAAACACATGCAAAACTAGTGAAAGCACAAACAGCAGCAGGAACACGTCTCTCCTCGGGATATTGTAAACATGTAAATTGTTGTTCAGTTTCTAACTCCCAAGTAAGATATATATCAGGAACATATCTACCCTCAAATGGTGGAATATTCAATTTTAGTTTAGGGAGATGGTCATGATCTCGTACCTGAGGGTGAGCCCTACCATTGCCATTATTTGCATGTGGACGACCTGGTGGTTGCTGTGCTGTTGGTGGCACGTAGTTCTGATTTTGATCAACCTCATCCTCATAATCTCCCACATAAGCATCCTCCTCCACATCAGCAGTAGGAGCCACAGAAGTATCAACAGCAGCACCAGCAGTTTGGCCCGACTGAAGAGGGACACGGCTCGCTCGGCGAAGGGCTGTTTCCCGACGTGGAGGTAGTCGGTGTTGTTGCTGTTGTTGCAGAGGTGCGGCAGGAGCAGCCGGTGGTGGTGGTGGAAAACGCGAAAGCAATTCAGCAAACTTGTTATCGAGCTTTGTTTCAAACGTCTTCTCCATGCCTTCTATCTTCTCCATGGCCTCTTCAAATCTGTTTATCACATCTTGCACCTGTCCATTCATCATTTGCTAAAACGTATCATGAAGCTCCTTGTTCGTCAAGTTCTCCCAGTCAGTCTCGTCGGCTTGTGATCCTGGCATGGTTAGCAGCAATAGAAACACACAAGAATATGATCCTACAGACTACTAACAAGTGGTGGTGGTGGCGGGTGTCACAAATCCGTCAAGCAAATCTCAAATCCTTACCAGTTCTTACCCAGCAGCAGGCGGTGATCGGCAACCGTTGTAGTCAAAAACTCTCAAAAGCTTGGATAGAGCGATTGCCAGGGAGAGTCAAACGCACGACGTAGATGTATGTGGAGCTGGGAAGGCTTATAGTATGGTAGAAAAAAGGGTCAGCAATAATCAATTCAGAGATGCAAAGTTGAACAAATGCTCAACGACGGTACTGTGCTGGTCCTAGGCTAGACCATGCTAGAGACGCGAGCCTAGAACACTAACAAAATCACGGCACTGCACGTGAATAAGGGAAAAGCACACTCTGGAACTTTTTTTTCGCTCTTTTTTTTGCGCTCCTTTTTTTTGCGCCTCTTTTTTTTTGCGAAAAATCACTATAATGGCGAGTGTCTCAAAACTCTTCCCTCGTCAAACTGATAGGATGGGCACGAAAAAAAATTCACTTTTTTTCGGAAATCAGGGCAGCGACGATGAAAAAGTGCGACAAAAAATCACTGATGGCACGTGGCTCAAAAGACTCAGAAAAGCCTAAAAATAGGATAGGGAAAAAAATTTGCCCGTGAAAATTTTGGCCTAAAAACTGCCCGAGGGTCTCTAAGACCAGCAACTTGACACGACGATGCAACCGCAAATTCAACAAAGCAAAAACCCTAAAAAGATTATGCAAAGGCTCAGATTGGTTCGGATATGATGAACTAACCCTAATTTTTTTGTGTGGCTTTTTTTTCATGGACTGTAGGTATGAAGAACAGACTCGATCTAATCTACGAAAAACTGTAAAAATCTCACCGAGCAACCTGGAAATCTGATACCACTTGATAGAGGCTAAGGTGTCCCGATGTTTCGATGAGATGGTGGCTATCGTTTTCTGTGGGAGTCAACCTTGACGATCCGACTACGAACGTGCGAGACGTCGCGCCTTAGCAATCGCTAAACCAACTTCCGAGGGTTATTGACCACGCCGGAGCACGATCAACCTGACCACGAGGGTCTGTTTCCTGCGAGCAAACAAAGAACAAGCAAGAAACTGAGATTGCAATCGGGATATTGCGAATATAAGATGAAAGCTTTATTGATCAAGGTGGGGTTCTGTGACGTCTTGGTCTGGTCGTTGGACACAAACGAAGTACGCGAAGTTGCAGCTATGGCGAACTTTTAATCTAAACAAAACCCAAAGTCTAAACGACGCCCTAAGGGCTGTATATATGGAGGAAGAGGGGGGAATTTCGTGGCCCTTGAGGGTGGGGTCCGAAACCAACCCTAACTCTTGTTTCCCCACACATACGGACTCTAAAAATAGCATATACTTAAGTATTTCGAAATTACATGGGCCTGGCCCATTAATAAGGTGACGCAGCACCTAGAATAGCCTATGGACGAATATTATGAAGTGGCATCTTGTATATTTCTTCCAAGGCTTCATGCACTCCTTATGGCGGCTTCAAAGTCCTGAAATCATCACTTGTAACTCCGTTCTTGATCCCCTTGCGCATGCCATCAACTCCATGCGTGTTCTTGCTCCAATGTTCATCCTTCTCCAAGCTAGGCCCTTCATTTGTAAGCAAAACTAATGTATCCAATTTAGGCAGCATCATAATCTCATGAACATTAGAATCATTACCAAGAAACGAAAGTACCTGGTAATTTAATTGGCGTGCGCGAGCTCTAGTAATTGGTCCAGTATATGTAACAGTAGGGGCTGTGGGTGTAACAATGGTATGGATGTCCTCATCAAGAGCTTGTCCTGAGTGGGCGATATAAGCACCGCCCCAGCCCCAGCGCCATGCCTGGAGAACGCCCCATCGAAGTACATGACCCAGCCTTCTGGCGCCTCGGTTCCCGAGGAGAGGGACCGATCCTCGTCGGCCTTGAGGCCTGGTGCCTCCGTCCATTCTACCACAAAATCCGCCAATGCTGCTCCCTTGATGACTCTGGTCGTGCTAAATTCGAGCTGAAATGCTTGCAGTTCTATGTTCCACTCAGCGACCCTTCCAGCTGAGTTAGGGCTCCTGAGCACTCTCTCCAGGGGGTATGACGAGACGACCTTGATGGGGTGACCCTAAAAATAGTGCCACAGCTTGCGCGAGGCCACCAGTAGAGCGAGGAGGAGTTTCTGAGGCATGGGGTACCGTGCCCTTGCATCCCGCAACACCGTGCTGACGAAGTACACTGGGTGCTCAATGAGGTTGGGTGCGTCAGTGCTGGTGGCTCCCTTCGGAGACCATGGCGCCTCCTGAGGCGATGAGGCCTCCTGAGGCTGGCCATCTGGGAGAGGGGCCTCTTCCGCCTCTGGTGCACTCCTCTGCGAAGGCTGATCCTCCTCAGCCGCGGTGGCGGTTTCTGTGGGCCTTCCTTGTTCCTGTTTTGCCTTGTCCCGGGCTGCTGCTATGGTTTTGATTCGACGCTCCTCTCTAACCGCCACCAGGGCTGCACTGGCGGAGTAGGGAGTGGCGGCGAGGTAAAGCACCAGGGGCTCTTGAGGGCGCGGAGCCACCATGACCGGTGGGCTGGTCAGATATCTCTTGAGATCCTGGAACGCCTTGTCGGCCTCTTCAGTCCACTCAAAGGGCCCCTTTTTCTTCATTAGCTGGAAGAAAGGAAGCACTCGCTCCCCCAACTTGGAGATGAAGCGCCCTAGCGTGGTCATGCGCCCGGTGAGCTTCTGCATTTCTCTGAGGGTCTTTGGCGGGCTCATGTCCTCCACCGCCTTGACCTTTTCCGGGTTAGCCTCGATGCCTCGGTGGGACACGAGGAAACCCAAGAGCTTGCCCGAGGGGACTCCGAACACACACTTCTCTGGGTTGAGCCGCAGGTTCACTGCGTTGAGGCTCGCGAAAGTTTCCTCCAGGTCTTGTATCAAGGTCCTGGCCTCCCGAGACTTTACCACAATGTCATCGACGTAAGCTTCAACATTCTTCCCGAGCTATGGGCCCAAGGTGATGTGCATCAGCTGCTGAAAGGTCGCCCCTGCGTTACGCAGCCCGAATGGCATGCATGTGTAGCAGTACACCCCACACGGGGTTAGGAAGGCTGTCTTTTCGACGTCTTCTACCGCCATCTTGATCTGGTGATACCCAGAGAAGGCATCCAAGAAGCATAGCAGGTCGCATTCCACGGTGGAATCGACGATATGGTCGATGCGGGGGAGCGGGAACGGGTCTTGCGGGCATGCCTTATTGAGGTTGGTGAAGTCGACACACATGCGCTCCTTCCCTCCCTTCTTTGGCACAACGACAGGGTTGGCCAACCAATCCGGGTATCGGACCTCGCGAATGACCCCAGCGGCTTCTAGATTGCGGGTCTCTTGGACGATGAAGGCCTGCTTTTTGTGGACTACCGCCTTGCCTTCTGCTTCACAGGGCGCACGTTGGGGCACACGTTGAGGTGATGCTCGATTACACTCCTAGGGATCCCCGCCAACTGGTCAGGCTCCCAAGCGAATACCTTCTTGTTTGTGTGCAGGAAATCGACCAGGGCCTCCTCCTGCTCGGGTTCGAGGTTGGCGCCTATGGTGAAAGTGGTGTTGGTGGACCCGTCCTCATCGACGGGTATCTGCTTGGTTTCTGCCTTGTCTTAGGTGAACAAATGTTTCTTCTTGGCGGGTGCAGCCCCCTTGGGCTTGGGGGTTTCTGAGTCGGCGGGCTGCGCCGACGCCACCGTCTTGAAGGCGAGCTTGAGCACCCACAGCGCGTCTCCGGTGTCCCCGTGCACGGTGAGGACACCGCTGCTCCCGGGCATCTTCATGAGGTTGTACGCCTGGTGCGTCGCGGCCATGAACTGGGCCAGCGCTGGGTAGCCGAGGATCGCGTTGTAGGCGAGGCCGATGGGGGCGATGTCGAAGTCGACCAGCTCCGTGCGGAAGTTGTTGTAGGTGCCGAAGGTTACTGGGAGTCGGATCTGTCCCAAGGAGCTGGATGATCCGCCCCCAACGCCTGAGAAGGGCCGGCTGGGTTGCAGCCGTTCCAGGGGTATGCAGAGGAGGTTGAAGGCCTCGACCGAGAGCACGCTGAGGCCCGCACCGCCATCAATGAGAGTTCTGGTGACGGCCACCTGGCAGATGGTGGGGGTGCACAGCATGGGGAGCGCACCCGAGCGGGCCGAGTTGGAGGGGTGGTCCTCCGAGCTGAAGGTCAGGCCGGCCTCGGGCGCCGCCCGGTCCGGGAGAACCCCCTGCCGCGTGGAAGCGGCGCTGACCCGGCGGATGAACGGCTTGATGTGGTGACTTGTAGGCGGCGCCTGCGAGCCGCCCAGGAGGGCCGCGATGACCGGGGTTGTTGGTGTAGCGTGGTGGGCGGGGAAGAGGCTGCGGGGCTCTTCCCAAGAGGCCACGGAGGCTGCCGGCAGGCGGAGCAGCCACGCGCGCGGAGCACCCGCGAGGGCCATGGGGAGCCAGTTGGCCATGACCCTATCGTCATCTCCAGCTTCGAGGATGGCCTCCTCGTACGCCAGCAAGAAGGCCAGCGGATCAGTCGCGCCGTCGTGGCGCGGCGGCGTCATTGGCTTGAACTTGTCCGGCCACCGTACCCGTTGCAGGGCTGGGACCAGGGCTCGGAGCCCCCTGGCCCCCGTGCTGGCACCGGCAGCCGGAGTGGGCAACGCGCTACTCATCGCGAGGCAGGTCGTGGCGGTGGCGGAAGGGAAAACTCCGGTGCACCCCTACCTGGCGCGCCAAATGTCGGATTTCGGGTTCCGGCAGACCCTTGAGGTTCGAACACTGGGGTGCGCGCGAAGATTTCGCCTTCTACCTATCTGCACCCCTCCGCCTCGCTAAGATCTAAGCTATGGAAAGAACAACACAAGAGACACAGGGTTTATACTGGTTCGGGCCACCGTTGTGGTGTAATACCCTACTCCAGTGTGTGGTGTGGTGGATTGCCTCTTGGGCTGATGATGATGAGCAATACAAGGAAGAACAGCCTCGCGAGGGTCTGTTCTTGGCTGGGGCGATGAACTGCTAGGAGGAGTTTAGTCACCCTTCTCTCTCTCTCTCGATTCTCTCTCCGATTCGATCTCTTTTTTCCTACTATGGTGGCTAGTCCTATTTATAGAGGCCCTGGTCCTCTTCCCAAATATCGAGCGGGAAGGGAGCCAACAATGGCGGGCTAATTTGAAGGGGGACAGCTAGTACCAGCTATCCTGACAAAAGTAGTCTTCGCCTGCACAAAGCTCTGGTGGTGACGCCGTCTTGGGCTCCACGATGACCTCTGTCTTGCAGTCCTCCTGTTCTTGGTCTTGTTGCACCGAAATGGCAACCTTGGCCTGATGCCTCGATACTCTGCGGCTGCGCTTGCCCCCTTTGCACCAAAGAGGAAAGGAGGACACTGCACGGGCTGGCGCCTGCCTGGCACCCTTGGTCGTCATGGCTTGCGTCACGGGCACCTCGTGAGGTACCCCGCCTTGATCTCTCCGCCTCCTCGCGAGCCAGCCTGATGAGGCCGTGCCTGAGGAAGCTCCCTGTTGTCCGCCCCGCGAGGCTTGGCCCCTCGCGAGGGTCTTGAGTCTATGTTGATGAAGATGGGCCGTGCTGGGCTCCCCTTTGAGCCACGCCGCAGGCTGCAGGCAGGCAAGTCTAGGGACCCCCGTTCCCAGAACGCTGACACACTTTGACGAATTGCAAATAGAACACATACTCCGTATGGAAAACAGCACAACTAATCATCTGTCAAAGTGTGCTGCGCAGAAGCTACCTATGGAACCGGGGACTTTTGTTCTCCATCTTACTCAGCCCTCCGCATCCCCAGCAACGATGGCCCGGAAAAGGAGAAGGATGGACTCGGGTAAGCCTCTCCCGGTAGAGCCCCCCAGGGCTCCTGGTAGGGACCCTGCCGGAAACAACTCCCCATCACTTGCCAGACCACACCCTCCAGCCAGGCCTACGGTCCCCGCGAATAGGAACGTGCCCCCACAGTTGAGGAGGTGCCACTAGTCCTTGTTGCCGAGCCCCAGGCTCCAACTTGGGCAAGGCACATGGTCCACTTTCTCCAAACCGGACAACTTCTCAATGACCAAGATGAGGCTGAAAGAGTAGCCCAGAGGGCCAGTATGTATCAGTATGTTGATTACACTCTATACAGAAGGAGGCCCAATGGTATGAAATTGAAGTGCATCTGCTGGGAAGAAGGAAAGGAACTGCTGGCTGAGATACACAAAGGCATGTGCAGCTCCCACATTGGATCAAGGGCATTAGTTGGGAAAGCATTCCGGCAAGGATTCTATTGGCCCACAGCCCTCCAAGATGCGGTTGGTCTAGTCACCAAGTGTGAAGCCTGCCAGTTCCATTCCAAAAACATCTACCTGCCTGCACAAGCTCTTCAGACAATCCCTTTGTCATGGTCGTTTTCGTTCTGGGGGCTCGATATCCTCGGCCCATTCCCCCGAGATGCCCGGGGCTTTGAATTCTTGTTTGTTGCTATCGACAAGTTTACAAAGTGGCCAGAAGTAGCTGCCATGAGAAAGGTGACTGCTCAGTCAGGTATCAAGTTCTTAAAGGAATTGTTGTGCCGTTTTGGAGTCCTGGCAAGGATCATTACCGACAACGGCACCCAGTTCATGAGTCGCGCCTTCATGCAATATGTTCATGCCCTCGGAAGCAAGATCTCATTTGCCTCTGTCGCACATCCCAGAAGCAATGGACAAGCTGAGAGGGCGAATGCTGAAGTGCTACGAGGACTCAAAACAAGAACCTTTGATACGCTACAGAAGCATGGCAGGCGGTGGATCGACGAGTTGTCGATAGTTGTCTAGTCCCTCAGAACGACACCAAACCGAGCTACTGGGCAGACTCCCTTCTCCCTAGTCTATGGGGCAGAAGCAGTTATCCTCACGGAACTCATTTACGGGTCTCCTCGAGTGCTTGCCTACGATGAAGTAATGCACGATCAACACCGGCGTGACGACGCTGTGCTACTAGAGGAGAACCATCTTCAGGCTCCTACACGTGCTGCACGCTATCAGCAAGCCCTGCATCGCTATCACAGCTGTAGGGTTCATGCCCGGTGTTCTGAGGAAGGCGAACTTGTCCTTAGGCGCGTTCAGTCCGCCAACGGTACAAACAAGTTGACACCAAAGTGGGAAGGCCCTTACCGGGTAGTTCGAGTCACCAGACCTGGCGCAATCCGTTTGGAGACTGGAGATGGCATTGAATTGCAAAACTCATGGAATATTTAACATCTTCGCAAGTTCTACCCATAAGGCGCCATTGTCGGGCCCTACTTGGCAGCCACCCTTTTGTACTGGTCTTGCCTCAGTTGCATGTAACCCCTTGTACAAAGCCAGGCACACACCCTGAGCAATAGAGAAATAAACGAAGCGTCGGGGCCCCCCGACAAGTTGTATGCATGCATGAACATTTCAAGAGCATTGCATAAGCATTTCATGAGCATTTGCATATGCATATAGATAGGGTCGCATTTCGCATCATTCCCATCCGCATAAGGCTACAGGTTCCTGCTGCGAGCTTGGCCTCTACCGGGAGTCAGGAAGATGAACCAACACCGGGATCTTCGGCAAGACAAACAGATAAGTTCTACCTCTTGTCCATAAGTGTTCTGTAAGCTGAAACTTGTGCATAACAAAACCCCGTCGCTCTTTGAAACTTAGGTGCTCCCATCCTTGGACTCAAACGTTGCTTCGGCCAGAATGGTTGCAATGGCCTTTGGTGAAAAGAGATTGGCGGGGGGCTGGCCCCTTTATTTAGGCCTGGTAGGCTCAGTCCTCCGGCAACGAAATAAAAGGGTACCGGCAGGATAGCCTGCCGGGGAAAACTCATTTATTTAAATAAAGAGGCATTCCACCTCTGTGTGGACATACACATGCACGAGTTCCTGGCAAGGTTCATCTTTTTCATTAATATGCTAATTATACAAGTACAAACCTTACAGAACACAGACATGGACTTGAGAGATTACATTAATTGAACTAAAATTTGGCTAGTGCCGATAGATTTTAGATTGAAAAAAGATAAGTGCCCCGTAAACTCCTCTCCCTCTTGTCCCAGGTAGTGCGGTGGGAAGGGACGAGGACAGGAGGCGCACTGGCACAACGCCACCCCGATCCCGTCAGGGCTTGCCAAATACAGCCTGACAAGATCGGGAGTGGCGAGGCTGCGAAGGAGGAAGACAGAAGGAGCACCTCAACGACCCCCTGGTCACAGCTTCCAAGACTAGCCAAGAGGCTCCAGCACAGGCACCGGCGAGAAGGACATCGGAGCCTAGCTGGAAGACCACTAGAGGAAGTGAAAGCGCCAGGAGGGCGACCCTTTCACCGGCAACCGATAAAATGGTGATGACGGTGCCGGGGAAAGGAGGGGAAGACAGAAAGACAATGCAGCAGGCCGCCAGTACGAGACGAACGCGTCGGTGCTATCATACTCCGACTGGACGGCCTGCCTCCCTCCTTCTCCATCTTCCCTAGCTTCGCCTTCATCAACATTGTCCCAAGGAAGCGCCAGGACCCCAGCACAACGACTTCCCCGGAGAGATGGCGAGCAACCAAGATGGCCAGGGGGCTCGGGGCATGCCGCTTCCCACCTTGGCGGGCAGGAAGGTGCGCCTCTCGTCAACATCAGCCCCAAGGCCTCCGGGAGGGCCAGTGCTGGGATTACCAACGATCCCCAGCCCTGCCTCCCGGGTGAACACCGAAGGCACCAAGAACCCGGTCATCAAGTTAACAGGCGATGACAAGTCGAGGCAAGATGCCACCATGCCAGACGGACAACCGACCGAGATAGGGGAGACAAGCATTTTCCCACAATGGGAAAGCTTGATATCTCCCGCGCCACGGGCGGTTTGTCCGCCGCGTCTTCTCTAGGCTTGGACCAGGCTCACTCCCCCAACATCAGCACAAGCACTTGGCAGCACCAAGCTCAAGCTGGAGCTCGGGGCCTGGCCCTAGGCTTTTCCCTTCAACATAACCAGCAGAAGGCAGAAGATGGAGAAGAATTGCAAAGGTGGATTGCACTCTCCCCTCGTCCTCCCTTTTAAAGGTGAGCCGAGGAGAGGAGCCGCTCCCCCAACAAGTGACCACCGCCCTCCTCCGCCAATCCGTGAGGACAGGGCCCCCATCTTGATTCTCTCCCGCACTACGCGCCTCTGTTACCTACCCCACACGATGCATGCTGCATACGTGGCTGAGGATAAGGGCGTGGTGGGAAGAGTAAATTGGTAGTTTCCACCCCGTGCGTTAAAGTCATTCACGGGCCATTACAAGAGTGGCCCCACCATGACTGGATTTACACGACGCGCGGGGAAACCGGAAACTGGCCCAGGTTCAAGGTTAATGAAGAAGTAAATAAGACCTCAAGAGGCGAGCCTCTTCCGCACCCCTTCCTGCGCACTTATTAGGACCTACCCCGACGACGCTCGGCAACACGTTCAGGGCAGGACCGGGGCTTTTATCGGTGCAACAAACCCTGGGTCCATTGCCCAAACTGTGCACAGGCACAGGAGCAAGTTTATAGCACCAAGGCCAGGCCAAAGTATAGGAAATCAAGATTCTCAGAAGGCTAACATGCAGATCAAGAGGACTAAGGCCAAGCTAGAGAAGTAAGAAACCACCAGGAGAATAGACTCCCTTGTCGGGCAAGCGAGTCCGGCAAGGACGGGGTCACCCCGGAAGAAGACCTCCAAGACGCCCCGGAAGGGCCTGCCGGGCTCACGGAGACGCAACCACCTCACTAAACTACTTCACCACGACGCACGTCAACAATCAGTGCGGTGTCAGGTCGCAAACTGACTAAGTGGCAGCCATCTGCCACATGGTAGCCTCCTTCTACAGGGAATACCCACAAACGACACCCGTCCTATGACGTGTCAAGCGAGCAGGCGCGAAGCTGGCAAAACTGCCCGGCAAGGCTTGCCGGGCAAGCGATGTTGTGACGTTGAGTGGCACATTTAATGCGCTCTATCAGCCTGCAGAGTTAGATATGATAGCATTGTTTGCTATCTTATCAGTGCATAATGACTGATTTGCCACTATGGTGACCCCTTAACCTATAAAAGGAGGCCAGAGGCAATCTTAGAAAGGTTTGGACACTGGATTAGCAAATACACCCCCTCACATTTCATACACACATAGCCGTTTAGCCGAGAGGAAACCCTGCCGGGCAAACAGGCTACGACCACAACCATCTTTCCGCCATCAATCCACCAAAGCAGGAGTAGGGTTTTACGCCTCACGGCTGCCCGAACCTGGGTAAATACTGCCTGTGTGATCCCTGCCATGCTACCTCATGCTCCTCTGCTCTTTGTGCAACGTGCATCCCCCCACCGAACCAGCAAGGGACCTTTGGTCCCATAGGTGGTCGTGGTTTCCCGCGACACGTGTCCCCCTTGGGGGCGAAACGATAATCGCTGCCTCTTTTTGCCTTGTATTTTTTTCTGCAGGCAACATGGAACGACAGGATATCCGTGCTGAAATTTAAAATTATTCAGGGTTCATTTGGCCTTTTTATACATTAATTGAGTTTCCTAGGCATTTAATGTACATAATTCAAATTTGAGCTACAAATACATGCTCCAGTGCACCAAAATGGCTAGAAAAATCATACATGTGTCCTTGGGTGCATGTTTAGGTCCCATGCAAGGAATGGGAATGAATTACAACCGTATCGGCGTCCTAGCTCGTCCTCAAACATTGGGAATCTTGGTTTTAAATCCCCATAAATCCAAAACTGACCACATAATCATGAAAGTTGGCATGGTGTCACGTCATGGCACATATATGTTGTGGTAAAAAATGTCCAGTTTGGGCCAAGCTTTATTACAAACATCTTACAAAACCAGAGCCTCTCGCAAGAACCCTTGTGGTTTCGATAGGGAAACGTGCCCCTTGTGGGAGAAACAATAATCACTCCCTCTTCTCGCCTTGTATTTTCTTCTACAAGGAACATGGAACAACCGGAGATCCACACTGAACTTTGAAATTATTCAGGGTTCATTTGACCTTTTTATACATTAATTGAATTTCTAGGCCTTTAATGTCCATAATTCAAATTTGAACTACAAGCACATGCTTTAATGAAGTAAAATGGGTGGAAATTGTACATGTGTAATTGGGTGCATGTTTAGGTCTCAATGAAGGAATGGGAATGAATTACAAATGTCTCGTCGTCCTGAAACATTGAGAATATCGGTTTTAATCCCAGTAAATCCAAAACTCACCCAAAAATCATGAAACTTGGCATGGTTTCATGGCATGGCACATATATGTTGTGGTAAAAAAATTGTCCAGTTTGAGATAAGGCACACACATTAATAGCCAACGAATTCCTTTTGAAACAAATAGCAGACACGTTAATATCATCAACGGTTGTATTCTATTAACCATGTGTGTTCCCGTAACCATTTAAGTGCGGCCAGGCGTCCCTCTTTTCTTATGGGAGACTACTACCTCGGTCCTCCTTCATTGGTCATCATTGTATTTTGTGCCAAAATTTAACCGTACTCGATGGCGTGTGTGCAGCTGTTTGATTAGACGGGACGAGCATGAGAAGTCCGTCGTGCAGGCTCGACGGGACGCGTGCGACCAGTCCGCCATGCAGGCTCGACGAGATGCATGTGACCTATCCACTGCGCTGGCTCGACGGGACACGTGCGAGCAGCCAAGGCCGTCCATGCTCATCGAGAAGCGAGCTCTTTGACCTCCATCCACCAGCCGCCCGCCTTGCTCACAACTTCTCCATTAATGGCAGCCGAGGCGCTGTTTAATAGGCGGTTAATTAAAGCACCTAGACGAAGGATGTTTGCTTGTGATCCTATTGCCCCGCTCAACATTAGCATTTTCTTTGTTCGTGTTTTCAACTCGTATTCCGGATAATTTAAAATGCCACATGCGGCAACGGATAATACGATGACAAATAAAATGGCAATGGATAATACGAAGATAAATTTACAATGGCATGGATAATAATTGTCTTGCATATTCTAAATAATTTAAAATGCCACATGTGGCAATGCCCAGAAGACACGGGGGCAAGAGAAGAAGGAAATCGCAGACGATGATCTGATTCGCTACTCTCTCTACTCCATGATGGATTGCTAGCCAACGAGATCCTCCAGCTCCTTCTTAAATTCCTCATGACTTTGGTTGACAGCAGACATGGATTCCTCCACCTCCTGCTCGCGCTCGATCCGGAGCTTCCTCAAGTCACCCATCAGTTCCTTGACGACCGCTTTCAGCATCATCCCCGAGGCACTGCTCTTCTCATGCATCTTCTTCCAGCCGGCGGCCTCCTCCTCCGTCTCAGCGAGTGCCTTGAGGAGTGATGTCTACTACATAACCATCTTCTTGTAGACGTTGTTGGGCCTCCAAGTGCAGAGGTTTGTAGGACAGTAGCAAATTTCCCTCAAGTGGATGACCTAAGGTTTATCAATCCATGGGAGGCGTAGGATGAAGATGGTCTCTCTCAAACAACCCTGCAACCAAATAACAAAGAGTCTCTTGTGTCACCAACACACCCAATACAATGGTAAATTGTATAGGTGCACTAGTTCGGCAAAGAGATGGTGATACAAGTGCAATATGGATGGTAGATATAGGTTTTTGTAATAAGAAAATATAAAAACAGCAAGGTAACTAATGATAAAAGTGAGCGAAAACGGTATTGCAATGCGTTGAAACAAGGCCTAGGGTTCATACTTTCACTAGTGCAAGTTCTCTCAACAATAATAACAAAATTAGATCATATAACTATCCCTCAACATGCAACAAAGAGTCACTCCAAAGTCACTAATAGCGGAGAACAAACGAAGAGATTATTGTAGGGTATGAAACCACCTCAAAGTTATCCTTTCTGATCGATCTATTCAAGAGTCCGTAGTAAAATAACACAAAGCTATTCTTTCCATTCTATCTATCCTAGAGTTCGTACTAGAATAACACCTTAAGACACAAATCAACCAAAACCCTAATGTCACCTAGATACTCCAATGTCACCTCAAGTATCTGTGGGTATGATTATACGATATGCATCACACAATCTTAGATTCATCTATTCAACCAACACAAAGAATTCAAAGAGTGCCCCAAAGTTTCTACTGGAGAGTCAAGACGAAAACGTGTACCAACCCCTATGCCTAAGTTCACAAGGTCACAGAACTCGCAAGTTGATCACCAAAACATACATCAAGTGGATCACGTGAACATCCCATTGTCACCACAGATAAGCACATGCAAGACATACATCAAGTGTTCTCAAATCCTTAAAGACTCAATCCAATAAGATAACTTCAAAGGGAAAACTCAATCCATTACAAGAGAGTAGAGGGGGAAAAACATCATAAGATCGAACTATAATAGCAAAGCTCGTGATACATCAAGATCGTGCCATATCAAGAACACGAGAGAGAGAGAGAGATCAAACACATAGCTACTGGTACATACCCTCAGTCCCGACGGTGAACTACTCCCTCCTCATCATGGAGAGCGCCAGGATGATGATGATGGCCACCGGAGAGGGATTCCCCCCTCCGACAGGGTGCCGGAATGGGTCTAGATTGGTTTTTGGTGGCTACAAAGGCTTGCGGCGGTGGAACTCCCGATCTAGGTTTCTTTCTGGAAGTTTGGGTATATATAAGAGGTGTTGGAGTCGGGAACAAGTCAGGGGGTCCCGGAGGCGGCCACGAGATAGGGGGGCGCGCCCCCCACCCTCGTGGTGGCCTCGGGACTCCTCTGGTCCATCTCCGGTACTCCATTAGGCTTCTTATGGTCCAAAAATAATCTCCGTGAAATTTTAGGTCAGTTGGACTCCGTTTGGTTTTCCTTTTCTGCGATACTCAAGAACAAGGAAAAAACAGAAACTGACACTGGGCTCTAGGTTAATAGGTTAGTCCCAAAAATCACATAAAATAGCATATAAATGCATATAAAACATCCTAGATGGATAATATAATAGCATGGAACAATCAAAAATTATAGATACGTTGGAGACGTATCAAGCATCCCCAAGCTTAATTCATGCTCGTCCTCGAGTAGGTAAATGATAAAAACAGAATTTTTGATGTGGAATGCTACCTAACATATTTATCAATGTAATTTTCTTTATTGTGGCATGAATGTTCAGATCCGAAAGATTCAAGACAAAAGTTTAATATTGACATGAAAATAATAATACTTCAAGCATACTAACAAAGTAATCATGTCTTCTCAAAATAACATGGCCAAAGAAAGCTATCCCTACAAAATCATATAGTCTGGCTATGCTCTATCTTCATCACACAAAATATTTAAATCATGCACAACTCTGATGACAAGCCAAGCAATTGTTTCATACTTTTGATGTTCTCAAACTTTTTCAATATTCACACAATACATGAGCGTGAGCCTTGGACATAGCACTATAGGTGGAATAGAATGGTGGTTATGGACAAGACAAAATGGAGAAGATAGTCTCACATCAACTAGGTGTATCAACAGGCTATGGAGATGCCCATCAATAGATATCAATGTGAGTGAGTTGGGATTGCCATGCAACGGATGCACTAGAGCTATAAGTGTATGAATGCTCAAAAAGAAACTAATTGGGTATGCATCCAACTCGCTTGATCACGAAGACCTAGGGCATTTTGAGAAAGCCCATCATTGGAATATACAAGCCAAGTTCTATAATGAAATATTCCCACTAGTATATGAAAGTGACAACATAGGAGACTCTCTATCATGAAGATCATGGTGCTACTTTGAAGCACAAGTGTGGTAAAAGGATAGTAGCATTGCCCCTTCTCTCTTTTTCTCTCTTTTTTTGGTTTTATTGTATTTTTTGGGGCCTTCTCTTTTTTTATAGCCTCTTTTTTTCTCTTTTTTTTATTTTTCGTCTGGAGTCTCATCCCGACTTGTGGGGGGAGCATAGTCCCCATCATCCTTTCCTCACATGGAACAATGCTCTAATAATGATGATCATCACACTTTTATTTACTTACAACTCAAGAATTACAACTCGATACTTAGAACAAAATATGACTCTATGTGAATGCCTCCGACGGTGTACCGAGATGTGCAATGAATCAAGAGTGACATGTATGAAAGAATTATGAATGGTGGCTTTGCCACAAATATGATGTCAACTACATGATCATGCAAAGCAATATGACAATGATGAAGCATGTCATAATAAACGGAACGGTGGAAAGTTGCATGGCAATATATCTTGGAATGGCTATGGAAATGCCATAATAGGTAGGTATGGTGGCTGTTTAGAGGAAGGTAATGGTGGGTGTATGGTATCGGCGAAAGTTGTGAGGCACAAGAGAGGCTAGCAATGGTGGAAGGGTGAGAGTGTGTATAATCCATGGACTCAAGATTAGTCATAAAGAACTCACATACTTATAGCAAAAATCTATTAGTTATCGAAACAAAGTACTACCCGCATGCTCCTAGGGGGATAGGGTAGGAAAAGACCATCGCTTGTCCCTGACCGCCACTCATAAGGAAGACAATCAATAAATAAATCATGCTCCGACTCCATCACATAACGGTTCACCATACGTGCATGCTACGGGAATCACAAACTTTAACACAAGTATCTCTCAAATTCACAACTACTCAACTAGCATGACTCTAATATCACCATCTTCATATCTCAAAACGATCAAGTATCAAACTTCTCATAGTATTCAGTGCACTCTATATGAAAGTTTTTATTATACCCATCTTGAATGCCCATCATAGTAGGACTAATTTGATAACCAAGAAAATTACCATGCTGTTCTAAAGACTCTCAAAATAATATAAGTGAAGCATGAGAGTTCAACAATTTCTTCAAAATAAAACTACCACCATGCTCTAAAAAGATATAAGTGAAGTACTAGAGCAAACGACAAACTACTCCACAAGATAAAAGTGAAGATCAATGAGTAGTTGAATAATTATGAAACTATGTGAAGACTCTCTAATATTTAAGAATTTCAGATCTTGGTATATTATTCAAATAACAAGCAAAGCAAAATAAAATAAAATGATGCTCCAAGCAAAACACATATCATGTGGTGAATAAAAATATAGCCTAAAGTAAAGTTACCGATGAACAAAGACGAAAGAGGGGATGCCATCCGGGGCATCCCCAAGCTTAGGCTCTTGGTTGTCCTTGAATATTACCTTTGGGTGCCTTGGGCATCCCCAATCTTAGGCTCTTGCCACTCCTTATTTCATAGTCCATCGAATCTTTACCCAAAACGTGAAAACTTCACAAAACAAAACTTAACAGAAAACTCGTAAGCTCCGTTAGTATAAGAAAATAAATCACCACTTAGGTACTGTTGTGAACTCATTCTAAATTCATATTGGAGTAATATCTACTGTATTCCAACTTCTCTATGGTTCATACCCTCCGATACTACTCATAGATTCATCAAAATAAGCAAACAACACATAGAAAACAGAATCTGTCAAAAATAGAACAGTCTTTAGCAATCTAGACGTTTCGAATACTTATGTAACACCAAAAAATCTGAAAAATTAGGACGACCAGGATAAAAAGTATATTGATCTACTGCAGTTGAAATTGGTATTTTATCGCTCTCTGGTAAAAAATGATAATTATTTTCGTGAGTGCATACTTTATGTTTTTATCAGCAAGATCAAACAACAATCACCCAAGAAGATCCTAAAGGATTTACTTGGCACAAACACTAACTAAAACATAAAGAACACAGTCATAACAGAAGCTATATGAATTATTTATTACTAAGCAGGAACAAAAGCAAAGAACAAAAAAAATTGGGTTGCCTCCCAACAAGTGCTATCGTTTGAAGCCCCTAGCTAGGCATGATGATTTCAATGATGCTAACATAAAAGATAAGATCGAAACATAAAGAGAGCATTATGAAGAATATGACTAGCACATTTAAGTATAACCCACTTCCTATGCATAGGGATTTTGTGAGCAAAGAATTTTTGGGAACAATGATCAAAACTTGCATAGGAAGGCAAAGCAAGCAACACTACAAGATTTTCAAGATGTAGAGAGGAAACTTGATATTATTGCAACTCCTACAAGCATATATTCCTCCCTCATAATAATTTTCAGTAGCATCATGAATGAATTAAACAATATAACCATCACATAAAGCATTCTTTTCATGATTCATAAGCATAGAAAATTTATTACTCTCCACATAAGCAAATTTCTTCTCATGAATAGTAGTGGGAGCAAACTCAACAAAATAACTATCATGTGAGGCATAGACCAATTGAAAGTTAAAATCATGATGACAAGTTTCATGGATATCATTATTCTTTATAGCATATGTGTCATCACAATAATCATCATAGATAGGAGGGATGCTTTCATCATAATAAATTTTCTCATCAAAACTTGGGGGACAGAAAATATCATCTTCATCAAAAATAGCATCCCCAATCTTGTGGCTTTGCATATCATTAGCATCATGGATATTCAAAGAAGTCATACTAACAACATTGCAATCATGCTCATCATCCAAAGATTTAGCGCCAAACGTTTTAATACATTCTTCTTTTAACACTTTGGCACAATTATCGGAATCCTTATTTTCACGAAACACATTAAAAAGATGAATCATATGAGGCAACCTTAATTCCATTTTTTTGTAGTTTTCTTTTATAGACTAAACTAGTGATAAAACAAGAAACTAAAAGATTCGATTGCAAGATCAAAAGATATACCTTCAAGCGCTAACCTCCCTGGCAACGGCGCAAGAAAAGAGCTTAGTTGACGGCGTGTTAGTGCCGCTTACCTAGCCTCCCCGGCAACGGCGCCAGAAAAGAGCTTGATGTCTACTACACAACCTTCTTCTTGTAGACGTTGTTGGGCCTCAAAGTACAGAGGTTTGTAGGACAGTAGAAATTTTCCCTCAAGTGGATGACCTAAGGTTTATCAATCCGTGGGAGGCGTAGGATGAAGATGGTCTCTCTCAAACAACCCTGCAACCAAATAACAAAGAGTCTCTTGTGTCCCCAACACAACCAATACAATGGTAACTTGTATAGGTGCACTAGTTCGGCGAAGAGATGGTGATAAAAGTGCAATATGGATGGTAGATATAGGTTTTTGTAATCTGAAAATATAAAAAACAGTAAGGTAACTAATGATAAAAGTGAGCGAAAACGGTATTGCAATGCGTTGAAACAAGGCCTAGGGTTCATACTTTCACTAGTGCAAGTTCTCTCAACAATAATAACATAATTAGATCATATAACTATCCCTCAACATGCGACAAAGAGTCACTCTGAAGTCACTAATAGCGCAGAACAAATGAAGAGATTATTGTAGGGTACGAAACCACCTCAAAGTTATCCTTTCTGACCGATCTATTCAAGAGTCCATAGTAAAATAACACAAAGCTATTCTTTCCGTTCGATCTATCCTAGAGTTCGTACTAGAATAACACCTTAAGACACAAATCAACCGAAACCCTAATGTCACCTAGATACTCCAATGTCACCTCAAGTATCTGTGGGTATGATTATACGATATGCATCACACAATCTCAGATTCATCTATTCAACCAACACGAAGAACTTCAAAGAGTGCCCCAAAGTTTCTACCGAAGAGTCCAGACGAAAACGTGTGCCAACCCCTATGCATAAGTTCACAAGGTCACAGAACTCGCAAGTTGATAACCAAAACATACATCAAGTGTATCACGTGAACATCCCATTGTCACCACAGATAAGCACATGCAAGACATACATCAAGTGTTCTCTAATCCTTAAAGACTCAATCCGATAAGATAAGTCAAAGGGAAAACTCAATCCATTACAAGAGAGTTAGGGCAGAAACATCATAAGATCGAACTATAGTTGCAAAGCTCGCGCTACATCAAGATCGTGCCATATCAAGAACACGAGAGAGAGAGAGAGATCAAACACATAGCTACTGGTACATACCCTCAGCCCCGAAGGTGAACTACTCCCTCCTCGTCATGGAGAGCGCCGGGATGATGAAGATGGCCACCGGAAAGGGATTCCCCCCTACGACAGGGTGCCGGAACGGGTCTAGATTGGTTTTTGGTCGCTATAGAGGCTTGCGGCGGCGGAACTCCCGATCTACGTTTCTTTCTGGAAATTTGGATATATATATATATAAGAGGTGTTAGAGTCGGGAAGAAGTTAGGGGGTCCCCGAGGCGGCCACGAGATAGGGGGGCCCGCCCAAGCGGTAGGGCGCATCCCCCACCCTCGTGGTGGCCTCGGGACTCCTCTGGTCCATCTCTGGTACTCTATGGGCTTCTTCTGGTCCAAAAACAATATCCGTGAAATTTTAGGTCAATTGGACTCTGTTTGGTTTTCCTTTTCTGCGATACTCAAAAACAAGGAAAAAACAGAAACTGGCACTGGGCTCTAGTTTAATAGGTTAGTCCCAAAAATCATATAAAATAGCATATAAATGCATATAAAACATCCTAGATGGATAATATGATAGCATGGAACAATCAAAAATTATAGATACGTTGGAGACGTATCAAGGAGCTTTGCGTTGTCACTCGTGACACTACAAGAAATATGTTAATCCATGACAGATTTCTGGTTACGTTCTCAGGATCCGTCAATATCGATGATGGATCTGTCTAGCTCGTCACAAAAACCATCACGAATCAGTGAGATGAGAACAAGCCGAACGACAATGGAGCCCTTAGGACAGACCGTCATGGATACCGTCACGAATTGACCAGCTGTAGACCATCCAGACCGTCATGGATGATTCGTGCCGACGTGTCATGCGTGCGACCCACATTGATCAGGCTTAGCTTTTTCTTTTTAAGTTGTTCGAACCGACACGGCCTTCTGGTGCTTCTTTTTTCAGGGAAACAGAATGCTGCTGGTGTTGTGTCATCCCAACGCTGCTTCTTTTTTAAGGAAAAATAGACAGACTGTTGCTGGTGTTTTGTCGTTGGGCCGCTGTAAGGTATTTTTTATAGAAAGCTATCTGGTTTTTAATTTAAAAATGAGAAACTGCGAGAGAGGATAGCGACCTCCCGCTTATATGCCTTAGTCGCTACCGGTGGGCAATGTCTAAGTTTGTGTTAAACGTCTTTCTCAGTTCTTACATACGACCAGCCGAGATTTTTAGTTTTAAAAAATGAAATCGAACTGGGAATCAAACCATGTAGCACTAACCTCTATGTTCTTTTACCAGGTCGGCTACAGTTCACAGACCGACCATACCTGAACGTAATTGTTTTAAAAATTTGCACACGTAGGCAACATTAGTTTTTTTTTGTGAAAAAATAACAATAGTTATGTACGTCAATGTATAGCGAACATTCGTGAAATCTCATAACAAATTTATGCCAATCTTATGAATCAATAATATTGTTCCATGCCCAATTATAAGAATTTTCTTCCATATTTTGATATTATTATCATTCTAACCAATAGGTTGCAAATAGAAGTTTGAGTTATCCCTAACTATCTTTTGATATTTTCATCCATTTCTAGGATATAGGATAAAAAGACATAATGTATTAAATATATTTTTGAGATGTTCAAACCTTCTTTGACATACATATACATCAAAATGGAATTACGTCCAATAAGCACACATAAATTCATTTAAACTATAGAAAATATTAAATCATCTCTATAATTACTGAAACTCATACAAAACAAAATATATGTATTATATTACATGTAACACTTCTATAAGGGTATGACGCGTGTTTTAATTGAAGAAAGAACCACACATGAATGGAAGTCGAACCCGAGACATGAATTTTAAACGACTAGCTCCTTCCCACTGGGTAACTATATTGTTGCTATATGAGTGAGATTTTTTTAATTAGTAAAGTATATACAACCACAATTTTAAGGCAGTGGATCAAACCAGGGACCTTTAGCTTGGAAAAATCATATTTGTGATAAAGAATGTTTTGTACGATTAAAAAAAATGTTGAACTTGTACTTAAAAAATGTTTAACATTTGTTCAAAAAATGTTCAAACATGTTTTGAAAAAATGTTCATCGTGTATTTGAAAAATGTTAAATGTTTATCAAAAATGTTACATGTGTATACTAGCAATGTAGAATATATATTGTATAAAGTTGACATGTATTTTAAAAAAGGAAATGAAAAATAAAAAAGAAAAACAAACAAGAAAAAAACCCCAAAATCAGTGAAAACCTACAGAAAAACACATAAAACCAATAAAATAAATAAAACAAAACCGTGAGCTTGGACCTGGGAATTTCAGCCCGATTGAAGAGGAAATCCTTTTTAATAAATAGAAGTGTATAAATTAATTTAAACCAAAACGAAAAAAGACATCCATGAAACTTTATAGCTAGAAATTGATTATAGCTAGAAATTCATTTTTTACCAAAATATTAACAAATGATTTTAGAAAAATACCAAAATATAATTTAATTTTGAACTGCAGGTGCATGAAAAAGTTCACAAAATTGGTTTAAAATATTATATTTGTGTTATCAAGTCTATGTTTAGGCCTTATCCATTAAAAGGAAAGGAATTCTAAACATGAGGGTGCCAACATATGACCCCGACCATGGAGTTTACCCCTTTTTAAATTCTGAAAAATGCAAACGGAGTCTGAAAAACATGAAATTTGGCATGATGCCCTCATATGACATCGAAAGGCTGTGGTAGAAATTTGAGAAGCTTTGGCAAAAGTTGTGACATACGCTGCTTAGAAATGTTGGTGATTTCAAAACTTGTTCGTAAATTCAGAAAATATTCTCCATTACAAAAAATATTCAAGATTTCAAAAAATATGACACCTGGAGGTCGTGGTAATTTTTTTAGAAGGTTTCACAAAAGTTGTGACATACGCTGCTTAGAAACCAGATGACCTTCGAGGAAGAATCTTGCTTTAGGACGTGGGTCTCCTCACTTCAATATGTAATAAGTTGTACTCCTATTGTTCGTACAATACAAAATTTATAACATATAGTATATTATAATTAAAAAGGAAAACGCTTGCAGCCGGAGCGCCGGCTGAAACTTGCGCCGGTCTCCCCAGCTCGCTCGCATGTTTTCAAACACTTCTTCAACATTTTTATACACGTGATCAATTTTTTTCCAAATGCTTGTTCAACAATTTTTCAATAATTGTTCAACATTTTCCAAATATTATCTGAAAAGTTTTTTTGTAATATATATATATAATATTCTACAATATATAAACAAAAGTAAAGAAAAAAATAAAAAAATGTATGAAAAAAATGAAACAGAGAACAACCTGGTGTTTCCCGCACGCGTGGGCCAGCCCAACTAGCGTTCCCATCAGCGAGGTGCCGGCCCAATATTAATGCGAGAAATAGGCTAGCCCACGAACATGAGAGGTACATGAGTTAACTTTGTTTTTTTAGAGAGCATAGCTCGCCTTAAACAGCACTTGGGCCGGCCCAGTGGTGTAGCAACCTTTTATTTAATCTTCAAGCTATTTTCCTGATGCGTATTTACTTTTTTTTCTATTTTATTTTACCAACTTTGTGTTTATTTCCAAATTTCACTTTTCATACAAAAATAAGTTTGTTTTGTTTTGTATTTTCATCATTTTGTACCTTGAAGAGGTAAGCATGGACATTTTATAAAATTTATATGGATTTAAATAAACAAATATAAGGAATTTTTTTGTATGTTGATTATGGAGCAGAAGCACGCAATACTATTTTTTAAGTCGCATTTTTTTCTTTTTAGCATTTACTATTAAAAAATAAATTTATGAAAAAATAAGAATGATTATTAATACACAATTATTGTGTATTTTAAATCTTCATTGTATTTGCATTAATTATAAATTCTTGGAATGCAATAAAATAGCTTAACTAGTTAAAATGGCAACATGTTTCTTGAAATGCAAGAGTGATTTTACTCGCAAAAAGTTGTGATGTACATTGTTTGGAAGCCGAAAGATCTCTGAGAAAGAGTTGTGATTTTGGGAAGGAACGGGTCTGGTTTGAAGGTGAGCTGTTGGTTGATTGATCGTTTGACCTTGAATTCGCTCCACGCTCAACATACATCATCACATGTTCCATGTCAAAATTTGGCATTTTTGGGGTTCGTCTGCTTTATTTAATTCATTAATTGTACGTATTTTCAATAATGTTCAATGCTCTTTTAGAAAATAAGAGGTAAACATGAACTTTTAAAAACAATACGTACATTCATTGAAGATCACACACACACACCTATTGTGTATATTCATTCCATTTTTCTAAAAATACAATTATGAAACAATTGACAATCTATATTAAAAATATTGTGTACTTATAAATAATTCTAGAAATGTATTTTTTCAAAAGCATTCCAAACATATTTTCAAATGCACAAACACTTTCCTTACACTTCATGGCAAATATATTTGTTCTTACATTTATTATTCAAATGAGAATTTTTTCTAACAGAAAAATAAATATGAACCTTGAAACCTGCTTCATTAAATGGCCTCGAAACTTGTTCTATGCTCGGCATACAACACTAAACGCAACATTCCAATTTTTGGCACTTTTAGGACCTTTTTGATATATTTAAGTCATTAAGTGCATATCTAGAAATTTAATGGATACAATTGAAATTTAAGTTGAAAACACATGAAATAGTTTTCAGAAATGGGTTGAAAGATCTTATTGGTGGTATTTACTATAGGATTATGCCAGGACTCGAGCAGCAACATGGAACATGATAGCAAGAAAAGTAGTTTAAATTTAGGAAAAATGGGAACAAAGTGTGAAAAACATGGAATCTCACATGGTGTCATGATATGACATCTAGATTCTTTGGTAAAATAATCAAAAATATTTCACAGAAAAAATCCTGCAAACTGCTTTGAAGTCGAACAATCTGCAAGGAGGAATCATGATCTCCAAAGAGAATGCGTTAAGTTTGAAGGAGAAATGATACTTGTTCAATCCTTTATCCTTGAATCTTTTTGGACACCTAACATACACCATCACATATCATATGTCAATTTTCAACATTTTTCAGGTTTTGTTTGCTATTTCAAAGTCATTTACAGCATTCTAGGCATTTGATAGATACATCCTTTTTACAATCACTTTAAAATATGAAAAAAGGGGTTAAAAATTATATTTGTCTTCCTCCCTCTATGTTTATATTAGTCCCTATGAAAGGAATGAAAAGAAATTCCAAGGATCGACATGGCAAGAATCGAGCACAAACTTGGGGTTCTTGGTTTATTTTTTAAATAATATTTTTTGTATTGCATGTAATTTTTTATTGGGATATACGTATAATATTTTTTTTGCAAGTTACTTGACAAAGGTTTTTGTTTTGAGACAAAGGTGGCTTTATTAGTTTTTTTAGGGGAAGGCTTTATTAGTTATTTGAAAAATAGAAAAAGTTTTAAATCTGGGCGGCCTCACTCACGCGGGGCTGGAATCAGCAAAAGCCCATATGGTTCTCAGTCGAGGGGGGCGATCTTGTGTGAGACAAATCGTGCGTTTTGATTGGCTGATCCTACCCGCACATGGATCAAGCATCTCCACCGTTCGATTTTCCGAGATCCAATGGTTGGCACACAATCCCTAATTCCCAATCCATCTCTTCTTTCTCCCCCACCCCACAGCCGCCGGCTTCCAGTGCCTTCCTTTCTCCCATCTCCTTCTCCAGTCGCCCCTTCCATCCCCTCCTAGCTCCTTCTCCCGGCTCCGAGTCCACACCGGGGCAAGCACCGAGGGCTCGACGTCCAGGCCGACCCACACCGTGCGGTGGTGTGCGCTTGGATTTCGGGGGGCCGCATCGACTCGTCCCCGGGGAGCTGCGTCGTCGTGGGCGTTGCACAGAACGCGAAGGGAAGTGACGAATCCACTGCCCGAGTGGCGGCGGGCGGCAGGATATGGCGCTAGCACGATGGCTCGTCGAGCCCCAGCAGAGGAAACTGTCCCTGGTAATCGTTGTTCTCCGTGCGTGCTCGATATGTGCATGCTCTATGCCCCCAACGCAATGGGGACATGAGAGGCAACCCTCCTCATGCTCCTAACCACCGGTTTCTTTCTCTAATCACACCTCACATCGTGTGCAGGTGGAGTCAGCAGCAACTCAGCCACGGTTCAGGCCGCCCCATCTTTGTCTGATGCACTGAACCACTGAGGAAGCCGCATCGAGTTAGCACAGGCGCCTGGCGGAGGTGACTCTGCTGTGCTAGGACGCTACAGTCCCTTCAATGCCGTGTGTTCGCGTCCATCGCAGACGGCGTCCTCACCCGCGGTTTCTCCCTCGACCTCGCGGGCTGTCAGTGGCTTGCCCCACCATCTCGAGTTCACTGTGTTTTATTTCTGAATTTTTGAGATAGTATTTGGTTGTCCACGCGCAGGCAACGACTATTCCATGTTGTTCTCGTCGCTGGAGATCAACTACTCAGGAGCATGGGTAGAGGCGATATGGTGGTGTACTCGCAAAAAAGAGAGACAATATGGTGGTCGATATGGTGTTGCCGCTGTTTCGCTGGAGAATATCTGGAACATGTTGTAGATTGAATATGTGGGATATGCTACAATATTGTCGAGAGTTATCTCTAAATTGTTGTTGTCTTTCTTCCATTTGTATAAAGTGTTGTTGTCTGTTTTCCATTTGTATAAAGTGTTGTTTTGTAGTATGTTTATCATTTATTTAATGACATACTGTAGCATATATTTTGGAAAAAAAATATTGGCTAAAAAATTCCTTTTTATTGTGAGATGAGCTAATCTCTCGGCTTGAAATTAGTGGGCCTTGGACAGACCTTGAAATTTAATGGACTAAACTCTCAATTTGGTTGATTACTGCACATGGGTTGTGTCTCCTAAACGGAGCTGAAATATAGTGGGCTGAAATTCTAATTGGACCACTAAGTCTTAGACGGAGCTGAAATTTAGTGGGCTGAAATTCTAATTGGGCCATTCATTCTTGGACGTAGCTGAAATTTAGTGGGCTGCAATTCTACTTGGGCCACTAAGTTAATGGGCTACCACGTAATATCCATGTCAGCGGATGATGTGGCAGACAAGTTAACGTTCTTATGAGTACTTCGGTTAAGTGCAATTCATGACGGTCAGAATCCGTCATGAAGTGTACAATCATCAATTATGACGCGATATACATGAAAGATTTCAATTCCGTCATGGATGCCCTTCTGTGATAGTTTTGCACACGTCTGTGACAAACGGTATCTGTCATAGATTAACAGAATTCTTGTAGTGTGAGTTGCTCGACGAGGCCGGTCGCCTTCTCAACCGAGGCATCGCTAATCTCGGGTAGCTCCATCAAGTCCTCGACCAACTCCTACTGCTTAATTAGGCCAGTGAGAATGTCGTCGTCGCTGGCCAAGAACTTCAGCACCGCCAGCTCATCGTGATCGCCGATGCGGTGAGTGCGCTTGTGAGAGCCCTCGCGTGCCGGTGAGAGCTTGTTCAAGGGCTCCGCGGCGCACCAGGACATCGTTGCTGCAGCTGCCGCGTAGCAGCGGGGCCTCTCTTGTGCTTCCGCGGCCTTGGTCTTTCCTCCCTAGTTATATGTCGACCCGAAACTCCTCCTATCGGCCATGGCAAAGACCTATTTTTTGGGTGATGATGAGAGGAATTGTGAAGTAATTTTCGACTGGGTAGTTTTTATAGCCAAGTGCTAAGTGGGAACACATTTAGGTTTGACTGGTTTGAATGGATTAGCAATTACTTATTGCGTGGTAATCTGGAATGTGACGAGAAACAAGCTCAAAATTTATTGATGGTTCTGGGTTCAAAGCCCGAAACGGTTCCCGGATGACGTACGTGGGCCTATGTTCTCGGGGGTGTACATATCTGCCCACTATCACGCATGGAACAGATATCACCATCGTGTCTGATGGATGTGCCGTCGCGTCTCCCACGTGATGCCAGAAGGTTGACCAAAATTGCAATATGCAGGTGTGGTTGCTCGTCGTTCATACGGCCGCGGCACGCTCTGCTCGTTGTTGAGGCAGCCGCGGCATGCTCTGCTCGCGTCCGTCCGCGCGTTTTGCTCACATTGAGGCGGCCATGGTGCGCTCTGATCTAGCCTCCCTGCGCGTGCTCTGCTCGCCGTTGAGGTAAAATTACAATTGCAACGGTTAATAATTATCTTACATATTCAGGATAATTTAAAATGCCACATGCTGCAATGCCCAAAACACACACAAGCTACATATGCTTAGTGACTTAAAATGTCGATATGCGACTATTCCATAATTATAATAAAATATAGGCTGAAAGTCTGAGCTGGCGGCCTTCTGACAAAGGTCTTCTAGGACTCCACCCTGCAGTCATTCATTCCAAGTGTCCCGACCCACGGCCACGTTACCCGTCTCCGCCTACAGAGCTGCTGGTATTGGGACGCTCTTGGGGCTGCTGGGCCTCTTCCAAAAGAGCTTGACAGCGTGCAATCACTCGCATGAAATCTCCATGGAACCGCTCTAATTTCATGTCTCTGTCCTGGTAGCAAATTTAGTCCATCACCTGCATCCTCAAGATACCACGTTGGTGATGCTCTACTTCATCGGGGATATCAACTCAGCCAAGGATGCGCTCGAGCCTGGCCACCACATTGTCGGGATCAAGGTGTACACGGTCGCCGTCGGCAATGATGAAGTCGCAGGCTGGCTATCTCATAACTGAATCACAGAGGTCCTCTGCCCATTCCTTGCAGGGCATCAGGCTCTCGAAGAGCACCGGTGACGGCGGCTCTTCGGGTGGGTCGTCGGTTGTGCCGTCGAGCAACTCTAGATCTTTTGCATGGTGGATGGCAAACTGCTCATCACACTTCCTCTGCAATATGTCCATTGCACCCTCAAGGACTAGCGCATCGATATTGCTGCCGATGGGCCATGGCACCTGCACCGGCCGATGAAGCTCTTGCTCCCTGACCTGCCCTCGCTCGTTCTCCTCGCCGAAGATGTAATGCAGGAAGGGGTCGACGTCGAAGCTTTATTCGGTGCCTAGCATGCTTGGAATAACTAATGGTAGATGGGTGTGGACTAGATATGTGCACAATGTCACAACGGTGCGTTGCCGCCTAGGTCATATGCAGGAAGCCACTTGCTGGTGGCAGGAAACCGACGAGGGAAGAGGCGGGAAGCATTGGCGTGGATTGCGAGGCACGTGTATAATGTCATTTATTTCTGCACTGGGCGTCTGTTTTCGTATAGGTACTACCTCCGTCGTGGTTTATTGGCCCCCTTCGTATTTTGTAGTACCAAACTTTGACCTTACATTTAACTAAGAATATATTAATGCATGTCAACGAAAATAATATTGTTGGACGGCTATTCTCGGATATGCTCATATGCTATACGCAATAACTATGCCTATTCTTGCTCATTGTTTAGGCGGCCGCGGCGCGCTCTACTCGCCATTTAGGCGCCAAGGCTCGCTCGGGTCGCATCCCTCCGCGCGTGCTCTGCTATTTTTTTCTACACAAAGTATCACACACTAATCGACTGTAGTAACCATCTGTGTTATATTTCTCATCACAAACAAATCATCCGAGTGGGTTGTTTGCCGCGTATCACACACACATCTTGTTTACACGAATCATTTGTGTTCTTTTGGCTCATCGCAAATAGTTCATCTATGTCAACTATATGCAGCATATCACACACATTTAGTTAAACTGAACCGTTTCTGTTGTGTTCCCTAATCAAAAACAGTTCGTCCGAGCGAACCGTATGTTGTATATCGCACACACCCTGATCTGGCTGACCGTTTCTGTTGCATTCCCTAATAGAAAACAGTTCATTCAAGCGAACTGCATGCCATGTATCGCACACACCATGATATAGCTTCCCATTCCTGTTGTTCTGTCTCATCGCAAATAGTTCTTATGTATTAACCGTATACCATGCATCGCACATGTAATTAGGGAACCGTGTTTGATGTATCCTCCATCACAAACATTTTTCATCTTTTTTGACGGTTTTTTACATCATCGTTTGCGATTTATGCATCGCACACAGTTTCGTTGAAGGGTCTCTGATTGTAGTGTCGCGTTAGCAGCATCCTGCAGTAGTGATTGTTGATTCTATAATGATGGATATACATGTTTCGGAAACATTGGATGTTTCAATATTGTCTGAATCAAGAAATGTCTTGATATAATTGGATGCTACAAAAGTTGTAAACCCATAAACATTATATTATGAATATGGATAATCAAGAAGATTCTTGATATAAGTGTGTGGATCCCAAGTATGATATGAATATAATCAAGAAGAATCATGATATGGCTGATGTGATTCTAAGTGCAACGAGTTCAATAATATTATATTCTGAATAAAATTTTATAGCTCAAAGCAAGATGGATTAAGATCCCTAAAACCAAACAAGCCTAACACACATATTACAATGTTTTGAATATGTCAAAACAAATGACAAAGGCCCTAGCACAAGTAAATTATGAGCAACACCAGAAAAGCCATCGCTGTTTCAAAGACTATGCAGCTAGATTATTGACTCTAGTGCAAGTGGGAGACTGTTGGAAATATGCCCTAGAGGCAATAATATCGTATTATTATATTTCCATTATTCATAATTAAGAGTTTATATTTCATGCTATAACTGCTATGATCCTGGAATATGCAATTCAGTGGAAAACCCATATGCACGTGTGAAATGATAAATGGTTAAATAATAGGTTCCCGGTCTCGCCTCTAAGACTGGCTCAAGCACTACAAAAAAAGACACTTCCATGATGATACGTGTTTGTCACAGTAGGTCACGTTTTCTGTCATGCATGTACATCCATGACGATTTTATGACAGAATCAAGATAGTCATACTTGTGCTGTCGTAGAAGTGTTCCATGACATTACCAAAATTATCATCACGGAAGTGTCCACTTCCATGATGATAAATCGCGCGTCATAGACGTTTTTTCGTCAAGGGTGACTGACACGTGGCATCCACCGTAACCGGTCGCCGTTAAGCTATCGGGTCTGATTTTGGACCCGATAACCCGTTAACAGCCCGGACCAAAGGCAATTTTCCATGTGTAAAATTCTCATTGGCCAGAGGAAACACGTGTTGGCTCACCGTTGGGACAAATGTCATCCACTCATTGGATAGGAGGCACCTATGATACATCGACACGTGGCACGGCCCAACAGATGCCCATTCCGGTGAAAAGGCCGGCCTGTTTGACTTGGTTAAAAGGTAATGGGTCGGCCCACGAAAAGCCTGTTAACGGCAAGTTCGTATATCGCCCATTTACGGCCCGCTAACTCCCGGCCTATTATGGCCTATCGGAATTAAGTCCAGTAGCTTCATCTGGGCCGTCCAATATGATTCCAGCCCATTATTACTTCCGGCCCATGTATGGCCCATGATGTCTTTCGGCCCATATGAGGCCCTTCGTAACTCTGGGACCAATGTAGGCCCAAGATGAAACTGGCCCATAATGAACAGTGTGTCGCTTTATACCCATTAACGGCCCATTATTCCGTTGGCCGTTTCCAGCCCGTGTTAACTTTCGGCCTTCTAAGGGCCCATTTATTCTTGGGCTCATTTCTAGAATTCGGTTAGTTACGGTCCATTACTGGCATGTTCCGTTTGTGGGCCAAATTCAGCCCGTGGTTACATTGGGCCCGTTTGTGGCCCGTTAACCCGTTGGGCTGTTTTCATAGTGTTATCAAATACGACCTATTAGCGGCCCGTTATGGTCCACGAATAGTATGGCCCATGTTTGGCGAAATGATTATACGCCCTGTAGAAGGCCCATGGGTCATATGGCCCGTAGAAGACCAATGGACCCTATGGCCCGTAGAAGGCCCGTGGATCCTATGGCCCATAGAAGGCCCATGGATCCTACGGCCCATAGGAGGCCCATGGATCCTACGACCCATAGAAGGCCCATAGATCCTACGGCCCGTAGAAGGCCCATTGGATCCTATGACCCATAAAAGGCCCATGGATCCTACGGCCCATAGAAGGCCCATGGATACTACGGCCCGCGGGAGGCCCATGGTTACAACAGTGCGTGTGTTGCCATGATTATTGTGGCCTAGTTACCAAAAATAGGTTATTGTGGCCACTAGAAAAAAAATGCGGAAAAAGAACTGCAGTGACTACAAGCAAACAACTAAACAAGACAATGAGGAAATAAATAAGCAAGCAACTAATGCTAGCCTATTACAGCTACTAGATCATGGATGGCGCATGTTGCTGCGCCCGTTGTTTGTAATATTGAATATTAGTGTTCAAAAATATATTGAATAATTGCTGGAACATAACAATTGGTGTACTCGACATATCTAACAACCCAGATAACCATCCCCTAGGTGTAGTCCTAGTGTCCATGCTATCAACACTTGGTTTCATTGTTTTAGGAAATCAAGTGCACACGCTCCATGTCTCCTTTTTTCTCTCAGTAATTTTGAATCTTCTCGAATGAGAAGCACACCATTTATTTCATGTTGCATGTCTTAGAAGCATAAAAATAATATACGTTAAAACATGTGCACAAATTAGACTCAAGTAAGATAAACCACATTTCCGGTGATCAAGACACAAACACATTTGAACTTAAAAGCGATGGAGGAAGCTGGAACATGGTATTAAAAGAAAAGGGTAAATCAGCAACAAAATTATTTAATCATTATGACCACCTACATATAAATTTTTACTAACCCTTATTGAAAACACTTGGTATATTGTAACTTCAGGCCTTCCTCGTACTTTAACTCATGTCCATAGTTTGGTTACACTGATTTTTCATAACACAAACCTAAGCAAACAGAGTACTATTATGCACTATGTAATTAGAATTAAAAAAAATATTTATTAACTTGCCCCTAGGTGAGTATACAAATTTGTCTCTTCTCTCCACTCCTTTCATCACAAAGTGTTGCTCATCAAGGGTCCTGTAGTGGAGACCTCAATTTCACATCTCACCGCATAAATATGAGATTTTATTTTCAGAGAAATAACAAAGAAACATCTAATGTGGAAACACAAGATATGTTAATCCGACAATATGCCAGAACTTGAGTGCTTTTTTACTAACATGGAGTACTTGAATTATAAACACGTGGATCTCTCTATACTGTGGATCTCCACGTTGCTCCTCTAATCTTATACCCCCTCCGTCCCAAAACAATTGCCTCGACTTTATACTAACATTAGTACGAAGTTGTACTAATCTTAAGACACTTACTTTGGGACTAAGACAAGACCAAACACGAAAAAATCCATATGCAACAAGGCTTCACATCTTTAAGGATAGTGATTCTACTTACCTGTGTACCTAGGAACGGCCCATCTCTTTCAGCCATGTGGTGGTCGATGCATGTTTATAGGAGCCTATGTAAGAATGCCAAATCTTCCAGCCATGCGATTGTTCAGTTTTTAGAAATCATATACGAATAAGAAACCTTGATATCAGAATGAGACAACCCAGAAAAAAGTATATGAAGATAAAGGGAACTATGAATCGGCAAAACCCAAAAAATTCGTGCCTCAAATAAGCTGTGAAGATCCTCTCATTCTCCTGTAAACCAAGTTTCAGTGTCATCCTTTGCTACTACATCCTCACTGATCACCACTCAGAACCGCAAGTACCTCACCTGAATAAATCCATTGTTAGACAATTGATACAAAAGGATCAATACCAAGTTCATTGAGGCGTTCGCACAAACACAAACTTGCAGTAAAAAAATGGGAAGATCATTCCTGAATATGAGGAACTAAGACAAACATATAACACAGTGTGATGGAGATGATCAAACAATGAGCAGAAAATCTCAATTTATAGATTGCTTGCTGCAAACAAAATATATAATCAGCAACTTGTCCATAGCAATCAATCAAAATTACAAAATGGTTACGCAGAATTTTCAACACAAATCTAATTTGGAGTCCCGTTTACAAACATCCATAAACACCGACTACCATCAATAGCAAGATCTGAGCAAAAAATGCAGACAGGGGAAGGGGAGTGGGGGCTTCTAGTGTTGTTTTTTTGCGAGGGAGGGGCTTCTAGTGTTGTTAGCAACATATGGATAGCAAAACAAAGGCATTGATCAATTTTGGACTAAAGGATCCTCGCGAAAGTTGGAGCTCAGGATTCGACCTTGGTTGCTGATGCAATTTGTAGCACAAATTACGGGAAAACCCAACCTTCATCTATCTCTAAATAAGTGGCAGCCGAGAGATGTGGTCATCGAGGAGCACGCGCCGTCAGCGGGTGTGATTGTCCAAGAAGGCGGCGGTGGCATTCAAGGAATCCCCCATCGACCATCTCTAAACGGAGCGAGCAACTGAGGCGTCAAGGAGGAGCTACTTGAACTGGAGTCGTCACCAAAGATGCTCTTGTAGCTTCTTCATCGCCGCTTCTACAGCCTGGTGAGAGCTTCACGATCTAGTGTGTGGCCATCGGCTAATCAACTCTCACTCTCTCATGATAGGTAATCCGTTTGCTGGAGCAGGAAGGGTGAGGGAGAGCACCAGGAGACGAAGCTATATGTGAGTGCAGGAACTGAAGCGGCTGTAGGTTGGGGAAAACGCACACCTCCATTAGTCGCCGACCGTGAGTGGCGCACATCGCTCGTAGTGAATGCTCCCTGGAACTGAAAATTCATTGCCTCTTCAATGCTTAAACTATAGCGAGTCAGTTTCACCCCTCTGCTTCATCGAACAATTGAGCGACGCTTCACCTCTACCTGCATCTGCATGCGCGTTGGGAGGCTCGTACCAGCACGGCCACATGGTCTTGGTCCGCGACCAGTAACTGTGCGAACCGCATCGCCAACACTCACCTCTCACCTGTAACCGTGCGACCGCGTGACTCACTTCTTTTTCCTCGAGAGAAGCGATCGACTGTCTCAACTCCTCACGACAGAGCAAGTTCCTCTTCCGCTCCAAACGAGCTGCACCACATAACGCCACATGGGAGTAGAGAGCGTGTGCGCTCGACGATTTTTTCACCCTTCCAAAGTTGTGATGGATGGGAAAGCGATTACGACAAACCGAAGGCCCATTAGGCCCAGTTAATAGGAGATCGTGGATTTTGTTATGGGAGAAACGACCCAACATATGGAGCCCAATTTGCACAGCAGAGGAAGGCTGGACGGGATTAGAGGGAAATCTAACCGCCAAAAACACCCACAACTCGACATCTGACGGCCAAAAACAATAATGGCCTGAGAGGGCTCCAATAGTGCTCAGTTATAATGTCTTTAAATTACACATATTACATCCACTGGGCATCAAAGTTCGCCACCAGTGCAAATATAGGGAACAAAGCAGCATATTACATACACTGGCCATCAAAATTGGCCACAAGTGCAAATAAACGCGGTAGCAAAACAAGAGCATAACTAAAACAACTTTAGAAGAGCTCAAGAAACGTTATCCTGGGTATCCACCATGCTGGCAATAAGCTTAGCAAGCTTATTAGCTTTGTCCTGTTCGGCGCTAAAATCCTCCAACGCTTGATGTTGCACCATAAAGTATGCATCTGAATGCTCCAGGGACTTCTGCAGTCCTTCCGCTTCTTGTCGCAGCACAGCTGATCGATGTCTTTCAGCTTGTAGTTGAGACTCAAGAAACCGAACTGATTCAGATAGTGAGTTTGAATAGCTTGTGCAAGCGGTAGTGGCCAGTAACTCGAACACTAAACCAAGACAGGACTTTGGGGTTGTCTCACTGTCTTCAAGATAGTCTTCCTTAGCTGTTTTATCAGCTTTGTTGGAGACCAACAAGGATATCTCACTATCCTGAACCTTATCTGCATTACTTCCATTACCATTGCTTAATAAGGCACTCTTTCACAATGTTCTATCAGCATTCTAAAAGAAGAAACAAGCAGACACATAACAGGTTTAGCATGTACTAGTATATGAAACTCAACTCGGTGAACCAGTTCATTAGTAAGGTGGACAGGATTAAACTACCAACTCTTCTATTGCCAAGTACTAGTACATAATAAAAGCATCAAACAAACATATATCTATGTCCTATGGTTACTGCATTGTCTTGCCAAATAAAAATAGAGACACGGTTCAAATCATATCAGTTCAAGACAAAGCAGCAGTGAAAGAATACAAAGCATGGGAAAATACACAGCACAACAAGATTTCTAGATGGGTACCACGGATCTACATGTACAACAACACTATTAGCTCTGTTGTGATGCTAGTAATGTGCATGATATGAGAAGTCAACTATATACACAATTGAAATTGAAATCAACAGAGCTATTGATAAGAGCAAACCTGTTAAAGAAACATGTGTGAACATACCTAATGTGCCATTGGAGTTTCAATTGGATCCTTCAATTTAAAAATAAGTTTGTATGAGTAAATACAGTGATACAAGAGCAAAGCAGTATGCACGATAGCAATGGAATCTTAAATTAGAACAGTTGTTCTTCAGGTTTAAGCACTTGGTCTACATGAACATACTACAATAAGACACAAGAATACTGTACTTAAAAATGAGCTCATAGACCTTACCACATTGTTGGTTCAGGACCAGCATGGAACAAGGCGTTCCCAGTCATCATCTAGTAAATGTGCCTCAGGAGAACGTAAGGGAATTTGATGAGTTTCTTTGCCAGTGAAGTACGTTTTCTTCAGGTAATTCTGATAGTGCCACCAAGCATTCTTGAAGATAGCAGGGGTATTAGCACAGGTTACCTCATCCCGAGTTTCCAAATCGGTCCTTCTCTATAGAGAAAAATGGGAAAATTTGATGTATTATAACCATCATGGAGGTAGAATGTATGGGACAAAGCAAAGTAATTGCCATGAATAACATTACTTACACATAACTCCTGGACAAACACCTGCAACTGGCATTTTCCTTCATCTTCAATATAATATTTCCAATATGGGAAGATACGCACATAGGATTTAACAACATCAAATGCGATAGATGCTAAACTACGACTAGCTGGTTGTGCTTCCTCCACAGGAATAGGCATACTAACTGGTGGAGTTGGGGTTCGCCGTGGTAGTACTGGCCCTTTGGGCATAGGAGCTTCCTTACTAACTGATCTTGTTTAGGAGCTCTATGGTGGAGATGGTGTTGTGTTAATAGGAACTGGGTTACTATCTTCTGGGGTTGGGGTTAGATTGCGTGAAGCTGGTTCTCTGACCATCGCAGTAGGGGTACAATCTGTGAGAGTCTGGGTTATGTGTGGTAGGGCTGGTTCTCATGCATGTACAACCGGGGTGCTATCTCCACCAAGAGGTGGCACTGTTTTATTTGAAGACCGTGTTTTTACTCCGCTAGATGCTGGCATCACCCGCTCCAATTCAAATGGCTGATAAACAGGAAACATAGTTGAATGTACAGACATTGTACGAGAGACAGATGCAATAGGTAGTGTGGAAAAAAGAGGGCATGAAATAGTTGAAATGTATATTTTTTAACTAAAACAGATTGCATGACATAATTTCACAAATATGATGTCTATCAAAACTGGATAGCATAGCACAACATAATTCAAAGATATGATGAATAACTAAACAGGATCGCATGACATAATTCACATACATGTTATCTAAGTAATCGGGATCACATGATTTAATTCACATATGTGATTTATATGCTAAACAAAGGGCATTCAGTATGATGTCTGAACTAAGAACATGGTGTTGAATATTGTGTATATGATGTCTAAACTATGCAATGCAAGACACCATATGCATGATATGAGCAGTATAACCGTGCCAAGTTAAATCCCAAGTTAGAGCATACACCTCGGTGGGGGAATAGGACTGGTCATCTGTCTCTGAATCCATCTCTGAGGAGCTATCGGGACCCAACAAGAGATCTGCTTCGACAGGTAGCACTATCTGCTCTAAAGGCCTTGTTTTCACTCCAGATTTTTCCATCTCCCACCCAAATGGCTGATTCACGGGAAGAGTAGTTTAATGTACAAACATTGTTGACAAATGGAAATGTAATGAAGAAAAGGATGGGCAAGATATCATTCAAATATATGATGCCTGGTTAAACAGGATGGCATTGCACATTTCACATATATTATGGTTGGCTAAAAGACATGAGACTGCATAATTCCCATATATGATATAGAAACTAAACAGGTGGCATTACAGAACATGTCTAAACTAAGCAGATGACATATATGATGTCAAAAGTAGGCACTGCAAGGCAACATATGCATCATATGACTAACATCATCATGCCAAGGTAGAGCAAACACCTTGGGGGGTAAATAGGAGTGGTCAGCTGCGTCTGAATGCACCTCAGAACAGATATCTTCCTCTGGATTACAATCTGGAGAGGGGGAGGGTTTGCCATTGAACCCACCATGGAGCGATGTCTGCATGACATTGTATTGTCGTGCAAAACTCTTCTCTATTTCTCTACATGTTCAGAATGACTGTGTACAATATCTGACATCCATACAAAAAACTATGGTGAGATTATGTAAGCAGAGCATGCAGAAATCTAGAGTGATTGTAACAACTAGTGGATGGATCCAAAATAATGATAGCAGGCTGATGATTGCTTAATTTAATTAAAAGACAGATGATGATTGCTTTACTATTTGTTTTCCACCCAAGATGAACAACATAGGCATAACCTAGGTGAACCAGATATTAGACAGAGATACTATTCATTGCTGCCTCGATATGTGCCCCACAACTAATTTAGAACTCAAGTTTGAACATTAATTTGGACCTGACTTAGAGTCTAAGAGGTGAACAGGACGATAAAGTAGTAGGCAATTTTAAGCAATGCATAACATAAGCAGAAAAAAAAGAGTGCGACCTCTCTTGTGGACCCGTGTATTCCTCAAGTTCATCTGCTGAGTCGATGATGGTGATGCCGTTGCGGTGGGTGCCGGCGGCAGGGAAGGAGATCTAAGGCGGCGAAAGACGGTCAGGAGTCGTGATGTCTGGTTTGGTGGATGCTTCTGTCGATGGAGCAGCTCAGGTGAGGTGGATGACGTCGCGGTAGGAGTAGGACAAACCACACAAAGTTTCCTTCGACACCTACCTGTAACTTGAGTAATTCTGTAAGGGCTCATTTGGCTTACATGATTCTAAAAATGCAGGGATAGGAAAAACATCAGAATAGGATAGGAATGCACATGGTAAACAGAGCATTCGTAAACACAGGATTTCTGTCAACTTGGGTGTTCGGTTAACGGGAATTGGAAGAGCAGAGGAATGCAAAGAAACATGGCCAAAATAAAGTGAAACCATATGAAAGAGTGTACAGTTAGAATGTTATTCTTCCACTAATGCACTTGGTCTTGTTTTCATGCATAGGATTTTGAAAAGTAGGTGCAGGTGGATGTTTTGCTCCATTCCTTTCAACAAAATGCATGAATAATTGAATAGTAGAGTGCCATCGGAAAATTTCCTATTGCCATGTTTTTCTGTTGAGCCAAAATAGCCCTAATGGATCGACATGAATGTAGAGTAATAAGTGATGCAACAAGTGTACAACCTCTTTGCCATAGCCGTGTCGACCTCCGCATCATTGGGTTGGTTGCTGAAGAAGTTGAGGCAGAGGTGGTTATCGGAGGTGTGGTGGAAGATCTGAGGAATCTGTAGACGGCGTCCAGGGCACTGCTCTGTTGTGATGGATCATTCTATCGTTGGAGCAGCTCCAGTGAGCCGTAAGACGTCAAGGCTGAAGCAGCACAAGACAGACATCGTTAATCTCAAGTGGGATTCTAATAGAATCTCCAATAAATGATTTAAAATAGATGTAAAATTTACATCACCAAAAACCACCTGACTACAACAGATGAGGTAAAAACTGTTGATTCTAAACTTAACTATCGAAACTGAAATTTACTGTGGAATCTGAATGTTACTATCGAAACTGAACGCAATGGCAGCAAAGAGGCACTTGACTTGTAGTTTAGGGAGGGCCTGCAGTTCATGTTCAACCTGCTCCTCCCTGAGCCGCCAACCACCACCGGGCGAACCCCGCGTCGCCTGGCCGCCCCAAAACAAGTCCCCTCCGCCGCCGCCTCACCGCCCGAAAACAACTCCCCACCGCCAGTCCGCCGCCACCCCGACCAGCCCTCTAGACCCCCCCCCCCCCGCGCGTGCCCCGCGCCAAGCTTTTTCTCCGGCGATCCCCACGCCACCCCCCCACCACCGGCGAGCAGCACCCCACCCAGAACCCTAAGATAGATAGTGGGGTACCTCTCCGGCGAGCCCCCCTCCCCGCCGCGGGTGGTTCTTCCTTAACTATGGCATGACCCCCCACCCCCTGAAAATTGACTGACCCAAAAGTCGATTCAGTCGACTGAAGTGTAGCTAAATCGGAGCAGAGCAGCAGCAACAGCAGCGCGAGCGAGCGAGAGCCGGAGCACCAACAGTTGGCGACCGAGCGAGTGAGCGAGAGCCGGAGCAGCAGCAGCAACGCGAGTGAGAGCCGGAGCAGCAGCAGCAGATCCAGCTATTATGGATGCTGCCACCGAAGGGGCCTCACACTGGGGGAGAGCCGTCGTGAAGATGTCGGTTGCGACGCCGGCTTCGAGGTAGCCGCTCCATGGGGTGCGGGATGGAGCACTGTCGGTGCCGGGAGGTCGAGTTAAGGAGAAGGTGTGATGCGATGAGTGTACAACCTCTTTGGTGGCACCGAGTAGGCCTCGTCTTCGTCCGAGGACTCGGTGAGGATGATGTGGTTCTGCTGGAGCAGGTTAAGGCGGGACTATGGGGATGGGGCAGCCGCGATAGACTAGGCGATCATTGGTGCAGCTCCTTGGAGGTGGAGGACGGGGCGGCTGAACCGGCAGGACGACGGGATGGACGACGGATCCTCATCCGGGGAGGTGGATGAGGGACGTCGAGCTGTTGTGGTGGACGACGTCGTCAGGGAAGAGGCTTTGGCTGGGCAGTGGTGACATGGAGGACGGGGGAGGGTGGGTTTTCGCGGCTGGAGCGGAGAGGTTATGGCGGCCTGGGATTTCAAATGGTGAAAAGGAGGCGATGGGAGGGGGGACCATGACTTAGGGGCGCGCTTGTCCAAAATGTATGGTGTGTTACAAAAGTACCCCCACCAATTTGAACTAGCGGCCCTTTCGGCTCAAGGTTAGTAGGGGGATTTCGCGTGTCGGGATTTTGGCAGCTGGAGGGAGTTTTCGCGCGCGTTGTAATTTCGGGATAGCAAGGCGCGAGTTGTGAAGGCGCCAGTTTTGGGAGCACGATATCTGAATTTTCGAGATATAACAAGGCGCGGGTTGAATTTTAGGGACAAACCTAACATGTAATATACATACCAAATCAATTTGCACTTCCCTCAACGAAAAAAACCAAAAAAATAAAACTATTCACACCACACAAAGAGAGAGTGTTGTCCCGTTTTACTATACAAATGCTATTCAAAGCTACTCATACCAACATGTTATGTCCAATTAAATTTTGTCATTGGCTGTATAATGCATGTAACCTACTCATACCAACATTTTAGTGGATGCCAAATGTCTATACTACCGCTGCAATTCGAACTAAATTTGAATTGGTTTCTCTATTTCAATAAGAATCTACAATCATGATTGTTGCCAACTTCAACCATCATTCGTGCATTACCTTAACAACACACCACATGATTATCATAGAGATAGATATGAACTATGAGTACTATATGAACTCGAATTCAACTTTTTGAATACACTTGATGTTGATTCCAAATAATAGTACATTTGATGTACTAACTATATATTCATAATCTAAAGCATGTTCCAATCAGTGGCGGCTCCAGGAAATTGCAACCGGGTATTCATGTCTATTCATTTTGGCAAAATCATTGTTGTTTTTCAGAAGTTATCACTGTTTTGACAAAATCAACATTGTTTTGTAAAAATCATGGGTATTCACATGAAGACCCAAGAATACCCCTAGCTCCGCCCCTATGTTCCATACGTACACCGTGCTTATCACACAAAGTATAGTGCCCCGCCCCCTACATTATGACAAGTATTTAGCCCTAAGCTGCAAAAGCCACACATTAGCCCAGATTATAATCAATGTTCTACATTATGATATCTTCTTCAAGTATCCGTGTCCACTTTTTTATAACGAATTATGATCTTTGTTCGTCTTTTACACCTTCACGATCCTCTTCTCTTTGTAGCTAGCTAGCTCTAACTTTCTATCGTGCATGCACATGCCCGCCCCCCTCTCACCCTCCCTCGGCGTCCCCTCCATCACGCACGTTCGTTGTTTCTCTTTAGGTCGTTCACCAGCGGTATGTGTAGGCCCCCCGGCTCCTTCTTTCCGGCACACACCCACTACTAGGGAAAACCGTATACACAGAACTTTAGCAGTAGTGCTTGTTAAAAAAGGGCACTACTGCTAAATAGCAGTAGCGTGTGCTGGATAAATGCGCTGCAGACACAAACGTAGCAGTAGCGCGTCTACTTTTGAAAGCGCTACTACTAAAATTCTCACTACTAAGCCGATAGGCTACATATAGTAGTAGCGGTCTTCTAGAAAGAGCACTACCACGAAGTTTATTTTAGCAGCGCGTTTACTGTGAAACGTGCTACTATTAATGAAAAGAAAATTAAATGAAAAACTAATAGAAAAGTAAATGAAAATGAAAGAAATAAAAAAAGGAGAAAGGAAAAAATAAAATGTAAAGAAAAATAAATGAAAAAGGGAAAAAGGAGAAAGGAATAGCAGTAGCGCTTGTTCATCAGAGGCGTTGTAGATAACTTAGCAGTAGCGCTTGTTTATAACCCCACTATAAAAAGATAAAAGGAAATAAGAAAAGGAAAGGAAAATACATAGCTATAGCTGTAGCACATTTACTGAAAAGCGTTATAGCTAACTTAGCTATAGCGCTTTTACAGAAACGCGCTACCGCTAAGTTTGACTTAACCCAAAAGCGGTCCCCCCCCGGCCACCACTTATCCCCCAAATCTCTCGCCCCACTTCGCCGCCGTCTCCCCAATTCGCCGTCGCCCTACTTCGCCATCGTCTCCTGCTGATGTCAACGCCCCCGGAGCCACCAGAGCCACGTGCCGTCGATGCCACCGGAGCCGCACGGCCACGTCAACGCCACCGGAGCCGCCGTCGACGCCAGCAGAGCCACCCTTGATGCCCTGCCTCCCTCACCACAACTGTCTCCCTCACCGTCACCGGAGATGCCCTGCCTCCCTTGCCACCACTGCCTCCCTCACCACGACCGGAGCCATCCTCTGTAAGCCCCCACCCCTCCTCTCTCTCTCATGCATAGCACAAACATTGGACAGAGAACTAGTTAGGTTAACTAGTTTAATTAGGTTAATTATGTAGGTAAACTATGTTAACTAGCTAGGTTAACTAACTAGTTAAATAGCTAAGTTAATTATGTTTGTTAGGTTAACAAGCTAGGTTAACTAGGTTCGCTAGGTTAGAGGAAAAACTTATTTTAGAGCATTAAGTGAGAAGGGTTAGAGAAATGGAGTTCCTTTGCAATTTAATTGGGTTCTGTCCTAGGCAAAGAAGTGTTAGAGAAAATAAGGTGTGTGTGTGAGAGAGAGAGAGAGAGACGAATAGCTAGAACAGAATTTGGGTTCTGTCCTAGGCAGAGAAGTGTTTAGTGAGGTCATTTTGCAAAGGTTTTTGATTTTTGAAAAGACCACTATTTTTCTAGGAAAAGAATTTAGGCAAGTTTTATTTTAAAGATGATCCTTCCTAGACTTTTATTGTTGATTTTATCTTTTCATTGAAGTGGCCATGTTATATCTTTTCATTGAAGTGTGGTTCGATTGTGCCCATGTGGCCATTTGTTGTTTCCAGGGAATGAAGCGCGTGTGGCCTATGTTTTGCCGGAATGTTGATTTATTTCCGTTCCGACAAATTTCAGGTGCTCGATTTGTCCACTTTTTAGCAAAGGTCTTGCCGAAATTTTTCGTGAATTTCGGCGTGACTTGTGCTGCAAACTAGGACATATTGAGTGCCCGCGATTTGCCGCACCAGAAAGGAGTCAACGTTCCTGCAAAGCATAGGCCTTTTTATGTCATTATTCATTTTATTAGGTCTAGAATTAATTGACTAGATTTAATCGTAGGAAACATGGCTAGCAACGATGAAGGACAGGGTTTTGGTGACTGCGACAACGTGTACCTGGCGGCAGAGGAATTTTTTAGGGAAGCCGATGATCAATAGTTGATGTTGCTGGGTCCACCTGTCACATCGGAGACTGAGACCGACATCGAGACCGGCACTGAGACTGAGACCGGCATTGAGACTGAGACCGGCATTGAGACCGGCGCTGAGACTGACACCATCATCGAGACCGGTGCTGAGACTGAGACCGACGCCGAGACTAGCAGAGCCGGTATAGAACCGAAAGCAAAGAGGCGGCGGCTTCCTAACAAGCTCAGGACTACTAGACTGGTGGTCACGGAGGTGGACGATGGCAATTTTGAGCCAAACGCGCCCGAGGAAGCACGCGCGTGCTACGGCAATCAAATAGGCTGCATCATACGGACAACCGCCACCATCAATGATGCGAAACTAAACAAGATAGATAATATGAGGCCCTCCCTCCTAAAGAAGTTGCACCAGATATTTTTGTTCCCGGGCCGGAATGAAAAGGATTATAAAGATCCAGATAAGGCCCCGACAATGAAGAAGATAAACAAACACGCCATGAGCAAGTTTAGCGACGCGTTGGCCGCCTGGAAAGCAAGGGTGAAATATCGGATCGTCAACGAAAAGGAACCCTACTCTGAGATTGTAAAGGATAATCCGACAATCACGGCAGAGCACTTTGAAATATTCAAGGCGGCTTGCGAGGCCGAAGCTGCCAAAAAAAGTCAAAGTACATGAAGGGGCTTCAATAGAAGAACATTGGGTGCCACCACCTCGGAAGTCATGGTTACGGAGGGAAGAGGTCCATATGGGCCAAGGAGGACGCGGAAGCCGTGAGTCTGGGCATCCCAGACCCCTTGGCGGAGTTCACCGTCCTGTAGGAGCGTGGCGTCCTTAGGGCCCGACACTGTTGGGACCCAGTGAAGAAGGTTTTCGAGAAGAACGCGGTCACGACGGAGTTCATGAGACTGTTGGCAATTTTAGTTTCTGATCAATTCGACTGCATGTTAGTCATATCTGTAAACGATCCTTGTGCCTATTGCAGAGGTGTCCGGAATGTCAAGCCCAGGTGTACCGGTTTCCGGTTTCTGAGCGACAGCCAGTAGTTAGTTTAGGTTCACTCTAATGCGAGAGAGGGATACGAACTCCTGTACTGCATAGTTTCGCTCTCACTCAAAGTGATAGCTCTTCTCGCGTATATCATTGTTTAGATGGATGACGATGTAGTTGCAAGTAATCGAGACTTGTATCGCTATTTTCAAGATGATGACGAGAGACCACTTTGTGTTGGATGATGATTATGATGATGACATGATTTGATGAGACTATTTGTATGTATATGCTATGATTACATTTGTATGTGTATGATATGCTAAATATTATTGTATAAAGCCTATTCAAATACAAAACAAATATGCAGAAAAAAAACAGAAACTAATAAAACTAGCAGTAGCGAGGGGAACAAAGTTACAGTACCGCTCCCTTACCAGTAGCACTTCCTGCTAAAAAGTGCTGCAGATATTAGCAGCAGCGCTCTGCACTAAAGCACGCTACTGCTAGCCATGTATAGCAGTAGCATGGGATGACAGGCGCTACTGCTACACGTTAGCTGTAGTGCCTTAAGTAGCGCGTCGTCCCGCGCTACTAATAGGGAAAATACTTGCGCTATCGCTAGGGTTTTCCCTAGTAGTGACCGGTCGATATACCTCTCTAGCGAAATGTGCCTACCACAAACACATACGTCCCCTCTTCTCTTCTCACCGTCCATGCCCCCCTATGTCCAATATGGTTCCACGCAGGTGCACACTCCCGCCCCTCTTTTCATCGATCTCATACTCGCACACTCCTCCCCCCTCGACATGGTAGGCCTCTCGCACCACCTCCTAGCTGCACCCCTCTCCCCATGTATGTCTCTTCGGACCTTATTTGCTTCTAACACATGCATGCATTTATACGTACCGATTTCCCTACATATAGCCAGGTCGACTATAATTCGTTTTCCCCATGCACTGATAGACTTACCTCACTAGTTATGTCTCTCACTTTCTCGGACACACGACGGTTGATCTTCCTATGTAGTTACGTATGCTTACCAACCATATCGTCTCCCCTCATCATCCTTGCATACCTCCCGACCCATCTCTCACACGCATGTGCATAGACAGACAGACATCCCCCGCCCTCTCTTATTGATATTGCACTCGTACCCTTCATTTGTCTAGCAGGCCTCTCCCACCATTTGTCAGACGCCACTCCACCACCAACCCTCTGACGCTCTACCTTTGTCTTTCTCCCAACATTATTCCTCTGCTACACATATCCATGGATGCCGATCGATCTACCTCAATATATAGCTAGGTCCCTCTCCTTCCCTACACATATACTAATCAATCGGTCTCTGTGCCCCCCTGCCCACACGGACACACAGATAGTCGAACGTTGTAGGTAGGTATCCATGCCACAGAGAAAAATTGCACCTCTGCCCTCTCAAATTCCATTAGGCCAGACGCCCTATATCTTTGACGTGGAAAACACAAATTCGATGGCACTATTTATCGATTGCGCAGCCACACACTTCATCCATGTTTTCGATTCTATAGATATCTCACGTCCATGACTCTGTTTCACACACATTGCATATGTTACGTTTTTTTGTTTGAGATATCATCAACACATTGCCTCTATTTTGCACAAACCATCTCTCTCACACCCACCCAAGTACGTACCTGCACTTAAAGAAGAGGTGCACGCAGGATGCACGTACTCATGTCTCGTTCCCGGCCACACCGGCGCGGGTACACGTGGAGTTCGTTCCTATACGAAAAGGCAGCCCACGTGATAATTTGACGCGTCTAGCAGTTGTTTACTCGAAGGAGGGTCGGGTACGACGCCTAGACGGAACAAAGTTTGACTTGATGCATTAGTATTAAATAAAGTTATATATTCCTCAATGGCACATACAGAATATAAAATGATTGCCATGGGGAAAATGGAAAAATCCGCTCCACTATATAGAACGGAGCCTGCCTGCCGGGGTTTGTCTCTCATCACACCATCTCACACAAGGCGGCGGTGGCCTCTCTCTCTCACCGCTGGTCAGTGATCCGGTCGCATCCCATCCGCCAGCGGAAAGGGAGGATGTGCTTCGTTTCTCCGTTCGACGGCGTTGAGGCAGCACATCCTGATCTGCGGTACCCGTTGTTCTCTCTGACCAAGCTCCGGTGTGGTAGGGCCTTCGCCACTTGCTCGCTGCTGCAGTATGGGCAGATACCGGCCGCCGGCGCCCTCCTAGTAACATCCCACGTTGTTGCATGTGGATCTTCTTTAGTTGTTTGCTTAAAATGTATCTCGGCCGACATACTTTCCATCTTGCAATCTCGTCCTCAAAGCATTTTTGGCAAACCACCATGCTGCTATCTTTCCCTTACTACATGGAATATGCTTCTTTTTTGTCAGCGTATGTGTCTTCTTTCAGCTCGTGTTATTGGGCAGTAATTGTTTCCTTTCTACCTCCTTTTGCAAACAGGGCTATCCATTTTCACCTCGTTGCTATTGCGACCTTTTGGTGAACTGCACAAATCACTTTTTTCGTAAGAGTGTTTTGTGCAGTTCCGCCAAAATGGCACACGGGCAACGTTTTTACATTTCCGTGGGACTACAAAAAGGGAGATTGGTTTTGCTATCCTCCTCATCCAACTCCGTGCCTAATCTTCTCCAACAAGTAGTTAGTCCTAAAGAGAGATCACAGAGGTGATCGGCTTCTATTTGTGTGTGTTATGTTTCATCATCTAGTTCCACTATTATTGTAATCACACTAACTGGATATCTTTTCAAACAGGGATGGTCCGCTTGATTTTAGTGGAGCTGCACAAAATGATCGGATTGTGGTGTCCTCCATACACCTTTTTTTGGCTACAGAGCTGGGTGAAACTAGCTGCCAAGCAATGAACACTGTTGCCAGGAAATGGAGCCATGCCTACAAACAACATCTATCAATTATATATTTTTCTTTATTTGTACACCTTCTCACAACTTTGTCTTCAGTTGTGATGTGAATATTGGCGCTGCTCTGCGAACCATTGAGATGCATTAGCAGCCATGGTAGTTCATTTGTATTTGATGGAATGTTGTAACGAGATAATCTTGAGGCAAGAGGACACATGAATCCTAAGTTGAAACCTTTTTTCCTGCGGGAACCAAAGTTGAAACCTTCATAGCATCATCGTATAGTTTCATTAAAATTATGCGTACATATAAACAAATCCTGAAGGATTGATAGAAATGCCAGAAACAATTCAACATCGTTTCGCCGACATGTGGGACATCCTTCATCCGGCTCCACCTGCCATGCAGCAATATTGAGTGCACAACTGCAGGGAAAGATTCATCCCGGTCGTTGCACCGCAGTAGTAATGACTAGTGAGCAGTCAAATCACAAAGCCCCACCTTCGCCATAGTAAGTTGCTCAGACGAAGCAACCATCATTTATCTGTTCCTTGAATCCATTGGTACTCCCATATTCCCAGAGTAAAAAGTTGGTCGGGCGAAGCAACCATCACTTCACCTTTCCCATAGTAAGTACTAGTACCTCCTTATTTTTACTCTAGAAACAACCACATGCGAATATTGGCGGTAGCAGCACAGCAACTGAATAAAAATCAAAACCAACCAATGAACTACTACTAATGGTGAGCGTTTGCTAGTATCATGTACTCCATTTGTCCATGTATATAGGGCTTAATGCGTTTTTTGAGACTAACTTTGGCCCTGTTTGGATCCGTGGGTTAGAGTTAGTTTGAGCTAGTTGGGGCTCAAATAGCCCTAAAGTATCCAAGCATGAGGGTTAAATTGGAGCAAGTTGCACCGAACCCACCAAAAAAACTATCCCACCCAAGAGGTGCTAATTGGAGATAGTTCTCATTGGGCCCACTGGAAAATCACTTTTCTCTCTCCATCAAGTGCATTTATTGTCAATCTAACCTTGTCACCCAAACATCTCTTTGGCTACAATTAGTTCGGGGTTAGTCATGAGTTAGTCTAACATCTAGCTAAGTTAGAGTATCCAAACAAGAGCAGTATAGACATGCAAGTTGCTCAAAGCATACGGTCAAATTCGTACTTGAAAGGATCTTTTTTTAAATGGAACATGAAAGGATCTTCGAATGATATAATTTTTAAATTATATAAAATCTTATCAATAGTCAAAGGCATCCTCGAATAATACATTAGGCCCTATATAAAATCTTATCAATAGTCAAAACCAAGTGTTCTAAACGAGTTCAAAACGAGAAACTGGACCCACTCACGGCACGACACGCCTATCTTGTTTGGTCCGTCAGTCAAAGCGCTTCCTCTTCTTGGCATAACAATAGAGTACAGTCTTTTTTTAGAATGCTCTTGGCATGTCGGTAACATGTGATGAGTTAACCGACCTCAATAGACGGCAAAAACGCCAGCCCGTCGCACTTTGAGACAGACGAGGAGCGAGAAGCGATACGGGCTGCTGGATTACTAGAGCTAGGTGTCGCACGGAGGCCAAGAAAAATGGTGATAGCGTGGGTTAGCCATGTAGTATGATGTAACTACACTGAGCTACCGTGTTTCGTACTCTTCCAGTTCACTGTGGAGATGATTGGTTGATTTTATATCGCTGAATAATATAAAATATTATGAGTGCAGATGCTCCACCACGATGTTCCTTGCTCCTTCTCAGTCGTCGGGAATCTATGCTCTTCCACTTATTTTATTGACGTGAGCTTTGTTCATCCTTTTGCCAACATGCGACAACTCGCAAAATGACGAGAAGCTTGTTTACTACGGGGCCGTTTGGTTCTAGGACTAGGAGTGCCACATTTTGCCATACACAACGTTGCCAAACTTGCCCAAGGTTTACGCCTTCTCCCTCCCCAACGCGTGCGTGGTGGCTCGCAGCACGAGGAGAAACTTTTGCTGCGGTGGACGTGCAGCAGTTCATAGTGGGAGTAACATACTCCTAGGTAGTAACATAGCGTAGTCCAAGACAAGTTTGCTTTGTGTGGCGTGTATTTAATGAGGAGAGATGTGTTTAGAGTAACATAATATGTAGTATGGGGCACAAGCGAGTAGTTCATTGTAGAAACTAGGGTGGTGCCGGATTAATTCCGCATGTAAATAAGCTTGTAACCATGGATTTAGGGCTCTTTCCCCTCTCTTCTTTAATGAATGATACTCACACTCGTGCGTATTCGAGAAAAAAAATATGTCACTGCAACATAGCACTTTCCAAGAGAGGATGAGTCTACAAGGTAATAAATGAAGCCAAGTAGTATGACACTACTACTATGTTACTTTGCATTATGGAGGTAGTAACTTAGACTAGTGTCATATGCATGACACTAGTCTAAGTTACTCTGCATTATGACCAGCCTAAGAGCATGGTTAATAGTATAGCCAGCTGATGGCTATAAGAAACTGCCATGTCATGTATAGCCATCATTTATAGTCACTCATATAGTAGTGTGGGCTACAAGGTTAGCTATAACATCACTTAGTACTTTTTTCAACCTTCTCTCTTTCTCTTTCTTAACATTTATTCTATTTGTGTAGGAATCCGCATATAGCTAGGCTCTTGCATGAGGCTGAGTATCATAGGTAGTATCATGCATGCCAACTAGGCAAATTTGATGAGGTGGCATAGAATTAAATGAAGAAAGAGAGGGTTGAGTATCATATCATGATACTGCTACCTCTTGAGCACTGTGTTCGATTTCCCCGAAGAGGAAGGGATGATGCAGCAAAGTAGCGTAAGTATTTCCATCGGTTTTTGAGAACCAAGGTATCAATCCAGTAGGAGGCTACGCTCAAGTCCCTCGTACCTACACAAAAACAATAGCTCAACGCAACCAACACGGTTAGGGGTTGTCAATCCCTTCACGGTCACTTACGAAAGTGAGATCTGGTAGAGATGATAAATAATACTTTTGGTATTTTTGGTATAGAGATGCAAAGTAAAAAGTAAAAGCAAAGCAATAATAAAGTGATGGAGATTGATATGATGAGAAAGAGACCCGGGGGCCATAGGTTTCACTAGTGGCTTCTCTCAAGAGCATAAGTATTCTACAGTGGGTGAACAAATTACTGTTGAGCAATTGACAGAATTGAGCATAGTTATGAGAATATCTAGGTATGATCATGTATATAGTCATCACATCCGAGACAAGTAGACCGAAACAATTCTGCATCTACTACTATTACTCCACTCATCGACTGCTATCCAGCATTAATCTAGAGTATTAGGTTAAAAACAGAGTAATGCCTTAGGCAAGATGACATGATGTAGAGGGATAGTTTCATGCAATATGATAAAAAAACCATCTTGTTATCCTCGATGGCAACGATACAATACGTGCCTTGATGCCCCTTCTGTCACTGGGAAAGGACACCGCAAGATCGAACCCAAAGCTAAGCACTTCTCCCATGGCAAGAACAACCAATCTAGTAGGCCAAACCAAACTGATAATTTGAAGAGACTTGCAAAGATAAACAATCATACATAAAAGAATTCAGAGAAGATTCAAATATTATTCATAGATAGACTTGATCATAAACCCACAATTCATCGATCTCAACAAACACACCGCAAAAAGAAGATTACATCGAATAGATCTCCACGAGAGAGGGGGAGAACTTTGTATTGAGATCCAAAAATAGAGAAGAAGCCATCTAGCTACTAACTATGGACCCATAGGTCTGAAGTAAACTACTCACAATTCATCGGAGGGGCTTGGATGATGATCTAGAAGCCCTCCGTGATCAATGCCCCCTCCGGCGGAGCTCTGAAACAGGCCCCAAGATGGGATCTCGTGGATACAGAAAGTTGCGGTGATGGAATTAGGTTTTTGGCTCCGTCCCCGATCGTTTGGGGGTACGTGGATATATATAGGAGGAAGAAGTATGTTGGTGGAGCTTCGAGGGGCCCACGAGGCAGGGGGCGCGCCCTCCACCCTCGTGGCTTTCTTGACGGAGGGTCCAAGTCTCCTGGATCTTATCTGATGAGAAAATCACGTTTCTGAAGGTTTCATTCCGTTTGGACTCCGTTTGATATTCCTTTTCTTCGAAACCCTAAAACAGGCAAAAAACAGCAATTCTGGGCTGGGCCTCCGGTTAATAGGTTAGTCCCAAAAATAATATAAAAGTGGATAATAAAGCCCAATAATGTCTAAAACAGTAGATAATATAGCATGGAGCAATCAAAAATTATAGATACATTGGAGACGTATCAGATACCGTATCATATTAAATGGTGTGCTACTATATGTCATGCATGGCAATAAATGAAGTTAGCTATGATACTAACTTATGATACTATGCACTATGGATGTAGTATCATCCACTAGTATCATATACATGATACTAGTATATGATACTCGCCACTATACGACTAGCCTGAGAGCCCACTCCCCATAATTTACCTCGTCATCATCTGAGTCCTAGAAGATATCACCCACATCATCATTAGGCATGCAGCCGCCTTGATAGACAGCATGCACAGAAGGAGTAGAGGCGACTGGGGACGCCCCACGTCGTGGGCACTCTGTACGTGCTCGTGTGCGTGCAGCATGCGTGCTTTTCCATCAGTGCTAGCTCTAAGGCCGAGGCTACGGTCATCTTCGTCTCCGACTAGTCGTTGAGCAACGACGGCAAAGAGGTGCTGCAAGGGATGCGTAGGCGCCGTTGTGTGCGAGCTTCGTCGTAGCACGACAAACCAGACGTTGCCGCAGATGGTGCACGCCTCCATGCAGCTGAGTGTGTGCACATGCATGTGTTATTCACGTGCATTCTGCGGCCGAGTGTGTGTGCATGCATGTGTTGTGTACGTGCGTTGTGTGCTCCATGCTGTGCGCGTATGTGCATGAGTTAGTGCGTTGGCGTGTGTACATCCGTGGCTACATGTGTCCTGTACATGCGCGGCTTCTTGCGTGGTTATCAATATAAACTAGTATAAAACATCTTCAAATTAGCATCATGATGTATCGTCTCTAGTGGTTAGCGAAGAGTTCATGTTCTTTCATTTGTTTATAGGTGGGCAGGAGGGAAAAACAAGGGAAAAGGCGCAAGGTTCCTTGCAGACGCTCCACCGTGAGGTTCCTTGCTCCTTCTCAGTCGTCGGGAATCTATGTTCTTCAACTCTTTTTTTACGTGAGCTTTGTTCATCCTTTTGCCAACACGCGAGACATCTAGCATCAAGGTGCACGTGTCATGCAAGAAAATGGAGATAATCAGATAAGCAGTGCGTAAGTGAGTCATGCACTTCGATGGCACCTACTACTACACAATATTTTTTCTCCTCGATGGCACATGAATAGTGCACGTACTCAACGTCGGAGCACGGGATGGGGGTAGCCATGACATGGCCAGCCCTTTTTTGCAGAGAGTACGTACCAACTTTGATGTGTACCATCAACTCACAGAACAACGAGAAGCTTGCTTGCTACGCCTTCACCCTCGCCAACGCGTGCGTGGTGGCTCGCAGCACGAGGAGAAACTTTTGCTTACAAGCGGTGGACGTGCTGCAGTTCATTTGGTGTCAGATTGCCAGAAGTACTACTGTAGTACCATCATTATTGTTCGACTTCCGGAAGAGGCGAAGAGCCAAGCGCAATGTCACCTACTAACCTTAGGCTAGGCATAGTGGGAGTAACATAAGTAGGGATACCTCCTTTTTTTATTCTAGAAACAACCACACGCGAACATTGGACGGTAGCAGCACAACAACTAAATCAAAAAATCAAAACCAACCAATGAACTACTACTACTCGTGGGTGTTTGCTAGTATCATGTACTCCGTTTGTCCATGTATATAGGGCTTAATGCGTTTCCGAGACTAACTTTGGCCCTGTTTGGATCCATGGGTTAGAGTTAGTTTGAGCTAGTTGGGACTCAAATAGCCCTAAAGTATACAAACATGAGGGTTAAATTGGAGCAAGTTGCCCCACACCCACCAAAAAAACTATCCCACCTAAGAGTCGGTAACATGTGATGACTTAACGCACGGGCATCTTGCTAGTAGGTAGTAATATCACACATGTCTAGATAAAGTAGATGATGTGGCAAGCAATAAATGAAGAAAGAGAGGAAAGTAGTAACATCACACATATCAAGGCAAGATGTGTCTATAGCCTAATAAATGAAGTGTTGCATGTTACCGCACATATGTTACCCCCCTTAGACTGTTACTATAGAGGTAGTACTAACATAGCCTAGTAACATGAGTAACATGAGCATGTTACTAGTCTATGTTACTACCCATTGTGGCTAGTCAGAGGGGGGTGTCTCCAACAGTGTTCCTCGGCTCGCACCTCTTGCATCACGGTGGTCGAGCTTGGAGTCATTCATCTGGTACACGTGGCATCTCAGATCTGGACACAAGGTGATGTACACCGTCAAGGTCCACGATCAAGGGGGTCAGGGCGGACGCGGCCTCTCACTGCGTCCGCCATTTGAAGCGGTGCGCCAGCCCAGGGCGCCGCCCGCTGCACTGCCAGCTGTACCCGCCTCCTTGCCGCATTCAAAAACCTACATTTAAAACCGCGTGGAATGCGAGAAACCAACTCCGGCCACACACGTCCGTTTAGGAGCAGGACGCCAACCAAGCTCCTCCTTCAAGAACGAAGCGAGGAGGCCACGAGGCAGGGAGGCGCGCCCTCCACCCTCGTGGGCCCCTCGTAGCTCCACCGATGTACTTCTTCCTCCTATATATACCCATATACCCCGAAAACATCCAGAAGCACCACGAAACCGTATTTCCACCGCCGCAACCTTCTGTACCTGTGAGATCCCATCTTGGGGCCTTTTCCGGCGCTCCACCGGAGGGGGAATCGATCATGAAGGGCTTCTACATCAACACCATAGCCTCTCCGATGATGTGTGAGTAGTTTACCACAGACCTTCGGGTCCATAGTTATTAGCTAGATCGCTTCTTTTCTCTCTTTGGATCTCAATTCAAATTTCTCCTCGATTCTCTTGGAGATCTATTCGATGTAATTCTTTTTGCGGTGTGTTTGTCGAGATCCGATGAATTGTGGGTTTATGATCAAGATTATCTATGAACAATATTTGATTCTTCTCTGAAATCTTTTATGCATGATTTAAATATCTTTGCAAGTCTCTTCGAATTATCAGTTTGGTTTGGCCTACTAGATTGATCTTTCTTGCAATGGGAGAAGTGCTTAGCTTTGGGTTCAATCTTGCGGTGTCCTTTCCCAGTGACAGCAGGGGCAGCAAGGCACGTATTGTATTGTTGCTATCGAGGATAAAAAGATGGGGTTTATATCATATTGCTTGAGTTTATCCCTCTACATCATGTCATCTTGCCTAATGCGTTACTCTGTTCTTATGAACTTAATACTCTAGACGCATGCTGGATAGCGGTCGATGTGTGGAGTAATAGTAGTAGATGCGGAATCGTTTCGGTCTACTTGTCGCGGGCGTGATGCCTATATACATGATCATGCCTAGATATTCTCATAACTATGCGCTTTTCTATCAATTGCTCGACAATAATTTGTTCACCCACCATAGAATTTTCTATCTTGAGAGAAGCCACTAGTGAAACCTATGGCCCCCGGGTTGATCTTCCATCAAATTATTTTCCTATCAATTTGCTATTTCTATTCTGCAATCTTTATTTTCCAATCTATACAACAAAAATACCAAAAATATTTATCTTATTATCTCTATCAGATCTCACTTTCGTAAGTGACCGTGAAGGGATTGATAACCCTTTTATCGCGTTGGTTGCGAGGTTCTTGTTTGTTTGTGCAGGTACTAGGGGACTTGCGTGTTACCTCCTACTGGATTGATACCTTGGTTCTCAAAACTGAGGCAAATACTTACGCTAGTGTGTTGCATCACCCTTTCCTCTTCAAGGGAAAACCAACGCAAGCTCAAGAGGTAGCAAGAACGATTTCTGGCGCCATTGCCGGGGAGGTTTACACCAAGTCAAGTCAAGCTTTGATCTCCCACCAACATGCGGATTTCTGGCGCCGATACCAAGTACCCATCACAAACTCTTATCCCTCGCATTACATTATTTGCCATTGGCCTCTCATTTTCCTCTCCCCCACTTCTAAAACGATTTTCGAAAACCTTTGCCTTTTCTTCGCCTTCTTCCCGTATGTATCTTTGTTTGTGTTTCCATGTGCCTTCTATTAGCTTGCATCTTTGCTTGCTAAAAATTTGTTGATATGGGTCCACTTAAAGTGTTCTACTTGGATCATCTTCGATCCTTATGCGCTCATGCTGAATCCCCAACTAGCCTAGTTGATGGGAAATCTTTAGATGAGCATGCTCATTTTGTGCGTCACCGTTTGTCTAAAAAAGGGAGACTCTTATGGGATCAAATAAACAGACTATTGTGTTATGCTTGGAATCTTTGTGAAATTTGTGATTTTACTTGTTGCTCTAAGAACCCTAAAAACACCTCCCCTACCTATGTGAGTTTAATGATAATGAAATCTTATCTTCGTATGCAAAGGGTGTTTATAGTTACTACGATATCGAACAAATTGAAGAATTTGTTGCTTTTAAGGGTGCTTATGAAGTTGCTTCTTTGATTGGAAAGAATAATATTACTCTCTACAAATCGGCAAATTTTGACATACTTAAATATTGCTATGAAAACTATGCTCATAATGTCTATGTCAAAGAATTTATTGAAAGAATGACCGTTGCTTTGGAAGAAAATAATGATGTGCATGAATCTATAGATAATTATGATTCCAATGATTTGATTGAAATATCCCTTGATGAACATGTTGCTTGCTATTCTTGTGGCCATGATGCCAATATTTATGAAGATGAATTTGCTATAGTTCCTTATGATAAACATGAGATCGTTGCTATTGCACCCATACTTGATAGTTCCTTCGATGAAAAGCATGATTGCAATGATGTTATTATAAATTCTATTAATGTCAATTGTGCTAATAATATGGAAAACCCTAAGCTTGGGGATGCTAGTTTTTCTATGTCCTCTACTTGTTGCAATGATCATGATTGGGGTGATTCTTCTTTTGATCTTGAAAATTTATTTAAGCCCCATGATGAATATGAGATTGATAATAATGTTTGTAATAATATTGAAAGTGGGTTTGGAAGAATGTCAAATTTAGATCCCACATACTTGGAGAATGTTCAATCTTATGAAATTTTTGATAAAGGTGGGTTTGGAGAGGTCATGACTTTAGTTAATTTTAATCCCACTATTTTGGAAGAGTGTCAACTTTGCATACATGTGGATCATGTTAAGAATATGTTTTGTGATAGATATATTGTTTAATTTGATTATGATCCTACATGTAATTATTATGAGAGAGGAAAATATGGTTGTATAAATTTTCATGTTACTAAATTACCTCTCGTTATGTTGAGATTGCTATTGTTTCTTTCCGCTTCCTTGCATATGCTAGTTTTTGCTTGCCTTGATAATTTGTTTGCCTAAAAGATGCCTATGCATAGGAAGTATGTTAGACTTAGATGTGTTTGTCACGTGTTTCATGATGTTCTCTTTGTGCTTCAATTCTTGTCTTTCATGTAAGCATCATTGAAATTATCAATGCCTAGCTAGGGGCCTTAAATGATAGCGCTTGTTGGGAGGCAACCCAATTTTATTTTTGTTTCTTGTTTTTTGTTCCTATTTAGTAATAAATAATTCATATATATTCTGTTTAGATGTGTTTTTATGCTTTTAATTAGTGTTTGTGGCAAGTAGAACCTTTGGGAAGACTTGGGGGAAGTTTATGTGATCTTGCTGTAAAAAACGGAAACTTTAGTGCTCACGAGATTTGATGCCATTTTTTACTGGAGAGTGAAATTAGGTTGATTCTTTTTGAAGATGATTAATAGACAAATTCCTCACGTCCACCAATTTATCTCAGAATTTTGGGGGTTACAGAAGTATTCGAAACTTACATATTACTACAGACTGTTCTGTTTTTGACAGATTCTGTTTTTCGTGTGCTGTTTGCTTATTTTGATGAATCTATGGCTAGTATCGGGTGGTATGAACCATAGAGAAGTTGGAATACAGTAGGTTTAGTACCAATATAAATAAATAATGAGTTCATTACAGTAACTTGAAGTGGTGGCTTGTTTTCTTATACTAACAGAGCTCATGAGATTTTTCTGTTGAGGTTTGTGTTGTGAAGTTTTCAAGTTTTGGGTAAAGATTTGATGGATTTTGGAATAAGGAGTGGCAAGAGCCTAAGATTGGGGATGCCCAAAGAATCCCAAGGTAAATTCAAGGACAACAAAAATCCTAATCTTGGGAATTCCCCAGAAGGCATCCCCTCTTTCGTCTTCGTCTATCGGTAACTTTACTTGAGGCTATATTTTTATACACCACATGATATGTGTTTTGCTTGGAGCGTCTTGTATGATTCGAGTCTTTGATTTTTAGTTTACCACAATCATCCTTGATGTACACACCTTTTGGAGAGACACACATAAATCGGAATTTATTAGAATACTCTATGTGCTTCACTTATATCTTTTGAGCTAGATAAATTTTGCTCTAGTGCTTCACTTATATCCTTTTAGAGCACGGGGGTGGTTTTATTTTATAGAAATTATTGATCTATCATGCTTCACTTCTATCATTTTGAGAGTCCTCTAGAACAGCATGGTAATTTGCTTTGGCTATAAAATCAGTCCTAATATAATAGGCATCCAAGATGTGTATAATAAAAACTATCATAAAAAGTGCATTGAATACTATGAGAAGTTTGATACTTGATGATTGTTTTGAGATATGAAGATGGTGATATTAGAGTCATGCTAGTTGAGTAGTTGTGAATTTGAGAAATACTTGTTCTAAAGTTTGTGATTCCCGTAACATGCACTTATGGTGAACCATTATGTGATGAAGTCGGAACATGATTTATTTATTGATTGTCTTCCTTATGGGTGGCGGTCGGGGACGAGCGATGGTCTTTTCCTACCAATCTATCCCCCTAGGAGCATGCGCGTAGTACTTTGTTTCGATAACTAATACATTTTTGCAATAAGTATGTGAGTTCTTTATGACTAATGTTGAGTACATGAATTATACGCACTCTCACCCTTCCACCATTGCTAGCCTCTCTAGTACCGCGCAACTTTCGCCGGTACCATAAACCCACCATATACCTTCCTCAAAACAGCCACCATACCTACCTATTATGGCATTTCCATAGCCATTCCGAGATATATTGCCATGCAACTTACCACCGTTCCGTTTATTATGACACGCTTCATCATTGTCATATTGCTTTGCATGATCATGTAGTTGACATTGTATTTGTGGCAAAGCCACCATTCATAATTCTTTCATACATGTCATTGCACATCCCGGTACAGCGCCGGAGGCATTCACATAGATTCATATTTTGTTCTAAGCATCGAGTTGTAATTCTTGAGTTGTAAGTAAATAAAAGTGTGATGATCATCATTATTAGAGCATTGTCCCAAGTGAGGAAATGATGATGGAGACTATGATTCCTCCACAAGTCGGGATGAGACTCCGGACAAAAATAAAAGAACAAGAAAAGAAAGGCCATAAAAAAAGAAGGCCCAAAAAAAGAGAGAGAGAAAAAGAGAGAAGGGACAATGTTACTATCCTTTTACCACACTTGTGCTTCAAAGTAGCACCATGATCTTCATGATAGAGAGTCTCCTATGTTGTCACTTTCATATACTAGTGGGAATTTTACATTATAGAACTTGGCTTGTATATTCCAATGATGGGCTTCCTCAAAATGCCCTAGGTCTTCGTGAGCAAGCGAGTTGGATGCACACCCACTTAGTTTCTTTTGTTGAGATTTCATGCACTTATAGCTCTAGTGCATCCGTTGCATGGCAATCCCTACTCACTCACATTGACATCTATTGATGGGCATCTCCATAGCCCGTTGGTACGCCTAGTTGATGTGAGACTATCTTCTCCTTTTTGGTCTTCTCCACAACCACCATTCTAATACACCTATAGTGCTATGTCCATGGCTCACGCTCATGTATTGCGTGAAGATTGAAAAAGTTTGAGAACATCAAAAGTATGAAAAAATTGCTTGGCTTGTCATCGGGGTTGTGCATGATTTAAATATTTTGTGTGGTGAAGATGGAGCATAGCCAGACTATAAGATTTTGTAGGGATAACTTTCTTTGGCCATGTTATTTTGAGAAGACATGATTGCTTTGATAGTTTGCTTGAAGTATTTTTATGTTTATGTCAATATTAAACTTTTGTCTTGAATCTTTCGGATTTGAACATTCATGCCACAATAAAGAAAATTAGATTAAGAATTATGCTAGGTAGCATTCCACATCAAAAATTCTGTTTTTAATCATTTACCTACTCGAGGACGAGCAGGAATTAAGCTTGGGGATGCTTGATACGTCTCCAACGTATCTATAATTTTTGATTGTTCCATGCTATTATATTATCTGTTTTGGATGTTTAATGGGCTTTAATATACCTTTTTATATTATTTTTGGGACTAACCTACTAACCAAAGGCCCGGTGCAAATTGCTGGTTTTTTTTGCCTATTTCAGTGTTTCGCAGAAAAGGAATATCAAACAGAATGAAACCTTCGGGAGAGTTATTTTTTGGAACAAACGTGATCCAGGAGACTTGGAGTGGACATCAAGAAAGAAGCGAGGAGGCCACGAAGCAGGGAGGCACGCCCAGGGGGGCAGGCGTGCCCCCCACCCTCGTGGGCCCCTCACAGCTCCATCGACGTACTTCTTCCTCCTATATATATACCCATATACCCCGAAAACATCCAGGAGCACCACGAAACCCTATTTCCACCACCGCAACCTTCTGTACCCGTGAGATCCCATCTTGGGGCCTTTTCCGGCGCTCCGCCGGAGGGGGAATCGATCATGGAGGGCTTCTACATCAACACCATAGCCTCTTCGATGATGTGTGAGTAGTTTACCATAGACCTTCAGGTCCATAGTTATTAGCTAGATGGCTTCTTCTCTCTCTTTGGATCTCAATACAAAGTTCTCCTCTATTGTCTTGGAGATCTATTCGATGTAATTCTTTTAGCGGTGTGTTTGTCGAGAATCGATGAATTGTGGGTTTATGATCAAGATTATCTATGAACAATATTTGATTCTTCTCTGAAATCTTTTATGCATGATTTAAATATCTTTGCAAGTCTCTTCGAATTATCAGTTTGGTTTGGCCTACTAGATTGATCTTTCTTGCAATGGGAGAAGTGCTTAGCTTTGGGTTCAATCTTGCGGCGTCCTTTCCCAGTGACAACAGGGGCAGCAAGGCACGTATTGTATTGTTGCCATCGAGGATAAAAAGATGGGGTTTATATCATATTGCTTGAGTTTATCCCTCTACATCATGTCATCTTGCATAATGCGTTACTCTGTTCTTATGAACTTAATACTCTAGATGCATGCTGGATAGCGGTCGATGTGTGGAGTAATAGTAGTAGATGCAGAATCGTTTTGGTCTACTTGTCACGGACGTGATGCCTATATACATGATCATGCCTAGATATTCTCATAACTATGCGCTTTTCTATCAATTGCTCGACAGTAATTTGTTCACCAACCGTATAATTTGCTATCTTAAGAGAAGCCACTAGTGAAACCTATGGCCCCCGGGTCTATCTTCCAACATATTATTTTCCTATCAATTTGCTATTTCTATTCTGCAATCTTTATTTTCCAATCTATACAACAAAAATACCAAAAATATTTATCTTATTATCTCTATCAGATCTCACTTTCATAAGTGACCGTGAAGGGATTGACAACCCCTTTATCGCGTTGGTTGTGAGGTTCTTGTTTTTTGTGCAGGTACTAGGGGACTTGTGTGTTACCTCCTACTAGATTGATACCTTGGTTCTCAAAATTGAGGGAAATACTTACACTACTGTGTTGCATCACCCTTTCCTCTTCAAGGGAAAACCAACGCAAGCTCAAGAGGTAGCAGCCGCCGAGCCCGGCAGTTACGAGCGAGGCAGCTCGCTTATCCACCTACCTCGCCTAGCCCGTCAGTGGCAGTTGCTGCACTAAGCCAGTGTGTGGTTCCATAGCTTGCCTCTCCAATACAACTCGAGGAAGAGTGCCGACTTGCTCGACGCCGGCTTGTCGGGGAGCATGGCGGCACAAGCATCATCGCTTCTCTCGACGTCGTCGTGTCGTACATTGGCTCCAGTGTCTGCGACTACGCCATCCGCCATCGACGCGCTCGTAGCCGCGACATGCAGGCAGAGAAAGAAGCCGCCATGGATGTCGATAAAGGTGATGCAGCTACGCGGATGTCGACGAGGTGATGGGCAGCACGTCCCCACCCGCCGCCATCATCGAGGAGAAGTAGGACACGGGAGGCCATCGCCGATTGTATCCCATGAAGGCCACCGCCGAGGCGACGCCGGCGAATACAGCCAGTGTCTTGCACGATTCTTCTTCTGCCGGATGCTGGAGGAGGACAAAGAGATCGGGCGACGACCATTTAGATTAGGTATTTTAATTCTACCAGGCTGGTTGTAATGGGAGTACTATAAGTAGTATCATGCATGCCAACTAGTAGTAGGCAAATTTCATGAGGTGGCGTAGAATTAAATGAAGAAAGAGAGAGTTGAGTATCATATTATGATACCGTTTGGAATTAAGACCTCTTCCAATACAAATGTGCTTAGATGAGGTGCTAAGTGCATTAAATGGCTTAGCAACTCAAGTCTCCAATGCATAGTAGGTGCTTAGTTTGCTGTTGCTAAGCTTGCTTCATTTAATTAGCTATAGACTCAAAACTGTCTTTCCACCGTTTCTTCCTGGGGTCACCAAACTAGTCTCTCTCTTCTTAATTAACTTGCCACATCATATTTTATGCCTACGTGGTAGGCTTAGTAGCTATACATGGTGGAGCACTGGGAGAGGCCTAGGCTGGTCATAGCGGGGAGTAACTTATAGTACTGTAACATATTACTATGTTACTCTAAAGATCCTGCTCCTCATTAACTACATGCCACATAAGCAAAATTTTCTTGGAGTGCGCTATATTGCTAGTATCTTTGGCTACAGTCACCAACGTAGGCCGGGTATGTGCACGAATCACCCACAAAAAAGGAATACGTGCACGAAGAGAAAAATTGCATGCACGGATGCACGTACTCTGTGCCTCATACCCTAACACACGTGCACGGGTACACGGTGGAGCTCATTTCTGGATGAAGAGGCAGCTCACGTGATAATTCGACATGTTTGGTAGTTGTTCACGAGGGTCGAGAACCACGCGTGGACGAATCAAAGTTCAACCATAACGCAGTGGCATGTTTGTTTTTAATTTTTTTTCTTCAATGGAATGTACGCAGTTTTTTTCTTGAATGGCATGTGAATCGTGCACATACTCAATGACGGAGCACGGGATGGGATGGTAGCCATGGACATGGTCAGCCCTTTTTGGAGACTAATACGATGGTACTTTGATGTACATTTTGAAAAAAAACTACTACTTCGATGTGTCATGTCAACTCGCAGAACGATGAGAAGCTTTCTTACTACACCCTCTACATAGCCCACACTTTGTACGGCTAGTTATAGTGGGAGTCACTTAGCGCACTCCAACAAAATTTTTCTTATGTGGCAAGTAGTTAATGAGAAGTGGTAACATAATATGTTACTATAACATAGCATTTCCCAAGACAAGATGAGTCTACAAGGTAATAAATGAAGCCATCATAACATTAGACTAGTCACAGTGGAGAGTAACTTAAAGTAGTAACATGCATATGTTACTACTTTATGTTACTACCCACACAGTGGGTGGTAACATATGTGTTGTGTCATGCATCACTTCATTTATTACGTTGTAGACTCATCTTTTCTTGATATGTGTGATGTTACAGTAACTAGCTATGTTATCACATGCCTCTATTTCTTCATTAATTACATGCCACACCATCTATTTTGCCTAGATAAGTGTGATGTTACCACCTATGTTACTCCCATTGTGGGTAGTACTGTACTACTCCCTCCTTTCCGGTTTATAGGGATCCCTCCTTTCCGGTTTATAGGGCTCAATTCAAAAATCTCACCAACCAAGATAGATGATGAGTGGTGGAATACTTTTTGTAATTTGCAAAAGAACCCAACTAATGCTCTTGTTTTCCTCAAAAATTTATGTTTACCATTGTATTAATTGCAATGCATGCATGCATGCATAAAGTACATGCATAGGTCAATTCTCTTAATACTTGCATGCAATTATTTAATGCACCTTGAAATCTAAACTTGTGATGGGGAACAACCAAATTGATCCTTATAAAATGGAAAAACTAAGATTTTGAGATAAGCCCTATAAACTAGAAAGGAGGGAGTAGTAACATAGACTAGTGTCATATGCATGAAACTACTACTCCCTCCATTCCTAAATATAAGTCTTTCTAGAGATTTCACTATGGACTACATACGAATGTATATATACATAGTTTAGAGTGTAGGTTCACTCATTTTGCTCTGTATGTAGTCTCTTATTGCAATATCTAAAAAGACTTATATTTAGGAACAAAGGGAGTATTGAGTATGGGAGCACATGATATTTCCCCGTCCGGACCGATCCCAAGTTGGCTTCTCACCTTCTTGGCCCAACAAAAAACCCTCCCCCTCCCGCGCGCGCTTCCCGCTCGGTGCCAGCTGAGCCCGCCGCTCCACATTGATGGCAAGTCAGGGCAACGCGACCTCTCACTGCTTCCGTCGTTGAAGTGGCGCGTCGACCGAGGGCACCGCCCGCTGCACGCCCGACATTTCAGACTACACAGTGAAGAGTAACTTTAGATCAAGTACTACAATTAGATGACATAAGTATTTAAATATAGTATTTGTGCTTAGTTGAAGCAGAGACAAGAGGAGAGAGAAGAGAAGCGGATTGTAAACTTGTAGACGGTTGTAGCAGGAGCTCCAACGTACTCTGTGAGACAAAAGGTGGGGCCATTATTAATGATATAGTATTATACTAAAGGGACTAACTATTGTACTAGCAGGGTATTAGGTTGGTTCTAGATGATGTGTCAACTTCATATAGCCGGATGTTGGCTATATTATTAATCATGCTCTAAGTGTTGTGTGAGTGGGACTAAAGTTTAGTCCCATACTGCTAGGTGAGTGTGAGTTGCACCAATTTATAATGTGATCTATTCTAGCATTTGCATGAGCATGATAATAGGAAACCTACACGCGCGCTCTTCGGGAATGAGCCTGTCCAAGGACAAAAGCTATCCACGTGGTCTATATTTTTGTTGGTCGGAGAATTTATTAAGTCATTAATTAATAATTAACGGGCGCCTTAATTACTCAGCCGTTTCTGATTCTTTTGGATAGTGGGGCTATTATTGACTTGGACATGGGGTTTGGGTCAAAGGCCTACTATTATACTTGGTCTTAACTCGCATGACCGACCTGACAGGCTCTACCCTAGCTGTCGTTGTATCATATGGTTTCACACTATTCCAGATCTTAGCGCCGCCATGCAATTCTTCTCCAGGCCTCCTTCCGGCATGCACCACGAGAAGGGGCAACAGTCCTCCGAACCCCGCCTTTCGTGATCCTGTACGGGAGAGGGGCGATCAGGTTTTTGGGGAGCACACTCCTATGACTGATGCCAGCGATGACTTCCTCCACGATAGCCTTCTTCCCTGACCTCGGTAACCTCTTCATCAACGACATGAGTGACAACATCAACCACAACGGTTCTGCTCCCACTATACAGTATGTGATTCTATCCTCCTGGTTTAGTCCACATCATTACTTTGATATTTGCAATTGTCTTCATGATCTATTTACTGTTGATTCGGATTAAATCTCATAATAAATTGCTCATATATTCAGCAATCCAATCCAAAAACCTGATTATATGCAATTTACTCCGAGTGGTTTCACTGAGCTTTTGAAGCCGCCTACTTTTAAGGGGTGCAATATAAAAGGTGGCGCACAAGAGCAGTACATTGGTTTCAGATCATGTACTGCTATGATGCCACTAAGGATAAGCCTGAGGGCGATCTTAATCCTACATAGCAGGAAGCTTTTGAGAACATGGATACCCTCTTCAAAGTCGCCCTGCTGAGTGTTCTTGACGATTCCATTGTGGATTCATATATGTTGTTTAACAGTGGCAAAGACATGTGGGTTGCGCTTGAGGCCACGTTTGGGGCCTCGGGCGCTGGCAACGAGTTGTACGTCATGGAGAAATTCTGTGACTACAAGATGACTGATGAGTGCTCTGTTGTTCAGCAGACTCATGAGATACAGTCACTCGCTGAGGAACTGGAGTACTTTAAGTGTGTGTTGTCGGACAAATTTGTTGCTGGGACCATCATTGCCAAGCTTCCACCTTCGTGGAAGGATTTTGCTACTTCTCTAAAAAACAAGAGACATGAGTTTTCCGTTTTGGATCTCATTAGCACTCTTGAATTTGAAGAGAAGGCGAGAGCAAAAGACACATGTGCTCGGGTCGCTGGGGGAACTTCTAGTGCCCACATGGTACACGAGAAGAACTTCCAGCCCAACCAGCCCCAAAACAACAAGAACAAATCTCAGGGGAAAGGCAAGTTTGATGCAAAGAACAAGTCGTCACATTCTACCAACTTCAAGAAGAATTCACATAACGGGAAGGGATATAAACCTCAATTTTGGTAGCACCGCACAAAATTTACATGGCTGCATCTACCTGCTGTCAGCTAACCTCATGGTGCTCCAGGTATTCCTACATTCATAACTAGGTACAATGACCATCGCGAGATGAAATAAGCTTATTCGTACGTTGACTTGCTGATTGCAGTGCGGAACGATCCTGTCATGTGTGGAGTAGCAAACAAGCAGTGCAGCCGAAGGTGGAAATCAACCAAGGACTTATGAAATTATATATAATATTCCTCAGGCAGTCCAGTATCCCCTTCGTCCAGATGATCATGTTTTGTCATGCCGAGCTATTGATATGTGCTACTGTTTTGCAACACCATTTAAGTATAGCTATTGTTTTCCTATCTTTTCAAATTCAGGACAATGAAGATGATTTCAGGGGAACTGCACAATATGGACTCATGTTGAGTCATCTCTACTGCCTCATGTGTTTGCTGCAAATGTGTCAGCATCAATTGCAAGATGAGGCAGCTAGCTAGTTGTGGAGTTGCCAACATGCTCAATGTGCTCGCAACATTGAGAAGAAACAAGCATGCCCAGGAAATTAATGCGTGCGCAGAGAGGCCCTTTGCTCAGAGAAGCATCGATCGATTTTCTTTATTTCCATACATTATCACAACTTTGTATTGGTTATAGTACGGTGAATCATTGATATGCATAAACATGTTGAACTTTTGTTCTTATGAATGTTAGTATGCATACCATATCTTCTGAAGCTTAGTTTAATGTGAATGTTGACTAGCTTATGAACCTTTACAATCTAGTAAGTATATTGTAGGCCTGTTATTTGACACCTCACTTTGCCGCGCTACACGACCAGTGTGAGTGTCTGCATCCAGTACTGCATCCTCTAATTTGGTGGATGCCAAGTTGAAAAAGGTTACCGATGAGTAGCCATAAGCTGGAGGTGTCTATTTTTTTTTCGAATGGGCAATAAGCTAGAGAGTGTCTCGGGCTGCCTCTAGTGCTAAGGCCCTCTAGTACGAAACAAGGCAGCCGACTGGGCCGATACAAAAGCCTATCCATCTTAAAGCCCATTTGTTTTTTTTGCGAGGAGAAGCCCATATTTCTTCAAGAGGGGCCGATCCCAGAAAAACCCTCCTTCCTCCTTGCTTCCACTTATACTGCAGCTCGCTGGACTCTCCCGCTTCCGTCGCCCCCAAATCCCCCCCACTCCCCATCTTCCTCACTCGTCCAGAAAACCCCCGCTCACATCTTCCTCACTCGTACAAAAAACACCTGGTCCTCTTCTTCCACTCCTACAGAAAACCCCAGCCCTCCTTCCCCACTCGCACTGCCACTAGGCTCGTCTCTAGGTACTCTGCTCAAACCCATGAGCTCGGTGCGACGCCCACAAGGAAATGGAGTCAGCTGGCCCCAGCGCCAAGAAGATGAGGCTCCCGCCACCGGCGACGCTGGTTGTAGATCCCGCACCCAGCAGCGTGGGGAGAAGTGGCGAGCCCCCCCTCCCACCCGGATCTGAGGAACCGGTAGAATCTCTGGTGGACCGCATCAGCGATCTCCCGGACGTCATCCTTGAGGAGATCATGTCGCTTCTCCCCACCAAGGATTGCTGCCGCACACAAGTCCTCTCAACTCGGTGGCCCCCTCTATGGCGTGATAATCCCCAAGTGCAGGGAATCATCGTAGCAATTTCCAAAGGTGGAAGTGATAAGTATGGAGTGTCGAACCCACAAGGAGCTAAAGGTAAGATCAATATTATCTCAAGGCCTATCTGCCACAGATACGACTCTACGTACACCGAACGTTTGCTTCCAACTAGAAACGAGAAATAAAACTACGTTGTGGGTATGAAGTGGATAACTTTGTATTATATCGGAAAGCTAAAATATTAAAGTAGGTGTTGTTATCATAAAGTTAGAATATATTACTAAATATTATAAATAGCGAGTGTGGAATAATGGTGGATCGGTGTGCGGAATTGTCCTAGGCAATTGTTAACAAGACCGGTAATCACAATTGTAGTTTCATATGAGGGAGAGGCATAAGATAACATACTTTCTCTTCTTGGATCATATGCACTTGTGATTGGAACTCTAGCAAGCATCCGCAACTACTAAAGATCATTAAGGTAAAACCCAACCATAGCATTAAAGTATCAAGTCCTCTTTATTCCCATACGCCATGTCCCACTTATCCGTGTTTGTGTTTTAGTCACTCATGCAACGCAGAAAATAAGCAAACCATGGACATATTGCAACACCCTACAGCGGGAATCCCTCACGCTTGCACGACACGGAGAGCACCATAGGACAGCACCAAAGTAAAACATACAACACATACCAATCTAGATCATCAATCAACCAAAGACAAAGTATATCTACTCAAAACATCATAGGATGGCAACACATCATTGGATCATAATATGTGGCATAAAGCACCATGTTCAAGTAGGGATTACAGCAGGGTGCGGGAGAGTGGACCGCGTAAAAGAGATGAGGATGGTGATGATGATGGTGATGTTGATGAAGACGATCACCGCGGCAATGATTCCCCTCCCGATGGCACTCTAGTGCCACCGAGAGAGAGGAGGAGAGATTCTCCCCCTTGTGCTTCCTCCTCCATGGCCTCCCCTGGATGGGGAGAGGTTCTCCCTCTGGTCCTTGGCCTTCATGACGATGATGGCCCCTCCGGGATCCTCCTCCATGCCCACCGGTGATGATGGCCCCCTCCGGTAGGGTGCCAGAGAGGGCCTAGATTGATTTCTCATGGCTACAGAGGCTTGCGGTGGCGGAACTTCCGATCTAGGTTAATTTCTGTAGGTTTTTGTATATATAAGAGGTTTTGGTGTCGAGAACTAGTCAGGGGGGTCTCCAGGCTGTCCACGAGGTAGGGGGCACGCCTCCCACCCTCGTGGGCAGCCCAGGACTCTTCTGGCCCAAGTCTTTTACTCCGTGGCCTTCTTCTGGTCCAAAAATAAGCTCCGTCAAGTTTCAGGTCAATTGGACTCCGTTTGGTTTTCCTTTTCTACGATGCTCTAAAACAAGGAATAAACAGAAGCTGGCACTGGGCTCTAGGTTAATAGGTTAGTCCCAAAAATCATATAAAATAGCATATAAATGCATATAAAACATCCAAGGTTGATAATATAATAGCATGAATACTTCATAAATTATAGATACGTTAGAGACGTATCAGCATCCCCAAGCTTAATTCCTGCTCTTCCTCGAGTAGGTAAATGATAAAAGAAATAATTTATGAAGTGTGAATGCTAGCAAGTGCTTCAGTTTGATCAATGATAGTTTCAATCACTTTTTATACCATCATTATATATCATAACAGTAGCTCATCTTCATAAAACTTTTCATGATCAAGTAACAAGCTATTCACATGTTAAAGTATAGATCATAAACTTTCTTGAAACTAACAAACTATATTCTCAGTCATCAAACAATTGCAATTCATCTCATTTTCAGGAAGGGTCTATGTTAGAGCTTTGATTTAGCAAACTCCACACACTCAACTATCATTTAATCTTTCATAATTGCTAACACTCACGTGATATTTATGGGTTCAAAGTTTTAATCGAACACAGAGAAAGATAGGGGCTTATAGATTCGCCTCCCAACCTTTTACCTCAAGGGTAGTGTCAACAATAATAGTTCATGATAACTTACATCCAATTGGATATATATATATATATATATATCAGGATCTTTCCAACACAATGTGCTTGCCAATCACCATGACTCTTGCATAAGGGTAAAAGATAAAAGTAAAAGATAGGCCCTTAGCAGAGGGAAGCAGAGGTTGTCATGCGCTTTTATGGTTGGATGCACAAAATCTTAATGCAAAACAACGTCACTTTATATTGCCACTTGTGATTTGGACCTTTATTATGCAGTCCGTCGCTTTTATTTCTTCCACATCACAAGATCGTATAAAGCTTATTTTCTCCACATTAATAGATCATACATATTTAGAGGGCAATTTTTATTGCATGCACCGATGACAACTTACTTGAAGGATCTTACTAAATCCATAGGTAGGTATGGTGGACTCTCATGGCAAAACTGGTTTAAGGAATGTTTGGAAGCACAAGTAGTATCTCTACTTGGTGCAAAGAATTTGGCTAGCATGAGGGGGAAAAGCAAGCTCAACATGTTGGATGATCCAAGACAATATACTTTATTTCGGATATAAGAAAACATAACCCATTACGTTGTCTTCCTTGTCTGACATCAACCTTTTAGCAAGTCGTATTTTAATGAGTGCTCACAATTACAAAAGATGTCTAAAATAGTATATTTATATGTGAAATCTCTCTTCCTTCAATATTCTTTCATGAATTGTTCAAGTGACCAATTCTACGTTTGCTAACTTTCAATAAGTTTACTACCTATACTTATTCTGTGTGAAGTCATTACTCCCCATGGTATAAGCATATGAAACATATATAAATTTAGATTTATGATATTCAATTCATTCAACCATTTACTCATAGGATATATGTGAAGCACATGAGTAAATGATAAACTACTCCAAAAAGATATAAGTGAAGGACACTGAGTAGTCAAATAATTAACTAGCCATGGGAGGATTCTTTTTCATTCAAGATTTCAGATCCAATTATTTTATTCAAACAGCAAGTAAAATTGAAAATACGCTCCAAGCAAAACACATATCATGTGACGAATAAAAATATAGCTCCGAGTAAGGTATACCGATAATTTTGAAGACGAAAGAGGGGATGCCTTCCGGGGCATCCCCAAGCTTAGGCGCTTGAGTATTCCTTGAATATTACCTTGGGGTGCCTTGGGCATCCCCAAGCTTAGGGTCTTTCCACTCATTATTCTCCTCATATCGATATCTCACCCAAAGCTTGAAAACTTCAATCACACAAAACTTAATGGAACTTCGTGAGATAGGTTAGTATGATAAAGAGTAAACCATTCACTTTGGTACTGTCAAAGACAAGGCTCATAATTGTTCTCACACAATGCCTACTGTACCATATCATTTCTACAATTTATATTGAGAAATATAAGTCATAGAAACTATAAAACAAGCAAACTATGCAATGAAAATAGAATCTATCAGAAACAAAACAGTCTGTAATGATCTGAACACCAACCATACTTCTGCTACTCCAAAAATTATGAAATAAATTGGTGGACGTGAGGAATTTTTCTATTAATCTTCTGAAAAAAATGAATCAACTCAATCGCACTCTTATGTAAAAAATGGCAGCTAATCTCGTAAGCGCAAAGTTTCTGTTTTTTACAGCAAGATCACATTAACTTTGACCCAAGTCTTCCCAAAGGTCTTACTTGCCACTTTATTGAAACAAAATCTATAATACATGATTAATACAGTAGCTTAATCATTATAACACACAAAAACAGTAAGGGTAAATATTGGGTTGTCTCCCAACAAGCGCTTTTCGTTAATGCCTTTTAGCTAGGCATGATGAGTTCAATGATGCTCACATAAAAGATAAGAACTGAAACATAAAGAGAGCATCATGAAGAATATGATTATCACATTTAAACCTAACCCACTTCCTATGCCTAGGGATTTTGTGAGCACACAATTTATAGGAACAAGGATCAACTAGCATAGGAAGGAAAAACAAGGATAACTTCAAAACTTTAAGCACATAGAGAGGAAACTTGATATTATTGTAACTCCTACAAGTATATATTCCACCCTCATAATAATTTTCAGTAGCATCATGAATGAATTAAACAATATAAACATCACAAAAGGCATTCTTTTCATCATCTACAAGCATAGAAATTTTACTACTCTCCACATAAGCAAAATTCTTCTCATTCGGAATAGTGGAATCATTACTAACTAAAGTTGACACTCTTCTAGATCCACCTTAGATTATAGTATTATTAATACTCCAAAATATATAAGTGAAGTTCATGGAGCATTCTAAAATTAATATAGATTAACCAATATCCAAGCTCAAAATATATAAGTGAAGGACACGAAGCATTCTATAAAACCATACTCAAAAGATTTAAGTGAGGCACAAAGAGCAATTCTATAAGATCATACTTAAAATATATAAGTGAAGTACATGAAGCATTCTATAAATCAATGAAGGTATATCTCATACTAGCATAGTTCATAAAGGAAAAACAAAAAACACAAAGGACACAAATCATGTGAACAAAACAAAAACCGAGGTATAGCGATAATTGTTGAAGAAGAAAGATGGGATGCCAACCGGGGCATCCCCAAGCTTAGATGCTTGAGTATCCTTAGAATATTTACTTGGGGTGCCTTGGGCATCCCCAAGCTTGAGCTCTTGCCTCTCTTTATTCTTCTCACATCGGTAACTCCTTGTTCGAACATTTCATCCATAAAAAACTTTTAACAAAAAACTTTGTGAGATCCGTTAGTATAATAAAGCAAATCACTACCTTTAGATACTGTTGCAAACTCATTATAATTTCATATTAGAACTAGATCTACTGTATTCCAACTTCTCTATGGTTCATACCCTCCGATACTAGCCATAGATGCATCAAAATAAGCAAACAACACACAAAAAACAGAATCTGTCTAAAACATGACAGTCTGTAGTAATCTGGAGGTTTAGTAAACTTCTGTAACTCCAAAATTATGAAATAAATTTGAAAATTTGAACAATTTATGCAGAAGTAATGTGCAAAAAGTTTCAGACCCATTTGACTTTCCAGTAAAAACTGTAAAATCACGCGCTACAGCCAAAGTTTCTGTTTTTGTTCTGCACATAGTAAGCAAGCAATCTAATCATCCTAAAACCAAAGCTTGGCACATTATTTTTATAATACAATAAATATATATAAGGGGATAATTATTTACAGATAAACTTCCATGAAAAATTCTACATTGTTTCTGTGAGCATGAACACGAGTGCTCAAGGTCGACCCTCACTTCTTCAATGCATAACTTTCCAATCACTTCTCTTTTTGAAAAACTTTTTAGGCATGAGAGGCAAGTATTTTTTTGTATTTTCATTATTTTAAAAAAAAATTGTATGTTTCACCCACAACTAAACATAAACAAAAAAGGAAAAACAAAATCTACTTAGTGAAGAAAGCAAACAAGCACACACGAGAATATCAACCCCACGCTATTACTCCCCGGCAACGGCGCCAGAAAAGAGCTTGATAATCCCCAAGTGCAGGGAATCATCATAGAAATTTACAAATGAGGAAGTGATAAGTATGGAGTGTCGAGCCCACAAGGAGCTAAAGGTAAGATCAATATTCTCTCAAGCCCTATCTGCCACTGATATGACTCTACGTACACCGAACGTTTGCTTCCAACTAGAAACGAGAAATAAAACTACGTTGTGGGTATGAAGTGGATAACTTCGTATTATATCGGAAAGCTAAAATATTAAAGTAAGTGCTGTTATCATAAAGTTATAATATATTACTAAATATTATAAATAGCGAGTGTGGAATAATGGTGGATCGGTGTGCGGAATTGTCCTAGGCAATTGTTAACAAGACCGGTAATCACTATTGCAGTTTCATATGAGGGAGAGGCATAAGCTAACATACTTCCTCTTCTTGGATCATATACACTTATGATTAGAACTCTAGCAAGCATCCGCAAGTACTAAAGATCATTAAGGTAAAACCCAACCATAGCATTAAAGTATCAAGTGCTCTTTATTCCCATACGCCATGTCCCGCTTATCCGTGTTTGTGTTTCAGTCACTCACGCAACACAGACAATAAGCAAACCATGGACATATTGCAACACCCTACAGCGGGAATCCCTCACGCTTGCGCGACACGGAGGGCACCATAGGATAGCACCAAAGTAAAACATACAACTCATACCAATCTAGATCATCAATCAACCCAAAGACAAAGGATATCTACTCAAAACATCATAGGATGGCAACAAATAATTGGATCATAATATGTGGCATAAAGCACCATGTTCAAGTAGGGATTACAGTGCGGTGCGAGAGAGTGGACCGCGTCAAAGAGATGAGGATGGTGATGATGATGGTGATGTTGATGAAGACGATCACCGCGGCTATGATTCCCCTCCCGATGGCACTCTGGTGCCACCGAGAGAGAGGATGAGAGGTTCTCCCCCATGTGCTTCCTCCTCCATGGCCTCCCCCTCGATGGTGAGAGGTTCTCCCTCTGGTCATTGGCCTTCATGACGATGATGGCCCCTCCGAGATCCTCCTTCATGCCCTCCGGTGATGATGGCCCCCTCCGGCAGGTTGCTAGAGAGGACCTAGATTGATTTCTCATGGCTACAGAGGCTTGCGGCGGCAGAACTTCCGATCTACGTTAATTTCTGGAGGTTTTTGTATATATAAGAGGTTTTGGCATCGAGAACAAGTCAGGGGGTCTCTGCGCTGTCCACGAGGTAGGGGGCGCGCCCAGGGGGCGCGCCTCCCACCCTCGTGGGCAGCCCGGGACTCTTCTGGCCCAACTCTTTTAGTCCATGGCCTTCTTTTGGTCCAAAAATAAGCTTCGTCAAGTTTCAGGTCAATTGGACTCCATTTGGTTTTCCTTTTCTGCGATACTCTAAAACAAGGAGAAAACAGAAGCTGGCACTGGGCTCTAGGTTAATAGGTTAGTCCCAAAAATCATATAAAATAGCATATAAATGTATATAAAACATCCAAGGTTGATAATATAATAGCATGAATACTTCATAAATTATAGATATGTTGGAGACATATCATGGTGCACCGCGCCCCTCAATCTCGATTGTCATCAGATATCTGTCCTTCTTAAATTTGATCTCCTTAGAGCCATCGTCTACTCTCACCAGCAGGGGCTCGTTCAACGCCTCTGCATCCTGACACGCTACCTGCTGTCCATACCCGGCATGGTGGACGCTTGGCTGACATCCCCTGAATTAGGAAAACTCCAGCAGTTTGAGTTCTACCATTACCACGAAAGTTTCATACCACGAACACGCCAAGAATTCCTGCCCACACCACCGTTGTCCATCTCGCGGTTTTCCTCCTCTCTCCACACTGCCACTTTCGCCCTGTGCCATCTACTAGACGATCTGGTACAAATGCTTCGACTCCCACTGCTGAAAAAACTTTCGCTTGTGGTGGTTTATCTGTCGGAGGCCTCACTGCACAGCATCATCCACTCCAGTTGCCCTGCCCTGGAGCGCTTGCTAATTGTTTTGGGAATAGAAATCCCTATCAGTTGTCTTCAAATAAAGTCGCCTCACCTTAAAAGCATTGGAATTTGTTTTGAAGGACAGCAGCTCATCATCGAAGATGCCCCTTCACTTCAAAGGTTGCTGCATGATAATTGTTATAGACCTTCGCAAATAACTGTCGTCTGTGTGCCCAAACTGGAGACCTTGGGTGTAATTCATGATCCGTTTAATATTCACAGGAAGTTGGTGTTTGTCCCCTCACCTTTTCAGGTACCGTATATTATCATCTACACATTTGTAATCATAAGTTGCAATTTTCATTTGTGCGCATAAGTTTTATATCATCCTGGAGTACACTTTGGGTACTAATATTATGTTATATGCTCAATGAAGAGTTCGTCCATGGGTAGCCTATCAACGCTGCTGGATTCTATCAAGATCTTATATATCCGAATGTCTAGTTTTGATCTGAACATAATTATTCGCTTGTTGTGATGCTTTCGATCTCTGGAGAATTTATATATAGAGGTGATTATTTCATGCACATTGAAAGCCCGTATATATTGTACTAGAATTAACCGTTCAACTGTCGCTCTTTTGACATACTCTTTCTTCAGACCTTAACTATTTTGAATCTGCATGTCTACTTAGGTATTGCGACCACATGGAGAAAAACGTATAACCAATCGGTGGCGTAATAAGCACCAGGCAGTTCTCATGACATTCATTTGAGGACAATAACGATGGAAGGATATGCATCCAACCAGGCAAATAGAAGCTTTGTCACATTCTTCCTGTTGAATGCGAGGTTACTATTGTCCAGGAGGCTTAAGTTTTACCGCAAGAGATTTTTCATGGAAGGACACGTTGAACAGAAAAAAAAAGTTTCAGGTGGACAAATGGGCTTCTAAACGTGCTCGGCTTCTATTTACGACAAGTTGTAGTCATCCTGAAATAATTGTTTTTTTCACAGGATGTTGATTTTATGGATCAGACTGATCCATTTGTTTGTGACTGCGAAAAAGAGTGGTTGGGTTAGATGTTACTGCCATGTTCAATCTGGGTTTTCTCTAAAAAATTGATGAACAATTAATCCTTGGGCTTTTTGTACCGTTTGTAAGCTTGAGTTGCATGTTGTTGCCCTCGTACTCCCCTCCACCTGCCACTACACCGTCGCATCTTCCACGACTGCTGTTCGTTCCCATCTGAGGCCTCGCCATCGTTCTCCGCCTTGGTTCGCTCGTTGTGCCCGCCGCCGTCTAGCATTGTCAACATGGTCAACAAGCAAGAGGAATCAGGAGATGACTATACGTGGAGACGCTGACAGTAGGGACCCACCAGGGTCATTGCATTACACAAGAAGGTGCCTCGTTATTACAAGCCAAAAAAATACTTCCTCCTAATTGTTTGAAAACTAGGTCCCACGCCATTGTCAATGTAGTCAATAAACGAGAAAATTACACAATGAGCGGATAACACCAGGGACCCAGCAGCTCGCCCAGTTGTTTTTTAGTTTCAGAGACGGAGCTCAACTGCGTGTTGTTTGGGGGTTGTGGCCCGTCTAGCCCACGCTTACGCTTTTATTTAAGCACATGACGAGCCTAGTTGATATCTTTTTTCTTTCTGAAAATGGCTAGCCCGGTTCTTTTTTTTCGGAGAATACCAAAACCGAGGCCTACTTGCTTTTCTCAGCCCTGCTGCGCTGCAAATCTTTCAAGACAAGGACGGATGTAAGTAGTAAGAAATGGGCTTCCCCAGAAAAAGGGCTATAAGTTGTAAGAAATGGGCTGTAAATTTTTAAACCAAAGCCAACCGACAATTACAATAAAATATCATTTTTTTTCTCGATTTCTCTACTCTCTACTCTTATAAAAACCAAAGCCAACTGGCAATTACATTAAAATATTGTCTTTTCTCCCACAAGATAAACTACTCATACAAATGCATCTTCATGTTCCGTGCAACGCACGGGCATCTTGCTAGTTAAGATTTTAAATTTCATTCATTTTTTGCGGATAATTGTTTTTTGAATTTTATTTTGATATAATTTTTAAAAAATTATTTTTAACTTGACTCGAAATTTCATGATTAAAAGAGTTCAGACCCCACTGAAATATGCAAAATTTCGTTGAATTTTTTAGTAGTGCCCAGAATATATGGTCTGTAATGCTAATAAAAAGAATATGGGCTTCAAATATCCTTAAGAATTAGCAAATGGGTTGTAAATTATTGAAAATAATGGCAAATGGGTGGTATGCTGTTTTCCACGGATTTGGAGGCTGACATCTGGGCCTACTAGGTTGACGATGACGCTGTCCTAAATTTTTTTTGACGCGTATGCAAGGCTTTGTCAACTTAGTCAACACAGAGCAGTGACTGTTGGATGTCCATCCAACGGCCGCCGTGCTTCTTCATTCTCTGATCTTCCTGCTCCAGCCGCCCAAACCAGTGCCGGCGGGACTGCCTGCTCTATCCTCCCGTGGCTGGCTATGCTGCCGCCAGGCCATCCCTCTACCCACCCGCACATCCTGTTATTTTCCGGCGACGTCAGCCTCACCTCGCAGCCGACTAGTCAGCGCTCATACTCCCCTCAGCGTGGGCATCCACTGCGGTGGCTTCGCCGGCTCTGGTTCGTTCCCTTCCTGGGCCTCGCCCTCGTCCATCGCGTTTGTGCTCTCGGTGCGGCGAGGTCAACATGGTCAACATACAACAGCCATCGGAAGAGGCTGACAGTAGGGGCCCACACAAGGAAATGCCTCCTTATTATGCGCAAAATAATGATTCCTCCACCTAACAGCCAGGACCCACCGGAAGGGCCTCTGTATTTCGCGAAAAAAACGTTCCCTCCGCTGACAGGTCGGACCCACCAGCTATATCTTCACACGCAAGGAAGTGCCTCCTTATTACGCACAAAAAAAATGAATACTCCCCCTGCTAGATGGGACCCATCATTGTGGGAGGCTGACTTGTGGGCCTACTAAGATGACGGGGACGAAGGGCTTTGTCAACTTAGTCAATATGAACGATTCTAGCTCTAGTGACCATACAATGTCCATCCAACGGCTGTAGTGCTTCTTCAACCTCTGATCTTCTTGCTCCAGCCGCCCAAACAAGCGTCGGCCATGCCACCTGCTCCTGCCTCCCGTGTCCAGTTGTGCTACCACCACCGGCCATGTCATCCCTCTATACTCACCCACACCTCCTGTTATTCTCCGGCGATGGCAGCCTCACACCACAGCTGAAGCAGTCAACCCACGTACTCCCCTCCGCATGGGCATCCACTGTCGCGTCTTCGCCAGCTCTGCGTCATCCCCTTCCTAGGCATCACCGTCGTCCACCGCCTTGGTGCTCTCAGCGTGGTGTGGTCAACGTGGTCAAGGAATGACTTCCATCCGAAGAGTACTATACGTGGAGAGGCTGACAGCTGGGTCCATGGCCGCAGCAAGGAAGTGCCTCCTTATTACGTGAAAAATAATGATTCCTCCACCTGACAGCAGGGACCCATCGGACGGGCCACCGTATTTCGCAAAAAAAACCGTTTCCCCCTGACTCCTGGGACCCACCAGCTATATCTTCGCACGCAAGGAACTGTGTCCATATTACGGGCAAAAAAATGATTCGCCCCCTGATTGCTGGGACCCACCAGCTACATCTTCGCACACAAGGAAGTGCCTGGCAATCAGGACCCACCTGGTCGAAGCGTATGTAGAGTTGTCATTCTCTCCATCGTACAGCGGCCAGGGTGCAAGAAAGTAAATATGGCCACGTACGTACATACGGGCGGGGTCTCGAATGCCTACTCGCGCATACGTACGGCCAGGGCTCGTGTACATGGCTGGGTCAGAATGGAGAAGTTGCGCCGTCATCGTGTTCATGGGGAGGCAACGGAATGCGTCGTGTTCATCAGGAGGCAACGAAACGCGTGTTGTTCATCGGGAGCCAACCGGCTTGGACGGAACAGCCGGTGGAAATGAGGCCTGGCGTACCGTAGAATGGAGGAAACGACCTTGTGTTCGACTGGCCACGGTCGAAACGGGATCCTGTTCATCGGGAGGGGTCTGGCGTACCGCAAAACGGAGGAAACGGACCTCCTACGGTGGAAACAGGATCCTGTTGATCGGGAGGGGTGTGGCATACCACAAAACGGAGGAAACGGACTTGTGTTGGAGCGCTACAGTCGAAACGGGGGTCCTGTTCATCGGGAGGGGTGTGGCGTACGGCAAAACAGGACTCCACGGGATACTGTTCATCTCCACCGTCGACCTTCTCCAGCCTCCACGGGCTACTATTCATCCACCGTCGACCTCCTCCAGCCTCCACATGCGACTGTTCATCCACGGGCTCCTGTTCATCCAGCCTCCACAGCGCGCTCCTCCACCGGCTACTGTTCAACCAGCCCTCTCCACGTGGTCCTATTCAGCCACCCCTCCATGGGCTACTGTTCATCCAGCCCTCCACCGGCTACTGTTCAACCAGCCCTTCATGGGGAACTATTCATCCAGCCCTCACGGGGTCCTGTTCATCTAGCCCACCACGGGGTCCTGTTCATCCACTGGCTCGATCGATCGGGGTACTGTTCATCCAGCGGCAACGGCCTATACTACCACGGGGTCATGTTCATCCAACCCCCCACCGGGAACTATTCATCCAACCCCCCCCCCAACAACGCTCACTGTTCATCAAGGGAAGGAGGCAGCAGTGTTCGATCGGCTTCAGTTAGCAGCAGTAGCAAAGGAATCACTCGGGTTCAGTTAACAGCAAGGGATCAATCGATCGCTCGGGTTCAGTAACGCGTACCCTGCAGTGCAATCGCTCGGGTTCAGTTAGGCGAATGCCTCACTTGGGTTCAGTTAGAGCCCAATGCCTCGCACACACGCGTGTATGTATGAGAGAAACGCACATCGCTCGGCCCCCGACCACCCATCATAACCGGGAACTCCCCGATATTTTCCTCGCCCTCGCTTCTACCACGGTTTTTTCCGTCATGGACGGCCGAAAGAATGTCATACAGCTACGTCTCCGGCCCGCCTAGGACGAAAAGCCCATTTTCTGCCATGATTTTTTGTTATAGAAGTAGGACCCAACCACATCTATGATGATACTGGGTTTTGTCACAATTATCGTCATAGAAGTGTCATAAGTAAGACAAAAAATTCATTCGGCCCAAAATGTCACGGATGTGCCTTTTTTGTAGTGAAGTGTTGTTGGTGGTCATATTTTCCGGATCTTAGGATATCGTTAAGTGCAACGGTAGTCCTGAAAAAACATTGAGGGTATGATGTTAGAAGAACGATCATATTGAATCGACCCAAACTTGTATGTTATACTTTGTGATTGTATGGTCTGAAATCATTTGTTATAACACAGAGTGTAAGCATGTGTTTTAGTTCCTCGGACCATGAGAGTGTCTCAATCACTTTCTACCAGACAGTGGGCTTTGGGGTTGCTCAAACGTCATCTATAACAAGGTGATCATAACGACAACTTTCAGGCTCATCAGAAAGTTTAACAAGTGACCAGATAGCTCGAGAGTTGGATTTGCTCCTCCAACGATGGAGAGATATTCTTAGGGCCCTCTCGGCGTGATGGAATCCATCATCGTCTGGCCAGACATAGGTGACTACGTCACAGGGATGTCGGAACATGTTAACAAGAAAGAAGAACAAAACCGGTAACAGGAGCAATGGTATAGTGAGCATGGTGATGACTCAGGAGGATACCGATGCACACCGGGTTTTGCAAGTATCACAAAGCAAATGGAACATCACATGATAACCAAATGTTCACTCAAATATCATCCGTGTAATCATAGGGACCGATATGGATGTCCCTGGTTCCACTATCGGTCATTAAACGAAGGGGTTTCATTCATGTCTATGATTTACCGAACCTACGAGGTGACAATCTCAAGGTGATCATGATCTACTGAGTGTTAGTAGTGCAGGAGTAATGAGAATATATTTTTGGAATTTTTCATTAATATCCGAAATAGCTCCGAGAGGTTCGGGAAGCGTTTCGGGGTCACCAGAAAGGTTTTGGTGAGTATCGAGTAATACTGGGTATTACAAATTAATATATATATGTGGGAAATGTTTCCCGGCATGTTAAATTATATATATAATGCTCTAAAAATGCATAGAACAAATATATATTTAATTTAATATCAATGGGCCTAATAAGGCCAAGAGGTGGAAGGCAACTTGGGCCACAAGGGCCCATGTAGGAAGGCGCCCCCTTTCCTTGTGTGTGTGGGGGGGGGGATTGGACAAGGGGGGAGTCCAACTCCCTCTCCCTAGGCCGGCACCCCAAGGGGGACTTTCCCCCCTTGGTTTCTGCCCTCTCCTCCTCCTCCAACCTATATATACTAGGGGATTTTGCTCTATTGGACAGACAAGTTTTGGAGCCTCCTCTAGTTGATCTAGTTTTAGTTTTAGTTGGTCCTAGTTGACTAATTAAAGCTAGTCATATCCACCTCTAATCCTCATAATTAGAAGCCCCATGTGGTTATAATCTCCTCCCTCTAATTCTCCGGTGACGATTAGCTCTGGAAGGCGAAGCGTTGCCGGATCATGAAGATTGTACGGTTGCAACCAAGCAGAGAGGCCGTGCTTTTGGTCTTCAGTTCGAGGGCGGTTTACGGGATCGTCATCGACGTTCAAGGGATTCCAAGTATGATATACACTGACTTGTCTACTTCCGCTGCACTTCGGAGTTGGTAACAATCGTTGATCCAAACCCGATATGCGTCTTCATGTTGTTCCTGGGTGTTCGTAGGGCGATTTTGTTTGTTTTCTACTATGCTTCCCAACAGAACTGACACCGGATTGTCATTGGTGTAAATGTTAAAAGTGCTAACTACATTATTGACTCTAGTTCAAGTGGGAGATCATTGGAAATATGTCCTAGAGGCAATAATATTGTATTATTATATTTCCATATTCATCATTAAGTGTTTATATTTCATGCTACAATTGCTATGATCCTGGAATATGCCATTCGATGAAAAACTCATATGCACAAGTGAAATGATAAACGGATAAAATAAAGGTTCCTAGTATCGCCTCTAAGACTAGCTCAAGTGTTGTTGGAGATCACATTTTCCGGATCTTAGGATATCGTTAAGTGTAACGATAGTCCTAAAACAACATTGAGATTATGATGTTGGAAGAACAATCATATTGAATCGACCCAAGCTTGTTTGTTATGAATTGAGATAATATCGTCTGCAATCAATTATAATAACACGGAGTGTTAACATGTGGTTTTTTTCTCCTTAGACCATGAAAGTATCATAGTAACTTCTTACTGTATGGTGGACTTGGGGTTGCTCAAACGTCACCTATAACATGATGATCATAACAACAACTTACAGGTTCATCAAAAAGTTTGACAAGGGACTAGATAGCTCGAGAGTGGGATTTTATCCTCTGGCGATGGAGATATTCTTAGGGCCCTCTCGGTGTGACAACATCCATTATCGTATGTCCAGACACAGGTGACTACATCACGGGGATGCCGGAACACTTCAACGAGAAAGAAGAACAAAACCAGTAACGAGGATGATGGTATAGTGAGCATGTGATGACTTAGGAGGATACCGATGCATCCCGGGTTTTGTGAAGTATCACGAAGCAAAGGGAACATCACATAATAACCAAAAGTTCACTCAAATATCATTTGTGTGCTCATAGGAATTGCTATGGAAGTCCATGGTTCCGCTATCGGTCATTGAACGATGGGGTTTCGTTCATGTCTATGTGTTATCGAACCTACGGGGTCACAAGCTTAAGGCAATCACAATCTTCTAAGTATTTGTAGGACACGAGTGATGAGAATATATTTGTGGAATTTTTTCATTAATACACTAAATAGTTTTGAGAGGATCTAGAAGCGTTTTGGGGTCACCTAAAGGGTTTCGGTGAATATCAGGTAATACCGGGTATTACCGATAAATATATATAGGTGGAAATTGTTTCCGGGGATGTTAAATTATGTATAAAATGGTCTAAAAGTATTTAGAACTATTTTTTATTTAATTTAATATCAATGAGCCTAAAAAGGCCAAGAGGTGGAAGCCAACTTGGGCCACAAAGGCCCAAGTGGGGGAGGCGCCTCCTTCCCTAACGAAGGAGGCCAAATTGGGGGAGGGGAGGAGTCCAAAGGAGGCTTTCCCTCCTTGGTGGCAGCCCTCCTCTTCCCCTCCAACCTATATATATTTGAGATATTGGCCACAATTAAACACACAAGTTTTGGAACCTCCTCTAGTACTTCTAGTTCTAGTTCTAGTTGGACTTAGTTGAATAATTAGAGCTAGGCTAATTATCTTGTCCTCATAATTAGAAGCCCAGTGTAGTTCTAATCTCCTCCCTCTGATTCTTCGGCGGCGATTAACTCTGGATGGCGAAGCACTGTCGGATCGTAAAGGTTGCACGCTTGCAACTAAGTAGAGAGGTCGTGCTTTTGGTCTCCAGTTCTAGGGACTGTTCATGGGCGGTTCGCGGGATCGTTCATTGATGGTTCGAGGGACTCTAAGTACGATCTACACCGACACATTCTTCTTCCGCTGCAACTTGGTGATGGTAACAATCATGATCCCAACCCGTTATGCATCTTCATATTGATCTTAGGTGTGCGTATGCGTGATTTTTTTGTTTTCTATTACGTTACAAAATAGAAAGTACCACCTAATCCAGGACACCAACACAGGTTGTCGCAACCTGATGTGGAGGCAATGATTCTGTCAATGTGAGGTGAAGCAGAGGGACCCTTGGGACAGGCTTATTCTGGTTCGTGTAGTCAACACACATTCTCCAAGTTCCGTTCTTCTTCAGTACGAGGATTGGGTTAGCCAGCCACTTAGTATGAAAAACTTCAACGATGAACCCGACTCCAAGGAGTCGGGTTACATCTTCTCCAATGGCTCTGCATCTCTTGTCGTTAAAACGACAGAGGAATTGTCTGACGGGCTTCATTTTGGGGTCCACATTTAGGTTGTGCTCAGTGAGTTCTCTCGGTACACCAGGCATATCAGAGGGCTTCTATGCAAATATGTCCCGCTTCTCACAGATGAACTAGATGAGTGCTCTTTCATATTTATCAGTAATGTGTGCCCCAATGGTGAACTGCTTGGAGGAGTCGCCAGGGGTGAAATCAACTTGCTTTGTATCCTCAGCTGACTTGACCTTTAGCTCAGACTCCATAGATGGCCTCTTCAGCGAGGTCATGTCCTCGGGATCAACCTGGAGTTTGTAGAGTTTCAACTCTTCCTCTGCACAGGCCATCTCCGGATAAGTGGCATCTCCTTCCTCGCATACCAGCGCGATGTCTTTGTCGACGGTAATAGTCCCATTGGGACCCGAATTTTTCAGCCTGAGGTAGGCATAACATGGGCGTGCCATGAACCTTGTGTAAGTCGTCCGTCCGAACAAAGCATGATATGGGCTTTTGAACTTCACAACCTCAAATAGAAGAATCTCAAACAGGAAGTTTTTCTCAATGCTAAAGGCAACTTCCAAGTAAATTTTGCCAACGGGCTGAGCCGACTTCCCAGGAATAATGTCGTGAAAGATAGTCGGTGATGGTTGCAGTTGTTTCTCTGTGAGATTCATCCTCTTGAAAGTGTCATAGTATAGTATGTTGATACCACTTCCCTCGTCCATGAGCAGTTTTGTCAACGTATAACCACCAAACCTGAGGAGCAACAACCAGAGCCAGACTCCTGAGATTATCAAACTGAGGAGGAGGACATGCTCGACTCCAAGTAATTGGCTACTCTGACCAATTCTACCATTGTGGAACTGTCAGTGCCACTACATTGATAGCTCGTTTCCACAACTTTCTACCTCTCCTAGAAGTATTAGTGGTAAAACATGATACTGTTCGCTGTTCAATTGCTTCGGATTAGTCTGGAACCCGGACGGACCTCCCTGGTGTCATGTCCCTACACTGGCTCCTCGATTGCTGGCTCCTGGATTTACAGGATGGCCACCGCCATTACCTACATTGTTATTGCCACTAGAGCCCCCGTTTCTAAAATCATCCATGATGAAGCAATCCTCCCAAGAGTGATTTGTCGGTCGTCCGGGCCTGCTATGGTGTGGACACGGGCCTTTGAGGGCTTGCTGATAGTTGCTTGGACGAAATCCTTGTGACCTTTGAAGTTGCCATTCTGCTGCTGATACTTGTAGCCTGAATTGGTGTTGGCAACCAGGTCAGAACCCCCTTCTGCACTCTTCCTATTGTTATTGTTGTTGTTATTCCCATTATTATTATTCTGATGGCCCTTACCACCGTTCTTCTTTCCTTCCCCAGACATCTCGTCATCGGAATATGGGTCCTAGGTTTTATCAGACTCGGTATTTGGTCATTGTATCCATGAGCTCACTCATGTCATTCACAGTTCGCTTGATACGCCCGAGTTTATAAGTCAAAGGCTCGAACTTGCAGTTTTTCCTCAAGGCCAGCAAAATTTCTGTGTCGTAATGCTCTCTGAAGATCAGATAGTTGATACGTCCATTTTGCATCATGCTTTTATATTGATATTTATTGCATTATGGGCTATTATTACACATTATATCACAATACTTATGCCTTTTCTCTCTTATTTTGCAAGGTTTACATGAAGAGGGAGAATGCCGGCAGCTGGAATTCTGGACTGGAAAAGGAGCAAATATTAGAGATCTATTCTGCACAACTCCAAAAGTCCTGAAACTTCACAGAGAATTGTTTTTGGAATATATAAAGCAATGGGCGAAGAAAGCACCAGAGGGGGGCCACCTACCATCCACAAGAGTGGAGGGCGTGCCCCCTGCCTTGTGGGCCACCTGGCAGGCCCTCAATGCCCATCTTCTGCTATATGGTGTGTTTTGACCCGAAAAAAATCAGAAGGAAGCTTTTGGGACGAAGCGCCGCCGTCTCAAGGCGGAACTTGGGCAGAACCAATCTAGGACTCCGGTGGAGCTGTTCTGCCGGGGAAACTTCCCTCCAGGAGGGGGAAATCAAAGCCATCCTCATCACCAACGACCCTCTCATCAAGAGGGGGGCAATCTCTATCCACATCTTCACCAGCACTATCTCCTCTCAAACCCTAGTTCATCTCTTGTATCTGATCTTCGTCTCAAAACCTCAGTTTGGTACGTGTGGGTTGCTAGTAGTGTTGATTACTCGTTGTAGTTGATGCTAGTTGGTTTATTTGGTGGAAGATCGTATGTTCAGATCCTTAATGATAATTAATACTCCTCTGATTATGAACATGAATATGCTTTGTGAGTAGTTACGTTTGTTCCTGAGGACATGGGAGAAGTCTTGTTATAAGTAATCATGTGAATTTGGTATTCGTTCGATATTTTGATGGGATGTATGTTGTCTTTCCTCTAGTGGTGTTATGTGAACGTCGACTACATGACACCTCGCCATGATTTGGGCCTAGGGGAAGGCATCGAGAATGTAGCGACCCAACCTCAAACGGTCAAGTCTCTATGCTTCAGTGTCATCCCTATATCGATAATGCTGACACACACAGTACTCGAAGGATTTATAACAGAGTAGCAATCACACACTTATTACATCGAATGTCTCAAAAGAGAACTTATTACAATAAATATGGCATAAGGACATCTAATACGATAACAGCGGAAGGCTTGGTAGATAAAGTGAGTCCATCAACTCCAACGGCATAGCTGAGCTGCACGGCAATGACCTAATGAACCTTACTCCTCGTCTGAAAAGATGGCAACAATAATACATTGCAGCCCGAAAACGGGTCAGCACATGGAATATGCTGCAAAGTAACATAGTAGAGTAAGAACAGAATAATGCTATCACTACATGCATATTTGGGCTGGTGGAAAGGCTCTATGGTTATAGTTTTGCGAAAAGCCAATTTTTCCCTACAACAAAGAAATAGATTTTATTTAACTATCATGGTAGTTGAAACATCATTGAGAAGGTTCCTCCAACTCAATCCCAATTAAAAAGTAATTATCAACCCAACAATATTAGATTAGAGTGATGAGATACATATGATAATCCAAGTACTAGATACTCAAGATGTCCTTAACCGGGGACACGGCTAACCATGATTAGTTTATATATTTTGCAGAGGTTTGCGCACTTTTCCCCACAAGACTCGATCTCCTCCGTTAGATTTCTTCCACTACATGGTGTTTGAGAAATGGATGACCGAGACACAGTCTTTCAGAAGCATTAACTCTAACCCCGGGTAGACAGTACCAACCTACATCCCTCTACATCTGCTAGCCTACCACTGGAAGAGGTCATGCAACTTACTCAACTATGCTAGAGCCCATAATAGCTTGTGACTGCACACGGAAGTTTCTAGCATGAAATATCTCAGTTCCCTTTGAGCCTGGGTGGCGGACCTTAGGATTATCACACGGGTACTCTGGGATATCCTAGGACAACACTGGATTCTCCAGGTGCCCGACAAGCAATCCACCCAGATGTGTATTAATGTTGCCACCTTAAGTTGAACCATTAATTAACAATCTCACATCTGTCATGGATTCACTCACCCAAACCACGTCTACGAGCATAGCATAGCAATATAAGCAATACGTAGAAGTAACTCCCAAGGGTTTGATAATAACAGGGCAATAGGTTCTACCTCATCAACTACTTCCCAAACCCACAAGTTAATCACAACCTAATCATGCAATGTTTGAGGATTGGAACTAATGCATAAAAACTGGGTGATAAAGGGTATGATCAAAGTGTTACTTGCCTTGCTGATGATCCATGAAACCTAGAGACTCGTAGTAGCACGCTTCACACTCCGGGTGTTCTATCGCAAACAAACAATAGCATACATAAGCAATCAAGCAAAGATGCACGGGTAAAACTCAAGTAAGAAGATCTAACCAGATAGTTCAACTTAAGAACTCCGGTTTGCAAAAGGAATCAAATCGAACGGAGCAATGAAACTCAAACTGCGAAAGAAACAAGATCCGATTACTAATCTGTACTAAAGTCAAATCTTACAGTACCAAAATCTTGTTCAAGTTGGTTAAACGGAAAGAGGGCTTCGAGACGAAGATCTAGGCACTTGAATCGCCTGATTCCGATAAACGAGCGAAAAGATAAACTAAAACGAAAATCGGATCAGAAATCGCGATCCGAAATAATCGTGAGAAATCCGAGAAAAAGAAAAAACTGACGAACAAGCTAACGAACGAACGTTCGCTGTCTGCGAGTAACGGGTGAAAACCGTTCGTTAAAACGAACGAACGAGCAGGCGTTCGCTAAATAAATAAACCGACGGAAAAACCGATCTAAAAGAATAAACCAGAATTTTAAAAAACCGGATCTAGATCTAGGGTTTACCGAAATAAACCGACGAGAGAAAAAAAGAACGGCGGCGGCAGCGCGGGCGGAGCTGCGGCGACGGGGCGGCGCGGGGTGGCGGCGATGGTGGTGTGGGGGTCAAGGCGGGCCCGGCTCGGCCTTTAAAGGGGTCGGGCGAGGCGGCGGCTTGGGCAAGGGGCCGGGGAGGAGGAGTCCTCCCCGGACTCGGCCGCGACGGCGTGCGCCGGCCGGACTCCGGTCGGAGTCGGTTGGGACGAGGGGTGGGCTCGCGCGGCTGGCCAACTGGGCCTCGGCCCAGTTCGGTCCGGCCAAAAAACTTTTTTTAAAAATAAATTCCGCGCAGAAAAACAGCAAAAACAAGTACTAAACGGACGCCAAAAATCCCGAAATAAATTTTCCCCGTCCTCTAAAAATCTACCAGACAAGGTGAACATTTATTTGGGCCTAAAATGCAATTTTGAAAAACATGAATTTTTCCTATGCAAATAAAATAGCAATAAAATCCCAAATAAAATATTTATTTTCTTTAATATTTTCCTCCAATATTCCATTATTTTTGGGGAAGTCATATTATCCCCTCTCATATATTTTTTTTATATGAAATATTTTTAGAGATAAAAATAATAAAACAAATTGATCCTCATTTCGATATTTGATAAAATTCAAATATGAAAACAGTGAAATCCCCAACTCTCTACGAGGGTCCTTGAGTTGCTTAGAATTTCGAGGATCGTGAAACGAATATGCAATAAAATATGATATGCATGAATGATCTATGTATAACATTCCAAATTGAAAATTTGGGATGTTACAAACCTACCCCCCTTAAGATGAATCTCGCCCTCAAGATTCGGGTTGGCTAGAAAATAGGTGTGGGTGGTCTTTGCGAAGATCATCCTCTCGTTCCCAGGTGGCTTCATCCTCGGTATGGTAGCTCCACTGAACTTTGCAAAACTTGATAACCTTGCTGCGGGTGACTCGGCTGGCAAATTCAAGAATTATGACTGGCTTCTCCTCATAGGTCAGATCACTGTCCAACTGAATCGCTTCCAAGGGCACTGTATCTCTTAGTGGTATATCGGCCATCTCAGCATGACACTTCTTCAATTGAGAAACATGAAACACATCATGAACTCCTGACAGCCCTTCAGGTAACTCCAACTTGTAGGCAACCTCTCCCATACGTTCCAAAATTTGGTACGGTCCTACAAATCTCGGGGCTAACTTTCCCTTAACTCCAAAACGTTTCACACCTCGCAAGGGTGACACTCGCAGATATGCTCTATCTCCAATTTCATAGGTTACTTCCTTGCGTTTCGAATCTGCATAACTCTTCTGCCTGGACTGAACTACCTTCAATCTATCTCGAATCACCTTAACCTTCTCTTCAGACTCCTTGATCAAATCTGGTCCAAACAACTGTCGGTGTCCAACTTCATCCCACAACAATGGCGTCCTGCAGCTTCTTCCATACAGGGCTTCGAACGGTGCCATCTTCAAACTGGCCTGGTAACTGTTGTTGTATGAGAACTCCGCGTAGGGCAAATTGCCATCCCAACTAGATCCATAATCTAGTGCACAAGCTCTCAACATATCCTCCAGAATCTGGTTGACTCTCTCGGTCTGTCTATCTGTCTGCGGATGGAATGTTGTACTGAACTCTAGCCTTGTACCCAAAGTTTGTTACAGCTGATGCCAAAACTTTGAGGTAAACTGTGTTCCTCTATCTGATATGATGGTCCTTGGAACTCCATGCAGACATACGATCCTGGTCATGTATATCTTGACCAGCTTCGCACTTGTATACGTGGTCTTCACTGGGATAAAGTGAGCCACTTTGGTCAAGCGATCAACTACTACCCATATAGAATCATATCCTGATTTGGTCCTGGGCAATCCGGTGATAAAATCCATGCCAAGCTTATCCCACTTCCATTCGGGTATCGGCATAGGTTGTAACAATCCTGCTGGCTTTTGATGTTCCGCCTTCACTCTCTGACATACATCACATACGGCTACATACTCAGCAATATCTTTCTTCATACCAGTCCACCAGAAATGTTCCTTCAAATCCAAATACATCTTGGTGTTTCCGGGGTGTATCGAGTATGGTGAATCATGAGCCTCCTGAAGTATTAACTTCCTGATCTCTGTGTTATTGGGCGCATAAACACGATCCTCAAACCACAAGGTGTTGTGCTCATCCTCATGAAAACCTTTGGCTTTGCCTTCACCCATCTTCTCCTTTATCTCAAAAATCTCTTTGTCATCCTTCTGAGCTTCTCGAATCTTTCCTAACAATGTAGACTGAACTTCCATTGTTGCAACAAAACCTCTAGGAACAATCTCCAATCGAAGTTCCCTGAGATCCTTTGTTAACTCCTTTGGCAATCCTGTACTTACGAGGGTGTTAGCATAACTCTTCCGGCTCAAAGCGTCTGCTACGGCATTGGCCTTGCCTGGATGATAGTGAAGCTTCATGTCATAATCCTTTATAAGCTCCAACCATCTCCTCTGCCTAAGGTTCAGCTCCTTCTGTGTGAAAATGTACTTCAAACTCTTATGATTGGTGTACACATCACAATGGTTTCCAATAAGGTAATGTCTCCAAGTCTTGAGCGCATGCACTACGGCTGCTAACTCTAAATCATGCATGGCATAATTCAATTCGTGCGGTTTTATTTGTCGTGAGGCATACGAAACAACTCTTCCGTCCTGCATAAGCACACTTCCAAGTCCTAAGTGAGAGGCGTCGCAATACACTTGGAAATCCTTGCGTATATCCGGCAAAATCAGCACTGGGGCTGTAGTCAGATGTTTCTTTAATTCCTGGAAACTCACCTCACATTCTTCCGTCCATTTAAATTTGGTATCTTCTTCAATAACTCCGTCATTGGCTTCGCAATCTTGGAAAAAATCTCAATAAATCTTCGATAGTATCCCGCGAGTCCAAGAAAACTGCGGATCTCTCCAACTGAGGTGGATGCCAACCACTCAGTGACTAACTGAACCTTGGTTGGGTCTACTGCTATACCCTCTCCTGATATAACATGTCCAAGGAATCCCACTTCCTTCAACCAAAACTCACATTTGCTGAACTTGGCATACAACTGATGTTCCCTGAGTTTCTCGAGAACTAAACGCAAATGCTCCTTGTGCTCCTCTTCATTCTTTGAGTATATCATTATATCATCAATGAACACCACAACCAAATTATCCAAATATTCCATGAACACCTTGTTCATCATGCTCATGACATAGGCAGGGGCGTTAGTCAGTCCAAATGACATGACTGTATACTCATATAACCTGTACCTTGTGGTAAATGTGGTTTTAGGTATATCCTTCTCCCGGATCTTCAGCTGGTGATATCCTGATCGCAGATCGATGTTCGAAAACACCTTAGCTCCTTGCAGTTGGTCAAACAAATCATTGATCATCGACAGTTGGTATTTGTTCTTGATCGTCACCTCATTCAACGCCCGATAATCAACAACCATCCTCAATGATCCATCCTTCTTCTCAACCAAAAGCACTGGGGCTCCCCATGGTGATGAACTTCGTCGGATGTAACCTTTCTCCAATAACTCCTTGATCTGCTTCTTAATCTCCTCCAGATCATTTGCGGGCATCCGGTATGGTCTCTTCGATATAGGCCCGGTGCCTGGCAACAGTTCTATCAAAAACTCGATGTCCCGATCTAGCAGCATGCCTGGTAATTCCTCTAGAAATACATCTAGGTAATCCTTTACAACAGGCACTTCTTCTTGAACAATTCCTAAGAGGGAATTTACTTGGGTTCTCCTTGTCGTATGCCTGGATACATACTTGATCCTTTTTCCCTCGGGGGTGGTGAGATAAATCGACTTACTAGCATAGTCAATGCTTCCTCCATACTTTGACATCAAGTCCATGCCTAATATCACATCCAATCCTTGTGACTCCAAAATTATTAGGTCTGACGGGAAAACATGGCTACCAATGGTTAAGGGTATCCGGTCGCACCATCGGCTAGCCATATACTCTGCTCCAGGTGAACTTACTAACAGAGGGGTCCTAAGTGCTTGGGTTGGTAGTTTAAACTTATCCACAAATCCCCTTGATATGTATGAATGTGATGCACCAGTATCAAAAAGAACAAGGGCGGTAAAAGACTTAACCAAAACCTTACCGATAACTGCGTCTGGCTGCCCTTCAACCTCCTCCACGTTAACGTGGTTCACTTGTCCTTTGTTGAATGGGTTGGGCTTCTTCCCAACGCTCCCATTACTGTTTCCATTCTTCACTTCAGGGCACTCCGTGGCATAGTGTCCAGTCTTCCCGCACTTGAAGCAAGTAATGTGACTTAGGTCTCTCTTGGTGGGTGTGGCTGGATTGGAGCGGTTCTGTTTATTGCTTGTTCCGTTGCCAGTCCCATTCTTGGAACCATTGTGGTTATGCGAACTTCCTCTGTTGTGGTTATGACCTCCATGGTTATGAACAAGTCCTCCCGAGTTTGGGGTTAGACGAGGCTTCTGCTGAGCTCCTGAGTTGTATCTTCCTTGTCCATACTTCCTCTTACGGCTCTCGATCTGCTACCGCTTCCCTTCAATCATAAGAGCCTTATCTACCAACTCCTGGTAGTTGTTGAATGTTACCACCATCAATTGCTCATATCATCATTCAACCCTTCCATAAACTTCTCCTGCTTCACGGCATCTATGGCCACATCATCAGGGGCATAACGAGGCAGCTTACTAAATTCATCTACGTACTGAGCTACAGTACGGTTCCCCTGGTGTAAGTTGCAAAATTCACGCTTCTTCATGCTCATAGCTCCAGTTGAGACATGGGCGGTGCGAAATGCTTGCTGAAACTGATCCCATGTAACAGTGGCTATAGGATAGGTGACAGTGTAATTCTCCCACCATGAGGCTGCTGGTCCATCCAACTGATGTGCGACAAAACGCACCTTCTCAGCATCTGTACATCCTGCAGTAGTTAACTCCCTTCCAATCCGGCGGAGCCAATCATCTGCCACTATTGGCTCGGTGCTACTGGAAAACACCGGCGGCTGCAACCTCAGAAAACGGGCTAAGTTATCAACTGGTGGTGGTGGTGGTGGGTTGTTGTTGTTGTTGTTGCCTTGGTTCTGAACTAACAACAGCATCGGTGTATTCTGCTGCTGTATCAACTGAGTGAGCTCTAGTGGGAAGGTAAATCCGGGGTCACATCTCGGAGGCATCTGAGGGTTTAGAGGGAAGAGAATAGAATAGAATGAGGTCTAGTGAGAGAAACACTACCCATATGCACATGAGACAAACACAATCATATCACTCAATCAATCAAGCAAGGGCATACAATCGATCTAACTATCATTACAAAAGTGCTCGGTCTATACTATATACATGGTGGAATAGTACTACTGATGTGGTGATCTACTAGAAATATTGATCGGTCGAAGACTCCATGATGTCCGCTCCAGCTTCATCAATATAGTCATCATCGCTATCGTCGGGGTCCGAGTCGGTGTCGTCGTCTTCTCCTCCTGGCACGGGGTCTCCCATGAATACTCCTAACTTCCTTTCCAGATCGTCATTCTTCTCCACTAGTAGGACGATTTCCTCCTCATAATCTTCGCAAGTAGCCTTGAGTTCTTCCTCCAGTTCCATGATCCTTGTCATCGCCTTCTTCAGATCTATCATGCCTGCGCACATCTGGTTCTCCTGGCGACGAACGTGCTGGTTTAACTCCTGGATGAAAGCTGCGATTGATCTATCCTTCTTGGTGCTGATCATCTCCCATCGCTCATCTCGGCGCCCACAAATCTAGTAAATAGTATCCTTAAGCTCCTTATGGTAAACTTCTCCAATGCATCCCATGGTGATGTGGGCTGCCATACTCTTTCCTAGACTCCGGGTTGGTGCATCAAAGGAATACTCTATGGGCTTAGTGACTAGCGTGAACGTCCTTCCTGGAACTTGAACTTGAATCACCCATCGCTCCTCTTCTGGTAAAGTGGCGTTGTAAGTCTCGGTGAAAATTGGTATTCCAATGTTCAGGTACTTAGTGACTTCCTTCAAGTGTCGTCCAAAAGGTGCTTCTTCATCCGGTTGTGCAAACTTGTTCCTTGCGTCCGCCATCCTAAAGAGTAGAAAAAAGGAGAGGAATCAGAAATGAGAAGAGAGTAGTGATCTAGGGCTTTAGCTTAGTGGTCGTGTCCTACACTCAGCATGTGCTCTGATACCATCTTGTAGCGACCCGACCTCAAACGGTCAAGTCTCTGTGCTTCAGTGTCATCCCTGGATCGGTAATGCTGACACACACAGTACTTGAAGGATTTATAACAGAATAGCAATCACACACTTATTACATCGAATGTCTCAAAAGAGAACTTATTACAATAAATATGGCATAAGGCTATCTAATACGATAACAGCGGAAGGCTTGGAAGATAAAGTGAATCCATCAACTCCAACAGCATAGCTGAGCTGCACGGCAACGACCTAACGAACCTTACTCCTCGTCTGAAAAGTCTGCAACATAATACGTCGCAGCCTGAAAACGGGTTAGCACATGGAATATGTTGACAAAGTAACACAGTAGAGCAAGAACAGAATAATGCTATCACTACATGCATATTTGGGCTGGTGGAAAGGCTCTATGGTTATAGTTTTGTGAAAAGCCAATTTTTCCCTACAACAAAGGAATATATTTTATTTAACTATCATGGTAGTTGAAACATCATTGGGAAGGTTCCTCCAACTCAATCCCAATTAAAAAGTAATTATCAACCCAACAATATTAGATTAGAGTGATGAGATACATATGATAATCCAAGTACTAGATACTCAAGATGTCCTTAAACGGGGACACGTCTAACCATGATTAGTTTATATATTTTGCAGAGGTTTGCACACTTTTCCCCACAAGACTCAATCTCCTCCGTTGGATTTCTCGCACTACATGGTGTTTGAGAAACGGATGGCCGAGACACAGTCTTTCAGAAGCATTAACTCTAACCCTGGGTAGACAATACCAACCTACATCCCTCCACATCTGCTAGCCTACCACTGGAAGAGTTCATGCAACTTACTCAACTATGCTAGAGCCCATAATAGCTTGTGGCTGCACACGGAAGTTTCTAGCATGAAATATCTCAGTTCCCTCTGAGCCTGGGTGGCGGACCTTACGATTATCACACAGGTACTCCGGGATATCCTAGGATAACACTGGATTCTCCAGGTGCCCGACAAGCAATCCACCTAGATGTGTATTAATGTTGCCACCTTAAGTTGAACCATTAATTAACAATCTCACATCTGTCATGGATTCACTCACCCAAACCACGTCTACGAGCATAGCATAGCAATATAAGCAATACGTAGAGGTAACTCCCAAGGGTTTGATAATAACAGGGCAATAGGTTCTACCTCATCAACTACTTCCCAAATCCACAAGTTAATCACAACCTAATCATGCAATGTTTGAGGATTGGAACTAATGCATAAAAACTGGGTGATAAAGGGTATGATCAAAGTGTTACTTGCCTTGCTGATGATCTGTGAAACCTAGAGACTCGTAGTAGCACGCTTCGCACTCCGGGTGTTCTGTCGCAAACAAACAATAGCATACATAAGCAATCAAGCAAAGATGCACGGGTAAAACTGAAGTAAGAAGATCTAACCAGATAGTTCAACTTAAGAACTCCGGTTTGCAAAAAGAATCAAATCGAACGGAGCAACGAAACTCAAACTGCGAAAGAAACAAGATCCGATTACTAATCTGTAATAAAGTCAAATTTTATAGTACCAAAATCTTGTTCAAATTGGTTAAACAGAAAGAGGGCTTCGAGACGAGGATCTAGGCGCTTGAATCGCCTGATTCCGATAGACGAGCGAAAAGATAAACTAAAACGAAAATCGGATCAGAAATCGCGATCGAAAATAGTTGTGAGAAATCCGAGAAAAAGAAAAGACTGACGAACAGGCTAACGAACGAACATTCGCTATCTGCGAGTAACGGCTGAAAACCGTTCGTTAAAACGAACGAACGAACAGGTGTTCGCTAAATAAATAAACCGACGGAAAAACCGATCTAAAAGAATAAACTGGAATTTAAAAAAACCGGATCTAGATCTAGGGTTTACCGAAATAAACCAACGAGAGAAAAAAAGAACGGCGCGGCTCCGGCGAAGTCAGTGGCGGCGGCGGCGGCTGGCGCGGCGGCCGCGCAGGCGGAGCTGCGGCGACGGGGCGGCGACGGGCGGCGGCGGCGGCGCGGCGGTGGCGGAGCGGCGGGGGCGGGGCGGCGCTGCGGCTCGGGGCGGCGGGGCTAGCAGCGGTGGTGGTGTGGGGGTCGAGGCGGAGCCGGCTCAGCCTTTAAAGGGGCCGGGCGAGGTGGCGGCTTGGGCAAGGGGCCGGGGGAGGAGGAGTCCTCCCCGGACTCGGCGGCGGCGGCGTGCGCCGGCCGGACTCCGGTCTGAGTCGGTCGGGGCAAGGGGTTGGCTGGCGTGGCTGGCCAGCTGGGCCTCTGTAACGCCCCAAGACCGGAGCTTTAGGTGCCTTCCATGATTCCTGGATTTCGTCGTGTGATTTGTTTGGTTCGTTGCATTTCATCTTTGCATCATGTGCATTGCATCATGCCATCATGTCATTTCTTTTCTTAACTCAACTAAATAAATGGCATGGATCTTTGATCCATTTAAACCGAGGGAATTCACGTGGTGATTCTCTTTATAACATATCCTCCCAATAGTAGGGAGCTATATTCAATATTTCATTAATGTGGAATTACCTTGACACACTTGCAAAATAATTCCCCATGCCTTTGACCCATGCATCATCTCCTTCTCCTTTCCTTATTCTTTCTTTCATTTTGGCAAGTGTCCTTTTCTCCTCCTCCTTATATGCTCATTCCTTTCCTGGTGCTATTTCTCCATGCCTAAACCCTCTCTGTCAAATTTCAAATCCTTTGGAGTTGTTTTGGTTAGGTTCAAAAATGCCTCAAGTTTGAATCATATTTAAACTTGTTGTATTTTTTTACCTCTAAAAATGTCCATACCAATTTTATCAAATAGGGCATGAATTCTAGGTCTTGAGGATATTCTCATATCTTTCATACACCTCTCCTTTCACCCTGTGCATTCATCTTTATTTTTCTGTCTGAAGAAAAAGAAAAGAGAAGAGAGTAGCACTGCAGGCCCCAGCTGGGCCTCCAACCTCCTGCACCGGCCCTTTTGGCCTAAGGCCTCCCGCAGGCCCATGGGCACCGCAGCCCACCAAAAACCTAACCCTAGCCCGACTCACCTCATCTCCCCCTCGTTCCCTGCCGCCGCCAGTCATTTGCCCGATCTGGATCGCCCCGATCAATCTCTCCCTCGTTTCCACCTTGTCGAAAGGAGAGCGCACACATCGCTAGGGAGAGACTCCCTCGATCCCCTCCTGCTTCGCCTCGCTCGAACCCAACACCACGCGCGCATCGGGACAGGGAGAGGAGCTCCCCTCGACACCCGATCCCCTCGCTGCCTCAGACCGCGACCACAGGAGCAGGAGCAGGAGCTCCTTGGCTCGCGCACCTACGCCGCGTCCCTGGAGGTCTCCTTCCTCTCGTCATCGAGCTTGCCTTGATCTTTGATGCCGCCGGAGCACCAGCAGCCAACAAGAGCTTGTCGGCGGCGACCAGCAGGAGCGCATCTTCGATGCCGGCGACCTCCAAGGCCTCTTCCCTCGCTGCCTCGTTCCCCTCCAAGCTCGAGCCGCGTCTTTCATCTCCTGCCGCAGGAGCCCTGCACTGCCCCGCGCCCTCAAGTGCCCGCCGGCCTGCGACACCACCGCCTCTCTTCGTTGCCACCAACAGGAGCTCCAAGCGCCATGGCCGCCCCCTTGATGCTTCAAGCAGCGCCTGACCTCCTCCTTCCGGTGGCCTCAGCCTCGCGCGACGCGCCATACGGGAGAGGAGCTCCCCGCATCAGGGCTCGAACCCATCCATCCTCAGCCACCTAAGACCCCTGCCACGCCGGAGGCCCGCTGTTCCTGTGCCTCCATCGTTTCCCTGTTCCAGCGAAGCTGCTATCGACCGCGTCACTTCTCATTGCCTGCCAAGTCCGTCTCCGTGGATTTGCACCGAGTACCACTACCGCCAAGTTCCGCTCCATACATGTACGACTACATCGGGTGATGCTTCAAGCCCTGACAACGTGTACATCTACTCCGTCAAGACCGGACCGACAAGTACCCCAACGTCAAGTACCTATGACCGAAGAACACCAAGTACCTCTCTGAAAAACGAGCATGTACCACTATGTTCGGAGACATCGGATCTGTCAAGTCCAAAAACGAATGGGTACAACTATCGGCGACCCCGAATGTCTATGTAACGTGAACCTCTACCGTCGACCCTAGAGCATGCGAGATCGACTACTTCCACTACCGTCGTCGCGAGAACGCCTACTTCCCTCTACGAACGAGAACCGTCCCCTTTGCACGCTACAAAGGTATAACCACCGAGATCGGCGTCCGAGAACAAATGCTTGTGTTGTATGAGATGCACCCTTTGTCTGCACCGTGTCCGTTTTGTCACTCGTTTCCATGCCCCTAACCCATGGGAACCCAGTTACCGGGAGCACCCCACCGTTCATCACATGACACGCTCCCGTCACTTTCTTTTGCACCGACGTCTCAATGAGTTGTCGGAACCAGAACGTTGCCATGGCACCGTTTCGTTATCGTCGCCGTGGCACCCCTTTCATTTCCGCCACGATGACAAATATTTCATAATGCTCTTATCAAGTCTTAAAAAAATTGCATAAAACTTGCACATGTCATTCGCATCATGATAATAACATTTAAATGTTTAAAAAAATTTGTTGCACCAAATTGCTAAATGCAAATGGGGATTTACTGGATTCGTTATTTGTTATATCTGGCCCCATTTAAATTGTTTAGATGGTGTAGTTTTGTTATGCCTCACCTCTTGCCATGTTTAACAACATTTAATATTGTTGGGTACATAACCGAGAGAGAACTAAATAAGTCATGTGGTGTTTCGTCAATATGCAACTCGTTGCATATTGATCTCCACTTAATTTGTAGTTTTGTTTGTGCCCCTTGCCATGCCATGCATATTTAAACTGGACATGCATCACACTTGATTGTGCATCATGCCATGTTCATGTCGTGGTTGTTTACTATGTTGTTTGCTTCTTTCCGATGTTGCTTCTTCGTGTTGGTTCCGATAACGTCGCGTTTGTGAGGATCCGTTCGACTACGTCCGTTTGTCTTCTTCATGGACTCGTTCTTCTTCCTTGCGGGATTTCAGGCAAGATGACCATACCCTCGAAATCACTTCTATCTTTGCTTGCTAGTTGCTCGCTCTTTTGCTATGCCTATGCTGCGATACCTACCACTTGCTCATCATGCCACCCATATTGTTGAACCCAACCTCTAACCCACCTTGTCCTAGAAAACCGTTGATTGGCTATGTTACCACTTTGCTCAGCCCCTCTTATAGCATTGTTAGTTGCAGGTGAAGATTGAAGTTTGTTCCTTGTTGGAACATGGAGATGTTGTTCCTTGTTGGAACATGTTTTACTTGTTGGGATATCACAATATATCTTATTTAATTAATGCATCTATATACTTGGTAAAGGGTGGAAGGCTCGGCCTTATGCCTGGTGTTTTGTTCCACTCTTTCCGCCCTAGTTTCCGTCATATCGGTGTTATGTTCCCGGATTTTGCGTTCCTTACGCGGTTGGGTTATAATGGGAACCCCTTGACAGTTCTCTTTGAATAAAACTCCTCCAGCAAGGCCCAACCTTGGTTTTACCTTTTGCCACCTAGCCTTTTTCCCTTGGGAGTTGCGCATCCCGAGGGTCATCTTTATTTTAAACCCCCCGGGCCAGTGCTTGTCTAAGTGTTGGTCCAAACTAGAGCCCCTTGCAGCGCCACCTCGGGGAAACTCGAGGGCTGGTTTTAGTTCTACGGATTGCTTATCCGGTGTTGCCCTGAGAACGAGATATGTGCAGCTCCTATCGGGATGTCGGCGCATCGGGTGGTCTTGCTGGACTTGTTTTACCATTGTCGAGGATGTCTTGTAGAACCGGGATACCGAGTCTGATCGGAATGTCTCGGGAGGAGGTATATTCCTTCGTTGACCGTGAGAGCTTTTCATGGGCTAAGTTGGGACACCCCTGCAGGGATTTGAACTTTTGAAAGTCGTGCCCGCGGTTATGGGCAGATGGGGATTTGTTAACGTCTGGTTGTAGAAAAACTGAAGTTGACCTTAATTAAAATACATCAACCGCATGTGTAACCGTGATGGTCTCTTCTCGGCGGAGTCCCGGAAGTGAACACGGTGTTGGAGTGATGCTTGACGTAGGTTGTTCTAGGATCACTTCTTGATCATACTTTTATCGACAGTGCTTTGCCTTCTCTTCTCGCTCTCATTTGCGTATGTTAGCCACCATATATGCTAGTCTCTTGCTGCAGCTCCACCTCATACCTTTACCTTACCCATAAGCTTAAATAGTCTTGATCGCGAGGGTGCGAGATTGCTGAGTCCCCGTGACTCACAGATACTTCCAAAACCAGCTTGCAGGTGCCGATGAGTCCGCGCAGATGACGCAACCAAGCTCAAGGAGGAGCTCGATGAAGATCTTGTCCTTTATGTTGTTCCGCTTCCAGTTGATCAGTAGTGGAGCCCAGTTGGGGTCGATCGGGGACCTTGTCGCATTTGGGGTTCTTCTTTTATTTTGGTTCCGTAGTCGGACCTTGATTGTATTTGGATGTTGTAATGCTTTATTCATGTATTTGTGTGAAGTGGCGAGTGTAAGCCAACTATGTCTCTTTTCCCTTATGTATTACATGGGTTGTGTGAAGATTACCTCACTTGCGAAATTGCTTTCAATGCGGTTATGCCTCTAAGTCATGCTTCGACACGTGGGAGATATAGCCGCGTCGAGGGCGTTACAAGTTGGTAATCAGAGCCTTCCCCGACCTTAGGAGCCCCATTGCTTGATCGAATTAGCTGCCGAGTTGAATCTAGAAATAATGTTTTGAGTCATTTAGGAATTATATATCGGAGAGTTTAGGAATTCTTTTTACTCCCCAGTCTCCTCGTCGCTCTGGTAAGGCATCCTGACGTAGAGTTTTGACTATTCTCTTCTCAAATTTCACTAAAAAAAATTTAGGATCACGCGGGTATCTTGGAATCGTTCGGATGATTTTGTGACGAGAACATTGTTCTTGGTGCCTCCTGTCTTTAGGGGTTGTGGCAGTGTTCCGGGGAGTTGAGCTCCGAGGTGTTGTCGTCACAATTTTATCGTTGCAGTTCTGGAATACCTGAGTTTAGTACGCCGACATCGAAAATCTCTTTTATGTAGTTCGTTGGTGAGATAACCTCGACGCCACCCAGTACTGGGGCGGGAGTTCAGGAGTATTGCCATAACTCGTATAACGGATGCTTTTCGAAGGTTGAGGTAGACGATTTCCGAAGGTTTCTTGGTTATGTGTTGAAGGATGGATACAGCTGGATGTAGGATTTGCTAGTTTTGGGTGAGATATTATGCTTCTCCTGTATCCCCAACACCTGATTGCATAACCGGAAAATTTTGGGAGTTTATAAGTGGGAATTCAAGTAGCTCTTAGGATATCTTTCCAACAGGTGTATGATATGAAATTGGGGTTCGACGTCTAGTGGTCCGCCTATTCACGGTCGGTTTTACAGTGGTCTCGTTGTGTCTTAAAGAGTCCTTGGCTATGCCAACTCGGGGACGCTTCGTATGTCATGTGCACCGCCTTGTACATGATGGTGTTGTACGATCGAGCCCGTGTAGGCCCCACCACGAAAACTTCGGACGAAATCTCTATCATATGTTTGTTCCGGCTTATTCGGCAAGCCAATCCTTGTTTTGTTTTTGAGTTGTGGTATTCGAGTTGCTTCAAAGTCAAGTGTTGATTCCATACCTTTCCTAAACGGTGTTCTCATACTCCGATGTGAATACAAATCCTTCATGATAATCGAGATTATCATGTCAATCCTTTTCACCGATGTGCTTCTCTTCAAGTGGATCCGATCATTTCAACATCCGCAAGATCAATTCTAAGTTTCTCAATGGTGTTCGTTTCATCCATTCCAAATTGTCTTTGTTTTTCCCACCCTCCCTCCCTTTGTTTTTCTTCAAGGACTAAGATTTCTTAATCAAGTATCCATCTTATTGATGTGAAGTCTCTCCATTCTTTTCCTTCAATGTTCTTATCCGGTGATTCTCATGAAGATACTAACGAAGCATCAAGTTCGTCATCCTTCGTTCTTTTCCCTTCTCCGGTAGATTTAATCCAAGTTTGCGGTGTTGACCATATCCTTTTTCCTCGTTTCAAATACCTTCTCATGCCGGTGCACCTCATATTCATTCTCCTCTCGCTATTCAATTGTTCCGGAGTGCTGAAGATGTCTCAAAGGTTCGTGCTTCCACTCTGCATTCGTTCAAGCTCTTTCGAGGATGTTCCCTCATTCAAGTCATTTAATTCAACCGGTGCTTTCTCTCTTTTGAATTGTTCTATGGTGTTTCTTTTGAGTGGGCCCTAACCCACAGGTCTTCCCCAGGATCTTACCTGACTCTTCTATTTTTCCCGGAGCTATCCTCAAATTCTTTTGAAGTTTGACGTAAGAATGATTTATCATCAGTCATATGTTTTTCTCCAAGATCTTTCAAATTCTTTTCATCTTTGGTTCAACCTTTCTAATTTTTATCCCGGAGTATCTCAATAATTCATGGTGATGTTTCTCGTCGTCATTCTCAGATTTTGAAGACCGAAGAAGAGTTTCTCTTTAATCTTGCTCCATTCTCTTCAAGATTCCTGATTCTAGCTTGTTGCCTTCCTCTCATAATTCCTTTCGATTGTGACAATTCTTTTCACCCAGCCGGAGTAATTCAGGAGTCTTTCTAGTTTGTTTCTCCGGAGCCCATCATTTCAGAAGATTTATTAATTCTCAGCTTTCAGTTATCATTCTCCAATCCTATCGGTGCATCGTTCAAGAGATCTCTAATCGGCTCGTGATCTCTTTGTTCTCATGGGTCTAAATTCTCTCAAGCATCTTCATTCATTTGCTAATTCTTCCCGGTGTCTTCCTTATCTTTTCTTTGTTCATTTTTAATTCTTACGGTGGTTCGTTCAAGAGTTTCCTTCCTTCGTGTATCATATCTATGCATTCGTGCTTTTCAAATTCTACCGGTGGATCGTTGAAGACTTTCTCAAGTTTGCGCCATATCTATCTTAATCTTTCTACGAGAATAAGTGGTATGCCAAATCCATTGCTTGTCATCAATTTAAATTGGTGAAGGATACGCATAATGTAATTCTTATTCTTGTTTCATCCAAGCGATTAATTCCTTATTCCGGAGGCTCATCAAAATTCTCGGTTTCAATTGTTTCATCTTTTCTTCCCGAAATTCCAAGCTCTCTCAATTATATCATCGCGAAGCTCCATCTAAATCATCGCAAGGCTTCAACCTTATTATTTTCATCCTTCTTTTCGCGTGATCATTCTTTTGTTGCCGGAGTTCTTCATGGAGGTTCTACAAGATGGTTCATCAAGGATTTAATTCCTTCTCGAAGCGTTCATCAAGATTCTTTTCAGAGGAGCTTAAGTATTCTTCTTCATGCAATCCGGAGCGCAATTCCTTCTACCTTATCTTTTCAGGTTGTGTTATGTCATTTTGACAATTTCTTTCGTGTTTCATGATTCGCAAGTTGTCAGGAATGAGATAGTTAAACCCATCAATTTCTTCGAGTATGAGCTCTTCTCAATCCATCAATCTCTTCGTCGGAGTATCTTGGTTTATATTTCACCTATAGCTTTCCCTAAGGATTGTTGCTATTTATGGCGTTTATAAATGACCCAAGTTCTTCATTTATCCTTCCGGGGAATAAGTTCTCGTCTCCTTGTTGATATCAATCCAATTTGTCGTTACCGTTAGTGGCAGAATTTCACCTCATAGTCTTGAGATGTTTTCCATAAGTCCACTACAACCTTCTTCTTTTCGTTGTGGGTTTTCCAACAACTTCGTTCGAACCTTCTCCTAAAGATGCTTTTGCAAGCTCATTTAAGGTAGAAGATTTTGTTTTCTCCTCCGTTCATTCCATTCCATTTCTCTCTTTTCTTCCGGAGGCATTGTGTTGTTGCTCTCTTCAACCCTTCTTCTTGTTCTTGTCAGGACCTTGTTCTTTTCATGCTTATCCATTTAACCGGAGTGTCGCGTCCTCTTTTCAAGTATCCTCTCATCTTGTCAAGATCATGTTCAATTCCTTCCATTCCCAACCGGAGTGTTGTCGTTTTTGATCTCTATCATTCTGTGTGCTTCTTCTTTTAACCAGAGTGCTTGCATGTGCTTCTTGTTCATTGCAACCTTTATTATTATGTCTTTCAACCTACAAGGTTCTAGTAATGTTCCTTGTTCCTCCTCCCTAACGGAGTGTTTTCAACTTTGTGCATATTCGTTGTTTTCTTTTCTCAAAATGGCTTAACCATTTCGAGGTTCCTTGGTTTCACTCGTTTGTCAAAGGAGCAACTTAGTTTTACCTCTTCTCTTTTCTCTTCTGTTTTCCCTCCGGTGCCATTCTAGATCTCGGGACGAGATCCTCTCGTAGTGGTGGAGTGTTGTAACGCCCCAAGACCGGAGCTTCAGGTGCCTTCCATGATTCCTGGATTTTGTCGTGTGATTTGTTTGGTTCGTTGCATTTCATCTTTGCATCATGTGCATTGCATCATGCCATCATGTCATTTCTTTTCTTAACTCAACTAAATAAATGGCATGGATCTTTGATCCATTTAAACCGAGGGAATTCACGTGGTGATTCTCTTTATAACATATCCTCCCAATAGTAGGGAGCTATATTCAATATTTCATTAATGTGGAATTACCTTGACAATCTTGCAAAATAATTCCCCATGCCTTTGACCCATGCATCATCTCCTTCTCCTTTCCTTACTCTTTCTTTCATTTTGGCAAGTGTCCTTTTCTCCCCCTCCTTATATGTTCATTCCTTTCCTGGTGCTAGTTCTCCATGCCTAAACCCTCTCTGTCAAATTTCAAATCCTTTGGAGTTGTTTTGGTTAGGTTCAAAAATGCCTCAAGTTTGAATCATATTTAAACTTGTTGTATTTTTTTACCTCTAAAAATGTCCATACCAATTTTATCAAATAGGGCATGAATTCAAGGTCTTGAGGATATTCTCATATCTTTCATACACCTCTCCTTTCACCCTGTGCATTCATCTTTATTTTTCTGTCTGAAGAAAAAGAAAAGAGAAGAGAGTAGCACTGCAGGCCCCAGCTGGGCCTCCAACCTCCTGCACCGGCCCTTTTGGCCTAAGGCCTCCCGCAGGCCCATGGGCACCGCAGCGCACCAAAAACCTAACCCTAGCCCGACTCACCTCAGCTCCCCCTCGTTCCCTGCCGCCGCCAGTCATTCGCCTGATCTGGATCGCCCCGATCGATCTCTCCCTCGTTTCCACGTTGTCCAAAGGAGAGCGCACACATCGCTAGGGAGAGACTCCCTCGATCCCCTCCTGCTTCACCTCGCTCGAACCCAACACCACGCGCGCATCGGGACAGGGAGAGGAGCTCCCCTCGACGCCCGATCCCCTCGCCGCCTCAGACCGCGACCACAGGAGCTCCTCGGCTCGCGCACCTACGCCGCGTCCCTGGAGGTCTCCTTCCTCTCGTCATCGAGCTTGCCTTGATCTCTGATGCCGCCGGAGCACCAGCAGCCAACAAGAGCTTGCCTGCGGCGACCAGCAGGAGCGCATCTTCGACGCCGGCGACCTCCAAGGCCTCTTCCCTCGCTGCCACAATCCCCTCCAAGCTCGAGCCGCATCTTTCATCTCCTGCCACAGGAGCCCTGCACCGCCCCGCGCCCTCAAGTGCCTGCCGGCCTACGACGCCACCGCCTCTCTTCGTTGCCGCCAACAGGAGCTCCAAGCGCCATGGCCGCCCCCTTGATGCTTCAAGCAGCGCCTGACCTCCTCCTTCCAGTGGCCTCAGCCTCGCGCGATGCGCCATATGGGAGAGGAGCTCCCCGCATCAGGGCTCGAACCCATCCAGCCGCAGCCACCTAAGACCCCTGCCACGCCGGAGGCCCGCCGTTCCTGTGCCTCCATCGTTTCCCTGTTCCAGCGAAGCTGCTATCGACCGCGTCACTTCTCGTTGCCTGCCAAGTCCGTCTCCGTGGATTTGCGCCGAGTACCACTACCGCCAAGTTCCGCTCCATACGTGTACGACTACATCGGGTGATGCGACAAGCCCTGACAATGTGTACATCTACTCCGTCAAGACCGGACCGACAAGTACCCCAACGTCAAGTACCTATGACCAAAGAACGCCAAGTACCTCTCCGAAAAACGAGCATGTACCACTATGTTTGGAGACATCGGATCCGTCAAGTCCAACAACGAATGGGTACAACTATCGGCGACCCCGAACGTCTATGTAACATGAACCTCTACCATCGACCCTAGAGCATGCGAGATCGACTACTTCCACTACCGTCGTTGCGAGAACGCCTACTTCCCTCTACGAACGAGAACCGTCCCCTTTGCACGCTACAAAGGTATAACCACCAAGATCGGCGTCCGAGAACGAATGCTTGTGTTGTATGAGACGCACCCTTTGTCTGCACGGTGTCCGTTTTGTCACTCGTTTCCATGTCCCTAACCCGTGGGAACCCGGTTACCGGGAGCACCCCACCGTTCATCACATGACACGCTCCCGTCACTTTCTTTTGCACCGACGTCTCAATGAGTTGTCGGAACCGGAACGTTGCCGTGGCACCCTTTCGTTATCGTCACCGTGGCACCCCTTTCATTTCCGCCACGATGACAAATATTTCATAATGCTCTTATCAAGTCTTAAAAAAATTGCATAAAACTTGCACATGTCATTCGCATCATGATAATAACATTTAAATGTTTAAATTGTTGCACCAAATTGCTAAATGCATATGGGGATTTGCCAGATTCGTTATTTGTTATATCCGGCCCCATTTAAATTGTTTAGATGGTGTAGTTTTGTTATTCCTCACCTCTTGCCATGTGGTGCACGGAGTCCGGAAAGTGAACACGGTGTTGGAGTGATGCTTGACGTAGGTTGTTCTAGGATCACTTCTTGATCATACTTTTATCGACCGTGCTTTGCCTTCTCTTCTCGCTCTCATTTGCGTATGTTAGCCACCATATATGCTAGTCGCTTGTTGCAGCTCCACCTCATACCTTTACCTTACCCATAAGCTTAAATAGTCTTGATCGCGAGGGTGCGAGATTGCTGAGTCCCCGTGTGTAACATCCCAAACTTTCAATTTGGAATGTTATACATTAGATCATCATGCATATCATATTTTATTTGCTTTGGGTTTTAATCCTAGAAAAGATTCTAAGCAACTCAAGGACCCACGGAGAGAATTGGGGATTTCGTTATTTTCATATTTGAGTTTTCTCACATTTTGAGAATATGATCATCTGATTTTATTTATTTTATCATCAATTATTTCTATTACAAAAATATGAGAGAGGGAATAAAATGACTTTCCCAAAATATAGAAATATTGAGGATTTAATAAAAAATCAAATAGTTTTATTTCGGAGTTTTTTTGTAGTTTTTATTTGAATTAGGAAAAATGCGTGTTTTTCAAAATTGCATTTAGGGCCTAAATAAATGTTCACTTTGTTGGGCTTGATTTTAGAAGCCCGGGAAAATTTATTTCGGGATTTTTGGAGTCCGTTTAGTATTTCTTTTTATTTTTTTCTTCCGAGCAAAAAAAAACGGAACCGACTATGGGCCGTACTCGGCCAGGACTCCGCCTGGCCGGGGCCTTTATAAGCCGGGGCAAGCCAGCCCGAAGGCCCAGCCGCCCCGAAACCCTAGCCACGCCCAGCCCCAACCCCGCCGCCGCCGCCGTGCTGCGCCGCCACCGCCGTCGCGACCCGTCGCCCGAGGTTCGCCGCACCTCGAAATCCGTGCCATTTTTAAAAAAAAAATCTGTTTGTCATTTTTCTTTTTCGTCGGATTTTTCCGCAGTTATTTTCTCATCGCGATTTCTGATCCGATTTTCGTTTTAGTTTTTCTTTTCGCTCGTTTATCGGAATCAGGCGATTCAAGCACCTGGAGTTTCGTCTCGAAACCCTTTATCCGAATAATCAACTTAAACAAGTTTTTGCTACTGTAAAATTTGACTTAGGTTCAGATTACTAGAATGAAGTTGTTTTCTTTCGCCGTTTGACTTTCTTTGCTTCGTTCGATTTGATTCTTTTTGCCAACCGGAGTTCTTAAGTTGAACCTTCTGGTTAGATCTCTTATTTGAGTTTTACCTGTGCATTAGATGAGTACTTATTGTATGCTTGTTTGTTTGCCTGCGATAGAGTACCCAGAGTGCGCCGCCTGTTACTTCGAATCGTTAGGTTTCGCGGATCATCAGCAAGGCAAGTAACACTTTGATCATACCTTTTCTACAACCCAGTTTTTTTTGCATTAGATCAATCTTCACACATTGCATGATTAGGATCTAATTAAACTGTGGGATGGGAAGTAGATGAGGTAGTACCTATTACCTGTTTATTATCAAACCTTTGGGAGTTACTTCTACGTTTGCTTATTATGCCATGCTATGCTAGTAGACGTGGATTGGGTGAGTGAAATCCATGACAGATGTGAGATTGATAATTAATGGTTTATCTAAGGTGGCAACTTAAACACACATCTGGGTGGATTGAGGCACCTGGGTATTCCAGGACATGCATGTTTTCTTTTGGACCGCCACCCAGGCTCAAAGGGATCATGAGATTTTTCAAACTAGAAACTTCCGTGTGCAGCCACAAGCCATTATGGGCTCTGGCATAGTTGATTAAGTCGTGCGAACTCTTACAGGGTAGACTAGCAGATGTAGGGGAAAGTAGGTGTACCGGTCTATCCATCGTAAGGTGCTAGTGCTTCTGAAAGACTGTGTCTCGGTCATCCGTTTCTCAAACACCATGTAGTGCGAGAAATCCAACGGAGGCGATCGAGTCTTGTGGGGAAAAGTGCGCAAACCTCTGCAGAGTATAACAAACTAATCATGATTAGCCGTGTCCCCGGTTATGGACATCTTGAGTATCTAGTATCTGGATTATCATGTGAATCTCAACATGTTACTCAAAAATTAATGATGTTGGGTTAATGATGATGCTTAATTGGGATTGAGAATGCTCTCAACCATTCTCAATGTTTAACAACCACCATGATAGTAATTAAATTTATTCCTTTTGAAGTAGGGAAAATTGGCTTTATGCAAAACTATAACCATAGAGCTTTCCACCAGCCAAATATGCATATAGTATAGTTGTTGCATTCCATTACTCTCTGTGTGTTACCTTGCCAGCATATTCCATGTGCTGACCCGTTTTCGGGCTGCAACGTTAATGTTGTAGAATTTTCAGACGACGATTAAGGAGTTTTTAGGTCGTGGTTCTATACTCAGTGATGCCGTTGGAGTTGTTGGACTCACTTATCTTCCAAGCCTTCCGCTGTTATCGTAATTAGATGGCCTTAAGCCATATTTATTGTAATAAGTTCTCTTTTGAGACACTCGATGTAATAAGTGTGTGATTGCTACTCTGCTATAAATCCTCCGAGTACTGTGTGGTGTCAGCATTACTGATCCAGGGATGACACCGGAGCACAGAGATCAGACTGTTTGAGGTCTGGTCGCTACAGAGATGGTACCAAAGCACACGCTGACTGTAGGACACGACCACTAAGCTAAAGACCTAGATCACTACTCACTCTTTTCTCTTCTGACCTCTCATCTTTTCTACTCTTTAGGATGGCGGATGCAAGGAACAAGTTCACCCAACCGGATGAAGATACACCCTTTGGACGCCACTTGAAGGAAGTCACTAGATACCTGAACATAGGAGTACCAAGCTTCACGGGAACCTACAACGCCACTTTACCTGAAGAAGAGCGCTGGATGATTCAAGTTCAAGTTCCAGGAAGGACGTTCATGCCAGTCACTGAGCCCATAGAGTTTTCTTTTGATGCACCAACTTGGAGTCTAGGAAAGAGTATGGCAGCTCACATCGCCATGGGACGCATTGGAGAAGTCTACCGCAAGGATCTTAAGGATACTATATACCAGATTTGTGGGCGCCGAGATGAACACTGGGAGATGATTAACACCAGGAAAGATAGATCAATTGCAGCTTTTATTCAGGAGTTAAATCAGCACATTCGACGACAGGAGAATCAGATGTGCGCCGACATGATAGATCTGAAGAAGGCTAAGACTAGAATCAAGGAACTGGAGGAAGAACTCAAGGCTACACGCAAAGATTATGAAGAAGAAATTGAAGTATTGGTGGATAAGAATGACGACCTGATCAAGAAGATTGGAATATTTATGGGAGGCCCGACACCAGTAGATGAAGATGAAGAACCCAAGGAGATTAGCCTGGAAGACTACATCATCATCGACGGCACCGACTCGGAAGCAGATAGTAGCGATGATGACTATGTTGATGAAACAGGAGCAGATATCATGGAGTCTACAACCGTAGAATATTTCTAGTAGACCACCTCATCAGTAGTAGTACTCCACCATGTAAATATAGTAGTCCGAGCACTTTGCGATAGTTAGATCAATTGTATGCCTTTGTTTGTTTGAATGAAGTGAATTGTTTGCTTTTGCCTCATGTGCATATGGGTAGTGTTTTCTCTTTAGACCCCCTCTATTCTTATATCTCATCTTTTCTAAACCCTCAGATGCCTCCGAGACGTGACCCCGGATTTGCCTTTCCACCGGAGCTCACCCACTTGATCCAGCAGCAGAACACCTTGATGCAGTTGCTAGTCCAGAATCAGAATCAGGGGAACAACAACAACCCACCACCACCACCTGTTAACCACTTAGCCTGTTTTCTTAGGCTGAATCCGCCGGTGTTTTCCAGTAGCACCGAGCCGATAGTAGCAGATGATTGGCTCCGCAAGACAACTAGGGAGTTGACCAGAGCAGGATGCACAGATGCGGAGAAGGTTAAGTTTGCCGCACATCAGTTAGAAGGACCCGCAGCATCATGGTGGGAGAATTTCACAGCCACCTTCCCAGTCGACACTGTCACATGGGACCAGTTTCAGCAGGCTTTCCGTACTGCCCATGTTTCAGCAGGAGCTATGGCCATGAAGAAGCGTGAGTTTCGTAACTTGTGCCAAGGAGGACGGACAGTTGGCCAGTATGTGGAGGAGTTTAGTAAGCTAGCACGTTATGCCCCAGATGACGTCGCTACGGATGCAGCTAAGCAGGAGAAGTTCCTGGAAGGACTGAATGATGAGTTGAGTATGCAGTTGATGGTAGCCACCTTCAACAACTACCAGGAGTTGGTAGACCGTGCTCTTATGATTGAAGGGAAGCAGCAGCAAATTGAGAACCGTAAGAGGAAGTATGGACAAGGAAAGTATAATTCAGGAGCTCAGCAGAAGCCACGTTTTACCCCTAGACCGGGAGGACATTTTCAGCATACCCATGAAGTAGGTAGCTCGCACAATCACAATGGCACCAAGAATGGTAATGGGAATGGAGGAAGGAATGGCCAGAACCGCAGCACCCCATCAACCCCAGCCAAGAGAGATCTGAGTCAAGACACTTGTTTCAAGTGTTCCAAGACCGGACATTATGCCAATGTATGTCCTGAAGGCCAAAACGGCAATGGAAGCTCTGGAAAGAAGCCAAACCCTTTCAACAGGGGACAGGTGAACCACATTAATGTGGAGGAGGTTGAAGCTCAGCCCGATGCAGTAATAGGTAAGTTTTTGGTTAAGTCATTTACTGCACTCGTTCTTTTTGATAATGGTGCATCGCATTCATACATATCAAGGGGATTTGTGGAAAAGTATAGCCTACCTACTAGGGTTCTCAAAACACCTATGCTAGTAAGCTCACCAGGAGCAGAGTACATGGCCAGTCAAGGATGTTTTCAAGTGCCATTAAGTATAGGACGGCATGTTTTCCCAACAGATTTAATTATTCTGGAATCCCAAGGTCTGGATGTGATTCTTGGTATGGATTGGCTGTCGATGTATGGAGGAAACATCGATTGTGCTAGTAAGTCAATTTTGCTTACCACCCCAGAAGGGAGAAGGATCAAGTATGTATCCCGGCATGCACCAAACAAGACACAAGTAAATTCATTAACAGGAGTTGTGCAGGAGGAAGTACCAGTTGTAAGGGAATTCCCTGATGTATTTCCAGAGGAGTTGCCAGGCATGCCACCGGATAGAGATATTGAGTTCTTAATTGAGCTATTGCCAGGCACAGGGCCAATATCAAAGAGACCATATAGGATGCCAGCAAAGGATTTGGTGGAAATTAAGAAACAGATTAAGGAATTACTGGATAAAGGTTACATTCGCCAAGTTCTTCACCTTGGGGATCACCAGTACTATTAGTAGAGAAGAAGGATGGATCGTTAAGGATGGTTGTTGATTACGAGGATTGAATGAAGTAACAATCAAGAACAAGTACCCGCTACCAATGATCAATGATCTGTTTGATCGATTGCAAGGAGCTAAAGTATTTTCCAAGATCGATTTGCGATCAGGGTACCACCAGTTGAAGATTCGAGAACAGGATATTCCGAAGACAGCTTTTAGCACCAGGTATTGGCTGTATGAGTATACCGTTATGTCATTTGGTCTGACTAACGCGCTTGTCTATTTTATGAACATGATGAACAAAGTGTTTATGGAGTTTTTGGATAAGTTCGTCGTAGTGTTCATTGATGATATCCTGGTTTATTCAAAGAATGAAGAGGAACATAAGGAGCATTTGCGTTTGGTACTTGGAAAGCTCAGAGAACATCAATTATATGCCAAGTTCAGCAAATGTGAGTTTTGGTTGAAGGAAGTAGGATTCCTCGGACACGTTATATCTAGAGAAGGTATAGCTGTTGATCCCACTAAAGTTGATACCGTGACCAAGTGGGAAGCCCCAACTACCGTTGGAGAGATCCGGAGTTTTCTTGGACTTGCAGGATACTACCGGAGGTTTATTGAAAAAATTTCAAAGATTTCAAAGCCTATGACGGAGTTGTTGAAGAAAGATACCAAGTTCAAATGGACTGAGCAGTGTGAGGCTAGTTTCCAGGAGTTGAAGACACGCTTGGTTACCTCACCAGTGTTGATTTTGTCAGATCAGACCAAGGATTATGAGGTGTATTGCGACGCTTCACGTCGAGGACTTGGAGCAGTGCTTATGCAGGTAGGGAGAGTTGTTTCATATGCCTCAAGACAACTGAAGCCCCATGAGTTGAATTACGCTACGCATGATTTGGAGTTAGCAGCCGTAGTGCATGCCTTGAAGACATGGAGACATTTCCTCATCGGAAATCATTGTGAGGTGTACACGGATCATAAGAGTTTGAAGTACATTTTCACACAGAAGGAGTTGAACCTCAGACAAAGGAGATGGTTGGAGCTCATCAAGGATTATGATATGAAATTGCATTATCATCCCGGGAAGGCTAATGTAGTAGCTGATGCATTAAGCCGCAAGAGCCATGTCAATACGTTAATGACGGGAGAAATACCCAAGGAGTTAGCAGAAAATCTTCATGAACTATGTTTGGAAATAGTTCCGAGAGGCTATGTAGCAACGTTGGAAATTCAGTCAACTTTGATGGACAGAATCAGGGAAGCTTAGAAGACTAACAAGGAGATTGCTTCCATAAAGGAGAAAATGAAAGAAGGAAAAGCTAAAGGATTTCGTGAGGATGAGCACGATACCCTTTGGTTTGAAGACCGTGTCTATGTGCCCAATGACCCGGAGATCAGGAAGTTAATTCTGCAAGAGGCCCATGATTCACCCTATTCGATTCACCCAGGGAATACCAAGATGTATCTGGATTTGAAGGATATTTTCTGGTGGACCGGAATGAAGAAAGAAATAGCAGAGTATGTAGCAGTTTGTGATGTATGCCAGAGAGTAAAGGCAGAGCATCAGAAGCCAGCAGGATTGTTACAACCATTGCCGATACCCGAATGGAAGTGGGATAAGTTAGGCATGGATTTTATCACGGGATTGCCCAGGACTCGTTCAGGCTATGACTCAATTTGGGTTGTAGTCGATCGATTGACGAAAGTAGCTCATTTCATCCTAGTAAAGACCACTTATACCAGTGCTAAGTTGGCAAAAATATACATGACCAGAATAGTATGTCTGCATGGAGTTCCGAGGAGTATCGTATCAGATAGAGGAACCCAGTTTACCTCAAAGTTCTGGAAGCAGTTGCACGAAACTTTGGGAACCAGGCTAGAATTCAGTACAGCTTTTCATCCGCAGACAGATGGACAGACCAAGAGAGTCAATCAGATTTTGGAGGATATGCTGAGAGCTTGTGCGCTAGATTATGGATCTAGTTGGGACGATAATTTGCCATATGCAGAGTTCTCTTACAACAAGAGTTACCAAACCAGTTTGAAGATGGCCCCTTTCAAAGCTTTGTACGGAAGAAGGTGCAGGACACCGTTGTCGTGGGACGAAGTTGGAGACTGTCAGTTGTTTGGACCTGACTTGATTAAGGAGTCTGAACAGAAAGTGAAGTTGATTCGCGATAGGCTCAAGGTAGCCCAGTCCAGACAGAAGAGTTATGCAGATTCTAAACGCAAGGAGACAGTTTACGAAGTTGGAGACAGAGCTTATCTTCGAGTATCTCCACTTCGGGGAACAAAGCGTTTTGGAGTTAAAGGGAAGTTAGCGCCACGATTTATAGGACCATATCGAATTTTGGGTCGTATGGGAGAAGTGGCCTACAAGTTGAAATTGCCCGAAGGATTGTCGGGAATTCATGATGTGTTCCACATTTCTCAGTTAAAGAAGTGTCACGCGGAGATAGCTGACATACCATTGAGAGACACAGTCCCTTTGGAAACTATTCGGTTGGATAACGATTTGACCTACGAGGAGAAACCAGTTAAGATCCTCGAGTTTGCCAGCCGAGTTACCCGCAGCAAAGTTATCAAGTTTTGCAAGGTTCAGTGGAGTCACCACACGGAGGATGAAGCCACCTGGGAACGAGAGGAAGATTTGCTCAAAGACCACCCTCACCTATTTTCTAGCCAACCCGAATCTCGAGGGCGAGATTCATCTTAAGGGGGGTAGGTTTGTAACATCCCAAATTTTCAATTTGGAATGTTATACATTAGATCATCATGCATATCATATTTTATTTGCTTTGGGTTTTAATCCTAGAAAATTCTAAGCAACTCAAGGACCCACGGAGAGAGTTGGGGATTTCGTTATTTTCATATTTGAGTTTTCTCAAATTTGAGAATAGGATCATTTGATTTTATTTATTTTATCATCAATTATTTTTATTACAAAAATATGAGAGAGGGAATAAAATGACTTTCCCAAAATATAAAAATATTGAGGATTTAATAAAAAAATCAAATAGTTTTATTTCTGAGTTTTTTTGTAGTTTTTATTTGAATTAGGAAAAATGCGCGTTTTTCAAAATTGCATTTAGGGCCCAAATAAATGTTCACTTTGTCGGGCTTGATTTTAGAAGCCCGGGAAAATTTATTTCGGGATTTTTGGAGTCCGTTTAGTATTTCTTTTTATTTTTTTTCTTCCGAGCGAAAAAAAACGGAACCGACTATGGGCCGTACTCGGCCAGGACTCCGCCTGGCCGGGGCCTTTATAAGCCGGGGCAAGCCAGCCCGAAGGCCCAGCCGCGCCCAGCCCCAGCCCCGCCGCCGCCACCGTCGCGACCCGTCGCCCGAGGTTCGCCGCACCTCGAAATCCGTGCCGTTTTTTTAAAAAAAATCCGTTCGTCGTTTTTCTTTTTCGTCGGATTTTTCCGCGGTTATTTTCTGATTGCGATTTCTGATCCGATTTTCGTTTTAGATTTTCTTTTCGCTCGTTTATCGGAATCAGGCGATTCAAGCGCTTGGAGTTTCGTCTCGAAACCCTCTATCCGAATAATCAACTTAAACAAGTTTTTGCTACTGTAAAATTTGACTTAGGCTCAGATTACTAGAACGAAGTTGTTTTCTTTCGCCGTTTGACTTTCTTTGCTTCGTTCGATTTGATTCTTTTTGCCAACCGGAGTTCTTAAGTTGAACCTTCTGGTTAGATCTCTTATTTGAGTTTTACGTGTGCATTAGATGAGTACTTATTGTATGCTTGTTTGTTTGCCTGCGATAGAGTACCCGGAGTGCGCCGCCTGTTACTTCGAATCGTTAGGTTTCGCGGATCATCAGCAAGGCAAGTAACACTTTGATCATACCTTTTCTACAACCCAGTTTTTTTTGCATTAGATCAATCTTCACACATTGCATGATTAGGATCTAATTAAACTGTGGGATGGGAAGTAGATGAGGTAGTACCTATTACCTGTTTATTATCAAACCTTTGGGAGTTACTTCTACGTCTGCTTATTATGCCATGCTATGCTAGTAGACGTGGATTGGGTGAGTGAAATCCATGAAAGATGTGAGATTGATAATTAATGGTTTATCTAAGGTGGCAACTTAAACACACATCTGGGTGGATTGAGGCACCTGGGTATTCCAGGACATGCCTGTTTTCTTTTGGACCGCCACCCAGGCTCAAAGGGATCATGAGATTTTTCAAACTAGAAACTTCCGTGTGCAGCCACAAGCCATTATGGGCTCTGGCATAGTTGATTAAGTCGTGCGAACTCTTACAGGGTAGACTAGCAGATGTAGGGGAAAGTAGGTGTTAGTGCTTCTGAAAGACTGTGTCTCGGTCATCTGTTTCTCAAACACCATGTAGTGCGAGAAATCCAATGGAGGCAATCGAGTCTTGTGGGGAAAAGTGCGCAAACCTCTGCAGAGTGTAACAAACTAATCATGATTAACCGTGTCCCCGGTTATGGACATCTTGAGTATCTAGTATCTGGATTATCATGTGAATCTCAACATGTTACTCAAAAATTAATGATGTTGGGTTAATGATGATGCTTAATTAGGATTGAGAATGCTGTCAACCATTCTCAATGTTTAACAACCACCATGATAGTAATTAAATTTATTCCTTTTGAAGTAGGGAAAAATTGGCTTTATGCAAAACTGTAACCATAGAGCTTTCCACCAGCCAAATATGCATATAGTATAGCTGTTGCATTCCATTACTCTCTATGTGTTACCTTGCCAGCATATTCCATGTGCTGACCCGTTTTCGGGCTGCAACGTTAATGTTGCAGACTTTTCAAACGACGATTAAGGAGTTTTTAGGTCGTGGTTCTATACTCAGTGATGCCGTTGGAGTTGTTGGACTCACTTATCTTCCAAGCCTTCCGCTGTTATCGTAATTAGATGGCCTTAAGCCATATTTACTGTAATAAGTTCTCTTTTGAGACACTCGATGTAATAAGTGTGTGATTGCTACTCTGCTATAAATCCTCCGAGTACTGTGTGGTGTCAGCATTACTGATCCAGGGATGACACCGGAGCACAGAGATCAGACTGTTTGAGGTCTGGTCGCTACACCGTGACTCACAGATACTTACAAAACCAGCTTGCAGGTGCCGATGAGTCCGTGCAGATGACGCAACCAAGCTCAAGGAGGAGCTCGATGAAGATCTTGTCCTTTATGTTGTTCCGCTTCCAGTTGATCAGTAGTGGAGCCCAGTTGGGGTCGATCGCGGACCTTGTCGCATTTGGGGTTCTTCTTTTATTTTGGTTCCGTAGTCGGACCTTGATTGTATCTGGATGTTGTAATGCTTTATTCATGTATTTGTGTGAAGTGGCGAGTGTAAGCCAACTATGTCTCTTTTCCCTTATGTATTACATGGGTTGTGTGAAGATTACCTCACTTGCGAAATTGCTTTCAATGCGGTTATGCCTCTAAGTCGTGCTTCGACCGTGAGGTTATGATTCAAACTTGAGGCATTTTTGAACCTAACCAAAACAACTCCAAAGGATTTGAAATTTGACAGAGAGGGTTTAGGCATGGAGAACTAGCACCAGGAAAGGAATGAACATATAAGGAGGAGGAGAAAAGGACACTTGCCAAAATGAAAGAAAGAATAAGGAAAGGAGAAGGAGATGATGCATGGGTCAAAGGCATGGGGAATTATTTTGCAAGTGTGTCAAGGTAATTCCACATTAATGAAATATTGAATATAGCTCCCTACTATTGGGAGGATATGTTATAAAGAGAATCACCACGTGAATTCCCTCGGTTTAAATGGATCAAAGATCCATGCCATTTATTTAGTTAAGTTAAGAAAAGAAATGACATGATGGTATGATGCAATGCACATGATGCAAAGATGAAATGCAACGGACCAAACAAATCACACGACAAAATCCAGGAATCATGGAAGGCACCTGAAGCTCCGGTCTTGGGGCGTTACAGCCTCGGCCCAGTTCAGTCCGGCGGAAAAACTTTAAAAAATCCGCACAGAAAAACGCCAAAAATAAGTACTAAACGGACGCCAAAAATTCGGAAATAAATTTTTCCCGTCCTCTAGAAATCTACTGGACAAGGTGAACATTTATTTGGGCCTAAAATGCAAATTTGAAAAACGCGAATTTTTCCTATGCAAATAAAATAGCAATAAAATCCCAAATTAAATATTTATTTGTTTTTAATATTTTCTCCAATATTTCATTATTTTTGGGGAAGTCATATTATCCCCTCTCATATATTTTGTTTATATGAAATATTCTCGGAGAGAAAAATAATAAAACAAATTGATCCTCGTTTTGATATTTGATAAAATTCAAATATGAAAACAGTGAAATCTCCAACTCTCTCCGAGGGTCCTTGAGTTGCTTAGAATTTCGAGGATCACGAATCGAATATGCAATAAAATATGATATGCATGAATGATCTATGTATAACATTCCAAATTGGAAATTTGGGATGTTACAAAGAAGTAATAAGTAGATGATGGGTTGTTAGAGTGACAAATCTTAAACCCTAGTTTATGCGTTGCTTCGTAAGGGGCTGATTTAGATCCATATGTTTCATTCTATGGTTAGATTTATCTTAATTCTTCTTTCTTAGTTGCGGATGCTTGCGAGGGGGGTTAATCATAAGTGGGAGGCTTGTACAAGGAAGGGCAGCACCCAAGCACCGGTCCACCCACATATCAAATTATCAAAGTAACGAACGCGAATCATATGAGCATGATGAAAACTAACTTGAAAATAATTCCCATGTGTCCTCGGGAGCGCTTTGCTTATATAAGAGTCTGTCCAGGCTTGTCCTTTGCTTCAAAAAGGATTGGGCCACCTTGCTGCACCTTGTTTACTTTTGTTACTTGTTACCCGTTACGAATTATCTCATCATACAACTATCTGTCACCGATAATTTCAGTGCTTGCAGAGAATACCTTGCTGAAAACCACTTGTCATTTCCTTCTGCTCCTCGTTGGGTTCGACACTCTTACTTATCGAAAGGACTACGATAGATCCCCTATAATTGTGGGTCATCAATAATCTCCATGACATAGCATGCCCAATGGTGAGTCGACTGGACGTGCTCATTGACCATATTGCCTGCCTCCGTTGTGCATGTTGCGTGCCCAGAATCGATAATAGCTTGCACGTGTGAGATCACTGGCATTGGTTCCTGATTATTTGCTTGACGCTCCCTATGGTGCAGGCATTGCTTGAACTTGTAGGGACAAGCGAGTCTCCATGCCGGCTTTTGCATGTTGAGTTTCTCCGACTGTTGTAAGGCGTAGAGTGTAGCCTCTTGGTCATATTTGAATAGTTCGCTTGTTGTGTGACTGCTATCTGATACATCTCCAACGTATCTATAATTTTTGATTGCTCCATGCTATATTATCTACTATTTTAGACATTATTGGGCTTTATTTCCCACTTTTATATTATTTTTGGGACTAACCTATTAACCGGAGGCCCAGCCCAGAATTGTTGTTTTCGCCTGTTTTAGGGTTTCGAAGAAAAGGAATATCAAATGGAGTCCAAACGGAATGAAACCTTCGGAAACGTGATTTTCTCATCAGATAAGATCCAGGAGACTTGGACCCTCCGTCAAGAAATCCACGAGGTGGTCACGAGGGTGGAGGGCGCCCCCCCTAGGGCGCGCCCCCTGCCTCGTGGGCCCCTCGAAGCTCCGCCGACATACTTCTTCCTCCTATATATATCCACGTACCCCCAAACGATCGGGGACGGAGCCAAAAACCTAATTCCACCGCCGCAACTTTCTTTATCCACGAGATCCCATCTTGGGGCCTGTTCCGGAGCTCCGCCGGAGGGGGCATCGATCACGGAGGGCTTCTACATCATCATCCAAGCCCCTTCGATGAATTGTGAGTAGTTTACTTCAGACCTATGGGTCCATAGTTAGTATCTAGATGGCTTCTTCTCTCTTTTTGGATCTCAATACAAAGTTCTCCCCCTCTCTCATGGAGATCTATTCGATGTAATCTTCTTTTCGCGGTGTGTTTGTTGAGACCGATGAATTGTGGGTTTATGATCAAGTCTATCTATTAATAATATTTGAATCTTCTCTGAATTCTTTTATGTATGATTGGTTATCTTTGAAAGTCTCTTCGAATTATCAGTTTGGTTTGGCCTAATAGATTGGTTGTTCTTGCCATGGGAGAAGTGCTTAGCTTTGGGTTCGATCTTGCGGTGTCCTTTCCCAGTGACAGAAGGGGCAGCAAGGCACGTATTGTATCATTGCCATCGAGGATAACAAGATGGGGTTTTTATCATATTGCATGAAACTATCCCTCTACATCATGTCATCTTGCTTAAGGCGTTACTCTGTTTTTAACTTAATACTCTAGATGCATGCTGGATAGCGGTCGATGAGTGGAGTAATAGTAGTAGATGCAGAATCGTTTCAGTCTACTTGTCTCGGACGTGATGCCTATATACATGATCATACCTAGATATTCTCATAACTATGCTCAATTCTGTCAATTGCTCAATAGTAATTTGTTCACCCACCGTAGAATACTTATGCTCTTGAGAGAAGCCACTAGTGAAACCTATGGCCCCCGGGTCTCTTTCTCATCATATCAATCTTCATCACTTTATTATTGCCTTGCTTTTACTTTGCTTTTACTTTTTACTTTGCATCTCTATACCAAAAATACCAAAAATATTATTTATCATCTCTATCAGATCTCACTTTCGTAAGTGACCGTGAAGGGATTGACAACCCCTAAGCGCGTTGGTTGCATTGAGCTATTGTTTTTGTGTATGTACGAGGGACTCGAGCGTAGCCTCCTACTGGATTGATACCTTGGTTCTCAAAAACTGAGGGAAATACTTACGCTACTTTGCTGCATCATCCCTTCCTCTTCGGGGAAATCCAACAAAGTGCTCAAGAGGTAGCACTATCTGCAACATCTCAATTCCCTTCATTGCCTCGATTTCGAACGGATTATTCCCATAGATCGGATTTAAGAGAGGTTGTGTGTCACTGCCCACACATTGTCCACCAGGTTAGAATAGTTACCAGCTGGTGTATGAAAACGTGCCGGCTCTTGCTGGATCGGCTACTTCGGAGCCAGCTCTTGCGACCGGTACTGTTGTAGAGATGGCTGCTATTGCCTCTAGGGCTGGTTCATGTTTGGAGGCACGACACCTCGAGCTGACTAGGGCATGGCGGTTCCTGCTCCTGGAACCGTTCCTGCAATTGGCTCTCCCGCTGCTACTCCCATGCCGACTTTTATGTTTACTCTCGGCATTGCCTGGAGAGGGGCGTCTTGTGGTGTTTGAAAAAGTGTTTGTGGCTCCAGCAGGCCTATCCCAGCTAGAAGCCGGCTCTGGTGCCTCCTTTGATGCATCGTGGACAACTCCCTTTGGCGAAAACCAACGTGAATCCCCTCGTTCTCTAGACGCTGGGCCTCCTGAAGGATGGCCTTCTGAGCCATACTAAGACATGTGTTTTCCGCTTCAATGTTCTCCTGAACTTTGGTGAGCTATTCACGACACTTCTCAATCTCTGTTGCCCGTGTTTTCGTGTTCTCCGGAGTAACCAGGTCTGCAATGAGCGCACCGAGTGCTGCCGATGTGGCTACTAGCCCATGTGCACCCGAGCTTTCTACACACGACTCCTCTAGTCACTGTTGCTCCTGCGGCGGCTACCACTAGGGTGTTAGCTACCTGACCCGGCGTACTAAAATCTGGGTTCTGGCTTGAGAATGCGTCCGGAGGGGTCGTGATTAGGTTTCCATTGCCGTCATAATGAGGTTGTACATGTTGATCTCTTGTCATGTAGACAGCTGCGTGACGAGGTGGCCCGTGAGAGACCGAGTACTCTTCCTCATCTGAATATCAACCCAACTTCTCATCGAAAAGCGGGAGGATGGACTCGGTTTCATCGCGATCATTATCACCCCGACGATTCGCTGTCAGTGAGCGTGGTGCCTCCTGAGATGGAGTCGGCGGCGGTTTCTAGATCATGCACGGTTCTGCCGATGAACCCAATGAAGACATCGATCTTGCCGAAGGGGGGCTGGAATCCTGACTCAAGGGAGTTGGTCACGGGACCCCAACCTACGTCATCAATGTAGATCCTTCCGCGTCGGCTCTTCTTCATCTAGCGATCGCAAGCTTCTCAATCCCTAGGAAGCCTTCCTCCAAGAAGACAACACCCTTGTGCGTGCACCCCACAATGGGCGCCAACTATTGTGGGGTTGTCATGGCAAGTGTCCTCATAGGAGAATTTAGTCACAAGGCCATAGCTACGAGGTGAAGCCTTGGATGGGGTTGGTCGGAAATGAGAGACACGAGTTTACCCAGGTTCGACCCCTCTATTAAGGGTAAAACCTACTCCTGCTAGATTGCTTATTGAATATGGTGATCTCAATTACAAGGGTGTTATTCCGCCACCTCTATCTTGAGAGCTTAGAACTTGTTCTTTCTAACGACCCAGGAACCCCCTTTATATAATAATAGGGTCCCTGGGGTTACAAGAGATTTCGGTTCAACCCGCAGTCGGAGTCCTACTCTAGTCTCCATCGTGCTTTCAATCCGTGGACTCCGTCTAGTATTGAATTTCGGGAGAAGTCGAGTCCTGTCTCCACCGGTCGGGTTCTCTCCAGGCTCACCAGCCCACAGAGACACGACCTAGATAGCTTCATGGACAACCCGATCCTGGGCCTTCTGGCCTTGGCGGGTTGTGTCTTGGTAACCCAAGTCCAATCCGTGGGTAATTCCCCCAACACAGGCGTTGCGCTGCCTGCCACCCACGCCGGCCTCCACGTCTATGACTTTGGGCATGCACAGATGCCCTGTACCTGCCAGCTATCGCTTCGGATAATGTCCACCTCGAAGACGCGTCCGCCGCCAGCAGGAGCAAAACTAAGCAAAAGAGAGCCCAGTGCGCGCAGTGCCCGACGAGAGGCGTAAAACAACAAACTTATAGGAAATCAGAACCGGCTTAAGGAAAAGACCAAAACACCCATGAAAACAACCAACTTCTTAGGCCGAGCAACTGATCCTCCATCCCAAAGGCAGCTCGAGCCAGCAGAGTGAAACAACTCGGCACAAAGCGAGCGAAGCTACGAGCTGTAGTGCTCGGCTAGAACGAGCAAAGCAGCCCGATAGGGCTGAGTGCGTGCGCATGTCGGCCTCTTACCTTCGCGACCCCTGCCCAGATGGAACTAATGGATGATTGTCCAGCCATCACGACCCTAGCCGGCTGACCCACTCGGCCCATCCGACAAGCACCAACCCCAGACAACCGCGCACGCAGGCCAGCTAGCGTGACCGGACCACCCCACTTGGAGCCAAAGGACGCTGGCAGTCGGGTCCGCCACCCGTCACGCGCGGGACAGCGGGAGCTTTCCCGTGGACACGACTGAAAACACCATGTGACATTGGCCTCGTGTGCGTTCGTTGTCCACCCACCATGGACCCCTAAGGCTGGTGGCCATGGCGCACGCCCTCCGGGCCGATCGTACGTCGCGAAGAACACCCAAAAGGCACCTGCAGCACGCCATCAGGAATGGGACGGTGTGGACGGGCTCGCCGTGCGAGCCTGGGTGGCGTGAGCAGACAACCCTACACGGAGCTAAAGGCAACGGATAGGCAGGTCCTCCCACCCCATCACAAGCGAGATCTCGCACACGGGCGTGACTGAAAACTCCACATGATGATGCCCCCTAGCGCTCCCGTGGTCCACCCGTCATGGAACCCGAGATAGGTCATCTGGGTGCACGCTGTCCGGGTAGATCAAACGGTGTGGGGAGCCCCTGAAAGGCACCCGTGACATGCCACTAGCAAACAGATGGCATGAAGAGCCTCCTTGCCTGCGAAGCCCCTAGAAAATGGGTACTCCAATCTATACCTACTAATAAAGCAATGTGTGTTTCTTCAAAAAATTCATCCGTTCACCAGCGAATAGATTTTTTTACTATCCGAGGTGGTACTATTTTTTTATGCATCCATGTGCTAGAAAAAGAAATACAGTTTATCCAGAATTTCATACATGTGCCACGCACTAAAGCCCAGTAAAGCCAGCCCACTTATTTCCCTGCCCATGCAGCTGGGAAACTCCTATTTGCCGCACGGGGCGACAGATAGTCAGAGGTTCGCACAGATAGCCCTGGACTGGGCCGACCCGTTTTCATATTTTTGTGTTCATTTTATATTTAACATTTTATGTTCCTTTCTCTTTTTATTTCCTATTTCTTTTTTCCCTTTTCATTTTTAATTTTTATTTTTATTTTTTTTATCAATTTTTTTATGAAATTTTTAGAATTTCAATTTCGTTCAAAATTTTGAAGAATGTTCAGAATTCCAAAATTTTATTCCCGTTTTAAAAATGTCCAGATATTAAAAAAATTGTCATTCTAAAATTTGTTGAAAACGGAAAAAAAATGTTTCTGTTTTACAAAATTGTTTGAGATTTTCAAAAAAAACATTAAAAAATGTTCCAAATTAGAAAAAAAATCTTATTGTAATGAAATGTTCATGAATTAAACATAAAAAATATTTTGAATAGCCCCGTAATGCTCTTTACATACGGTCGTACCAATTTATAAACGTGTGAAACTACATGTAGTAATAAGATGTATGAAGTATGGATATATTATGCAGGACGTAGGATGTATGTATTGGCACTTGAGCTAGCTGGAAAAGGACACTGAAATTTTTAAATGAAAAGTAATGTTCTCATTTTTTTCAAAAATAAATTGTATTTTCCAAAATTGTTCAAGATTCTTTAAAAAAATTACATTTTAGAAATGCTCCAAATTTGAGAAATATTCTTGCTTTAGAGGAATGCTCACAAATTCAAATAATGTTCACGTTAAAAATTACATATTTTCTAAAATTGTTCTGCAAGGTAAACATGTTCCCTTTTTTGAAAATTGTTCAAAAATTCAAAAAATGCCTGTTTTCTTATAAAGGTTCGTGTTTTTGAAAAATGTTTGTGAATTTTAGAAAATGTTCCCATTTCAAATTTTGTTTCTGTATTTCTGAAAATGTATGAAACTTCCAGAAAACAAATTGCAGTTTTGAAAATTGTTTGGGATTTCAAAATTCGTTCATGTTTCCAAGAATATGCGGCAATTCATAATAATTATTATTTTTTAAGAAGTAAAAAAAAGTAATCATAGAATGTTTCAAATCTGACGTTGCGGTATGTTCTTAAATATTTACATTGTCCATTGGTTAGCAGGACATGTTTATTCGAATCAATGGCAACACTCTGTCAGGTGTTTGAGATCGTGAGTACGATCCTTCAACTCATCTTTCTTTCTGGATTTGTACTCACGCCTTACAAACACAGGTCAATTCGATGTCTGAGAATTTCACACCCCACGCAATTTAGCTAGCCCAGCTACCTAGGAAATAAGGAAAATAAAATATGTTCAATAGTCCCATATTGCTTGTTTACATACAGTCGTAACAATTTTTATACGTGTGCGAAACTATATGTAGTGAACTGAATGAAGGATAAATGAATTAAACTGAATGAAGCATGGATGGATTCATACGCGAGCTTTCTAAAAAAGGGAATTAACTTCAGTATGTGCGCTAGATGAATGAATTGCTAGCTGAACTATCAACAAAAGGGCCCTACATTTCTCAAGGATTCCTACTCGAGGCAAAGAGAAGAGAAGACCCGACTACGTGAGCTAGATGCATGAAAAAGAAAAGACCCGGCGACCTCCCACATTATTGAACTTCAACCTTAAATCCTCTCGACCAAGGAACGCAAAATAGTGGAGTACAATTAACTTCGGTTGTACACATCGGTGGCTTGTACATGGAAAAAGAAGACCCGCCTCATTTCCATATTATTGAACTTCATGCCTTAAAATCCCCTCGATGAATGAAAAAGTAGATTGAATAATTCACGGACCTTCTCTGGCGTGCGATGACCTAATAAAACTCTTAAATCCACTCAATCAATGAATGAAAAAATAGCAGATTGATTACTTCACATGCGGTGAAACCCATAACCAAAATGTTCCTTCTTGACATGCACACAGAGTTTTTCTTACACGTATAATTCTCACTGCATTAAGTGCACACTATTTTTCCTCCCGTTGCAACGCACGGGCATATGTGCTAGTATTCTTTATAGGAGTAATGACAGACAACACCGAAAATGCGTAGGAGCACCGGGTGACTCCACCCACCGGAATCTGTCTCATTGATTAGCCTCGGGATTCACATCTCCTATATTAGGCAGTACGTATTAAGAGTTTATTCGACATGTATCTTTTCACAAGCATGCTCTGTATTTAGTCTTTTTTTCTGCATTGACATAGTCAAATATTACACCCAGGCACCCAGGCCCGACCTCAACCACCATCGCCCAACCACCCAAAAGGCCAACAAGTCCATTCAATGCATACGAGCCCCCACTCCTCTCTTCTCCATTTCATTACTCTTCTTCCTCTGGACACTCATTCTTCCACATCAATCCTTCCCCACTATCCTCTTCTAAAGTCCATGCACCTTCTTTCCGAGTCTTCTGCTTGCTACATGGAGCAAAGCTAGGATGAACTAGAAAAACTATGTTCGCGCTGGCCATCGTCCGAGCTTGCCATGTCCTGCGACACCCACGGCTGCCATGGCTGCCGCAACCAAGTTATGAATTCTGGTTGTAGCGACCCGACCCGAATGGATCAAGTCTCTGTGCTTAAGTGTCATCCCTGGATCGGTATGCTGACACACACAGTACTCGAGGATTTATAACAGAGGTAAATCACATGTATAAAGTAACGTAAATACTATTACCTCAAATACAATAGCGGAAGTAACAAGGTTGTGGATTCCCATCAACACCAACGGCAAAGTTGAGTGTAGAAATCATAACCCTAACGTATCACTTACTCGTCGTAAGATATCCTGCAACATGAGACATTGCAGCCACAGAGGGTCAGTACATTGAATGTACTCGCAAATTCACACCAGAGGATAATGATGAATAAAGGCTATCACTACATGCATATTTGGCTGGTGGAAAAGCTCTATGGTTATAAAGTTTTTGCGAAAAGCCAATTTTTCCCTACTGCAAAGGAATAAATTTTATTTAACTATCATGGTGGTTGTTGAACATTGAGAATGGTTGACAGCATTCTCAATCCCAATTAAGTAACATCATTAAACCCAGCAAAATTAAATTTTTAGAGTAACATGTTGAGATTCACATGATAATCCAGGTACTAGATACTCAAGATGTCCATAACCGGGGACACGGCTAATCATGATTAGTTTATACACTCTGCAGAGGTTTGCGCACTTTTCCCCACAAGACTCGATCGCCTCCGTTTGCTTCTCGCACTACACGATGTTTGAGAAATGGATGACCGAGACATAGTCTTTCAGAAGCGCTAGCACCTTACGATGGATAGACCGTTACACCTACTTTCCCCTACATCTGCTAGTCTACCCTGTAAGAGTTCGCACGATTTAATCAACTATGCTAGAGCCCATAATAGCTTGTGGCTGCACACGGAAGTTTCTAGTATGAATAATCTCATTATCCCTTTGAGCCTGGGTGGCGGTCCATAAAAAACAGGCAATCCTGGTCTACCCAGGTGCCTAGACAGGCAATCGCTGGAATACCCAGGTGCCTCAATCCACCCAGATGTGTGTTAAAGTTGCCACCTTAAGTAAACCATTAATTAACAATCTCACATCTGTCATGAAATACTCTCAAACCCAATCCACGTCTACGAGCATAGCATGGCACTATAAGCATAACGTAATAGTAACTCCCAAGGTTTGAATGCAGGGCAATAGGTTCCTACCTCATCAACTACTTCCCAATACCCACATGTTATCAATCCTACTCATGCAATGTTTGAGGGTGAAACTAATGCATAAAAACTGGGTATGAAAGGGGATATGCTCAAAGTGTGAACTTGCCTGCAATGTTGATGAAGATGATTCGCACTCAAAACTCTTGATAGCTCTACTCGTCACACTACGGTCAATCTATCGTAATCAAGCAATAGTAACCACACATAAGCAATCACTCAAAAGACCAGAAAGATCGAAGAAGTCGATTCGGAAAACATCAAAACCAAGCAAATAGCTCTTGCAACATAAAACAATTTCTAACAGTACCAAAATTATGTGAATTTGGCCTTATCAGAAAGTTTAGGTCAAGAGCGTCGATTTGCAAAAAGAATCAACTCAAACGGAGCTACGAAACTCTAGTTATGATCAAACGAAGTTTGAATTCAAATATGATCTAATTTAAATTTTAAACTTTTCAAAAACATGTTTGATTTGGATTACTGGATAGAGGAGATCATAACGAAGACGTGAGTGTTGGTTTCGTTGGATTTGGATAAACGAGTAAAAAGTAGTGATAGTTTGAAGATTAGGGGCTAATCTGTAAAATAAATAATTACTCCTAGGTCCCTGGCCACGAAACAGAATCTAAACTAAGAACGTTCGCTGAATAGTACTAGGGAACGAATACGTTCGCTAAGAACTACTAAACAGAAAACGTTTACTAACTAACTAGATCTGAAAAGAAAACCAAATCGGTTTTTTTAAAAAAAAAAAACGAAAACAAAACATAACAACGAAAAAAATGGGGTGAACCAGGCGGTGGTTTTACTGGTTCGGTGGTTTGCTAACCGTCGAGATCCGGCGAGATCCCGACAGTGGCGGGGGTCGATGGCGGAGCAGAGATCGCCGGCGGCGATTGCTCCGGTGGACTCCGGCTGCGAGGCGAGGGGCGAACGGCGGTGGCTCCGGGCGCGGCTGCAGGCGGCGAAGACGGTGGCGGTGGCGGCGTGCAGCGGCAGCAGCGGCGAGGCGGCATGCAGCGGCAGCAGCGGCGAGGCGGCGATGCAGCGACGAGGCGGCGGCGCAGATCCGGCGGGATGCGGCGGGGCGCGGCGAACGAGGGGAGAGAGGCGGGGCCGGGGCCTCGGGTTCTTATGGAGGGAGGGGCAGCGCGGTGGCGTGCGAGAGGGGCCGGCCGGAGTCGTGTTGGCGCCGGACTCCGGTGGAGTCCCGGTCGGCCACGACGGAGAAGGCGGCGCCGGAGCGGGCCGGTAGCTGGGCTTCGGCCCAGCTAGGACGAAGATTTTTTTTTAATAAAGATTTTTTTTCCAGACAAACAAAACAAATAAAAACAAAGAGAAATAAAATATTATATATGCATATAATATACCAAAATTTGCAGAAAAAGATTTTCTACAACATGGATATTTTTAATAAAATCCAATAAAAATCATTTTAAAAATACCAAAATGATTTCAAATTAATTTTTCTTCAATTTTCTATTGTAGGGAATCATGTTACCCTATTTTCCATGTATTTTGTTTTTGGAGAAAAATAATTTGAATAAAACTCAAATAACTCTAAATTGAAAAAAATTCCAAAAGGACTTTGAATTTGATCCTTTTAACTTCCAACTCATATTTCATAATTTGAAGATGTCATTTTATCTTCTCTCATGAAAAATCATTGAGTTGCTTGAAGTTTATGAATTTGAAATATTTTCAAACGAAATTCAAATATTTTCAACAACCCTTTTCATTTAATTTAAATGGAAGAAGTCATGTCATCTTCTCTCTAGGGTTTTGTGTTGAAAAGAATTTGAATTCATGGAGATCACGAATGAAAAATAAAAGTCTGGGAAAGTCCTTTTATTCCCTCTCATTTAACTTTCAAAATGTTTCGAATTTCACTCAAACAATCACACAACAAATCAAACAATCAATCAATCTATCTATTTATTATAACATTCCAAAATTTAGAATTTTGGGATGTTACAAACCTACCACCCTTAAAATGAATCTCGTCCTCGAGATTCGGAGAGGCTAGAAAGAAAGAGGTTAGGGTCGGGGTCTTCTCAAAATCCATCGATCATCACAAGGGTCTGGGGTGCTACCACCCTTAGAAGCATGGTTACGGTTCCATCAAAACTCATACACTCCATCCTTATTGTTGACAGCGTCAGTCTTCTCAGATTCTCGAGATAATTCCTTCTGTGGCTCTTCCGGTAGTGGCATAACCTTTACCTCAATTCTTCTGTCCTTTCTTCTTGGTAAGGTTATTCCGAGATTGGGTCTTCTTAGCTGACGGGTCTGGTGCCAAAACTAAACAACTATCGATATCTCATGGTGGTCAACCATTTATGGTTTCTCCTGCAGGAAATGGGTCTGGGTTGATCCTCACCGTATAACCTACGGTTGGCAAAAGCTGCCTTGTACAAGGGAAAAATTGCTATACCATTCTAAGATTTAAACAAGGTTTTGATCGTCGTCTCTCTACTATAGGTAAGTCACTCAGATTTACCATCCCATATAGCAAGGCGAACAATAAGAGTAAGTCGGTATGGTGATCAATCCATCCCGCACCCAAATCATTACCATGTATACAGTTTAGCGAATCTCGCATACTAACACTCGGTCATCCTCACAAGCATTGCAGAATTTCTCTTGTCGACGAACCAAGGTTTGGATAAATCCATTGATTCTGCAAGCCAAACAAATATCTATCGTTCCTTCACAATCTCTCAGGTTTTGCATAACTCCTATAAGATCGTCTGTCGATAAAATCGTAACTTCCTCCAGGGTTTTTCCTTCAGCAAGAATGTGCTTGCTTCTTGGCAGGTCCTGGGCCTGTGGGTTATGGCCCATCTTATTACTTGTAATCCTTGAACTCATCCTCGGGCAACTGATCATTATTCCAACTTCCAACTTCCTAGTATTCTTAAATCCATCCAATTGTACTGTCTTCCTTCCTTCTATTGGCACCAAACTAAGACGTGATTATTCAAACTCATCATGGAGTTACAATCATTTCATAATACCAACATCATACCTCCTTTATATCCAATAGTAATTCATCTCTTCATCCTCGTGGGTTATCCCTCATACCAAGACAAAAACTTATACTTATGAAGTCCATACTCTACTTCGTGGAACATCATTATCCTTTCCAGGGTCAAGCATCCTTACAGGGAAATATTGGCCATCTCTGCATGGCACTCTTCAACTGAGAAACGTGAAACACATCATGAACTCCTGACAGTCCTTCGGGTAACTCCAACTTGTTGGTCACTTCTCCCATACGCTCCAAAACTCGGTATGGTCCTACAAATCTCGGGGCTAACTTTCCCTTAACTCCAATTCGTTTAACTCCTCGCAGAGGGGACACACGAAGACATGCTCTATCTCCAATTTCATAGACTACCTCCTTGCGTTTTTTAGTCTGCATAACTTCTTCTGCCTGGACTGAGCTACCTTCAGTCTATCTCAAATCAACTTAACATTTTCTTCTGACTTCTTGATCACATTAATTTGGTCCAAACAACTGACGGTCTCCAACTTCATCCCACATAGTCTTGGGGTATCACACATATCGAGACAAAACTTGTATTCATTTTGTCCGAAATCCACTCAGTGGAGTATCCTTATCTTTTCCAGGGGTCAACGGTTCTTACAGGGTACTACCACCCTTAAAATGCACAAATCTTCCATAGACCACATTTCTCATATCCTCAAAATGGCCAAAATCCTTCTTCATAGAGTAACAACTCATAAAATCCATATTAGTACCAACGATGCTAACTTTATTCATTCTTAAATGATTACAATCTCTCGCTTTTCCATTACATGTCTCAACTCAACACCTCAATATAGAAGAAAATGTTCCCACTTCTACTACTCCATATCTTTTGTTGCAAACTCAACTATATAGCACAAGTTTCCTTCTCCTTGGGGCATTCTCTGGCAAAGTGCCCTGCTCCATTACAACTAAAACATATTACTTCTGACAAGTATCGAGGTTTACTTTTTGGGCACCTGCTGAGGTAGCGCCTTGACTCCTTGCACCTATAACAGGTGATATGACTCAGGTCCTTCCTAGAATCCAATTTGCTTCTCTTCCTGAACCTTTCCATGCCAATCATGGCTTCTATTTCCTGTGGGTCATATTCTACTTCCTCTGTCGGGAATTCTACTAGATCCCTATTCAAACAATTCTGGGAGATGTGTCCTTCTTCTCCACATGAATAGCATGACTTGGTGCAGGGTTTAATTGGTTCTTTTTTGGACGTGTCCTCCACCTCTTCCTTCATCACAGTTTCTTCCAAAATTTCCATGAAGGCTCCTTTCATTACTTCTTTCTTCTGCTGGATGGTTCGTTGTACCATGGGGTAAATGTGACACTGAGCAGGATAGTGGGTAGTCCCTTCACACAAGAAACAAGTAATCTGCCTAATTGGGCATTCTTCAACTGGGTGACTTCCTTCACAATTAGGGCATTCATCCTTGTGTTCTTTATGGGTGTGTCCTATTTCTCCACAAATCTTGCATGCGCAAGGTTTCTTCATATCCTTTCCATAAGGCTTCAACTTCTGGGACACAAACCGAGACTTTGGCAGAGTCAACTTAAATTCTTTCCAAGTGGTTACTCCTTTCCATCCATTGATGGTTTGGTACATCCTCCACCAAGTAGCAGCACCTCTTTCAAAGCACTGAAGAGCATGCTGGGTCATATCCTTTCCGACTATAGGGTTATTCTCCATGTGATCCTCCATGTGCTGAATCCATCGGTCCGTCCCCAATTGACTCATCGGTACAGAAAATATAAGCTCATCTTCATTCATCCTCTATTGGGTCCATGGATTTGGGGTGAGACAAGAGAGATAGAGAGGGATACACACAATACAAACAAAAGTTTTGAAAAGACAGATTTTATTGTGGCTGTCGGAAAAAACATCAAACAAATGACAGCCCACAAACGTTGCATCTAACGTAGGTATATAACAGGGGTTTGGTCTTCTAAAGGTCAATAAATCTTCAACATCTCCAAACTCTTCAAGCCATGTTCATGCCTCTGATGGCTTCTTCCAATCATGCTTGTCTTTCTCCAGTTCTTTTGCCAGATCATCTCTGTTGACGTGAAATCTCTCGTGACATCCTTTAATATTCCGGAGTTGCATTTCAAACTTCTAGGTTTCAACATCCTTGGCATGAACCATGGTCTAGTTCCTGACAAATTTCCGGTTTCTCGAGGTTTTGCTCCTCCAGCTTGGCTACTCTCATCTTCAGGGTCCTGAGTTCCCCATGAAATACTCCCTTGTCAAAATACTGCTTCTTGTAGGTCCATCTTAACTTCTTGTTGTAACACTCCAAATCCTGGTGATACACCAGCTAAGGTTAAAATTGCATCCTTAACTCAGCATGGTGACAATAGCATCAACGAGCGATATCATCAGGGGTAGCCGTGTTTCTGCCCTTGTCATTGCCATGAGCTATCTTTCATAATTGATATCTCCTGCCTTAGGGTTTTCTTGGCAAAACTTTGAGTTCTCATGCTCCTTGTTTCAGTCTTTCTCCGATACACCTTGATCTCGGGTATTGACAACTTCCATAGTCTACCAAGTTCCATAAGGGTAGCCTTCCTAGGTCATACAAATCTGGGAATTCTTCAGAGCCTTCAAATTCTACTTGTCTTGGGTCTTCAACCATTGTAGTTTCCATTATTCAGATGCACGAAAAATACTCTTCATTCCGAAGTGGTCTTAGTTGTCCGATATCTTGTACTTCTTGGAGTGGTCTCATCAGTCGAATCTTCGTGTGGTCAAAAGGGGAAAGGGGTATAGTCTCACTAAAAAGGAAATTTTTGAATAAGCTCAGAAGAGAAGAGAGGTAAAAGATCTTTTTGAAAGGGAAAGTTGTAGAGAAAAATCTTTGCTATGGGCTTGCCAGTTTCTAGGGTCACGTCCTACAGTCAACATGTGCTCTGATACCATCTTGTAGCGACCCGACCCGAATGGATCAAGTCTCTGTGCTTAAGTGTCATCCCTGGATCAGTATGCTGACACACACAGTACTCGAGGATTTATAACAGAGGTAAATCACATGTATAAAGTAACGTAAATACTATTACCTCAAATACAATAGCGGAAGTAACAAGGTTGTGGATTTCCATCAACACCAACGGCAAAGTTGAGTGTAGAAATCATAACCCTAACGTATCACTTACTCGTCGTAAGATATCCTGCAACATGAGACGTTGCAGCCACAGAAGGTCAGTACATTGAATGTACTGGCAAATTCACACCGGAGGATAATGATGAATAAAGGCTATCACTACATGCATATTTGGCTGGTGGAAAAGCTTTATGGTTATAAAGTTTTTGCGAAAAGCCAAATTTTCCCTACTGCAAAGGAATAAATTTTATTTAACTATCATGGTGGTTGTTGAACATTGAGAATGGTTGACAGCATTCTCAATCCCAATTAAGTAACATCATTAAACCCAGCAAAATTAAATTTTTAGAGTAACATGTTGAGATTCACATGATAATCCAGGTACTAGATACTCAAGATGTCCATAACCGGGGACACGGCTAATCATGATTAGTTTATACACTCTGCAGAGGTTTGCGCACTTTTCCCCACAAGACTCGATCGCCTCCGTTTGCTTTCTCGCACTACACGATGTTTGAGAAATGGATGACCGAGACATAGTCTTTCAGAAGCGCTAGCACCTTACGATGGATAGACCGTTACACCTACTTTCCCCTACATCTGCTAGTCTACCCTGTAAGAGTTCGCACGATTTAATCAACTATGCTAGAGCCCATAATAGCTTGTGGCTGCACACGGAAGTTTCTAGTATGAATAATCTCATGATCCCTTTGAGCCTGGGTGGCGGTCCATAAAAAACAGGCAATCCTGGTCTACCCAGGTGCCTAGACAGGCAATCGCTGGAATACCCAGGTGCCTCAATCCACCCAGATGTGTGTTAAAGTTGCCACCTTAAGTAAACCATTAATTAACAATCTCACATCTGTCATGAAATACTCTCAAACCCAATCCACGTCTACGAGCATAGCATGGCACTATAAGCATAACGTAATAGTAACTCCCAAGGTTTGAATGCAGGGCAATAGGTTCCTACCTCATCAACTACTTCCCAATACCCACATGTTATCAATCCTACTCATGCAATGTTTGAGGGTGAAACTAATGCATAAAAACTGGGTATGAAAGGGGATATGCTCAAAGTGTGAACTTGCCTGCAATGTTGATGAAGATGATTCGCACTCAAAACTCTTGATAGCTCTACTCGTCACACTCCGGTCAATCTATCGTAATCAAGCAATAGTAACCACACATAAGCAATCACTCAAAAGACCAGAAAGATCGAAGAAGTCGGTTCGGAAAACATCAAAACCAAGCAAATAGCTCTTGCAACATAAAACAATTTCTAACAGTACCAAAATTATGTGAATTTGGCCTTATCAGAAAGTTTAGGTCAAGAGCGTCGATTTGCAAAAAGAATCAACTCAAACGGAGCTACGAAACTCAAGTTATGATCAAATGAAGTTTGAATTCAAATATGATCTAATTTAAATTTTAAACTTTTCGAAAACATGTTTGAGTTGGATTACTGGATAGAGGAGATCATAACGAAGACGTGAGTGTTGGTTTCGTTGGATTTGGATAAACGAGTAAAAAGTAGTGATAGTTTGAAGATTAGGGGCTAATCTGTAAAATAAATAATTACTCCTAGGTCCCTGGCCACGAAACAGAATCTAAACTAAGAACGTTCGCTGAATAGTACTAGGGAACGAATACGTTCGCTAAGAACTACTAAACAGAAAACGTTTACTAACTAACTAGATCTGAAAAGAAAACCAAATGGGTTTTTTTTTTGAAAAAAAAAACGAAAACAAAACATAACAACGAAAAAAATGGGGTGAACCAGGCGGTGGTTTTACTGGTTCGGTGGTTTGCTAACCGTCGAGATCCGGCGAGATCCCGACAGTGGCGGGGGTCGATGGCGGAGCAGAGATCGCCGGCGGCGATTGCTCCGGTGGACTCCGGCTGCGAGGCGAGGGGCGAACGGCGGTGGCTCCGGGCGCGGCTGCAGGCGGCGAAGACGGTGGCGGTGGCGGCGTGCAGCGGCAGCAGCGGCGAGGCGGCATGCAGCGGCAGCAGCGGCGAGGCGGCGATGCAGCGACGAGGCGGCGGCGCAGATCCGGCGGGATGCGGCGGGGCGCGGCGAACGAGGGGAGAGAGGCGGGGCCGGGGCCTCGGGTTCTTATGGAGGGAGGGGCAGCGCGGTGGCGTGCGAGAGGGGCCGGCCGGAGTCGTGTTGGCGCCGGACTCCGGTGGAGTCCCGGTCGGCCACGACGGAGAAGGCGGCGCCGGAGCGGGCCGGTAGCTGGGCTTCGGCCCAGCTAGGACGAAGATTTTTTTTTTTAATAAAGATTTTTTTTCCAGACAAACAAAACAAATAAAAACAAAGAGAAATAAAATATTATATATGCATATAATATACCAAAATTTGCAGAAAAAGATTTTCTACAACATGGATATTTTTAATATGCCAAATAAAATCCTCACAAAATCAGATAAATCAAAGAGTGCCACTGGTCTAATAAAATCCAATAAAAATCATTTTTAAAATACCAAAATGATTTCAAATTAATTTTTCTTCAATTTTCTATTGTAGGGAATCATGTTACCCTATTTTCCATGTATTTTGTTTTTGGAGAAAAATAATTTGAATAAAACTCAAATAACTCTAAATTGAAAAAAAAATCCAAAAGGACTTTGAATTTGATCCTTTTAACTTCCAACTCATATTTCATAATTTAAAGAAGTCATTTTATCTTCTCTCATGAAAATCATTGAGTTGCTTGAAGTTTATGAATTTGAAATATTTTCAAACGAAATTCAAATATTTTCAACAACCCTTTTCATTTAATTTAAATGGAAGAAGTCATGTCATCTTCTCTCTAGGGTTTTGTGTTGAAAAGAATTTGAATTCATGAAGATCACGAATGAAAAATAAAAGTTTGGGAAAGTCCTTTTATTCCCTCTCATTTAACTTTCAAAACGTTTCGAATTTCACTCAAATAATCACACAACAAATCAAACAATCAATTAATCTATCTATTTATTATAACATTCCAAAATTTAGAATTTTGGGATGTTACAGTGGCGACTGGTGGCCAGCGACAGCGTACGAGAAGAAAGCCATGTAGAAGACTACGCCAGCCGTGATGAGCAAATCTAGGCAGCCGTCGTCCGTGCTTGCCGCGTTTTGCCCATCGCGTCTGCCTTGGACGCCAACTCCGTGGTCTGCGTTCCCGCGGCCAGCGGTAGCATCGCAGACGGCATCACTTCCTAGACTGAGGCTGCTTCCTCCAGCTGCATGTCCGCATTCTGGTCTTTCCCGTCGACATCAAGCTTGGTCTGGCCATGCTTCGCCTCGGCAACAGTACACGCCACGATCGCCTGGTCGAGGTTGTGGGCTTCATGCTCGTGGCTGGCATCCTTGACCTGGGCTTGCACATGGCTGGCATCCTCCGACCAGGTCATGCTGGACTGCCATGAACGTGCTCTACTCTGCTCCAGCCGAGCAAGCTCGCAAATTGCACAACAGTCATGGGGGCCTAATAAATGTGATTCAATGTTCATCTGTTATATATCAGTGAGTATCTATCCATATAGGTTCAAAGCAAAGTTAGATTGCATTAATAGCATCCATCCCAAGACTATAATGTACGTGTGGATTTCAGGGAGGTGCGTCGCCGAGAGCTCCTTGTCCGCGTCCCAGGCAACACTCGTTACTTTGTTTCTGAAAAAAAAAGTATTACAAGGTAAAACGAGATTTGTTTGGTTTTTCTTTGTCGGGAAGGAACGGCGGGAAGGAGACATACGTTGGACCAAAAATGGATGGGCCGGCAGCGCGCCCCTCCCATGGGAAGATATTTTGATCAGAAGTCAAATCAAATCAAATATAATAATAAATCTCTAGAAAAGTTTCCACCGTTCCAACATTCGAACCCTATCCTATTGCTTCCTTCCGCTGCCACTTGCCACTTCGTCCTTCCGCTTTTTCCCCCGAAGCCCGAATCCTCTCTCTCCTCCCCGTCATAAACAGGGACCTCAAACAGGTTCTCTTGTACCTCCGCGCCTCCTCGGATTTGATTTCTTCGGTAGGCGATAAGGAACCCGAAATGCACTGGCTTGTTCCGATTACCTCTTATTTTTTGCTCTATCCTGAATCTCCTGTCTTCTCCTATCCATGCAGTTCGTTGCGGATTTCCCTCCTGTCTGAGTACTAATTTCGCTCGGTTTCCCAACAAATTTGGATATCCATGCTCCACGTCAGGCTCGCTCCTGGGCCTGCACCGCGTAATTTATCTAGGTAATACTACCAATAGCTCCTAATACGGCTGGGACTAATTGTTTTGATGCATGTGGTCTCTAATGGGGATTGGTGGTTTGGGGTTTTGGTTCAGGAGATGGGATTCCAGTGCATACCTACATAGCTGGTGTTCCGTTCCTTGTCCAAGCAGGCTCAGTCTCTCGAGGACATATTCAATTAAATCTTCTTCGATTGGTAGCGCCACGGGACTTTGTCTTGGGCAATGTTGCCGCATCAAGCCTTTGTCCTGCAAATGCAAGCTAGGTAGGTCTTCTCAGCCGCCACCTGACTCGAGGCAACATTTTAGTGCGTCTTCATCCGCATCAGAGGCGGTTCTCACTGCGCAGTCCGATATCCGGAAACTTTTTGTTGCCAATGAGAAAATCGGCGTTCTGCTGCTAAACCTTGGAGGCCCAGAGACCCTTGATGATGTCCAGCCTTTCTTGTTTAATCTCTTTGCTGATCCGGTAATTACCATCCTCATATGCAATTATGAGCCTCTTAAGTTTTTTCACTTGCTATATTTCCCAGTCTTCATTTCGCCCAAAAGATTATGTGGAGCAAGAATTTATCATTTTCCTGGAAATGTACAACAATTTACTTTGTACTCCCTCTGTAAAGAAATATAAGAGCGTTTAGATCACTAAAGTAGTGATGTAAACGCTCTTATATTTGTTTACGGAGGGAGTACTTCTCATCGAATTGTAAAGGCCAAATCAACCTTGGAGCTTTGCATCAAGTTCTACAATCATGGGATACATTTTGTAGCTAAAAAATAAAGAGCTTCAGAAGTTCATATGTGCCTCCTTACAAGTGCTTTTGAGGAAATCACACTGCAACTTATTTTCTCCTACTCATTGGCTATCTCATGATACATTATGACAGGATATCATCCGTCTTCCTAGGGTGTTCCGCTTTCTGCAGAAGCCGCTAGCACAATTCATTTCTGTTGCAAGAGCGCCAAAGAGCAAGGAAGGTTATGCATCCATAGGTGGTGGTTCACCTCTTCGACAAATTACTGATGCGCAGGTGCATTGTAATCTTGTATTGTCTTAATTGCTAACTTCTCATGGATCCTGCACAAGTGAATCTCTTAACACAATGGATATTACTGAAATTCACTCACTACTGAACAACATAACTAAAAAATAGTTCTGTATCACACATTAAACCTACTGTTCAGCAGAATTAAAGCTATCTGCCCAAATGACAGTAAAATGTTGAAAAAAGATTGTCTCCATAATCCTAGGAAGCACTGGAATTGCACTTATCACCAAGGAGCATAAGTGAAACAAAAACAAAAGAAACTGCTTGCTACTCATAATATAAGATCACTCGAAACCACCTACGCCTAGTCCACGAGTCACAACTCCTAACAATATAGCGATCTGTTCAACAGCTAATTGTCTGAGCAAGATGCAGCATAATGCACAACCATGCATGTTGTGAATAATTATTGTAATATTTATTCTAACCATTTATAATATTCACTTGTTTTGAAGAAAATAACCATAGGGGAAACCCATACAGTATATGTAGGAACCCATATTTGCATCCGTGGGGACTTGAACTCAGGTGGTGGGGCTGTAAATCCACTTCCCCAAATAATTGAGTTAGGCTCATTTCGTTCTTGTAATGTTCCCTCAAGCCAATGTCGCACTACTAGATGGGTTAATGAGTCACCTGACAAGAATACTTCTATTTGATGTTGAGCAAGAAAATATGTTGTTTCCCTTAGGCGTTGACCTATTTTATCATTATGATGCTAAGTAAATTAGTTAAGGTCTCCTCACTTCTCCTATATTATTCATATCTTCCCATAAACTATATACATCCTATATTATAATTCATTTTATGGTTTTACCATTTTATGGAAACCTTGTACAGGGAGAAGCACTTATGGAGGCATTATGTGGAAAGGATATCCCTGCTAAGGTGTACGTGGGAATGCGGTATTGGCATCCCTTCACCGAGGAAGCTATAGAACAAGTAGGGGCTTTTCATGTCTCCATTACGCTAGTTAGGTTCTGCTGTTTACTTTATTGATCAATTTTTTGGCATTTGTTTCTGTCTATTGAAATACTCCCTCTATAAAGAACTTTAGTGATCTAAATGCTCTAATATTTCTTTACGGAGGGAGTACATTGCCCGCCTCTCTCCATGAGTCTGGACATTTGGAGCAACTGGTTGGTGCATGAATTCAATACTGTCAGTATCAGAAGTTACTGATAACAAATGGTAGAAAATGTGTTGCCATGACAAGGAAACGAAAATAGCCTAATGCGCTATCTAATGAGAGAAACGTCTAGATTATTACCGAAAAAGGCTTTCGCCCCGCTTTATAGATAAAGCAAACCACCACAGCCCAACAGCCCAACACAAGTTCACAATGCACGCGCACACACACACATGAAGGTACGGTACAGACGAACACAGAGAGAGTACAAGAGGGTTCTACTGAGGGCACAGCTCAACAAGTCCTAAAAAAGAAAACACAAGCTGTAGTATACACCACAAATGTCTAGATTATTACAAGAAACTCCTCCTAAGCTAGTTGTTGCTCAATTATTTCACCTGCATGACGCTGATCTTTTCCCGAAGTACCTCGAGCCGGACACGCCCAAGTGCCTTGGTGAATATGTCCGCGAGCCTGATCGCAGATGCCGATGAAGTTGACGGCAACCTTTCCATCCTCAATGCAGCCTTTTGATGAAGTTATATTGCACCTCGATGTGCTTGCTTTGGTCGTGGAAGACCGGGTTCTTGCAGAACTGAATCGAAGATTTGTTGTTCAGGCTGGCGATGAGAGGATCTGTCCCGTGGAGATCGCCGAGGAGCTGCCCAAGCCATATGCCCTGGCATGCCACTGTGGCGGCAGCGATGTACACTCGCAGGAGAACAGCGAGATGACCTTCTGCTTCCGATATTGCCAAGACACTGGGCAATAGCCGAAGAAGAGCAGTGTGACTGAGGTGCTCTTCCGGTTGTCGATGTCGCCAGCCATGTCAGCATCGCTGTAGCCGACGAGTCCCCTGTCGCCGGATTTCCTGCTGTAGCTGCAGCCGTAGTGGAGCGTGCCCGCAATGTACCTGTGCTTGACGGCGCTCATGTGCTCTCTTGTGGGCGCCGCCATGAAGTGGCTCACCATGCCGACGGCAAAGCTGATGCCCGGGCGAGTGTGAACCAAGTAGTGGAGGCTGCCGACAATGCTCTGATAGAAGGTGACATTGAACGGCAGATTTAAGCTCTTCGATGGCTTTAGGCGCGGTTCCATCGGCACGTGCCAAAAACGGAAATTGCCTAATGCGCTATTTAATGAGAGCAATAGCTAGATTTTATTACAACCATGGTTTTCGAGTTGCGCGACTAGTCGATGAGTTGCAAAAAAATGTCGACTCAACTTAGTGTCGACTCGAGTCGCGAGTCGCGACTAGTCGCAACTGCAGACTCGACTTTTTCCGAGTCGCTACCCCATATTACAACAATAATTATGCAGGAACCATCGTATTTGCAGAAGAGGCTACGGAGGAGGCCGTTCAGTTGAGATGCTGACAAGGAGCAGTGACGAGTAGCAACTAGCGGTTGAGCATGCAACACCAATTGGAAGGTGCATGTGCAAGACGGATTCGGTGAAATGATCCATGTTAACCTTTTTTTTTATAGAAGCTAGCTCAGCAGAAACGCTGAATATAGCATTGGAACAGCAACGGGAGCACAAGATGTGGCAAGCTGATGGGCGAGCAACAGCACCTAGTGGTAGCAATAGGAAGAGCAGAATGCTAGCAGCAGCATTGTGCAAAGAGCGGCAGTGACAGCTCCAGGTAAGCAGACGCCGTCGGGACTAAGTCTGGAGTTCCTTTGATGGTCACAGAGAGGGACGAACTCCAGAGGTGGGGATCAGACCAAAAATTGATCAGCCCTGAGAGATCAAGATTTACCGTGGACACTGGGAAAAACAATCCGATTGGGAAGAAACGAGTTGCGGCACCGGAGCAGAAAACACTAAACCTGGGCTCAGGATACCATGTTAGAGGGGCAACTTAGATTGTACTGCATGGCCAATGGGACAAATATAATATAGTACAATAGACTTGGGGTACAAGGAAGAAAATCTAGATTACTACGTAAAGAGACCTAGACCTATACTAATACTCTTTAACACATTATTTACTTTTGGATTGTGATTGGCAATAGTATGGTAATCTGAGATGCAGTTTTAAATCTTCTAACATACAAAAAGAATATTCAAAGTTCACAAAACTTTCAATATCAATGCTATTATAGATATGGTAAATTACTTAGATATCTTACCGTAGTATTTCGTTGCACTAGATATTAATTTGTCCTCTTTGCATTGCAGATAAAAAAGGATGGAATCACAAAACTTGTTGTACTACCTCTTTACCCCCAGTTCTCCATATCGACCAGTGGTTCAAGTCTCCGTCTTCTGGAGAGCATATTCAGGTAAGTACAGTAATTTGAAATGATGAATTGCACATCGCTTTTCAAGATTATACGAGTGACACATTCAGCTGCAATGTTAGAGAGGATGAGTATCTGGTCAATATGCAACATACGGTTATTCCTTCTTGGTATCAGCGTGAAGGATATATTAAGGCCATGACAACTTTGATCGAGAAGGAGTTGTTGAAATTTCCAAAACCGCAGAAGGTAAGAACCATGTTTCATGTTCTTGGTGTGCTCTCTTGACTGAAAGTAGTAGAAGGCTGTTGATATTGGAGGCGATTTCCTTGCTGTAACATGAAATATAATACTAGGCCATTCTTTCAGGCAATCTATGTGTGCCGAATTGCCAATGCTTAATATTTTCAAACTGGGCATATATTAAGACAGAAACGTTGTCATCTAGGTTACTAATAGCGTAATAAAATTTAGCCACTCATCCTGACACAGGCTCTGGTTGGAACTGCTTAAGGGGGTAGAATATTTAACTTTGTAAGGGAGCAATAGGAATCACTCTTTCAGAAGTTTCTTTTATGGAGAACGCATCCTCGGTAAAAAATATCTGAATAACCTCACTCATGCGCACCTGGGATCAACTTCCTAGTCGGTCACTCATCCTCAAATTGTGCCAAGCCAAGCATGCTTAACTTTGAGGTTCCTTGCGGATGGACTACCCAAAAAAAAGAATTTCTTGTTGATATGTGTAGTCTATCATTCATATTAAGCCAAAATGTCACATAGATTTATAACACTCCGTAATGGTGTCCTGGACTAGGGGGTGCTAGCCACGTCGGCCCCCAGCCATATAGGCTGGGCCGAGGACCCCCATGAAGATAAACCAAGTGGGCCTCGTTTGTTGAGCCCAGGAGAGCCAGGATTGAAGATTCCAAAGACTTGGCGTGTACTCCATAGATTCAGAGGTAGTCTTCTCCATTATTGCCCTTAGATGTAACCGACCTATGTAAACCCTAGGCACCCCTGGTATCTATATAAACCGAGGGGTGTGGGCTGTAGACAACAACTCAAACACACACGATATCGCTGTAGATCACATGTACTCTGTACCCCCTTGAAATCGACGCCGGACGTAGGGTATTACCTCTTCAAGAGGGCCTGAACCTGGGTAAACTCTTGTGTCCTTGTTACCATAGTGCCAAGACTACCGGCTCGGGACCCCCTACCCGTGATCTGCTGGGTTTGACTCCATCACTCCGGCCCGGTTCCTGTCCGTTATGTCTAGCAGGATCTAGACTGGCCCCATAGACCAACACTAGTCTTTTCTGTGCACTTTGTCCTCACTCGTGCGCACCCCTGGGACTTCTCAGTCGGTCACCCATCCTCAAATTGCTCCAAGCCAAGCACGCTTGACGTTGAGGTTCCTTGCGAATGGGCTTCTGAAAAAAGAAGATTTCGTTGTTGATATGAGTAGTCCATCATTCCTATTAAGCCAGGATGTCACATACACCCTCATTCAAAGGAACCGATGTCTTCATCGGCGTAGCAGGCCGCCCCCTCTTGGCACACGTATATGCGCCAATACCAACATCCATTTATGCCCATGTCGTGTGCCAGCACGGGCCACACGTTCCATGTACATGTCTGCGCCACTGACCCACACAAGCCCATGAAACCGCGAGGGTCGGCTCTGATACCATTTGTAACGCCTCGGCCACAGCCATCGGTTCCCGGCCGTTATGCCTGGCGGGATCGAGACTGTCCTCACAGACCAACACTAGTCTTTCTTGTGCACTTTGTCCTCAATCGTGCGCATCTAGGATCAACTTCCGGGTCGGTCACCCATTCTCATATTGCTTCAAGCCAAGCATGCTTAACTTTGAGATTCCTTTCGGATGGGCTCCCGAAAAAGAAGGAATTCCTTGTTGATATGAGTAGTCTATCATTCCTAATAAGTCAAGATGTCACAGAGGAGGACAGTGGGCCAAACCGAAGGTTTGAGCCCCTCTAGTGCACCGACGTCCCAAGCTTGGTGCGGCATGAGCCCCAACCGCCACCAAACCTGACGTGCAGAAGGGCACAGGAGGAAGAGGTGTAGCATATCTTCTGAAGGAGCAACACATATTGGGCAGGAGCTGTTGGACCCAATACCTTTGCAGAGTGGATTTGCTATTTCATTGAGCCTAATTTTGAACAGTAGCCATGCAAATACCTTCACCTTGTTGGGAGCTTTGGAAACCCAGATTAGTGCTGTGTTGGGGTCGACGTCATCTTCTGCAATGATCTGTGCGTACGCATTCTTGGAGAAGGGCAGGCCGTGAACGATGAACCTTTGGCCCGGCTGATGCTCAAGGGGAAAGTCCTGCAACAAAGAAAGCGCCTCATCCAGTTCTACAGCAGTTACCCTAGTATGATAAGCTTCAAGCAAAAATATCTAATGATTGATGAAGATACATCTTAGATTATTCCTATTTTGCATCCATTTGTTTTCTTAACTTCAGACAGATCTTAGCCTTTTCAGTTTCTTTGTTCTGATGAATGAAATATTATACCTGATGGGACATGAGATTTGCAGGTTATGATATTTTTCAGTGCTCATGGAGTTCCTCTGGCATATGTTGAAGAAGCTGGTGATCCGTATAAAGCAGAGATGGAAGAGTGCGTGGATCTTATCATGGAGGAGCTCGAAAAAAGAGGAATGGCAAATCCATGTACACTTGCTTATCAGGTCAATACATCACATGCTGATACCCCGTGTATTTTACGTAAGCAACTACAGTACTCCTTGGCTTTTGCAATCACCATCCAAATGGGGATCCTATGTAGTGTGCATCGCTAGCATAACATCGATTTGGTGGTTGCTCCAGTCCAAGTACAGCAGCAGATAAACATGATGCTTAGTCTTATTTGAAGTCTTATCTGGCCTTCTAAACTAACATATTGGCATAAATTTCCAGAGCCGAGTAGGACCAGTGGAATGGCTGAAACCCTACACTGACGAGACAATTATTGCTCTTGGGCAGAGAGGGGTAAAGAGCCTTCTAGCAGTTCCCATTAGGTATACTTCTCTTAACTTGGTTTCTGCTGTCGTAATTAAAGTGATACTCTATATGTAGTATGCCCCTTATAAACTAAACTATTAGTTTGATAATCATCACTGTTTATTCTTGTCTTCTCTCTTCAGTTTTGTCAGCGAACACATTGAGACGTTAGAAGAAATTGACGTCGAATACAAGGAGCTGGCTTTGCAATCTGGTATCAAGCACTGGGGACGAGTTCCCGCTTTAGGTTGTGAGCCCACATTCATTTCAGATCTGGCGGATGCTGTTATCGAAAGCCTGCCTTATGTTGGCGCAATGGCAGTTTCCAACCTTGAGGCTCGGCAGGTAACAAGTATCACAGGACATGCAAAATGCCTTCTATTCGTGTTTTGTATGTGAATCAATCATGTCAGCTTCCAATATTCTACTCCCTCTATCAAAATATAAGACGTTTTTTTCATACAAATGGAGTATCAAAAAGCGTCTTATATTTTGATACGGAGGGAGTAATATGCATGTGGTTTTTTCAACCTAGAGTTAAACACAGGCCTGGTGATTCAATGAACCTATATCACTCAGAATATACTGGTGCAAATTGGAGCTGATTTTGTGTAACTAGTATGTACTCCCTCCGTTCGGATTTACTCGTCGTGGTTTTAGTTCAAATTTGAACTAAAACCACGACAAGTAAATCGGAACGGAGGGAGTAGCATTATAAGACTTAAGACCAAATACTGAATTAGGGTCAGCAGATAATATTAAAATGGTTTAAACATAAGTGACATGCAAAAACATGCCCTAGATGGAACACCCCTTATATGAAAATCTGATTGTGGTCAAAGCGCTGATCACTCCGTGGTCAGCATAGTAGTGATTCCTTGAACGATATCCTAAATAATTGAACATCCAGTAGTTTGTAAATCTGAAGGAATTGGCATTAGGAACTGCAATTTTTAATTTAATCAAGAAGCAGACTTACACTCGTTCACAGTAGAATTTCCAGTGAAAAATGGTGAATTATCTTTGCAGTCACTGGTGCCACTTGGAAGCGTGGAGGAGCTGCTAGCAGTCTACGACTCGAAACGCGACATGCTGCCTCCTCCGGTGATTGTGTGGGAGTGGGGCTGGACGAAGAGCGCCGAGACATGGAATGGACGTGCTGCTATGCTGGCCGTGTTGGCTCTCCTGGTGCTGGAGGTAACAACCGGACAGGGGCTCTTGCACCAGTGGGGTGTCTTGCCACCTCTCCCTTAACAAGCGGGGATGGATGGATGGATGGATTTCAGGTCTCCCCTTGAGGGGATCTGATCGTAATTTTGGTTCATTTGTGGAATGTCCTGATGCTATATATGATGGATTGATTTGCCTTACGCCAAGAAAGGAAAATATGGACTGAATTCGCCGGTGTAAATATGCTAGACTGAAGAGAGCTTTACATTATTATTAACCAATAAGAGCTGTCGAATCGTTGGCTACAAGATCACAAACAAAAGCTGGAGCCTCGCTCTGCCAAACATATTTATTTTCTTGAAGAGAGAACGCCTCTGGCTTCTGATGCACATCTTTTAGTAAACTCAAATGATAAAAATAAGACAGTTGATTTTTAGGCTCCCCAAGCGAACGCTCTTCCTTTATAAAAAAAAGCGAACGCTCTTCCAACATCGTTCGTGCATGTTCTGTACAGAGTGAACAAAGATGAGCTCATTTCCCCCTCACCATGTCACCCACTCCCTCTCATTTCCGCCCGCTGTATCATCTCTCCTGTCCACCACGCCTCTCCTAGCGAGGTGACGCGGCGGCAGCCCGGGGATTCCTGGCCTTCTATCCAGGCCTGTGGTGCGGGGCGGGGGTGGTGATGGTGGCCCAGCCTGCGCGGTGGTGGTCGTGGAGCACGAGCAACGCCCCAGCCGCCGACATCGCGAGGGGATGCAATGTGGCCAACCGAGCTGGTGGGTGTGGGGGGGGGGGGATATGCTAGATGTTAGAAGGGAGAGAGAGATTTGGTGGAATAGTTCATTGTGTTGCTTGAGCCTCGTGGGCATATATATATAGGAGTACAATCATCTACTTGGAGTACAAGACAAGGCAGAACAAATCCTAGTCTATCTCGTCTTCCCTAATAAACATTATACTCAACATCCCCCGCAATCACAACGGTAGCGACGCAGACGGTGAGACTGGAGAAGAATCCGAAGGCAAGCCGACGGACACCTCCCACAGTCGTAACGGTCGATGCATTGCGGAGTCGTGGCTGGAGTGGAAACCAACGAGGTTGTTCAAGCAGGCGGTAGCCCTTTGTGCCATTTGTCGATGTAGCCGAGAGCGTGGGTGGTGGAGCCGTGGTCGAGGTAGCCGTGCGAAGAATGTCGTGGTCGATGTCGAGTCGGGGTGGCCGGTGTCGAGGAAGTCGCCGTGGAGCCGCGGGCGCAAGGGGGCGCCAAGTTAGCATGGGCGCAGTGGTGTTGAAGTAGTGGTGCGCCGGGAAGAAGATGTTGACGACGCGTCGCGGCGGGTTTGCCAAGCCCGGGGACACATCGTAGACGAAGGCACGCACCGGTGTTGCCAGCATCGGGCATGCATAGACGGACGAAGACGAAGTTGACGAAGGGTCACACCAGGCTTGCCAGGCCCGGGGAAACGTCGTGGACGAAAGCACACATCGGTGTTGCCAGCACCGAGCATGCATAGACAAGGACCTGCACAAGTTGTACGCCATGTTAGAGGAGTCGGAGAGGCCAGCAGAGAAGGACTCGACGACGGTTGCGGCGTCAATCAGCGCGGGGCCGATGTCGCTTGCGGTTGTCGGAGTAGACGAAGTGGTCGGGGTATGACGGCAACGCTGGTGACGGGCTGATGTTGGACGAAGATGAAGGAGGTGGACGGGCGGCGGCTACGTGGATAGCGGCGGCGGCGGCCAAAGAAGAGCGGCGGCTAGGTTAGGAGCGCGGCGGTGGTGCTCGAAGTATGCGAAGAACCCAACAGCATGACGAAGACCGGCGCGGACGGCGTCGTTCCCGCGCCAAGGGAGGTGGCGCGACGCATACCACGGGAAGTCAACGCGCGTGGACGACGAAGTGGACCGTGGGCCGCCGCGCCACGGCCCGAAGGGGCGACGCAGCGGCGGCGGGCAGGTCGGGGTGACGGCGGGAAGACCTCCGGGCGGCGGCAGGGACCGCGGGCCGCGGCGCGACGACCCGAGGGGGCGGCGCGGCGGAGGAGCGCGGGCCGGTGCAACCGCGGGGACGGCCTCTGGACGGCGGTGTGGACCGCGTGCCACGCTCACTACGGCCTGAGGGGGCGACGCAGTGGCGGCGCGAGGGTCGGTGCTGCCACGGGGACGACCTAGAGCGGACGGCCTCTGGGCGGCGGTGGACCGCGGGCCGCGGTACTACGGCCCGAAGAGGCGACACAACGGTGACGCGGATCGGTGCAGCTGGGAGAAGAACCACGGGGCAGCGGCGCTGCGGCCCGATGGGGTGACGCAACAACACCCCATTGCTCGATCGGTAGAGGGGTGCGCTGAACTCGGGACGGTCTTCACGGGGCCTGCGGAGGCGCGCGCAACCGACGGGGCAGGTCTGTCGCACGGCGTAGATGAGGCGGATCGTGGCGGCGGGCGGGTGATCAATCTGATTGCGCGCGAGGTCGGGGACGCCGCTCGGTGAAGGCGCGGTGGCGGCGGAGTCCGAGATGAAGCCGGCGGCGGCGGGCGGCAGGGCGGCTATGATTGGCCGCAGCATGGCGCGAGGCCGCCGGGTCGGGGTGATGCAGGAGTCCCGGTTGAAGTAGAGCGGTGATGGCCGGCGTAGAACGACGGACGGGCCATTGCGCGGACAACGGCGGTGAAGAACTGCCGCATGACGCGAGGCCACCGGGTCGGGGCGACCGACGGGCAAACGCTGGGTCGGTGAAGAAGTCCGCCGATCGCGCCGGTGTTGGAGTAGAGGCGCACAGAATCGACGGCAATGGTGGGCGACGCAAACCGTATCACATAAATCGGAAAACCAAAAAGGGGACGCCGATTAAAGCGACTGAAGAGAGAGAAAGTCTGGATCAAAGGATCGGGAAAAAACTCTCTAAGGCAGCCGGCAACACGATCGGTGGACGAACCCTAGATACGGGTGGCGCGGCCCCCGGCGGCGGTCATGGAGGCCGACCACCCCAGGGGCGGCGTGCGGGTGTGGAAGTGGTGGTGGCTAGGGTTTAAGATCGACTTGCGATAGATACCATGTTAGAAGGAAGAGAGATTTGATAGAATAGTTCATTGTATTGCTTGAGTCTCGTGGGCATATATATAAAAATACAATCATCTACTTAAAATATAAAACAAGCCAGAATAAATCCTAATCTATTTTATCTTTCCTAATAAACATTATACTCAACATCAGATATGCCTAGCCTCAACGGTGGTGGCGGTGGAAAAGGACCACAACGCAGTGGCCGAAGGCGTTCGTAGAGCAGTAGTACTACACGTTTGACACCAACGGACGACGCTGGTGGGGCTGTACCCGGAGGACTCCATGCTTGCAATATCCCAAAGATATTTTTGTTACTATTGCTTTTTGTGAATTCACGGGTTTTGCTCTCATTTAGTGGTTTAAATATTGTAAATTATATCATGATAATGCTTCGACTATTTAGGCTGCTTTGAAAGATGTTATGTGCAGAGTGAAACCCATGGCTGAGTTCATTTCCCCCTCACCATGTCACCCATTCGCTCTCATTTTCGCTCACTGTATCCTCTCTCCCGTCCATTACATGTCAAGACCCCGATTCTAAGCCACATCGATCTAGCATGTAACACATCATATCACTTTGCGACCTCACATACGGTATTCCCACGGGTGCCACCTTACCTGGCCCGGGACAGTTTGCGCCTTTTGGCTCACGTATATGATAGTGTCGCTAGCATCCATATGACAGAGAACCTGGGCCGACATGACTAATAGTGAACCCAAAGTGGCACTAACTTACAGGGACAGGCATACATGACCCAACATACGTGAGCCAAAAGGCGCAAACTATCTCGGGCCAGGTAAGGTGGCACCCGTGGGAATACCGTCTGTGAGCTCGCAAAGTGATAGGGAAAACTTTGTTTTTGCCACTCTAGTTTTTGCCAACTTTGCTTATGCCACTCTAGAATTTGACATCTCACTTTTGCCACTCTTAACTTTTGACAATACATCACAAATGCCATTTCGTGGCAAAAACGATGATTTTTCATTTCATTTTTGCCACTCTTAGCTTTTGACATGTATCACAATTACCACTCTAAAATTTTTGCTTTTGCCTTGGAATGGCAAAAGTGATATATTGTCAAAAGATAAGAGTGACAAAAGTGAAATGTCAAATTCTAGAGTGGCATAAGCAAAGTTGGTAAAAATTAGAGTGGCAAAAACAAAGTTTTCCCAAAGTGATATGATGTGTTACATGCTAGATCGATGTGGCTTAGGATCGGGGTCTTGACATGTAATGGACGGGAGAGAGGATACAGTGAGCGAAAATGAGAGCGAGTGGGTGACATGGTGAGGGGTAAACCGGGCTGTAGCAGACTACCATGGCTCAGTGGAAGCACTAGACTACATTTCCCCATAAGAGAGGCTACCAAGGATAGACAACTAAGTTGTCGGATCCCACACATACCAAGCATTTCAATAACATACACACAATATGCTCGATATGTGCAAATACAACATGGCATCACAACATAACTCTACAACTCAAAGTATTTATTCATTAGGCTCCGAAGAGACAGATATTACAAACATGGGTCTGATGACCCATCATTCAAGTCATACAAGCAACAAGCACAAGCGGAAGCTTAACTTGTCTGAGTACAGACAAATGCAAAAGAAAAGACAGAGAAGCCTGACTATCTACAAGACCTTGCCGAGGGCACAAGATTGTAGCTGAGGTAACAAGCTAAACGTCGAAGTCCACGTGGAACTACTAGCGAGACTGAAGTCTCTCTGCAAAAATATAAATTAAGCAAACGTGAGTACAAATGTACCTAGCAAGACTTACATCAGAACTATTTACATATACATCACTATCAACAAAGGGATGGTGGGGTTTAACTGCAGCAAGCCAGCTTTTACTCAGTGGCTAACCTGAACTACTACTGCAAGTAACTCTTTTGAGGTGGCGCACACGAGTCCACATATTCACCAATCAATACACCACTATGGATCCGCTCCCGTCTCCTTACGAGAACGCCATCCATAGCACTCACGCTTATCTTGCGCATTTTAGAGTATACACTTTCACTTGTCTATGAACTGTATAGGCAACCCAGAGGTCCTTTACCACGGACGCGACTATTCGAATAGATCATTTATAACCCTGCAGGGGTGTACTTCTTCACACATGTTTCCACCACTTAGCATCTGCACACGACATGTGCTCGACAGACTTCAAGCGAAGCCGACGTGGGTGTAGACCACGACCGAACTAACCACACAAGTCCCTAGTCCAGGTTTATCGCCTATTCAGGTTCCATCCAAAGGGAGTCCGGCCGAGGTTTTCACTTACGGCCCCGAACGCTGCGTGCAGGGTTCCCCAGGCACCAAACAGGCGTCCCGGTACACCATGCCACGTGCCTACCGCATCACAGCCCACCCCTCGGGTCAGCGCTGCGCACGGCCTCCAGCATACTACAAACACCAGAAACTACTAGCAACTCCTGGACAGAGGACAAGGGGGGTTAATAAGTCGAGCGGGGTCATATTTCAGGGCCCAACGTGTGGTAGTAGCTGTTCATGGATCACAAACACAAAACTCAGTTCCTGAGGACGGCTTCAATGAGACAACCCACCATGTACTCCTACATGGCCTCTCACCGCTACCTTTACCAAATTGTGTTCACACACTTAGCTCTCAATAGTAGGACATGTTCACCACATTCCAATTCATTCACGATGAATCAGACCTGACTCAACTCTAAGCAGTAGCAGGCATGGCAACAAGCATGAATGAGTAGGCACATCAGGGCTCAAACAACTCCTACTCATGCTAGTGGGTTTCATCTATTTACTATGGCAATGACATGTCATGCAGAGGAAAGGGGTTCAACTACCGCGACATGTAACAGTTGAATCATTGTTGTCCTAATGCAGTAAAAGAGAGCAGAAGCGAGAGAGTGAGATTGTATCGGAATGAACAAGGGGCTTTTGCTTGCCTGGCACTCCTGAAAATGATATAGCTCTTCATCGGTGTCATCGAATTCATCGTCGGAACATACGTCTACCAAGGGGGAACAACCACCGGCAGTAAAGAAAGAACACAATCATTGCAATGCAACAATATGATGCATGATCATGGCATGGCAATATGCTGTGATTTGGGCTAATGTAGCTAGCAACAAATTAAACGAAGTTGGTTTGAACCCAAGGTTCAAATTCAAACTCCATATGTGGATATTCAAATGCCATTTATTTTATTTGCCCTAAAAAGTAGCCAAAAGTTGTTCTAACATGCATGAAAAAGTTACAGATGGATAGGTTGGATTTTTCTGATAATTTTTCATATATAACTTATTTCATTTGGAGTTACGGTTGATTTTATATGATTTTTAGAAGTTTATAACATTTTCTGAAATAAATAAACCATTTAAGATTTATTTAAATTTCAGAAAAGAATTACTGCGTCAGCATGACGTCACTGTGATATCAGCAGTCAACAGGGCCAGTCCAGGTCAAACTGACCAATGGGTCCCGCACATCAGTTTATAGGCTAATTAACAGAGTTAGTTAGCACTAACTTAATCCTAAATCTAGATTAATTAGGGGTCTGGGCCCATACGTCAGTGAGTCATGGGAGTCAAACCCCCGGTCAACTGGGGTCAAACTCATCGGCGACTAGTCACCGGCGAGGTCATATGCGGCGGTGGTGCTCGGGATTGCTTCTCCGGCGACCAAACCAACGGCGGAGCCCATCCATGAGTAGCTGGAGCTCGCGCGCATCGGGTGGTGCCCTCAGCTTCGCCGGAGGTGGCCTAAAACGACGGGGCGACGACAAGTGCGGCGGCCGGCGTTCGGGCGTCGAGCGAATCGACGCTGCAGGAAATGGCAGGAGCCGCGGGTGGTCGTGGTCGACTCCTGGGAATGTGCTGAGCACGGTGGCACGCTCGGTTGTGGCTCTAGGTGACGGTGGCCACGGCGGCGACATGGCTGGGTTAACACCCCGGATGTAACTTTCCCAATTTGTACTCTAACTCTTGCCGTTTCCGGCGTTAAGTTATGTTTATTTCCTCACGTTCGGGTTTTTGTCTTCGTGTGTTGTTGTCGTTGTCATGCATCTCATATCATGTCATCATGTGCATTGCATTTTGCATATGTGTTCGTCTCATGCATTCGAGCATTTTATCCGTTGTCCGTTTTGCATTCCGATGCTTCGTTCTCCTCCGGTGGCCATTTCTAGCTTTCTTTCGTGTGTGGGGATTAAAAATTTCCGGAATGGACCGATACTTGCCAAGCGGCCTTGGTTTACTACCGGTAGACCGCCTGTCAAGTTTCGTGCCATTTGGACTTCGTTTGATACTCCAACGGTTAACCGAGGGACCGAAAAGGCCTCGTGTGTGTTGCAGCCCAACACCCCTCCAATTTGGCCCAAAACCCACCAAACTCTGCTCCATGTCCTAGAGCGTTCGATCACGATTGCGTGGCCGAAAACCGCACCTCATTTGGACTCTCCTAGCTCCCTCTAGGCCTATATATACACCCCTCCGTTTTCGGATCTTCGTCCTCCCCGAAACCCTAAAACTGCTCCTCCTGCCGACGGACACGTCCGATTCGGGCCGGACGTGTCCGCCACCGCCCGCCGCCGCCACGTGTCGCCGCCCCGTTGGCTGCGCCCGCCGTCCCCGCCGCCGGCCCGAGGAGGCCCAGGGTAGGCCCTCCGCCGCCACCGCCCGGGCCGAGGCTCGCCCGCACCCCGCCGCCCGCCGCAACTGACCTCGCCCGCGAGCCGGCCGCCGCCGCCCGCTTCGCCGCCCGCCGCCACCGACCTCGCCGGCACCGCGGTCGCCGCCCGCCACCACCGGCCGCCCCGGCCTCGTCCCCGACTCCGGCCAGCCCAACTCCGGCGACTCCTCCGGCCGTCGATCCTCGGGCTCCGTGCGATCCAGATCTGGATCGGAGCTACAGTAAACCCTAGGAGGTCGAATTTTTCTCTAAGTCCCAGAATTCCTCATCCAAGTTGCCATGTTCGCGGCTCCGTAACTTTGCATCCGTAGCTCCGATTTGAGCATATAGCATATCAAAATGTTAATCTCAGAGAGTAAATCATTTCATTCCATTGCATCATTTTCATTTGAGCTCATCTTGATGCCCGAAATGCTGTTAGAAGAGGGCTACTGGAGTTAACTGTTAGATCTGTTACTCCGTTTAGCACTTTTGTCATTTTTTCCATGATTGTGCATGATATGCCCGTGAGTTCTTCATATGTTTTGTTAAGGGTTTTTCCATCTTTCCAGAGGTGCAACCCATGTATTTTTTAGGATGTGTGTGGTGACTTGTGCAAGCTTGCAAAGTGGTGCACTTGCTAATTATGTTTTCAGGGACTTGGTGATTTCACTAAGTCCTGGGATTGTTTAGTTCATGATGCCGTATGTTCATGTTGTTTCCTAGTGATCCGTGCCTCTTTTGAGGATGATCAGTAAGGGAGTTTTGTTAATGTTGTAGTGCTCTATCCATCCATGTCTTTGTTTGCATTTATGGAGCACCCTAGATTGAGTCAATCGAGCTCTACTTTTGCTTCGTTGCGAATCTGGGCAGATCGTCAACTTGTTTGCGATTTTGCCGATGTTATTGTAGTTGTTCTGTGCATGCTATGCCATTGTTCTTGCCATGTCTAGCTTGAATTTTGTGACTTCTTAAGGGATGTATGCTTGTCTTGCCATGACTTGCACCGTAGTGAGTGCATCGAGCTCGTAAACATGCCTTCGTGAATTATGTTTCAGCATGTCCCAGTTTTCACTAAGTCTGAAAACTGATTATGTTTTTGCTATGTTCGTGTGCTTGTTAGTATATTTTTTGTGATCCCTTTTGGCTCAAGGTCACTAAGGGACTTTTGTTAAGCTTGTTGAGTAGCTCCGTGACATGTCTTTCTTTGTCATGTTCAGGTCCTGTAGCATGTTATTTTGTTGCTCCGAAGAGGGCTATATGATCTGAAATTCCAGACAAGTGTTAATTTCACCAAGTCTGAGATCTGTTTTACCATTTCTGTTTTTGCCATGCTTGTTTGAACCTGTTAATGGATGATTTGGCCATAGCTCAGTGCTAGACTTTTGTTAAGAATCTTGTGTGCATCCCTGCCATGTATTTTGTTGTCATGTTTGGGTGCTGTAGCATGTTCATTTCATTGCATTTAGATGCCTACTTGCTGTAAATCGCAGACCGGTGTCATTTTTGAATCGCTTGCCATTTCCAAACCGCAACTCCGATTCCGGCGTTCTTTATATCGTTTTCAAGTGATTTCATCTCATCTTTCCAGTGGCACACTTGGATTTCCAAGTTGAGGCCAGGTTCATGCATTTCCTGTCATATCTTGCATTTTGCATCCCGCATAGCATATCATCATTTCATCATATTGCTTGGTCTTGCACGTGGTTGATTGTATCCTTGTTGCTTGTTTGTCTTGTTTGGGTAGAGCCGGGAGACGAGTTCGCTAACGAGGAGCCCGTTGAGTTTGCTCTTGAGGATCCAGTCAACTCTGACAACTGTGCAGGCAAGATGATCATACCCTCGAAATCACTACTATCTTTGCTATGCTAGTTTGCTCGCTCTTTTGCTATGCCATTGCTACGATGCCTACCACTTGCTTGCAAGCCTCCCAAATTGCCATGTCAAACCTCTAACCCACCTTGTCCTAGCAAACCGTTGATTGGCTATGTTACCGCTTTGCTCAGCCCCCTCTTATAGCGTTACTAGTTGCAGGTGAAGATTGGAGGCCGTTCCTTATTGGAACATCTTTTATTTACTTGTTGGGATATCATTATATTGCCATGTTATCTTAATGCATCTATATACTTGGTGAAGGGTGGAAGGCTCGGCCTCTCGCCTAGTGTTTTGTTCCACTCTTGCCGCCCTAGTTTCCGTCATATCGATGTTATGTTCCCGGATTTTTGCGTTCCTTACGCGGTTGGGTTATAATGGGAACCCCTTGATAGTTCGCCTTGATTAAAGCTTTTCCAGCAATGCCCAACCTTGGTTTTACCATTCGCCACCTAGCCTCTTTTTCCCTTGGGTTACCGGAGCCCAAGGGTCATCTTATTTTAACCCCCCCGGGCCAGTGCTCCCTTTGAGTGTTGGTCCGAACCGGGCAGTCTGCGGGGCCACCTCGGGGAAACTTGAGGGTTGGTTTTACTCGTAGCTTGATCTATCTGAGTGTGCCCTGAGAACGAGATATGTGCAGCTCCTATCAGGATTTGTCGGCACATTCGGGCGGTGTTGCTGGTCTTGTTTTAACCTGTCGAAGTGTCTTGAATTACCGAGAAACCGAGTCTGATCGGAACATCTTGGGAGGAGGTCTATTCCTTCGTTGACTGTGAGAGCTTGTCATGGGCTAAGTTGGGACTCCCCTGCAGGGATTGAACTTTCGAAAGCCGTGCCCGCGGTTATGGGCAGATGGGAATTTGTTAACGTCCGGTTGTAGATAACTTGAACCTTAACTTAATTAAAATGAATCAACTGAGTGTGTTACCATGATGGCCTCTTCTCGGCGGAGTCCGGGAAGTGGACACGGTGTTGGAGTAATGTTTGCGTAGGTTGTTCTCTAGCTTCTCGCTCGTGCTTTGCCTCCTCTTCTCGCTCACTTTTGCGAATAAGTTAGCCACCATCCTTGCTAGTCGCTTGCTGCAGCTCCACATATATTTACCTTGCCTTACCTATAAGCTTAAATAGTCTTGATCGCGAGGGTGCGAGATTGCTGAGTCCCTGTGGCTCACAGATTACTATTACACCAGATGCAGGGCCTGATGATTCCGCTCCAGGAGACGCGTATGAGCTCAAGTGGGAGTTCGACAAAGACTCTCAATGATACTATGTTTCCTTTCCCGATGATCAGTAGTGGTGCCCGGTTGGGGGTGATCGGGACCGTGTCGCATGTTGGGTTCTCTTTTATTTTGGCGCCGTAGTCGGGCCTTGAGTGTATGGATGATGTAATGTTATTAAAGTACTTGATTGATGTGGCGAGTGTAAGCCAACTATGTTTTCTCCCCTTTTATTATTATTACATGGGATGTTGTGAAGATTGCCTAACTTGCGACATATGCCTTCAATGCGATTATGTCTCTAAGTCGTGCCTTGACACGTGGGAGCTATAGTCGCATCGAGGGTGTTACACTGGGCGGCGGTGAGCTTCGGCTTCGGTCGAAACGACGGCTAAGGTGATCGAGAGGCATGGGGAGAGGGGCAAACGACGGCAGAGCTCACAGCGGTTGTAGCACGCGTCTCAGCGGGCTCGTAGGAGGTCGGATGACGTCGGGGCGTTGCCGATGATCTGGGGAGCCGAGGGTTGAAGACGATGGCGTCGACAGCGTTCGGGGCGCCCGGTGTTGTGTATCTCATCGAGGAGGTCGAGGACGACACCTAGCAGCTCGGAGACTCGTCGGTGAGGCGTGTGGTTGCCGGTGGCCGCGGTAACGGTGAGCGGCGGCGACGGCATGTTCGGTGGGGCTATGGAGAGGGAGCTAGAGGAGAGGGAGAGAGCTCCAGAGTGAGGGGAGAGGCAGAGGGGGTCGAGGCCGTTCCTGTGGCGTGGAGGCAGGGCAAGGGAAAGCAGGAGGTGGAGCTCGGGCGCGCGCGCGTCGACACGCCTCTGCCTACTGGCAGAGGTTGAAGACGGTGTGGCTCCTGGTGGGCTGGCCAACAGTGCCAGCCAGGTAAGCTACAGGTAACTTTCTGTTCTATTTTATTTCTCTTTTCTATTTCTCTGTATTTTTTTTGTTTTGATTTAAAACATCAAATCATTTTTAAACTTTCTGTAAATTGTTATGTGAGCTCAGAAACTATTCCAAGGTCACAGGCAACTTACAAAAATATTTGAACTTTATTTCTTATATAACAGAAATAAATCCAACTCAAATATGTCATTGATTTAATTCAAAGGCCCAAAATAAATAATTCTGTGATTCCAAAAATATTGGTTTGAATTTCCCTCTCACCAATATTTTCATAGAGTTACAGGAACATTTCCTTGGACTCATTTGATGAGAATTAAATGTTGATTATTTTTGAACTGATTCTGAGGGTTTCAACAAATCTCAATTCAACTTTCAGAAATTTTAGACATGATGCATGAGTGCAGATGCAACTATTTCACTCAGGTATTCTAGGGCTGTGACACCATGCCTCTACTAGCGAGGTCATGCGGTGGCAACCTGGGGATTCCTGGCCTTTTATCCAGGCATGCGGGGCGGGGCGAAGGTGGGTGGGTTGGGTTTGGGATGGTGTTGCTAGCCGGGGAGCAATAGTGGTGGCTGGTCCTGCACGGTGGTGGTCGCCAGTACTGTGCGACAATGGTGGTCATGGAGCACGCGCAACGCCCCAGCCGGCGGCGGTGCGAGGAGGATGCGGCGTGGCCAGCCGAGCAGGCACGAGTTGTAGTGGGTGATATGATAGAGATGCCTAGCCTCAACAACAACGGTGGAAAGGGATGATAACCCACAATTATAGGAGATCATTTGTAGCCTTTTTCGATAAATAAGTGTCGAACCCAACGAGGAGCTAAAGGTAAAACAAATATTCCCTCAAGTTCTATCGACAACCGATACAACTCTATGCACACTTAACGTTTGCTTTACCTAGAACATGAATAAAACAAGAAGTACTTTGTGAGAATAAAACTATGAATAAATTGTAAGATAATAAATTTAGTAGTTTAGTACAAAGCTTTTGTCACACAAGAAAGTTATTTGTCCCTAGGCAATCGATAAGCAGACCGGTAATCATTATTGCAATTTTATATAAGGGAGAGGCATGAGCTAACATACTTTTCATACTTGGATCATATGCACTTATGATTGTAGCTCTAGCAAGCATCCGCAGCTACCAAAGATCATTAAGGTAAAACCCAACCATAGCATTAATTATCAAGCCCTCTTTACTCACATACGCAATAACCCACTTACTCGGGTATGAGTTTCAGTCACTCACACCACCCACCACAAGCGAATCATGAACTTATTTCAACACCCTACATCGAGGATCCCTCATGTTTGTGTGAAACTAAGGGCACCGTAGGATAGCACCAAAATAAAATATACAACTCAAACCAATCATGATCATCAATCAACCCATAGGACAAAACAGATATACTCAAATATCATAGGATAACCACATATCATTGGATAATAATATATAGTGTTGAGCACCATGTTTAAGTAGAGAATTGCAGCGGGAATAGAGAGGTTACACCGCTGCATACAGGGGGAGAAAGTTGGTGTTGACGGTAGCAAGGTTGTTGGTGTAGATCGCCGTCACGATCCTTGCCCTGGCGGCACTCCGGCACCACCGGGAGAGAGGGAGAGAGAGCCCCCTCCTTCTTCTTCCTTGGCCTCCTCCCTAGATGGGAGGAGGGTTCCCCCTCTGGTCCATGGCCTCCATGGCGGCGGAGGGGCAGGAGCCCCTCCTAGATTGGATCTATCTCTTTGTTCTCTTCTGTTTCGCGTTCCTGTTTTTCAGCCCTTCACCGTTTCTTAAATTCCTGAAAATCCTTAACTCCGATTAGGCTGAAATTTTGAGGGGATTTTTATCCATACATTATCCCTCCTGTGGCGAAAAAGGGCAGCAACCGCCTTACCAGGTGCCCACTACCCATCAGGGTGCCCCGGGCACCCCATGGCGCACCCTGATGCCTAGTGGGCCCCTCGAGCACCGTCTTGCGTTGATTCTTCTTACAAAAATTCACATATATTCCAAAAAAAAATCTTCATAAAGTTTTATCATGTTTGTACTTCGTTTGATATGGATATTCTGTGAAACAAAAAACATGCAACAAACAGGAACTGGCATTGGGCACTGAATCAATATGTTAGTCTAATAAATCATATAAATTGTTGCCAAAAGTACGTGAAAGTTGTGTAATATTGTCATGGAGCAATAAAAAAATTGTAGATATGACGGAGACGTATTAGCATCTTCAACCTTAATTTCTGCTCGTCCTCGAGTAGGTAAATGATAAAAAAGATAATTTTTGATGTGGAATGCTACCTAGCATAATCTTGATCATATAATCTAATCATGTCATGGATATTAAGACACGAGCAAGTCAAATCAATAGTCTATAATTTGACATAAAGCCATCAATACTCGGGCATCCCAACAAACAATCATGTCTTTCAAAATATCAATGCTAAAGAATGCTATTCCTACAAAATCATATAGTCTTGTCATGCTCCATTTCTTGACACAAAGTATTTATCATGCACAACCCCAATGACAAGCCGAGCAATAGATTCATACCTTTTAACGCGCTTCAGCTTTTTCAACCCCCACGCAATACATGAGCGCAAGCCATGGATATAGCGCTATGGGTGGAATAGAATACAGTGATAAAGATTAATATGGAGAAGACAAAAAAGGAAGAAAGTCTCACATCGACGCGGCTAATCAACTGGCTATGGAGATGCCCATAAATTGATATCAATGCGAGGATTAGGGATTGCCATGCAGCTGATGCACTGGGAGCTATAAGTGTATGAAAGCTCAAACTGAAAACTAAGTGGGTGTGCATCCAACTCTATAACGAAAAATTCCCACTAGTTATGAAAGTGACGACATAGGAGACTCTCTACATGAAAAACATGGTGCTACTTTGAAGCACAAGTTTGGAATTAGCATGCCCCTTCTCTCTTTTTCTCTCATTTTTTCTTTTTCTTTTTCTTCTTTTTCTTTTTTTGTTGGGCTCTTTTTGGCCTCACTTTTTGTAAAAAGGGGTAATTATTTTTGTTGAAATTTTTTTGGCCTCACAAGTGGGTGGGCTCCCTGACTATCTTATACCAGCATGGTGCATTATTAAAAGAAAAATAAAAGGCACACGATGCTCCAAGATTTACACATATCACGTGTACAAAACAAAAATGGAAACATATCGATACTTGTTGAAGAAAGATGGGATGCCTTCCGGGGCATCCCCAAGCTTAGACGCTTGAGTCTCCTTGAATATTTACTTGGGGTGCCTTGGGCATCACCAAGCTTGAATTCTTGCCTCTCCTCCTTCTCCTCATCAAGATCTCCTCGATCTTCGAACACTTCATCCACACAAAACTTAACAAAACCTCCATGAGATCCGTTAGTATAATAAAGCAAATCACTACTTTAAGTATTGTTGCAAACCCATTCATATTTTATTTTTGTATTATACCTACTGTATTCTAACTTTTCCATGGCTTATACCACCGATACAATCCATAGTTCCATCAAAACAAGCAAAACAATGCGTCAAAAACAGAATCTGTCAAAACTAGGACAGTCTGTAGCAATCTGAACATTGACTATACTTCTGTAACTCCAAAAATTCTAAACAATTAGGATAAAATAAACAATTTGCATACAGTACCGTGTAAAAAATTCAACATTTTTGCATGTTCTAGTAAAAAATGTAAATTCATGCACTATAGCAAAAGTTTTTGTTTTTGCACCGCACATACCAAACAAGCAATCGAAACATCCTAAAGGAAAATCTTGGCACATTATTTTTATAATACAATGGATTTGTAAAAAGGGGTAATTATTTTTGTTGAAATTTTTTCTATAATCAAGGTTTGCAGAGTTTCCATGGGCATGAACAAAGTTCAAGGAGCTCACCCACTTCAACAGTGCTCGTCTTTCTTACTTTCACTTTTGTTTTTGAAAAGTTTTAAGTCCCCCTATATATTATTGTGTTTTTAAACTTTATAAAAGCACACAACAAAATAAAATGACTCTCTAAAACTTCCGGGTTGTCTTCTTGGCAGCGCTTTCTTTGAAGCCATTAGGCTAGGCATAAAGTGCTCAAATAATTGATCCACCCGGATCCCAAGGTATATCAAAACCAATTTTAATTAAAAATGATTTGTAATTTAGTAGTGATTTTTTGTATGGACTTTGTTTGATATGGATATTCTGCGAAACAAAAAACATGCAACAAACAAGAACTGACAATGGGCACTGGATCGATATGTTTTTTTTGACAAACGGATAGTAGGAGAGGCTCCTACTGTTTTTTACTCACATATATAAATGGTGAACTACATGGTGGGTGGTATGTACAAAGGGGGGGGGACCATCCACTAGAAGGGATGGTTAGCTATTTTGGGGAGTAGGATTATATAGGGTGGGGGGTGGGGGATTTACAAGAGTGAGTTACAAAAATCAAGCACAAAGGCAATATGGGCCTCTTTAACCCTATATTGAAGCAACTCAAAGTCCTTTATGAATCTATCCAGCCAAGAGCGTATCGACGAAGCCACCCCTCTGAAGTGTTTGTTGTTTCTCTCTTTCCACAGGCTCCAGGCTGAGGTGAGGAAAATTTCCATGAAGAGATGATTGTGCCAGGTGGTCCTTGCTTCTCGAATTACATCCAGGCGGGAGCTGAACGTGGGCCATGTGATTTGCATCTTGTTCCAGCATGCTTGACTGAAGGGGCATGTGAATATCATATGGTCAACCGTTTCTTCGATATGGTGTCCACACAGGAGACAATCATAATCATTACCATTGTTGTAATGGCGCCTCCTCAGCAAATTGCGGGCATCGAGTCGGTCATGGAGGAGTAGCCACCCGAACACCTTGATCTTAATTGTACATTTAGATCGCCAGATCAGGTTGAAGGTGGAGTGGACGCGGACCTCTCTAAAGCAAAACTTGTAGTAGTCGGATGCTTTGAATTCTGTTTTCCCCCATGCATACAACTAGATATCAGAATTTGAGGTGGCCGGGTTGGTTCGCAGAGAGAGGATCTGAAGGTCACATAATTCCTCGAGAGCTTGGGGTGTGAGCGGTAAATGAAAAATTGCATGCAGTGCCGTGCTCTCCAAGAAATTTTTAACAGAGATGTCTTCATGCAATGCAAATGAAAAAGCCCGAGGGTGTGAGACTTCCAAAACGTTGTCCAGCAAGAGATCTTTCCAGAATAGGGTTGTCGTTCAATCTACCACATGTACTTTCGAAATCCCACAAAATTTGGGTGTGAGTTTGAGAATGTCACGCCACCAGAAAGAGCCCAAATGGATCTTTGGCATGTGGTATTTTGTCAGTGCAATAAGTGTCCTAGATCAAACAAACCCAGGGGATGTCCTTCTTGTTATACAATTTGTGCAAAAATTTCATCGGCGTATGATCTTGTCAAGCATTTCAAGTATCTTGGGAGGTATTTTCAAGGTGCACATGCGTAACACCCCGATGTAATGATGCTACAGTAACCCCTGGGGTTAAGTTAATCATTTTGCTAAACAAGTGTTTGATCATCATTGTCTCCTCTCTCTTTCAAATTCTAATTGAATTCAATTTTAAATTATGAGTGAAATTCAAAAATGCTCAAACATGAAAACTAAAATGTTCATCATGTGGCAAATAATCATTTGTTAATATTGGTGGTGAACCAACATTTTTGCAAGGTGTTTAAATGGCCTAAACCAATTAAAGCAGTGGCTAAAAGAATAGATTAAATTCCTTTTTAATTTAGAAAAATTGCAAACTTTTTCAGAAGCCTCACAATCTTTTTGTGGTAGTGCACAATAATTCTTTGAAATTGTTTTGGCCAGTAGCATATTTTTGCAAAGTCAATTGTGGCTAAAAGAAAAAGCAAAAGCTGCTGGAAAAAGAAAAGCTAAAAGAAAAAGAAGAGGTGAGAGAGAGAGAGCACCCCTGGACCTAACCCACCTAGGCCGGCCCACCTGCCCCACCCGAGCCAGCCCAGACCCCCCTGCCCCGTCCCCTTCCCTGTTCCCTCGATCGGGGTCGAAACAGGAGTGTAGCCCCGCCGAACCCACTCGCCGTCGCCGGCGAGGGGATAAGGCCTCCACATGCCCCGACGCCTCAGGCCTCCCCTCCCACTTGCCCTGCCACCCTACTCGCCCTTTTGCTCCACCTCCTCTCCTCCAGATCGCTGCTCCCCACCGCCATCGTCGCCATGGTCGCCGCCGCCGCCTGTGCGGCCCCCGTGTTCCCCGCCACTTAGAAGCTTGCCAGGAGGGCCGTCGTCATCCGCCTCGTCGTCTCCGACCAAGCACACGAGCCGGGACGGCCCCGCAGTGCTTCACCGCTGTCGTCTTCCTCCTCGGGACGCCGGAGCTCCATCGCCGCCGTGCCTCGCCCGTCCTCGCGACCACCGAGTCCTGTTTACCCCGCCGCCGTGTCCCTCATCTCCGTCGTCATCCTCTTCCTCATCCCCGTCAACGAGCGCGAGCCATGAGCCACTGTAGCAAGCTCGGCGCGCTCGTCTTCTTCCCTGGATCGCCGTAGGCCGCTGCCATCGATTTGCCATCACTGCTGCTACTAAGCTTACACCGGGCCACCTTGCGCCTCCCCGGCGAGCTCCTCTTCCTTCACCCTTTCCTTGCTGACTCTGGCACGCCCCCTAGCTGCTATCCCCACGCGCGCCTGAATGCAGCGCTGCGGAGCTCGTCGCCGGTGAGTCTCGGGTGACCAGTTGGTCACGGGCGTATGCCTGTTAGCTTCACCGCGTCGCGCATCACCTGCCTAGCCCTTTCGCCCAAGCCGTAGCCCGTCGTAGCTCTGTTTCATCGTTACATGTAGCCGCTCCGCTGCAAACCACGTCGCCGGCACCGTTTCCAGCCAAGTCCGTCCGTGCCACCTCCACCAATCGACGTGGCGTCAAGTGGTCGTTCGAACGGACCTAGCCGCGCGCCGAACGGCGCCGTAAAACGCGATTCCAGCGAGGTCCCGAGTGCCTCTGCCGTGTTTTCGGTCGCTGGCGTTCAGCCGCCGGCCACTGCCAACGTGGCACACCTGGGGCCACCCTTGGGTCACTGCCAGCGGGCCCCGCAGGCCCCGTTGACTGGGTTGACCCAGTCAACGTGCCGACTGGGCAGCCCAGTGCCACTGACATGTGGGCCCCGTGTTAATTAAACAAGTTTTATAAATAAATAAAATGTTAATTAATCTGTTAATTAGTTTTAATCATTAGTTAGTCACTGACACCAGGGGCCCACCCCTCTAATTAGCCTGTTAGTTTAGTTTAAATTACTATTAGACTAACAGAGGCTGACAGGTGGGTCCCACTGGACCCACAGGTCAGGTTTGACCCTGGTCAGCGAGTCTGTTGACTGCTGACGTCATCCCAACGCAATGTTGACGTCATAATGAATTTCTGTTAATTTAAATAATTCAAGAAAATGTTTAAATCTTTAGAAAATCATAGATAATAAACTGTAGCTCAGATGAAAATGTTTTCTACATGAAAGTTGCTCAGAAAAATCCAATGAATCCGAAAACGCGGTCCATTCATCTGTCACATGCCCTAGCATGTTGAACATGGAACTTTCCCCCTCTTTTCCTCTCTCCGGAATCTGACTAATGTTGGGAATTCATCCTCGGATGTTTATCCCCTCCATCTGCAACGTGTAGTACTATGTTAGGTCGACCCTAGTTATGCATATCGTCATGTCATGCTTAGTGTTGCATCTGTTTGCTCTGTATTTACTGTTTCTTCCCCCTCTTCTCTCCCGTACACCCTGAGACCGATGCTGCCCCTGTGATCGACTACCTCGTCGACGACCCTTCTTTTGCAGCAAAGCCTCCAGGCAAGCAAACCCCCCTTGAGCATTCCGATATCTCCCATTTCTTTCCCTCTCATGCTTGCATTAGAACTGCTACTGTTTTCTGTATGATCCTATTCTGATGCATAGCCTGTTTTTGTTACCTGCTTTCATACCTTACCTGCTTATTCTAAACTGCTTAGTATAGGTTGGTTAGCGATCCATCAGTGACCCCCACCTTGTCCCAGTTTCCCCTGCTTTATGTTCGATGACTCGATCAACGTGATCGACGCCCAGGCCCCGACACCGCACATCAACCCCCTTAGTTGTACGACTCTGCAGAGTTACTATCGAGTGCCGAGGGTGATACCTCATCAACACTTCTGATATTAACCCTGTAGTGCAGTTATTCGGTCATGGCCATTGAGGGTGATTCCTCCTTGACCACTCCCGATAATGACTTTGTCGTGCAACCCCTCAAGTGTGGACCAACGAGGGTGATTCCTCCAAGTCCACCTTGATGGTTACATCGAGTGGGAATCCATCGAGGGTGATTCCTCAGGTTTCCCCCTTGCTGTTTCAGACACACTGCTACTTTGACTTACCACAGAGCCATGATGACATCGGGTCGGCCTCGAGGGGTACCCGCGAGTGATGTGAAGTTGGGTTGATCTGGAGGATACCCGCAAGTTTTCCACGCGGCGCGACCGGGCATTCTTAGCCCTTGCCGCAAGTCCGTGAGACGGGGCGACGGGACCACATATCGTGGATCATTGATCGTTACCGCACTATCAAGACATTAACGGTTTGGATATTTGATCCGAGTAGGCCTCTGGCCTTTTTCGCACTAACCACCACGCAGGAATAAGTATGGGCAGTCTACGTCGTATGCATCAGCCGAAGCTTTCCAGACATCAGCGACTGAGCGGCGTGCACCGGGTTGGACTACATAAGCACCTGCCTTGTTAAAGGAGGTAGCTAGGTCTACTCACCGGCCGCGTACACAATGTGCAGGAGTGCAAAGGGCGATGGGCCGAAGCCCCCTGTGTGCTTAGGATTTAGACCGGTGTGCTGACCTATCTGTAAAGCCTAGGTAGGGCTATGGTCTGTTGATCGGCCGAGGCTAGTCATGACCTGATGGTGAGTCCGGCCAGAGTTGATCGAGCATGTTGGGTAAGTTGGTGCACCCCTGCAGGGAAGATTGATCTATTCGAATAGCCTTGTCCACTGTAGCGGATGCTCGGAGTTGTATCCCGATCGATACAACTAGAACTAGATACTGGATGCTGAGGCATGTAATGGTTATGATGGCTTCGGGATTGTTTCCTCGCAGGGAGTCGAGGAAGTGATCTCTAGGCAATGTTACAACATACTTACTAATATTATAATATGCCACTCTTAACTCTTCTAAATGTTGCAAGATGCTTGAAGATGCTAGTCTTCAATAGGCTAGGCTTTCCCCTTCCTTTATGGCATTCTACAGTTTAGTCCACAGATACAGTCCATTCCTTTGATACAGATGCATACTTAGTTTAGATCTGATGTAAGTCTTGCAAGTACTTTGGATGAGTACTCACGGTTGCTTTGCTACCTCTTTTTCCCCCATACCTGATTGTTGCGACCAGATGACGGATCCCAGGAGCCAGACGATACCACTGATGACTACTACTACCCCGAGGGTGCCTACTACTACATGACGGCCGCTGACGACCTGGAGTAGTTAGGAGGCTCCCAGGCAGGAGGCCTTGCCTTTTCGATCGTTGTTGCTTCTGTGCTAGCCTTCTTAATGCAGACTTGTTTAACTTATGTCTGGACTCAGATATTGTTGCTTCCGCTGACTCTTGTGTATTCGAGCTTATGTATTCAAGCCCTCGAGGCCCCTGGCTTGTAATATAAAGCTTATATTATTTTAATTTGTGTCTAGAGTTGTGTTGTGATATCTGCCCGTGAGTCCCTGATCTTGATTGTACACATTTGCGTGTATGATTAGTGTACGATTTAATCGGGGGCGTCACAAGTTGGTATCAAAGCCGACTGCCTGTAGGAATCCCCCTTCCCACTCCTTGGGCGAAGTTGAGTCTAGTCATTACAAAAGTTTTACTAACATGGCTGTGTGGCTTACGGGCCCACGTCGCCATTGGGTGGTATTAGTATGTTTTACTCCTCGTCTATACTCTGGGACTCTGATCTCTCTTCCTTTCGGGTTAAACGAATTTACTAACTCTAACCTTAGGATCCCGTGGCCACATTCACCCCAAAGTTGGATAAGCCATAGTTATTCCTTAGAATAGTATCTTGAATAGTACACACACTGTTGTGTTGACTAATATGTGGTATCCATCGTACCTCTTTCATTATGAATGTTTCACCATGAATGATCCTTTGTCTTTACAAATGCTCGATGCTGAACTACCCCTTGTTACATGTTAGCAGGATGGTTAGACCCTCTAGTCGTGGCCGTGGTGGCAACGCTCCACCATCGCCTGAATTCATGCCGGAATGATGCAGCAGTTTGAGCGGAATCGCCAATTCATGGAAGGGATGATAGCTCAGTTTCCTTGCCCCAATATGAACCAATAGCCAGCCCCAGTAACTCTGCAGGATTTCATGCGCCTCAACCCAACTATCTACCATAGCTCAACACAACCACTGGATGCTGATGACTGGCATATCACCTATGAGATGGAGTCTGCTGATGTAGCCCCTGCATGCTATGTCACCTTCGCATCCTTCTTCCTCAAGGGTCCTGCTGCTCAATGGTGGGACAGCCACAGGCATACCCTACCTACTGGAATGGTCATCACTTGGCTGGATTTCCAAGCTGCTTTTCGTGCCCGCTTCATTACTTAGGGAATCATGGACAGGAAGAAGCGCGAGTTCCGCAACATCACCCAAGGGAATAAGACTGTTGATTCTTATCAGCGGGAATTTCTTGACTTGTCACGTTATGCCGAAGAAGACATTGCAAATGACACTCGTAGGCAGGAAAAGTTCCGTGATGGACTTCACCCTGATATCAAGCTAGCACTGCTCATTCATGACTTTGCTGATTTCGCCACCTTGGTGAACAAGGCTATTCAGGTTGAGACTGGTCTTCAGGAACACCAGGGATCCCTCAGGCGCAGCCGTGACGCTAGCTCATCTTCGGGCCCGTCAGCGCAGAAGCGTCGGATATGGATTCCCCACAACATGTATCGTCCAACTGCACCTGCACCAAGACAGTCCTATGCTGCTCCGTGTCTGCCTCCTCCACCAACGAGGCAGCCTCTTCGGACTGCACCACCTCGAGCTCCTTCTCCCAATCCCAATGATGGTTTGTGCTTCAAGTGTGGCCTTCCAGGTCACTGTTCTAGAAATTGCCCTCAGAATCAAAACCAGCTGGCTCTGCCTTCTACTGGCCGTAACAACCGGCCCCGCAACAACAATGCCAGGCCTTATGGTCGTGGCCAGGCTAATCATGTTGATGTGAATGAATCTCAAGAACAACCTGCTACTGTGATGGGTACTCTTCTCGTTAATTCAGTACCGGCTTCTGTTTTATTCGATTCAAGAGCATTGCAGTCATTCATGTCAGAAAGTTTTGCATACGCACATGACATTCGATGCGAGCCCATGAACACTCCGGTAGTGGTGCGCACCCCTGCGGGCTGATGTCAAACTACCATGATTGGTCGCGATGTTCCCGTTGAGATTGAAGGGTTGGAATTCCTTGTTTCTCCCATTATTCTGGAGTCTTCCAATATTGACCTCATTCTGGGAATGGAATGGTTGAAAGCACATACTTCCTCTATCCTTTGCGCCACCAAAGTCGTTTACATCCTTATGATGAGATAGTAGCTACCATGCTCAGATTGTTCAAAATGCTGAAGCACGGCTTTATGTCTTGAATGCATTGAACGCAGCACCTCTTGAGGGAATTGAAAAGATTCCAGTCATTGGCGACTTCCAAGACGTATTCCTAGAAGAACTTCCAGGAATACCCCCTGCTCGGGCGGTCGAGTTCGTCATCGACTTGAAACCAGGCACCGTTCCTATCGCCAAATGACCCTACAAGATGCCACCTCATGAACTCCTTGAGCTTAAGGAGGAAATTGACAAATCTATTCTCAAGGGTTTCATTCGTCCAAGTTCCTCTGCTTGGGGAGCACCTTCTCTCTTCGTCGAGAAGAAGGACGGAACGAACCGTTTGGTCCAAGACTACCGTCCTATCAACCAAGCTACAATTCAGAACAAATATCCCCTTCCTCGGATCAATGATCTATATGATCAACTAGCTGGTTCATCGATATTCTCTAAACTTGACTTGAGGGGTGGTTACCACCAGATCCGTGTTCGTGAAGAGGATATTCCCAAGACCGCATTCGTCACTCGTTATGGTTCTTACGAGTACACCGTCATGTCTTTTGGCTTGACCAATGCTCCAGTCACATTCTCTCGTCTGATGAACTACATATTCATGGATTACCTCGAGAAGTTCGTCGTAGTCTATCTGGATGATATTCTGGTATATTCAAAGAATAAAGAAGAACATGCTGAACATCTTCGTCTTGTTCTAGAAAAGCTTCGAGAGCATCAACTTTATGCCAAGTATTCCAAGTGCGAATTCTGGCTTCCCAAAGTAACCTACCTTGGGCATGTCATCTCCAAGGATGGTATTGCCATCAACCCAGAGCGACTTTAGGTTATTCTTGACTGGACCCCTCCGAAGATTGTTAAGCAAGTCAGAAGCTTTCTCGGACTAGCCAGCTATTGTTGCCGCTTTGTCGAGAACTTCTCCAAGATCGCCAAGCCACTGACCAATCTGCCACACAAAGGCGTTAAGTTTGATTGGACTGAAAAGTGTCAGGAAAGTTCCCAGGCACTCAAGGACAAGATGACATCTGCCCCAATGCCTGCTCCCCCTGATTCTCGCAAGGACTTCGTCATCTGTTGCGATACCTCATGTCAAGGATTAGACTGTGTCCTAATGCAAGAGTGCAGAGTGATTGCTTATGCCTCACGTCAAGTGCGCCCTCATGAAGAAAACTACCCAGTTCATGACCTCGATCTTGCTGCGGTTATCTATGCACTCAAGCTATGGCGACAATGCCTTCTCAGTAATCGTTGTAAGATCTTCACCGATCATCAGAGTCTGAAGTACCTATTTACTCAGCCAAATCTGAACCTCCGTCAGCAGCAATGGATGGAAGCTATTGCTGACTACATCTGCGGTATATCCTACACCACTGGCAAAGCTAATGTAATGGCCGATGCCCTGAGCCGCAAGTCTTATTGCAACAATCACATGGTCTTCAAAGCTCAACCCCGCCTTTATGAAGAACTATGCAAGCTAAACCTTCAACTAGTTCCACAGGGTTCTCTGAATAACCTTGTTTTGGAACCAACTCTTCTGAAAGAAATTAAGTCTGCTCAAGCCAAAGATAATCACGTTGATCTGATGAAAAAGGATCTTGCCTTAGAGAAATCCAAAGATTTCTCACTTGGTGAAGATGGAACCTTATACTTCAGGGATCACATTGTAGTACCCCGGTTTGAGCTTATGACAGAGAAGGTGATGAAAGAAGCGCATGACACCCCTTTCTCATCCGGGAAGTACCAAGATGTACTTAGACATTCATTAGAAGTATTGGTGGTCCAAGATGAAGTAAGACATTGCTCGATATATCGAAGAATGTGACATTTGTCGTCGCGTCAAAGCAAAACATCAGAAACCGGTTGGACTTCTGCAACCTCTCCCTATTCCTGAATGGAAATGGGATAAGATACATATGGACTTCGTCACTGGCCTTCCCAAGTCTCAGAAGGGCAACGATGCTATCTTTGTCGTCATCGACCAATTCTCAAAAGTCGCGCACTTTCTGCCAGTCAAGGAGACTATCACTGCTAGTCAATTAGCAAACTTATATATCTCCAGAATTGTGTCACTCCATGACATTCTGAAGAAGATGAGTTTAGACCGTGGAAGTATTTTCACTCTGAAGTTCTAGGATAGTTTCCAAGAGGTAATGGGAACTCATATTACCTGGAGCACTGCTTATCATCCCCAATCCCAAGGCCAAGTCGAGCGAGTCAATCAAATTCTGGAAGACATGCTTCGGGCTTGTGTTATTTCTTTCGGCAAGAAGTGGGAAGAATCTCTCCCTTATGCGGAGTTCTCTTATAACAACAGTCGGATCGTGGGTTCTGGCAAACCCTTGAGGTTCGAACACTGGGGTGCGCACGAAGATATATATATATATATCTCGCTCACTATTGCAATGATCTCTAGGCCTAGCTCGCCGAACCCAAGGAACAAGAGACACGAGAGTTATACTGGTTCGGGCCACCGTTGTGGTGTAATACCCTACTCTAGTGTGGTGTGGTGGATTTCCTTGTAGGCTGAGGAGGAACTAGTACAGTGGACGAACAGCCTCCCGTGGAGAGGTGTTCTTGAGCTCGATGAGCTGGTGAGATGGCCTTGGTGGGATGGATCTGATCCAAGATGAGCTGATCCTCCACTACGATGGTGGCTAGTCCTATTTATAGAGGCCCTAGTCCTCTTCCCAAATGTTTAGGCAGGAAGGGATCCCACAATGGCCAATTTCGAAGGGGGACAACTAGTACAAGCTATCCTGACAAAAGGTGGTCTTCGCCTGCCAAAGGCTCTGGTGGTGACGACGCCATGGGCTCCGCGGTGACCTTCGTCCTGCCGTCCTGCTGGTCTTGGTCTTATTGCACCGATATGGAAACCTTTGCCTGATGCCTCGGGACTCCTCACCTGCGCCTGCTTCCTTAGCACGAAAGAGGAAACTAGCACCCTACGCTTGCTGGCGCCTGCTACCTCTTGAGCTCTGCGTTGGTTTTCCTTGAAGAGGAAAGGGTGATGCAGTAAAGTAGCGTAAGTATTGACCTCAGTTTTTGAGAACCAAGGTATCAATCCAGTAGGAGACTACACGCAAGTCACCTCGCACGTACACAAACAAATAAGAACCTTGCAACCAACGCGATAAAGGGGTTGTCAATCCCTTCACGGCCACTTGCAAAAGTGAGATCTGATAGAGATAATAAGATAACTATTTTTGGTATTTTTATGATATAGATTGAAAGTAAAGATTGCAAAGTAAAATAGATCGGAAACTTATATGATGGAAAATAGACCCAGGGGCCATAGGTTTCACTAGTGGCTTCTCTCAAGATAACATAAGTATTACGGTGGGTAAACAAATTACTGTCGAGCAATTGATAGAAAAGTGCATGATTATGAGAATATCTAGGCATGATCATGTATATAGGCATCACGTCCGCGACAAGTAGACCGAAACGATTCTATATCTACTACTATTGCTCCACACATCGACCGCTATCCAGCATGCATCTAGAGTATTAAGTTCATAAGAATAGAGTAACGCATTAGGCAAGATGACATGATGTAGAGGGATAAACTCAAGCAATATGATATAAACCCCATCTTTTTATCCTCGATGGCAACAATACAATACGTGCCTTGCTGCCCCTGCTATCACTGGGAAAGGACACCGCAAGATTGAACCCAAAGCTAAGCACTTCTCCCATTGCAAGAAAGATCAATCTAGTAGGCCAAACCAAACTGATAATTCGAAGAGACTTGCAAAGATAACAAATCATACATAAAAGATTTCAGAGAAGAATCAAATATTGTTCATAGATAATCTTGATCATAAACCCACAATTCATCGGATCTCGACAAACACACCGCAAAAAGAATTACATCGAATAGATATCCAAGAAGATCGAGGAGAACTTTGTATTGAGATCCAAAGAGAGAGAAGAAGCCATCTAGCTAATAACTATGGACCCGAAGGTTTGTGGTAAACTACTCACATATCATCGGAGAGGCTATGGTGTTGATGTAGAAGCCCTCCGTGATCGATTCTCCCTCCGGCGAAGCTCTGGAAAAGGCCCCAAGATGGGATCTCTTAGGTACAGAAGGTTGCGGCGGTGGAAATAGGGTTTCATGGTTCTCCTAGATGTTTTCGCGGTATATGGGTATATATAGGAGGAAGAAGTACGTCGGTGGAGCTGCGAGGGGCCCACGAGGGTGGGGGGCGCGCCCCCTACCTCGTGGCCTCCTCGCTTCTTTCTTGACGGCCACTCCAAGTCTCCTGGATCACGTTTGTTCCAAAAATAACTCTCCCGAATGTTTCATTCCGTTTGATATTCCTTTTCTGGGGAAACACTGAAATATGCAAAAAACAACAATTTGCACTGGACCTTTGGTTAGTAGGTTAGTCCCAAAAATAATATAAAAATGTAAACTAAAGCCCATTAAACATCCAAAACAGATAATATAATATCATGGAACAATAAAAAATTATAGATACGTTGGAGATGTATCAAGCATCCCCAAGCTTAATTCCTACTCGTCCTTGAGTAGGTAAATGATAAAAACAGAATTTTTGATGTGGATTGCTACCTAGCATAATTCTCAATGTAATTTTCTTTATTGTGGCATGAATGTTCAGATTCGAAAGATTCAAGACAAAAGTTTAATATTGACAAAAAAATAATAATACTTCAAGCGTACTAATAGAGCAATCATGTCTTCTAGAAATAACATGGCCAAAGAAAGTTATCCCTACAAAATCATATAGTCTGGCTATGCTCCATCTTCACCACACAAAATATTTAAATCATGCACAACCCCGATGACAAGCCAAGAAATTGTTTCATACTTTTGATGTTCTCATACTTTTTCAATCTTCACGCAATATATGAGCGTGAGCCATGGACATAGCACTATAGGTGGAATAGAACGGTGGTTGTGGAGAAGAAAAAAAGGAGAAGATAGTCTCACATCAACTAGGCGTATCAATGGGCTATGGAGATGCCCATCAATAAATATTAATGTGAGTGTGTAGGGATTGCCATGCAACGGATGCACTAGAGCTATACGTGTATGAAAGCTCAACAAAAGAACTAAGTGGGTGTGCATCCAACTTGCTTGCTCACGAAGACCTGAGGCATTTTGAGGAAGCCCATCATTGGAATATACAAGCCAAGTTCTATATTGTAAAATTCCCACTAGTATATGAAAGTGACAGCATAAGAGAATTTCTATCATGAATATCGTGGTGCTACTTTGAAGCACAAGTGTGGTGTGTTGATCGGCCGAGGCCAACGTCGGCGGCGAACAAGGAGAAGAAGGGGCGCCCACGCCTTCTGTGACCCAGCAGCCTCCCATGGCCACGCCTCCTCCTGCGCGGAAGGGTGGCGACGGCGCCCATGCTTCTCCAGCTTGGTTCTCCCTACGAGGCCCGGTGGACCGGCCTTAGGAGAAGGCGATCTCCACCGCCAAGCCGGCTCTTGAGGCACCTACCCCCAGCTTGCCCACCGATGTTTCAATGGCTCAGGAGCCCCTGGTTCCTTATTCGGCTGCTGCCAGCGCGCAAGCCACGGCGGTAACGCTGCCTCCTCCTCCTCCCGTTATGACGCTGATCCATGATTCTTCTGATGCACCTGATGTGCTGGGGGAGGCTCTTTCCATGTTGGCCCAGCTCCGGGACGACCTCCAAGGTCCTAGCCGTCGTCTGGCACCAGGGCGCCTGGAGTTGATCTCGGGGTGGCTGCGATCCGACGCGTTGATGAGGGCGGCCTGGGGTCAGGCCATGGCAGCTTTCGAGGAGGGTAAGAAGGCTGTCAACTAGGCCGCGGCGGCCCGCGAGGCGGCACTGAAGGATGCCGAAGCCGCCAAGGAGCGTTGCCGGTCGATGGAGACCGAGTTGGAGACCATGCACAACGAACGCGTGGTAGAGGCCCGCAGTCGCAAGGAGGAGGTGGAGGAGGAGATGAAGGCCCGAGAAGACGCCGTCACCGGTCATGACGCCGAGTTGGAGCAGTTGGCTAGGGCGCAGGCCGCCTGGAGGAGCTAGAGAAGAGGGTGGAGGCGGAGAAGACCCAACTAGAAGCTAAGGCGAAGGTATTGGCTGAGGATCGCGTGGCCTTCAAGTCTCTTGAGGAGAGATCCCGCGAGGCGCTGCGGGCACTCTACGAGAAGGGCTTGGAGAAGCTGCTGGTGACCGACGACGAAGGCCCAGCCCAGCTGCTCCCTCATCTTGTCGTGGCGCTTGAGGGTGTCATCGACGGGATCGACCCCATGGTGGAGGGGGAAGCCCGCGCGCTTTCTTCTTCAGCTCTGACGCGCGTCTTCAGCCATCTCCATCTTCGCAACTCCGCCACTGATCTCGGCGAGCTGCTCGAGCCCATGGAGGAGGAGCGCTGCACAGCTGCTGCCACAACCGTGAAGGGCCAGGTGGAGGCCCTGTTGAAGAAGTTCCTCGCTGTCGACCCTGCACCTCCAACCGCTCGTGTCGCCGACCCTGCGACCAAGGCCAACGACACAGCCGACGGCGACGCTGCCGATGGGAAGGCGCTCCCTGATGACGGCGCCCAAGGCTGAAGGAAAGGCTTGCTGGTGAAGAATGGCGCTCCTTCTCGTTTTACTTTCCTGCGAACTTTCCAGCGACATGAGACGTGCCTCGTGGCGGCGTCAAAACTTCTATTTGGTGTTTAAGGAACATTATGCTGCGTAATAAATTATTTAGGTTCCGCGATTTCCTTCCCGTTTGCTTGATGTTCAATGTCGGCAGGGCCCGACCCCGCGCATACCTCAGCCGCCGTTGGGCCATCCAGATCACCAGGACGGAACCAAGGGGTGAGGGGCTACATGGCCAGTTAGGCTCCTGAGTCGCGATGCTTAGGAGTTCCCCTTGACGCGCAAACGGCCTGCAGGAAGGAGATGCAGAAATAGGCCTTAGGGTTCTACGTCGGCAGGGCCCGTCCCCGCACATACCTCAGCCGCCGTTGGACCGTCCGGATCACCAGGACGGGACCAAGGGGTGAGGGGCTATGTGGCCAGTTAGGCTCCCGAGTCACGATGCTCATGAGTCCCCCTTGACGCGCAAATGGAACTTCATACCTGTCCTTGCTGAGGTCCCGCTTGGGGGGGGTGCGACGACCAGGTCCGAGGGACCTGGCAGGGCGGCGAACACTAGGCGTGACCTGAGCGTAGCCCCCGTGCCCAGCCCCCTCGCACAACTCTCCCGAGGGAAAGCGTTGCGACGAGGCTGGACACTGAGCCGGGTGGCTCCCTGAGGTTGATGTGGCCAAGGGGCCGCCCTTAGTTGTTTATCACCAGCGCGGAGCATAGCGCTTCTGCTCTTGCACGGGCATAGCCGCTCCTCGACTGTGTCGACTGCCAGCGCGGAGCATGGTGCTTCCACTGGCGCATGGGTGAGGGTTCCCTCTGAGTGGAGCCACGGGGCGTGTACAGCCTCGCCCTGACACATGGCTTGCACGGCAGGGCTAGACGAGGTGTGTATGAGCACTCGTGAGCCAGCACGAGACTCACGAGGCCCTACCTCAAGGCAGGTTGCTCCTAGTCTTGGTAGCTTTGATGGTCCTGCGAGATGGTTAGGCAACCTGCGCTGGACGAATCCCCTGAGGTGATCACATGAGAAGGATAGACACCAACGATCCCAGGAGGTGACGTGAACGGGGCCAGCCCGCCAAGCAGAGCTTAGTCGTTGGGTTTATCGATGCTGCAGGGACGGACCCGAGCACAGACGCCGTGCCTAGCCTACTATGCGAAGAATCCAGAAGAAAGACAACCGGCGTGGGGCTCCCGTGGTAGCGAGGGTGGTTGCGAGTGAGGCATCGAAGTACCGGACAAGCAGGTGACAGTCATGGAATGACTCAAGCAATGGAGCAGGTTAGCTTAGCTAGATGCAAGAACGATGCATGCCACTGGGACGGACCTGAGCGACCTAGGAATGATGTAGCCCGAGAGGCGCTCTCAACAGAGTAATCTAAAGATGCAAAAGGATACACGTCGCGGGGGCAGACCCGTGCGGCTTGGGGATAATGCTGCCCGAGGAGCGTCCCCAACTGAATGAACTAGAAAGAGTCACCTGATACCGTGCCAGAGTGGTGTCAAGGCAGCTGAAGACATGTGCCGAAGAGGTTGCTCCTCACGAGCCGCCAGGGTCCTGAGCCTCAGGGAGCTCCATAGGCCCAGGTGGCTCCTGAAGAACCGTCGCGATCTCCTCCAGGACAGCGTGATGCCTGGCCTCCTGAGCCACCAGAATGCTCTGTAGGTGGCGCTGGAAGGTGACAGCCGCGTTTGGCAAGCCAAACGGGATGTGAACTTAGCTGTGAGGTGGACCCTCGCACCGTCCGACGCGTGAAGGCCAGAAACATCCCTGAGATGCGGCTCTATTGAGTCCTGGAATGTCAACGCAGACGCGCAGCTCGCCGTCCTTGCCAGGATGGGGGGCTGCGCCGGGTGGTGAGTGGCGGTCGCCGCGTATGGTCCTTGCCTCTTGAAGCTCCTGGATCGCCTTGGTGATGAACTCCTGAGCATAGGGCTCTCCGCGCCTTGTACCCTCTAGAGGGAAACGTGCAGCGAAGCATGCCTCCACGTGGTTCCCAAGCACCTCCCTCGTGACGTTGGCTAGGTCAGAGGCCCTCCAAAAGAGAGCCCTCGAGCCCAGCCTAAGGAGGGCGCCGAGCACGCCTTCCTATGCGAGGGAAGGAGGCGCCCCATCTGCGGGCACAGGTCCTGAGGTGGTGGTGCGGGAGACCCCGCCCTCCTGAGGTACTTGGCAGAGTAGCTGCTTCTTCTTCTTGGGGTTGGCCTCAGGAGGGTGCAGGGTGCCTTTGTTGTCAGGGTCTTCGTCCGCCGCAGCCTGGTAAGCGCGCTCGAGGGAGCACACCGCATCTCTTTCCTCGCAGGCGACCGAGATGACGCCGCTGTCGGTGTCAAAGCTGGCAGATATCAGGTAGGGGGTCCCCAACTGTGCGTCTAAGGTCGATGGTAACAGGAGACAGGGGACACAATGTTTACCCAGGTTCGGGCCCTCTCTATGGAGGTAATACCCTACTTCCTGCTTGATTGATCTTGATGAATATGAGTATTACAAGAGTTGATCTACCACAAGATCGTAACGGCTAAACCCTAGAAGTCTAGCCTGTATGACTATGATTATGATTGTCCCTTTATCCGGACTAAGCCCTCCGGTTTATATAGACACCGGAGGGGACTAGGGTTGTACAAGGTCGGTTACAGAGAAAGGAATCTTCATATTGGGTCGCCAAGCTTGTCTTCCACGCTAAGGAGAGTCCCATCCGGACACGAGTAGAGTCTTCGGTCTTCGTATCTTCACAGCCCAATAGTCCGACCCATGGCTAACAAGCCAGATGCCTGAGGAGCCCTTAGTCCAGGACTCCCTCAATTGCCCCCAAACCAGAGTTCAATGACGAGGTGTCCGGCATGCAGATTGTCTTCGGCATTGCAAGGCGGGTTCTTCCTCCGATGACTTCAGAGTGATGTATTCGGCCTTCCATTTAATGTCGAACCCCTCGGTTTCTGTGTATCAACAACTTCAGTTTCCACTTGTTGAGTGAAGGCGAGAGGTCAGGGTGATTTTACACATAACACCCGGCCATTAAGGAGGAGCATCTATTCAAAGAGGTTGAATCTCAGATCCATTCAGTAGCACACGGAAAAATCCTCTGAGCATGCTAGGAAAATCCATTCCAACATGGACGACGCTCCTAGCTCCTCATCCCACCCCTGCATCCCTGAAAAAGCTGAATGGGAGAGGTGCTCCGTATCCCACAGTCAGCTGGTGAAGCTGCAAACTCAGGGATTTCTCCCCCCCCGCAGATCTAGTCCCTGTTCGAGCAGGATTGACCTCCTTCAATGGCGGGGCTCAGGCTGAAAATTTCCCCAATCCATCCAGGGGGAACGAGTATGCTTCGTCCCTTATCTGCTAAGAGGCATCGGATTTCCAATTCATCCATTCCTCCGAGGGCTTCTGGAGTATTATGGCCTCCAACTGCACAACTTTACTCCTGCCTCCCTCGTGCATATCGCGGGTTATGTCGCTCTTTGTGAGCTATTCCTGGGTTGTGAGGCCCATTTCGAATTGTGGAGAAAACTATTCTGTCTTGTCCCGCGCAACCACGAGGGGTCAATATTTGAAGTGGGCGGAGCCGAAATATGGCGCATCGCCGAGACCGGATACCTGTCCGGCACACCAATGAAGGCACCCGAAGAGTGAACCTCCGAATGGTTCTATATTGAGGATGTTGCACTTCTGGACCCAGTTCGGAGAGGGCTTCCCGAATTCACAAGAGCTCCTTTGAAGAAGTGCCATAGCTGGCGCCCTCGGAGCCTCGAGGAGGAAGATAGTGCGGAAATTCGTCAACTCATGAGCAAGATAAGGTCACTTGCTCAGTCCGGATTATCAATAGTTGAAGTAGTGGCGACTTCCATAGTACCGGGGGTTTAACCACTCTAGTACAGAAGTATCCCCATGTGGCACTACAACGGGGAAGATGACGCCTCCCGCTGTGGCCAGAAGGGTCTGGACACCACCGCCGCTCTGGCCAAAATATTGGCCAAACTGTTCAAAGGGGAGGAAGAGGAATTTCTACGTATCAAGCACAGAGATGGATTTTCCATGTATAGTCCACCTAGCTAGGTAAGTCCCAACTCCTCTGCTCCTCGAGCTACTTTCAATGAGTATTAACCCATCCATTTATAACAGCACTGGCGAAAGATTTCTGAAGGGCTTCACAGCCCTGCCCCATAGCCCGAGGGCCACAATCGGGACCTTGATCCCGGATTCGAGGAGGACTCGGATATATTCGTGGTGCTCGAGGACAGGGTGTTTTACCAGGAGAGCTATGACGACACGGAGGTGGCTATCACCGCCGATTATCCCGGCCTTCTTCCTGCTTCACACGTAAGTAATCATGAGACATCTTATCCGAAAGAGTTCTCTCATTCTGCCTCACCCACCGCACTGTCCTGTGCTCAAAAGGGGAGGCATTCGGCGCGCCATGTTGCCCCAAGGGCATCTCCGAAGAGAGCGTCCCCCACGCCAGGCAAGCCTTCGAAGAGGAAGGCAAACGAAGATACGGCCGAGCCTTCATCAAAGAGGTATGGATTTGCACATATGCACCTTGGCAGTCACATCCAATTGTGACCTTTCTGTTTATCCTGTATCAGGAAAAAGGTGTGCCGGACTATATCCGGGGGTCCGGCCGGTCATACTTCCCACAACCAGGATCCAGATCCTGCCGTAAAGACGGGGGCTGATACGGGGGTAACGCCGGACTGTCTTCCAGCCGAGTATTCGGATGATGTATCCGTCACTAACTCGGAAGTGGAGAGCGCCATGAATCATCGGCGCCGAAGGGCCGTTTTACAAGACCCCGACTTTTCAGAAGAGGCTTTTAACGCCTTCAGCTCGGGTGATGCATACATCCGAGCTGCTCGAGATGGGCTTAACAGAGCCAGAAAGCAGCATTTAAAAGACGTGCTGGTAAGTTTACTTTGTCCGAATATGATAACCATATGCCAGTAGCCCCCGAGACTTGAAGCAGTTGGTACAACTGATTTAAGTATCGTTATATAACCTGGTTCTTATGGAGAAGAATGACCTGCTAGCCCAGGAGCTAGAAAAGTGTCAGACGCAGCTAACTGCTGCCCGTGCCGAACTGGAGAAATCCAAGAAGGCATCTCCTGGTAATGTTTCCCTCCATCGAGAAAACATAATGGTATACCAATAATGCTAACATGGTTGCTCACCTCTTATTAGGATCACTAGGTCAACTGCAAGAACAACTGAAAGCTACCCAAAGTGGAGAATGAGAAGCCAAGAAACTGGTAGCCACGGGCGAGCATGTGCTCACAAAAGTCGTGCTGGAGAAGAACAAGCTCCAGGATTCGAATACCCGATTGGGCGAGGATCTGAAAGATGTACGTGCCCAGCTAGCTGACTCCATAAAGGAGAATAAAAGGCTGCGAGGCGGCATATTCGGTATGTGGTTGAACTTACCTTCGAATAACTCAGAGGTGGAGGAGACTGACAGGGTTATGTCTGCAGGTATGCTGACCGGTCGTCCCAAAGAGGAGATGTCCAGATTCCCGGGCAACCTGCTACAAGAGCTGTCACTAGTGCACGAGCAGGCTCGGTAGGCGATGCGAAGTGTTGCCAAGGCCTTATGGCCATCCGCCTCCCCTCCAGGAAAGATGGGGGAGCTTATACAACTGTTCAAGGGGGTGCGGCGGCGCTTTTGATTGTGGAAAATATCGGCTTGCCGGGAAGGTGCACAAGAAGCCTGGGCCATGGTGAAGACACGGTATACCAAGCTTAATCCGAATCATATGGCTCGGGTCAGACCTCTAGGGTCAGATGGAAAAGAAGTTCTGGTTAATTTGGTATATGACCAAGTAGAAATAGCCGCCAAGTATTCCCAGCAGGATTGTAAGCTAGACAGCCTGCTGGACGGTATAGAGGAGGAAAATTTTGAGTCCAAATGACCATGTACCTTTCTTGACGTGTGTAACTCTAGCTGAATTGTAAAACAATTGTCATGGCAGACCTTTTCGCTTCGACCTCTGGACCCGAAGGTGCGGAGTGTTTCCGAATACCTGAGTGGGAAAACAGACCGGGGTATGCCTGGAAACCAGGTGTAGGGGTCATAGTTGCTTGAACAGACAAGTTGTATCCGGCTAGTTATGTTATATTACATTATGTAATAAACAACTTCCAGAGAGAATAGTTCCATTAAGGGTTCCTTTCCCTGGGTGTGCATGCGTTTCATGTGCATGTCCGAACTGTGATTTGAAAAAATCGCAGTATAAGTAACTTCTGGGGGTTCACGATGGAGTGAATGCAGAAACATCTTTAATTCACTGACTGAATATTCCCTTAAGAACGCTAGCTTTCGGCTTCACCCAGTCTGAGGTACACGTCCGGTTGACCCGACAGTAACAATCGCAGAGGTGATCCCTTTATGCCCTAGCTGAATTAACGGGAACATAGGTCGTAAGCACAGGAGCCAGGCAACCCAGCTTGGCCAAAACTTAAGTCATATCGATGCATATAATGGCGAAGAAAAGGTACATATGGGAAAAAAGACGCATATGTGATGAGCTTAATGCTCGCAAGATAATAATAGCAAGCTTCTGTCCAAGAAGCCCCCCAGGTATAATGGACGTACATATTTGAAGATGTATGCGTCAGGGGTGCACGGTTTAGCCGCACGAAAACTGTAAAGCTAAAGAGAAAAAACGAAAAGAGAGAAAAAATAATGGAAACAACAGGAGGAAGGAGACGAACATAGTGTTCGGCGCTAGGCATAAAATCGTCGGAGTCTGGCCGCGTTCCAAGGGTTCGGCTCTAGGCGATTGTCTGACGCATCACGCAGGCGGTACGCTCCTCCGGTGAGAGCTTCGTCAATGATGAAGGGACCCTACCACTTGGGCTTGAGTTTGTCCTTTTTCTTTTCCAGCAGGCGTAGAACGAGTTCGCCAACATTATAAGTCTTGGTCCACACTTCTCTGCTTTGATACCCGCGAGCCTGCTGTTGATAAAATCCGGAACGGGCTTCTACGACATCATGCTCTTCCTCCAGGGCATCTAAGCTGTCCTGCCAATCAAGCTCGGTCTCTCTCTCTTCGTACATGCACACTCGAGGTGAGTCATGAATAATGTCGCAGGGTAACACTGCCTTTGCACCGTACACCATGAAGTAAGGTGTATATACGGTAGTACGATTGGGCATGGTCCGCAGCCCCCAGAGTACGGAGTCGAGTTCCTCAACCCTGTGCTTGTCTGATTCTTTCAAAGACCGCACTAGTCTAGGCTTGATGCCGCTCATAATAAGGCCATTAGCTCGTTCAACTTGACCGTTTATTTGTGGATGATAGACAGAGGCGCAATTGAGTTTGATGCCCAGATTAGCGCACCAGGTTTTCACCTCATCGGCTGTGAAATTGGAGCCGTTATCGGTGATGATGCTGTGTGGGACACCATAATGGTGTACAACACTGGATATAAATTCTATCACCGGCACGGACTTGGCCGTTTTAACTGGTTTGGCCTCTATCCACTTGGTATATTTATCCACCATGACCAGCAAATACTTTTTCTTATGGCTTCCTCCTTTAAGGGGTCCGACCATATCGAGCCCCCAGACCGCGAAAGGCCAAGTGATGGGGATTGTTTGTAAGGCGGTGGGCGGCATATGGCTTTGGTTGGTGAAGAGTTGGCATCCGACGCAATGTTGGACAAGGTCCTGTGCATCTGCTCGGGCCGTCGGCCAATAAAAACCTGTACAGAAGGCCTTGCTAACAAGGGACCGAGCCGAGGCGTGGTGCCTGCCAAGACCGGCATGAATTTCAGCCAGGAGTTGCCGCCCCTGTTCCTCGGAGATACATCTTTGAAGGACTCCGGTAGCACTTTTCTTGTAGAGTTCTCCTTCATGAACCTTGTAGGCCTTCGAACACCGGACAATGCGGTGGGCCTCGGTCTGATCCTCGGGGAGTTCCTTCCTGTTGAGGTAGGCCAAGAAGGGTTTGGTCCATAGGGTGATGATTGCCATAATGAGATGGGCCGATGGTGTTATTTCAGTGGCTGAGCCCTCGATGATATCGGTCTGTCCGGAATCTAGGGTTGTGTTCGGATTCAGACTAGTGCTGCCGCTCTCCCCTTGCCACACCACGAATGGCTTAAAAAGCTTTTCTAGAAAGATGTTAGGTGGGATGGGGTCGCGCTTGGCGCCGATGCGAGCAAGGACGTCCGCCGATTGATTACTTTCTCGGGCCATGTGATGAAACTCGAGCCCCTCAAACCAGGCCGACATTTTTAGGACGGCATTGTGATACGCCGCCATCATCAGATCTTTGGCATCGAAGTCTCCATTTATTTGAGATATTGCGAGGTTTGAGTCCCCGCGCACTTCCACGTGTTGTATGCCCATGGAGACGGCCATCCGAAGACCATGCAATAAGGCCTCATATTCGACTGCGTTGTTGGAGTCCGTATATAATATTTGGAGTACGTATTGGACGATGTCTCTAGCGGGGGACGTTAAAACGGCACCCGCTCCTAGCCCTGCCAGCATTTTGGAGCCATCAAATACATAACCCAGTTGGAATATGTGTCGTACTCTTTAGGGAGTTCGGCCTCGGTCCATTCGGCGACGAAATCATACAGTACTTGGGATTTAATGGCTCGACACGGTTTATATGTTATGTCAAATGGAAGGAGCTCAATGGCCCATTTGGCAATCCAGCCCGTGGCATCGCGATTGTTTATTATGTCGTTGAGTGGTACTTCAGAGGACACCGTGATCGAACACTCCTGGAAGTAGTGTCCTAGCTTTCGGGATGCCATGAAGACCGCGTATGCTATCTTTTGATAATGAGGGTACCGAGATTTGCATGGTATGAGGACAATGGATACATAGTATACCGGCTTCTGAAGCGGAAATTTGTGTCCGTCCTACTCTCTCTCAACGACGAGCACGGCGCTCACTACCTAGTGTGTTGACGATATGTATAATAACATAGGTTCACCAATGTTAGGCGCGACCAGGATTGGGTTGATTGCTAGAAGTGTTTTTATTTCTTCCAGTCCGGCCTTTGCCGCATACGTCCATTGAAAGTGATCGGTGCGCCGTAGAAGGCGATAGAGTGGAAATGCTTTCTCTCTCAATCTGGAGTTAAAGCGGTTTAAAGCTGCCACGCAACCGGCGAGTTTTTGGACTTGTTTAAGATCCCTTGGCGTAGCCAATTGTGAAAAGCTCAGATTTTGGCTGGATTTGCTTCAATTCCTCTATTGGAAACAATGAAGCCCAGCAGTTTTCCTGCGAGGTCACCGAAAACGCACTTTTCCGAATTGAGCTTGATGTCATATGCACGGAGGCTGTCGAATGTGAGACGTAAATCGTCTATGAGTGTTTCAACGTGCCCAGTTTTGATGACGACGTCATCCACATATGCTTCGACTGTTTTGCCGATCTGTTTCTCCAGGCATGTTTGAATCATGCGTTGGTAGGTGGTGCCGGCATTTTTGAGTCCGAAGGGCATGGTGTTGAAGCAGAATGGCCCATGTGGGGTAATGAATGCCGTTGCGGCTTGATCGGACTCCTTCATTTTAATTTGATGGTATCTGGAATATGCGTCGAGGAAGCACAATGAGTCGTGTCCTGCAGTAGCATCAATGATCTGGTCGATGCGGGGGAGGGGGAAGGGATCTTTGGGGCATGCCTTATTGAGGTCTTTGAAATCGACGCACAGGCGCCCGCATTTGTCTTTCTTTGGCACCAACACCAGGTTTGCCAGCCAGTACGGATGATTTATTTATCTAATGAATCCGGCCTCGATTAGTTTGGCTACCTCCTCCCCCATAGCTTGACGTTTGGGTTCGGAAAAGCGCTGCAGTGTTTGCTTAACCGGTTTATATCCCTTCAATATATTGAGGCTATGTTCAGCCAACTCGCGTGGGATTACTGGCATATTAGAAGGGTGCCAGGCGAATATATCCCAATTCTCGCGCAGGAACTCTCGTATCGCGGCGTCAACCGTTGGGGCAAGTTGTGCTCCAATAGATGTTGTCTTCGCGGGGTACGTTGGATGGACTTGGAATTTGACTATTTCTTCTGCCGGTTTGAAGGAGGTGGATTTGGGTCGTTTGTCTAGGATCACATCGTCCTTGTCCACCGTGGAGCGCAGTGCGGTTAATTCTTCGGCCGCGAGGGCTTCAGATAATGCCTCGAGGGCCAGAGATGCGGTTTTATTTTTGACGCAAAGTGTTATGTCCGGATCACTAGTGAGAGTGATTATGCCATTGGGCCCGGGCATCTTAAGCTTCATGTATCTGTAATGAGGTACGGCTTGGAAGCGTGTAAATGCATCTCGCCCTAAGAGGGCGTGATATCCACTGTTGAAAGGGGCCACTTGGAAGTTTATCTCTTCGGACTGATAATTCTCTGGCATGCCGAATACCACATCAAGCGTGATTTTTCCCGCACAGCGTGCCTCCCGACTGGGAATGATTCTTCGGAAGGTCGTGTTGCTTTGCTTGATGTGGCTCCTGTCTATTTCCATTTTTTGTAGTGTATCCTCATAGATGAGGTTTAGTCCACTGCCGCCGTCCATGAGAACCTTGGTGAGCCGAAAGCCATCCACGATTGGGCTGAGGACCAAGGCGGCTGGTGCTCGAACTGTCCTGTATTTTGGCTCATCACTGGCATTAAAGGTTATAGCCGTGTCGTTCCAAGGGTTTATTGTTGCGATTTGGCATTCTTCGGCGAGTTCATAGAGTGCCCTTTTGCGCCTATTGTTTAGGCGAATGTCTCGAAGACCATCAATACTTTGAGGTCGTCATCTTTTGGGGGGTGTTGTTCTGGGGTATTCCTGGTGATGATATCCTCACCGCTCTTGGCCACTTGCCAGAGTATCCAACATGCTCTAAGGCCATGGGTTGGTATGTTATCCGGTGTTGTGTGTATTTTGCATGGCCCATCGAGCCATCCTTCCAGAACGGTTCCACGCCCCATAACGGTCTTATATTTCTTTACTATTGGTCCAGGCGTGCCATGAGGGTGTGCCCTTTTCGCCTGAGCGAGGGGTTGAGTGGGGACCGATGGTTCCCAATGGGCTGCCCGAGTTTTCTAGGCGCTTTCCATTGTGATATACTTCTGTACTATAGCTGCCAAGTCAGCGAAGTGTAATATGTGATGGCGGTTGATGGCGTTGATGATTCCCTCATCCATGCAATTGTTGCGAAATGCTAAGATCGCTTCGTCGTCACGACAATCCTTGATCTTGTTTTTGACAAGGAGGAATCTGGCCCAGAAGTGGTGGACAGTTTCCTGAGACTACTGTTGTATGCTCAAGTGAGCGCTTATGTCTGGGTGGGTGGGTGGATTTAAATCCGAACCCTGACGTAATTTTGGATACGAAGTCTGAAGATCCCCCGGACTTAGCAATTCGGGCTCCGAGATATCAACTGATTTTTTCAGCTTATCGTCCGATTCTATGTTCGGAGGATGAGGCATGTCTTTTTGCCAGTAGGTGTCCGACTGTTTGAGATTGGAGATCTGAACATAGTTCGTCCTCAGTATAGAGGAAGATTTACCTTGCTCCTCGACTACCGCTATCTGATGATTGATCAGCATAGTTTTAATTTCTCTCTGGTCGGGTTTAAGCCCAATCCGATCGTAGTCTGTAGCGACCCCAAGGCGGCAATGCGATGTAGGAGTTCGTTTAAGGATGATAACTCCGTCGGATCCATCCGTTTGGCGTATTCAGAATCAACATAGAGACGATTTTCGATGATTCGAGAGGTCATCATTGGCTCAAGGGCCGAACGGGTGGTCCTGATGAAGCTGCCCAACCGAAGGGTTTGGCCTGAGGCCAGGGCTCCTCCGGAGGTGATATTTTCCTTGACGACAAGGCGATCCATCAATCCTTTTGACGACGGCACAATGGAACTCTCAATGAAAGCACCAATGTCCGTGTCAAAACCGGCGGATCTCGGGTAGGGGGTCCCGAACTGTGCGTCTAAGGTCAATGGTAACAGGAGACAAGGGACACAATGTTTATCCAGGTTCGGGCCGTCTCTATGGAGGTAATACCCTAATTCTTTCTTGATTGATCTTGATGAATATGAGTATTACAAGAGTTGATCTACCACGAGATCGTAATGGCTAAACCCTAGAAGTCTAGCCTGTATGACTATGATTATGATTGTCCCTCTATCCGGACTAAGCCCTCTAGTTTATATAGACACCGGAGGGGACTAGGGTTGTACAAGGTCAGTTACAGAGAAATGAATCTTCATATTGGGTAGCCAAGCTTGCCTTCCACTCCAAGGAGAGTCCCACCGGGACGGGTAGAGTCTTCAGTCTTCGTATCTTCATAGCCCAACAGTCCGGCCCATGGCTAACAGGCCGGACGCCCGAGGACCCCTTAGTCCAGGACTCCCTCAGCCGCCACTCCCTGGCATTTTGAGGACATTGTAGCCGTGGTGGGTCACTTCCATAAACTTGGCCCGAGCTGGATATCCAAGGATAGCGTTGTACGACAGGCGAATGTGGGCAACGTCGAAGTCGATGAGCTCGGTGCAGTCATTGTCGCGCTGGCCGAAGGTGATAGGGAGGCGGACCTGCCCTATCAGGGTGGTGGAGCCGTCTGTCACTCCTAAGAAGGGCTTGGTAGGCTATAGCTGATCGTATGGCACCTGAAGGCTGTCGAACGTCTCGACGGATAGGACACTGAGCCCTGCGCCACCGTCGATGAGGGTCTTGGTGACCTGAACGTTGCTGATGACGGGTGAGCAGAGCATTGGGAGGGCGCTGGCCGTCGCTGCGCACTTGAGCTGATCCGCCGAGCTGAAGGTGATGATGCACTTGGACCACCGAGCGGGCGCGTGGCCTCGAGCCTAGGAAGGGCCGCATTCACCTCACAGGCAAACTGCTTGAAGACACACTAAGAGGCTGGGGCTTGAGCACCACCCAAGATACAAGCGACGACACGTGGTTCCTGGAAGCCCCCAGCCCCCTCGTCCTGATGGTGGTCGTCGTTTCTCCTTGGTGGTGGTGGCAGCGGAGGGAGGCCTGCGTTTCCCTAAGGACGATCCTCACGAGGCTGATCTCTCTAGGCGCCCTCGCGAGGCGGGTCTCACCAGCAGTCCTCACGAGGCTGATCGTGCCACTCCTGGCGAGGGCCATGCTCGTCCCGGCGCCCTCCACTTCGTCCTCCTCCTCGGACGCAGCCCGGTCGCTACGCTCGGGGTGTCGACCGAAGCGCCCATCACGGATGGCCCTGAGGTCCTAACAATCACTGGTGTTGTGGCTGTGGACATTGTGGAAGGCGCAGAATGAACGGTTGGCCTTGGACGACTTAGGGTGGTCGCGGCCGCGCTTCATCTCCGGCTCTGCCGCGAGCACATCAGCCCCCTTGCGCTTCACATCTTTGATCTTGGCCTTCTTGTCCTCCTGGTCAGCAGTTGGGAGCTCGAGGAGGGAGAGGCACCCTTCCTCAGCCCTTGCGCACTTGGTTGCCATGTTGAACATCTCCAGGGGCCATGCACATGTCCTCGTGCATGGCGAGCTCCTCCTTCATCTTGACGTCACGGACGCTGTCGGAGAACGCGGAAATGATGGCCTCATTCATCACCTTGGGAATCTTGAGGCAGACGCTGTTGAAACACTGGACATACTTCTGCAAGGTCTCCCCTGGTTGTTGCTTGATGCGCCACAGGTCGCTAGCAGCAGGCGAGCGGTCACGAGTGCCCTAGAAGTTGGCGATGAAACGCTCGCGCATCTCGCCCCAGGAGGAGATCGATCCCGCGGGCATGTTCAGGAGCCATGAGCGCACGCCATCCTTGAGGGCCATGGGAAACCAGTTTGCCATGACCTTCTCGTCTCCGTTGGCTGCCTCGATGCTCAGCTCATAGAGCTACAAGAACTCCACGGGGCCGGGGGTGCCGTCGTAGTGCGGAGGTAGGTCTGGCTTGAAATTGCCAGGCCAGACGATACTGCACAGCTCGGGAGTGAAGGCACGGCGGCCTACAGTAGCCAACGGAGCTCGTCGTGGTGGTGGAGCCTGGTCTTGGTACCCGCACGCCGCCACCACACACAGCGCACGGTCTTGACGTGGTGGTGCGGGGAGTGCAGGAGCGTTTTCTTGCGGCCGAGGGACCTCCTGGCAGCTTCCTTCTTCGTGCGCGGGAACCCGACGTGGCGGGTCACGCCGTGGGGCCGCGCATCTCGGTGCAAGAGCTCCAGCTTGAGGCGGAGGTGGAGGAGGCGCTCCGTGGGCTACATCGCCCGCGGCTGGAGGTGGGCGAGGCAGTGAGAGGGACGGTGCAGGAGAGCCCTGCTACCTCTTGAGCACTGCGTTGGATTTCCCTGAAGAGGAAGGGATGATGCAGCAAAGTAGCGTGAGTATTTCCCTCAGTTCTTGAGAACCAAGGTATCAATCCAGTAGGAGGCTACACTCGAGTCCCTCGTACCTACACAAAAACAATAGCTCAACGCAACCAACACGCTTAGGGGTTGTCAATCCCTTCACGGTCACTTACGAAAGTGAGATCTGATAGAGATGATAAATAATATTTTTTGGTATTTTTGGTATAGAGATGCAAAGTAAAAAGTAAAAGCAAATCAATAATAAAGTGATGGAGATTGATATGATGAGAAAGAGACCCGGGGGCCATAGGTTTCACTAGTGGCTTCTCTCAAGAGCATAAGTATTCTACGGTGGGTGAACAAATTACTGATGAGAAATTGACAGAATTGAGCATAGTTATGAGAATATCTAGGTATGATCATGTATATAGGCATCACGTCCGAGACAAGTAGACCGACTCCTGCCTGCATCTACTACTATTACTCCACACATCGACCGCTATCCAGCATGCATCTAGAGTATTAAGTTAAAAACAGAGTAACGCCTTAAGCAAGATGACATGATGTAGAGGGCTAGTTTCATGCAATATGATAAAAACCCCATCTTGTTATCCTCGATGGCAACGATACAATACGTGCCTTGCTGCCCCTTCTGTCACTGGGAAAGGACGCAACAAGATCGAACCCAAAGCTAAGCACTTCTCCCATGGCAAGAACAACCAATCTAGTAGACCAAACCAAACTGATAATTCGAAGAGACTTGCAAAGATAACCAATCATACATAAAAGAATTCAGAGAAGATTCAAATATTATTCATAGATAGACTTGATCATAAACCCACAATTCATCGGTCTCAACAAACACACCGCAAAAAGAAGATTACATCGAATAGATCTCCACGAGAGAGGGGGAGAACTTTGTATTGAGATCCAAAAAGAGAGAAGAAGCCATCTAGCTACTAACTATGGACCCATAGGTCTGAAGTAAACTACTCACAATTCATCGGAGGGGCTTGGATGATGATGTAGAAGCCCTTCATGATCGATGCCCCCTCCGACGGAGCTCCGGAACAGGCCCCAAGATGGATCTCGTGGATACAGAAAGTTGCGGCGGTGGAATTAGGTTTTTGGCTCCGTCCCCGATCGTTTGGGGGTACGTGGATATATATAGGAGGAAGAAGTACGTCGGTGGAGCTTCGAGGGGCCCACGAGGCAGGGGGCGCGCCCTAGGGTGGGGGGGGGGGGCGCCCTCCACCCTCGTGACCACCTCATGGCTTTCTTGACGGAGGGTCCAAGTCTCCTGGATCTTATCTGATGAGAAAATCACGTTTCCGAAGGTTTCATTCCATTTGGACTCCGTTTGATATTCCTTTTCTTCGAAACCCTAAAACAGGCAAAAAAACAGCAATTCTGGGCTGGGCCTCCGGTTAATAGGTTAGTCCCAAAAATAATATAGAAGTGGAAAATAAAGCCCAATAATGTCTAAAACAGTAGATAATATAGCATGGAGCAATCAAAAATTATAGATACGTTGGAGACGTATCAAGCATCCCCAAGCTTAATTCCTGCTCGTCCTCGAGTAGGTAAATGATAAAAACATAATTTTTGATGCGGAGTGCTACTTGGCATAATTTTAATGTAATTCTTCTTAATTTGTGGTATGAATATTCAGATCCGAAAGATTCAAGACAAAAGTTCATATTGACATAAAAATGATAATACTTCAAGCATACTAACTAAGCAATTATGTCTTCTCAAAATAACATGGCCAAAGAAAGTTCATCCCTACAAAATCATATAGTTTAGTCATGTTTCATTTTCGTCACACAAGAATGCTCTCATCATGCACAACCCCGATGACAAGCCAAGCAATCGTTTCATACTTTAGTAATCTCAAACCTATAAACTTTCACGCAATATATGAGCGCGAGCCATGGACATAGCACTATGGGTGGAATAGAATATAATGAGGGGGGTTATGTGGAGAAGACAAAAAAGGAGAAAGGCTCACATCAACGAGGCTAATCAATGGGCTATGGAGATGCCCACCGATTGATGTTAATGCAAGGAGTAGGGATTTCCATGCAACGGATGCACTAGAGCTATAAATGTATGAAAGTTCAACAAAAGAAACTAGTGGGTGTGCATCCAACTTGCTTGCTCATGAAGACCTAGGGCACTTGAGGAGGCCCATTGTTGGAATATACAAGCCAAGTTCTATAATGAAAAATTCCCACTAGTATATGAAAGTGATAACATGAGAGACTCTCTACTATGAAGATCGTGGTGCTACTTTGAAGCACAAGTGTGGTAAAAGGATAGTAACATTGTCCCTTCTCTCTTTTTCTCTCATTTTTTTGGGCCTTCTCTTTTTTATGGGCTTTCTTTTTTTGGGCCTTCTCTTTTTATGGCCTTTCTCCTTTTTTTATACCTCACTTGGGACAATGCTCTAATAATGATGATCATCACACTTCTATTTATTTACAACTCAATGATTACAACTCGATACTAGAACAAAGATGACTCTATATGAATGCCTCCGGCGGTGTACCGGGATATGCAATGAATCAAGAGTGACATGTATGAAAGAATTATGAACGGTGGCTTTGCCACAAATACTATGTCAACTACATGATCATGCTAAGCAATATGACAATGATGAATGTGTCATGATGAACGGAATGATGGAAAGTTGCATGGCAATATATCTCGGAATGGATATGGAAATGCCATAATAGGTAGGTATGGTGGCTGTTTTGAGGAGTATATAAGGAGGTTTATGTGTGAAAGAGCGTATCATATCACGGGGTTTGGATGCACCGGCGAAGTTTGCGCCAACTCTCAATGTGAGAAAGGGCAATGCACGGTACCGAAGAGGCTAGCAAGGATGGAAGGGTGAGAGTGCGTATAATCCATGGACTCAACATTAGTCATAAAGAACTCACATACTTATTGCAAAAATCTACAAGTCATCAAAAACCTCGGCACTACGTGCATGCTCCTAGGGGGATAGATTGGTAGGAAAAGAGCATCGCTCGTCCCCGACCGCCACTCAGAAGGAAGACAATCAAATAACACCTCATGTTTCAAATTTGTTGCATACCGTTTACTATACATGCATGCTACGGGACTTGAAAACTTCAACACAAGTATTTCTCAATTTCACAACTACTCAACTAGCATTACTTTGATATTATTACCTCCATATCTCAAAACAATCATCAAGCATCAAACTTTTCTTAGTATTCAACACACTCATACGAAAGTTTTATTATTAATCTTGCATACCAAGCATATTAGGATTTTAAGAAAATTACCATGCTATTAAGACTCTCAAAATGATCTAAGTGAAGCATGAGAGATCAATAGTTTCTATAAAGCAAATCCACCACCGTGCTCTAAAAGATATAAGTGAAGCACTAGAGCAAAACTATAAAGCTCAAAAGATATAAGTGAAGCACATAGAGTATTCTATCAAACTCCAAATCATGTATGGCTCTCTCAAAAGGTGTGTACAGAAAGGATGATTGTGGTAGACTAACAAGCAAAGACTCAAATCATAAAAGACGCTCCAAGCAAAACACATATCATGTGGTGAATAAAAATATAGCTCCAAGTAAAGTTACCGATAGAAGTAGATGAAAGAGGGGATGCCTTCTGGGGCATCCCCAAGCTTTGGCTTTTATGTGTCCTTATATTATCTTGGGGGTGCAATGGGCATCCCCAAGCTTAGGCTCTTGCCACTTCTTGTTCCATAATCCATCAAATCTTTACCCAAAACTTGAAAACTTCACAACACAAAACTTAAAGTAGAAAACTCGTGAGCTCCGTTAGCGAAAGAAAACAAAAGACCACTTCAAGGTACTGTAATGAACTCATTATTTATTTATATTGGTGTTATACCTACTGTATTACAACTTCTCTATGGATTATAAACTATTTTACTAGCCATAGATTCATCAAAATAAGCAAACAACACACGAAAAACAGAATCTGTCAAAAACAGAACAGTCTGTAGTAATCTGTAGCTAGCGCAAGATCTGGAACCCCAAAAATTCTAAAATAAATTTCTGGACGTGAGGAATTTATCTGTTAATCATGTGAAAAAATAATTAACTAAATAGCACTCTTCAAATAAAAATGACAGCAGTTCTTGTGAGCGCTAAAGTTTCTATTTTTTATAGCAAGTTCAACAAGACTTTCCCCAAGTCTTCCCAACGGTTCTACTTGGCACAAACACTAATTAAACACAAAAAGCAACCAAAATAGAGTCTAGATAATTTAGTTATTACTAAACAGGAGCAAAAAGCAAGGAATAAAAATAAAATTGGGTTGCCTCCCAACAAACGCTATCGTTTAACGCCCCTAGCTAGGCATAACAAGCAAGAATAGATCTAGGTATTTCCATCTTTGGTAGGCAATCCGTAAGTGGCTCTCATGATAGATTCATATGGTAATTTTATTTTTTTTCTAGGAAAGTGTTCCATGCCCTTTTTAATGGAAATTGGAATCTAATATTCCCTTCCTTCATATCAATAATTGCACCAACCGTTCTAAGGAAAGGTCTACTGAGAATAATAGGGCAAGAAGGATTGCAATCTATATCAAGAACGATAAAATCTACAGGCACATAATTCCTATTTGCAACAATAAGAACATCATTAATTCTTCCCATAGGTTTCTTAATAGTAGAATCCGCAAGATGCAAGTTTAGAGAGCAATCATCAAAATCACGGAAATCTAGGAAATCACACAAAGTTTTGGGAATAGTAGAGACACTAGCACCCAAATCACACAAAGCATAGAACTCATAATTTTTAATTTTAATTTTAATAGTATGTTCCCACTCATCATAAAGTTTTCTAGGGATAGAAACTTCCAATTCAAGTTTTTCTTCATAAGATTGCATCAAGGCATCAACGATATGTTTAGTAAACGATTTATTTTGACTATAAGCGTGAGGAGATTTGAGCACGGATTGCAACAAGGAAATACAATCAATCAAAGAGCAATTTTCATAGTTAAATTCCTTGAAATCCATAATAGTGGGTTTACCAACATCTAGGGTTTTAATTTCTTCAATCCCACTTTTATCAAATTTAGCATCAAGATCAACAAATTCCGAATTCTTAGAACGCCTTCTAGGTAAAGGTGGATCATATTGAGTCCCATCATTATCAAGATTCATATTGCAAAACAAAGATTTAATAGGGGATACGTCAATAACTTTTAGATCTTCATCATTATTTTCATAGGAACTAGAAGAACACACTTTTATAAAGGCATCTTTCTTAGCACGCATCCTAGCGGTTCTTTCTTTGCACTCGTCAATGGAAATTCTCATGGCTTTGAGAGACTCATTGATATCATGCTTAGGTGGAATAGATCTAAGTTTCAAATAATCAACATCAAGAGCAATTCTATCAACGTTCCTAGCCAAATCATCAATCTTAAGCAATTTTTCTTCAATCATAGCAGTAAAATTCTTTTGCAAAGAAATAAATTCTTTAATATTAGATTCAAAATCAGAGGGCATCTTATTATAATTTCCATAAGAATTGTTGTAGGAATTACCATAATTATTAGAGGGTTTACTAGGATAAGGCCTAGGATTGAAATTTCCTCTATAGGCGTTGTTACCAAAATTGTTCCTACCAACAAAATTCACATCCATAGATTCATTATTATTCTCAATCAAAGTAGACAAGGGCACATCATTAGGATCAGAAGAAACACTCTTATTAGCAAATAATTTCATAAGTTCATCCATCTTTCCACTCAAAACATTAATTTCTTCTATCGCATGCACCTTTTTATTAGTAGATCTTTCAGTATGCCATTGAGAATAATTAACCATAATATTATCTAGGAGTTTAGTAGCTTCTCCTAAAGTGATTTCCATAAAAGTGCCTCCCGCGGCCGAATCTAAAAGATTTCTAGAAGCAAAATTCAATCCGGCATAATTTTTTTGAAAAATCATCCACAAATTCAAACCATGAGTAGGGCAATTACGTATCATTAATTTCATTCTCTCCCAAGCTTGTGCAACATGTTCATGATCAAGTTGCTTAAAATTCATAATATCATTTCTAAGAGAGATGATCTTAGCGGGAGGAAAATACTTAGAGATAGAAGCATCTTTGCACTTGTTCCATGAATCAATACTATTTTTAGGCAAAGATGAAAACCAAGCTTGAGCACGATCTCTAAGCGAAAAAGGAAATAGCTTCAATTTAACAATATCATTATCGACATCTTTTTTCTTTTGCATGTCACACAAATCAACGAAGCTATTTAAGATGTGTAGCGGCATCTTCACTAGGAAGGCCGAAGAATGGATCTTTCATGACAAGATTCAACAAAGCAGTATTAATTTCACAAGATTCAGCATCGGTAAGAGGAGCAATCAGAGTGCTAAGGAAATCATTATTGTTGGTATTGGTGAAGTCACACAATTTAGTATTATCTTTAGCCATCACGACAAACAAGCAATCCAACACACGAGCAAACAAAAAGCAAACAAGAAAAAGAGGCAAAAGGAGAAAGAGAGGGAGGATAGAGAGAGGGCGAATAAAACGGCAAGGGTGAAGTGGGGGAGAGGAAAATGAGAGGCAAATGGCAAATAATGTAATGCGGGAGATAGGGATTGTGATGGGTACTTTGTATGTTGACTTTTGCGCAGACTCCCCGGCAACGGCGCCAGAAATTGTTCTTGCTACCTCTTGAGAACTGTGTTGGATTTCCCCGAAGAGGAAGGGATGATGTAGCAAAGTAGCGTGAGTATTTCCCTCAGTTTTTGAGAACCAAGGTATCAATCCAGTAGGAGGCTACACTCGAGTCCCTCGTACCTACACAAAAACAATAGCTCAACGCAACCAACACGCTTAGGGGTTGTCAATCCCTTCACGGTCACTTACGAAAGTGAGATCTGATAGAGATGATAAATAATACTTTTTGGTATTTTTGGTATAGAGATGCAAAGTAAAAAGTAAAAGCAAAGCAATAATAAAGTGATGGAGATTGATATGATGAGAAAGAGACCGGGGGCATAGGTTTCACTAGTGGCTTCTCTCAAGAGCATAAGTATTCTACGGTGGGTGAACAAATTACTGTTGAGTAATTGACAGAATTGAGCATAGTTATGAGAATATCTAGGTATGATCATGTATATAGGCATCACGTCCGAGACAAGTAGACCGACTCCTGCCTGCATCTACTACTATTACTCCACACATCGACCGCTATCCAGCATGCATCTAGAGTATTAAGTTAAAAACAGAGTAACGCCTTAAGCAAGATGACATGATGTAGAGGGCTAGTTTCATGCAATATGATAAAAACCCCATCTTGTTATCCTCGATGGCAACGATACAATACGTGCCTTGCTGCCCCTTCTGTCACTGGGAAAGGACGCAACAAGATCGAACCCAAAGCTAAGCACTTCTCCCATGGCAAGAACAACCAATCTAGTAGACCAAACCAAACTGATAATTCGAAGAGACTTGCAAAGATAACCAATCATACATAAAAGAATTCAGAGAAGATTCAAATATTATTCATAGATAGACTTGATCATAAACCCACAATTCATCGGTCTCAACAAACACACCGCAAAAAGAAGATTACATCGAATAGATCTCCACGAGAGAGGGGGAGAACTTTGTATTGAGATCCAAAAAGAGAGAAGAAGCCATCTAGCTACTAACTATGGACCCATAGGTCTGAAGTAAACTACTCACAATTCATCGGAGGGGCTTGGATGATGATGTAGAAGCCCTTCATGATCGATGCCCCCTCCGACGGAGCTCCGGAACAGGCCCCAAGATGGATCTCGTGGATACAGAAAGTTGCGGCGGTGGAATTAGGTTTTTGGCTCCGTCCCCGATCGTTTGGGGGTACGTGGATATATATAGGAGGAAGAAGTACGTCGGTGGAGCTTCGAGGGGCCCACGAGGCAGGGGGCGCGCCCTAGGGTGGGGGGGGGGGCGCCCTCCACCCTCGTGACCACCTCATGGCTTTCTTGACGGAGGGTCCAAGTCTCCTGGATCTTATCTGATGAGAAAATCACGTTTCCGAAGGTTTCATTCCATTTGGACTCCGTTTGATATTCCTTTTCTTCGAAACCCTAAAACAGGCAAAAAAACAGCAATTCTGGGCTGGGCCTCCGGTTAATAGGTTAGTCCCAAAAATAATATAGAAGTGGAAAATAAACCCAATAATGTCTAAAACAGTAGATAATATAGCATGGAGCAATCAAAAATTATAGATACGTTGGGGCCGCGCATCTCGGTGCAAGAGCTCCAGCGTTGGATTTCCCTGAAGAGGAAGGGATGATGCAGCAAAGTAGCGTGAGTATTTCCCTCAGTTCTTGAGAACCAAGGTATCAATCCAGTAGGAGGCTACACTCGAGTCCCTCGTACCTACACAAAAACAATAGCTCAACGCAACCAACACGCTTAGGGGTTGTCAATCCCTTCACGGTCACTTACGAAAGTGAGATCTGATAGAGATGATAAATAATATTTTTTGGTATTTTTGGTATAGAGATGCAAAGTAAAAAGTAAAAGCAAATCAATAATAAAGTGATGGAGATTGATATGATGAGAAAGAGACCCGGGGGCCATAGGTTTCACTAGTGGCTTCTCTCAAGAGCATAAGTATTCTACGGTGGGTGAACAAATTACTGATGAGAAATTGACAGAATTGAGCATAGTTATGAGAATATCTAGGTATGATCATGTATATAGGCATCACGTCCGAGACAAGTAGACCGACTCCTGCCTGCATCTACTACTATTACTCCACACATCGACCGCTATCCAGCATGCATCTAGAGTATTAAGTTAAAAACAGAGTAACGCCTTAAGCAAGATGACATGATGTAGAGGGCTAGTTTCATGCAATATGATAAAAACCCCATCTTGTTATCCTCGATGGCAACGATACAATACGTGCCTTGCTGCCCCTTCTGTCACTGGGAAAGGACGCAACAAGATCGAACCCAAAGCTAAGCACTTCTCCCATGGCAAGAACAACCAATCTAGTAGACCAAACCAAACTGATAATTCGAAGAGACTTGCAAAGATAACCAATCATACATAAAAGAATTCAGAGAAGATTCAAATATTATTCATAGATAGACTTGATCATAAACCCACAATTCATCGGTCTCAACAAACACACCGCAAAAAGAAGATTACATCAAATAGATCTCCACGAGAGAGGGGGAGAACTTTGTATTGAGATCCAAAAAGAGAGAAGAAGCCATCTAGCTACTAACTATGGACCCGTAGGTCTGAAGTAAACTACTCACAATTCCTCGTAGGGGCTTGGATGATGATGTAGAAGCCCTGCGTGATCGATGCCCCCTCCGGCGGAGCTCTGGAACAGGCCCCAAGATGGGATCTCATGGATACAAAAAGTTGCGGCGGTGGAATTAGGTTTTTGGTTCCGTCCCCGATCGTTTGGGGGTACGTGGATATATATAGGAGGAAGAAGTACGTCGGTGGAGCTTCGAGGGGCCCATGAGGCGGGGGGCCCTAGGGGGGCGCCCTCCACCCTTGTGACCACCTCGTGGCTTTCTTGATGGAGGGTCCAAGTCTCCTCGATCTTATCTGATGAGAAAATCACGTTTCCGAAGGTTTCCTTCCATTTGGACTCTGTTTGATATTCCTTTTCTTCGAAACCCTAAAATAGGCCAAAAACATCAATTCTGGGCTGGGCCTCTAGTTAATAGGTTAGTCCCAAAAATAATATAAAATTGGAAAATAAAGCCCAATAATGTCTAAAACAGTAGATAATATAGCATGGAGCAATCAAAAATTATAGATACGTTGGAGACATATCAAGCCCCAGCGGCGCTGACGAACTCAGCGATGCTGTCCAGCCAGTCGTCGTAGAGGTCGTCAACCGGGCTGTAACACAGGAGCTCATGTGCCATGAGTAGCGCAGCCTGCGTGTCCATGGGTGTGCGACGAGCGTGGGACGACGAGCCAGCCGGAGTCAGCAACGGGGTGGCCGTGCGTCTGTCCCGCCGCACGGAGGGGTGCAACGGTGAGGCCTGCTGCTCATTCGCCGCCAGGCGTTGGCGGCAGGTGACGGAGAACGGCTGGGAGGTCCGCCAACGGGCGCCTCATACGTTCATTTTGCATCATGCTTTTATAACAATATTTATTGCATTATGGGCTGTTATTACAAATAATGTCACAATACTTATGCCTATTCTTGTTGGGGAACGTAGTAATTTCAAAAAATTTCCTACGCACACGCAAGATCATGGTGATGCATAGCAACGAGAGGGGACAGTGTTGTCTACGTACCCTCGTAGACCGACAGCAGAAGCGTTATGACAACGTGGTTGATGTAGTCGTACGTCTTCACGGCCCGACCGATCAAGCACCGAAACTACGGCACCTCCGAGTTCTAGCACACGTTCAGCTCGATGAAGATCCCCAGACTCCGATCCAGCAAAGTGTCGGGGAAGAGTTCCGTCAGCACGACGGCGTGGTGACGATCTTGATGTTCTACCGTCGCAGGGCTTCGCCTAAGCACCCGCTACAATATTATCGAGGATTATGGTGGAGGGGGGCACCGCACACGGCTAAGAGAACGATCTCCAAGATCAACTTGTGTGTCTAGAGGTGCCCCCTGCCCCCGTATATAAAGGAGCAAGGGGGAGGGGCGGCCGGCCAGGAGGAGGCGTGCCAGGGAGGAGTCCTACTCCTACCGGGAGTAGGACTCTCTCCTTTTTCCTTGTCCAACTAGGAGAGGGGGAAGGAAGGGAGAGAGGAGAGGAAGGAAAGGGGGGGCGCCGCCCCCCTGCTAGTCCAATTCGGACTAGAGGGGGAGGGGCGCGCGCGGCCTGCCCTGGCCGCCCCTCCTCTTCTCCACTTTGGGCCCATGAGGCCCATTAACCCCCGGGGGGGTTCCGGTAACCTCCCGGTACTCCGGTTTTATCCAAAACTTCTCCGGAACACTTCCGGTGTTCGAATATAGCTTTCCAATATATCAATCTTTATGTCTCGACCATTTCGAGAATCCTCGTTATGTCCGTGATCACATCCGAGACTCCGAACAATCTTCAGTACATCAAAATATATAAACTCATAATGAAACTGTCATCATAACGTTAAGCGTGCGGACCCTACGGGTTCGAGAACAATGTAGACATGACCGAGACACATCGCCAGTCAATAACCAATAGCGGAACCTGGATGCTCATATTGGCTCCTACATATTCTACGAAGATCTTTATCGGTCAGACCGCATAACAACATACGTTGTTCCCTTTGTCATCGGTATGTTACTTGCCCGAGATTCGATCGTCGGTATCTCAATACCTAGTTCAATCTCGTTACCGGCAAGTCTCTTTACTCGTTTTGTAATACATCATCTCGCAACTAACTCATTAGTTGCAATGCTTGCAAGGCTTATGGGATGTGCATTACCGAGAGGGCCCAGAGATACCTCTCCGACAATCGGAGTGACAAATCCTAATCTCGAAATACGCCAACCCAACATGTACCTTTGGAGACACCTGTAGAGCTCCTTTATAATCACCCAGTTACGTTGTGACATTTGGTAGCACACAAAGTGTTCCTCCGGCAAACAGGAGTTGCATAATCTCATAGTCATAGGAACATATATAAGTCATGAAGAAAGCAATAGCAACATACTAAACGATCGGGTGCTAAGCTAATGGAATGGGTCATGTCAATCACATCATTCTCCTAATGATGTGATCCCGTTAATCAAATGACAACACATGTCTATGGTTAGGAAACATAACCATCTTCGATTAACGAGCTAGTCAAGTAGAGGCATACTAGTGACGTTTAGTTTGTCTATGTATTCACACAAGTATTAGGTTTCCGGTTAATATAATTCTAGCATGAATAATAAACATTTATCATGATATAAGGAAATAAAATAATAACTTTATTATTGCCTCTAGGGCATATTTCCTTCAGTCTCCCACTTGCACTAGAGTCAATAATCTAGATTACACAGTAATGATTCTAACACCCATGGAGCTTTGGTGCTGATCATGTTTTGCTCATGGAAGAGGCTTAGTCAACGGGTCTGCTACATTCAGATCCGTATGTATCTTGCAAATCTCTATGTCTCCCACCTGGACTAGATCCCGGATGGAATTGAAGCGTCTCTTGATGTGCTTGGTTCTCTTGTGAAATTTGGATTCCTTTGCCAAGGCAATTGCACCAGTATTGTCACAAAACATTTTCATTGGACCCGATGCACTAGGTATGACACCTAGATTGGATATGAACTCCTTCATCCAGACTCCTTCGTTTGCTGCTTCCGAAGCAGCTATGTACATGTAGATCCCGCCACAACGCTTTGTTTAGAACTGCACCAACTAACAGCTCCACCGTTTGATTTAAACACGTATCCGGTTTGCGATTTAGAATCATCCGGATCAGTGTCAAAGCTTGCATCAATGTAACCATTTACGATGAGCTCTTTTTCACCTCCATATACGAGAAACATATCCTTAGTCCTTTTCAGGTATTTCAGGATGTTCTTGAACGCTGTCCAGTGATCCACTCCTGGATTACTTTGGTACCTCCCTGCTAGACTTATAGCAAGACACACATGAGGTCTGGTACACAGCATTGCATACATGATAGAGCCTATGGCTGAAGCATAGGGAACATCTTTCATTTTCTCTCTATCTTCTGCAGTGGTCGGGCATTGAGTCTTACTCAATTTCACACCTTGTAACACAGGCAAGAATCCTTTCTTTGCTTGATCCATTTTGAACTTCTTCAAAACTTTGTCAAGGTATGTGCTTTGTGAAAGTCCAATTAAGCGTCTTGATCTATCTCTATAGATCTTAATGCCCAATATGTAAGCAGCTTCACCGAGGTCTTTCATTGAAAAACTCTTATTCAAGTATCCCTTTATGCTATCCAGAAATTCTATATCATTTCCGATTAGTAATATGTCATCTACATATAATATCAGAAATGCTACAGAGCTCCCACTCACTTTCTTGTAAATACATGCTTCTCCAAAAGTCTGTACAAACCCAAATGCTTTGATTACACTATCAAAGCGTTTATTCCAACTCCGAGAGGCTTGCACCAGTCCATAAATGGATCGCTGGAGCTTGCACACTTTGTTAGCTCCTTTTGGATCGGCAAAACCTTCCGGCTGCATCATATACAACTCTTCTTCCAGAAATCCATTCAGGAATGCAGTTTTGACATCCATCTGCCAAATTTCATAATCATAAAATGCGGCAATCCCTAACATGATTCAGACAAACTTAAGCATCGCTACGGGTGAGAAGGTCTCATCGTAGTTAATCCCTTGAACTTGTTGAAAACCTTTTTGCGACAAGTCGAGCTTTGTAGACAGTAACATTACCGTCAGCGTCAGTCTTCTTCTTGAAGATCCATTTATTCTCAATTGCTTGCCGATCATTGGGCAAGTCAACCAAAGTCCACACTTTGTTCTCATACATGGATCCTATCTCAGATTTCATGGCTTCAAGCCATTTTGTGGAATCTGGGCTCACCATCGCTTCTTCATAGTTCGTAGGTTCATCATGATCTAGTAGCATGACTTCCAGAACAGGATTACCGTACCACTCTGGTGCGGATCTTACTCTGGTTGATCTACGAGGTTCAGTAGAAACTTGTTCTGAAGTTTCATGATCATCGTCATTAGCTTCCTCACTAATTGGTGTAGGTGTCACAGAAACCGTTTTCTGTGATGTACTACTTTCCAATAAGGGAGTAGGTATAGTTACCTCATCAAGTTCTACTTTCCTCCCACTCACTTCTTTCGAGAGAAAGTCCTTCAATAGAAATTTTCCGAATTTAGCAACAAAAGTCTTGCCTTCGGATCTGTGATAGAAGGTGTATCCAATAGTTTCCTTTGGATATCCTATGAAGACACATTTCTCCGATTTGGGTTCGAGCTTATCAGGTTGAAGCTTTTTCACATAAGCATCGCAGCCCCAAACTTTAAGAAACGACAACTTTGGTTTCTTGCCAAACCATAGTTCATAAGGCGTCGTCTCAACGGATTTCGATGGTGCCCTATTTAAGGTGAATGCGGCCGTCTCTAAAGCATAACCCCAAAACGATAGCGGTAAATCAGTAAGAGACATCATAGATCGCACCATATCTAGTAAAGTACGATTACGACGTTCGGACACACCATTACGCTGTGGTGTTCCGGGTGGTGTGAGTTGCGAAACTATTCCGCATTGTTTCAAATGTACACCAAACTCGTAACTCAAATATTCTCCTCCACGATCAGATCATAGAAACTTTATTTTCTTGTTACGATGATTTTCAACTTCACTCTGAAATTCTTTGAACTTTTCAAATGTTTCAGACTTATGTTTCATTAAGTAGATATACCCATATCTGCTTAAGTCATCTGTGAAGGTGAGAAAATAACGATATCCGCAACGAGCCTCAACATTCATTGGACCACATACATCTGTATGTATGATTTCTAACAAATCTGTTGCTCTCTCCATAGTACCGGAGAACAGTGTTTTGGTCATCTTGCCCATAAGGCACGGTTCGCAAGTACCAAGTGATTCATAATCAAGTGGTTCCAAAAGTCCATCAGTATGGAGTTTCTTCATGCGCTTTACACCGATATGACCCAAACGGCAGTGCCACAAATAAGTTGCACTATCATTATCAAGTCTGCGTTTTTTGGCTTCAACATTATGAATATGTGTGTCACTACTATCGAGATTTAATAAGAATAGACCACTCTTCAAGGGTGCATGACCATAAAAGATATTACTCATATAAATAGAACAACCATTATTCTCTGATTTAAATGAATAACCGTCTCGCATCAAACAAGATCCAGATATAATGTTCATGCTCAACGCTGGCACCAAATAACAATTATTTAGGTCTAATACTAATCCCGAAGGTAGATGTAGAGGTAGCGTGCCGACTACGATCACATCGACTTTGGAACCATTTCCCACGCGCATCGTCACCTCGTCCTTAGCCAATCTTCGCTTAATCCGTAGTCCCTGTTTCGAGTTGCAAATATTAGCAACAGAACCAGTATCAAATACCCAGGTACTACTGCGAGCATTAGTAAGGTACACATCAATAACATGTATATCACATATACCTTTGTTCACCTTGCCATCCTTCTTATCCGCCAAATACTTGGGGCAGTTCCGCTTCCAGTGACCAGTCTGCTTGCAGTAGAAGCACTCAGTTTCAGGCTTAGGTCCAGATTTGGGTTCCTTCTCCTAAGCAGCAACTTGCTTGTTGTTCTTCTTGAAGTTCCCCATCTTCTTCCCTTTGCCCTTTTTTCTTGAAACTAGTGGTCTTGTTGACCATCAACACTTGATGCTCCTTCTTGATTTCTACCTCCGTAGCTTTCAGCATTGCGAAGAGCTCGGGAATTGTCTTATCCATCCCTTGCATATTATAGTTCATCATGAAGCTCTTGTAGCTAGGTGGAAGTGATTGGAGAATTCTGTCAATGACGCAATCATATGGAAGATTAACTCCCAATTGAATCAAGTGATTATTATACCCAGACATTTTGAGTATATGCTCACTGACAGAACTGTTCTCCTCCATCTTGCAGCTATAGAACTTATTGGAGACTTCATATCTCTCAATCCGGGCATTTGCTTGAAATATTAACTTCAACTCTTGGAACATCTCATACGCTCCATGACGTTCAAAATGTCGTTGAAGACCCGATTCTAAGCCGTAAAGCATGGCACATTGAACTATCGAGTAGTCATCAGCTTTGCTCTGCCAGACGTTCTTAACGTCGTCAGTTGCATCAGCAGCAGGCCTGGCACCTAGCGGTGCTGCTAGGACGTAATTCTTCTATGCAACAATGAGGATAATCCTCAAGTTACGGACCCAGTCCTTGTAATTGCTACCATCATCTTTCAACTTTGCTTTCCAAGGAACGCATTAAAATTCAACGGAACAACAGCACGGGCCATCTATCTACAATCAAACATAAATAAGCAAGATACTATCAGGTACTAAGTTCATTTTAAGTTCAATTAATCATATTACTAAAGAACTCCCACTTAGATAGACATCCCTCTAATCCTCTAAGTGATCACGTGATCCAAATCAACTAAACCATGTCCGATCATCACGTGAGATGGAGTAGTTTCATTGGTGAACATCACTATGTTGATCATATCTACTATATGATTCACGCTCGACCTTTCGGTCTTCGTGTTCCGAGGCCATATCTATTATATGCTAGGCTCGTCAAGTTAAACCTGAGTATTCTGCGTGTGTAACTGTTTTGCACCCGTTGTATTTGAACGTAGAGCCTATCACACCCGATCATCACGTGGTGTCTCAGCACAAAGAACTTTCGCAATGGTGCTTACTCAGGGAGAACACTTTTACTATGATAATTTAGTGAGGGATCATCTTATAATGCTACCGTCAATCAAAGCAAGATAAGATGCATAAAAGATAAACATCACATGCAATCAATATAAGTGATATGATATGGCCATCATCATCTTGTGCTTGTGATCTCCATCTTCGAAGCACCGTCATGATCACCATCGTCACTGGCGCAACACCTTGATCACCATCGTAGCATCGTTGTCGTCTCGCCAATCTTATGCTTCCACGACTATCGCTACCACTTAGTGATAAAGTAAAGCATTATAGCGCAATTGCATTGCATACAATAAAGTGACAACCATATGGCTCCTGCCAGTTGCCGATAACTCGGTTACAAAACATGATCATCTCATACAATAAAATTTAGCATCATGTCTTGACCATATCACATCACAACATGCCCTACAAAAACAAGTTAGACGTCCTCTACTTTGTTGTTGCAAGTTTTACGTGGCTGCTACAGGCTTAAGAAAGAACCAATCTTACCTACGCATCAAAACCACAACGATAGTTTGTCAAGTTGGTGCTGTTTTAACCTTCGCAAGGACCGGGCGTAGCCACACTTGGTTCAACTAAAATTGGAGAAACTGACACCCGCCAGCCACCTGTGTGCAAAGCACGTCGGTAGAACCAGTCTTGCATAAGCGTACGCGTAATGTCGGTCCAGGCCGCTTCATCCAACAATACCGCCGAACCAAAGTATGACATGCTGGTAAGCAGTATGACTTATATCGCCCACAACTCACTTGTGTTCTACTCGTGCATATAACATCAACACATAAAACCTAGGCTCGGATGCCACTGTTGCGGAACGTAGTAATTTCAAAAAAAATCCTACGCACACGCAAGATCATGGTGATGCATAGCAATGAGAGGGGAGAGTGTTGTCTACGTACCCTCGTAGACCGATAGCGGAAGCGTTATGACAACGCGGTTGATGTAGTCGTATGTCTTCACTGCCCGACCGATCAAGCACTGAAACTACGGCACCTCCGAGTTCTAGCACACGTTCAGCTCGATGACGATCCCCGGACTCTGATCCAGCAAAGTTTCAGGGAAGAGTTCCGTCAGCACGACGGCGTGGTGATGATCTTGATGTTCTATCGTCGCAGGGCTTCACCTAAGCACCGCTACAATATTACCGAGGATTATGGTGGAGGGGGGCACCGCACACGGCTAAGAGAACGATCTCCAAGATCAACTTGTGTGTCTAGAGGTGCCCCCTGCCCCCGTATATAAAGGAGCAAGGGGGAGGGGCGGCCGGCCAGGAGGAGGTGTGCCAGGGAGGAGTCCTACTCCTACCGGGAGTAGGACTCTCTCCTTTTTCCTTGTCCAACTAGGAGAGGGGGAAGGAAGGGAGAGAGGAGAGGAAGGAAAGGGGGGGCGCCGCCCCCCCTCCTACTCCAATTCGGACTAGAGGGGGAGGGGTGCGCGGCCTGCCCTGGCCGCCCCTCCTCTTCTCCACTTTGGGCCCATGAGGCCCATTAACCCCCCCCCCCGGGGGGGGGGGGTTCTGGTAACCCCCCGGTACTCCGGTTTTATCCGAAACTTCTCCGGAACACTTCCGGTGTCCGAATATAGCCGTCCAATATATCAATCTTTATGTCTCGACCATTTCGAGAATCCTCGTCATGTCCGTGATCACATCCGGGACTCCGAACAATCTTCGCTACATCAAAATATATAAACTCATAATGAAACTGTCATCGTAACGTTAAGCGTGCGGACCCTACGGGTTCGAGAACAATGTAGACATGACCGAGACACGTCTCCAGTCAATAACCAATAGCGGAACCTGGATGCTCATATTGGCTCCTACATATTCTACAAAGATCTTTATCGGTCAGACCGCATAACAACATACGTTGTTCCCTTTGTCATCGGTATGTTACTTGCCCGAGATTCGATTGTCGGTATCTCAATACCTAGTTCAATCTCGTTACCGGCAAGTCTCTTTACTCGTTTCGTAATACATCATCTCAGAACTAACTCATTAGTTGCAATGCTTGCAAGGCTTATGTGATGTGCATTACCGAGAGGGCCCAGAGATACCTCTCCGACAATCGGAGTGACAAATCCTAATCTCGAAATACGCCAACCCAACATGTACCTTTGGAGACACCTGTAGAGCTCCTTTATAATCACCCAGTTACGTTGTGACGTTTGGTAGCACACAAAGTGTTCCTCCGGCAAACGGGAGTTGCATAATCTCATAGTCATAGGAACATGGATAAGTCATGAAGAAAGCAATAGCAACATACTAAACGATCGGGTGCTAAGCTAATGGAATGGGTCATGTCAATCACATCATTCTCCTAATGATGTGATCCCGTTAATCAAATGACAACACATGTCTATGGTTAGGAAACATAACCATCTTCGATTAACGAGCTAGTCAAGTAGAGGCATACTAGTGACGTTTAGTTTGTCTATGTATTCACACAAGTATTATGTTTCCGATTAATATAATTCTAGCATGAATAATAAACATTTATCATGATATAAGGAAATAAAATAATAACTTTATTATTGCCTCTAGGGCATATTTCCTTCAATTCTCTCTTATTTTACAAGGTTTACGTGAAGAGGGAGAATGCGGCAGCTGGAATTCTGGGCTGGAAAAGGAGAAAATATTAGAGACCTATTCTGCACAACTCCAAAAGCCCTGAAACTTCACGGGAGCACGTTTTGGAATATATAAAAAATACTGGCAAAAGAATTAACCAGATGGGGCCCACACCCTGGCCACGAGGGTGGGGGGCGCGCCCTACCCCCCTGGGCACGTCCCCCTGTCTCGTGGGCCCCCTGGCAGGCCTCCGGTGCCCATCTTCTACTATATGAAGTCTCTCGTCCGAGAAAAAATCATAAGAAAGCTCACGGGATGAAACTCCACCGCCACGAGGTGGAACCAATCTAGGGCTCCGGCGGAGCTGTTCTGCCGGGGAAACATCCCTTTGGGAGGGGGAAATCATCACCATCGTCATCACCATCGATTCTCTCGTCGGGAGGGGTCAATCTCCATCAACATTTTCACCAGCACCATCTCATCTCAAACCCTAGTTCATCTCTTGTATCCAATCTTTGTCTCAAAACCTCAGATTGGTACCTGTGGGTTACTAGTAGTGTTGATTACTCCTTGTAGTTGATGCTAGTTGGTTTATTCGATGGAAGATCATATGTTCAGATCCTTTATGCATATTAATACCGCTCTGATTATGAACATGAATATGATTTGTGAGTAGTTCCGTTTGTTCCTGAGGACATGGGAGAAGTCTTGCTATAAGTAGTCATGTGAATTTGGTATTCGTTCGATATTTTGATGAGATGTATGTTGTCTCTCCTCTAGTGGTGTCATGTGAACATCGACTACATGACACTCCACCATTGTTTGGGCCTAGGGGAAGGCATTGGGAAGTAATATGTAGATGATGGGTTGCTAGAGTGACAGAAGCTTAAACCCTAGTTTATGAGTTGCTTCGTAAGGGGCTGATTTGGATCCATATGTTTCATTCTATGGTTAGGTTTACCTTAATACTTCTTTTGTAGTTGCGGATGCTTGCAAGAGGGGTTAATCATAAGTGGGATGCTTTTCCAAGGAAGGGTAGTACCCAAGCACCGGTCCACCCACATATCAAATTATCAAAGTACCGAACACGAATCATATGAACGTGATGAAAACTAGCTTGACGATAATTCCCATGTGTCCTCGGGAGCGCTTTACTCTATATAAGAGTTTTTCCAGGCTTGTCCTTTGCTACATAAAGGATTGGGCCATCTTGCTGCACCTTATTTACTTTTATTACCTGTTACCCGTTACAAATTACCTTATCACAAAACTATCTGTTACCGATAATTTCAGTGCTTGCAGAGAATACCTTACTGAAAACCGCTTGTCATTTCCTTTTGCTCCTCGTTGTGTTCGACACTCTTACTTATCGAAAGGACTACGATATATCCCCTATACTTGTGGGTCATCAAGACTCTTTTCAGGCACCGTTGCCACGGAGTGAAGCGCCTTTGATAGGTGGAATTTGGTAAGGAAAAATTTAAATAGTGTGCTGAAATTTGCTGTCACTTGTTACTATGGAACATAATCCTTTGAGGGGCTTGTTCGGGGTATCTTCACCCCGACCAGTAGAGCAAAGAGTTGCTCCTCAACCTATTGAACCTACTAAAAATGTTTACTTTGAAATTCCTTCGGGTATGATAGAGAAACTGCTAGCTAATCCTTTCACAGGTGATGGAACATTACATCCCGATTTGCACCTAATCTGTGTGGATGAAGTTTGTGGATTATTTAAGCTTGCAGGTATGCCCGAGGATGTTATTAAGAAGAAGGTATTCCCTTTATCTTTTAAGGGAAAGGCATTAACATGGTTTAGTCTATGTGATGATATGGGATCATGGAACTACAACCGATTGAAATTGGAATTTCATCAAAAGTTTTATCCTATGCATCTGGTTCATCATGATCGTAATTATATATATAATTTTTGGCCTCGCGAAGGAGAAATCATCGCTCAAGCTTGGGGGAGGCTTAAGTCAATGTTATATTAATGCCCCAATCATGAGCTCTCAAGAGAAATTATTCAAAAATTTTATGCTCGGCTTTCTCTCAGTAATCGCTCCATGCTCGATACTTCTTGTACTGGCTCTTTTATGATGAAGACTATTGAATTCAAATGGATTTATTGGAAAGAATTAAATGCAACTCTGAAGATTGGGATCTCGATGAAGGTAAGGAGTCAGGTATAACACCTAAGTTTGATTGTGTTAAATCTTTTATGGACATCGATGTTTTCCGTGAATTTAGCACTAAATATGGACTTGACTCTGAGATAGTAACTTCTTTCTGTGAATCCTTTGCTACTCATGTTGATCTCCCTAAGGAGAAGTGGTTTAAATATAAACCCCCCATTGAAGTAAAATTAGTTGCACCTATTAAAGTTGAAGAAAAGACTATCACTTATAATGTTGATCCTGTAGTTCCTACTGCTTATATTGAGAAACCACCTTTCCCTATTAGAATAAAGGATCAAGCTAAAGCTTCAACTATGGTTCGTAAGAGTAATACTATAAAACCTACACCCCCTAAGAAAATTAAAGCTGAACCTAGTATAGCTATGGTTAAAGATCTCTTGGCCGATAATATCGATGGGCATGTTATTTACTTCTGTGATGAAGCTGCTAGAATTGCTAGACCTGACACTAAAAATAAACATAGACCTGTTGTAGGCATGCCTGTTATTTCTGTTAAAATAGGAGATCATTGCTATCATGGCTTATGTGATATGGGTGCTAGTGCAAGTGCAATACCTCATTCCTTATACAAATAAATTATGCATGATATTGCACCTACTGAGACAGAGGAAATTGATGTTACAACTAAGCTTGCCAATAGAGACACTATTTCACCAGTTGGGATTGTTAGAGATGTTGAGGTCTTGTGTGGGAAAGTTAAATATCCTACTGATTTTCTTGTTCTTGGTTCCCCACAAGATAACTTTTGTCCCATTATATTTGGTAGACCCTTCTTGAATACTGTTAATGCTAGGATAGATTGCAAAAAGGAGGTTGTTACTATTGGTTTGGGGGATATCTCTCATGAGTTTAATTTTGCTAAATTTCGTAGACAACCCCATGATAAAGAATTGCGTAGTAAAGATGAAATTATTGGTCTTGCTTCTATTGACGTGCCTCCTAATGATCCTCTAGAACAATATTTGCTCGACCATGAAAATGATATGTTTGTGAATGAAAGAAGGGAAATAGATGAAATATTCTTTAAACATGGACCTATTTTGAAACACAACTTGCCTGTTGAAACTCTAGGGGATCATCCTCCACCCAAGGGCGATCCGGTATTTGATCTTAAACCTTTACCTGATACTCTTAAATATGCTTATCTTGATGAGAAAAAGATATATCCTGTTATTATTAGTGCTAACCTTTTAGAGCATGAAGAAAAGAAATTATTCAAAACTCTGAAGAAGCACCGTGCTCCTATTGGATATACTCTTGATGATCTTAAGGGCATTAGTCCCACTCTATGCCAACACAAAATAAAATTGGAGAAAAATGCGAAACCGGTTGTTGATCACCAACGACGGTTAAATCCTAAGGTGAAAGAAGTGGTAAGAAAAGAAATACTAAAGCTTCTGGAGACATGTATAATTTATCCCGTTGCTGATGGTCAGTGGGTAAGTCCTGTCCATTGTGTCCCTAAGAAGGGATGTATTACTGTTGTTCCAAATGATAAAGACGAATTGATCCCACAAAGAATTGTTACAGGTTATAGAATGGTAATTGATTTCCACAAACTAAATAAAGCTACTAAAATGGATCATTACCCTCTACCTTTTATTGATCAAATGCTAGAAAGATTGTCCAAACATACACATGTTTGCTTTCTAGATGGTTATTCTGGTTTCTCTCAAATACCTGTGTCAAAATAAGATCAAGAAAAGACCACTTTTACTTGCCCTTTCGGTACCTTTGCTTATAGACGTATGCCTTTTGGTTTATGCAATGCACCTGCTACCTTTCAAAGATGTATGATTGCTATATTCTCTGACTTTTGTGAAAAGATTGTTGAGGTTTTCATGGATGATTTCTCCGTATATGGAACTTCTTTTGATGATTGCTTAAGCAACCTTGATCGAGTTTTGCACATATGTGAAGATACTAATCTTGTCTTGAATTGGGAGAAGTGCCAGTTTATGGTTAATGAAGGTATTGTCTTAGGGCATAAAATTTCTGAAAGAGGTATTTAAGTTGATAAAGCTAAAGTTGATGCCATTGAAAAGATGCCATGTCCTATGGACATTAAAGGTATAAGAAGTTTCCTTGGCCATGCCGGTTTTTATAGGAGGTTCATTAAAGACTTCTAAAAAATTTCTAGGCCTCTGACTAATCTCTTACAAAAAGATGTTCCCTTTGTCTTTGATGATGATTGTGTAGAAGCATTTGAAATACTTAAGAAAGCCTTGATTTCTGCACCTATTGTTCAGCCTCCTGATTGGAATTTACCCTTTGAAATTATGTGTGATGCTAGTGATTATGCTGTAGGTGCTGTTCTAGGACAAAGAGTTGATAAGAAATTAAATGTCATCCAATATGCTATTAAAACTCTAGACAGTGCCCAGAGAAATTATGCTACTACTGAAAAAGAATGTTTAGCAGTTGTATTTGCTTGTGATAAGTTCAAACCTTATATTGTTGATTCTAAAGTAACTGTTCACACTGATCATGCTGCTATTAAATACCTTATGGAAAAGAAAGATGCTAAACCTAGACTTATTAGATGGGTTCTCTTGCTACAAGAATCTGATTTGCATATTATTGATAGGAAGGGAGCTGATAACCCCGTTGCAGACAACTTGTCTAGGTTAGAGAATGTTCTTGATGACCCACTACCTATTGATGATAGCTTTCCTGATGAACAATTAGCTGTCATAAATGCTTCTCGTACTACTCCATGGTATGCTGATTATGCCAATTATATTGTTGCTAAATTTATACCATGTAGTTTCACATACCAGCAAAAGAAAAAGGTTTTCTATGTTTTAAGACATTACTTCTGGGATGACCCACACCTTTATAAAGAAGGAGTAGATGTTGTTATTAGACATTGTGTACCTGAGCATGAACAGGAACAAATCCTATGCAAGTGTCACTCCGAGGCTTATGGAGGACACCACACTGGAGATAGAACTGCACATAAGGTATTGCAATCGGGTTTTTATTGGCATACTCTCTTCAAGGATGCTCGTAAGTTTGTCTTGTCTTGTGATGAATGTCAAAGAATTGGTAGTATTAGCAGACGTCAAGAAATGCCTATGAATTATTCACTTGTTATTGAACCATTTGATGTTTGGGGCTTTGATTATATGGGATCGTTTCCTTCCTCTAATGGGTATACACATATTTTAGTTGTTGTTGATTACATTACTAAGTGGGTAGAAGCTATTCCATCTAGTAGTGTTGATCATAACACCTCTATTAAGATGCTTAAAGAAGTTATTTTTCCGAGGTTTGGAGTCCCTAGATATTTAATGACTGATGGTAGTTCAAATTTTATTCATGGTGCTTTTCATAAAATGCTTGCTAAGTATGATGTTAACCATAGAATTGCATCTCCATACTGAGGGAGTCCTGGACTAAGGGGTCCTCGGGCGTCCGGCCTATTATCCATGGGCCGGACTGATGGGCTGTGAAGACATGAAGGCCGAAGACTATACCTGTGTCCGGATTGGACTCTCCTTGGCGTGGAAGGTAAGCTTGGCGACCGACTATGAAGATTCCTTCTTATGTAACCGACTCTATGTAAACCCTAGATCCCCCTGGTGTCTATATAAACGGGGGTTAGTCCGGAAAGGATATACTCATTACCATAGTCATACAGGCTAGACTTCTAGGGTTTAGCCATTACAATCTCATGGTAGATCAACTCTTGTAACACTCGTATTCATCAAGATCAATCAAGCAGGACGTAGGGTATTACCTCCATAGAGAGGGCCCGAACTTGTGTAAACATCGTGTCCCCCGTCTCCTGTTACCATCGATCCTAGACGCACAGTTCGGGACCCCCTACCCGAGATCCGCCGGTTTTGACACCGACATTGGTCCTTTCATTGAGAGTTCCACTGTGCCATCGACGAAAGGTTGATGGCCCCTTCAATCGTCTATAGCGACGCTGTCCAAGGAGAAACCTTCCTCCCCGGACAGATTTTCGTGTTTGGCAGCTTCGTACTGCGGGCCAACTCGCTTGTCCATCTGGAGCAGATCGATAGCTACGCCCCTCGCCACCAGGTCAGATTTGGAAGCTTCAACTACGCTGCGGATATCCGTGGAGGCTTGATCCTCAATGGATTTGAGACCGCAGCGATCGCTCCCCCTCGCCTCGATGAACATGACTTAAATCTGTCATCGGATCACATCCAGGAGATGGTCCCTATTGCTGCAACGGCCTTAGAACCGGAGCAGATCATGCCATCCAAGGCCACAGAGTCCGCGGCGTTGGAGCCGCACACGGACTCGGCACCCTGCAATATTTGCGTCAATGGAACTCTAGATTCGTCTCCGGCTATAAGTCCCGGACCGGGTACGCCTGCGGACACCGAGCTAGATCAGTTATCGATTTTCAAATTTAGCGCCCCAGACATCTTCCAGCACTCACCTTTGGGTGATGTGGTAAACTCTTTAAAGAACTTGTCCTTGGAGAAGGACTCACAGCCGAACTATGTTCGGTTCGAGCCAGAGGCTGATGATGGGGAATTTCGCTTCCCACCCGCCACCCACTTCATAGCCACCATCGATGACTTAACCGACGTGCTCGATTACAGCTCCGAAGACATTGATGGTATGGACGACGATGCCGACCAGGAGCAAGGCCAAAACCCGCCATTTACTGGACGTTGGACGGCCACCTCTTCGTACGATGTGTACATGGTCGACACACCTAAAAAAGCTAGTGACGATGACAAAGGAGATCCAGTTGCGAATAAACCTTCTGAGACACAGTCCAAGTGCCGGCGCCCTAAACGCCGCTCTAGGCCTCATCGCTCAAACGATGGCAGCACTGGCACCGGAAAAAATAGTACTCCGGGTGACGCCGAAAATAATGAAGACCCTGTCGGGGCCGCATCCGAACAGGAGGAACAAGACAACGAGCAAGATAACCCTGCTAAACAGGCCATGCCCAATGACCCAGATGACGATAGTCATCGTCCAGTCTATAAGGATGATGAGAGCCTCGACAATGAGGACTTCATCATGCCTAAGGCACCCCTTAAGCAGGAGCGCTTCAAGCGCCAGCTAATAGCCACTGCAAGAAGCCTGAAGAAGAAGAAGCAGCAACAGCTCCAAGCTGATCAAGACCTGCTCATTGATAGGTGGATTGATGTCCTGGCAACCGAAGAATACAGCCTCAAGCTCCCAGCCAAGAGTTACCCAAAGCGCAGACTGCTACCTCAGTTCGATGAGTAGGCATCAGATCCCATACCTCCCTCACGCAATGCGGACCGACCACCACGCGGTCGGGATAGTGCGGCGGACCGACCACCCCGCGGTCGGGATAAAACGGCAACTCAGGCCGAACAACAGCCCGCCCCACCACCTCACAAAAACAGGGACAAAATAGCTTGGGATCATACATACGACCTTCGGCAGGAGCTGGTGTAAGTGCATCTAGTGCCACCCCTAGTTGGTTTTGGAGTATTGACGACAAACCTAGCTGAGGGACTAATGTGTTTGTGAGAATTGCAGGAAAACACAGGTAGAAGTCCCTCATTGATTTGGTTTTACTACCAGAGATGACCCCTAAAAATGTACGAAGACATTGAAGACAATGGTGGTTTATGAAGATATTCATATTGAAGACAATGACTTGAGAAGACTCCCTATGAAGCTTTTGGAACTCGAAGACCTAGATCCTTCATAGTTTTATTTCATTCATGTTGTGTCATAGGAACCACCGTACTATTAAGTGGGGTCGAAGAGAACCAGTCAGAATGACTGAAGTGATGCCTAATTCAAATCCTATGTCTTCGAGCGAAGCCTATGAGAGAAAATCTTGTCCAGAGTCAGACAAGTCAGCTTTACTTGTAGCCCAAGTAAAGTTGCCGTGTGAGTTCAAAATTCGACCGTTGGTACACGTGTCAGTTCCTTAGTGACCCAGGGTCATTTCGGACAGATCAGGTCGGGTTGCCAAGTGGCTATAAATAGTCCACCCCCCACAACCATAAACGGTTGGCTGCTCAGATTTCAGTGCACGACTTTTGTCGTTTGAGAGCAACCCACCTCGAAGCCTTTGAAAGAAAAATTCCTAGTGAGGAGAAAAGCCCTAACCACCCAGAGCCAGAGTAAATTGGGCATCACTTAAGTCTTCGTGTCTGTGTGATTTGAAGACTTATTACACTTGAGGACTGTGCATCCTCCAGACGGTTAGGCGTCGCGTTCTGAGCATCCAAGAGAAATTGTGGATTGCCAGTGAACGAAGTTTGTGAAGGTTTGGGAGTCTACCTTGAAGACTTACCTGAGTGATTGAGCGAGGTCTGTGTGACCTTAGCTCAAGGAGAAAACGGTGAGGACTGGGTGTCTTGGACTAAGTGTCCTTTACTGGGTGTCCGGGACTGTGTGTCCTTTGGTTTAAATACCTAGCCGCTCCAACCAGACGTACAGTTGTCACAGCAACTGGAACTGGTCCAACAAATCATTGTCTTCAACGTGTCACTGGTTTCATCTTCACTTCCCTTCACTTACAGTTATTCATTGTGAAGCCATTGCATGCTTGCTTTATCTTTTGTCTTCACAACATGAATGTATGATCTGTTCGGCTTCATAACTTCTTCCTACCTGATCCTTATTACACTGAAGCTGTTTGTCATTGCGCTTTCACTCTATTGAATACATGACCATGGCTGGCCTAGTGTAATCTAACTTCCGCTGCATAGTAATAGGCATAATCTTCACTGTTTGTCTTCATAACTCTCACGTTTTGAAGACTTTCATAAAAATCGCCTATTCACCCCCCTCTAGTCGATATAACGCACTTTCAATTGGTATCAGAGCAAGGTGCTCCCTTGTTCTGTGTGATTCGGTTTAACCACCTGGAGTTTTAGTTATGTCGACTGCAGGGATAATCAAAGTCTCCGCTGCTTGCCCCGTCTTCGATGGAACTGAATATCCCTACTGGAAGAGTAAGATGCGCATGCATCTTGAAGCCATTGACATTGACCTATGGTATGTCGTCGAGAACGGCGTTCCCAAGGCTGGAGAAGGTGTCACTGCTGCTGATGTCAAGAAGTTCACTCAACTGGACTCCACTGCCAAGAATATCATATGTGGTCATCTGACCAAAGGACAGTATGGCCGTGTGAGTGCTTTGAAGACATCCAAGCTAGTCTGGGACTGGCTCTCCAAGGTCAATGAAGGCATCTCAACCTAGAGAGATCAAAGAATCAGTGTTCTTCGCAACCTCTTCAACCGCTTCAAGCGAAATGACAATGAGAATGTCCAGCACACATTTGACCGGCTCACTGACATCACAAATGAGCTTCAAGCCCTCGGCGCCACTGAGATCACCAAACATGAAATCGTCAAGACGCTGCTGAGATCACTTGACAGTTCATTTGACATCCTAGCCCTGATGATTCAAGAACGTCCTGATTTCAAGACACTCGATCCATCTGACATACTTGAGAGGCTCAACACACATGAGTTTCAGCTTTCTGAGAAAAGAGATATCTACGGTCCAAACTATGGGCGAACTCGTGCCTTGAAGGCAAAAGCTGTTTCCTCATCTGAAGAAGAATCTGACAGCAGTTCTGATGATCCTGAAGACATTGGAAGAGAACTTGCAATGCTAGTGAAGAAGTTTCAAAAATTCACCAAGAAGAAAGGCTTCAGAAAATCTTCACGATCAAGCTCAAGGAATGATGAAGCTTCTGCTCATGACTACAAGAAGAAAACATGTCACAAGTGCAAGAAAACTGGGCACTTTATCTCTGAGTGTCCACAGTGGGACAATGAGAACAGAAGGAAGAAGAAGAGCAAGGAATATGATTCTGACGACAACAAGAAGAAGAAACACTCAAAGTCTTCTTCCAAGTCTTCATCAAAGTCTTCATCACACAAGAAGAGCTCATCTGGCAAGGCGCGTGCGTTTGTAGGCAAGGAGATGGATTCAGAGGAGGAATCCGCATCTGAGGAGGCAGAGGTGGAATCTGAGGAGGAGTCTGATTCTGGCATTGCGAGTCTGGCTACAGCATACGTCGCCAAGTCCATCTTCAATACTGAAGACAATGACTGCATCACCGACACCGACGCAAATGACAAGAACGACTCCACTCCTACCTACTGCTTCATGGCACGCGGTGCCAAGGTAAACACACGCACAACTCGCTATGAAACATCTAGTGACGATGACTCTGAATGTGATTCAAAACCTAGCTACAAAACACTTGCTAAAATTGCAACTGAACAACAGAAAGCTATGGAACATATTCAAAAATTGTTAGACAGAAGCGATGATCTGTTGGGTGCTGAAATGACTCGATCTGAATCCTTAATTAAAGACATAAAAAACCTTCACGTTAAGTATCAGGAACTTGAAGATCGTCATGATACTCTCTCAACCACTCATGAAAAGCTTTCCTATGATTATCTTCAAAGGAAGCAAGAACTTGAGAAATTGAGGGTGGCTCATGAAGATCTTCAAAAGGAAAACGAGTCACTTCGCGCTGAACAGATCAGTCCCTCTCAGGAAGAATTTGAACCACCATGTCTTAAATGCATTGAGTGTGATAATGCTGCTTCTGTTGCTGAATGTTCCACTGCTACTACTGTTTCAATATCTTCAACTGTTGATGTGGTAACTAACCCCTCTGCTGAGGATACCACTGCCATTGCTGATGAGAATGCTAGGCTGAAGACATTGCTTGAAACAGGGATGTACAAAAGTCTGAAAGGGCATCAGACATTATGTGATGTCCTTAAGAAGCAGATTCTGAACCGAAACCCTAGGAAAGAGGGTGTTGGGTTCATGAGGAAAATTAATGCAGATGGGTCTTACTGGAAACCTGAGCAGTACCCCAAAACCACATGGGTTGCTGCAAAGGAATCCTCAGCAGATCCATCCAATCTGTCTGGCTTCACTTGTGCTAACCCAATTATCATTGATGAATACTTTGATGCAAACTATAAACTGTTTAAGAATCAGAATGGTGAAGTGTTTGCCAGGTACATTGGTACTAACTGCAGGAATGGACCGCCTATGAAGAAGATCTGGGTTCCGAAAACATGTCTGGAAAATCTTCCTGTGAATGTCTTCATGACACCTCACTTGAAGAAGACAAACCTCGGTCCAAAGGCTTCATACAGACAGAAGACTCACCTGAGTCACACTAACGCAAATGTTTTGCAGGGAAACCATACTCAGGCATATGAATATGAGAGCGGTTCATCGAACCGTCATGTTCACATGACCAAAAATTATTCTGCTTATTCCTATGAGTATTATTGTCCCCCTGCTAGACTGTTTGCTAAGGCTTCAAAGCCAAAATTCTCAGATGCTGCACTTAGACTCATAGCTTCTAAGCCACCCTTGAAGATGTGTGTGGTTAAGAAAGCTTAACTCTCTTTTGCAGGGAAAGGTCTCCAGCACAAAAACAAAATCTTCTGATGCTATTGCTGGGGACCATAAAAATCTTGTGGGGCGCAAGATAAACTGCCCAAATGGCATCATTATGTACTTCGTTCCTGAATCGCATGCTACTCTCCCCATTAGTCCTAATCTGGATCTAAGTTTTCATAACCCACTGGTTCGTCAAATGTTTATGCTTCACAACACTCTTCGTGAAGCCTATCCCCCTAACTGCACTGTAGGGTATGATACCAGCGACTTCAAAGTCTTCAGAATGGATTATTGACAGTGGGTGTACAAATCACATGACTGGCAGAAGAAGCCTTCTTATGGACTCAACTTTACGTCCATCCGACAAGAGCCACATTACATTCGCTGACACTGGTAAAAGTAAGGTATTGGGTCTAGGTAGAGTTGCAATCTCAAAGGATAAACACATGGATAAAGTCATGCTTGTTGAATCCCTTGGCTTCAACTTAATGTCTGTCTCAATGCTTTGCGATTTGAATATGATTGTAATGTTTGGCAAATATCGCTGCCTGGTGCTAATGGAATCTGACAAATCTCTAGTGTTTGAAGGGTATAGGAAAGGTGATTTGTATGTGGTAGATTTCTCAGCAGGACCACCACTTGCAGTATGTCTTCTTGCTAAAGCTTCAGAATGCTGGCTTTGGCATCGAAGGCTTGGGCATGCTGGCATGAGGAACCTCCACACCCTTGCGAAGAAAAAGCACGTCATAGGCATCGAAGGCGTCAAGTTCAAGAAAGATCACTTATGCGGTGCCTGTGAAGCCGGGAAGATGACAAGGGCAAAACATCCTTCGAAGACAATCATGACCACTACTCAACCCTTCGAACTGCTTCACATGGATCTTTTCGGTCCCACTCACTACTCAACTTTTACTACTTCTGCATGCCTCTATGGCTTCGTAATTGTTGATGATTATTCTAGATATACTTGGGTGCACATAATCCTTTACAAGACTGAAGTGCAGGATGTCTTCAGACGCTTCGCAAATCGAGCTATGAACAATTTTGGCGCCAAGATAAAGCACATCAGAAGTGACAATGGCACTGAATTCAAGAACACTGGCCTTGATACATATCTGGATACCTTGGGCATCACACATGAATTCTCAGCTCCATACACGCCATAGCAGAATAGCGTCGTCGAACGCAAGAACAGAACACTCATTGAGATGGCCAGAACAATGCTAGACGAATACAAGACTCCAAGAAAATTCTGGACTGAAGCCATTGATACTGCATGCCATACAATCAATCGTGTTTATCTTCACAAGCTTCTGAACAAGACATCCTATGAACTCCTAACTGGCAAGAAGCCAAATGTCAGTTATTTCAGAGTATTTGGCGCAAAATGCTGGATCAAGGACCCACACCACACCTCAAAGTTTGCACCAAAAGCACATGAAGGCTTCATGCTTGGATATGGAAAGGATTCGCACTCCTACAGAGTCTTCAATCTCTTCCACTACAAGGTGGTTGAAACAGTGGATGTGCGATTTGATGAAACCAATGGATCACAAAGAGAGCAATTGCCAAATGTGCTAGATGAAGTTCCAGCAAATGAATCAATCAAGCGTATGGGAACTGGAGAAATTGTACCTTCTGAAGCTCAACCTGAAGAAGAACTTATCATCTCAGCACCTGATCCACATGAAGACAATGCTCAGCCTGAAGATATACCTTCAAATGACCACATAGATCAGCAAGAGCAAAGTCTTCGCCCCACACACCCTCGTGTTGCAAATGAAGTACAAATTGATAAAATACTGGACAGCATCAATGCACCTGGTCCACTCACTCGTTCAAGGGCAACTCAGCTAACAAACTTCTGTGGGCATTTCGCATTCGTCTCAATATCAGAACCCAAGAAAGTTGAAGAAGCCTTCATGGAACCTGAATGGATTCAAGCTATGCAAGAAGAGCTTCAACAGTTTGAGCTGAATAATGTATGGGAACAGGTTAAGCGTCCTGATCCACGGAAGCACAACATAATAGGCACCAAATGGATATACCGCAAAAAGCAAGATGAGCATGGTCAAGTTGTCAGAAACAAAGCTCGTCTAGTTGCTCAAGGATATACTCAAGTGGAGGGCATTGACTTCGATGAAACATTTGCTCCTGTGGCTAGGCTTGAAGCCATACGCATACTGCTGGCCTATGCAAATCATCATAACATACTTCTATATCAAATGGATGTGAAAAGTGCCTTTCTCAATGGCAAGATTGAAGAAGAAGTGTATGCTGCACAACCACCTGGCTTTGAAAATCCAAAACATCCTGATATGGTATACAAGCTCCACAAGGCACTGTATGGCCTCAAACAAGCCCCCAGGGCCTGGTATGATACACTCAAGTACTTTCTGAAGAGCAAAGGCTTCATACCTGGTTCCCTGGATCCCACTCTTTTCACGAAGACATATGATGGTGAACTGTTTGTGTGCCAAATATATGTGGATGACATTATCTTCGGCTGCACCAATCAGAAGTATAGTGAAGAGTTTGGATATATGATGCAAGAGCAATATCAGATGTCCATGATGGGTGAGCTGAAGTTCTTTCTCGGTCTTCAAATACGGCAACAACGCAACGGCATCTTCATATCTCAAGAGAAATATCTTAAAGAGTGCCTGAAGAAGTTCGGTATGCAAGACTGCAAAGGCTTCACAACACCAATGCCAGCCAAGCATCATCTGGGTCCCGACGACAATGGTAAAGAGTTCGATCAAAAGGTATACCGCTCCATGATTGGGTCTTTGCTTTATTTATGTGCATCTAGGCCAGATATCATGCTTAGTGTTTGCATGTGTGCTTGATTTCAAGCGACACCAAAGGAGTCGCATCACTTAGCTGTGAAGCGAATTCTTCGATATTTGGCTCACACCCCAACTCTAGGATTATGGTATCCAAAGGGCTCAAAGTTTGATTTAGTTGGATTTTCGGATGCTAATTATGCTGGTGACAAAGTTGATCGCAAGTCTACATCAGGCACATGTCACTTTCTGGGACGATCACTTGTATGTTGGTCTTCAAAGAAGCAGAACTGTGTATCACTCTCCACTGCTGAATCTGAATACATTGCTGCTGGATCTTCCTGCGCTCAACTTCTGTGGATGAAGCAAACACTCAAGGGTTATGGCATTCATCTGAAGCAAGTGCCACTTTACTGCGACAACGAAAGCGCAATCAAGATTGCCAACAACCCAGTTCAGCACTCGAAGACAAAGCACATTGAAATTCGTCATCACTTTCTCAGAGATCATGTTGTGAAGGAAGACATTGATATCATACACGTCAACACTGAAGAGCAATTGGCAGATATCTTCACAAAGCCCTTGGATGAGAAGAGATTTTGCAAGTTACGGTGTGAGCTAAATATCTTGGAATCCTCAAATGTCCTGTGATCAGGCACACATCCTAACACTTAAGCATATTGATGACTTAGATGTGCAACACACGAAGTAGCGTATATCTTCAAACAATGAAGACATACATTCTAAGTGTGAATACATTAATGTGGAATTTGACTTCGGAGCGCCACGATAATTGTGCGCCGTGTCTGGGTCTAATACTTCCTACACGGTGGGTAACGCCACCACCAAACGTTCCATTTTGAAGTGTTTCTCTCATGGCGTTACCTCTCAATGTCTTCACAATTGGTTTGGTTTCATTCTCAATATGTCTTCATGATTATCTTCACTGCGTTGATTATATGGATATATATGTACTGATGTTCTGTCCTCTACAGCATTCACTTATAGCTATGTTTTCTTGGTTGAATCTTTTGAACTAAGTGAATGTGATCGGACCCTAACCTCTCTATGCTTTCTATCTCAAACTCTATCTCTCCAAGTCATATGCATTCTGTTGAAACTGTCAAATGTCTTCACTGTGTCCTTGTCAGCTGAAGACATAGTGACAACCATAAAAGTCCGTTTTTAATGCTCATTCCTCCACATAAGATCCGGAGAAGAAGGAACGACCGCCCGACAATTTAGGCGTGCGTGGGACATGGAACAAATCCCAATCTTCCTCTAACTGGCCACGCGTGCCTCAAATGCGAACCGCCAGGGGTACCTGCGTAATAGCGCAGTGCCGCCTCTATCCCTATAAATACACGATTCAATGCGGTCATTATCTCCTTCTTCCACCCTTGCACGAACCCTAGCGCCACCGCTAGCACTCGACGATGCCGGCGACGAAGCGCTTCACTGCCGCAACCTCTCCGACGCCGTTTTCACGCCGACAGCGGACATCGCTCTCTCCGCCGTCGCCGTAGGTGTCTTCCGTCGCCAAGTTAGGGCACGGAGGATCGAACTGCTCGACCTCAACTCTCACTTCGTCTAGCAGTTCCAAGTGTGGTAAATAAAACCTCTTTTTACAGCCTCTTTTGATCCCACAGTTCAGTCACTTTCTGCCATAAGAAGTTTCTCTTCACACCAGTTAAATCTCTCGCTGCATCTCATAACATGCCTAGTATATTCACTTGTGCTTCATAAAGTAGTTAGATTCCTCACTTGTACTGATCTATGGGTTCGTACAAATCTGGAACCAACTTCTTATCTATAAGTGAATGTCTTCGCATAATGAGGTCAATGTCTTCTAAACCGATTTATCTTCAAAATCTTCTGAGAATGCATATGACCTCTTCCCCTTCCCTCGCACCTTAATGCTGTCACAGGTACATGTCCGTGGGAGAATCCTTTGGTTCTCATAGTCTGCATTCATTTGCAGAGTACTTGCAGCATCACATCAACTCGCCTGAAGCCAGTTCTTGCAAAAGGAAGCCTTTGAAGCCTTCCAAGTTATTCATGGCTTCAGAAACAACAGCAAGGAAGGGAGGCAGACAGCGACGTGGTGAAACGTCCAAAGATCTGCCTGATGAATTGGCAGAAATGTACAAAACTGATCCTGAAGAAAGCTATGGTCAGCGCAAGACACGAATCCAATGGATTTGAAGATATTGGGCAGAGCAATGGTTCCACTACCGCTTCGTCACTCAGGAATATGCGGAGAAGTGCGCCATCAAGAGACCGTGGGGAGATGTATTATACAAAAATCTCGTACCCAGGTCCAGAGACGAAGCCATTGCTCAAGGCTTCTATCCATGCATGGTGAGAGGACCACAGCCAGCTGAGGCACATCCGTCATCACTTCTCTGGTGCCGCGATGATAATCTCTTCAAGCGCAACTTTCAGTTTGCACAACAGTCAGCGAAGATAAACAAGAAGAGATTTGGGCTTGACTTCAACCCTGGTCCCTCCTCACCAAGGGCAGATGGCACACGCAACGCCGATCCCAATATCATCGGGCCGTATGCCAATCTTGCAGGCCTCATCACTCGCATCCTAGTCCAAGGGACTGCTGTGAATGACCCTCCAGCAGATACTGAGTCAGATGACGCCCCTGCTGCTCCGAAGCCGAAGCCGAAGCAGAAGAAGCCAAAAACTTCAAAGCCAGCAGCTTCTCCCAAGATCGCAAGTGTGAAGCCTTTAGCAACTGCACCTCCTGAAGCCAGTGTGCAGTCAGAAGGCTTATCACGAGTGTCCAAGCCCCAAGAAGCCAAGAAGCCTCAGCCACACACAGGCAAAGAGCTCACAGCTGCTGACATTCTGCGCTGCGAAGCCATTGATCTCTCAAGCGATGAAGATCTTGGAGATGATGCTCTTGAGCAGCTCATCAAGAGCAAGGAGGAGGCTGAAATCTTCAACAATCTGCCTCTGTTTGATGTCGCCATCATCCACAACTTCATCGATGAATGGTTTGACACACCAGACATAAGCTTCAATGATCTGCAGCTACCCATAGGCCTCAGCGTTGCCTTTAAAGGTGCAATTGCTTCAGAACTTGCAATAGCCCAGCGAATTGTAGAACTGAAGCAGAAAATTGATCATGAAAAGGCTCAGTTCAAGAAGCACGTGGCCAAGCTCAGTGTGCAAGAAGTGAAAAACTTCAAGATCATGTTGCACGAGCTAAAAGAGAACTTCCTGAAGACGTGTGCCGAAGCTCAAGGCTCGCGAGAACGCATGAAGACTTTGGCTGATCGCTGCGTGCAAGCCTACAATGAGGCAGAAAAGCGCAAGGCACTTGGGCGTCCCGGCATTGACCCCAGGATGGCCGCGAAGAAGAAAAAGAAGGCGGCTGTGTCCGAACCTGAAGCGCCAAGGTCAGAAACTGCTCCGATTGTCTTCCCCGCTGCAATGACTGGCTCGAAGCCAAAGAGTCGATCAACCGCCTCACAGCACAAGAAGACACGGACTGCAGAGGCTGAAGCTAAGAAGAGAAAACATTCTGAAGCCTCTCCTTCTGAACCCATAATCAAGAAGCGCAAGACCAAGAAATCTCGGGCTGCTCCCACAGAGCCCCTGATAGTTGAACCCCTCTGCGTCCGCTATCCTGACGTAGATCGTCAGTTGACAGTGCATGAGCCTGCTTACATAGAGGCTCCGCACGCTGAAGACATTCTAGCAGCCAACCACAATGCTGCTGAAGACATTGGTCCCCAAGACAATGTGCAAGGTGATGCAGCCCTTCCTCAGCTTGAGACAAGCGAACAGATCAGTATTGGTCGTCCATTGACGCCAATCACACAAAATGCGTCGTGGGCAGATCGCCCACAGGAGGAAGATGAGCCCCAACCCACTGCAACTCCACCAGCGCCTACACTCCATAGGCTTCGCAAAGGGCCAACGGCTCAGGCTGCTGAAAACATTCCTGCTGCATCAGCCGAAGAGCAAGCAGAAATACCACAAGCTCCAACTCCCCCGCACCAACAAGAAGCAGTTCTCAAGGAGAACGTGCCTGAAGCTGAAAATGTTGAGGCTGCCACAAACAACGCCGAAGCAAATGTGGAGCCCTCCCCAACAACAGCTTCAGAAGACACCGAAGCTACTGCTCCTGAACATTCTGTGCCTGAGTCTACTGCCGGACCACAATTCAACTATCATATTGCGCACAGGCCACAGGTCCAGAAGCCGATCCCACGACTAACAAGGTTCCCAGGTCCTGCATCAGCTCCTGGTTCCTTCAACATCAATGGCTTCAGGGCAGATAACACGTTTTTCGACCGCTCCAAGAACCCTTATTCAAGGGAACGGATTGTATCAGATAGGTTCTGGAGCCATCAACAGCGCAGCTATTATTCATGCATCCTCTACAACCAAGGCCGCATCTTTCCTCACAAGCGCCTTGAGGTTGAAGCTATTGCTGGTCTGCCTGGTCTTGAAGAAGCACTGGATTGCTTCAAGCAAGTGGGATTGCTGCCATTTATCACTGATGAAGAGCACTGGAACGAAGAGCTTCTGCTCCAGTTCTATGCCACTGTGCATATCAAAGGCTATAACAAAGATCCGAAGACATGGATTCTGGAGTGGATGACAGGCAATATCCATCATGAAGCCAATGCTTTCGACCTAATTGAGCTTACCGGCCTTCCCACTCCTGGCGAATTCTTTGAAGAAGGGTGCCAACTCCATGCTGAAGCAATTGAGAGCATATTTCAGCGTCCTGAGCCAGATATGAGTCAGATGCTCTCAATGATGAAGCCACTGTCTCCAAATGCACCCTATCCAACTAGATTCTTCGTTGAAGACTTAGAGTACCTGCCCAGAACAATATATCATATCATAAGGCGGACTCTATGGCCAGTCAAGGGACACTCTCGATATGCAACGATTGATGGTGCAATGAAGACTCTCATCTTCTGCATTCTTCACGGCAAATGCTTCAATACACAGGATCTCTTCATCCGTCAATTTGTAGCGTCTGCTTCATAACTGTTTGGGTTAAAGTTTTATGCTCCTTGGGTTATGAGGCTGATCAAGCTTCACTCTGCAATCTCCTATCAACCCTCAGCCCGCAATCATAGGATATTTTTGCCAGATGTGGACACATCTGCTGAAGCAATATATCCAGAGCCGGCCAAGCAACCACTAAGTCTTCAGAATGCAGAACACCAGAGCTTCACTCAAAATATTGAAGGTGTTGAAGCTCTCTCCCGAGTGTATCCAATGGCTGGCACCACACGTGCCCCTGCATCAACTGAAGCCACCAACAGCACAGCTGCAAAGAGACCCAAGAAGCGCGCTCGTGCACTCAATGACAGAGAGCTTCTTGTGGCTCTTCACCAAAAGCAAGATAGGCATCACGACTGGCTCAAGAGGCAGATGAGAAGCATCATGTAAGAAGTCAATCGCATCAGAAATCTGGCAACCAAGAATGCATTTGTCACACACGAGACCTGTCGCCGCACTTGGAAGGGCCTCACCATGATGTGCCCTGAAGCTGAACTGCATGAGGATGGCTTCACAGAGCATTTCAAATTTGACTCCACGCCTCCAAGAAGAGCGGTGATGCGCAGCACACCATTACTTGAAGAGTCAGAGTTCTCTTCTTCTGCTGCCACCGTGTCTGCCTGGATTATTGAAGAAGAAGACGACGCGACATCATCTCCACCTGCTTCAACGCGCGTCGAATCTGCACCAAGCTCGTCTGCACCGCCGCCAAACAACTCCACCGACCCTGCTGCGCCTGGGAACGCGTAGAAACCTCTATGTCTTCAAACCTTTTTGGTCATCGCTGACAAAAGGGGGAGAAGCATATGATGGTTATAGTATTCAAGCGGGTCACTATGGGCAGGTGCCTTCATATTTTGCTACATTTTGCTTCGTGCTTACAACTCCCGTTTTTTTTCTACATTTGCTTCATTGAGTTGTAACACTTAGCCTTGATGGTCGTCTGCTACCTGTTTGTCACTCCGTTTTGCGACGATAAATTCTGCACTCATCTCATTCTGCAGACGTCCATTTTCCATTATGCATGTCATTATCTTCATATACTTTCACATGCATAGTGGATTGTCATAAGTTGAAGTGGATCTCCACAAGTACAACCTGCCATGTGCATTTGCATTCAAGAAGCAAATTACTAATATGCACATCTTCAGGGGGAGCCCTTGCAACTTATGAAGACAATTCTTTTACAATTTCACAAATTATGTTTCCCGTTGAAAACTTCAACTAGTTTGTCATCAATCACCAAAAAGGGGGAGATTGTAAGTGCATCTAGTCCCACCCCTAGTTGGTTTTGGAGTATTGACGACAAACCTAGCTGAGGGAATAATGTGTTTGTGAGAATTGCAGGAAAACACAGGTAGAAGTCCCTCATTGATTCGGTTTTACTACCAGAGATGACCCCTAAAAATGTACGAAGACATTGAAGACAATGGTGGTTTATGAAGATATTCATATTGAAGACAATGACTTGAGAAGACTCCCTATGAAGCTTTTGGAACTCGAAGACCTAGATCCTTCGTAGTTTTATTTCATTCATGTTGTGTCATAGGAACCACCGTACTGTTAAGTGGGGTCGAAGAGAACCAGTCAGAATGACTGAAGTGATGCCTAATTCAAATCCTATGTCTTCGAGCGAAGCCTATGAGAGAAAATCTTGTCCAGAGTCAGACAAGTCAGCTTTACTTGTAGCCCAAGTAAAGTTGCCGTGTGAGTTCAAAATTCGACCGTTGGTACACGTGTCAGTTCCTTAGTGACCCAGGGTCATTTCGGACAGATCAGGTCGGGTTGCCAAGTGGCTATAAATAGTCCACCCCCCACAACCATAAATGGTTGGCTGCTCAGATTTCAGTGCACGGCTTTTGTCATTTGAGAGCAACCCACCTCGAAGCCTTTGAAAGAAAAATTCCTAGTGAGGAGAAAAGCCCTAACCACCCAGAGCCAGAGTAAATTGGGCATCACTTAAGTCTTCGTGTCTGTGTGATTTGAAGACTTATTACACTTGAGGACTGTGCATCCTCCAGACGGTTAGGCGTCGCGTTTTGAGCATCCAAGAGAAATTGTGGATTGCCAGTGAACGAAGTCTGTGAAGGTTTGGGAGTCTACCTTGAAGACTTACCTGAGTGATTGAGCGAGGTCTGTGTGACCTTAGCTCAAGGAGAAAACGGTGAGGACTGGGTGTCTTGGACTAAGTGTCCTTTACTGGGTGTCCGGGACTGTGTGTCCTTTGGTTTAAATACCTAGCCGCTCCAACCAGACGTACAGTTGTCACAGCAACTGGAACTGGTCCAACAAATCATTGTCTTCAACATGTCACTGGTTTCATCTTCACTTCCCTTCACTTACAGTTATTCATTGTGAAGCCATTGCATGCTTGCTTTATCTTTTGTCTTCACAACATGAATGTATGATCTGTTCGGCTTCATAACTTCTTCCTACCTGATCCTTATTACACTGAAGCTGTTTGTCATTGCGCTTTCACTCTATTGAATACATGACCATGGCTGGCCTAGTGTAATCTAACTTCCGCTGCATAGTAATAGGCATAATCTTCACTGTTTGTCTTCATAACTCTCACGTTTTGAAGACTTTCATAAAAATCGCCTATTCACCCCCCCTCTAGTCGATATAACGCACTTTCAGCTGGACAGTAGAGTAGAACACACCAGATCAATCTACAGATCACGAGGACGCTTCCCGCTCGGGATGACGGCTACCTATTCGGACGTGATAAACCTAGTCACACCCAGGCCGATAACCGCAGACGGACTCCATCAGAAGTGCGCCATGATGAATCCCGATATAGAGGCACCACACACCCTCTCTGCTTCATAGATGAGGTGCTGGATCACGAATTCCCTGAGGGGTTCAAGCCCGTCAATATTGAATCATACGACGGAACAACCGACCCCACAGTATGGATTGAGGACTTTATTCTCCACATCCACATGGCCCGAGGAGATGACCTCCATGCCATCAAATACCTCCCACTGAAACTCAAAGGGCCAGCTAGACACTGGCTGAATAGCCTGCCCGAGAATTCCATCGGCAGCTGGGAGGACTTGGAAGAGGCCTTCCTTGACAACTTCCAAGGTACATATGTCCGGCCACCCGATGCCGATGACTTAAGCCACACAGTTCAACAACCTGGAGAATCAGCCAGAAAATTATGGACTAGGTTCCTAACCAAAAAGAACCAGATCGTTGACTGTCCGGATGCTGAAGCCCTAGCGGCCTTTAAACACAGCATCCGTGCCAAATGGCTAGCACGCCACCTCGGCCAAGAAAAGCCGAAGTCCATGGCAGCCCTTACGGCACTCATGACGCGCTTTTGCCCGGGTGAGGACATCTGGCTGGCTCGTAGCAAAAACACAGCCAGCGAGATAGGCCCCTCCGAGGCCAAGAACAGCTCCAGCAAACTCTGGCGGAACAGACACAAACGCCGAAGCAATGGAGACAACACCGATGACACCACCGTTAACACCGGATTCAGTGGCTCCAAGTCCGGCCAGCGAAAGAAGCCCTCCAAAAGGAACAGTGAGGGACTATCCAGCCTAGATCGCATACTCGATCGTCCATGCCAGGTACATGGTACCCCGGATAAACAAGACAACCACACCAACAGAGACTGTTGGGTTTTCAAACAGGCTGGCAAGTTAAATGTCGAAAACAAAGAAAAGGGATCACAAAGTAAGGACGAGGACGAAGAGCCCCGGCAGCCGAACACTAGAGGGCAGAAGAAATCCCCCCCAAGTCAAAACGGTGAACATGATATACGCTACACACATCCCCAAAAGGGAGCGCAAGCGAGCACTTAGGGACATCTACGCGGTAGAGCCAGTCGCCCCAAAATTCAATCTGTGGTCGTCATTCCCGACCACCTTTGATCGTCGAGATCACCCAACTAGTATCCGGCATGGCGGTTCAGCTGCACTGGTCCTCGACCCAATCATCGACAGATTTCACCTAACACGAGTCCTAATGGACGGTGGTAGCACCCAGCCTCAACCTGCTCTATCAGGATATAGTGCGGAAGATGGGCATTAATCCCTCACGAATCAAACCCACAAAGACTACCTTTGAAGGAGTCATACTAGGCATTGAGGCCCGCTACACGGGCTCAATCACGCTAGAGGTGGTCTTTGGTTCTCCAGACTACTTCTGAAGCGAGGAATTAATCTTCGATATCGTCCCCTTCCGCAGCGGCTACCACACACTGCTCGGACGAACCGCGTTTGCTAGATTCAACGCGGTGCCACACTATGCTTATCTCAAGCTGAAGATGCCCGGTCCGCGCGGCGTCATAATAGTCAACGGAAACACAGAACGCTCCCTCCAGACAGAGGAGCACTCCGCCGCCCTAGCAGTAGAGGTACAAAGCGGCCTTCTCAAGCAGCATCATAGTCTGGCTGTCGAGCCCTTGGACATCATTAAGAGGGTCCGGACTACACTGCAACAGGACAGCGCGGCTCGTCAAGAGCTCGATTAGCAATTCAGCCTCCATCCCAATCCCGATGAGGTAGTGGCATTCATACCACGCATCCATAACTACGCACTCAAAATTCCATGGGCATCGACGGAGGCACAAGCTATCCCGGGATCCAAGGTTCGGCTAGACCGATCCCGGAAACACCTATAACTTTACTATCTCCTTTTCCCTTGTTTCAGGTTTCTCCTATGGGGGCCTCCTTCGACGGCTTGATTAATGAACCCATCAAAGGACAAACACACCAGATTGACATGGAGCACATGCGTACATGGGAAGCCCTAGAGGCTAACCGTTTTCAGGACCCACACGCAGCTTGCCTTCGGGTATGGCAAGTCAAATAGCTGGTTGCTTATTGCATTATTTTGTACCAATGTGCTTGGACGTATTAACTCAACTATAATGGAAATAGTTCATGATCCAAGTTCAAGGGCTCCAGATCCTATCTCTATTCTCCCTCTGTTTTCCTTTATAGTACTTATTTCCTAGCAACCGTACACTCTGGTACGATTCATATTTGCCAGGGGCTCCCCATCGCCCCACGATATGGCAACAAAGTCCGAACAATCCTTAAAGATAAGTTCGGCACCACGAATTTAGCATTATATATATGCATTGGCTCCGAATCATGTCTTTGGTCAATAGTTGGGTTGCCCGGCTCCTGTGCTTGCTACCCTACGTTCCGCTAAATCGGCAAGGGTAGTAAATGGAGAACTACTGCGATTGTGCCCTGGCCTTGACCAGATGAGCACCTCAGTATAGATAGCCAAAAACCGACTGTCAAGATACGACGAGAGCCGGTCAGCTGTTCGAGGGTTACAAATCGTTGGAGATTTTTTCTGCATTATGCGAAAGATCGGCACTTCCCGATCACATGCTGACAGCACCCTGGCTTGAACCAGGGGCTGCGCCCATGCTTTACTATAAAACTCCTATGGCTAAGTGAGGGCGTTTAAGCTGTATAGTCCGATTGCCTCGTTCGTTGCGCTAAACAACTCCTTCAAGGACCATACAATTAGATCAAGATTGTTTAGATTCCATCCCGAACACCTCCGTACTACCTACGTGAGGGCAGAAGCCGACGACTGGCCAACCCTCAGATTACATACAACACGGCCGCACATGAGGAAACAATTAAAGCATAACAAAATTACATCACAAAACAAGCTTTGTTTTTTTATAATACAAGGCAAAAGGCAACATGAATACATTTATTCAAATACAACGTCCTGCGAACATTGTGCCGCCGCAAGGCGAGACCCCTCCAGGACATCCGCAAAATACCGTTCGGGTGTGCGGTGCTCCTTTCCCTCCGGTGGCCCTCTGGTCACCTCGACGACGTCCATCTTCGCCCACCACATCTTGCAACGGGCGAAGGCCATGCGTGCACCTTCAATGCAGGCCAAGCGCTTGACGACGTCCAGCCGAGGACAGGCGTCCACCATCCGCCTCACGAGTCAGAAGTAGCTGCTTGGCATAGCTTCGGCTGGCCATAGTCGGATTATCAAATCTTTCATGGCTAGTTTGGCCACCCTATGCAGCTCCACCAGCTGTTTCAGCTGATCGGTGAAGGACACGGGATGCTCTGGCGCCGCATACTGTGACCAGAATAGCTTCTCCGTAGAACCCCCTCCTTCGGCTCGATAGAACTCCGCGGCGTCTGATACACTGCGTGGTAAATCCGCAAAAGCTCCCGGGGAACTTTGAACCCAGGTTAGTAAAAGGTACTGCTTCTCCGCATACTTGCTTTGCATCTTAAATGCCTTACCCGCCGTGATCTTCTTGGCCTCCTGGATATCCTGGAGGGCGGCCTGGGCCTCATTCTGTGCGGTCTCCGCGCTCTGACAAGCCTAGGTGAGTTCGGCCCCTTGAACCGATGCATCATGCTCCAAGGCCTCGCATTTTTTCACCGCATCCTGGAGCTCCTGCTGGACTTCTTTGACCCAGGCCTTGAGATTCTTATGGGCGGCTTGCTGCTGGACAACCTTTTCCTCAGCCTCACCCAGGGCCTCGACCTCGGTCGTGGCTCCTGCACATATTACGACACTGCGGTCAATATACATCGCCTACTCCTTCCGAACACACAGCAAGTCGTCACTCACCTTGCTTCTCCTGGAGCCGAACCTTAACCTCGCCGAGCTCGTTCTCGGTCCGCTCCAGCCTCTGCCTCAGTTCACAGACTTCGGCAGCATGCGAGGTTGCGGCCAACAGTGACGCCTGCTTATTCATACATATTATGTTAGTCTCCTATAACAAAAGATTGATCCTCTGTCCGGTTCTTCTTGCCGAACACCGGATAGTGTCTTAGGGGCTACTGTCTACATGGTTTTTTTTCTCTTTCTTACCTCGAAACCTGTCAACAGGCTGCTGCAGGCTTCATTCAGTCCACTTTTGGCGGACTGAATCTTCTCGATCACCACACCCATAAGGACATGGTGCTCGTCCACGACGGAGGCGCCTCAAAGCGCCTCCATCAAGTTATCCAGCGCCCCTGGATGGATAGGGGCCACCGGTGGAAGTGGCGCACCCCCCTCCTTCAAAGGGGGCTGCTCGCCCGACTCCGGAGCCATATGGGTCTCCGGAATCGTATTCGGCTGAGGGCCAAACTGAATGCGGCCCTCTTCGCCAGTCTCCATGGGGATCGGTTCCCCCATGTGTCCGGCAGTGGAGGTCTCGCCTTGTGGCGCCTCCCGGACAGCGTCCTGGGCTCCTTCCCGGTTCGGAGCGGTCCTCCGAGATAACACTTCGGTGTCGTCCCTGTCCCCGGGGAAATAAGCAGGCGGTGGCGACATGCTCACCATCTCCGACGGAGCCAACGAACCTCCAGATGAGGATCGCTGGATAAGGCCGCGGGCCAGATTGCAACAGTACAATTAACTATGTCAAGATAATGAAGAGAAAGGGCCGGATGCACACATGAGCGAGCCATGTCACTTACGATGCGGCCTGGGGCTTAGTGCGGGGACGCCTTTCCGGACTGCTATCAATGTCCCACGCGGTGTTGACCGCTGGGATGCTCTTCCCCTTCTTGGGCGTTTCCGCCTCCTGATGCGCTGAAGCCGCCCTCTTCTTCTTCCTCTCCTTAGGGGGAGGGTTGTTTTCCTCCTCCTCCTCTTCCTCGTTGTTGTCCTCAGGGACAGAGGAATGAGCTTTGTTGTCTTCGGACGTCACTTCCGAAGTTCCCTTGCGACGGGGGCCACTCTTGGCCCCCTTGGCCTTCTTCTTGGCCTTCTTCTCCGGCACCCTATAAGGCGCCGACACGAGCATCTTCGCTAGACGTGGGATTGCTGGTTCTTCAGGAAGCGGAGCCGGACATTGGATCCGCTCGCCCTCTCCATCCAGTCCTGAAAAAGCAACAATAAAAGCTCAGGCATCATCCTTGAAACAAACAAGTGGAGAATGCATCAAAAAGACATACCTCGCTAGCGAGGTGTTTAGCATTGTGCCCGCGATCTGAATCTGCGGCCGATAGTTTCTCATTGCCCTTAAAGAGAAACTTCCATGCACCATCGTGAGTAGTTTCGAAGAGCCTCACCAGGGTCTGGTGCTTCTTCGGGTTGAACTCCACAGAGGATGTGATGAGGACATCAATACCATTGTTACACCCACAGCCCCTACTGTTACATATACTGGACCAATTACTAGAGCTCGCGCACGCCAATTAAATTACCAGGTACTTTCGTTTCTTGGTAATGATTCTAATGTTCATGAGATTATGATGCTGCCTAAATTGGATACATTTGTTTTGCTTTCAAATGAAGGGCCTAGCTTGGAGAAGGATGAACATTGGAGCAAGAACACGCATGGAGTTGATGGCATGCGCAAGGGGATCAAGAACGGAGTTACAAGTGATGATTTCAGGACTTTGAAGCCGCCATAAGGAGTGCATGAAGCCTTGGATGAAATATACAAGATGCCACTTCATAATATTCGTCCACAGCCAATTCTAGGTGCTGTGTCACCTTATTAATGGGCCAGGCCCATGTAATTTCGAAATACTTAAGTATAGGCTATTTTTAGAGTCCGTATGTGTGGGGAAACAAGAGTTAGGGTTGGTTTCGGACCCCACCCTCAAGGGCCACGAAATTCCCCCCCTCTTCCTCCATATATACAGCCCTTAGGGCGTCGTTTAGACTTTGGGTTTTGTTTAGATTAAAAGTTCGCCCTAGCTGCAACTTCTCGTACTTCATTTGTGTCCAACGACCAGACCAAGACGTCACAGAACCCCACCTTGATCAATAAAGCTTTCATCTTATATTCGCAATATCCAGATTGCAATCTCAGTTTCTTGCTTGTTCTTCGTTTGCTCGCAGGAAACAGGCCCTCGTGGTCAGGTTGATCGTGCTCCGGCGTGGTCAATAACCCCTCGGAAGTTGGTTTAGTGATTGCTAAGGCGCGACGTCTCGCACGTTCATAGTCGGATCATCAAGGTCGACTCCCACAGAAAACGATAGCCACCATCTCATCGAAACATCGGGACACCTTTGCCTCTATCAAGTGGTATCAGATTTCCAGGTTGCTCGGTGAGATTTTACAGTTTTTCGTAGATTAGATCGAGTCTGTTCTTCATACCTACAGTCCACGAAAAAGCCACACACAAAAAAAATTAGGGTTAGTTCATCATATCCGAACCAATCTGAGCCTTTGCATAATCTTTTTAGGGTTTTTGCTTTGTTGAATTTGCGGTTGCATCGTCGTGTCAAGTTGCTGGTCTTAGAGTCTAGTCTTTTAGAGTTTCGAGTTCTGGTCATAAGTTGTCACGCCGCCGCCGCACCATCATCATCGCCTTGCCATCTACCACTTTTGCTTATCCGCCACCGCTCTGAATCCTTATCCATATACCACTACCAATCCGTATCCATATACCACCATCAATCTCTATCCATATACCACCACCGCTACCATATACCACCACCGCTGCCATATAACACAACCATATATCCACCACCAATCCGAGTTCTTCTCATATTAGGTTTGTTCTTGAGATCAATATCAATTCCGATTCGTGTTTCCTTGCCTGCGTAGGTCTCGGAAAAAAAAATATTCACGGGCAAAAGTGGTCAAAAATATTCGGAGACCCCCGGGCAGTTTTTAGGCCAAAATTTTCACGGGCAAAAATATTTTTTCCCTATCCTATTTTTAGGCTTTTCTGAGTCTTTTGAGCCACGTGCCATCATAGTGATTTTTTGTCGCACTTTTTCGTCGTCGCTGCCCTAATTTCCGAAAAAAAAAGTGAATTTTTTTTTCTTGCCCATCCTATAAGTTTGACGAAGGAAGAGTTTTGAGACACTCGCCATTATAGTAATTTTTCGCAAAAAAAAAGAGCGCAAAAAAAAAAGAGGAGCGCAAAAAAAAAGCGAAAAAAAAGTTCCAGAGTGTGCTTTTCCCTTATTTACGTGCAGCGCCGTGATTTTGTTAGTGTTCTAGGCTCGCGTCTCTAGCACGGTCTAGCCTAGGACCAGCACAGTACCGTCGTTGAGCGTTTATTCAACTTTGCATCTCTGAATTGATTATTGCTGACCCTTTTTGCTACCATACTATAAGCCTTCCCAGCTCCACATACCTCTACGTCGTGCGTTTGACTCTCCCTGGCAATCGCTCTATCCAAGCTTTTGAGAGTTTTGACTACAACGGTTGCCGATCACCGCCTGCTGCTGGGTAAGAACTGGTAAGAATTTGAGATTTGCTTGACGGATTTGTGACACCCGCCACCACCACCTCTTGTTAGTATTCTGTAGGATCATATTCTTGTGTGTTTTCTATTGTTGCTAACCATGGCAGGATCACAAGCCGACGAGACTGACTGGGAGAACATGACGAATCAGGAGTTGCATGATAAATTTCAGCAAATGATGAATGGACAGGTGCAGGATGTGCTAAACAGATTTGAAGAGGCCATGGAGAAGATAGATGACATGGAGAAGACGTTCGAAACAAAGCTCGATAACAGGTTTAATGAATTGCTCGCGCGTCTTCCACCACCACCACCGGCTGCACCTAACGCACCTCTACAACAACAACAACGACGACTACCTACACATCGTGAAACAGCCCTCCGCCGAGCGAGCCGTCTCCCTCTTGCACCTGGCCAAACTGTTGGTGCTGCTGTTGCTACTTCTGTGGCTCCTGCTGCTGATGTGGAGGAGGATGATTTTGCTGGCGATTACGAGGATGAGGTTGATCAAAATCAGAACTACGTGCCACCACCAGCACAGCAACCATCAGGTCGTCCACATGCAAATAATGGCAATGGTAGGGCTCACCCTCAGGTACGAGATCATGACCATCTCCCTAAACTAAAATTGAATATTCCACCATTTGAGGGTAGATATGTTCCTGATATATATCTTACTTGGGAGTTAGAAACTGAACAACGATTTACATGTTTACAATATCCCGAGGAGAGACGTGTTCCTGCTGCTGTTTGTGCATTCACTAGTTTTGCATGTGTTTGGTGGTCTGAGCATTGTAGATTATATCCCATTCCTGCTACTTGGGCTGCTTTGAAAACTGCTATGCGTACTCGTTGGGTTCCACCATATTATCAACGTGAATTACTTCAAAAATTGCAGCGCTTAAGACAGGGAAAAAATTCTGTAGAAGAATATTATCAGGAATTACAAACTGGCATGATTAGATGTGGTATTGTTGAGGAGAATGAAGCTATGCTTGCACGTTTTATGGGTGGATTAAATAGAGAGATTCATACGATTCTAGAGTATAAGGAGTATACTAATATCACTCGTTTATTCCATCTTGCTTGTAAAGCTGAACGTGAAGTGCAGGATCGACAGGCATTGGCGCGGACTAACTTTTCTGCAGGTCGACCTTCTTCATGGACACCACGTGCATCATCTACTTCCACACGTTCTGCTTCACCGGCGCCTCCGTCGGCTGCCACCTCCAACCGTGATACAATAAAGCAGGCACAATCACCACTATCTGCCAAGAGCACACCTTCTGGGCCTGCAAAGAGCTCTTCTTCATCCATGGCATCAACAGGGCAAACACATGATATTATTTGTCGACGTTGCAAGGGTGGAGGTCATTATGCGAGAGAATGCCCATCTAAGCGTGTGATGATTGTTACTGAGGATGGTGGGTATGAGTCCGCTAGTGACTATGATGAGGAGACTTTGGCTCTTATTACACGTGACGAACACGGTGGAGACGATTCTGATCATGAGACGCAATACATGGCTCCTGAAGATGCTGACAGGTATGAATGTTTAGTTTCTCAACGTGTTTTGAGTGTGCAGGTTACACAAGCTGAGCAAAATCAGAGGCATAATTTGTTCCATACAAAGGGAGTTGTGAAGGAACGTTCTGTTCGCGTGATCATAGATGGAGGGAGTTGCAACAACTTGGCTAGCATCGAGATGGTGGAGAAGCTATCTCTCACCACAAGACCACATCCACATCCTTACTACATCCAATGGTTCAACAACAGCGGCAAGGTTAAGGTAACACGTACTGTTCGTGTGCATTTTAGTATCTCTACATATGCTGATTATGTTGATTGTGATGTGGTACCTATGCAAGCATGTTCCTTATTACTTGGTAGACCATGGCAATTTGATAAAAATTCTATTCACCATGGTAGAAACAACAGTATACTCTTGTTCATAAGGATAAAAATATTACTTTGCTTCCTATGACTCCTGATTCCATTTTGCAAGATGATATTAATAGAGCTAATAAAGCAAAACAGGAGAAAACTAAGAGTGAAAATCAGATTGTGGCAAAAGAATTTGAGCAACAAATGCAGCCTAATAATAATAAACAATCTAGTGTTGCTTCTGAAATTAAATTGAAAAGTGCATGTTTACTTGCCACCAAATCTGATATTGATGATCTAGATTTTAGCAAATCTGTTTGCTATGCTTTTATGTGCAAAGAGGCATTATTTTGATTCGAGGACGTGCCTTCCTCTTTGCCCCCTGCTGTCACTAACATTTTGCAGGAGTTCGCTGACGTCTTTCCACAAGACGTGCCACCGGGATTACCACCTATTCGAGGGATTGAGCATCAAATTGACTTAATTCCCGGTGCTTCGCTACCCAACCGTGCACCATACCGTACCAATCCAGAGGAGACGAAGGAGATTATGCGTCAAGTACAAGAACTGCTCGACAAAGGTTATATACGCGAATCCCTTAGTCCTTGTGCTGTTCCTATCATTTTAGTGCCGAAAAAGGATGGTACGTCGCATATGTGTGTTGATTGTAGAGGCATTAATAATATTACTATTCGTTATCGTCATCCTATTCCTAGGTTAGATGATATGCTTGATGAATTGAGTGGCTCTACAATATTCTCCAAAGTTGATTTGCGTAGTGGATACCATCAAATTCGTATGAAATTGGGAGATGAATGGAAAACAGCATTTAAAACTAAGTTTGGATTATATGAGTGGTTAGTCATGCCTTTTGGGTTAACTAATGCACCTAGTACTTTCATGAGGTTATTGAACGAAGTTTTACGTGCTTTCATTGGACGATTTGTGGTAGTTTACTTTGATGACATATTGATTTATAGCAAATCTTTGGAGGAACATTTGGAACATTTACGTGCTGTTTTTATTGCTCTACGTGATGCACGTTTGTTTGGAAACCTTGGAAAGTGCACCTTTTGCACCGACCGAGTATCTTTTCTTGGCTATGTTGTTACTCCACAGGGAATTGAAGTTGATAAAGCCAAGATTGAAGCTATTGAGAGTTGGCCGCAGCCCAAAACGGTCACACAAGTGAGGAGTTTCCTTGGCCTCGCTGGTTTCTATAGGCGTTTTGTGAGAGATTTCAGCACCATTGCTGCACCTCTCAACGAGCTTACAAAGAAGGATGTGCCTTTTGTTTGGGGTACCGCACAGGAAGAAGCCTTCACGATATTGAAAGATAAGTTGACACATGATCCTTTACTCCAACTTCCTAATTTCAATAAGACTTTTGAGCTTGAATGTGATGCTAGTGGAATTGGATTAGGAGGTGTGTTATTACAAGATGGAAAACCTGTTGCATACTTTTCTGAAAAATTGAGTGGGCCTGGTCTGAACTATTCTACTTATGATAAAGAATTATATGCTCTTGTTCAGACCTTAGAAACATGGCAACATTATTTATGGCCCAAGGAATTTGTTATACATTCTAATCATGAATCTTTGAAACACATTAAAAGTCAAGCAAAACTGAACCGTAGACATGCTAAATGGGTTGAATTCATTGAGACTTTCCCTTATGTGATTAAACACAAGAAGGGTAAAGAAAATGTTATTGCTGATGCCTTGTCTCGTCGTTATACTATGCTTTCACAACTTGACTTTAAAATATTTGGTTTGGAGACCATCAAGGATCAATATGTTAATGATGCTGAATTTAAAGATGTATTGCAGAATTGTAAGGAAGGGAGAACTTGGAACAAGTTCGTTCTTAACGATGGATTTGTGTTTCGTGCTAACAAGCTATGCATTCCAGCTAGCTCCGTTCGTCTTTTGTTGTTGTAGGAGGCGCATGGAGGAGGATTAATGGGACACTTTGGCGTCAAGAATACGGAGGATATACTTGCTACACACTTCTTTTGGCCAAAGATGAGACGGGATGTTGAGCGTTTTGTTGCTCGCTGCACTACATGTCAAAGAGCTAAGTCACGACTCAATCCTCATGGTTTATATATGCCTTTGCCTGTACCTAGTGTTCCTTGGGAGGATATATCTATGGACTTTGTTTTAGGTTTACCTAGAACAAAGAAGGGGAGGGATAGCATATTTGTTGTCGTGGATAGGTTCTCGAAAATGGCACACTTTATACCATGTCATAAAAGCGATGATGCTGTTAATGTTGCTGATTTGTTCTTTTGTGAAATTATTCGCTTACATGGTGTGCCAAATACTATTGTTTCAGATCGTGATACTAAATTTCTTAGCCACTTTTGGAGATGTTTATGGGCTAAGTTGGGGACTAAGCTGCTTTTTAGTACTACTTGTCACCCCCAAACTGATGGACAAACTGAAGTAGTCAATAGAACATTGTCTACTATGCTTAGGGCTGTTTTGAAGAATAACAAGAAAATGTGGGAAGAATTCTTGCCTCATATTGAATTTGCTTATAATCGTTCATTGCATTCTACTACTAAGATGTGCCCTTTTGAAATTGTGTATGGTTTCCTACCTCGTGCACCTATTGATTTGTTGCCTCTTCCATCTTCGGAGAAGGTTAATTTTGATGCTAAAGAACGTTCTGAATTGATTTTAAAAATGCATGAGTTAACTAAGGAAAACATTGAGCGTATGAATGCTAAATATAAACTTGTTGGAGATAAGGGTAGAAAACATGTTGTGTTTGCACCTGGAGATCTTGTTTGGTTACATTTGCGTAAAGATAGATTTCCTAATCTGCGCAAATCAAAGCTAATGCCACGTGCTGATGGTCCTTTTAAGGTTTTAGAGAAAATAAATGATAATGCATATAAACTTGAGCTACCTGCAGATTTTGGGGTTAGTCCCACTTTTAACATTGCAGATTTGAAGCCTTATTTGGGTGAGGAAGATGAGCTTCCGTCGAGGACGACTTCATTTCAAGAAGGGGAGGATGATGAGGACATCAATACCATTGTTACACCCACAGCCCCTACTGTTACATATACTGGACCAATTACTAGAGCTCGCGCACGCCAATTAAATTACCAGGTACTTTCGTTTCTTGGTAATGATTCTAATGTTCATGAGATTATGATGCTGCCTAAATTGGATACATTTGTTTTGCTTTCAAATGAAGGGCCTAGCTTGGAGAAGGATGAACATTGGAGCAAGAACACGCATGGAGTTGATGGCATGCGCAAGGGGATCAAGAACGGAGTTACAAGTGATGATTTCAGGACTTTGAAGCCGCCATAAGGAGTGCATGAAGCCTTGGACGAAATATACAAGATGCCACTTCATAATATTCGTCCATAGGCTATTCTAGGTGCTGTGTCACCTTATTAATGGGCCAGGCCCATGTAATTTCGAAATACTTAAGTATAGGCTATTTTTAGAGTCCGTATGTGTGGGGAAACAAGAGTTAGGGTTGGTTTCGGACCCCACCCTCAAGGGCCACGAAATTCCCCCCCTCTTCCTCCATATATATAGCCCTTAGGGCGTCGTTTAGACTTTGGGTTTTGTTTAGATTAAAAGTTCGCCCTAGCTGCAACTTCTCGTACTTCGTTTGTGTCCAACGACCAGACCAAGACGTCACAGAACCCCACCTTGATCAATAAAGCTTTCATCTTATATTCGCAATATCCAGATTGCAATCTCAGTTTCTTGCTTGTTCTTCGTTTGCTCGCAGGAAACAGGCCCTCGTGGTCAGGTTGATCGTGCTCCGGCGTGGTCAATAACCCCTCGGAAGTTGGTTTAGTGATTGCTAAGGCGCGACGTCTCGCACGTTCCTGGTCGGATCGTCAAGGTCGACTCCCACAGAAAACGATAGCCACCATCTCATCGAAACATCGGGACACCTTTGCCTCTATCAGGATGGCTTCGGTGCTGGCACGGAAGGATCCGGCGAACTAGCATCACCTGGATCACATCAACGAGCTTGACGTTCTTGGTTACCATGCTTTGAACGCGCGTCTGCTGCGCTATCACCTCGTCAGGGGAACCCCAGTCCGGACTCTTCTCGACCCAGGAGGTGAGTCGCATGGGAGCGCCGGAGCGGAATTCGGCAGCTGCGGCCCAGGTGGTGCCGCAAGGTTCTGTGATGTAGAACCACTTCTTCTGCCACTCCTTTACCGTGTCCACAAAAGTACCTTTGGGCCAGGAGACGTTGGACTGCTTGCTCACCATGGCTCCTCCGCATTCCGCGTGCTGGCCATCCACCACCTTCGGCTTCACGTTGAAGACTTTGAGCCCCAGCCTGAAGTGGGGTTGGATGTGGAGGAAGGCCTCACACACGACAATAAACGCCGAGATGTTGAGGAAGGAATTCGGGGACAGATCATGGAAATCTATCCCGTAATAATACATCAGCCCGCGGACAAAAGGGTGGAGTGGAAACTCTAGCCCGCGGAAGAAATGGGGGATGAACACTACCCTCTCGGTGGGCTTCGGCACGGGGACGACTTGTCCCTCAGTCGGCATGCAGTGAGTGATCTCCTTCGCCAAGTATCCAGCCGCCTGAAGCTCCGTAATGTTCTCCTCCTTGATGGAGGAGACCATCCACTTGCCTTGACCTCCGGATCCGGACATGGTTGCTTGAGTGGAAAGGAGATGAGAACTTGGGCGCTGGAACTCGAGATTGGAAGGGCGGAGACAGAGAGAGGGCGTGAGAGAGGAAGAGGGAATCCTTATCCCCTTATAAAGGCAACGGATATTAAACGCCTCCTCACTCGCCTTAAGATTCGACTATTCCCAAGGGCTGCATAAATGGCACGGTTGGGTTACCCATGCCCGCATTGATGAGAATCCCGCGATAAGGGGACACGATCTTTGCTTGGACAAGACGTGCCAATGGCAACCACGTCTCGGGATGTGGGGCATCGAAACATGAAAGCGGTTTGGAATTTTGACCGGGCAGATGTGATGTCATATTGTAAAAAGCTGTCATCAGATTAGACTCGTGTAAAAATATATTCTCTCTGCGGTTATGTATGGTGTGTGTGACAGGTCCGGATACTATCATCGCATCCGAATACTATCTTTAAGTTCTGATAGAAGGGAACGCGCCTTGCAATGTTGAAGACAATCTGTGCGCCGAACTCCTTGTCATTGAAGTCAGGTTCAGGGGCTACTAAGGGAGTCCTGGACTAAGGGGTCCTCGCGCGTCCGGCCTGTTATCCATGGGCCGGACTGATGGGCTGTGAAGACATGAAGGCCGAAGACTGTACCTGTGTCCGGATTGGACTCTCCTTGGCGTGGAAGGCAAGCTTGGCGACCGACTATGAAGATTCCTTCTTATGTAACTGACAATATGTAAACCCTAGATCCCTCCGGTGTCTATATAAACCAGAGGGGTTAGTCCGAAAAGGATATACTCATTACCATAGTCATACATGCTAGACTTCTAGGGTTTAGCCATTACGATCTCGTGGTAGATCAACTCTTGTAACACTCGTATTCATCAAGATCAATCAAGCAGGACGTAGGGTATTACCTCCATAGAGAGGGCCCGAACCTGGGTAAACATCGTGTCCCGCGTCTCCTGTTACCATCGATCCTAGACGCACAGTTCAGGACCCCCTACCCAAGATCCACCAGTTTTGACACTGACACGTACCACCCACAGTCTAGTGGTCAAGTAGAACTGAGTAATAGAGATCTTAAATTAATTTTGCAAAAGACTGTTAATAGATCTAGAAAGAATTGGTCAAAGAAACTTGATGATGCATTATGGGCCTATAGACGGAGTCCGTGTAAGCGGGCGAAGTCGAACAGAAGAAGAAGGTGGTGCAGCACCTAGTTTATTTTGTCAGTTCCCTCTTGCAGGGGGCTAGATCAAGATATTGTGGCATACAGAAGCTACTTTTCGGCCTTCTTATGGCCTTGAGAAAGTTGCGTCACTATTTCCAAGCACATGAGATCACCGTTGTCACCCGCCTCCCTTTGCAATGGATCTTGCACAATCCGGATGCCACTGGGATGATTCTGGAGAGGGCGTTGGAACTGTCAAGCTTCGGCCTCAAATTTGAAAGCACTTCAACCATCAAGAGCCAAGCCTTGGCAGAGTTCATAGCGGAGTGGACCTCAACACCAGACGAAGAAGCTTGAGAGACCGCCCTTCCCGGCAAGGAGACGAGCCGTGATTGGATCATGTACTTTGACGGCGCTTTCTCGCTGCAAGGTGCTGTTGCCGATGTGTTGCTCATCACACCCACCGGAGAGCGCCTCAAGTACGTAGTCCAGATGCACTTTCCCCGAGAAAAGTCAACTAACAACACGGAGGAGTATGAGGGATTGCTTGCCGGTCTCAGGATTGCGGCAGACCTTGGAACCAGGAAGCTCATCATCAGAGGTGATTCACAGCTCGTTGTCAAGCAAGTCAACAAGGATTACCAGAGCCCATTAATGGAGGCTTATGTGGATGAGGTGAGGAAGTTGGAAGAGCGTTTTGATGGTCTGCAAGCAGAGCATGTTCCTCGAGCGGAGAACAGCATTGCCGACGACTTGTCGAAACGCGCTGGCCTCAAGTTGCCCGTGGAACGAGGTACCTTTGTGCTTCAATTGACCTAGCCATACATTGAGCCATCAGCAGGATAGAACAAGCGAAGGAAGGCGGGCCCTGGCAAGTACTTTCCCGCTGAGCTCCTAGGAGCCGCCGACAAGTGTTGGGGAACGTAGTAATTTCAAAATTTTCCTACGCACACGCAAGATCATGGTGACGCATAGCAACGAGAGGGGAGAGTGTAGTCTACGTACCCTCGTAGACTGACAGCGGAAGCATTATGACAACACGGTTGATGTAGTCGTACGTCTTCACGGCCCGACCGATCAAGCACCGAAACTACGGCACCTCCAAGTTCTAGCACACGTTCAGCTCGATGACGATCCCCGAACTCCGATCCAGCTAAGTGTCGGGGAAGAGTTCCGTCAGCACGACGGCGTGGTGACGATCTTGATGTTCTACTGTCGCAGGGCTTCGCCTAAGCACCACTACAATATTATCGAGGACTATGGTGGAGGGGGGCACCGCACACGGCTAAGAGAACAATCTTCAAGATCAACTTGTGTGTCTAGAGGTGCCCCCCTGCCCCCGTATATAAAGGAGCAAGGGGGAGGCCGGCCGGCCCTTGGGGCGCGCCAAGGAGGAGGAGTCCTCCTCCTAGTAGGAGTAGGACTCCTCGTCATGTCCGAATATAGCCGTCCAATATATCAATCTTTATGTCTCGACCATTTCGAGACTCCTCGTCATGTCCGTGATCACATCCGGGACTCCGAACAAACTTCGGTACATCAAAATATATAAACTCATAATGAAACTGTCATCGTAACGTTAAGCGTGCGGACCCTACGGGTTCGAGAACAATGTAGACATGACCGAGACATGTCTCCGGTCAATAACCAATAGCGGAACCTGGATGCTCATATTGGCTCCCACATATTCTACGAAGATCTTTTATCGGTCAGACCGCATAACAACATACTTTGTTCCCTTTGTCATCGGTATGTTACTTGCCCGAGATTCGATCATCGGTATCTCAATACCTAGTTCAATCTCATTACCGACAAGTCTCTTTACTCGTTTTGTAATACATCATCTCGCAACTAACTCATTAGTTGCAATGCTTGCAAGGCTTATGTGATGTGCATTACCGAGAGGGCCCAGAGATACCTCTCCGACAATCGGAGTGACAAATCCTAATCTCGAAATACGCCAACCCAACATGTACCTTTGGAGACACCTATAGAGCTCCTTTATAATCACCCAGTTACGTTGTGACGTTTGGTAGCACACAAAGTGTTCCTCCGGCAAACGGGAGTTGCATAATCTCATAGTCATAGGAACACGTATAAGTCATGAAGAAAGCAATAGCAACATACTAAACGATCGGGTGCTAAGCTAATGGAATGGGTCATGTCAATCACATCATTCTCCTAATGATGTGATCCCGTTAATCAAATGACAACACATGTCTATGGTTAGGAAACATAACCATCTTTGATTAACAAGCTAGTCAAGTAGAGGCACACTAGTGACGTTTAGTTTGTCTATGTATTCACACAAGTATTATGTTTCCGGATAATACAATTCTAGCATGAATAATAAACATTTATCATGATATAAGGAAATAAAGAATAACTTTATTATTGCCTCTAGGGCATATTTCCTTCAACAAGGACGTTGCCGGGTGCCCTAAGCTTGCTGAGGAGGAGCAATCTCCGGTGGGGCCCCAAGCCCCAACCATAGAGGCAGTTGCCCCTTCGGCCGAAGAGGAGCCTTTAGTCCTTGCCGTCGAGCCCCAGGCTCCAGCATGGGCGCAGCGCACCATCTGTTTCCTCCAAATAGGGGAACTCCCTGAGGAACAGGAAGAGGCAGAGAAAGTAGCCTGTCGGTCCAGCATGTACCAGTTTGTGGATGATGCCCTATACAGAAGGAGATCGAACGGTGTGAAACTGAAGTGCATTCCTCGGGAGGACGGACTGGAGCTGTTGGCAGAGATACATGGAGGCATGTGTGGCTCCCACATAGGGTTAAGAGCCCTTGCCGGCAAAGTGTTCCGGCAAGGTTTCTTCTGGCCCACCGCTCTCAAGGATGCAACTCCACTAGTAACCAAGTGTCAAGCGTGCCAGTTCCATTCAAAGAAGCTTCATCAGCCAGCCCAAGCCCTTCAAACAATCCCTCTTTCCTGGGCCTTTTCGGTCTGGGGGCTCGACATACTGGGTGATGCGGAGCATCCTAGGGGTCATCCCCATGGACCTACCATTGTCTCACGACCAAGAGACCTATGACTCGAGCTAGAGCTAGAGCTCTCGAGATCGAGGTGACTTATCTCCTTAGTGATATTGCACATGATACCCCCGAGACATGGCTACTACCTAAGTCCGAGATGTTGTGCATGATTAGGTACCAACAGGACCCTCCCGAAGATGCACGTGAAGACGGACAAGCCTCCAAGTCCATGGATGAAGAGGAACGTTGAAAGGAGAAGAAGGCATCTCCAGGGCCCGGACATCCGACCCTGAGCCCGTACATCTGGCCGTTGGAGACATCAGCTACAGCCGCCTTCCAGCAGCTGGACATCTACAGGCCGCGGACGTCCGGCCCCAGCCCAGACATCTGGCCCCGGCCCGGAAATCCGGCCTCTCACCCGAATATCCGGACAAGCTGCAACAGAGAACAGAATGGAACCCCCACCAGCCCGGACATCCGGCCCCTCCAACCCGGACATCCGGCCTTCCGCGAACGCCCGGACATCCAGCCCGACACTCGAATGTCCGGCCTCCCATGTCTATGCACAGTGTAAGGGCCCAAGGCCCGTGTACCCCTTCGCCCACCTAGACTATATATACTCTTCTCCTACCTACGTTTTAGGGTTAGCGTTGTGATAGCTCATTTAAGAGATAGAGCTTCGCTCATCCATATCGGATCTACTCCACGAGAGATACCGCGGCCCCTCTACGGAGAAGATCCACTTGGATTCAAGACCTCCTCGCGGAGAAGACCATCAAGACCTCCTCACGGAGAAGATCGTGCTACTTGTATCGTCCTTAGTTGTCTATGGATCTTGTATCTTCCTTTGTGCTCATGGATCTAGCATATGTGTGACTCTTTCTTGTTGGTTTAGTGATCCTCTCGTGTTTCCCCTCGTGTTTTCCCTCGTGCTCTTTGTGGGATCCGCTCCTTTCATGAAAGATCAGCACCTAGGGTTCCTACCCTACATCATCTTGGTATCTAGAGCCACGTTGATCACGATTTCGGAGCATCCCCGTTGTGTTTCTAGCCTTGTTTTTGTTGATTTTGTCCCTAATTCCAAAATTTCCCCACAAAATAGCCCCAATTTTTTTGTGATTTGTTGGTGTGATGAAGTTTTGTTGGATTTGATCCGCGGATTTCGTGTGTTGCAGGTAGATCTAGCTTTCCATCCACTTTTCCCTAATTTCCATCCACAATTTCCTCCGAATTTTGTCCGGATTTGCCACCTTCCACGTGGAGTTCGTCCGAATCCAGAGCCCGAACATCCGGCCTGATAGCCCGGACATCCGGCCATCAAGCCCGGACATCCGGCCCCTGGCAGCATCACTTCCTCTCCACCGCCCGTTTTCCGTCCATATTTCGCCCAATTTAGTCCCGGTGCCCACTTACACTTCCGCATACCACCACCACTTCCGCATAGCACCACCTTATACCACACACACTACCAACTCCGACAATTTTGTCCCGTTTTGTCTTGAGAATTTGAGTTGCGGTTCCGTGTCCTATTGTGTTTCGGCTATTTAGGTACGGTTTGACATCAACATCACCGCCGCTCATCTTCGCCACGGACGCGTCATCAACAACGACCATCTCGACAACATCATATTGGTATTCGCGCCACTCATTTTATCATCATCATCCATTCTTGCTTACGGACAAGGAACCAAGAAACGGTAAACTCATCTTGGTATTGGATACATCATTCTTGCCATTACATTGATAGCCACCATAGCCTTACTCCTTTGCGTCACTTACCCATCGAGACTAGCCTTTGAGTATTGCCGGCAACATGACTTGTGCACATTAGTGATCATACTTCCCATAGCATACATACATCATTGGTGCATATCTTGGTATCATCTCTTGTGTCACAAGGTTGTCATCGCTTACACAATTGCTATCTTGGTCCGTGAAGCATTGCATGAGAAAAGAGATGAAACAACAAAGATCCAAACAAGCTTTTAAGAAAAAGGGAAAGATAAGCAAAAAGCTTTTAAGCAAGAACCATAGCATCATACAACATTAAGATTGTCATACTAGATCATCTTGGATCATATCATCGGAACACCATACATAGAGCATACTTGGGATAGATGTCGTTGCATTTTTGCTTAGTAGGTTGTGCATAAGTCTTCGTATCCGCCTATTGTGCAATCGTGCTAGCATCTCTCTAGTGTTGTGCAACAAGAGCATTTTCGTGGACTCCACATTTTGGCTCCTCCTTGGTTGGACGACCCCACTTATCTCTTTGCGTGTGTGTTTCCGTGTACCTTATATTGCTTGGTCTACTTGTTGCATTGCAAACTTGCGAATCTTTTCCAACATTATTGAAGCTCACTACCAATTGCATTAAATTTTGTGCCACCATCCTAACCAAGCTCCACCATAAGCTTTTACTTTTGTAGGTGTGAGAAACCGACAAGAATTGGTACCAATTGTCCTATTTCCTTGTTCCACATTGGAGTGATCATTGATCCACCTTCAACTTTGGTCAAGGTACATTTGGTATATGTTCTTCTCTTTCTACCACTCACATATTTTCCTTGGAATGATGGATAGGCCAAGTACTTATACCAACCCACTCTTCATCGGGCAAGACGACGACATGAACTCCTACGTCACCAAGAGCCACCTCTTTGGTGCATAACGTACTTTGCATCAAGAGCAACAAGCAATGAGTAAACGCATCAACAACCTCGTCACCGACTTGCGACTCTCCGAGCAACGTACAAGAGACTGATACGTCTCCGTCGTATCTATAATTTTTAATTGTTCCATGCAAATATTATTCAACTTTCATATACTTTTGGCAACTTTTTATACTATTTTTGGGACTAACATATTGATCCAGTGCTCAGTGCCAGTTCCTGTTTGTTGCATGTTTTTTGTTTCGCAGAATATCCATATCAAACGGAGTCCAAACGGAATAGAAACTGACGGAGATTTTTTTGGAATATATATGATTTTTGGGAAGAAAAATCCACGCGAGACGATGCTTGAGGGCCCCACGAGGTAGGGGGCGCGCCCCAGGGAGGCAGGCGCGCCCCTGGCCCTCGTGGCCACCCCGTAAGGCGGTTGGTACCCTTCTTTCGCCACAAGAAAGCTAATTTCCGGATAGAGATCGTGTCAAAATTTTAGCCCAATCGGAGTTATGGATCTCCGGGAATATAAGAAACGGTGAAAGGGAAGAATCTGAGAACGCAGAAACAGAGAGAGACAGAGAGACAAATCTAATCTCGGAGGGGCTATTGCCCCTCCGGTGCCATGGAGGCCATGGACCAGAGGGGAAACCCTTCTCCCATCTAGGGAGGAGTTCAAGGAAGAAGAAGAAGGAGGGGGGCTCTCTCCCCCTCGCTTCCGGTGGCACTGGAGTGCCACCGGGGGCCATCATGATCACCGCGAGCTACACCAACACCTCCGCCATCTTCACCAACATCTCCATCACCTTCCCCCCTCTATCTACAGCGGTCCACTCTCCCACAACCCGCTGTACCCTCTACTTGAACATGGTGCTTTATGCTTCATATTATTATCCAATGATGTGTTGCCATCCTATGATGTCTGAGTAGATTTTCGTTGTCCTATCGGTGGTTGATGAATTGCTATGATTTATTTAATTTTCCTGTGGTTATGTTGCTATCCTTTGGTGCCCATCATATGATTGCGCGCGTGGATCACACCCTAGGGTTAGTTGTATGTTGATAGGACTATGTATTGGAGGGCAAGAGTTACATAAGCTTCAACCTAGCATAGAAATTGATGCATACGGTATTGAAGGGGGACCGATATATCTTAATGCTATGGTTGGGTTTTACCTTAATGAACATTAGTATTTGCGGCCGCTTGCTAATAGTTCCAATCATAAGTGCATAGAATTCCAAGTCAGGGATGACATGCTAGCAGTGGCCTCTCCCACATAATACTTGCTATCGATCTAGTAAAGTAGTCAATTGCTTAGGGGCAATTTCGCAACTCCTACCACCACTTTTACACACTCGCTATATTTACTTTATTGTTTCTTTATCTAAACAGCCCCTACTTTTTATTTATGTACTCTTTATTATCTTGCAAACCTATCCAACAACACCTACAAATTACTTCTAGTTTCATACTTGTTCTAGGTAAAGCGAACGTCAAGCATGCGTAGAGTTCTATCGATGGTCAATAGAACTTGAGGAAATATTTGTTCTACCTTTAGCTCCTCGTTGGGTTCGACACTATTACTTATTGAAAACTGTTGCGATCCCCTATACTTATGGGCCATCAAGACCTTTTTATGGCGCTGTTGCCGGGGAGCAATAGCGTGGGGTGAATATTCTCGTGTGTGCTTGTTTGCTTTATCACTAAGTAATTTTTATTTGCTTTTCTTAGTTGGTCTTTATCTTTAGTTATGGATATGGAATACGAAATACCAAAAAAATTAGGTGTACTTGCTACTCATGGAGATGGGGAACCTCCTAAAACCCTCGATGTTGGTTATGTGAAAAATATTATGTACTACTTTAATAATCTTGAGAAAGCCCCATTCAATTATGTAATGGGAGTAACATTGGATCAACGTGAATACTTTAGGGATTACCGCTTGACACAAAAAGGGAAAATATTATGGGATCAAATTCATATATTGAATTTGTATGCTAGGCGACTATGCTTGAGGTATGATTATAGTTGTTGCTCTAAGGTGAGGGCTCCACACCGTCCCTTTTCATGTGAATTTAATGATAATGAAACCTTAGCTTCTTATGCTAATGGTATATATGATTACTATGATGTGGAACAAATAGAAGAATTTGTTGCTTTTATGGGTGCTTATGAAATTGAATCTATGTTTAAAGAGTTTGAAGATTTTGATGATGCTGTTTATAGACCTGAAAATTTAGCTATCCTGAAATATTGTTATGAGAATTATGAATACAATTACGAAATTAATGCTCTTATTAAGAAAGTCTCCGCTGTCCAAGAAGAAACTAATATTTTGCAGGAATCTATGGAAGAAGAAGTTGATGAAACTGTGAGCTCATTGGATGAAAAAGATGAGGAGGGGAGCGAAGAACAAAAGGAGGAAGAGTGGATTAGCTACCCGTGCCCACCTTCTAATGAGAGTAACTCTTCAACTCATACATTGTTTAATTTCCCTTCGTGCTTACCGAAGGATGATTGCTATGATGATTGTTATGATCCCATTGATTCTCTTGAAATATCCCTTTTTGATGATGCTTGTGGCCAAGATGCCAATATGAATTATGCTTATGGAGATGAACTTGCTATAGTTCATTATGTTAAACATGAAATTGTTGCTATTGCACCCACACATGATAGTCCTATTATCTTTTTGAATTCTCCCAACTACACTATATCGGAGAAGTTTGCATTTATTAAGGATTATATTGATGGGTTGCCTTTTACCGTTGCACATGATGATTTTGATGAATATAATATGCATGTGCTTGCTGCTCCTACTTGCAATTATTATGAGAGAGGTACTATATCTCCACCTCTCTATGTTTCCAATATGATAAAATTGCAAGAAACTATTTATACTATGCATTGGCCTTTACTTTGTGTGCATGAATTGTTCTTTTATGACATGCCTATGCATAGGAAGAGAGTTAGACTTCGTCATTACATGATATATGCTACCTTTTGCTCACCACTAAATTACAAATCATTTTTAATTAAAATTGGCTTTGATATACCTTGGGATCTGGGTGGATCCATTACTTGAGCACTATATGCCTAGCTTAATGGCTTTAAAGAAAGCATTGCCAAGGAGACAACCCGGAAGTTTTAGAGAGTAATTTATTTCTGTTGTGTGCTTTTATAAATTTTAAATATAAAAATAATGTGCCAAGGTTTGCCTTTAGCATGTTTACATTTGCTTGATGGTTTGCATGGTACAAGACAGAAACTTTGGCTGTAGTGCGTGATTTTACATTTTTAGTTGGAACGTCAAATGGTTCTGATTCTTTTTGCACTGTCTTCCTATACAAATTTTTTATGTTTCCTAATTTTGGTAGAATTTTTCAAGTATCAGAAGTATGGTGAATGTTCAGATTATTACAGACTGTTCTGTTTTGACAGATTCTGTTTTTGATGCATAGTTTGCTTGTTTTGATGAAACTATCGATTCATATCAGTGGATTAAGCCATGAAAATGTTATATTACAGTAGACACAATCCAAAAACAAAATATGAATTGGTTTGCAACAGTACTTAGAGTAGTGATTTGCTTTATTATACTAACGGATCTTACCGAGTTTTCTGTTGAAGTTTTGTGTGGATGAAGTGTTCGATGATCGAGAAGGTCTCGATGTGAGAAGAAGGAAGAGAGGAAAGAGCTCAAGATTGGGGATGCCCGAGGCACCCCAAGTAAATATTCAAGGAGACTCAAGTGTCTAAGCTTGGGGATGTCCCGGAAGGCATCCCCTCTTTCTTCAACAAGTATCGGTATGTTTTCAGATTCGTTTCGTTCATGCGATATGTGCAATCTTGGAGTGTCTTTTGCATTTAGTTTTCATTTTTATTTTATGCACCATGCTGGTATGAGATAGTCCTTGGTTGATCTATAGAATTCTCATTGAACTTCACTTATATCTTTTGAGTATGGCTTTATAGAATGTTTCATGTGCTTCACTTATATCATTTGAAGTTTGGATTGCGTGTTTCTCTTTACATAGAAAACTGCCATTTGAAGAATGCCCTTTTGCTTAACTTATATTTGTTAGAGTGTGGGCATATTTTTTGTAGAAAGAATTAAACTCTCTTGCTTCACTTATATCTATTTAGAGAGATGAAAGGAACTGGTCATTCACATGGTTAGTCATAAAATCCTACATAAAACTTGTAGATCACTGAATATGATATGTTTGATTCCTTGCAATAGTTTTGCGATATAAAGATGGTGATATTAGAGTCATGCTAGTGGGTAGTTGTGGATTGTAGAAATACTTGTGTTGAGGTTTGTGCTTCCCGTAGCATGCACGCAGTAAAAAGCGATGCTGGCGTGCAAGTTGTATTGGTGCAGCAGGAGTCTGAGCAGCTGATCCTGATGGACAACCAGTCAACAGAGGGACAGTGAAGGTGACGTTGCTTCGAGCCGGATCTATCGATTGCTCGACTGCCGGCCCAGGCGTCACGGTCGACTGAAGAATCTGGACCTCAGGCGCGGTCCCGCCCAGTTCCTTGTCTTTCCTCCTCCTCCCCCTCAGCGGTGCTTCTTCTTCATCATCCGGGAGTGTCGGGGGTTTGGTGCGACATATGCCAACGGCGCAAATTTCGCCAAAGGAGCCTTGGCCCATTTTTGCGCAACACAGGGCATCCGACTGGACCTAGCGTCCGTCGCCCATCCGCAGTCAAACGGCCAAGTGGAGCGAGCAAATGGCCTCATCCTGTCCGGCATCAAGCCTCGGCTGATCGAGCCTCTGGAGCGCTCGGCCGGCTACTGGCTCGACGAGCTGCCAGCCGTCCACTGGAGTCTGCGCATGACTCCAAACAAGTCAACCGGCTTCACGCCCTTCTTCCTCGTCTACGGTGCCGAAGCCGTCATCCCAACGGACATAGAGTTCGACTCCCCATGAGTCACCATGTACACCGAGGAGGAAGCAGAAGAAGCGCGACAAGACAGCGTCGATCTGCTGGAAGAGGGCCGGCTGTTGGCACTCAGCCGGTCCAGCATCTACCAGCAGAGCCTGCACCGATACCACAACAGGAAGGTCAGGCCAAGATCTTTCCAAGAAGGCGACCTTGTGCTCCGGCTGATCCAGCGAACAGCCGGCCAGCACAAGTTGTCGGCGCCTTGCGAAGGCCCTTTCATCATCAGCAAAGTACTGGGCAACGATTCCTACTACCTGATCGACGCTCAGAAGCCCCGAGCACGCAAGAGGGATGACTCTGGCAAGGAGACAGAGCGGCCATGGAATGCAAATCTCCTCCAAAGATTTTACAGTTGATGCATCGGACAAGTAGTGTGTAAACGCCTAAACCGTCTCCTGTCAGAAGCTGCAGCTCGCAGAGCGACTGTACGGTGGGCAGCAGTAAGGTAGAATGGGCATTTGCATGAAAAATGGCTAAGGACTCAAAGCATAAAACATAGCACAAGACAGCTTCCAGCCTTTCTCGCAAACCAACTCTCGGATAGTCGGATTGCCGTCTTCTATCTAACTTGCTCAAAAAATCTTGAAAACGGCTAAGTACTTGCTTTCACAAAGTAGCCTAGCACTTGATCCAGCGACAGTTCGCAGAGCGGCTGTCCGATTGGCAAGGCAGGCAACTAAGAGAAAGCGGCAAAGGAAAAAAGCCAAAAGAGCAATGAGCAAGAAAAGATAGAACTCAGATAAATATATTTACATAACATAGGCCCTTGGCCGAATTTTCGAGCAGAGGTTCAAAATACACCCCGTAGGTGGAATTGTGTGAATTAACAAGTTCTTTAAAGACTACTGAAGCAGACAAAACAAAGATACAGCGGCAGCTCAGGAAGCAGCAGACGGATTCGGAGGGTCGGAGGAGGCGCCAGCGCCAGGCGTTGGGGCGGCCGGCTGGCTAGTCTCGGCTTGATCGCCTCTGGTGGCAGTCGGGTCAGTCGCACACGGCTCGTTGCTGGAGGCACGGTAGAGCTGAGGCTGGCCGTCTGCTCCGTCTTCTGGGGCCTCCGCCTCGCCTCCGTCCTCCGCCTCGCCCTCTTCCTCGACGCTAGAGCCAATCACCTCCGCCGAGTCCTCGCCGTAGTCTGGATTCATCCCAAACCACTCCGGCGGTACCTCCTCGCCGTCTTCAGACCGCTCGGGGACGAAGATGCTTGTGTCGGTGTACTCAGCGATCACCGCAGCACGCTTGACGAGGGCGTCTTCCGCGGCTGCCAGCTCCTGCTGGGCCTCCGACCGAAGCGTGGCCAGCCGGTCTAGGTCCAACCCTGGATACCATGCCTTGACAAACTCCAAGGCCCGGCGCGCTCCATCTCGGGCCGAAGAGCCCTTCCAGGCCTCAAGACGACCAGCCGCGACCTCCAGCTAGTCGGCCGTTAGGCTGGGGGTGTGCGGAGCCTGCATATCCAGCCACAGGGCGGCAATTGCCTAGGCACCGACACGCTGAAGCCGGCGTAGCATCCGGTGAGCCGGCTGAAGGCGAGCCTCGATGCTCAGGATGTGCTCATCAAGAGTTCGGGGGGCATCGGCGGCAATCTCTGCGCCCTCCGCCATCCGACCTTCACGGTCAGCCTCGATGGCTTGGATGGCGGCCTACGACTGCCCAGGGAAGAAGTCTGCAAAGACACGAAGAAACGAAGAAGCAAGTCAAAAACCAGGAGTCGGCACGATTTAAGTCGGCAGCTCAAAGAAAGAAAATAAAGAAACTCACCATCAACGATGTCTTCAATCTCGTGGAAGCCGGAGGACAGCAGCGCCTCCTTGTCAGACCAGGAGGAGCGCTCGCTCGCGAACTCGGCCAGGAGGGCGGTTTCCGTCTCCTCCGCCTCCCTATGCATCTTCACAAGCAGCTCCTTCTGCTCTGCCAATTGAGTGGCCAGCAGATCGCGCTCCATGGCGAGCTTGCCGCACTCCTCCTCTTTGGCGCGCAAAGCAGAGTTGGCGTCGCTCAGCTGCTGTTGAAGAGCAGCGTTGGCCCCTGAGAAGAAGAAAGAAAGAAGGTGTCAAGTCATCAGTAAAGAAGGTCGCCGGGGAGATCCGGCCCGACTGCTCAGCAGTCGGCCTGAATCTCGGGGACTACAGCCCGCGGGTGCGCCAGCGCGCCCCCGCGAAGAAGGAAAAGGACTTACTCCGGCTCTCCGACAGATCGGCGGTTCGCTTGCCCAGCTCTTCGACATTACGGTTGAAGGAAGTGACACGGAGGTTGTGGTAATCCTGCGACGAACGTTTCAGAAAAAAAGTTAACACCCAAAGTTCATCAATTGGAGTACCGGGCTGCCTGCTGAGCAGCCAGCCCGAAACTCGGGGACTACACCCAGTGGGTGTGCTGGCGCGCCCCCACAGAGAGGAACAAGGAAAACAAAGGCCAAAGGAAAAAACATACCCGGACGGCTGCCCGCGACGCCAGGTACGCCTTGGTGCAATTCTGGAGAGCGTCGCCCTCGGCACGAACCTTCGCCTGGACGTCCAGAAGCGCCTGGTTCAGCGGCCCTGTGCCGCCTCCTCGCACCCACCCAATGGGTGCGGCGCTCGTCGCCTCGGCGTCTGGGATCGCCGAGGTGGCGGCGCCGGCTTCTAGGGGGTGGGGTGCCAAAGTCGCCTTCTCCAGACAGTGGCGCGTTGGCGAGCCGACTTGAAGGAGTAGCCTCGCCACGGCCTCGTCTTCGGTCGGCGGCACCAGAGGGCCCGCCGGCTGCTCGCCCAGCGCACCTTCAGACGGCGGCAGAGGCGGCCGTGGAACGTTCACATCCGGCGTAGAGGGGTCGCCGCCCTCCCTGTAACGCCCTCGATGCGGCTATAGCTCCCACGTGTCGAGGCACGACTTAGAGACATAACCGCATTGAAAGCAATGTCGCAAGTCAGGCAATCATTACAACATCCCATGTAATATATATAATAAAAGGGGGAGAAACATAGTTGGCTTACACTCGCCACGTCACATCAAAATACATAAATAACATCCATCATACAAACACTCATGGCCCGACTACGGCGCCAAAATAGAAAATGACCCAACATGCGACAAGGTCCCAATCAAACCCCCAACTAGGCACCACTACTGATCATCAGGAAAAGACACGTAGTAATGCTGAGAGTCTTCGTCGAACTCCCACTTGAGCTTGTACTCGTCACCTGGAGCGGAATCACCTGGACCTGCATCTGGAGTTATAGTAATCTGTGAGCCACAGGGACTCAGCAATCTCGCACCCTCACGATCAAGACTATTTAAGCTTACAGGAATGTCAAGCCAATATATGTGGAGCTGCAGCAAGCGACTAGCATATATGGTGGCTATCTTATTCGCAAAAGAGAGCGAGAAGAGGAGGCAAAGCGCGAGCGTGAAAAACTAGAGGAACAACCTGCGCAAACATTACTCCAACACCGTGTCCGCTTCCCGGACTCCGCCGAGAAGAGGCCATCACGGTAACACACTCAGTTGATTCATTTTAATTAATTAAGGTTCAAGTTATCTACAATCGGACGTTAACAAATTCCCATCTGCCCATAACCGCAGGCACGACTTTCGAAAGTTCAATCCCTGCAGGGGAGTCCCAACTTAGCCCATGACAAGCTCTCACGGTCAACGAAGGAATAGACCTCCTCCCAATACGTTCCGATCAGACTCGGTATCTCGGTAATTCAAGACACTTCGATAGGTTAAAACAAATCCAGCAACACCGCCCGAATGTGCCGACAAATCCCGATAGGAGCTGCACATATCTCTTTCTCAGGGCACACTCAGATGAACACTACGTACAACTAAAACCAACCCTCAAGTTGCCCTGAGGTGGCGCTGCAAGTGGCTCTATTTGGACCAACACTCAGAGGAGCACTGGCCCGGGGGGTTTAAAATAAGATGACCCGCTTGCTCCGGAAACCCGAGGGAAAAGAGGCTAGGTGGCAACTGGTAAGACCAAGGTTGGGCATTGCTGGAAAAGCTTTAATCAAGGCGAACTATGAAGGGGTTCCCATTATAACCCAACCGCGTAAGGAACGCAAAAATCCGGGAACATAACACCGATATGACGGAAACTAGGGCGGCAAGAGTGGAACAAAACACTAGGCGAGAGGCCGAGCCTTCCACCCTTTACCATGTATATAGATGCATTAAGATAACATGGCAATGTAATGATATCCCAACAAGTAAATAAATGATGTTCCAACAAGGAACGACCTCCAATCTTCACCTACAACTAGCAACGCTATAAGAGGGGCTGAGCAAAGCGGTAACATAGCCAATCAATGGTTTGCTAGGACATGGTGGGTTAGAGTTTCAACATGGCAATTGGGAGGCTGAAAAGCAAAAGGTAGGCATCGTAGCATTGGCATAGCAAAGAGCGAGCAAACTAGTATAGCAAAGATAGTAGTGATTTCGAGGGTATGATCATCTTGCCTGCACAGTTGTCAGAGTTGATTGGATCCTCACAAGCAAACTCAACGGGCTCCTCGGTAGCAAACTCATCTCCCGGCTCTACCCAAACAATACAAACAAGCAACAAGGATACAATCAACCACGTGCAAGACCAAGCAATATGATGAAATGATGGCATGCTATGCGGGATGCGATGCGGGATGCAAAATGCAAGATATGACAGGAAATGCATGAACCTGGCCTCAAATTGGAATTCCAAGGGTGCCACTGAAAAGATGAGATGAAATCGCTTGAAAACGATATAAAGATCATCGGAATCGGAGTTACGGTTTGGAAATGGCAAGCGTTTTAAGAATGACACCGGTCTGCGATTTACAGCAAGTAGGCATCTAAATGCAATGAGATGAACATGCTACAGCCACCAAACATGACAACAAAATACATGGAAGGGATGCACACAAGATTCTTAACAAAATACTAGCACTGAGCTACGGCCAATTCATCCATTATGAGGTTCAAACAAGCATGGCAAAAACGCAAATGCAAAACAGATTCCAGACTTGGTGAAATTAACACTTGTCTGAAATTTCAGATCACGAAGCCCTCTTCGGAGCAGCAAAACAACATAATACATGACCTGATTAAGACAAGTAAGAACATGGCATGGAGCTACCCAACAAGCTTAACAAAAGTCCCTAAGTGACCTGGGGTCAAAAGGGATCACAAAATATACTAACGGGCACACGAACATAGCTAAAACACAATCAGTTTTCAGACTTAGTGAAAACTGAGACATGCTGAAATATAACTCACGAAGGCATGTAAACAAGCTTGATGCACTCACCACGGTGCAAGTCATGGAAAGGCAAGCATACATTCATTAATAAGGCACAAAATACAAGCTAGACATGGCAAGAACAATGGCATAGCATGAACGGATCAACTACAACAACGCCGGCAAAATCGCAAACGAGTTGACGATCTGCCCAGATTCACAACGAACCAAAAGTAGAGCTCGATTGACTCAAGCTAGGGTGCTCCATAATTGAAAACAAAGACACGGATGGCTAGAGCATAACATGAGTAACAAAAATCCTTTACTGATCATCCTTAAAAGAGGCACGGATCACTAGGAAACAAGCTGAACATATGGCATCATGAACTAAATAATCCCAGACTTAGTGAAAACTACTAAGTCTCTGAAAACAGATTTCCCGGGTGCCTCACTTTGCAAGCTTGCACAAGTCACCACACACATCCTAAAAATGCATGGGTTACACCTCTGGAAAGAAGACAAAATCCTTAACAAAACATATGAAGGACTCACAGGCATAGCATGCACACAATAATCATGGCAAAAATGACAAAAGTCTAAGATGAACTAGCAGATCTGACAATTAACTCACGAAGCCTCCTTCTAACAGCATTTTGGGCATCAATATGAGCTCAAATGAAAATGATGCAATGGAATGAAATGATGTTCGTCGAGACGAACATTTTGATATGCTATACGCCCAAATCGGAGCTACGGATGCAAAGTTATGGCAGGTCAAAGTTTGCATAAAATTAGGGTTTCGGAAGGAGAAATTCAACCGAGATTCCAGATCTGGATCCAGATCACTGTAGCAGTACTGTTCACGCGCGCGAAAATCGAGGTTCACCGGGGTTGAAGACGACGGCGGCCGGAGTTGGAGGGGTCGCCGGGGTAGGAGAGGAGGAGGCCGGAGAGGGCGGCGGAGAGGCGGCGCCGGCCGGTGGCGGCGAGGGGCGGCCGCGGTGGTGCGGTGCGGCGGCCGGTGGCGTGGAGGAGGCGGTGGTCGCGGCGAGGCGGCAGCCGGCGTCGTCGGGCGAGGCGGCGAGCGGCGGCGGGGCGGCGTCCGGCGTCGGAGAAGAAGCCGAGGAGCGGCGCGGCCTCGCGCGGGCCGGGCAGGGCCTCCCGCGGGCCGGCGGGCTTCGGCGGCGCCGAGAGGAGAGAGAGGGCGTCGGCGAATCGGGGAGCGCCACGTGGCGGCGGAGGTCGGGCCGGACACGTCTGGCCCGGCAGTTTTTTTCCGGTGGCGGCGTGGGAAATGGATCTAGGGTTTCGGGGAGGGAGAGAGATCCGAATTTCGGGGGGCCTTTATATAGGCATAGAGGGAGCTAGGAGAGTCCAAATGAGGTGCGGTTTTCGGCCACGTGATCGTGATCGAATGCTCTAGGACATGGAGCAGAGTTTGGTGGGGTTTGAGCCAAATTGGAGGGGTGTTGGGCTGCAACACACACGAGGCCTTTTCGGTCCCTCGGTTAACCGTTGGAGTATCGAACGAAGTCCAAATGGCACGAAACTTGACAGGCGGTCTACTGGTAGTAAACCAAGGCAGCTTGGCAAGTCTCGGTCCAATCCGGAAATGTTTAATCCCCACACACGAAAGAAAGCTAGAAATGACCACCGGAGGAGAACGAAGCGCCGGAATGCAAAACGGACAACGTGGAAAATGCTCGAATGCATGAGACGAACATGTATGCAAATGCAATGCACATGATGACATGATATGAGATGCATGACAATGAAAACAACACACGGAGACAAAGACCTGAACCCGAGAAATAAATATAACTTAACCCCGGAAACGGCAAGAGTTGGAGTACAAAAAGGGAAAGTTACATCCGGGGTGTTACACTCCCCCTCCACGATGGGGTTCTCCCCGCCGGCTTCCTCAGTCTGCCCCATGAACTCCGGAGGCGGTGGCGCAGAGTTCAACGGGGTAACGAGAACCGCCGACTGGCGGCATGCAGCTTCCTCGACCTGCTGCTTCACCGCGGCGGCGGCTTCGGCCTCCGCCAGTTTTTTCTTGGCGGAGGCCTCCGCCCTGTCGGCCTCTGCCTTCTCCAGGCGGAGGGCCTCTTCTTCGTTGCGCTTCTCCTGCGCATTCCGCTCCGTCGCCTCCCGGAGGTCAGCAGCGGGGTCAATCCACCGAGTGGTGGCGGACGTCTCCGCTGACCACATGATGGAGGCGGCGGTGACCCTCTCAAGAGAGAGGGGAGCCCTGAAGCAAGAGGGGCAAGCAGAGACTCAGACAAAGTCACAAAGAAAGAATAAAACTTTGAAGACAGAATACTTATGCGGAGACCAATGGCGGCTTCTTCACTTCCTCACGGAAGCGGATGGCCTTCGCAACCGCCTCGTCCCGCCGGGTCGCCGCAGCCGAACCCTTGGGCTTCTTCGGCCGACTGCCCAACAAGGTCGGCACGTCCCTGCGCTTCTTTCCGCCGCCTGGAGCGCCGGCGCGACAGAAGAGCCCGCGCCAGGCTGGCTGGCTCCTGCCCGATGGCGAGGGGCGACTTCTCCCTCGGCGTCATCGTCAGGCCAGTCGGCGAAAGTGACCTGATAGAGGCAAAGGTGTCCCGATGTTTCGATGAGATGGTGGCTATCGTTTTCTGTGGGAGTCGACCTTGACGATCCGACTACGAACGTGCGAGACGTCGCGCCTTAGCAATCGCTAAACCAACTTCCGAGGGGTTATTGACCACACCGGAGCACGATCAACCTGACCACGAGGGCCTGTTTCCTGCGAGCAAACGAAGAACAAGCAAGAAACTGAGATTGCAATCTGGATATTGCGAATATAAGATGAAAGCTTTATTGATCAAGGTGGGGTTCTGTGACGTCTTGGTCTGGTCGTTGGACACAAACGAAGTACGAGAAGTTGCAGCTATGGCGAACTTTTAATCTAAACAAAACCCAAAGTCTAAACGACGCCCTAAGGGCTGTATATATGGAGGAAGAGAGGGGAATTTTGTGGCCCTTGAGGGTGGGGTCCGAAACCAACCCTAACTCTTGTTTCCCCACACATACGGACTCTAAAAATAGCCTATACTTAAGTATTTCGAAATTACATGGGCCTGGCCCATTAATAAGGTGACGCAGCACCTAGAATAGCCTATGGACGAATATTATGAAGTGGCATCTTGTATATTTCGTCCATGGCTTCATGCACTCCTTATGGCGGCTTCAAGGTCCTGAAATCATCACTTGTAACTCCGTTCTTGATCCCCTTGCGCATGCCATCAACTCCATGCGTGTTCTTGCTCCAATGTTCATCCTTCTCCAAGCTAGGCCCTTCATTTGAAAGCAAAACAAATGTATCCAATTTAGGCAGCATCATAATCTCATGAACATTAGAATCATTACCAAGAAACGAAAGTACCTGGTAATTTAATTGGCGTGCGCGAGCTCTAGTAATTGGTCCAGTATATGTAACAGTAGGGGCTGTGGGTGTAACAATGGTATTGATGTCCTCATCATGCTCCCCTTCTTGAAATGAAGTCATCCTCGACGGAAGCTCATCTTCCTCACCCAAATAAGGCTTCAAATCTGCAATGTTAAAAGTGGGACTAACCCCAAAATCTGCAGGTAGCTCAAGTTTATATGCATTATCATTTATTTTCTCTAAAACCTTAAAAGGACCATCAGCACGTGGCATTAGCTTTGATTTGCGCAGATTAGGAAATCTATCTTTACGCAAATGTAACCAAACAAGATCTCCAGGTGCAAACACAACATGTTTTCTACCCTTATCTCCAGCAAGTTTATATTTAGCATTCATACGCTCAATGTTTTCCTTAGTTAACTCATGCATTTTTAAAATCAATTCAGAACGTTCTTTAGCATCAAAATTAACCTTCTCCGAAGATGGAAGAGGCAACAAATCAATAGGTGCACGAGGTAGGAAACCATACACAATTTCAAAAGGGCACATCTTAGTAGTAGAATGCAATGAACGATTATAAGCAAATTCAATATGAGGCAAGCATTCTTCCCACATTTTCTTGTTATTCTTCAAAACAGCCCTAAGCATAGTAGACAATGTTCTATTGACTACTTCAGTTTGTCCATCAGTTTGGGGGTGACAAGTAGTACTAAAAAGCAGCTTAGTCCCCAACTTAGCCCATAAACATCTCCAAAAGTGGCTAAGAAATTTAGTATCACGATCTGAAACAATAGTATTTGGCACACCATGTAAGCGAATAATTTCACGAAAGAACAAATCAGCAACATTAACAGCATCATCGCTTTTATGACATGGTATAAAGTGTGCCATTTTCGAGAACCTATCCACGACAACAAATATGCTATCCCTCCCCTTCTTTGTTCTAGGTAAACCTAAAACAAAGTCCATAGATATATCCTCCCAAGGAACACTAGGTACAGGCAAAGGCATATATAAACCATGAGGATTGAGTCGTGACTTAGCTCTTTGACATGTAGTGCAGCGAGCAACAAAACGCTCAACATCCCGTCTCATCTTTGGCCAAAAGAAATGTGTAGCAAGTATATCCTCCGTCTTCTTGATGCCAAAGTGTCCCATTAATCCTCCTCCATGCGCCTCCTGCAACAACAAAAGACGAATGGAGCTAGCTGGAATGCATAGCTTGTTAGCACGAAACACAAATCCATCGTTAAGAACGAACTTGTTCCAAGTTCTCCCTTCCTTACAATTCTGCAATACATCTTTAAATTCAGCATCATTAACATATTGATCTTTGATGGTCTCCAAACCAAATATTTTAAAGTCAAGTTGTGAAAGCATAGTATAACGACGAGACAAGGCATCAGCAATAACATTTTCTTTACCCTTCTTGTGTTTAATGACATAAGGGAAAGTATCAATGAATTCAACCCATTTAGCATGTCTACGGTTCAGTTTTGCTTGACTTTTAATGTGTTTCAAAGATTCATGATCAGAATGTATAACAAATTCCTTGGGCCATAAATAATGTTGCCATGTTTCTAAGGTCCGAACAAGAGCATATAATTCTTTATCATAAGTAGAATAGTTCAGACTAGGCCCACTCAATTTTTCAGAAAAGTATGCAACAGGTTTTCCATCTTGTAATAACACACCTCCTAATCCAATTCCACTAGCATCACATTCAAGCTCAAAAGTCTTATTGAAATTAGGAAGTTGGAGTAAAGGAGCATGTGTCAACTTATCTTTCAAAACCGTGAAGGCTTCTTCCTGTGCGGTACCCCAAACAAAAGGCACATCCTTCTTTGTAAGCTCGTTGAGAGGTGCAGCAATGGTGCTGAAATCTCTCACAAAACGCCTATAGAAACCAGCGAGGCCAAGGAAACTCCTCACTTGTGTGACTGTTTTGGGCTGTGGCCAACTCCCGTATAGCTTCAATCTTGGCTTTATCAACTTCAATTCCCTGTGGAGTAACAACATAGCCAAGAAAAGATACTCGGTCGGTGCAAAAGGTGCACTTTCCAAGGTTACCAAACAAACGTGCATCACGTAGAGCAATAAAAACAACACGTAAATGTTCCAAATGTTCCTCCAAAGAGTTGCTATAAATCAATATGTCATCAAAGTAAACTACCACAAATCGTCCAATGAAAGCACGTAAAACTTCGTTCATTAACCTCATGAAAGTACTAGGTGCATTAGTTAACCCAAAAGGCATGACTAACCACTCATATAATCCAAACTTAGTTTTAAATGCTATTTTCCATTCATCTCCCAATTTCATACAAATTTGATGGTAACCACTACGCAAATCAACTTTGGAGAATATTGTAGATCCACTCAATTCATCAAGCATATCATCTAGCCTAGGAATAGGATGACGATAACGAATAGTAATATTATTAATTCCTCTACAATCAACGCACATACGCGACGTACCATCCTTTTTCGGCACTAAAATGATAGGAACAGCACAAGGACTAAGGGATTCGCGTATATAACCTTTGTCGAGCAGTTCTTGTACTTGACGCATAATCTCCTTCGTCTCCTCTGGATTGGTACGGTATGGTGCACGGTTGGGTAATGATGCACCGGGAAATAAGTCAATTTGATGCTCAGTCCCGCGAATAGGTGGTAATCCCGGTGGCACGTCTTGTGGAAAGACGTCGGCGAACTCCTGCAAAATGTTAGTGACAGCAGGAGGCAAAGAGGAAGGCACGTCCTCGAATGAAAATAATGCCTCTTTGCACACAAAAGCATAGCAAACAGATTTGCTAAAATCTAGATCATCAATATCAGATTTAGTGGCAAGCAAACATGCACTTTTCAATTTAATTTCAGAAGCAACACTAGATTGTTTATTATTATTAGGCTGCATTTGTTGCTCAAATTCTTTTGCCACAATCTGATTTTCACTCTTAGTTTTCTCCTGATTTGCTTTATTAGCTCTATTAATATCATCTTTTAAAATGGAATCAGGAGTCATAGGAAGCAAAGTAATATTTTTATCCTTATGAACAAGAGTATACTGATTGTTTCTACCATGGTGAATAGAATTTTTATCAAATTGCCATGGTCTACCAAGTAATAAGGAACATGCTTGCATAGGTACCACATCACAATCAACATAATCAGCATATGTAGAGATACTAAAATGCACACGAACAGTACGTGTTACCTTAACCTTGCCGCTGTTGTTGAACCATTGGATGTAGTAAGGATGTGGATGTGGTCTTGTGGTGAGAGATAGCTTCTCCACCATCTCGATGCTAGCCAAGTTGTTGCAACTCCCTCCATCTATGATCACGCGAATAGAACGTTCCTTCACAGCTCCCTTTGTATGGAACAAATTATGCCTCTGATTTTGCTCAGCTTGTGTAACCTGCACACTCAAAACACGTTGAGCAACTAAACATTCATACCTGTCAGCATCTTCAGGAGCCATGTATTCCGTCTCATGATCAGAATCGTCTCCACCGTGTTCGTCACGTGTAATAAGAGCCAAAGTCTCCTCATCATAGTCACTAGCGGACTCATACCCACCATCCTCAGTAACAATCATCACACGCTTAGATGGGCATTCTCTCGCATAATGACCTCCACCCTTGCAACGTCGACAAATAATATCATGTGTTTGCCCTGTTGATGCCATGGATGAAGAAGAGCTCTTTGCAGGCCCAGAAGGTGTGCTCTTGGCAGATAGTGGTGATTGTGCCTGCTTTATTGTATCACGGTTGGAGGTCGCAGCCGACGAAGGCGCCGGTGTAGCAGAACGTGTGGAAGTAGATGATGCACATGGTGTCCATGAAGAAGGTCGACCTGCAGAAAAGTTAGTCCGCGCCAATGCCTGTCGATCCTGCACTTCACGTTCAGCTTTACAAGCAAGATGGAATAAACGAGTGATATTAGTATACTCCTTATACTCTAGAATTGTCTGAATCTCTCTATTTAATCCACCCATAAAACGTGCAACATAGCTTCATTCTCCTCAACAATACCACATCTAATCATGCCAGTTTGTAATTCCTGATAATATTCTTCTACAGAATTTTTTCCCTGTCTTAAGCGCTGCAATTTTTGAAGTAATTCACGTTGATAATATGGTGGAACCCAACGAGTACGCATAGCAGTTTTCAAAGCAGCCCAAGTAGCAGGAATGGGATATAATCTACAATGCTCAGACCACCAAACACATGCAAAACTAGTGAATGCACAAACAGCAGCAGGAACACGTCTCTCCTCGGGATATTGTAAACATGTAAATCGTTGTTCAGTTTCTAACTCCCAAGTAAGATATATATCAGGAACATATCTACCCTCAAATGGTGGAATATTCAATTTTAGTTTAGGGAGATGGTCGTGATCTCGTACCTGAGGGTGAGCCCTACCATTGCCATTATTTGCATGTGGACGACCTGATGGTTGCTGTGCTGGTGGTGGCACGTAGTTCTGATTTTGATCAACCTCATCCTCATAATCGCCAGCAAAATCATCCTCCTCCGCATCAGCAGCAGGAGCCACAGAAGTAGCAACAGCAGCACCAATAGTTTGGCCAGGTGCAAGAGGGAGACGGCTCGCTCGGCGGAGGGCTGTTTCACGATGTGTAGGTAGTCGTCGTTGTTGTTGTTGTAGAGGTGCGTTAGGTGCAGCCGGTGGTGGTAGTGGAAGACGTGCGAGCAATTCATTAAACCTGTTATCGAGATTTGTTTCGAACGTCTTCTCCATGTCATCTATCTTCTCCATGGCCTCTTCAAATCTGTTTAGCACATCCTGCACCTGTCCATTCATCATTTGCTGAAATTTATCATGCAACTCCTGATTCGTCATGTTCTCCCAGTCAGTCTCGTCGGCTTGTGACCCTGCCATGGTTAGCAACAACAGAAAACACACAAGAATATGATCCTATAGGATACTAACAAGATGTGGTGGTGGCGGGTGTCACAAATCCGTCAAGCAAATCTCAAATTCTTACCAGTTCTTACCCAGCAGTAGGCGGTGATCGGCAACCGTTGTAGTCAAAAACTCTCAAAAGCTTGGATAGAGCGATTGCCAGGGAGAGTCAAACGCACGACGTAGAGGTATGTGGAGCTGGGAAGGCTTATAGTATGGTAGCAAAAAGGGTCAGCAATAATCAATTCAGAGATGCAAAGTTGAATAAACGCTCAACGACGGTACTGTGCTGGTCCTAGGCTAGACCGTGCTAGAGACGCGAGCCTAGAACACTAACAAAATCACGGCGCTGCACGTAAATAAGGGAAAAGCACACTCTGGAACTTTTTTTTTCGCTTTTTTTTTGCGCTCCTCTTTTTTTTTGCGAAAAATTACTATAATGGCGAGTGTCTCAAAACTCTTCCCTCGTCAAACTGATAGGATGGGCACGAAATTTTTTTTTCACTTTTTTTTTTCGGAAATCAGGGCAGCGACGACGAAAAAGTGCGACAAAAAATCACTATGATGGCACGTGGCTCAAAAGACTCAGAAAAGCCTAAAAATAGGATAGGGAAAAAATATTTTTGCCCGTGAAAATTTTGGCCTAAAAACTGCCCAGGGGTCTCAAGAACACGAATCGGAATTGAGATTGATCTCAAGAACAAACCTAATATGAGAAGAACTCGGATCGGTGGTGGATATATGGTTACAGATTGGTGGTGGTATATGGATACAGATTGGTGGTGGTATATGGATACAGATTGGTTAGAATGGGATTCTAACCAAAGCTGACTGGTCAAAACAAAACACGGCAAGAAGAAGACAATCCAAAGAAAAAAAAGAAAGGTGACTCACCACCGGCGGGGGGTTGGCGCGGGAGTACGACTCCTTGCCGAACCGCCAGTCCTCCAGGAGCCTGCTATCTGAGAGGTAGTTCACCATGAAGGCAACCTCTTCGTGAGGCATGTCCATGGTGCACATCCGACTTGGGTCGCGGTGCCCGATCATCTGGCATATCATATGGGGGCGGCCTTGGAGTGGGAGAACTCGGCGCGAAACGAACGTGGCCAGCAGGTCCGGACTTGTCAGACCCTCCGACTGCGTCAGCACTCGGAGTCGCGTGATGGCGCCAGCTCCCGCAGGCGTCAGCGACTTGGCCCGGTATGACCAGTTGGGCAGTCGCCCAGCCGGCGGGCCGGCTTCGAAAGCCAGCAGGTTGACCCAGTCCCCCCTCGCGGAGGCGTTCTTAACGTAGAAGTAGGATCCCTGCCACATATTCACCGACTTGATCAGCGAGATGGAGGGGAAGGGATTGTCGGCCCCCGACCTTCACACGATGATGAAAGCGCCGCACTGAGCCGGCACGCCCGCGGCCTGGGTGCCGAGCTTGGAGAAGAAAAACTCCCCCCAGAGCTCGAGGGTGGGGAGGACTCTGAGGAAGCCTTCGCACACGGCCACGAAGGCGGACAGCAGCACCACAGCGTTGGGGGTGAGGTGGTGCAGCTGGAGGCCGTAGAACTCGAGGAAGGACCGGAAGAAACTGCTCGCCGGCAGCCCCAACCCGCGCAGGCAGTGCGAGCGGAAGATAACCCGCTCGCCCTCCTGCGGCACGGGGGAAATCTCCCCCTTTGGCGCAAGACGCACCTGCACGCGATCCTCGCCGGGGAGCCGACGAGTCCGGCGGAGGAACTCGACGTGGTCTTCATGAACTTCGGAGCCGTCCCAGGTGCCGGAGCGCACCGGGGGAGGCGCGGCGGCGGAGGAAGAACTCATCGCGAGCTATCGCCGCAGCGTTCGCCAGAGCTTGGGCGTGCGGCGGAGCGAAGAAGAGAAGAGGAAGGAGGAGAGCGAGGAGCAGCAAGGAGGAAGAGAACGAGGAGTAGTGGGAAGAAGGGGCGCGCGTGCTCCCCTCTCCCCCCTACTTATAGCCTCGTGGGCTGCAAAGCCGAGGGGACAGACGTGGGGATTTACTGCGCCCACAACCCCACGACCCCCACGATCCACGATAAAGTTACTGCGCGCAGTAACTCCACGGGAATCCCAACCGTCCATCGGGGCCGCAGCGGATCCGCTCGGGCACCGAGGCGCGGTGGTGGCGGGCCCCGCCTATGGGCCTGTCCCGTCGCGCGCGTAGGCTGGCAGGACGGCCTAGCCACGTGCCCTCGCGTGACGGGCCTAGAACGGGCGGCGGCCTGGAGGCTTAGCTAGCACGCCACTTAAATCCCGCCGCGACATTCGAAATACTAAGCGAGTCGGAATTGAGTGAGTCCGAGTTGAGCAAGTCCGAGTCCTTCTAGTCGGCCCAGCAGAAGTCAATCAAAGACCATGTGTTGAGCACCCGGAAAGAGAAACTGCTGAGGCTTCTCGGCCGATTGTCCGCGGCGCCTCACCAGCTTCGGGGACTACTGTCGGAGTAATGGGCCACGGGTAGGGCAACCCGAGTCCCATAACCTTTCAAGACATCGGGGCAGGCTGCGCCCCTCAAGACACCAGGACAAAGAGCCGCCTCCTGAGGAGTCGACGGCAAGGCGGCCGACTGCCCGCTCACAGCCGAGTCCCAGGGACGACTTCTAGAGAAGCCGGCTTTGGGGAGTCGGCCTACGACTCCAACAAACCCCATGACCTCATCAAAGGGGACGAGGCAGGGGCGTGGCTACAGCGAAGCCCACCCCCGCCCCTCACCAAGGGCAGGCATGGCCACAGCACGCCATACCCCGAAAGATCTCCGCGCGGCATGGCACTGTTGCCATGCCGGCCCTAACATCAGCACCGCAGGGCCGAATCCTGCACCCATGACGGCTTGTCTGTACGGCCTGGAGGCAGCAGGCCCCACCAGTCAGTGAGACCTCAGGAGACGGCAGGAGAACCACCAGTCAAACCCGTCGGGAGTCGGCCCGGGGGAGTCGGTCGAGCCCTCCCCGGGGCCCACGCGCCATTAATCAAGACGTGATGGGGAGTGGCAACAGTGATCGCCCACCAGGCGGCGGGGCTGTTGCCACGACCTCATGACCAAGCCCACGTCATCAGAAGCACAGCTACAGAAATCAGCAGCCGGCAAGACCCGCCCGCGGCGGACGCGGCCTGTCGGCTTCGTACCAGGCCAGTCAGCGGGCCCCAGCAGTCGGCAGAGAAGACGGAGGCTAGAGGCACTGACGGCTGGGCCCGCGTCCTGCCGGATTACCATTGTACCCCTGGGGGGTAGGCCTATATAAACCCCCAGGGCACCCATGCAAAGGGTTGGAACCCATTAGCTCTAGACCAGACCGTATAGAAGGGAAAGAGCTAGCCTTGCCCTCTCCCACCACCAGAAAACAGCTCAAGGAGCAACCGTGTAAACACTTTCGCCATAGTGATCATGCGGAGACCCCGCAGAGCAGCAGTAGGGGTATTATCTCCCCGGAGAGCCCCGAAGCTGGGTAAGATTCGCCGGCATGCATGTCTTCGCCTCATCCCGTTTCCAGGCACCGGCGACGTTCTACTCGCCCCCACCATGATAAGCCATCCGTTGGCATACGTCGCACCAAACCCCCGACACTCCCGGATGATGAAGAACGGTGATGATGCTGTGTGGTATGCCATACCGAATTGTGATATCGGAGATGAAAGTTACGGCAGTCGGACCGTTCAGCTACTTGATTGGCTTTGCTTCTATCCACTTGGTGAACTTGTCCACTGCGACAAGTAAGTGAGTTAAACCACCTCGTGCTGTTTTGAATGGTCCCACCATGTCTAGACCCCAAACTGCGAAAGGCCAGGCAATAGGGATGGTCTTGAGTGCAGAAGCTGGCTGGTGCGGCTTGGAGCTGAACTTCTGACACCCTTTGCATCTTTGGACCAGCTCCTCGGCCTCTTCCAAGGCAGTTGGCCAGAAGAAACCGTGTCGAAAGGATTTGGCGACGAGTGCTCTTGAAGCCGCATGGTGGCCGCACTCGCCTTGATGGATGTCTTTGAGAATCGCTTGGCCTTGCTCTGGCTCTACGCAGCGCTGGTAGACACGAGTGACGCTGCGCCTGACCAGCTCTCTATTGACTATGGTGTAGGCTTCCGCCCGGCGTTGTATTTGCCGAGCTGAAGTTTCATCAGTCGGTAGCTCTTTGTTCACCAGGAATTTGAGGATGGGCTGGGCCCATGAGGGTGCTGCTATTTGTTCGACTGCCAGAACTGCGACTTGGACGAGGGCGGTTGGGCTGGGTGGCGGCGGGTTGGAGTCAACAGCCGCTTGCTGGGTTGATGAAGTCCCTAGGCCGACTGGCGCGGTCCTTGGGCCGGGTTCTGGAGTCTTCGAGTCCGCCACCGCAGTCCCCGGGCCGGGTTTGGCTGTGGAAGCCCTGGGGTCTTCCGCCAAAATCCTTGTTCCGACTGCCGGAGCTCTGGAGTCGGATCCGACGTCTTCGGGAGGAGCCGGCACAAAAATGGAGTCTGATTCTGGTGAAGGCTTGACAGACGGCTTGAGGAGGCGTTGAAGAGCTACACCAAATGGTATTGCTTGGCGGGTAGAGCTGATTCGTGCCAATGCATCTGCTTGGTCGTTGTCATTTCTTGGCACATGGAGGAACTCGCACCCTTCGAAATACCCGCTGAGTTGTTGCATGAGGAAATGGTAGCTCGCCATGTTTGCATCTTTTGCGTCCCAGTCGCCAGATGATTGCTGGACCACTAAGTCCGAGTCGCCATAACACAAGATCCGGCGGATGCCAAGCTCTTTGGCAAGCCGGAGCCCGTGAATGAGCGCCTCGTACTCGGCGACGTTATTGGAGGCAGCGAAGTGGATTTGCAGCGCATATTTGAGCTTGTCGCCTTTGGGAGAGGTGAGGACGACGCCGGCTCCCAAGCCAGCGCGCATGTTGGAGCCGTCGAAATGCATCCGCCAATGGGTGGAATCAGGTGCTGGAGGTAGGTACTGGGTCTCGGCCCAGTCGACGAGGAAGTCGGCCAGTGCTTGTGACTTGATGGAGGTGCGGGGCTGGTAGTGGATGGTGTAAGGAGCCAGCTCTATGGCCCACTTGGCCACTCGACCAGAAGCATCTCGGCTACCGATGATCTCGGCAAGTGGGGCCGTGCAGACCACCGTGATTGGATTCTCTTGAAAGTAAGGCTTCAATTTCTTGGCAGCAAAGTGTACGCCATAGCACATCTTCTGGTAGTGGGGGTAGTTCTGCTTGGAGGTCGACAGTACCTCGCTCAGGTAATATACCGGTCTCTGGACAGGTAGCGCCTTGCCTTCCTCCTTGCGCTCTACTACAATGACCGTGCTGACTACTCGGCTGGTGGCGGCGATGTACAGGAGCATAGGTTCCTTGGGAGTCGGAGCCGCCAGGACGGGTGGAGTAGTCAGCATCTTCTTCAACTAGTGAAAAGCTTCGTCCGCCTTATGGTTCCACTCGAAAAAAGTGGTCTTCTTCATGAGTTGGTATAAGGGGAGAGCTTTCTCGCCTAGCCGACTGATGAATCGGCTAATGGACGCTAAGCAGCCGGTGAACTTCTGCACATCCAGCAGTCGGCAAGGTACCTCCATTCTCTCAATGGCCTTGATTTTTACTGGGTTGCATTCTATGCCGCGTTCAGAGACCAGGAAACCTAGGAGCTAGCCGGCTGGTGCTCCGAAGACGCACTTCTCGGGGTTGAGCTTGATCTGGAACCGGCGCAGGTTCTCAAAAGTCTCCTTGAGGTCTTCCAGCAGTGTTCCACGCTTTTCCGTCTTCACCGCCACGTCGTCCACGTCAACGTGGGCGTTCCTGCCGAGCTTCTTGAGGAGGCACTTCTGCATGCAACGCTGAAAGTGGCGCTAGCGTTCCTTAAGCCGAACGTCATGGTGAGGTAGCAGAAGGCTCCAAACGGTGTGATGAAAGCAGTTCTTAGTCTGTCAGCCGGGTTTAGCTTGATCTGGTGATATCCTGAATATGCATCCAAAAAACTCAACAGCTCGCATCCGGCTGTGGAGTCTATCACCTGATCGATTCTTGGTAAAGCAAATGGGTCCTTGGGGCAGGCCTTGTTGAGGCTCATGTAGTCAATACACATTCGCCACTGCTTGTTCTTCTTTAGTACCAGGACCGGATTTGCTAGCCATTCTGGAAAGAATACTTCCATAATGAAGCCGGCTGCTAGGAGTCGGGCTATCTCTTCTCCGACAACTATTCTCTTCTCTTCTGATAAGCGGCGCAGGGGTTGTCTGGCCGGCTTTGCATCAGATCGGACATGTAACTTGTGCTCGGCGAATTCCTTCGGTACACCTGGCATGTCTTTGGGGGACCATGCAAAGATGTCCCGATTCTCACGGAGGAAACCGACGAGCTCGCCTTCCTATTTGCTGTCGAGGTTTGCACCTACGACGGCGTGCCTCTCTGGGTGCTCCGGGTCCAAGGGTATCTTCTTTGTCTCTTTGGCCGGCTTGAACGAACCCTCAGCCTCCGACTCTTTTGGGTTGGGCGACACCTCAGGCTGCTTGCCGGCCATCGCCACAACTCGCTTAAGGAGCCGCTTCTCAGCCGTGATTACCAAGGACTCGGCCAGCCGACTGCTCTCTGCTACACAAGCAGACGACTTCCGGCAGTCGCCAGCCACAGTCAGAATTCCCCAGGAACTGGGCATCTTCATCTTGAGGTAGGCGTAGTGGGGGACCGCCATGAACTTGGCCAAGGCAGGTCGGCCAAGCAGCGCATGGTATGGGCTCTCAAGATCCACCACCTCAAACCAAACGGGCTCTCTATGGAAGTGATCTTTGTCCCCAAAGAGGACGTCCATCAGGATCTTGCCGATTGGCGAGCAGGAAAGCCCAGGAACAATGCCGTGGAACACAGTTCGGTTGTTCTGAAGCTGTCTTTGCTTGATTCCTAACTTCTCCATGGTGTCCTTGTACAGGATTTTGATGCTGCTGCCCCCGTCTATCAGAACTCGTGAGAAACGCGTGGCTCGTCTGTCCGTAGCAAAGGTGGCGTCCAGGACCAAGGCATAGGAGCCCGGACTCGGCATCACTTCTGGGTGGTCAGCCCTGCTCCAGCTGATGGGCTTCTCAGACCAGTGCATGAACTCTGGCGTCTCCAACGCTACTGCGTTCACCTCTTGTCGCTGCAGCCGCCTGCTGCGTTGATCATCAGCCACACTGGTGAACACCACATAGGCTCCATGCTCTTCAGGGTATTCGTCTTGTACCGCGCCGACTGGCCTGACAGCTGGCTGCTGGGGCAGAGGCGGAGGCGGTTGCCCAGCAGGCGGGGAAGGCAGGAGGCCGTCTCCCTTGGCGATCCCGGTGAGCTAGTGGCACTTCCGGGTGGTGTGATTCGACGGCTTTGCGCCGCTGTGGAACTTGCAAGGTCCATCCAAGGTCTTCTCATAGGAGAAGGCAGGCAACCAGTTTGGCTTGCCGCCTTTCTGTCGCTTGGGCGGGGGCTGCTCATCTGGCTGCTGGGCTTCAACGGTCGTGACTTGCCGGCTGCTGGAAGCCGGCTGCGGGGCCTTGCGCTTGTTGTCTCCCTGCTGTTGTCGCCGGCCGGCATCTGCCGCCAGAGTTCTTGGAGCTTGAGGAGCCACTTTGCCAGTTGTGCTGATTTGAATTTCCGCCTTCATGGAGGAGTCGGTTGTGGCGTACTTGTCCGCTATGATCAGCAGCTCGTCGAGGGTTTCTGGCTCGTCGCAAAGGAGCTTGTGCTTGAGGAGGGTGCCTTCTCTGCACCCGGCCGTGAAGTACTCGATGTCCTGTACCTCGTGCACGCCCTCGCAGGAGTTCCGGAGCTCGGCCCAACGCGTGAGGTAATCGCGAGTCGACTCGTCGGGGCCTTGCACGCACAAGGAGAGCTGACGAGGCTTGGGAGGACGCTTGTACGTGCTGGTGAAGTTGCGGACGAACGCTTCGGTGAAGTCGACCCAGCTGTTGATGCTGCGGGGCTTTAGGCTGTTCAGCCATGTCCGGGCCGTGCCCTGGAGCATGAGCGGAACATACTTTACAGCGACACGCTTGTTGCCGTTTGCTATGCTGATAGCCGTGGAGTAGTCGACTAGCCAGTCTTCCGGCTTCACGGAGCCGGTATACTTGGGCGTGTCTCTTGGGAGTGTGAACCCTCTGGGAAAGGGTTCGTCCCGAATGCGGGGCCCGAAACAAGGCGGACCCAGCTCGTCTTCTTCTTCCAGCGCTAAGGATCGGTGGAGTCGGTCGATCCGGTGGCGGGTGTCGTTCTCTCCAACTCCCTCTCGGTGGCCAAGGCGGTCGCCGAGAGTCGGATGGTCAACAGGCGGCGGGGAGACTCGCCTCTCCTTGCGGGGAGGGGGAGGCGGACAGTCGTCCCGTCGTTCCACTGCTCTTGGGCGGCCGTCTCGGTCGCGCTCTATGGTAATGCGAGTCCGAGTGTGGCTGATAGTCGGCTCCTTGTCTCTTCTTCCTCGGGCGCCGCCAGTCGGCGTCCCAGACGTCACGCCTTGATCTCGGTGAAGGTTGTCGACGGGCCGTTGAGGCGCCTCCACGCGGCAGTCGGCCTCGTTCTGCGTGGCAGCCGTGTCGAGAAGCCGCTGGACTCGCTCCATCATGAGGCGGCGTTCTTCACCCTCGAAATTGTCCAGCTCGTCCACCGCTGCCTGGGCGGCTTGGATGTTCTCTGCTGGTGTAGCGTACACATGGCGGCTTGCCCCAAACAGGTTGGCGATGGCTACGCCGCGCTGCCGGACCGCGCCAAGGCGGCTGGGCCCCGCCGGGGCCGGCGAGCCACCGACGGTGCGATCCATCTCCCGCTGGTAGGCTTCTGACAAGCGCCTCATGCTGGCCAGCTTCTTTGTGCCTTCAACGAGCTGAAGGCGGCGCGCCTCCAACGTCTCTGCGTCAGCGTCTTCCGGAATGGGCGCAGTTAGGTCTTGCAGCGCCGCGCCGAGCGAGTCGTGCGCTCCTCCACCGGGGAGCTCGTCATGACTGATGACTAGCACCTCGGTGACGATGCTTCCGTTGCTCTTTGCGTGGGGGAGAGGTTCGTCGTAGACCACCACATTGGTGGGGAACGCGTCGAGCGACGCGGTGTCGGAGTCGACCAGCATCGGGTCGGTGGAGCCTACGGACTCCAAGTCTACGGCAGGCTCGCCGGAAACGTGGAGTTGATCGAGGAGGCCCGCGAGGAGGTTCTCGGGGCCGCACGTGCCTGCGTTGGATGCAGGTTCGTCGGAGAGGCGGACCTCGCCGACAAGTTCGGCCAAGGAGCTGACCGCGCAGGCGATCTCGACGCCGCTTAGCGATCGGCGCAAACTTCGTCTGGCGTGCCTGGCTGGCTGCGCTCGCCAGGGAGGAAAAGGGTTCCCGTCCAGAGCAGATCTCCGGGCGGCGGTGCACCAGGCCCCACGGTGGGCGCCAGATGTCGGGGGTTTGGTGTGACATATGCCAACGGATGGCTTATCATGGTGGGGGCGAGTAGAACGTCGCCGGTGCCTGGAAACGGGATGAGGCGAAGACATGCACGCCGGTGAATCTTACCCAGCTTCGGGGCTCTCCGGGGAGATAATACCCCTACTGCTGCTCTGTGGGGTCTCCGCATGATCACTATGGCGAAAGTGTTTACACGGTTGCTCCTTGAGCTGTTTTCTGGTGGTGGGAGAGGGCAAGGCTAGCTCTCTCCCTTCTATACGGTCTGGTCTAGAGCTAATGGGTTCCAACCCTTTGCATGGGTGCCCTGGGGGGTTTATATAGGTCTACCCCCCTGGGGTACAATGGTAATCCGGCAGGACGCCGGCCCAGCCGTCAGTGCCTCTGGCCTCCATCTTCTCTGCCGACCGCTGGGGCCCGCCGACTGGCGGGCCCTGCCGACTGGCCTGGTACGGAGCCGACAGGCCAGGTCCGCCGCGGGCGGGTCTTTCCGGCTGCTGATTACTGTAGTCGTGCTTCTAATGACGCGGTCTTGATCATGAGGTCGTGGCAACAGCCCCGCCGCCTGGTGGGCGATCACTGTTGCCACTCCCCATCACGTCTTGATTAGTGGCGTGTGGGCCCCGGGCGAGAGCTTGGCCGACTCCCCTGGGCCGACTCCCGACGGGTCCGACTGGTGGTTCTCCTGCCATCTCCCGAGGTCTCACTGACTGGTGGGGCCTACTGCCTCCAGGCCATACAGACAAGCCGTCGTGGGTGTAGGATTCGGCCCTGCGTTGCTGATGTCAGGGCCGGCATGGCAACAGTGCCACGCCGCGCGGAGATCTTCCGGGGTACGGCGTGTTGTGGCCATGCCTGCCCGTGGTGAGGGGCGGGGGTGGGCTTCGCTGTAGCCACACCCCTGCCTCGTCCCCTTTGATGAGGTCATGGGGTTTGTTGGAGTCGCAGGCTGACTCCCCAAAGCCGGCTTCTCTGGAAGTCGTCCCTGGGACTCGGCTGTGAGCGGGCAGTCGGCCGCCTTGCCGTCGACTCCTCAGGAGGTGGCTCTTTGTCCTGGGGTCTTGAGGGGCGCAGCCTGCCCCGATGTCTTGAAAGGTTATGGGACTCGGGTTGGCCTACCCGTGGCCCATTACTCCGACAGGGAGCACAACATTGTCCCGTGGTACTACAATAAACAGAGAAAGTCGTACGGATAGCTGGCAAACAGTCCAGTCGACCAAACGAATTGGAATCGGGCAGACTTACTGGCTTTGGAGGTAGCTACGTCGTCGGTTTCCTCGTCGACCGGATTCTTGTCAATGTCCATGTTAGTCGCAGCCGAGGTCGGGCTCAAAAGGATCATCATCCACTCGGCCAGAACAAAAAAGTCAGTCGGAACAAGAAAATACGGGAAAAATATTTACCCAGAAGCAACAGGAACGTCCATCTTGATTCTGGGCAAGGTCTTCCAAGCCTTCGAAGGACTGGCCTTGGGCTGCTTGGTGACCTTCTCAGCCAATTCTGGAGTCGGAGACCGAGCGCGCTTTTGAGATGGAGCATTCGACGCCACAGCTTTACCGCGCCTGCCTATGGGATCATGGTGCTGCTTGGATCGACGTTCAGAACAAGGCGGTGAGTCAGCTACTTCCTCGTTGCCCGACTCATCACTCTCATCTTCATCATCATCGGCTGGTGACTCCCACTCACCGCTCTCCTCTGCACTGTCCTCGCCCTCTTGGTCTTGCTCCAGAGCTTGCTCACCATTGGGCATTGAATACATCTCCGTGTAGATCTACAAAACAAGGAGCCGACTGCAAGTCAGTCGGGTCGACAAACAATTGGAAAACACGTCTAAAAAACTCAATTGAGATGGCCAAACCTTGTCTGGTTGGTTTCTATCGCTGAAAGGGTTGACTCTCCTGGCGCCCCTGGGGTTGTCCTTGTTCCCGGTGATACCCTTCAGCCACTCGGCCACTGTCTTGGCTTCCACCTCTTCCGGATGAACCTGAGCGGTGTCACCAGCCCCAGAGTACATCCACATGGCGTGGTCACGAGCTTGGAGTGGTTGGATGCGCCGACTGAGGAACACCTCTAGTAGATCCATGCCAGTGACACCTTGGTTGATCAACTGAACCACTCTCTCGACGAGCATGCCTGTCTCTTCCTTCTCCGCGGCAGTCACTTTCAACAAAGATGGAGTTTGGACTCGATCAAAAGAGAAAGGGGGAAGTCCAGTCGACTGGCCTGGTGTCACGATGTCCTGGCAGTAGAACCAGGTCGACTGCCAGCCCCTGGACGAGTCCGGAAGAGTCATTGAGGGAAAGGAACTTATTTTCCTCTTCTGAATACCCAGACCCGCACACATCTGGATAACATGGGTTTTCTCGTCGTTCGAGTTTGCTTTCTTCACCGATTGGGAGCGGATGGTAAAGATGTGCTTGAAAAGACCCCAGTGTGGTCGACACCCCAGGAAATTCTCGCACATGGATATGAACGCGGCAAGATACGTGATGGTGCTGGGAGTAAAATGATGGAGTTGGGCCCCAAAGAAATTCAAGAAACCTCGAAAGAAGGGGTGGGGAGGAAGCGAGAAGCCGCGGTCGACGTGGGTGGCGAGCAGGACGCACTCACCCGGTCGCGGCTGCGGTTCCGTTTCCCCCTCTGGCAGCCGCGCAGACTCGTGGACGATCAGCCCTAACTCGGCCATATCGTCCAAGTCTTCCTGTCAAAGTGAAGATCGGATCCAATCTCCTTGGATCCAACCCGATGGAAGCCCCGAGCGCGATGAAGACCCCCGATTTGCCTTCCTGCTTTTCGCCGCCCTCGTCGCCTTCTTTGCGTGTTCTAGCGCCGCCGTTCTCTCCTTTCCCATGGTGGCGGAGCGGTGGCGTCGAGAGTGGAGAAGCTGGGTGGGGTAAAGGAGAAAGCGGAAGAAGAAAGAGAATACGCACGCACAGTGCGAACGCCTCGGTCTCATTGCTTTTAAAGGCCCACTTCCGAGTGGCTGACGCGTGGGTCCGGGCGGTCCTGTCAAATCCCTCAAACAGTCATGCGCAGGATACGTGGCGAAAAAGGTGGCGCGGAAATCAAAACGCTCTGTCTATCCACTCCGCTCACCACGGCGCGTTCCGTCCGGCGCGCTCCTACCGAAATTTCGAATACCGCGAAATCCGGGATCCTCGGCAACGGATCATGCCAAAGATTTTGCATCAAAGGTGACACTCGATAGGTGATGTTATAAAAACCAATCGGTAATTGCTGAATCGATCGAGGAGACTAAAACGAAGCCGAAAGTTTCAACACTAGCCTCCATTCGGAGGTGAATTCTTGAGAAAGGCAAGAGCCAAGGCAAGGTCAACTTCAACCTTCTTTCCACTCGGACCTCAATCCATTTGGGGGCTAATGATGAGGACATAGACCTGGGGTAGGGTAATAGGCCTGACCTATACGTCCTACCCAAGGTCCTTGTCTAAGAAGCAAAGGAGTTCAAGAGTAAACGAGGTGGACCCAATAAAGGTGTCGAGTGCAATGCACTCGACCTACCAGTCACTCGGAGACTACTCCTTCTTTGCTTCACTCGACTATTCAACCACTCAACCATGTAAAAGACCACTCGACATACAAGAAGACCTAAAGCCGTTCTACACAGCAATGGTCGAGCATTTACTTGTATATTTAATGATCATTTGTAGCACTTTATTACAGACATTACCAGTAACGCTCTATCTTTATGAACATTGAACCCTGTGTAACGGAGGGGAGACGAGGTCTTGGTGCACTCTATATAAGCCACCCCCTCCTCTGGGACAAGGGTTCGCACCCCCTGTAACTCACATGCATATAATCCAGTCGACCGCCTCCGGGCTCCGAGACGCAGGGTTGTTACTTCCTCCAAGAAGGGCCTGAACTCGTAAACCCCGCGTGTACAACTCCTCCATAGCTAGGATCTTGCCTCTACATCCCTACCCCCTATTCTACTGTCAGACTTAGAACCACGACACTCCCAGCTGCCAATAGAGCAGGCTGTTCAACCAGTGTCGAGCTGGTCCCTTGAGTTTAAGGGGGGAGGTATTTGATGGCATGAATATCATCACCGCGAGCCATATGAATATGGAGAAGAAAGTTCTCAATCCATACTATGATTCGATATTTACGGGTTTAAACTCTTCTGGGAATTCATCCTCCATTACTTCATCAGTGAAGCAGTGGGGGTGTGCGACACCTCTATATCAGGCTAGGTCACGACATAGTTCGGATGGAGTCCGTCTGCGGTTTTTGGCCCGGGCGTGATTATGCTTGTCATGTTTGGCTTGACAGTCATCGTCGCGCGTCGGGGCAAGCCCCCACGATCCGTAGATCAATCTGGCCGCACCTGCTCTATTCTTCAGGTCCTACCGCAGGTCATATGTGTATCCCCGAGTTGTTGTGTCTCCGCCCATACGGCGAGATAGTATGGGCCGGTGTTCGGCTTGAGTTGCCGTTTTGTCCCGGCAACGTGGTGGTCGGTCAGCCGTATCACGTGCTGCTGGTACGGGCTCAAGTGCCTCGTCGTGAAATTGAGGTAGCAGTTTACGCTTCGGGTAACTTTTGGTTGGGCACACGAGGCCGTATTCCTCGGCTGCCAGGATATTAGTCCATCTGTCATTGAGTAGATCTTGATCAGCTTGAAGCTGCTGCTGTTTCTTTTTCAAGCTCCTCGCAGTGGCTATTAGCCGGCGCTTAAAGCGCTCCTGCTCGAGAGGTTCCTCAGGCACGATAAAATCTTTACCGCCGAGGCTCACCTCCTTCTCGGAGGGTGGAAGACAATTACTGTCCTCCGAGTCTTCGTTTATGGCCTGTTCATCAGGGCTAACTTGTCCATCTTCCCGATCGTCCTGTTCAGAGGTTGGTTCGACGGGGTTTTCTTGGTCTTCAGCCTCGTCCGGAGTGTTGTTGTCCCTCGTGCCGGTATCGCTGTCTTTTCCACGGCGTGATTTAGAGTGGTGCCACTTAAGTCGAACCTTTGGCTGTATCTCAAGAGGTTTATCCTTGACTGGATTTTTCTCATTATCGCCGTCACCCTCTTTGGGTGTATCCACCATGTACATGTCATACGAAGAATGGGTCGTCCGACGTCTGGTAAACGGCGGGTTTTGGGCCTGTTCTTCTTCGGTATCGTCGTTCATACTATCGATGTCTTCGAAGCCGTAATTGAGCATGTCAGTCAAGTCCTCGACTGTGGCGATGAAGTGGGTGGTGGGTGGGATGTAAAATTCCCTGCTCTCAGCCCCTAGTCCAGGATGGGCATAGTTAGAATGTTGCTCCTCTATAATAACGAGGGATCGCATCAAGTCCAGAGCCTCGCTTAAAGGCAAGGTTTGTCCAGGGGAAAAGAATTCGTGGAGTATGGCGGGAGGGGGACTCCATGGCCGAGCTCACACGATGCTGTCTCCGAGGGTTCGGAACTAGTGTCCGGAGAAGAGTCCGGCTTTGTGATGGTTGCCAGTGACACTGCTTCCTCCGACTCTCCCGTACTAGGCTTAGTGGTCGCATATAGCCCGGCAGGTTTAGGAATCCCGTCTTCAGACCTGGCGACGCGCTCCGGCTCTAAAGCCAGGGCGGAGGTTGGGGTCGTGAATCCTTGGAAGATCAAGCCTCCTCGGATGTCTGCGACATAATCCAAGTTTCCAAAACTAATCTAGTGACCTGGGGCGTAGCTGTCGATCTGCTCTAGATGGCCAAGCGAGTTGGCCCGCAGTGCGAAGCCGCCGAATATGAAGATCTGGCCGGGGAGAAAAACCTCCCCCAAGGCAGCATCGTTGTAGATGATTGATGGAGCCATCAAACCTTCTGGCGGCGATACAGTGGAACTCTCAATGAAAGCACCAATGTCGGTGTCAAACCGGTGGATCTCTGGTAGGGGGTCCCGAACTGTGTGTCTAAGGTTGATGGTAACCGGAGACAGGGGACACGATGTTTACCCAGGTTCGGGCCCTCTTGATGGAGGTAATACCATACGTCCTGCTTGATTGATGTTGATGAGTATGAGGATTACAAGAGTTGATCTACCATGAGATCGATGTGGCTAAACCCTAGAAGTCTAGCCTGCATGACTATGATTGTTCTCTACGGACTAAACCCTCCGGTTTATATAGACACCAGAGGGGCCTAGGGTTATACAAAGTCGGTTACAGATAAAGGAAATAATACATCCGGACGCCTAGCTTGCCTTCCACGCAAAGGAGAGTCCCATCCGGACACGGGAGGAAGTCTTCTACCTTGTATCTTCATGGCCCAATAGTCCGGCCCATGTCCACAAGACGGTCGCCCGAGGACCCCTTAATCCAGGACTCCCTCAGTGTGTCCGTGGTTTAGGCTAGCCCAACGCACGCACACACCTGCCCAGCCCCCGAGTGGGGCGCACTAGGGAGAGCGTCAGGCAACTGTCGTCCTCCCTGATGAAAAACAAAGAAGTGAGCAAAGAAGTAGAGGAAAAGGGGGCTCAACCAAGCAATTGAGAAACGCCAAAACTCTAAATTTCACAAAAAGGATGCAACCAGCTACAGAAAGCAAATGAACAGCCGCGTCCAGCACCTAGTCTAGTCTTCTCACCAGCGTGGAGCTAAGTGCTGCCACTAGGACGTGGGAGGGAGCCCCCGACGCCCGAGGGCGACACTCCGGAGACTCCAAGGCATGTACATCCCCACTCAATATTATGTGAGAGTATCACGAGCGGAGACCTTCTGTCACACCCACGATGCGGCTATATCTCTCACGTGTCGAGGCACGACTTAGAGGCATAACCGCATTGTGGGTTTGTCGCAACAGGGGTAATCTTCACAAAATCCCATGTACTAAATAAGAAAGGGATAAATAGTTGGCTTACAATCGCCACTTCACACAAATACAAGTTAAACATACATCATCCAGAATACAATCAAGGTCCGACTACGGAACAAAAATAAAGAAAGACAACCCCAAATGCTAGATCCCCGATCGTCCCAACTGGGCTCCACTACTGAGCAATAGGAAACGAAACAACACAACGAACAAGATCTTCATTGAGCTCCCACTTGAGCTCGGTTGCGTCATCTGCACTGGTATCATCGGCACCTGCAACTATTTGGAAGTATCTATGAGTCACGAGGACTCAGCAATCTCACACCCGCAAGATCAAGACTATTTAAGCTTATGGGTAGGAAAGGGGTAATGAGGTGGAGCTGCAGCAAGCACTAAGCATATCTGGTGGCTAACATACGCAAATAAGAGCGAGAAGAGAAGCAATGCATGGTCGTGAACTAGAACTGATCAAGAAGTGATCCTGAAACTACTTACGTTCAAGCATAACACAAGAACCGTGTTCACTTCCCGGACTTCGCCGGAAAGAGACCATCATGGTTACACACGCGGTTGATTCATTTTAATTAAGTTAAGTGTCAAGTTCTCTACAACCGGACATTAACAAATTCCCATCTGCCCATAACCACGGGCACGGCTTTCGAAAGTTCAAAACCCTGCAGGGGTGTCCCAGCTTAGCCCATCACAAGCTCTCACGATCAACGAAGGATATTCCTTCTCCCGGGAAGACCCGACCAGTCTTGGAATCCCGGTTACAAGACATTTCGACAATGGTAAAACAAGAATAGCATGACCTCCCGATGTGCCGACATCCCGATAGGAGCTGCACATATCTCGTTCTCAGGGCAAAACCGGATGAGCGCTTCGTACAAGTAAAACCAGCCCTCAAGTTTCCCTGAGGTGGCGCTGCAAAGGACTCTAGTTTGGACCAACACTTAGAGAAGCACTGGCCCGGGGGGTTAAAATAAAGATGACCCTCGAGAGCGCGACTCCCAAGGGAAAAGTAGCTGGTGGTTAGGCAAATGGTAAAACCAAGGTTGGGCCTTGCTGGAGGAGTTTTATTCAAAGCGAACTGTCAAGGGGTCCCCATAACACCCAACCGTGTAAGGAACGCAAAATCAAGTAACATAACACCGGTATGACGGAAACTAGGGCGGCAAGAGTGGAACAAAACACCAGGCATAAGGCTGAGCCTTCCACCCTTTACCAAGTATATAGATGCATTAATTAAATAAGAGATATTGTGATATCCCAACATATCCATGTTCCAACATGGAACAAACTTCAGCTTGACCTGCAACTAGCAACGCTATAAGAGGGGTTGAGCAAAGCGGTAACATAACCAAACAACGGTTTGCTAGGAATGGTGGGTTAGAGGCTTGACATGGCAATATGGGAGGCATGATAAAGCAAGTGGTAGGTATCACGGCATAGCAATAGAGTGAACAACTAGCAAGCAAAAATAGAAGTGATTTCGAGGGTATGGTCATCTTGCTTGAGATCCCGCAAGGAAGAAGAACGAGTCCACAAAGAAGAGAAACGGGCGTAGTCGAACGGATCCTCACAAACGCGACGTTATCAGAACTAACCCGAAGAAGCAACACCGGAAAGAAGCAAACAACATAGTAAACAACCACCACATAAACATGGCATGATGCACAACCAAGTATGATGCATGTCCGGTTTAATGAGGGCATGGCATGTCAAAGTGCACAAGCAAAACTACAAGTTAAGCGGAACTCAATATGCAACGAGTTGCATATTGACGGAACACTAGATGACTTATTTAGTTCTCTCTTGTTTAGGTACCCAACAATATTAAATGTTGTTAAACATAGCAAGAGGTGGAGCATATGAAAACCACCTATCTAGGAAAGTTTAAATGAGGCCGGAACAACAAGCAACAAGTCCGAAAAATCCCCATATGCATATTTTTGGATTAGGTACTGTTCTGCCCTAAAGCTTATTTTGTAGTTGTTAAACATGCAATATGAGTGCACCATGTTAAACTAGGCATTTTTCTACCCATTTACATATAAAGTTTGTTAGGTTTGGAGCTATGGTTATGTAGTTATGAATTAAAGCATTTTAACATGTCAATAGGCAAATTAATGCAAACAACAAGTTTAAACATTTTTAACATGGATGAAAGTTGCAAATTATTAATCTACACAAACTTCTAAGAATTTTACATATATAATTTGTTTTAATATGATGCACCATTTGTGAGTTATTAATGCATGATGCTGAAGGGGTTTTCTGTAAAACTGCAGATTACTGGAAAAATGCTTAAAACGCAAACAGAGGAAAAAACACGCATCGGGCCGAAACTACAGGCTGTTGGGGCGCTCACCATGGGCTTTGGCCCGGTTTGGCGGAGGCAGTAGGCCGCCTAGAGCGCTGGGCCTCGGGTGGGTCGCGGCCCACGGGGCCCAGAGGCACCTCGTCCTCCTCTCCGATCCCACTGGATCGAGGGAAGGCAGGGGCGGCGATGGCCCGTGAATGGAATGGCGGCGCAGGACGGAGAGGGCCGGCGGACGGCGGGGATGAACGGATCTGGCAGGAGGGCGCCGGATCGGGCCGGAGGAGGGACCGACGAGGTTTTGGGCGGCGGAGCTCCACTAGAGGCTCTCGGGGCTGCGACGGCGGTGGCTCTGGTGGCGGGGACGCGGCGTAGGCGAAGGCGCTGGTCGCCGACGTTAGACGGGTGGCGGCGGTCGAGCGCTAGGCACACGGCCACGGCACAACGCGGACTCCGGCGAGGCTTGGTTCGGCGGGAGGCTCGGAGTCGCGGGGACGAGCAGGCGAACGACGGCGAGGATCGGGAGCTGGGCGACGCGGCTCGACGCGCGCGTGCACCTGCGGGTTGCGGCAGCGGCTCGGGCCCGTGTCGGCCTGGGGGAGGGCCGCGGATGGGCCGGCGGGTCTGGAACTGGGGAGGGCGCGTGGCCTGCCCGAATTGGCTGGAGCGGTGGCTGGCGGCGGTGCTAGCGAATGGAGCGGCTCCAAGTGGCAGAGGAAGGGTGGCCGAGCACGAAATGCAAAGAGGGGGGCGGCGGCTGCAGGTGGGAGGAGGGTTACGGTAGGTTTAGGGGCTAGGGACGCCCAAAATGGCAAGGGGGCTTCTTAAATAGGAAGGGGCTAGGGTTTTGGTGGGTTTGGGGGGCTTCTGGAGCACTCCGATCGAGATCGGACGCACCGGTCGAGAGGGGAGGGGTTAGATGGGCTAGGTAACAGGCTGTGTAGAAGGGTTGGGCTGAGAGGAGAGAAGAGAGAGACCCGGAGACGGAAAGCGTCCGACGTTTGACCGACTATAATGCCGCTATAATTTAACGGTTGGGCTATCAAACGAGCTCCGAATGCGATGAAACTTGGCAGGCGGGCTACCTACACTATGACAAGACCGCACACGAACTTTCAACCCATTACGAGAACATTTTCCGGCCACTTATAAAATAACATTTCGGACGTGCCGCGGGCGCATGCAAGTGTGTCTGGGCTCAGAACGGACAACAGAAGGAACTGGGAGACCCGGACGAATGCAAGTTTTGAAAACATGATGATGCAATGCACATGATGACATGACAAGATGCAACACGCAAGCGAATGACATGGCAACGACGGCGAATAACTGGGAGACACCTGGTGCAACAGTCTCGGGGCATCACAACACTCCACCACTACAAGAGGATCTCGTCCTGAGATCTAGGATGGCACCGGAGGGAAACAGAAGAGGAAGAGAAGAGGTAAAACTAAGTTGCCTTTAGACAAATGAGTGAAACCAAAGAACCTGGAGAGGTTAAACAATTGAAAGAAAGAATACAACGGAGATGAACAAAATTGAAAACACTCTGTTAGAAAAGAGGAACAAGGAACATTACTAGAACCTTGTAGGTTGAAAGACATAAGAAAAAGGGTTGCAACGGACAAGAAGTACATGCAAGCACTCCGGTTGAAACAGGATGTACAAGGGAACGATAAAGAAAAATTACGACAACACTCCGGTTGGAAAAGGAAGGCATAGAATATGAACTTGGCAAAATGAAGAACTTGGATGATAGACATAACACTCTGGTTAAAACAAGATAAAAAAGGAACAGGAATGATATAATTTGGGCAGCACTCCGACTATAAATGGAAGGAATTGAACATGATCTTGACAAGATGAGAGGTTACTTGAAAAAAAGACACGACACTCCGGTTAAAAGGATAAGCAATGGAAAGAACATGATCTTCACAATCTGAGATGATGAGTGAAAAGGGCAACATCACAATGCCTCTGGAACGAAAGAATAGAAGTTGGATCGTTGGAAAAGAAAGAATTGAGAAGAAAATGACAACTTCTGCCACAAATGAGCTTGGAAGGCACCCTTCCAAGAAGGTTACAATGGAGTTTGTTGGAAAACAGACAACGAAACGAAAAAGCTTGTAGTGGGCTTAAGGAAAAACTTCTCAAAATCATGAGGTGAATTCTGCCACTAACGGAAACAATAGATTGGATTGATGTCAACAAGGAGACGATAAGCTTATTTCACCGGGATGATAAATGAAGAACTTGGATCATTTATGAGGACTATAAATAGCAACAATCCTTAGGGAAAGCTTTAGGTGAAATATAACACAAGATAATTCCAATGAAGAGATTGATGGGTTGAAAGGATCTCTTGAACGAAGAGAAAATGATGGATTTAAATATCTCATTTGTGACAACTTGTGAATCATGAAACACCAAGCAATTGTCAAAAATTACGTAACACCACCTCAAAAGATAAGGTAGAACGAATCACACTTCGGAATGCAAGATGAAGAATACATGAGCTCCTCTGAAAAGAATCTCGATGAACGCTTCAAGAAGGAATTAAATCCTTGATGAGCCACCATGAAGAAACTCTCGAAGAACTCCGGTAATAAAAGAATGGTCAAATGAAAGAAAAGACAAGTTGAAAACACAAGGTGAAGCCTTGCAATGATTGGATGGAGCTTCGCGATGATATAACCGAGAAAAACTTGGAACTCCGGAAAGAAAGATGAACAATTGAAATCAAGACTTTTTGATGAACCTCCGGAATAAGGAATTGAATTCACTCGATGACACAAGAATAAGAATTACATTATACTTATACTTCATCAATTAAATTGATGACACACAATGGATTTGGCATACTACTCATTCTCATTGGAAAGGATTCAGGAGAGATATAGACTACTCTTGAGAAGGTCTTCAACGAACCACCGGTAGTATTGAAACAACGAATGAATTGATATGACAACCAAGGAAGAGAACTCTTGAACGAACCACCGTAAGAATTGAACATGAAAGTATCAAAAGCACAATTCACCAGGAAGAATTGGAAAATGAAAGAAGATACTTGCTAGGATTTAGATACATGAGAACGAATAGATCATGAATTGATTAGATGATATTTGAATGATGCACCAGTAAGATTTGGAGAACGAGAGCTGAAAGCTGGAATGAATAACTCTGAGATGATGGGCTCCGGAGAATCAAAATGAAAAGACTCTTGAATTGCTCCGGATGGGTGAAAAGGATTCTCACAGTCGAAAACAATTATGAGAGGATGGCATAAAGCTAGCACCATGAATCTTTGAGAGAACGGATAAGATTTGGAGGAAAAAATCTTCTTCAGTCTTCAAAATTCAAGAAAGACGACGAGAAACACCAACATGGATTTTTGAGACACTCCGGAATAATGTAGAATATAAAGGTTGAATCAACAACGAAAAGAATTTGAAAGATCTTCGAGAAAGACATATGACTGATGACAACTCATTCTTACGTCAAACTTTGAAATGAATTTGAAAAGCTCCGGGAAAATTTGAAGAGTCAGGTAAGATCCTGGGAAAAGACCTGTGGGTTAGGGCCCACTCAAAGATACACCGTTGGAAAATATTTAAAAGGGAGATTGCTGCGGTTGAATTAAATGACTTGAATGAGGTAACATCCTCAAAAGAACTTGAGCGAATTGAGAAGGGAAACATGAATCTTCTCAGATATCTTGAGCACTCCGGAACAATTGAATAGCGAGAAGTGGATGATTAAGAGGTGCACCGGCATGAGAAAGCATTTGAAACGAGGAAAGGATATGATCGTCAAAGCTTGAATTGAATCCACCGGAGAAGAAAACGAGTGAAAAGTGACGAACTTGAGGCTTCCTTAGTATCTTCATGAGAATCACCGGATAAGAACATTGACAGAAAAGAATGGAGAGACTTCACATGAATAAAATGGATACTTGATTCAGAAATCTGAGTCCTTGAAGAAAAAAGGGTGGGTGGGCGGGAAAACAAAGGGAACTTGGGCGGATGAAATGAACATCGTTGAGAAGAACTGAAATTTGATCTCACGAATGTTGAAATGATCAAATCCATCTGAAAAGAAAACACACCGGTTGGAAAGAATTAGCATGACAACCTCGATGATCAAAAAGGATTTGCATTCACATCAAAATATGAACACCGCTTCGGAAAGGTATGGAATCAACACTTGACTTCGAAGAAACTCGAATACCATAATCAAAACAAAAACAAAGGATTGGCTTGCAAAATAAGCCGGAACAAACATATGATAGAGATTTCGTCCAAAGTTTTCATGGTGGGGCCCACACAGGCTCGATCGTACAGCACCATCATGTACAAGATAGTGCACATGACATACGAAGCGTCCCCGAGTCAGCATAGCCAAGGACTCTTTAAGACACAACGAGACCACAATAAAACCAACCGTGGAAAGGCTGAGCACTAGACGTCGAACCCCAGTTTCATATCATACATCTGTAGGAAAGATATCCTAGGAGCTACTTGAATTCCCACTTATAAACTACCAAAACTTTCTGGTTATGCAATCAGGTGTTGGGGATACAGGGGAAGCATAATATCTCACCCAAAACTAACAAATCCTACATCCAACTGTATCCATCCTTCAAGACATAACCAAGAAACCTTCGGAAATCATTTACCTCAACCTTCGAAAAGCATCCGTTATACAAGTTATGGCAATACTCCCGAACTCCCACCCCAGTACTGGGTGGCGTCGAGGTTATCTCACCAACAACTACATAAAAGAGATTTTCGATGTCGGCGAACTCAGGTATTCCAGAACAGCAACGATAAAATTGTGACGACAACACCTTGGAGCTCAACTCCCTGGGACACTGCCACAACCCCTAAATGTCAGGAGGCACCAAGAACAATGTTCTCGTCACAAAACCATCAAAACGATTCCAAGATACCCGCGTGATCCTAAAAAAAATCGTGAAATTTGAGGAGAGAAGAGTCAAAACTCTACGTCAGGAGGCCTCACCAGAGTGACGAAGGGACTGAGGAGTAAAAATAATCCTACTCTTCGATATATATATATATATATATAATAAAGGGACTCAAAACATTTTGTTCTAGACTCAACAACGTCAGCGATTCGATCAAGCAGGGGGCTCCTAAGTTGGGGAAGGCTTTGATACCAACTTGTCACACCCACGATGCGGCTATATCTCCCACGTGTTGAGGCACGACTTAGAGGCATAACCGCATTGTGGTTTTGTTGCAAGAGGGGTAATCTTAACACAATCCCATGTACTCAATAAGAAAGGGATAAAGAGTTGGCTTACAATCGCCACTTCACACAAATACAAGTTAAACATACATCATCCAGAATACAATCAAGGTCCGACTATGGAACCAAAATAAAGAAAGACAACCCCAAATGCTAGATCCCCGATCGTCCCAACTGGGCTCCACTACTGATCAATAGGAAACGAAACAACACAACCAACAAGATCTTCATCGAGCTCCCACTTGAGCTCAGTTGCGTCATCTTCACTGGTATCATCGGCACCTACAACTATTTGGAAGTATTTGTGAGTCACGAGGACTCAACAATCTCACACCCACGAGATCAAGACTATTTAAGCTTATGGGTAGGAACGGGGTAATGAGGTGGATCTGCAGCAAGCACTAAGCATATATGGTGGCTAACATACGCAAATAAGAGCGAGAAGAGAAGCAATGCACGGCCGTGAACTAGAAGTGATCCTGAAACTACTTACGTTCAAGCATAACACAAGAACCGTGTTCACTTCCCGAACTCCGCCGGAAAGAGACCATCACGGTTACACACGCGGTTGATTCATTTTAATTAAGTTAAGTGCCAAGTTCTCTACAAACAGACATTAAAAAATTCCCATCTGCCCATAACCGCGGGCACGGCTTTCGAAAGTTCAAAACCCTGCAGGGGTGTCCCAACTTAGCCCATCACAAGCTCTCACGGGCAATGAAGGATATTCCTTCTCCCGGGAAGACCCGACCAGTCTCGGAATCCCTGTTACAAGACATTTCGACAATGGTAAAACAAGACCAGCAAGACCGCCCGATGTGCCGACATCCCGATAGGAGCTGCACATATCTCGTTCTCAGGGCAACACCGGATGAGCGCTCCATACAAGTAAAACCAGCCCTCAAGTTTCCCCGAGGTGGTGCTGCAAAGGACTCTAGTTCAGACCAGCACTTAGAGAAGCACTGGCCCGGGGGGGTTGAAATAAAGATAACCCTCGAGAGTGCGAATCCCAAGGGAAAAGTAGGTGGTGGTGAGGCAAATGGTAAAACCAAGGTTGGGCCTTGCTGGAGGAGTTTTATTCAAAGCAAATTGTCAAGGGGTCCCCATAACACCCAACCGTGTAAGGAACGCAAAATCAAGGAACATAACACCGGTATGACAGAAACTAGGGCGGCAAGAGTGGAACAAAACACTAGGCATAAGGCCGAGCCTTCTAACATGGAACAAACTTCAGCTTCACCTGCAACTAGCAACGCTATAAGAGGGGCTGAGCAAAGCGGTAACATAGCCAAACAAGGGTTTGCTAGGAATGGTGGATTAGAGGCTTGACATGGCAATATGGGAGGCATGATAAAGCAAGTGGTAGGTATCGCGGCATAGCAATAGAGAGAACAACTAGCAAGCAAATATAGACGTGATTTCGAGGGTATGGTCATCTTGCCTGAGATCCCGCAAGGAAGAAGAACGAGTCCATGAAGAAGACAAACGGGCGTAGTCGAACGGATCCTCACAAACGCGACGTTATCGGAACTAACCCGAAGAAGCAACACCAGAAAGAAGCAAACAACATAGTAAACAACCACCACATAAACATGGCATGATGCACAACCAAGTATGATGCATGTCCGGTTTAATGAGGGCATGGCATGGCAAAGTGCACAAGCGAAACTACAAGTTAAGTGGAGCTCAATATGCAACGAGTTGCATATTGACGGAACACCACATGACTTATTTAGTTCTCTCTCGTTTAGGTACCCAACAATATTAAATGTTGTTAAACATGGCAAGAGGTGGAGCATATGAAATCCACCTATCCAGGCAAGTTTAAATGAGGCCGGAACAACAAGCAACAAGTCTGGAAAATCCTCATATGCATATTTTTGGATTAGGTACAGTTCTGCCCTAAAGCATATTTTATAGTTGTTTAACATGCAAGATGAGTGCACCATGTTAAACTAGGCATTTTTCTACCCCATTTACATATAAAGTTTGTTAGGTTTGGAGCTATGGTTATTTAGTTATGAATTAAAGCATTTTAACATGGCAATAGGCAAATTGATGCAAACAGCAAGTTTAAACATTTTTAACATGGTTGAAAGTTGCAAATTATTAATCTACACAAAATTCTAAGCATTTTACATATATAATTTGTTTTAATATGATGCACCGTTTGTGAGTTATTAAATGCATGATGCTCAAGGGGTTTTCTATAAAACTGCAGATTACTTGAAAAATGCTAAAAACACAGATAGAGGAAAAAACACGCATCGGGCCGAAACTGCAGGCTGCTAGGGCACTCACCATGGGCTTTGGCCCGGTTCGGTGGAGGAAGCAGGCCGCCTGGAGCGTTGGGCCTCGGGTGGGTCGCTGCCCGCGGGGCCCAGAGGCACCTCGTCCTCCTCCCCGATCCCACTGGATCGAGGGAAGGTAGGGGGGCGATGGCCGGTGATGTGGATGGCGGCACAGCGCGGAGAGGGCCGGCAGATGGAGGGGATGAACGGATCTGGCAGGAGGGCGCCGGATCTGGCGGGAGGAGGGACCAGCGAGGTTCTGGGCGGCGAAGCTCCACTGGAGGCGCTCGGGGCTGCGACGGCGGTGGCTCTGGTGGCAGGGACGCGGCGCAGGCGAAGGCGCTGGTCGCCGACGTTAGACAGGAGGCGGCGGTCGAGCGTTGGGCACGTGGGCACGGCACAACACGGACTCCTGCGAGGCCTGGTTCGGAGGGAGGCTCAGAGTCGCGGGGACGAGCAGGTGAACGACGGCGAGGATCGGGAGCTAGGCGACGGCTCAGGCCCGCGTCGGCCCGGGGGAGGGCCGCGGATGGGCCGACGGGTCTGGAACTGGGGAGGGCGCGTGGCCTGCCCGGATTGGCTGGAGCGGTGGCTGACGGCGGCGCTAGCGAATGGAGCGGCGTCAAGTGGCGGAGGAAGGGTGGCCGGGCACGGAATGCAAAGAGGGGGGCGGCGGCTGCAGGTGGTAGGAGGGTTAGGGTAGGTTTAGGGGCTAGGGATGCCCAAAACGGCAAGGGGGCTGCTTAAATAGGAAGGGGCTAGGGTTTTGGTGGGTTTGGCGGGCTTCCGGAGCCCTCAGATCGAGATCGGACGCACCGGTCATGAGGGGAGGGGTTAGATGGGCTAGGTAACGGGCTGTGTAGAAGGGTTGGGCTGAGAGGAGAGAAGAGAGAGAACCGACGACTGTTTCCGGAGACCGAAAGCGTCCGGCACTTGACCGGCTATAATGCCGCTATAGTTTAACGGTTGGGCTATCAAACGAGCTCCGAATGCGATGAAACTTGGCAGGCGGCCTACCTACACTATAACAAGACCGCACACCAACTTTCAACCCATTCTGAGAACATTTTCCGGTCACTTATAAAAAAATATTTCGGACATGCCGCGGGCGCGTGCAAGTGTGTCTGGGCTCAGAACGGACAACGGAAGGAACTGGGAGACCCGGACGAATGCAAGTTTTGAAAACATGATGATTGAATGCACATGATGCCATGACAAGATGCAACACGCAAGCGAATGACATGGCAACGACGGCGAATAACTGGGAGACACCTGCACAACGGTCTCGGGGTGTCACACCTTCACAGGCACCGGGCCTTGCTTCATGGGTAGAACTTCCGGAGGTGCTGGATGTTCTAGGTGTTCTGGATGGGGATCCCGTCCTGCATCTCCAAGCGCACAGTGCCAGGCCTGGAGATGCGGGAAATCCTAAACAGGCCCTCCCACATGGGTGAGAGCTCATGCAGCCCTTCCCTAGAGAGCATCCGCCTCAGGACAAGATCGCCCACCTCGAGTGTCCTGGAGTGGATGCTGCGGCAGTGGTACCGTCACAGCGCCTGCTGGTTCCTTGCCACTCGGAGCGAGGCTTGGCGGCGGCGTTCCTCCCCCAGCACGAGGTCCATCCCCCGCATGGCGTCCTAATGTGCCTCGTCAAACCCCAAGACCCGTGCGGAGCGATGCTTGACTTCGTGAGGGAGAACCGCTTCGGCTTCGTATACGAGGAAGAACGGGGTCTCGCTTGTTGGCTTGGTGGCGATGGTGCAGATGGACCACATCACGGACTGGATCTCGTCGTGCCAGCCCCTGCCACAGGCCTCGAGCTTCTTCTTGAAGGTCCTTGTCTTGAGGCCTCTCAAGACCTCTGTGTTGACATGCTTAGCTTGGCCGTTGCTCCTGGGGTGTGCCACTGAGGCGTAGCATATTTGCGTTCCAAGATTAGCACAATATGTTTTGAAGAGATTGCTAGTGAACTATGAGCTGTTGTCGGTGATGATGCGATTAGGGACTCCGAACCGGCTCACGAGGCCCTTGATGAACTTAACTACGGAGCTGGCTAGGATGGTGCGGACAGCTTCCACCTCCGCCCACTTGGTGAACTTGTCGATGGCGACGTAGAGGTAGCGGTAGCCCCCAGGTGCTCAGGGGAATGGACCCAGGATATCCAGCCCCCAGACCGCAAACGGCCATGAGAGCGAGATGGTCTGGAGGCCCTGGGCAGATTGGTGGATTTGCTTGGCATGGAACGAGCAGGCCTTGTAGGATTTCACCTGCTCGGCGGCATCGTTGAGTGCCGTGGGCCAATAGAATCCGCTGCGGAATGCCTTGCCCACCAAGGTGCGCGACGACGAGTGATGCCCGCAGTCTCCGCCGTCTATGTCAGCTAACAGCTCATGCCCCTTCTCCCTAGAGATGCATCGCAAGGAAACATCATTCGGTCATTTTCAGTATAGCTCACCATCCTGGATGCAGTAGGCTGTGGCCTGCCGAGCTACGTGCTCCGCATCCTCCTCCTTCTCTGGCAGGGCCCCTTGCAGCAGGTACGCCTTGAATTCTTCAGTTCAGCACCCCTCCTGGGGTTCAAGCGCGAGGAGCAGGCACGCTCCTAAGGTTGGTGGCGGGGGGGCTCCTCCTGAGTCGGCGTAGGCTCTGCAGCCAGAGGGGCCGCTGAAGGCTGAAGAGCCGCTCCTCAAAGACGCCAGGCTCCTGGAGCTGACGCCTTGACGCACTCTTGGCGATATCATCAGCTTCCTTGTTTGTGCCGTGGGGCCCATGCTAGAGTTCTAGGCCCAAGAATTGCTTCTCCATTTTGCGTACCTCCGCGAGGTACGCCTCCATGTGCCCGTCCTTCAGCTCGTACACCTTGTTGGAAAAGTTGACAAGGAGCTGGTAGTCTCCCTTGATGGTGATGCGCTTCACCCCCAGGGCCGCCGCAGCCTTAAGGCAGCGATCAATCCTTCATATTCCGTGATGTTGTTGGAGACCTTCTCGCCCCGATGGAAGCAGAGTTGCACAGCATAGTAGAGCTTGTCCTGGGTGGGTGAAATGAGCACAACCCCAGCCCCCGCACCCTGGCTCGCGAAGGCACCGTCAAAGTACATGATCTGGCCATCCGGTGCTTCGCTCCCTAGCAAGAGAGACCGGTCCTCACCCACTTTGGGCCCTGGGGCGTCAGTCCACTCAACCACGAAGTCGGCAAGAGCGACTCCCTTGATGACACTGGTGGTTCTAAACTCCAGCTGGAATGCCTGCAGCTCGATGTTCCATTCAGTGACCCTTCCTGCTGCATTGGGGCTTCGGAGTACCCTCTCCACTGGGTAGGCTGAGACGGCCTTGATGGTGTAGCCTTGGAAGTAGTGGCGTAACTTGCACGAGGCCACGAGGAGCGTGAGCAGAAGCTTCTATGGCATGGGGTAGCATGCCCGCGCGTCTCGCAACACCGTGCTGACGATCTACACCGGGTGTTCAACAAGGGCGGATGTGTTGGTGGAGTCCGAGATCTCCTGAGGCTAGGGCGCTCCCTGAGGCTGGGGGACCTTTGAAGTTCGGTCGCCTATGGGGGATATCACGGCCTCAGGAGCGCCGTCTTGTGGTGCCCAGTCATCTGCTGGCTCTGCTGTGGTTTCAGGGGTGCCGTCTTGGTGCTACACCATCCTTACCGGATGTGCGGCGTCGGGTGGCAGGCTCTTGGCCTGGAGCTCCTCCCGGACGGCCACCAGCGCTGCGCTAGCGGAATAGGGTGTGGCGGCTAGGTAAAGCACCAGGGGCTCGAGAGGACGAGGCGCCACCATCACCGGTGGGCTGGTTAGGTATCTCTTGAGGTCTTGGAAAGCCATGTCTTCCTTCGGAGTCCACTTGAACGGGCCCTTCTTCTTCATCAGCTTGAAGAACGGGGGGGGGGGTGCGCTCCCCCAGCTTGGAGATGAAGCACCCCAGTGAGGTTATTGATGTCTACTACACAACCTTCTTCTTGTAGACATTGCTGGGCCTCCAAGTGCAGAGGTTTGTAGGACAGTAGCAAATTTCCCTCAAGTGGATGACCTAAGGTTTATCAATCCGTGGGAGGCGTAGGATGAAGATGATTTCTCTCAAACAACCCTGCAACCAAATAACAAAGAGTCTCTTGTGTCCCCAACACACCCAATACAATGGTAAATTGTATAGGTGCAGTAGTTCGACGAAGAGATGGTGATACAAGTGCAATATGGATGGTAGATATAGGTTTTTGTAATCTGAAAATATAAAAACAGCAAGATAGCAAGTGATAAAAGTTTGCACAAACGGTATTGCAATGCTAGGAAGCAAGGCCTAGGGTTCATACTTTCACTAGTGCAAGTTCTCTCAACAATAATAACATAATTGGATCATATAACTATCCCTCGACATGCAACAAAGAGTCACTCCAAAGTCACTAATAGCGGAGAACAAATGAAGAGATTATGGTAGGGTACGAAACCACCTCAAAGTTATCCTTTCTGATCGATCTATTCAAGAGTTCGTAGTAAAATAACACGAAGCTATTCTTTCCGTTCAATCTATCATAGAGTTCGTACTAGAATAACACCTTAAGACACAAATCAACCAAAACCCTAATGTCACCTAGATACTCCAATGTCACCTCAAGTATCTGTGGGTATGATTATATGATATGCATCACACAATCTCAGATTCATCTATTCAACCAACACAAAGAACTTCAAAGAGTGCCCCAAAGTTTCTACCAGAGAGTCAAGACGAAAATGTGTGCCAACCCCTATGCCTAAGTTCACGAGGTCACGAAACTCGCAAGTTGATCACCAAAACATACATCAAGTGGATCACATGATATCCCATTGTCACCACAGATAAGCACATGCAAGACATACATCAAGTGTTCTCAAATCCTTAAAGACTCAATCTGATAAGATAACTTCAAAGGGAAAACTCAATCCATCACAAGAGAGTAAAGGGGGAGAAACATCATAAGATCCAACTATAATAACAAAGCTCGCGATACATCAAGATCGTACCATCTCAAGAACGAGAGAGAGAGAGAGATCAAACACATAGCTACTGGTGCATACCCTCAGCCCCGAGGGTGAAATACTCCCTTCTCGTCATGGAGAGCGCTGGGATGATGAAGAAGGCCACATGAGAGGGATTCCCCCCTCCGGCAGGGTGCCAGAATGGGTCTAGATTGGTTTTCGGTGGCTACGGAGGCTTCTGGCGGCGGAATTCCCGATCTATTCTGTTCCTGGATGTTTGGGGTATATATATATAGGAGGAAGAAGTGCGGTGGTGGAGCAATAAGGGGCCCACGAGGGTGGAGGGTGCGCCCATGGGGATGGGCGCGCCCCCCTGCCTCGTGGTCTCCTCGTTGATTGCTTGACATCCACTCCAAGTCTCCTGGATCATGTTTGTTCCAAAAATAATGCACCCGAAGGTTCCATTCCATTTGGACTCCGTTTCATATTCCTTTTTGACCAAACTTTAAAATAGGCAAAAACAACAATTTGGGCTCGGCCTTCGGTTAATAGGTTAGTCCCAAAAATAGTATAAAAGTGTAAAAGTAAGCCCAATAACATCCAAAATAGATAATATAATTGCATGGATCAATCAAAAATTATAGATACATTGGAGACGTATCAGTTATGCAGCCCGCGAGTTTTTGCATTGCCTTGAGAGTCTGCGGCAGGCTCATGTCTTCTATTGCTTTGGCCTTCTCCAGGTTTGCCTTGATCCCCCTATGCGACACGAGGAAACCCAGCAGCTTGCTGGAGGGGATGCTGAACACGCATTTCTCCAGGTTGAGCCATAGGTCTACCTTGCCCAGACTGGTGAAAGTCTCCTCCAGATCCTGAATGTCGGTGTCAAAACCGGCGGATCTTGGGTAGCGGGTCCCGAACTGTGCGTCTAGGCCGGATGGTAACAGGAGGCAGGGGACACGATGTTTTACCCAGGTTCGGGCCCTCTTGTTGGAGGTAAAACCCTATGTCCTACTTGATTAATATTGATGATATGGGTAGTACAAGAGTAGATCTACCACGAGATCGGAGAGGCTAAACCCTAGAAGCTAGCCTATGGTATGATTGTATGTTGTCGTTGTGGTCCTACAGACTAAAACCCTTCGGTTTATATAGACACCAGAGAGGGTTAGGGTTACACAAGGTCCGCTACAAAGGAGGAGATATCCATATCCATATTGCCTAGCTTGCCTTCCACGCGAAGTAGAACCCCATTCGGACACAAGACGAAGTCTTCAATCTTGTATCTTCATAGTCTAACAGTCCGGCCAAAGGATATAGTCCGGCTGTCCGGAGACCCCCTAATCCAGGACTCCCTCAGTAGCCCCTAAACCAGGCTTCAATGACGATGAGTCCGGCATGCAGTATTGTCTTCGGCATTGCAAGGAGGGTTCCTTCTCCGAATACATCACAGAAGAATTTGAATATGAGGATAGTGTCCGACCCTGCAAAATAAGTTCCACATACCGCCGTAGAGAGAATAATATTTTCGCAAATCGAATTTGCTGACTTGTTTTGGCAGCATGACGTTATGTCATGGCCCGGTGATTATTCGAACCGTTTTTCTTCAACCAGCTCCACACATAACGCGAGGCGGTTTCTTGACATGTCTTGTCAAAGCAGAGATCGTGTTCCCCAATTACGGGATTCTCATTAATACGGTCGTGGGTAACCCAACCGTGTCTAGGACTCCTAGATTATAGGCAAGTCCTAAACGGCTACAGAGAAGACGCTTGATATTTATCCTCTTTATAAAGGGACAAGGTTTTCGCTTTTTCCTTCTCGTGCTCAATCGAACCCCTCCCCCACCTCGAGTTCTAACACCCAAAGCCCAGGTCAGGTGCTCCGGATCTTCAATCATGTCCGGATCTAGCCTTCAAGGCTGATGGATGCCCTTCTCCGTTACGGAAGAGGACATCAAGAAGTTGAGGGAGGCCAGATACCTGACCGCCGAGGTTTCGCATCGGCTGCCTGCTCGAGGGCAGGTCGTCCCTACTCCCGAACCCAATGAGAAAGTCGTGTTCGTCTCCCATTTCCTCGAGGCCTAGGCCTCACTCTGGATCCCTTCGTCAATTTCCACGATCTAGCTCCGGACTCCTTTCTCCACATCTCGACATTTATTGTCGTGTGTGAGGCCTTCCACCGCATTACCCCTCACTTCGGCCTGTGGCCCAAGACCTTTGAAGTGAAGCCAAAGATGATCGAGGGGCAACATGCAGCGTGCGGAGGCGCATCAATAGGCAAGATGGCAGGAGCTCCATGGCCAAAAGGTTCCTTTCCAGAGGTGTCCGAATTATGGCAACGAGATTGGTTTTATGTCGGCTCCTAGAAGTGCCAAGTGGGCGGCTGCCCGGCTTTCTGCTCGGGCCCCCCACCACAACTGATGTCATGGATTAGCAGAGGTCTGAGCTGGGGTCCAGCCAAGGACGTGCCTATACTGCAAAGCCGCATTCGAGATCTCTTCGAGGTAGAATTTAATTTGGTTGTGGTAATACAAGTTATGCTGGTTCGTCAAGTCCAACCTTGCAAATGTCGGCCCCTTCGCTTGTGGGAGTTCAACCCAGAAGGACCGCGTGCCATTCAAAGTTTCCTCGGCCTGACGCACGAGGAGATGTACAAGTCATTCTTCGGACCTCAAATAGAGTGTCCGGATACTACCGAGGACGTGGGCCTGAGCAGTAACCGCGCCGCCGAACAAGTAAGAAATCCTCTAGCCGAACACACTGTCTTTTATTCATCATGAAGTTATTTCTGGGAGTTTGCTCTTTGACCAGGACTGGCTAACAAAGGCGAAGATGATTCGGTGTTTGGCCCCCCTCCCTGAGGGTTTGGAAAATCCGGTATTGGAAAAGATGCTCGAGCTCGCACCTTGCCCGGAGCCCTCGAAGGAAGATACCGGGGGAATAATATGGGCGGACGCGGGCTCCCATCGCTGCCAGTTCCAAACGAGGGAATGAGCGCCTCCATGAAGGAGGATAACCGGGGGAGGAAAAGGACTGCTTCCGAGGATCCGGAAGTAGAGGCCTCCAAATGGGAGAAGAAGTCTCCCCCAGAGGGTCCTGCCTCGGGGGGGGGGGGTGCTCTTGCCGCACAAAGTCCGCGGGGGGATCAGCCCTCCAACGAGTCGTAAGTGATCCAAAAAATACTTTAATAGTGAAGGTATACTATCTTTCTTCTGAGAAAATAACCGCCGCATATATCTTGTAGTTCGGGTCTTATCCCTTCTCAGCTGAGCTCGTCTTCGGGGGATCTTCTTCCGGAGATGATGGAGAGCAAAACGCCTCCCCTGGACTCCTCTGCTCAAGAAGCGGGCGACCCCGAAGTGTCGTCACGGAGGGCCTCTCCGGATCCGGTGAGGCCAGAAGATAATCATATAGACCCCCGAAGTCCCCAGCGTCCGGCTCTCGAGGAGAGTGAACAAAAGAGTCCGGCACCGTCTGGTATGTAGTCGGATGTTCTGAGGGAGTTGTTGGGGCGAGCGGCCGTCTCAGAAGAACACCGTACGCTGATGGGTACGGTGATGGAAAGAATTTCGTCCACCGAAAGCGGATTACATGAAGCCTTTATGAGTCTACTGATAGGCTTTGAGGTACGTGAGATAATATGTGATAGTATCGCACATGTTAGGTGTGCCCTGTGTAGATAGTAGCCCCTGAGACTCTGGTTGTCGTCGAGAACGGCGGCGAACAGAGGATCATAGTCCCAGGCAATAACCAGACTGCCTTTATGTGCAGGTGGTGGAAGCTCCGGTGGCTAGCCGGACTAGTGAGTTTGCCGAATTAAAACGGCAACTGAATGCGGCAGACACCGACATCGAGCTTGTTAACAAGAGGCTTAACGAGGCACATGGTAAGTGTTATTTTCTAGTGAATGCCACATAGTAAGAGCAGCATGATGCCAGTATCTTTAATATGTTGTGACTACAGATGGAGCTGCCACCGTGGAAACCTTGCAGGCAGAACTTGCCCGAGCCAAAGAACAAGCGAGGATTAGTAATGCGGCTGCTTTGAAGGCGACCGAAGAGTTGAAAGCCGAGAAGGCCACACATTGCGAGAGCAAAGAGAAGATGGCCAAGATGGTCGTAGAATTAAAAGGCACTGCCGACCGTTGCCGGCTCCTTGAAAGAGAAAACTGAGCGAAGGCAACGGACCTTGAGAAGGCCACGGAGGCGGACAAAGACACCCGCTCTGCTATGAGAGTGAAGAAGGAGGAGCTGCGGGAAGCCGGGGATATTGCGGCTAGGAAGCCCTTCATGCTACGGAGGAAGTTCAGAGATCCACGGTATGCCCCTCTGGATCGGCTGTGGAGTTCGGCAGATGCATATATGGACTTGGCGGCGAGCGCTGCCGATGCGGCCAAATACTTCCAAGGTCAAACTAGTCAAATGGGCCGAACTGAATAGGTTGTCTGGACTCGCCATGAGGTCTGTCGTGGATCAGCTATGGCCGGAAGAGCCAAAGCCGAATAGCTATTTCAACTTAGTGCAGCAGGTCCTTGGTGCGGTGCCGCGCATTAATGTGATGAAGAGGTCGGCGTGCATAGAAGGCGCGCGGATGGCCCTTGCCCGTGTTAAAGCATACTGGGCGGAGATGGAAGCTACCATTGTTGCGGCGCAGGGTTCGGCCATAGGCCGAGTGGCTGCCGAGCACTATTTCGAGGAGGTTCTCGAGGGTGCTCATTTGATAGAGGCCTAGTGCTCGAAGAATATTATGTTTGAGTGACATGTATTCCCATTGTAAACACAATGTTTTTATGAAATTTTATAAGGCTATGTTTATACTTTTGCCTGAAAGTAGTATGATGCCTCCTGTGCGGCCGTTTATGTATACATGTGTATAACCTGAAAGATTGCAGTCGTCGGCTTCAGCCCCCACGCATATAATGCGGAGGTGCTCGCAAAAAATGCGTGTTCACACTTAACCCAACGTCTTGGTCCTATTAAGGAGGTGATAGCGCAGCGAACGAGGCAACCGGACTATAATGCTTTAACACTTTCACTTAGCCATAGCAGTTTGATAGTGGGGCTACTAGATAGCCCCTGGTGGCTCCGCACTCTCCCGATCTCAGGGAGCGTACATGCCTGGCCGGGAAACGGCCCTTCGTTAAGGCGGAGGAATTCTAACATCCCTATAGGTCATCGAGTGGTTGACCAGTCTCACGCTATATCATGACAGTCAGTTTTCGGCTTTCTCTGTTGAGGTGCTCGTCCGGATGAACCAGGGCACAATCGCAGTAGTTCTCTGGTGCTGCCTTAGCCGATAAGGCGGAACGTAAGGCACCAAAACACAGGAGCCAGGCAAACCCAACATTTGACCAAAGACAATGATTCGGAGTTGATGCATATAAGGCCAAACTCGCGACGCCGAACACTCCCTAAGGTATTCGGTCTTTATGGTATAAACCAGGCCTAAATAGTGCCCTTTGTAAGAATCCCCTTGTGTCCAGGTACGTGCATTATTCTGACGTGGCCACATGCCAAGACATCAGCATCCTTCTCAATTGAGCTGAGAATTCGATGGATGTGTATCAACAAGAGACAGTAAAAAAGGTTTACATAGGGTCTTAATCTAAAAAGAATCCTTGGAGCGGGTCCCTGCTGCATGTCTGCGCCTGTGTCTCCGTTGTGCCGTATCCTGGACGGGTGTAGCACGATGATCATCTGTAAAAGAGAGGAACTTGGGTGAAAAAGTTGTCGTGCAGAAAGATAGTTTTTAAAGAAACCATGTATGACTAGAAATGAGTAGAAATTGCCACTTGTCTGCGCGCGTTGAGCCCCTTGTATTTGTAATATGGGTGGCCATCAATCCGGTACAAATTACATATAGCAGCGCCGGACTCGTCTAACCGCGTCCGTGGTCTTGACGACCTATCAAATGCTTTAGTTGGTGAGGCCGTTTTCAGTGTGCGGCTGTCATTCTCTTCGGCGTGCAAAGATCGCTTAATACTTCCGTTCACTGTAATGATGCCACGTGGACCGGGCATCTTGAGTGTGAGGGAAGCGTAGTGCGGTATTGCAATAAAGCGAGCAAAAGCTTCACGTCGAAGTAGGCTTGATAACCGCATTGGAACAGAGCAATGTGGAATGTTAAATGTTCGCTATAGGAGTTATCGGGGAAGCCGAATATAACCTTTAGTAGCAGGGAGCCCATGCAGTGAGCCCCTGGGCCTGGCGTTACTCCTTTAAAGGTAGTGTTGCTATGGCAAATATTCGCTGGGTCTATCCCCATTTCACGGATTGTATCCTGGTATATCAGGTTTAAACTGCTGCCACCGTCCATCAGGACTCGTGCAAAGTGGTATCCGTTAATTACTGGGTCTAATACCAGGGGAGCCCATCTTGCCCGCCGGATACTTGCTGAGTAATCACGATGGTCGAAAGTGACTGGTTGAGACGACCAGTGGCAGGGTTTCGCGGTGATAGGCCCTTGGGCATATTTATCTGGGAGGGCCGCTTTGCTTCCCTTGATCATGTGTAATACGTTGACTGTTTTGACTTTTGATGGAAACTTCTTTTGTTCCCCAGTGTCTTGCTTGAGAGGCTCATCCTCATCTTCGCTTGGTGTATCCTTCCCCTTGTGTACGGCGTTGAGCTTGCCGGACTGCTTGAAGACCCAACGTTCTCTGTGGGTATGATTAGCGGGTTTACCAGGGGTGCTATGGATCTGACATACTTGGTCCAGAATTTTGTTCAGGCTGGACAGTTCATCTCTAGCGCCTTTAAAGGGCGGCTTTTGCTGACCTGGCCGAGAGCTTCGGAATATGGCGTGTACCGCCGTGCTCTTCGGGCTGTTTTCTTTATTCCGACGCTTATTATTTTTGCTGCGTTGGGATTTCCCGTTTTCGTCTCTAACTTCGGATGTGCTTGGATCGCTGGTGCTGCATCTGGCTAGCCAGCTGTCCTCACCCGCACAAAAGCGGGTCATGAGGCTTGTTAATGCTGCCATTGTTCTCGGCTTTTGTTGGCCGAGGTGTCTGGCAAGCCATTCGTCACGGACGCTATGCTTAAAAGCTGCCAAGGCTTCGGCGTCCGGGCAGTCAACTATTTGGTTCTTCTTAATAAGAAACCTGTTCCAAAGCTTTCAGGCTGACTCTCTGGGTTGTTGAGTTATATGACTCAGATCGTCCACATCCGGGGGTCGGACGTAAGTCCCTTGAAAATTTGCCCGAAAAGCGTCTTCGAGCTCTTCCCAGCTTCCAATGGAGTTTTCGGGGAGGCTTTTAAGCTAGTGCCAAGCTGGCCCTTTGAGTTTGAGGGGTAAGTTTTTAATGGCGTGGAGATCGTCTCCTCAAGCCATATGGATGTGGAGGATATAGTCCTCAATCCAGACCCCAGGGTCTGTTGTTCCGTCGTATGCCTCTATGTTTACAGGTTTGAATCCCTCTGGAAATTCATGGTCCAGCACCTCATCGGTGAAACATAGGGGGTGTGCGGCACCCCTGTATCTCGGTATACCGTGGTGTTCGGATGCTTGTTGTGTTGCATCGTATGCTGGGGCGTGCTTGCGTGGTCCATAGATGGATCTGGTTGCGTCATCGTTTTGATGCGAGCCCTCGCGTGGATCGCGTACTGGCTTGTGAGTGGAATTGTTTGCCGCTCCATGTTGGCCGTGAGGTCGTCTATCCGGCCAGGTGGCCGTTTTGGTTCTTGGTAGTGGGGGATCTAGGGCCTCCTCATCGAATTCAGGTAGCAACTTCCGCTTCGGGTAGCTCTTGGTGGGGCGATTACCACCATACTTCGCTGCTGTGTTGAGTATTTTACTCCATCTGATTTGGAGTGTGTCCTGCGCAGCCTTGAGCCTTTGCTTCTGCTTTTTCAGACTCCTCACAGTAGCAACAAGCCTTTGACGGGCATTCTGCTGCTCCGGGTGCCTGTCCAGCGTTATGTCATCCAGACTATTATCTTTGACAGAATTGGTTTGTTCGGTTTGATTCTCCGTATTGCCGTGGTCCGGCAGTGGTTCGCCCTGCTCCAACACTGGGTCTGTATGATCGTTATTTCTGCCGAGGCGGGATTTGGCGTGGTGCTTACGCCGCCGCTTTGACTACTCGAGGTGACTAGCCTTCGTTGCGTCCTTCCGTTCCTCGTTGTCGTCTTCTTTTGGTGTGTCCACCATGTATACGTCATATGATGAGGTGGACGTCCAGCGCCCTGTGGGCGGTGGTTCCTCTTCGCCTCCCGCATGGTCGTCCATACCGTCGATGTTTTCGGAGTCGAAGTCAAGCATGTCGGTTGAGTCGTCGACAGTGGCTACCAAGTGGGTGGTGGGTGGGCCTCGAATTTCTTCATCATCCGCATCCCAGTCCTGCCGGACATAGTTCGGCCAGGATTCTCCTGACAAGGAGAGAGACCTTAATGAGTTCAGTATGTCGCCAAATGGCGAGCGCTGAAAAATATCCGCGGAGGTAAACTCCATGATTGGCGCCCCATCGGATTCGATAGGGATAGGCGCAGGCGGTTCAGAGTCCGTGGCCGGAGAAAGATCCGGCAGTTTAACATCACGGCTCTCGTGCAAGGCAAGGTCGATGTTCAGCTCGATCGCTGCTGAGGGTAAGGCCTCCGTGGCGGGGTCCATCCACCCGTCCGCGGAAGGCGCGACTGGCTCCGAATTGAAGGTTGGAGCGGCTGCCGGTGCGATCTCCTTAACACTGTCCGATGGGAGAGCTAAGTCATGCGCATCGCGACTGCGTGGCGCACAAGGCAGAGGCTCAAATCCGTTAAAGATCAAATCTCCACGGATATCGGCAGTGTAGTTTAAGCTTCCAAAGCTGACCAGGTGGCCAGGGGCGTAACTTTCCATCTGCTCCAGATGGCCAAGCGAATTGGCCCGCAGTGCAAAGCCGCCGAGCACGAAGATCTGTCCGGGATGAAAAGTCTCATCCTGGACCGCATCGCTATCGATGATAGTTGGAGCCATCAAGCCTAACGGCGACGACACAGAGGAACTCTCAATGAAAGCACCAATGTCGGTGTCAAAACCGGCGGATCTCGGGTAGGGGGTCCCGAACCGTGCATCTAGGCCGGATGGTAACAGGAGGCAGGGGACACGATGTTTTACCCAGGTTCAGGCCCTCTTGATGGAGGTGAAACCCTACGTCCTGCTTGATTAATATTGATGATATGGGTAGTACAACAGTAGATCTACCACGAGATCGGAGAGGCTAAACCCTAGAAGCTAGCCTATGGTATGATTGTATATTGTCGTTGTTGTCCTACAGCTAAAACCCTTCGGTTTATATAGACACCGGAGAGGGTTAGGGTTACACAAGGTCGGCTACAAAGGAGGAGATATCCATATCCGTATTGCCTAGCTTGCCTTCCACGCCAAGTAGAATCCCATCCGGACAGGAGACGAAGTCTTCAATCTTGTATCTTCATAGTCTAACAGTACGGCCAAAGGATATAGTCCGACTGTCCGGAGACCCCCTAATCCAGGACTCCCTCAGTTTCATTCCGTTTGGACTCCGTTTGATATTCCTTTTCGACCAAACTTTAAAATAGGCAAAAACAGCAATTTGGGCTGGGCCTCCGATTAATAGATTAGTCCCAAAAATAGTATAAAAGTGTAAAAGTAAGCCCAATAACATCCAAAATAGATAATATAATTGCATGGATCAATCAAAAATTGTAGATACGTTGGAGACGCATCAGTTATGTAGCCCGTGAGTTTTTGCATTCCCTTGAGAGTCTGCGGCAGGCTCATGTCTTCTATTGCGTTGGCCTTCTCCGGGTTTGCCTTGATCCCCCTGTGCAACATGAGGAAACCCAGCAGCTTGCCGGAGGGGATGCTGAACACGCATTTCTCTGGGTTGAGCCATAGGTCTACCTTGCCCAGACTGGTGAAAGTCTCCTCCAGATCCTGAATGAGGGTCCTTGCCTCTCCAGATTTCACCACTATGTCATCGACATAGGCCTCAGCGTTCCTCCCGAGTTGCTGGCCTAGAGCGATGTGCATAAGCCGCTGGAAGGTCGCTCCAGCGTCACACAGCTCGAACGGCATGCAGGTGTAGCAGTACACCCTGCACGGGGTTAATAAAGTCATCTTCTCTACATCCTGCACAGCCATCTTGATCTGGTGGTATCCTGAGAAAGCATCTAGAAAACACAGCAAGTCGCACTCGGCGGTGGAGTCAACGATCTGATCAATGTGTGGGAGCGGGAATGGGTCTTGAGGGCAGGCCTTGTTGAGGTTAGTGAAGTCAACGCACATGCATTCCTTCCGACCTTTCTTGGGCAGGACCACCGGGTTCGCCAGCCACTCTGGGTACCGAACCTTGCGGATGACACCTGCATCTTGCAGCTTGCGGGTCTCCTGGACGATAAAGGACTGCTTCTTTGCGGACTATCAACGCGTCGTCTTCTTCACCAGGTGCACATTTGGGAACACCCTTAGGTGATGTTCGATTATCCCCCTCGGGACCCCAACCAACTTCTTGGGATCCCAGGCGAATACCTCCTTATTCGCGCGCAGGAAGTTCACCAACGCCTCCTCTTGGTTCGGGGCAAGGTCGGCACCTATGGTGAAGGTGGCTCCTGAGGCCCCGTCCTCGTCGACCGGTACCTTCTTTGTCATGGCCCGATCTTGGGAGAACAATTGCTTCTTCTTTGCCGGCGCAGCCCCTTGGGTCCCAGGTGCTGCTTCACCTGCGGGGTGCGCCGCCGCGGCCCTGAAGGCGATCTTGAGGGCCATCAGGGCCTCCTTGGTGTCTCTAGCCATGGTAAGGACGCCGTTGCTCCTCGACATCTTCATGAGGTTGTATGCAGGGTGGGTTCCTGCCATGAACTGAGCCAAGGCTGGGTACCTGAGGCTGGCATTGTATGGGAGGCCGATGCGAGCGATGTCGAAGTCGATAAGCTCGGTGTGGTAGTTGTCGCGAGTACCAAAGATGACTGGGAGGCGGATCTGCCCTAGGGGGCTGGTGGAACCACCGCCAACTCCGGAGAAGTGCTTGGTGTGACGGAGCCGGCCGTGCGGTACGTGGAGCAAGCCGAAAGCTTCCATGAAGAGCACATTGAGGCTAGCCCGCTGTCGATGAGGGTCTTGGTTACCGCCACGTTGCAGATGGTGGGTGTGCAAAGCATCGGGAGCACACTCGAGCCGGCGGCAGTTGCCGGATGGTCCACTGAGTCGAAGGTGAGGTTGGCCTTGGGAGCCGCCCATCCCGGGGGAGGTCCCTGCTGCACAGAGGCGGCGCCCATTTGGTGGAAGAACTGCTTGACATGGCGATCTGAGGGCGGTGCCTGCGAGCCGCCAAGGATGGCTACAACGGCAAGCAGCGCTGGTGCTACGAAGCGCGCGACAAAGAGACCGCGCAGATCTCCTAGGAGGCCACCGAGGATCCTGGCAGGCTGAGCAGCCAGGCACGCGGAACGCAGGCTAGGGCCATGGGAAACCAGTTGGCCATGGCCCTGTCATCTCCTCCGGTTTCCCGAACGGCCTCCTCGTACACCAGCAGGAAAGCTGCTGGATCCGTCGCGCCATCGTAGCGAGGTGACATATCCGGCTTGAACTTGTGCGGCCACTACACCTGTCACAAGGTGGGGGTGAAGGCCCGGAGGCCCATAGTGCTGCCGCGCGCGCCCATCGATCCAGCCGGTAGGGTGGCGCCTGCCATGGGGGGCCGAACGGAGAGACGGAGCGGACGGAGGGGCGGAACAAGCGGAGGGGCAGAGCTCCGGTGCACCCCTACCTGGTGCACCAAATGTCGGATTACAGGTTCCGGCAAACCATTAAGAGGTTCGAACTCTGGGGTGCGCACGAAGAACACTCTCTCCCCGACTCGCTCGCTCAACGATTCCACGGCCTAACTCGACAAACCCAAAGAACAAGAGACACGGGGGTTTATACTGGTTCGGGCCACCTTGCGATGTAATATCCTACTCCGGTTTGTGGGTGGATTGCCTCGAGGGGCTGAGGATGAACTAGTACAGCGGATGCGCAGCCTCGGGAGGTGAGGTGTTCTTGAGCTCGATGAGTTGATAGCTGAGAGGGTGATCTAAATGATCCATCCACTTCTACGGTGGTGGCTAGGTCCTATTTATGGTGGTCTTGGTCCTCTTCCCAAATGTTTAGGTCGGAAGGGATCCTACAATGGCCAAGTTTGAAGGGGGACAACTAGTTCAAGTTATCCTGATAAAAGTAGCCTTCTCGTGCCAAAGGCTCTCGTGGTGATGTTGCTATGGGCTCCGCGATGACCTCCATCCTGCCATCCTGCTGGTCTTGGTCTTGTTGCACAGATATGGAAACCTTTTCCTGATTCCTTGGGACCCCACACCTACGCTTGCCTCCTTAGAACCAAAGACGAAACTGGTACACTGCGCCCGCTGGCGCCCGCCTGGCCTTGGTCGTCATGGCTCATGTCACGCGAACCTCGCGAGGTGGCCCTTGCGTACATATCTCCGCCTAGTGAGGCTTCCCCCAGGGTGATCTTGGTGTCGTCCGCCTCGCGGGGCTCGGCCCTCGCGAGGGTCTTGAGTTGTTGCTGCTGAAGATGGGCCGTACCGGGCGGTTGATGGAGCCACACCACGGGCCGCAGGCCGGCAAGTCTGGGTACCCCCGTTCCCAGGACGCCGACAATCGCCTGCATCTTGGGTGGTGCTCAGGCCCCAGCCTCCCACGGCATCTTCAAGCAGTTCGCTCATGAGGTGAATGCGGCCCTCCCAGGCTCGAGGCCACACGTCCGCTCAGGTGGTCCAAGTGCACCATCACCTTTAGCTCGTTTGACCAGCTCAAGTGCGCGGCAACTGTCGGCGCCCTCCCGATGCTTTGCTCACCCACCATCAGCAATGTCCTTGTCACCAAGTCTCTCATCGATGGTGGTGCGCGGCTCAATGTTCTTTCCATCGAGACGTTCGACCGCCTCCAAGTGCTGTATGATCAGCTGCAGCCCACCAAGCCCTTCTCAGCAGTGACCGACGGCTCCACCACCCCGATAGGGCAGATCCGCCTCCCTGTCACCTTCGGCCAGCGCGACAACTACCGCACCGAGCTCATCGACTTCAACGTCACTCACATCCGTCTCCTGTACAACACCATCCTTGGGTATCTAGTCCTGGCCAAGTTCATGGTAGTGACCCACCATGGCTACAACGTCCTCAATATGCCAGGGAACCATGACATCATCATGATTGCATGCGAGGAGAAGGACGCGGTGTGCTCCCTCGAGCGCACCTATCAGGCTGCGGCGATTGAAGACCCAGACAACGAAGGCGCCATCTACCCTCCTGAGGTTGTCCCCAAGAAGAAGAAGCAGCTACTCCGCCAAGAGTCTTAGGAGAGCGGTCTCTCCTGCGGCACCACCTAAGGATCTGCGCCCACGGATGGGGCGCCTCCCTCTCGTGCATAGGAAGGCGCGCCTGATGCCCTCCTCAAGGAGGGCTCGGGGGCTCTCATCTGGAGGGCCTTTGACCTAGCTAACGTCACGAGGGAGGTGCTTGGGCACCACATGGAGGCATGCTTCATCGCACGCTTCCCTCACGTGGGAACAAGGCACAGGTGATGTCTACTACACAACCTTCTTCTTGTAGACGTTGTTGGGCCTCCAAGTGCAGAGGTTTGTAGGACAGTAGCAAATTTCCCTCCAGTGGATGACCTAAGGTTTATCAATCCGTAGGAGGCGTAGGATGAAGATGGTCTCTCTCAAGGAACCCTGCAACCAAATAACAAAGAGTCTCTTGTGTCCCCAACACACCCAATACAATGGTAAATTGTATAGCTACACTAGTTCGGCGAAGAGATGGTGATACAAGTGCAATATGGATAGTAGATAATGGTTTTTGTAATCTGAAAATATAAAAACAGCAAGGTAACTAATGGTAAAAGTGAGCACAAACGGTATTGAAATGCAAGGAAACAAGGCCTAGGGTTCATACTTTCACTAGTGTAAGTCCTCTCAACAATAATAACATCATTGGATCATATAACTATCCCTCAACATGCAACAAAGAGTCACTCCAAAGTCACCAATAGTGGAGAACAAACTAAGATATTATGGTATGAAACCACCTCAAAGTTATTCTTTCCAACCAATCCATTGGGCTATTCCTATAAGTGTCACAAACAGCCCTAGAGTTCGTACTAGAATAACACCTTAAGACAAAAATCAACCAAAACCCTAATGTCACCTAGATACTCCAATGTCACCTCAAGTATCCATGGGTATGATTATACGATATGCATCACACAATCTTAGATTCATCTATTCAACCAACACATAGAACCTCAAAGAGTGCCCCGAAGTTTCTACCGGAGAGTCAAGACGAAAAGTGTGCCAACCCCTATGCATAGGTTCATGGGCGGAACCCTCAAGTTGATCACCAAAACATACATCAAGTGAATCAATAGAATAACCCATTGTCACCACGGTTATCCCACGCAAGACATACATCAAGTGTTCTCAAATCCTTAAAGACTCAATCCGATAAGATAACTTCAAAGGGAAAACTCAATCTATTACAAGAGAGTAGAGGGGGGAGAAACATCATAAGATCGAACTATAATAGCAAAGCTCGCGATACATCAGGATCGTACCACCTCAAGAACACGAGAGATAGAGAGAGAGATCAAACACATAGCTACTGGTACATACCCTCAGCCCCGAGGGAGAACTACTCCCTCCTCGTCATGGAGAGCACCGGGATGATGAAGATGGCCACCGGAGAGGTATTGCCCCCTTCGGCAGGGTGCCGGAACGGGTCTAGATTGGTTTTCGGTGGTTACATAGGCTTCTGGCGGTGGAACTCCCGATCTATTCTGCTCCCCTAAGTTTTTAGGGTATATGGGTATATATGGGAGGAAGAAGTACGTCGGTGGACCTCCGGGCTGTCTAGGAGGCAGGGGGCGCGCCCAGGGGGGTGGGCGCGCCCCCCACCCTCGTGGGCAGCCCGGGACTCTCCTGGTCCAACTCTGATACTCCGTGGGCTTCTTCTGGTCCAAAAATAAGTTCCGTGAAGTTTCAGGTCAATTGGACTCCGTTTGATTTTCCTTTTCTGCGATACTCTAAAACAAGGAAAAAACAGAAACTGGCACTGGGCTCTAGGTTAATAGGTTAGTCCCAAAAATAATATAAGATAGCATATAAAACATCCAATGTTGATAATATAATAGCTTGGAACTATCAAAAATTATAGATACGTTGGAGACGTATCAGCATCCCCAAGCTTAATTCCTGCTCGTCCTCGAGTAGGTAAATGATAAAAACAGAATTTTTGATGTGGAATGCTACCTAACATATTTCTCTAAGTAATTCTCTTTATTGTGGTATGAATGTTCAGATCCATAAGATTCAAAACAAAAGTTTAATATTGACACAAAAATGATAATACTTCAAGCATACTAACTAAGCAATCATGTCTTCTCAAAATAACATGGCCAAAGAAAGTTTATCCCTACAAAATCATATAGTTTGGTCATGCTCCATTTTCATCACACAAGAATGCTCTCATCATGCACAACCCCGATGACAAGCCAAGAAATTGTTTAATACTTTAGTAATCTCAAACTTTTTTCAACTTTCACGCAATACATGAGCGTAAGCCGTGGATATAGCACTATGGGTGGAATGGAATATAGTGAGGGGGTTATGTGGAGAAGACAAAAAGGAGAAAGTCTCACACCGACGTGGCTAATCAATGGGCTAGGGAGATGCCCATCAATTGATTTCAATGCAAGGAGTAGGGATTGCCATGCAACAGATGCACTAGATCTATGAATATATGAAAGCTCAACAAAAGAACTAAGTGGGTGTGCATCCAACTTGCTTGCTCACGAAGACCTAGGGCACTTGAGGAGGCCCATTGTTGGAATATACAAGCCAAGTTCTATAATGAAAAATTCCCACTAGTATGTGAAAGTGACAAAACAAGAGACTCTCTATCATGAAGATCATGGTGCTACTTTGAAGCACAAGTGTGGGAAAAGGATAGTAGCATTGTCCCTTTTGTATTTTTTTTATTTGGCCTTTTTTTATTATTATTTGGCCTTTCTTTTTTTTCTTTTTTATTTGGCCTTTCTTTTTTTGGCCTTTTTTCTTTTTTGGGGACAATGCTCTATTAATGATGATCATCACACTTCTATTTATTTACAACTCAAAGATTACAACTCGATACTAGAACAAGATATGACTCTATATGAATGCCTCCGGCGGTGTACCGGGATGGACAATGAATCAAGAGTGACATGTATGATAAATTATGCATGGTGGCTTTGCCACAAATATGATGTCAACTACACGATCATGCAAGGCAATATGACAATGATGAAGTGTGTCATAATAAACGGAACGGTGGAAAGTTGCATGGCAATATATCTCGGAATGGCTATGGAAATGCCATAATAGGTAGGTATGGTGGCTGTTTTGAGGAAGATATAAGGAGGTTTATGTGTGAAAGAGTATCATATCACAGGGTTTGGATGCACCGGCGAAGTTTGCGCCAACTCTCAATGTGAGAAAGGGCAATGCACCGTACCGAAGAGGCTAGCAATGATGGAAGGGTAAGAGTGCGTATAATCCATGGACTCAACATTAGTCATAAAGAACTCACATACTTATTGCAAAAATCTACAAGTCATAAAAAACCAAGTATTACGCGCATGCTCCTAGGGGGATAGATTGGTAGGAAAAGACCATCACTCGTCCCCGACCGCCACTCATAAGGAAGACAATCAAATAACACCTCATGTTTCAAATTTGTTACACAATGTTTACCATACGTGCATGCTACGGGACTTGCAAACTTCAACACAAGTATTCCTCAAATTCACAACTACCCAACTAGCACAACTTTGATATCACTATCGCCATATCTCAAAACAATCATCAAGTATCAAACTTCTCTTAGTATTCAATGCACTTATATGAAAGTTTTTATTATATCCATCTTGGATGCCCATCATATTAGGACTAGTTTCATAACCAAAGCAAACTACCATGCTGTTCTAAAGGACTCTCAAAATAATATAAGTGAAGCATGAGAGATCAATTATTTCTATAAAATAAAACCACCACCGTGCTCTAAAAGGATATAAGTGAAGCACTAGAGCAACGACAAACTACTTCGAAAGATATAAGTGAAGATCAATGAGTGGTTAAATAATTATGTAGCTATGTGAAGACTCTCTCTAATTTAATAATTTCATATCTTGATACTTTATTAAAGCAGCAAGCGAAGCAAAGGAAAATAAACTGACGCTCCAAGAAAAACACATATCATGTGGTAAATAAAAATATAGCTCCAAGCAAAGTTACCAATGAACGAAGACGAAAGAGGGGATGCCTTCCTGGCATCCCCAAGCTTAGGCTTTTGGTTGTCCTTGGATATTACCTTGGGGTGCCTTGGGCATCCCCAAGATTAGGCTCTTGCCACTCCTTATTCCATAGTCCATCGAATCTTTACCCAAAACTTGAAAACTTCACAACACAAAACTTAACAGAAAACTCGTAAGCTCTGTTAGCGAAAGAAAACAAAACACCACTTCAAGGTACTGTAATGAACTCATTCTTTATTTATATTGGTGTTAGACCTACTGTATTACAACTTCTCTATGTTTTATAAACTATTTTACTTTCCATACATTCATCAAAATAAGCAAACAACACACGAAAAACAGAATCTGTCAAAAACAGAACAGTCTGTAGTAATCTGCAACTAACACAAACTTCTGGAACCCAAAAAATTCTAAAATAAATTTTTGGACGTGAGGAATTTATTATTAATAATCTTAAAAAAGAATTAACTAAATATCACTCTCCAATAAAAAATGGCAGCAATTCTCGTGAGCGCTAAAGTTTCTGTTTTTTACAGCAAGATCAACAAGACTTTCCCCAAGTCTTCCCAAAGGTTCTACTTGGCACAAACACTAATTAAAAGCATAAAAACACATCTAAACATAGGCTAGATGAATTATTTATTACTAAACAGGAACAAAAATCAAGGAACGAAAATAAAGTTGGGTTGCCTCCCAACAAGCGCTATCGTTTGACGCCCCTAGCTAGGCATGATGATTTCAATGATGCTCACATAAAAGATAAGAACTGAAACATAAAGAGAGCAACATGAAGAATATGACTAGCACATTTAAGTCTAACCCACTTCCTATGCATAGGGATTTTGTGAGCAAACAACTTATGGGAACAATAATCAACTAGCATAGGAAGGCAAAACAAGCATAACTTCAAAACTTTAAGCACATAGAGAGGGAACTTTGATATTATTGCAATTCCTACAAGCATATATTCCTCCCTCATAATAATTTTCAGTAGCATCATGAATAAATTCAACAATATAACCAGCACCTAAAGCATTCTTTTCATGATCTACAAGCATAGAAAATTTACTACTCTCTACATAAGCAAATTTCTTCTCAATCGGAATAGTGGAAGTATCATAAGAGACTCGAATACTATAAATTGTTTCCACATTAAAAGAGTAATGTTCAGAAAAGGGGTAATCATAATCATGACAAGTTTTATAAATATAATCATCACTACTCTTTATAGCATAAGTGTCATCGCAATAGTCATCATAAATAGGAGGCATGCTATCATCATAATAAATTTGCATGTCAAAACTTGGGAATCTAAAAGTATCATCTTCATTAAACATAGCATCCCCAAGCTTGGGACAAACATTAATTGCAGAAAATATATTCTCAAAAACATCATCTTCATCAAACATAGCATCCCCAAGCTTGGGCCTTTTCATATCATAAGCATAATCACTCTCATCATTAATAGTATGGATAGCACCAATAGTATAGCAATTATCATATTCTTCCAAGCAAGTGCCAAAAATATTTTCAAGATCATAAGAAGTATCATTATCTTCCACAATTATATTTTCATGAGGCACAATAGTAATAGGAGCAGCATTATTTGGGATAGATATCTTTTTACCTCTCTTCCTTTTTCTTTTCTTCTTCTTCACCACATCATGTGTGGGTTCAATCCTCTTTTTGGAGCTCCTTATTAATGAGATTGATTGAATAGGAGGCTCCTCCTCGTTACCTGATTCATCATAAGAAATAATAGGAGGGTATTGGGAAGTCTCTTCCCTTTCATTAGTGTTCTCTTCATCTTCTATTTGTTTTCTTTTCTTTATGTAATTGGCAATATAAGGATTTTCAATACAATTCACCGCACAATACATATAAATTTCCTCTAGATCAATATCGAGGAATTTCTTGAGGTTATATTCTAGAATAATCTTACTTTGACGTTTCATTTCTCCATAACCTAAAAGCAAACTAAGTTCATTATAATGCGCAAGGGAAATCAAGTCATCACAATTTTTAGACACGATTCGATCATGGAACAATTTGCATTTGATATTTAAATGACCATGTTCATTGCAAGGTTCACAAGTACGGCTAAGATATTTTAAATTTTAAGCACTAACATTTAGCCTTTCTTGCAACCATTTAGTTTCCAAATGCTTATGCTTCTTGCAATATCTATCTTCCCTATTTGGTGTGTAATTGCAAACCCAATGCACTCCACAAAAATTGACATGTTTATTGGAGACAGTTTCATCATAACTAGTGCAATCATCATTAGTACTATGGATATTCAAGGAGTTCATACTAACAACATTGCAATCATGCTCATCATTCAAATATTTAGTGCCAAACATTTTAATGCATTCTTCTTCTAACACTTTGGCACAATTTTCCTTTCCATCATACTCACGAAAGATATTAAAAAGATGAAGCGTATGAGGCAAACTCAATTCCATTTTTTTGTAATTTTATTTTATAAACTAAACTAGTGATAAAACAAGAAACTAAAAGACTTGATTGCAAGATCTAAAGATATACCTTCAAGCACTCACCTCCCTGGCAACGGTGCCACAAAAGAGCTTGATGTCTACTACACAACCTTCTTCTTGTAGACGTTGTTGGGCCTCCAAGTGCAGAGGTTTGTAGGATAGTAGAAAATTTCCCTCAAGTGGATGACCTAAGATTTATCAATTTGTAGGAGGCGTAGGATGAATATGGTCTCTCTCAAGCAACCCTACAACCAAATAACAAAGAGTCTCTTGTGTCCCCAACACACCCAATACAATGGTAAATTGTATAGGTGCACTAGTTCGGCGAAGAGATGGTGATACAAGTGCAATATGGATAGTAGATAATGGTTTTTGTAATCTGAAAATATAAAAACAGCAAGGTAACTAATGGTAAAAGTGAGCATAAATGGTATTGCAATGCTAGGAAACAAGGCCTAGGGTTCATACTTTCACTATTGTAAGTCCTCTCAACAATAATAACATAATTGGATCATATAACTATCCCTCAACATGCAACAAAGAGTCACTCCAAAGTCACTAATAGCGGAGAACAAACGAAGAGATTATGGTAGGGTACGAAACCACCTCAAAGTTATTCTTTCCAATCAATCCGTTGGGCTATTCCTATAAGTGTCACAAACAGCCCTATAGTTCGTACTAGAATAACACCTTAAGACACAAATCAACCAAAAACCCTAATGTCACCTAGATACTCCAATGTCACCTCAAGTATCCGTGGGTATGATTATACGATATGCATCACACAATCTCAGATTCATCTATTCAACCAACACATAGAACCTCAAAGAGTGCCCCAAAGTTTCTACCGGAGAGTCAAGACGAAAACGTGTGCCAACCCCTATGCATAGGTTCATGGGCGGAACCCGCAAGTTGATCACCAAAACATACATCAAGTGAATCAATAGAATAACCCATTGTCACCACGGTTATCCCACGGAAGACATACATCAAGTGTTCTGAAATCCTTAAAGACTCAATCCGATAAGATAACTTCAAAGGGAAAACTCAATCCATTACAAGAGAGTAGATGGGGGAGAATCATCATAAGATCCAACTATAATAGCAAAGCTCGCGATACATCAAGATCGTACCACCTTAAGAACACGAGAGAGAGAGAGAGAGAGATCAAACACATAGCTACGGGTACATACCCTCAGCCCCGAGGGAGAACTACTCCCTCCTCGTCATGGAGAGCACCGAGATGATGAACATGGCCACCCGAGAGGGATTGCCCCCTTCGGCAGGGTGCCGGAACGGGTCTAGATTGGTTTTCGGTGGTTACGGAGGCTTCTGGCGGCGGAACTCCCGATCTATTCTGCTCCCCAAAGTTTTTAGGGTATATGGGTATATATGGGAGGAAGAAGTACGTCGGTGGATCTCCGGGCTGTCCACGAGGCAGGGGCTGCCCAGGGGGAGTGGGCGTGCCCCCAACCCTCGTGGGCAGCCTGGGACTCTCCTGGTCCAACTCCGATACTCCGTGGGCTTCTTCTGGTCCAAAAATAAGTTCCGTGAAGTTTTAGGTCAATTGGACTCTGTTTGATTTTCCTTTTCTGCGATACTCTGAAACAAGGAAAAAATAGAAACTGGCACTGGGCTCTCGGTTAATAGGTTAGTCCCAAAAATAATATAAAATAGCATATGAATGCATATAAAACATCCAAGGTTGATAATATAATAGCATGGAACAATCAAAAATTATAGATACATTGGAGACGTATCAACATGGTGTCGGGCGCTCAGGAGTTCATCACCAAGACGACCGAGGAGCTTCAAGAGGCTAGAGCCATGCGTGGTGACCATCGCCTGCCACCTGGCGTGGCCCCTTGTCCTGGCGAGGACAACGAGCTGCGCGTCTGCGTCAACATCCCAGGGCTCAATAGAGCCGCATCTCAGGAGCGCCTCTGGCCTTCACGCGTTGGTTGGTGTGAGGTCCCTCCTCACAGCTATGTTTGCATGCCTTTTGGCTTGCTGAACGTGACTGTCGCCTTCCAGCGTTGATTGCAAAGCATCGTGGCTGGTCAGGAGACCGGGCACCGCGCAGTCCTAGCGGAGGTGGCAACGGTTCTCTCCTGAGCCTCCAAAACCTCCAGAACCTCCTGAGGTTCAGGAACCAAGCGTCTCGTGAGGAACAACCTTTCCAGTGCGCATCTTCAGCTAATTCGACATCTCTTCAGCAACGACACCAGGTGAAATTTCTAGTTTATTCAGTTGGGGGTGCCCCTCGGGCTGCATTATCCCTAGGTCGCATTGGCATGTCCCTGCGACGCGTACCCTTTTGCATCTTTGATTTACCTTGTTGGGGGCGCCCCTCAGCTGCATCATCCCTAGGCCGCGTGGGTCTGTCCCAGCCGCATGTATTGTTCTTGCATCTATTAGAACTAGCTTTATCCCCTCCCATGAAGTGATTTAAGTTATCACCTACTTGCATGACTCCCTTTGCGGCTCCCCGCGTTGCTGACCGGCCTCTCGCTCATCCCGCAATGGGGGCTACACATGTTGGCACGGTGCTTGTGCTCGGGTTCGTCCCTGCAACTATGATAAACCCGTGAGATCGAGCTCTGGCTCACGGCCTACTCCGCGCACGTCACCTCACCAGATCCTCTATCACACCCTGATTTTCATGCCACAACACTTAAGCTAATAAATCATGATAAAGTGTGGTTTGACAAAAACTTTTGCATTATTTGGCTTTTATTTTTGAGTTGGATTTCTCTGTGTGGTTTTTCAAGTGCTCTTTAAAGTCAACTACTCCACCTTCTGTACTTCATCTCCTTGCCCCAAACTTCTGCCCAATGATCATGCCATGTGTATAGTGCAATATAGTATTTTCTTACAAAAATAATTTGGCCAAATAGTATTTTCAAAAATTAGTTTTCCAAAAACCACTGAATTCAGGTTTGCACTACAAGTACTTGATTTGGGGTATGAAAAATATTTCAAAGATTATATTTGAAACCTATTAGATATAGGATTCCCATAAACCATAAAAATATAATTTTAAAAGTTATTTTCCTATTTTATTTAAAAGCTTTTTCTTAAGGCCAGAAATGGTCTTTAATAGGAAAAATTATTTTATTGTTTCAAAAATATTTGACAAAAATGAGGGAAACTCAGTGGACATATATTTTCCATATATATAAGAGTTTCAACACATGGTCATGTTCAAAATATTGGACAAAACCTCCCAAAACCATTTATGCCCATTTCAAGGATTTGAAATATTTCTACAGGAAGTATTTTCATAAAAATCCAAGGAAAATCCAGCAAGTCACAAATGCATATTGTGATCACCTTGCAAAGCCTCATATCAATCAAGGTCATTTTAGCTCACCGAAATGCCCCAAAACCCTCTCTGACCAGAAACAAATTTGAACAACTTTGTATGACCAACTTTCTCTCCTTGACCCCAACTTTTGTCAGCATGTTCGCATGATCAAATGAGGCCACTAAACCAAGTGGTGCATCAAGGGGAAGTGATTTGCTCAACTAGATCTACACAAGTTCATTTTTGCTAATTTCTAGGGTTTACAAAAGTTGCCTTGGCAACTTTGCCCAAATGAGCTCAAAATTGGTGGAAGGCCCTAATTATATGTTTCATTTAACCCTGTGGAGTCTTATGCCAAATGGAGTTCATTTGCTTACCCAAACAAGCAACAAACACCTTCTGCCACATTTCCAAAAACACCATTCTGACCCCTTCCACTAATCTCCATGGGCTCAAAGTTTTACGACAGCCCCTCCTAGTCCCCTTGCACCTCTAGTAACAATGTCAAATCCACAGCTCAAATATTGGCGGGGTAAAACCCCACTTTCTCTCTCTGGACAACCCATTTCCCTCTCTCTCTCTCAACCCCACTCCTCTCCTACTAGCTTTCCAGGGCACCCAATGCCTCTCCCCTCTTCTTTACTGTCCCCTAGGGCAGCCAGACAATCAGTGGCCGTGCCCACAAGGCATATAAAATGCCATGGCATGCCATTTGTACGCTCCAGAGCGTGCTATAGTGCGGCCAGGCACTATAGCCGCCCCTGCCAACCACCTCTGGCCACCTCGGGCCTCCCCAGCACGCTCGACGATGCGCCTCTGCGTCCAAGACACGGCAGCTGGACGGCCCCCTCCTTCCTCCCTCTCTCCTGCCCTTGCTCACACGCGCACCGGTCGCTCGAGCGCGCCAATGGCATGGCTCACACGCGCGATGCTCTCTGGACTTCCTTCGCTCTCTCCCTTAGTTCCCCTCGGCGTAGTCCACGCCCAGAAACAACCCACACAGAGCGCCAGCTCCTCCCGAGCCCTGTGGCGATGAGCAGAAACCCGCTGGCGCATGGGTCCACGGCACCCCGCCGTTCGCCTATTTAAGGGCCTCCCCGAACCCTCCTCTCCTCACCACTCACTCTCTCACTCCCCTAATCACCCCCTACACCACCCGCTCCTCTCCAGAAGCTCTCGAGCTCGAGCTCCGCCGCTTCGGCTCGCCGGAGTTCGCGAGGTACAGGCAGTCCCCGCCTCTCTTTCCTCTCGATCTGGAACCCCCGAACACCACTGATCGCTTCCCCCTGGTTCTTGCTCGTATTGCAGTCGGAAACGGCTAGAACCACCGCCACCCGAAGCTCCTCCGACGCGTGACCTCATTGTCGGTGAACCAGGCCACCCCGGTGACCAACTCCACCTCCACCCCGAACAGCGACACGACGCTGAGCCCCGTCGTGCCCTCGCCCGACCTCGCCGTGCCTTGCATCGTCGCCGGTGAGCTCGCCGGCCGTCTGGACTTAGGGTTAGGGATGACAGGCGGGCCCCATCTGTCACCCTCTCCCCTCCATCGCCTCTCTCTCTCGCTAACGCCTGGGCCCCGCCCGTCAGGTTTAAACCTGGCGTGCGCGCGTGCACCAGTGCGCTGGGCTGCCTCTTGGACTGGGCCTGCTGCGCTGCGGCTGTTTTGGCCCAGTTGCAAAGTGCTCCTTTTCCTCTTTCTTTTCTGTTAGACTTGCAAAAATTCCACAGGATTAAATATTCATCCAAATGCAATAATTCCAACTCCCATATTTTTCTAAAAATCCCACCTATTTAATGGTATAACTTTCACTCATGTCCAAACAACTTTTATGTACTATTCATATTCAAATTCAAATTTGAATATATTTAAACCCCTCTGAAAATCTGTTTCTCCTACTCTGCCACTCCAAATCCAAAAACTAGGAATTTCCCCTTCTTAGTTTTCACCCTAGTATTTAACCAAAATAAGTTGACATTTTCTGAGCACTTTGGTTTTTCTTTTTTATTATTGCCTTATTTTTCTTGTTATTATTTTGCGACGATAGATTGCGTTGCTGACGAAGGAGTTGGACCAGAAGACTTTGAAGACCCAGAAGACTTTGCTGAGCTAGGCAAGCAGCCCTTTGACCATGTCTAAGAAACCCTTTTTATGCAAGTCATATGGCACTTTTATTGCTTGCATCAAAGTCATGATAATGTGGTGACCACTTGAGGCGGTTTGCCTCCGCTTCTTTTCTCGTTGACACTTGCCTGATGCATGACCCTACTTTTCTGTGAGGGTTATGCGAGTGGGTGTAGTTAGGATGCTAAGTAGGTGCTACGCAAATGGGTTGGGTATATGCATGGTGATGGAAGCAAGATTGTTTTCAAAAACTTTTCGAAAACCCCATTGGGTGCCACTTATGCCCGAGGGAGATAATGAGTTGGGTAACCACTTGATGACGAAGTGGTGTACTGAGGCAAGTGTGTGTGTTGTTTTGAAATGGATTGGTTTAAGTTACGACCGTTATTCCAACCTTACATGCGCAACCACTCTACCCTTATATGGGAAAGGGCATTATTGATTACCTTGGCCGATACTAGCTTGGAGCCCGCATTACTAGTGAAGGGAGAGTTGTTGTTGCGCTCTCTCGGGACGGGGTCGTGCCAGGTAGGGCGGCCATGACTGTTTTCACAGGGCACCGGACACACCGTTGGTACCCCGTGCTTGTGATGTGAGATGATTATGGAGCGTGGCTCCACGAAAGTGTTATGTGATAATGTTGGGCACGGGGGTTACTACCAATCGAGTGGACTCTATGTTAGTGTCATCGTCTAGGGAAAGATAGTGACCGGGTGCTTACCCCGGGTACTTGAGGTACCGCGGGTCGTGGATGACACGGAAGTTCCCCGAATCTTGTGGGTAAAGTGTGCAACCTCTGCAGAGTGTAAAACTGTTCGAATAGCCGTGTCCACGGTCAAGGACAGTTGGGTAACTGCTCTTGGGCTACGTCCACTTGTTTACAAACCAGTGTGTGTGGGAAGAACTACTTGGGTCAAGTCAAAGGACTTGACATGGATGAGTTGGGTTGGAGCCCACTCCCTTTATGTTGATATATGTAACCAGTCCCTATGGTTACTTGAATTCATACGATGCATGAATTACCAGTTATTGAACATGTCATAACACAACAAAATTAGCTTTCTGCAAAAATTTACCTATGTCATGCATTGTTGTATCTTGAGCCAAAAGATGGGTTGCTTGCGAGTACATTCAAAGTACTCATTGGCTTGCCACTGGTTATTTAATTGGCCAGGCATGGAAGAACAGGAGTTCGAAGAAGAGTTCCTTGGAGACAAACATGTGAACTAGGACGTTTCCCAGTCAGAATGCCTGTGGGGTTAAGGCAGATGGCATGGGTTCTACTTATCGACGAAGATTTCCGCTGCTAAAAGTTTATTTGGTATTGAGCCCTTGTGACTTTATCTATGTAAGACTTGCCCATAATGGTCATAATTTGTGTAAGACGATATGTATGGATGTAAGACTCTTGTTATTCAGCTTCTGTGTGTTCAGTGAGCATTGATCTTCGGAGTCACTGTACACGTGCATTCGATGATCACGACTTATGAGTCGGGGTCCCCACAGAGGTGGTATCAGAGCCATCCTGACTGTAGGAAGCCTTAGTTAGCATTGGCGTTAGATAGGAAAAACCCTGTTTGCAAGACCCTCTATACTCCTCTTCTTTGCTGAGATTTCCCAAACCTAAGGGGTATTTATCCTTATTGACCTCCCCTATTCAACTTTTGTAGATGGCCGTCGCCCCCTTGAGACTCCTTATGACAGGATTTCCATCACTCCTAAAAGACTGCCTCCAACAATGCCAATATCCCTTGCTGCCCATGTACACCCTGCATGAACTTGAAAATGAAGTGCTCGAGAAGGAGTTCTACGCCAAGGTTTTTGTGCCTACCAAGACCTCACCCCAGGGGTGGTTCTTCATTGGGCCGACTATGCCAACAAGAGACCTGGCCATTCAACAAGTGGCATATGAAGCGCTCTTCCGTCTTCGAGACCTCCTTCCAGAAATGAAAGAAGAACATGCCACCCGCTACCTACCAGGCAAGAACGGATTTGGAGCCCCAACTCAAGTGATGATTTCCCCATAAGATGAGGATCCAACTCTCAAGTACCAGATCCGCTTCATCAACGCAGGAGACCACCTTCTACGTCACCTTACCAAAGCATTCCTTAAGGCTCGCCAAGACCTCCCTTCACTTCTGCACCTCCACTGCCTCGAGAAGAAGAAGGTGGCCGAGCGAGGACACAAAATCACTGCCTTACAAGCCCACATTGCCAATCAGGAGCAACAAATCAAGGAACTTTGGAAAACCCGCAACCAAACCCCATGCAGGAGGCATAGGAATGAATTTCCATATCCACCTCATAGAAGATCGTCGTCAGGACACCGACGACATAACCCAAGACTGAATGACAACCTTTTTGCTTCTGTGACTTGTCACGGTTGTGGTGAACTTGGGCACATTAAAAGGATGTGTCCCAACAGGTGGCCGACTGTCGCATACCCATTGGCACCACAAGGGGAACCCAGAAACTGAAGACTGAACGCCCTTCTCTCCGAGAAAGCATGACTACCAAGTCCGAGAACCCCTAGGGTAGGATGAGTCGTGTACCCCCATATGCGTAGTCGAGTCTGTGTGGGGTCTTAATGGAATTATGTGTGGCCTTTACGGCACTTGTTTGTTTACACTTCCACCATGAAACCCCCTTTTACGCAGCCCCCTTCTATGCTACTTCTCCCTCTCATCTCTGAAGACCAGCAAGACAAAATGCACCAAGGATTCCACCTCAGCAAGCAACTGACACTGAAGACTTTTGCTACAGCCTCCTCGACCAAGTGCAATCCCGTAGTATTACCCCTTGTGAGTGTCAAAACCGACGGATCTCGGGTAGGGGGTCCCGAACTGTGCGTCTAAGGCGGATGGTAACAGGAGGCAGGGGACACGATGTTTACCCAGGTTCGGGCCCTCTTGATGGAGGTAATACCCTACATCCTGCTTGATTATACTTGATGATATGAGTATTACAAGAGTAGATCTACCACGAGAACGTAGAGGCTAAACCATAGAATCTAGCCTATGGTATGATTGTCTGTTGTCCTATGGACTAAACCCTCCGGTTTATATAGACACCGGAGGGTGCTAGGGTTACACAGAGTCGGTTACAAGGGAGGAGATCTACATATCCGTATTGCCAAGCTTGCCTTCCACACCAAGGAAAGTCTCATCTGGACAAGGGACGAAGCCTTCAATCTTGTATCTCCATAGTCCAACAGTCCGGCCAAAGGATATAGTCCGGCTGTCCGGAGACCCCCTAATCCAGGACTCCCTCAGTAGGCCCTGAACCAGGCTTCAATGACGATGAGTCCGGCGCGCAATTTTGTCTTCGGCATTGCAAGGCGGGTTCCTCCTCTGAATACTCTATGGAAGATTTTGAACACAAGGATAGTGTCCGGCTCTGCAAAACAAGTTCCACATACCATCGTAGAGAGAATAATATTTCCACAAATTTAATCTGCTGACACATTTTGACAGCATGACATCACGCCATGGCCCGGTCATTATTCGAACCGTTTTTCTCAACCAGCACCGCACATATCGCGAGGCAGTTTTCTTGACACATCTTGTCAAAGCAGAGATCATGTTCCCCTTATTATGGGATTCTCATCAATACAGACATGGGTAACCCAACCGTGCCATCAATTACGGCGCTTGGGGAATAAGCGATTTTACCAGGCAAGTGGGGAGGTGCATCGCCTCTTCCACCCTTATAAAGGGATTAGGACTCACTCTTTTCACCCACGCCTTCTTCCTCCCTTCTTACCCATTCTCTCAAACTCAAGCTCCAGCGCCCAAGTTCGCGTCTTTCTTCTCAAACCACTCCAAGCATGTCCAGAGCGGGAGGCAAGTGGATGGTCTCCTCCATCACGGAGGAGAACATCACAAAGTTACGGGAAGCCGGATATCTGGCCGCGGATATCGCGCACCGGCTGCCAGATGCAGGGTAGATCATCCCTACGCCCGAACCCCATGAGAGGGTAGTTTTTCTTACCCACTTCGTCCGCGGACTGGGATTTCCTCTCCACCTGTTTGTCCACGGGCTCATGTTCTACTACTGGCTGGATTTTCATTATCTGGCCCCCAATTTCATCCTCAACATCTCGGCGTTTATCATCGTGTGCGAGGCATTCCTCCGCATCAGGCCCCATTTCGGCCTGTGGCTGAAGACCTTCAATGTCAAACTAAAGGTGGTGGTTGGCCAGCAAGCAGAGTGAGGAGGCGCCATGGTGGGCAAAATGCCTAATGTCACCTGGCTCGAAGGCTCTGACATGGAGACAATAAAGGGGTGGCAATCGGGGTAGTTCTACATCACCGAGCCGCGCGACACCAACTGGGTGGCGGCCCCCAAATTTCGATCCGGAATCCCCACGTGGCTCACTTCCTGGAAAGAGAAGAGCCTGTCTTGGGATTCTTCGGTAGAGCTGATCGGACTCCAAACCTGCATCTGGAACATGATGAGCAAGAAAATCAAGCTCGTCAACATGGTCCAGGTCATGCTCTTCCGCCGGATTCTCCCGTGTCAACGACGGGCATTCCATTTGTGGGAGTTCGACACGGCCAAGCACCAGACGCTGCGAGAGCTCTACGACACGACGCACAAGGACGTCTAGAGGGTGGTGTTCAAGGGCGCCGAGGTATCTCCTTCCCTCACCGAGGACCGCGGACTCAGCGTAAAGCGCCATGCCAATCCAGTAAGTTTTGATATCTCACAGGGTATTTATTTGCCCCAGTTAAATCATGTGGGGGATCTAAGCTTCCATGTCCTTAACAGGACTAGATAAAGACAGCGGAGGAGCTCGATTGCCTAGCCCCCCTTCCTGAAGATCATGCAGATGCTCTCCTAACGGGGATGCTGCCTCCGGCACCTTACGAGGTGCCGGCGAAGAAGACCAAGAAGAAGGCCACGGGGACCCGAAAGGGTCTCCGGCGCAAAGTTGTATCGGACTCATCGTCTGATGACTCCGACGCGCCCTCCTCCCATGAAAACGAGGAGGAGGAGGAGGAAAGTCCTCCCCCTCCCCCAGCCGGGGGAGACAAGAAAAGGAAGGCCGACCCAACCGAGGAGGCCGAAGAATCCAAGAAGGGAAGGACCCTCCCTCCGGACTGCTCCACGACGGCCGCCTACAGCGGCGACGAGTGGCTACCCAGGGTCAAGCCCTTGGCGAAGCCATAATTATCCGGACACCATAGTAATTCATGGTATGTTTTATTGCACTGCTTCTCCTCATTCTGAACATGATTATGCAATCCGTCCCAAGCTCATCTCGACGTATCTTCGTCGAGCGGTTCATTGGACACGTCGGATATGAACAACGGTTCTGTTCCGACCGCCTCCACCCCTCGCCCTATGGACAACATTGAGGTGTTGTCTCGAAAGGAAACGAGCCGATGGGAGGTGGTCCTGGGGTGCCTCGAGGCGACCTCCCGGACCCTAGGCGCAAAGGGAGCAAAACTCCCACAGGCTCCGAGTTCGGCCCCCAGCCGAACACTACGCTGGAACCTTCGATGGTTCCAGACTCCGGCAGGCGATCCCCCGTTAAGGGGGGCCAGCTGCCCGTGCCGGTGTCCTCTGTCCATCCAGAGGCACCGGACAACTTGCTGGAAGCGCTTCGCGGCGCTTCCATCGATGAAGAGCACCGCACTATCATGAGTGCGGTGATCGAGAAAGTTCAGTCCGCCAAAAATGGACTGACCGAAGCTTGCGCCAGCCTCCTAATAGGCTTTGAGGTAAGCAATCAAAATATAAGAAAATATTACCGCATAGATAGTAGCCCCTGATGCTCTGTTCGGTGTTCGAGAAGAAAGGTCGAATATAGGATCAAATGATGACTCAGGAGTCTAATCGGAATATATCTATGTGTATGTGCAGGCTTCACTTCTGGCCACTTCCGCACGTACTGCGGAGGTCTCTACACTGAAGCAGGACCTGGAGCGGTCCGAGAACGAGCGCGGCCTTACCAAGAGGCAGCTCGAGGAGAACAAAGGTAAGCAATACCTTGTCTACGCTTTTTAAAAAGAAGTTCAGTTGTAAAATAATAGGATCATCATGAATTTGCCAGGGGCCATGACCGAAGTGGCGACCCTGAAGAAGGCGATGTTCGAGGCCGAAGACAAAGTGGCCAAGGAGCGCATCGAGCGGGAGAAGCAAGAAGCCCGAGTGGGCGAGGTGCAGCAAGAGCTCGAGGCTCTCGCCAAAAAACATGAGTCCTTGGAGCTTGACTCTAAGACGCGAGAATCCGAGCTAGCGCAGGCGCTTGAAAGCGCCCAGAGCGCCAAGGCTGAAGCCCACAAGGCCTTCCCAGAGATTGATGCGGTGAAGAAGATAACAGCGGGTAAGGCATTCATTATGCAAAGCAAGCATGTGGAGGAAACTTTCCTTTTACTTACCCGAGTTCGAAGCTCTCCAGGAGCGTTCGCAGATCTTCCCCGCAGTGTACTGGATGCCTCGGAGTTTTACCGAGCTCAGGAGGGGAGCTCGAAGGAAAAGTTGTTCTGGTCTTAGTATACTGGGACCAAACACCCAATTCCCTTGAGCGACCAGCTGAAGTAATTGGTCGATCTTCACAAGGAGGCCGAACAGGCCATGAGGGGCCTTATAGTCCGGATGTGGCCTGGCGAGCCCCTGTCCGGCAGCTACTTCGGTCTGGTGAGGCGGCTTGTGGAGGACTGCCCACGGCTTGAAGTCATAAAGCGGTCCGTCTGCATTGAGGGTGCGCGCAGGGCTTTTGCCCGGGCGAAGGTGCACTGGGCGAAGCTGGAGGTCGTGAAGCTGGTGAAGGAGGGGCCGCCGGACGGCAAGGGGCATCGTTGCCCCGAGATGTATTATGAGAGTGTCCTGAAGGGTTCCCGCCTTGTGGCGAATGAATGTGCCAGGGATGTAATTTTTGAATGAACATGCTCATGTGATCCTGTAATGTGAAACAAGTTCATCTGCGCTATGCAACGCTTCTTTAAGAAAATATTACCTTATGTGCGGCCGTTTATAACATCTGAGAGTTGGCCAGTCGTCGGCTTCTGCCCCCATGTAACTAGTACTGGAGTGTTCGGGGTAAACCTAAGCACTCTTTACCCCAATTTTGGGTCCTTCAAGGGAGGTGTCCAGCGCAACGAACTAGGCAATCAGACTATAAGGCTTTATCACTCTCACTTAGCCATAGAAGTCTACAATTTTAAACTTTGGCGAAGCCCCTAGTATTCGGAAGGCCGAATTTGGGGCGCTATACACGCCTAAACCGGGCAAGGCCGACTCCTTGCCCGAAGAGGAAAAAGTCTTTAAGGACTTGAGACCTCTCGAACAGCGACCAGTCTCTCGCCTTATCATGACAGTCAGTTTTCGGCTTTCTCTACTGAGGTGCTCGTCCGGAAGAACCGGGACACAATCGCAGTAGTTCTCCCACCGCTACCTTAGCCGATATAGAGGAACGTAAGGTACCAAAGCATGGGAGCCGGGCAAACCCAACTATTGACCCAAGACATGATTCGGAGCTGATGCATATAATGCTATAAGTTCAGGGTGCCGCACTGTCGAAAGTGTTCGGACTTCTCGCGCCGTATTATGGGGTAAACGAAAGCCCCTGGCATACTGACCGTACCCGAATGTACAGGTGCGGACATATAAGAAAAAAATGGATGAATAATGCAATAATAGACTAATGCTATGCATTGTTATTTAAATAATACGTCGAAGCGTATTGGTACAAGTAGTGCAATAAGCATAAAGTAGGACTATTTGACATGTCCTATCCAAGGGCAAGCTGTGTATGGATAGTAGAAAGTGGGTATATCGATTAATATTAGAGACCACCTGAGGGTTCCCGTGTACATCTTAGCTTCTTGCCGCCTTGGTTGTTCCTTCCCGTAATGTGTCCGGCTATCGTACTGCCGGAAAGGGCTTCCAGAGAGTTAGGTCCTGAAAGAGAAAAAATGATAAAGGTATACAGCCCCTAGGGCGGTTAAGCCACATTGCGGGACGTGACATGATCATGCCCCCGCCTATGTCCATGGTATTTTCAGTGCGTAATTATGTACGCGCGGCACAGATTTCGTTGCTTGACCGGGACTGGGATAGGGGCCGAATTGCTAGGCGAGCTCTGTGCGTGCCAGGCGGTCTTGTTGCAGCTTACTCCGGACTCGCTTGAAGGTGTCCGGGGGCTGTATCGCCGAATTAGTGGTTTGCCTTAAAAGGCTGCTTTGGGCTTCTGTTGCGAGGGCCGCAGTGTGCTCCTCCATGCGGAGCGAGCGCTCTATGTTTCCATTCACAGTTATGACCCTCCTAGGTCCTGGCATCTTGAGCTTGAGGTACGGTACTGCATTGAATTTTGCAAATGCGGTTCACCCGAGCAGTGCGTGATAGCCACTGCGAAACGGGACGATATTGAAGATTAACTCCTCGCTTCAGAAGTTGTCCGGTGATCCGAAGACCACTTCCAGTGTGATTGAGCCCGTGCAATGGACCTCTACACCTGGCATGACGCCCTTAAAGGTTGTGTTGGTGGGTTTGATCCTCGAGGGATCGATACCCATTTTTCGCACTATATCCTGATAGAGCAGGTTTAGGCTGCTACCGCCATCCATAAGGACTCGAGTGAGGTGAAATCCGTCGATGATGGTGTCTAGGACCAGTGTGGCGGATCTGCCATGACGGATACTAGTGGGGTGGTCCCTGCGATCAAAGGTGATCGTACAAGCGGACCATGGGTTGAACTTTGGGGCGACGGGCTCCATCGCATAGACGTCCCTTAGTGCACGCTTCCGCTCCCTCTTGGGAATGTGGGTTGCATATATCATGTTCACCGTCTTCACTTGTGGGGGGAACCCCTTCTGTCCTCCCGTGTTCGGCGGCCAGGGCTCCTCCTCGTCATCACTATGCAGCCCCTTGTCCTTGCTTTCGGCATTTAACTTGCTGGCCTGCTTGAACACCCAGCATTCTCTGTTGGTGTGATTGGCTGGCTTGTCGGGGTGCCGTGGATTTGTCACGAGTGATCTAGTATGCGATCCAAACTAGACGAAGCCAGAGTACTTCTTTTAAATGGCTTTTTCCGCTGACCGGATCTAGAGCCTCTGAATTCGGCATTGATAGCCGTACCATGGGTGTTATCGCCATTGTTGCGGCGCTTTGGTCTGTTACGACGTGGTCTGCCGTTGGCATCTTTGGTATCCAAAGTGCCCGGATTCCTTGATGTGTTGTTGCTGCGAGCTAGCCAGCTATCCTCGCCCACAGAAAAGTGGGTCATGAGTGTCGTGAGGGCTACCATAGACTTCGGCTTCTCCTGGCCAAGGTGGCGGGCAAGCCACTCATCGCGGATGTTATGCTTGAATGCCGCTAGGGCCTCTGCATCTAGACAGTCGACTATTTGGTTTTTCTTGGTCAGGAACCGTGTCCAGAATTGCCTGGCCGATTCCCCTGGCTAGTGAGTTATATGGCTCAAGTCATCATCATCCGGTGGTCGCACATAAGTGCATTGGAAGTTGTCAAGGAATGCGTCTTCCAAATCCTCCCAACTGCCGACGGAGTCTGCTGGCAAGCTATTCAGCCAATGCCGAGCTGGTCCTTTGAGTTTTATTGGGAGGTACTTGATGGCATGTAGATCGTCACTGCGAGTCATGTGGATGTGAAGGAGGAAATCCTTGATCCATACAGTGGGGTCTGTTGTACCATCATACGATTCGATATTAACAGGTTTAAAACCCTCCCGGAATTCGTGATCCATAACTTCATCAGTGAAGCATAGGGGGTGTGCGGCACCTCTGTGTCAGGCTATATTGTGACGTAGTTCATATTAGTCTTGTCTGCTGTATTCGGCCCGGCCGGATTTACCTTTGGTGTATCCGGCGCGACGATCATCGTCCCGTGTTGGCGCACGCGCCCGTGACCCATATATTAACCTTGCAAGTTTTGCCCTGCTGTCCAATACGTCTCGCAGGTCGCGTGTGCTGCCCCGGGCCTTGGTATTTTTGATTGAGTGGCGGCGGGGTGCAGGCTGAACTTCAGGCTGAAACACCTTTCTAGCTCGGCCACGCGGTGGCCGGTCAGCCGCATCGTACACTGGTGATGGAGGTTTCAATGCTTCCTCCTCTAGGTGAGGTAGCAACCTGCGTTTTGGGTAACTCTTGGAGGGGCGCTTGAGTTCGCATTCCTGGGACGCAAGGACTTCGGTCCATCTGTCTGCTAGCAAGTCTTGATCAGCTTGAAGCTGTTGTTGCTTTTTCTTCATGCTATTTGCTATGGCCATAAGCCGGCGCTTGAAGCGCTCCTGCTCGACGGGATCCTCAGGCAGGATAAATTCTTCGTCACCGAGGCTCACCTCGTCTTCGGAGAGAGGCATATAATTGTCCTCCTCTGGTTCTCCATCTGCCGCCTTCTCTGGAGGGCTAGCTTATTCATCCTCCCGCTCTACATCATACTGGAGGGGGTTGTGGTTGTCTTCAGCACTATCTGGAGTTCTATTATCTCCTGTGCCGGTATCACTACTTTTGTTGTGGCGGGACTTAGAGCAGTGCCGCTGACGTCGGCTCTTGGGTTGCGTCTTGGAGGGTTCATCCTCCGTTGTCTCGCCGCCATTGCCTTCTTTGGGGGTGTCCACCATGTATATATCATATGATGAGGTGGCAGTCCAGCGCCCTGTGGGCGGTGGTTCCTGTTCATCTCCTGCATCATCGTCCATATCGTCGATGTCTTCGGAGTTGAAGTCGAGCATGTCGGTTAAATTGTCGATAGTGGCTACTAAGTGGGTGGTGGGTGGGCAGCGAATTTCTTCATCGTCCGCATCCCATTCTAGCTGGACATAGTTCGGCCAAGGCTCCCCTGACAAGGAGAGAGACCTTAATGAATTTAGCACATCACCGAAAGGCGAGTGCTGAAAGATATCCGCGGAGGTGAACTCCATGATCGGCACCCAGTCGGATTCGATGGGCACGGATGCAGGCGGCTCAGAGTCCGTGGCCGGAGACGAATCCAGTGGTTCAGCGACACGACTCTCGTAAGGGGTGAAGTTAGTATCCGGCTCTATCGCTACTGAGAGTGCGGCCTCCATGGCGGGGTCTATCCCTCCGCTCTCGGATGGCGCAATTTGCTCTGAATTGATGGCTGGGGTAGTTGCAGATGCGATCTCCCGAATACTGTCCGATGGCAGAGTTACATCATGCTCGTCGTGACTGTGCGGCGCACCTGGCATGGGCTCGAATCCGTTGAAGATCAAGTCACCGCGGATGTCGGCAATGTAATTTAAGTTTCCAAACCTGAACCGATGGCCAGGGGCGTAGCTCTCGATCTGCTCCAGATGGCCAAGCGAATTGGCCCGCAGTGCAAAGCCGCCGAATACGAAGATCTGCCCGCTGAGGAAAACCTCACCCTGGACCGCATCGTTACCGATGATCGAAGGAGCCATCAAGCCTTACGGTGATGGCACAGTGGAACTCTCAATGAAAGCACCAATGTCGGTATCAAAACCGGAGGATCTCGGGTAGGGGGTCTCGAACTGTGCGTCTAAGGCGGATGGTAACAGAAGGCAGGGGACATGATGTTTACCCAGGTTCGGGCCCTCTTGATGGAGGTAATACCCTACGTCCTGCTTGATTGTACTTGATGATATGAGTATTACAAGAGTTGATCTACCACGAGTTCGTAGAGGCTAAACCCTAGAAGGTAGCCTACGGTATGATTGTCTGTTGTCCTATGGACTAAACCCTCCGGTTTATATAGACACCAGAGGGGGCTAGAGTTACACAGAGTCGGTTACAAGGGAGGAGATCTACATATCCATATTGCCAAGCTTGCCTTCCACGCCAAGGAAAGTCCCATCTGGACACGGGACGAAGCCTTCAATCTTGTATCTCCATAGTCCAACAGTCCGGCTGTCCGGAGACCCCCTAATCCAGGACTCCCTCACCCCTCATGACTGGAACCCCATCCCTAGACCCTTCGAGACTTCATGAGATAACCATCTCGAATCCTTAACCATGTGCTTAACCCACAGAATTGCAAGAGAACCATTTAAGCCTTCGTAACCTCGCTCAACATTGGGTTCATTATGGAACTAGTGGACGTAGGGAATGAGCACATTATCATCCTAATATAGCACAAGAACTGACGATGCCATAGGGAAGACCAGTTTGAGGATATACGAATAGAGGACAAATGACTTGATGAGTTTATATCAATGACTTTGAGGAATTATATGAGACTATTTGGTGGATTATGAGGCTTTCATGTTGGTAGATGAACTTGGTGGGATCATGTTTATGGAGTAGCATAACTTTCCTTACCCTTGAGTAAACTAGATTTAGTAGGACAATTATGATCGCAAGCTGGAATTCTTGGAAGTACATGGATTTAACTTAGCCATGGGATATTGATAAGAGACAGTGAATATCACGTAAATGACTTGGGGGAAACATGTAGGAATTCTCGTTGGACATGAGATTTGGATTTAAATAGGTGATCCTAGTGGAGTATAGGTGGTGAGTAAGTCTACATGGTTCGGAGTAAATTGGATTTAGAATGATGATCTCGATCATGGTACCATGTTTCTCGGTGGGCGATAAACTAGGAGATTGGATTAATTGTCGGAGTTGATATAAGCTTGACCTTGGAGTTTACTTGACCATGGAAGTTGGTGGACTTACTATAGTAGAGACAGCCCTTTCAAGTATTTGGGGATTATATGGACTTTAGGAGATCATGTGGAACACCATAGAGACTAGGATTTGTAGAATTAAAGGATTATGTAGTGATTAATGGAAGTTAACGGGTTGTTGGAGTTGATTCATAGGAAGGAAACAAGATTTTGGAGTGGCATACGACGTGTTTCCTTAGGATAGAGATACACTAACATGGACCTTGGAAGAATAGGATGAGCACTTGGATTATTGTGTTTTATTCCCGCTTGGAAGCTTGTATGCTTTGCCCATGGGTTTTTAGGGGTAGTCATACATATGAGTTTGGGGATCGTAGACATATATGATTTTGTTAGACCTCCTCTCGGGAATCAGGAGAATATGGATCACATGAGTGATGATTGGATTTGACCTATATGAAATAATGCTTTCGGTGGTATAAGGTTATTTGTTTGAGGGACTAGATAGACTATTGGCATCTCAGAAGCCGTGCTTAAGGATAAGATGATAAATGTTCACTCGCACACTAGAATCCTTGAAACCCTTAAGCCCTACCAAGCCACAACATGGTCGGATCTTGACCATGAGCTTTGGTTCTAGGTCAAGTAGACCCTGACCAACACTCAACCGTGACCACCACCACTCCCCAGCCTACTTTATGTACTCCGTGAACAAGTCTCCATGGAGTACTTAGACAAGATAGTTGTCATCATTGTTTGGTAACCTACTTGTCTACCCGAAGATGGAAGAAGAGCCGTTCAGCTGGTTAAGGAACATTTGAAGAATGCCATGCTAAGGAGAAAGAACTATACCAACCACCATCAAAGACCAGGTGTATCTGCAAGCCACTTCTCTCAAAGGAATCAAGCATTTCCATGTCAAAGGGAAGCTCACACCAAGATTTATCGGCCCTCTCCAAGATCATTGCAAGACGAAGAATAGACAGCTACCAGCTAGAGTTACCACCTGAGTCACCCACTGTGCACAACATTTTTCCACACAACACCACTCCGAAAATGTTTCCAACTTCCTAACTAGTCTGGTCTCTACAAGGACATCGATCACCGAGCCATCGACCTCCAGCCCAATATGACCTATGCGAGAGACCCCAATTGCAACCTGGACCAAGCAGGACGACATACACGAAGCAACGCCATTGAGTACATCAAGGTTCAATGAAGCACCACTCGGAAGCACAAGCAGTATGAGGACGTGAAGACTACCCCAGGTCCAGTTTTCCTATTCCTTTCCACGCCTAGTTTGGGAATCTCGGGGACGATATTCTTGTAAGGGGGTGGGTCTGTCACACCCTGATTTTCATGCCACAACACTTAAGCTAATAAATCATGATAAAGTGTGGTTTGACAAAAACTTTTGCATTATTTGGCTTTTATTTTTGAGTTGGTTTTCTCTGTGTTGTTTTTCAAGTGCTCTTTAAAGTCAACTACTCCACCTTCTGTACTTCATCTCCTTGCCCCAAACTTCTGCCCAATGATCATGCCATGTGTATAGTGCAATATAGTATTTTCTTACAAAAATAATTTGGCCAAATAGTATTTTCAAAAATTAGTTTTCCAAAAGCCCCTGAATTGAGGTTTGCACTACAAGTACTTGATTTGGGGTATGAAAAATATTTCAAATAGTATATTTGAAACCTATTAGATATAGGATTCTCATAAACCACAAAAATATAATTTTAAGAGTTACTTTACTATTTTATTTAAAAGCTTTTTCTTAAGGCCAGAAATGGTCTTTAATAGGGAAAAATTATTTTATTGTTTCAAAAATATTTGACAAAAATGAGGGAAACTCAGTGGACATATATTTTCCATATATATAAGAGTTTCAACACATGGTCATGTTCAAAATATTGGACAAAACCTCCCAAAACCATCTATGCCCATTTCAAGGATTTGAAATATTTCTACAGGAAATATTTTCATAAAAATCCAAGGAAAATACAGCAAGTCACAAATGCATATTGTGATCACCTTGCAAAGCCTCATATCAATCAAGGTCATTTTGGCTCACCAAAATGCCCCAAAATCTTCTCTGACTAGAAACAAATTTGAACAACTTTGTACTACCAACTTTCTCTCCTTGACCCCAACTTTTGTGAGCATGTTCACCTGATCAAATGAGGCCACTAAACCAAGTGGTGCATCAAGGGGAAGTGATTTTCTCAACTAGATCTACACAAGTTCATTTCTGCTAATTTCTAGGGTTTACAAAAGTTGCCTTGGCAACTTTGCCCAAATGAGCTCAAAATTGGTGGAAGGCCCTAATTACATGTTCCATTTCACCCTGTAGAGTCCTATGACAAATGGAGTTCATTTTCTTACCCAAACAAGCAACAAACACCTTCTGCCACATTTCCAAAAACACCATTCTGACCCCTTCCACTAATCTCCATGGGCTCAAAGTTTTACGACAGCCCCTCCTAGTCCCCTTGCACCTCCAGTAACAATGTCAAATCCACAGCTCAAATATTGGAGGGGTAAAACCCCACTTTCTCTCTCTGGACAACCCATTTCCCTCTCTCTCTCTCTGAACCCCACTCCTCTCCTACTGGCTCTCCAGGGCACCCAATGCCCCTCCCCTGTTCTTTACTGCCCCCTAGGGCAACCAGACATCAGTGGCCGTGCCCACAAGGCATATAAAATGCCATGTCATGCCATTTGCACGCTCCAGAGCGTGCTACAGTGCGGCCAGGCACTATAGCTGCCCCCTCCCAACCAACTCCAGCCACCTCGGGCCTCCCCAGCACACCCGACGATGCGCCTCGGCATCCGAGACACGGCAGCTGGTCGGCCCCCTCCTTCCTCCCTCTCTCTTGCCCCTGCTCACACGCGCACTGGCCGCCCGAGCGCGCCAATGGCGCGGCTCACATGTGCGATGCTCTCTGGCCTTCCCCCTCTCTCTCCCTTAGTTCCCCTCGGCGTAGTCCACGCCCAGAAACACCCCAGACAAAGCACCAGCTCCTCCCGAGCCCTGTGGCGATGAGTAGGAGCTCGCTGGCGCACGGGTCCACGGCACCCCGCTGTTCGCCTATTTAAGGGCCTCCCTGAACCCTCCTCTCCTCACCACTCGCTCTCTCACTACCCTAATCACCCCCTACACCACCCGCTCCTCTCCAAAAGCTCTCGAGCTCGAGATCGAGCTCGAGCTCCACCGCTTCGGCTCGCCGGAGTTCGCGAGGTATGCTACGTCTTGAGCTTTCGTTGGTTTTCCCCGAAGAGGAAGGGATGATGCAGCAGAGTAGCGTAAGTATTTCGCTCAGTTTTTGAGAACCAAGGTATCAATCCAGTAGGAGCGCACGCTCAAGTCCCTCATACCTGCACAAAGCGATAGCTACTCGCAACTAATGCGATTAGGGGTTGTCAAGCCCTTCACGGTCACTTACGAGAGTGAGATATGATAGATATAATATTTTTGGTATTTTTGGTATAAAGATGCAAAGTAAAAAAGTAAAAGCAAAGTAAAAAAGCAAGATTAAAGTAATGGAGATTGATATGATGAGAATAGACCCGGGGGCCATAGGTTTCACTAGTGGCTTCTCTCAAGAGCATAAGTATTCTACGGTGGGTGAACAAGTTACTGTTGAGCAATTGATAGAATTAAGCATGGTTATGAGAATATCTAGGCATGATCATGTATATAGGCATCACGTCCGTGACAAGTAGATCGAAATGATTCTGCATCTACTACTATTACTCCACTCATCGACCGCTATCCAGCATGCATCTAGAGTATTAAGTTAAAAACAGAGTAACGCCTTAAACAAGTCGACATGATGTAGAGAGATAAATTCATGCAATATGAAATAAACCCCATCTTGTTATCCTCGATGGCAACGATACAATACGTGCCTTGCTGCCCCTTCTGTCACTGGGTAAGGACACCGCAAGATCGAACCCAAAGCTAAGCACTTCTCCCATGGCAAGAACTACCAATCTAGTTGGCCAAACCAAACGGATAATTTGAAGAGACTTGCAAAGATAACCAATCATACATAAAAGAATTCAGAAAAGATTCAAATATTATTCATAGATAGACTTGATCATAAACCCACAATTCATTGGTCTCAACAAACACACCGCAAAAAGAAGATTACATCGAATAGATCTCCACAAGAGAGGGGGGGAACTTTGTATTGAGATTCAAAGAGAGAGAAGAAGCCATCTAGCTACTAACTATGGACCCGAAGGTCTGAGGTAAACTACTCACACTTCATAGGAGGGGCTAGGATGATGTAGAAGCCCTCCGTGATGACGGCCCTCTTCCGGCGGAGCTCCGGAACAGGCCCCAAGATGCGATCTTGTGGATACAGAAAGTTGTGGCAGTGGCATTAGGTTTTTGGCTCCTCGTCTGATTGTTTGGGGGTACGTGTGTATATATAGGATGAAGGAGTACGTCGGTGGAGCACCGAGGGGCCCATGAGGCAGGGGGGCACGCCCTGGGGGGGGGCACCCTCGTGACCTCCTCTTTGATCCCTTGCAGTAGGGTCCAAGTCTCCTGGATCATGTTCAGTGAGAAAATCACGTTCCCGAAGATTTTATTCCGTTTGGACTCCGTTTGATATTCTGTTTATCCGAAACACTGAAATAGGTAGAAAAAACAATTCTGGGCTGGGCCTCCGGTTAATAGGTTAGTCCCAAAAATAATATAAAAGTGGAAAATAAAGCCCAATATAGTCCAAAACAGTAGATAATATAGCATGGAGCAATCAAAAATTATGGATACGTTGGATACGTATCAGGCATCCCCAAGCTTAATTCCTGCTCGTCCTCGAGTAGGTAAATGATAAAAGAGAATTTTTGATGCGGAGTGCTACTTGGCATAATTTCAATGCAAATCTTCTTAATTGTGGTATGAATATTCAGATTAGAAAGATTCAAGACAAAAGTTTATATTGACAAAGAAAAATAATAATACTTCAAGCATACTAATAAAGCAATTATGTCTTCTCAAAATAACATGGCCAAAGAAAGTTATCCCTACAAAATCATATAGTCTAGCTATGCTCCATCTTCCCCACACAAAGTATTTAAGTCATGCACAACCCCGATGACAAGCCAAGCAATTGTTTCATACTCTAACTTTTTCAAAACTTTTTCAATCTTCACACAATACATGAGCATGAGCCATGGATATAGCACTATAGGTGGAATAGAATGGTGGTTGTGGAGAAGACAAAAAAGGAGAAGATAGTCTCACATCAACTAGGTGTATCAACGGGCTATGGAGATGCCCATCAATAGATATCAATGTGAGTGAGTAAGGATTGCCATGCAACAGATGCACTAGAGCTATGAATGTAAGAAAGCTCAACAAAAGAAACTAGTTGGTGTGCATCCAACTTGCTTGCTCACGAAGACCTAGGGCAATTTGAGGAAGCCCAACATTGGAATATATAAGCCAAGTTCTATAACGTAAAATTCCCACTAGTATATGAAAGTGAAAACATATGAGACTCTCTATATGAAGAACATGGTGCTACTTTGAAGCACAAGTGTAGAAAAAAGGATAGTAGCATTGCCCCTTTTTTTTGGGCCTTCTTTTTTTTCTTTGGCCTTCCTCTTTTTTTGGGACAATGCTCTATTGAATGATGATCAGCACACTTCTATTTATTTACAACTCAATGATTACAACTCGATACTAAAACAAAGTATGACTCTATATGAATGCCTCCGGCGGTGTACCGGGATATGCAATGAATCAAGAGTGACAAGTATGAAAGAATTATGAACGGTGGCTTTGCCACAAATACTATGTCAACTACATGATCATGCTAAGAAATATGACAATGATGGATGTGTCATGATGAACTAGATGGTGGAAAGTTGCATGGCAATATATCTCGGAATGGCTATGGAAATGCCATAATAGGTAGGTATGGTCGCTGTTTTGAGGAAGTTATATGGTAGGTGTATGATACCCGCGAAAGTTGTGCGGTATTAGAGAGGCTAACAAGGGTGGAAGGGTGGGAGTGCGTATGATCCATGGACTCAACATTAGTCATAAAGAACTCATATACTTATTGCAAAAATCTAGAAGTTATCAAAGCAAAGTATTACGCGCATGCTCCTAGGGGGATAGATTGGTAGGAAAAGACCATCGCTCGTCCCCGACCGCCACTCATAAGGAATACAATCAATAAATAAATCATGCTTCGACTTCATCACATAACGGTTCACCATACGTGCATGCTATGGGAATCACAAACTTCAACACAAGTATTCTTTAAATTCACAACTACTCAACTAGCATGACTTTAATATTATCACCTCCATATCTCAAAACAATTATCATGCTTCAATCTTTTCTTAGTATTCAACACACTCAAAAGAAAGTTTCACAAATCTTGAATACCAAGCATATTATTATTAAGCAAATTACCATGCTATTAAGATACTCTCAAATTAATTTAAGTGAAGCATGAGAGATCAATAGTTTCTTTAAAACGAATCCACCACCGTGCTCTAAAAGATTTAAGTGAAGCACATAGAGCAAAATTATAACGCTCAAAAGATATAAGTGAAGCACATAGAGCAAAACTACTATGCTCAAAAGATATAAGTGAAGCACATAGAGCAAAACTACTACGCTCAAAAGATATAAGTGAAGCACATAGAGTATTCTATCAAATTTTAATTCATGTATGGCTCTCTCAAAAGGTGTGTACAGCAAGGATGATTGTGGCATACTAACAAACAAAGACACAAATAATACAAGACGCTCCAAGCAAAACACATATCATGTTGGTGAATAAAAATATAGCTCCAAGTAAATTACCGATGGAAGTGGACGAAAAGAGGGGATGCCTTCCGGGGCATCCCCAAGCTTTGAATTTTTGGTGTCCTTGGATTATCTTGGGGGTTCCATGGGCATCCCCAAGCTTAGGCTCTTTCCACTCATTGTTCCATGATCCATCAAAAGAATTCACCCAAAACTTGAAAACTTCACACCACAAAACTCAAAATAGAAAACTCGTGAGCTCCGTTAGCGAAAGAAAACAAAAGACCACTTCAAGGTACTGTAATGAACTCATTCTTTATTTATATTGGTGTTAAACCTACTGTATTCCAACTTCTCTATGGATTATAAACTATTTTACTAGCCATAGATTCATCAAAATAAGCAAACAACACACGAAGAACAGAATCTGTCAAAAACAGAACAGTCTGTAGTAATCTGTAGCTAGCGCAAAATCTGGAACCCCAAAAATTCTAAAATAAAATGCTGGACGTGAGGAATTTATCTATTAATCATATGCAAAAATAATTAACTAAATAACACTCTTAAAATAAAAATGACAGCAGTTCTTGTGAGCACTAAAGTTTCTGTTTTTTACAGCAAGTTCAACAAGACTTTCCCCAAGTCTTCCCAACGGTTCTACTTGGCACAAACACTAATTAAACACAAAATACACAACCAAAAAAGAGGCTAAATAATTTATTTAATACTAAGCAGGAGCAAAAAGAAAGGAATAAAAATAAAATTGGGTTGCCTCCCAACAAGCGCTATCATTTAACGCCCCTAGCTAGGCATAACAAGCAAGGATAGATCTAAGTATTGCCATCTTTGGTAGGCAATCCATAAGTGGCTCTCATGATAGTTTCATATGGTAATTTTATTTTCTTTCTTGGAAAGTGTTCCATGCCCTTTTTTCATGGAAATTGAAATCTAATATTCCCTTCCTTCATATCAATAATCGCACCAACCGTTCTAAGGAAAGGTCTACCAAGAATAATAGGGCAAGAAGGATTGCAATCTATATCAAGAACAATGAAATCTACGGGCACATAATTCCTATTTGCAACAATAATAACATCATTAATTCTTCCCATAGGTTTCTTAATAGTGGAATCCGCAAGGTGCAAGTTTAGAGAGCAATCATCAAAATTACGGAAATGTAGTAAATCACACAAAGTCTTAGGAATAGTAGAGACACTAGCACCCAAATCACACAAAGCATAAAACTCATGATCTTTAATTTTCATTTTAATAGTTGGTTCCCACTCATCATAGAGTTTTCTAGGGATAGAAACTTTCAACTCAAGTTTTTCTTCATAAGATTACATCAAGGCATCAACAATATGTTCGGTGAAGGCTTTATTTTGACTATAAGCATGTGGAGAATTTAGCACGGATTGCAACAAGGAAATACAATCAATCAAAGATCAACTTTCATAATTAAATTCCTTGAAATCCAATATAGTGGGTTTAGCAACATCTAGATTTTTATTTCTTTCAATCCCACGTTCATCAATTTCATCATTAAGATCTAAATACTCCGAATTTTTAGAACGCCTTCTAGGTAAAGGAAGATCATATTCAGTTTCATCAAGATTCATATTGCAAAATAAAGATTTAATTGGAGACACATCAATAACTTTTAGATCTTCATCTTGATTTTCATAAGAATTGGAAGAACACGCTTTAATAAAGGCATCTTTGGAAGCACGCATCCTAGCGGTTCTTTCCTTGCCATCATCAATTGAAATTCTCATGGCTTTTAGAGACTCATTGATATCATGCTTAGGTGGAATAGATCTAAGTTTCAAAGAATCAACATCAAGAGCAATTCTATCAACGTTCCTAGCCAAATCATCAATCTTAAGCAATTTTTCTTCAATCATAGCATTAAAATTCTTTTGCGAAGAAATAAATTCTTTAATATTAGATTCAAAATCAGAGGGTATCTTATTATAATTTCCATAAGAGTTATTGTAGGAATTCCCATAATTATTAGAAGGATTACTAGGATATGGCCTAGGATTAAAATTCCCTCTATAAGCGTTGTTACCAAAATTATTCCTACCAACAAAATTCACATCCATAGATTTATTGTTATTATCAATCAAAGTAGACAAAGGCATATCATTAGGATCAGAAGAAACACTCTTAGTAGCAAATAATTTCATAAGTTCATCCATCTTTCCACTTAACACATTAATTTCTTCTATCGCATGCACTTTTTTATTAGAAGATCTTTCAGTATGCCATTGAGAATAATTAACCATAATATTATCTAGGAGTTTAGTAGCATCTCCTAAAGTGATTTCCATAAAAGTGCCTCCCGCGGCCGAATCAAAAAGATTTCTAGAAGAAAATTCAATCCGGCATAAAAATTTTGTATATTCATCCACAAATTCAAACCATGAGTAGGGCAATTACGTATCATTAATTTCATTCTCTCCCAAGCTTGTGCAACATGTTCATGATCAAGTTGTTTAAAGTTCATTATATCGTTTCTAAGAGAGATGATCTTAGCGGGAGGAAAATACTTAGAGATAAAAGCATCTTTGCACTTGTTCCATGAATCAATACTATTCTTAGGCAAAGATGAAAACCAAGCTTTAGCACGATCTCTAAGTGAAAAAGGGAATAGCTTCAATTTAACGACATCATTATTGACATCTTTTTTCTTTTGCATATCACATAAATCAACGAAGCTATTCAGATGAGTAGCGGCATCTTCACTAGGAAGGCCAGCGAATTGATCTCTCATAACAAGATTCAACAAAGCAGTATTAATTTCACAAGATTCAACATCGGTAAGAGGAGCAATCGGAGTGCTAAGGAAATCATTATTATTGGTATTGGTGAAGTCACACAATTTAGTAGTATCTTGAGCCATCGCAACAAACAAGCAATCTAACACACAAGCAAACAAAAGGCAAGCGGGCAAAAAGAGGCAAATAGAGAGGGAGGATAGAGAGAGAGGGCGAATAAAACGGCAAGGGTGAATTGGGGGGAGAGGAAAATGAGAGGCAAATGCCAAATAATGTAATGCGAGAGATAGGGATTGTGATGGGTACTTGGTATATTGACTTTTTGCATAGAGTCCCCGGCAACGGCGCCAGAAATCCTTATTGCTATGTCTTGAGCTTGCGTTGGTTTTCCCCGAAGAGGAAGGGATGATGCAGCAGAGTAGCGTAAGTATTTCCCTCAGTTTTTGAGAACCAAGGTATCAATCCAGTAGGAGCCCACGCTCAAGTCCCTCGTACCTACACAAAGCGATAGCTACTCGCAACCAACACGATTAGGGGTTGTCAAGCCCTTCACGGTCACTTACGAGAGTGAGATCTGATAGATATAATATTTTTGGTATAAAGATGCAACGTAAAAGCAGACTAAAAAAGCAAGATTAAAGTAATGGAGATTGATATGATGAGAATAGACCCGGGGGCCATAGGTTTCACTAGTGGCTTCTCTCAATAGCATAAGTATTCTACGGTGGGTGAACAAATTACTATTGAGCAATTGACAGAATTGAGCATAGTTATGAGAATATCTAGGCATCACGTCCGTGACAAGTAGATCGAAACGATTCTGCATCTACTACTATTACTCCACTCATCGACCGCTATCCAGCATGCATCTATAGTATTAAGTTAAAAACAGAGTAACGCCTTAAGCAAGATGACATGATGTAGAGAGATAAATTCATGCAATATGAAATAAACCCCATCTTGTTATCCTCAATGGCAACGATACAATACGTGCCTTGCTGCCCCTTCTGTCACTGGGTAAGGACACCGCAAGATCGAACCCAAAGCTAAGCACTTCTCCCATGGCAAGAACTACCAATCTAGTTGGCCAAACCAAACGGATAATTCGAAGAGACTTGCAAAGATAACCAATCATACATAAAAGAATTCAAAAAAGATTCAAATATTATTCATAGATAGACTTGATCATAAACCCACAATTCATCGGTCTCAACAAAAACACCGCAAAAAGAAGATTACATCGAATAGATCTCCACAAGAGAGGGGGAGAACTTTGTATTGAGATTCAAAGAGAGAGAAGAAGCCATCTAGCTACTAACTATGGACCCGAAGGTCTGAGGTAAACTACTCACACTTCATCGGAGGGGCTAGGACGATGTAGAAGCCCTCCGTGATGACGGCCCTCTTCCGGCGGAGCTCCGGAATAGGCCCCAAGATGGGGATCTCGTGGATACAGAAAGTTGCGGCGGTGGAATTAGGTTTTTGGCTCCTCGTTTGATCGTTTGGGGGTATATGTGTATATATAGGAGGAAGGAGTACGTCGGTGGAGCACCGAGGCGCCCACGAGGCAGGGGGCGCACCCTAGGGGGGGGGGCCCACCCTCGTGACCTCCTCTTTGATCCCTTGCAGTAGGGTCCAAGTCTCCTAGATCACGTTCGGTGAGAAAATCACGTTCCCGAAGATTTTATTCTGTTTGGACTCCGTTTGATATTCTGTTTATCCGAAACACTGAAATAGGCAAAAAAACAGCAATTCTGGGTTGGGCCTCCGGTTAATAGGTTAGTCCCAAAAATAATATAAAAGTGGAAAATAAAGCCCAATATAATCCAAAACAATAGATAATATAGCATGGAGCAATCAAATATTATAGATACATTGGAGACGTATCAAGGTACAGTCCGTCCCCGCCTCTCTTTCCTCTCGATCTGGAATCCCCGAACACCACTGATCGCTTCCCCCCTGGTTCTCGCTCGTTTTGCAGTCAGGAATGGCCGGAACCACCGCCACCTGAAGCTCCTCCGCCGCGTGACCTCATCGCCGGTGAACCAGGCCACCCCGGTGACCAACTCCACCTCCACCCGAACGGCGACACAATGTTGAGCCCCGCCGTGCCCTCGCCCGACCTCGCCGTGCCCTGCATCGTCGTCGGTGAGCTCGCCGGCCGTCTGGACTTGGGGTTAGGGATGAAAGGCGGGCCCCGTCTGTCAGCCTCTACCCTCCATCGCCTCTCTCTCTCGCTGACGCCTGGGCCTCGCCCGTCAGGTTTAAACCTGGCGCGCGCACGTGCACCAGTGCGCTGGGCTGCCTCTCGAACTGGGCCTGCTGCGCTGCGGCTGTTCTGGCCCAGTTGCACAGTGCTCCTTTTCCTCTTTCTTTTCTGTTAGACATGCAAAAACTCCACAGGATTAAATATTCATCCAAATGCAATAATTCCAACTCCCATATTTTTCTAAAAATCCCACCTATTTAATGGTATAACTTTCACTCATGTCCAAACAACTTTTATGTACTGTTCATATTCAAATTCAAATTTGAATATATTTGAACCCCTCTGAAAATCTGTTTCTCCTACTCTGCCACTCCAAATCCAAAAACTAGGAATTTTCCCCTTCTTAGTTTTCACCCTAGTATTTAACCAAAATAAGTTGACATTTCTGAGCACTTTGGTTTTTCTATTTTATTATTGCCTTATTTTTCTTGTTATTATTTTGCGACGATAGATTGCCTTGCTGACGAAGGAGTTGAACCAGAAGACTTTGAAGACCTAGAAGACTTTGCTGAGCTAGGCAAGCAGGCCTTTGACCATGTCTAAGAAATCCTTTTTATGCAAGTCATATGGCACTTTTATTGCTTGCATCGAAGTCATGATAATGTGGTGACCACTTGAGGTGGTTTGCCTCCGCTGCTTTTCTCGTTGACACTTGCATGATGCATGACCCTACCTTTCTATGAGGGTTATGCGAGTGTGTGTAGTTAGGATGCTAAGTAGCTGTTGCGCAAATGGGTTGGGTATATGCATGGTGATGGAAGCAAGATTGTTTTCAAAAACTTTTCGAAAACCCCATTGGGTGCCACTTATGCCCGAGGGAGATAATGAGTTGGGTAACCACTTGATGACGAAGTGGTGTACCGAGGCAAGTGTGTGTGTTGTTTTGAAACGGATTGGTTTAAGTTGCGACCGTTATTCCAACCTTACATGTGCAACCACGCTACCCTTATATGGGAAAGGGCATTATTGATTACCTAGGACGATACTACCTTGGAGCCCGCATTACTAGTGACGGGAGAGTTGTTGTTGCGCTCTCTCGGGACGGGGTCGTGCCAGGTAGGGCGGCCATGACTATTTTCATACGGCACCGGACACACCGTTGGTACCCCGTGCTTGTGATGTGAGATGATTATGGAGCGTGGCTCCACGAAAGTGTTATGTGATAATGTTGGGCACGGGGGTTACTACCAATCGAGTGGACTCTATGTTAGTGTCTTCTAGGGAAAGATAGTGATCGGGTGCTTACCCCGGGTACTTGAGGTACCGCGGGTCGTGGATGACATGGAAGTTCCCCGGATCTTGTGGGTAAAGTGTGCAACCTCTGCAGAGTGTAAAACTATTCGAATAGCCGTGTCCACGGTCAAGGATAGTTGGGTAACCGCTTTTGGGCTACGTCCACTTGTTTACAAACCAGTGTGTGTGGGAAGAACTACTTGGGTCAAGTCAAAGAACTTGACATGGATGAGTAGGGTTGGAGCCCACTCCCTTTATGTTGATATATGTAACCAGTCCCTATGGTTACTTGAATTCATATGATACATGAATTACCCTTTATTGAACATGTCATAACACAACAAAATTAGCTTTCTGCAAAAATTTACCTATGTCATGCATTGTTGTATCTTGAGCCAAAAGATGGGTTGCTTGCGAGTACATTCAAAGTACTCATTGGCTTGCTACTGGTTATTTAATTTGGCCAGGTATGGAAGAACAAGAGTTCGAAGAAGAGTTCCTTGGAGAGAAACATGCGAACTAGGACGTTTCCCAGTCAAAATGCCTGTAGGGTTAAGGCAGATGGCATGGGATCTACTTATCGACAAAGATTTCCGCTGCTAAAAGTTTATTTAGTATTCGGCCCTTGTGGCTTTATCTATGTAAGACTTGACCATAATGGTCATAATTTGTGTAAGATGTTATGTATGGATGTAAGACTCTTGTTATTCAGCTTCTGTGTGTTCAGTGAGCATTGATCTCTGGGATCACTGTACACGTGCATTCGGTGATCACGACTTATGAGTCAGGGTCCCCACAGAGCTGGTATTAGAGCCATCCTGACTATAGGAAGCCTTAGTTAGCATGGGCGTTAGATAGGACAAAACCCGTTTGCAAGACCCTCTATACTCCTCTTCTTTGTTGATATTTCCCAAACCTAAGGGGTAATTCTCCTTATTGACCTCCCCTATTCGACTTTTCTAGATGGTCGTCGCCCCCTTGAGACTCCCTATGACAGGATTTCCATCACTCCTAAAAGACTGCCTCCAACAATGCCACTATCCCTTGCTGCCCATGTACACCCTGCATGAACTTGAAAATAAAGTGCTCGAGAAGGAGTTCTACGCCAAGGTTTTTGTGCCTGCCAAGACCTCACCCCAGGGGTGGTTCTTCATTGGGCCGCCCATGCCAACAAGAGACCTGGACATTCAGCAAGTGGCATATGAAGCGCTCCTCCGTCTTCGAGACCTCCTTCTAGAAATGAAAGAAGAACATGCCACACGCTACCTACCGGGCAAGAACGGATTTGGAGCCCAACTCAAGTGATGATTTCCCCAGAAGATGAGGATCCAACTCTCAAGTACCAGATCCGCTTCATCAACGCAGGAGACCACCTTCTACGTCACCTTACCGAAGCATTCCTTAAGGCTCGCCAAGACCTCCCTTCACTTCTGCACCTCCACTGCCTCGAGAAGAAGAAGGTGGCCGAGCGAGGACAGAAAATCACTGCCTTACAAGCCCACATTGCCAATCAGGAGCAACAAATCGAGGAACTTCGGAAAACCCGCAACCAAACCCCACGCATGAGGCATATGAATGAATTTCCATATCCACCTCGTAGAAGATCGTCGTCGGGCCATCGACGACACAACCCAAGACTGAATGACAACCTTTTTGCTTCTGTCACTTGTCGCGGGTGTGGTGAACTTGGGCACATTAAAAGGATGTGTCCCAACAGGTGGCCGACTATTGCATACCCATAGGCACCACAAAGGGAACCCAGAAACTGAAGACTGAACGCCCTTCTCTCTGAGCAAGCATGACTACCAAGTCCGAGAACCCCTAGGGTAGGATGAGTCGTGTACCCCCATATGCGCAGTCGAGCCCGTCTGATGGTTTGAATGGAACCACGTTCTGTGTTGCTTGTTTTTATTTGTTTGTGTTTTCATATAAGTCACACATTTGCCCTAGGCAGCTTGTACGCGACTATATCACCTATCATGTCTTAATGGAATTGTGTGCGGCCTTTACGGGACTTGTTTGTTTACACTTGCACCATAAAACCCCCTTTTAGGCATCCCCCTTCTATGCTACTTCTCCCTCTCATCTCTGAAGACCAGCAAGGCAAAATGCACCAAGGATTCCACCTCGGCAAGCAACTGACACTGAAGACTTTTGCTACAGCCTCCTCGACCAAGTGCAATCCCGTAGTATTACCCCTTGTCGGTGTCAAAACCGGCGGATCTCGGGTAGGGGGTCCCGAACTATGCATCTAAGGCGGATGGTAACAGGAGGCAGGGGACACGATGTTCTCCAGGTTCGGGCCCTCTTGATGGAGGTAATACCCTACGTCCTGCTTGATTGTACTTGATGATATGAGTATTCCAAGAGTTGATCTACCACGAGATCGTAGAGGCTAAACCCTAGAACCTAGCCTATGGTATGATTGTCTGTTGTCCTATGGACTAAACCATCCGGTTTATAAAGACACCGGAGGGGGCTAGGGTTACACAGAATCGGTTACAAGGGAGGAGATCTACATATCCGTATTACACAGAATCATCTTGATTCCTCGCAGGGAACAAATGGAGAACCGCTTCAAGAAGCCCAGACTACAGGCACCGCCGCTGCCATCATCAACAGTGGGCCACGTGAGGCTGATGCCAACCCCATCCAGATCACGGACGGCGTCGAATGGAGGTCGCCGCGGCGCTCCGGGCACGGCAAGAGGTCGGGGCAAGTAGCTGTCGTCGCTCAACTCCGGGGACTCGCTAGGCTCGGGAGAGTCGCTGGGCTCCCAGGAGTCGTCGCTGTTGTTGGAGGAGTTGTCGGCAAGACCCACGGCAGGCACTATGCCCGTCGCCTCACCATGCTGGTGATCTCCTCCGGGGCAGCACTCCAGGTGGCGGCCTTCCTCATCGAAGACCATGAAGAACAGATGGAGGCACCATCATACTCGAAATTGATGGCGAGGGCCCCATCTGCGTGGCAGGCGCGGGCGACCTCGCCCCATCCATGAGTCATGAAGATCTTGCCGGGGGAGACGACCTCAACCTCCGCCCCAGTGGCCACACTGCAGCCACAGCTCGAGCGGCCCCCTCGGCGGCATCTCTTCGGCGAAGAACTACGGGAACCGGATCCACATGTGTGGTGGCATCACCGCACACATCACGAACTCACGCGAGGAGCCTTCCGCATGGGCTCGCTAGCCGGACTGCCGCGCAGCCCCGGCCTGGTCCCCGTGGCCGCGGCTCATGTGGCATGGAGCGCTGCCACCTTCTCCCAAGCCTGGCACCCAAGCGTACAGAGGGATTGGGAAGCCAGGGGGTGCCCGCTCGTACAAGGGCCGCGTCACCTCCTGCCTCACCCCGATGTCGTGAGGGCGTCGGGACCTCTTCTTCGGTGGAAGCAGCTCAGGCTCCGCGAGGGGGGTCTTTCCTTTTTCCGCTACGGAAAACCTCCTGATCAGCGCCATGGGTGCTTCGGCAAGTTGGCAAAATGGAGGGACCAGGAGGAAGAAGAAGAAGCGGGCTACGAGAAGACATAGATGAGAGAGGGGGGCTCCGCCCCCTCCCTCATTTATAGCCAGGAGGAGGCCAACCGCCAGCCTCCACGATCGCACGTAATGATGATTTTCCTCTGCATGCAGCGGATTCTCGTCATGTCAAACGGTTTCCGAGGTAGCGTGGGGAAGCGGAGGCGCCCATGTCCCATCAATCGCCATGCGTCGACCAAGGCCGTAGGCGGTTGGTGCCCGCGGTGCTCCACACTTGCCCTTTGGCTTCGCCTCGAAGCCAAGCTCGAGCGCGCCTTGGGCCCGGGGGCTACTGTCGGCGTCCTGGGAACGGGGGTACCCAGACTTGCCTGCCTGTGGCCCACGAGATGGCTCCACCAACGGCCGGTACGGCCCAGTTTCAGCAGCAACGACTCAACACCCTCACGAGGGGCCAAGCCTCGCGAGGCGGACGACACCAAGACCTCCCTAGGGGCGGCCTCACTAGGCTGGCTCCTGAGGAGCGGAGATATCAAGGCAAGGTGCACCTCACGAGGTTGACATGACATGAGCCATGACGACCAAAGCCAGGCAGGCGCTAGCGGGCGCAGTGTGCCAGTTTCCCCTTTGGTGCCAAGGAGGCAAGTGCAGGCGTGGAGTCCCGAGGAATTAGGCAAAGGTTTCCATATTGGTGCAACAAGACCAAGACCGCCAGGACGGAGGACATCGCGGAGCCCACTGCAGCATCACCACCAGAGCCTTTGCAGGCGAAGACCACTTTTGTCAAGATAACGTGGACTAGTTGTCTCCCTTTGAATCTGGCCGTTGTGGGATCCCTTCCCACCTACATTTGGGAAGAGGACCAAGGCCACTAGAAATATGACTTAGCCACCACCCGAGAGGGGGATCGGATCATTCAGACCATCCTCACACCCACCATCTCATTGAGCTCAAAAATACCTCACCTCCTGAGACTTTTCAACCACTGTACTAGTTCATCCTCAGCCCCTCGAGGCAATCCACCACAAAGTTGGAGTAGGGTATTACACCGCAAGGTGGCCCGAACCAGGATAAACTGTTGTGTCTCTTTTCCCTTGGGTTCGTCGAGCTAGATTGTGCAATCGTTTGGCCAGCAGGTTGGGAAGAGGGAGTTCTTCGTACGCACCCTAGTGTTCAAACCTCCCAAGGGTCTACGGTGTCCGGAATCAGACACATAGTGCCTTGATGCATCGGCCGCACTCCTCAGGAGCTCCACAAAGGCGCCTACGGAATGCCAGACCTGGGTGAGGCAGTCATGGACTAAGGGGTCCACGGGGCGATAACCCATTGTACATGGGCTGGACTGGTGAAGTGAAAGTGCAACTATCCCTGGGTGGTTTTGGTAATTCCTAACAACATATAGCTCATTGAACTAATGCTCTTTCAATATGATCATTTTAGAAAGTTCAATGATTGGCATGGCATGGACTAGGAATGTGGCCCCTCAAAATGCGAAGGACACATATTGGCTCAAGCTCAAGACTCTACATTTTCATTTTTAGTGATCCAAGATCACATTGAGTCCATAGGAAAATCCAATACTATTAAAAGGGGATGAGGTGTTGCTGAATGGCTTGCTTGCTCAAAATGCTTAGTGATATGCTCCAAAAGCCCTCAACCACTTTCTCATGTCCACATATGTCTCAAACTAAAAATCAAACTCGGCCCCACTGATTTGATCTATCCGGCGCCACCGAGTTCATTTGATGTAGCCACTGCCAAAAACCCTAGTCAGTTCAGTCTCACCAATAGGGAACTTGGTCTCACCGAGATGGGATTGCAAACTCTCTATTTCCCTTCATAACCTTTCGGTCTAACTGAGATGGGCGATCGATCCCACCGAGTTTGCAATGTAAACTCTCTGTTTCCCTTTCATAACGTTTCGGTCTCACTGAAATGAGCGATTTGGTCCCACCGAGTTTGCCTGACCAACTCTTTGTTTGCCTATTATAGAAACCGGTCTTACCGAATTTATGTGATCGGTCTCACTGAGGCTACGTTATGCCCTAACCCTAATGAAATCGGTCCCACCGAGTTGACATGTCGATCCCACCGAAAAGCCTAATGTTCACATTTTGAACTAAATCAGTCTGACCAAGTTTCATGATTCGGTCCCACCGAGTTTGGTAAATTGTGTGTAATGGTTTGATTTTGTGTGGAGGCTATATATATACCCCTCCACCCACTTTTCATTCGTGGAGAGAGCCATCAGAACGTGCCTACACTTCCAGATACATTTTCTGAGAGAGAACCACCTACTCATGTGTTGAGACCAAGATATTCCATTCCAACCACAAGAATCTTGATCTCTAGCCTTCCTAAGTTGCTTTTCACTCAAATCATATTTCCACCAAATCCAAATCTATGAGAGAGAGTTGAGTGTTGGGGATACTATCATTTGAAGCACAAGAGCAAGGAGTTCATCATCAACACACCATCTAGTGCCTTTTGGAGAGTGGTGTCTCTCCTAGATCGGTTAGGTGTTACTTGGGAGCCTCCGTCAAGATTGTGGAGTTGAACCAAGGAGTTTGTACGGGCAAGGAGATCGCCTACTTCGTGAATATCTACCCTAGTGAGGCAAGTCCTTCGTGGGCGATGGCCATGGTGGGATAGACAAGGTTGCTTCTTCATGGACCCTTCGTGGGTGGAGCCCTCCAAGGACTCGCGCATCCGTTACCCTTCGTGGGTTGAAGTCTCCATCAATGTGGATTTACGATAGCACCACCTATTGGAACCATGCCAAAAATCTCTGGTTCTACATTGCGTTTGCTCCCTCCAAACTCCTCCCTTTACCTTCATATGCAAATGGTTTACATTCCGCTGCTATACTCTTAGACTTGCATGTGTAGGTTGATTGCTTGACTTGTGCTAAGTTGCTAAAATCTGCAAAGACTTAAAATTGGGAAAATGCTAGATTTTTATTTGGTCAAGTAGTCTAATAACCCGCCTCCCTCTAGACATACTTTCGATTCAACATGAAGCCGTACAATGACAGGAGATCTGTGAAGCCGTGGTGTGCCCTCCAAGTCAAGAAGGCGGAGGATCTCTTTAAACCCTTACTGTAATCTATCTTCGGTAACCCTAACCCTACCGGTGCCTATAAAAACCGAGAGTTTTCAGTCTTTAGGGCTAGAGCGACATTCCTTACCTCCTCGCCTTAGGGTTAGCTCATACTGATCTTGAGGTAGATCTACTATGTAAACCATATCATACATCCAGTACAATCAAGCAGGATGTAGGTTTTTACCTCTTCGAGAGGGCCCAAACCTGGGTAAACACTGTGTTCATCGTCCCTTGTCGCCCATTGATCCTAGATCCACAGCTCGGGCCCCCTACCCCGAGGTCTGCCAGTTTTGACACCGACATTGGTGCTTTCATTGAGAGTTCCGCTGCAGGATCGTGCAACGGATCGATGGCTCGCCTGATCGGGGGCTTCTTCATCCCTGGACAACTCTTCACGTTCAGCAGCTTCGTGGTGCATGCAGACCCGACTGGCCATCTTGGTCAGATCGACGCCTTTGCCCCCGAACACCGAATTCGCTTCGGTAGTCTGAAATATGTAGCAGACACACGAGGCGAATTGGTTTTTTTTTCGTATTCACTTCCCCCTTCCGTGCCCTCGCCATGCCCGCTCCGGAGTTCCTTCCCGATTCGATTGGTAGATCGGCTCTGACAGCTTCGAGCCAGGAGAGCCCCGCATCAAGCAGGGGCCGGACCCCGCCTCTGTCCGGACACGTCAAGACCGCGGAGGACCTATCCTCAACCTTTGAGGTAGAATCAGGAGGCAGAGCTCAAGAGTCAATCTAAATCGAACCTTCCTTTCACAAAGCTCACCCCGCATTGAGCCCTTACGACAAAGCGGTAGCCAATGGCCAGGGGTCACCCCCTGCCCAAAGCAGCTCGATCTCGAACCCCAATGGGGAAGCCACAAGCAAGGACCACGGCCCGTCCTCAACCTCCAGTGACGGCCCGGACCCCCTCAAGGATCTGGCTGCGCACTCCGAGCTTAGCACGGCCGACGGAAATTAAGGGCCGGCTAAGGCACTGATTGCCCCCCATGCCGCTACAATAGAGTTCGGCCAGGAGCCCTCGAGCTCGGCGACCCTCGCAATGGTAAAGGAGGCGCTAGACCGAATTCAAAAAATGACCATCCAGGAGGACACACCCTCCACTTTCAGTCATCAACCCTTCGAGGCATACAACAGGGAATTTTGCGTCCCACCGGCCACCCATTTGGTAGCCACTATCGATGATTTAATCGATATGCAAGACTATAATTCAGAGAATGCCAAAAACATGGATGAGGAGGACATAGCACGGCTAATGATGAGGTCGCCCCCCCCCCCCCCCCCGTCACGGGCCGCTGGTCGGCCACATCCACCTACGATATTTATATGGAGACACCCCAAAGGACGGGGACGACACTACTGATTAGGACCAAGGCAAGCCTAGAGATGAGCCGCCCAAACGCCAAAACAGCAACGTCTATCAAAGCCACATCGAAGCCATGCGAGCAACCAACAAGCACCATCAGGATGACCCCGCGGGGTAGGAGGACCCGCTCAATCCGAAAAACCACGACGACTCTGAGGGTAACAACTACCTCCCACTCTCTGAAGAGGAGGCCAGTCTCGAGGATGACGATTCATCGTCCCCGAAGACTCTCTAGGGCAGGAACGATTCAAGCGAAGACTTTTAGCCACCGCCCGAAGCTTAAAGAAACAAAAACACTAAATCATGGCCGAACAGGACACCCTCAACGACTGATGGACTAAAGTCCTAGCTGCTGAATAAGGACATGTCCACCAACATCCAACCAAAAGTTACCCCAAGCGAAGACTCCTGCCGCAGTTTGACGACGAGGCCATAGAGCCCACACGCCTAATATACATAAACGATGAATAGTCGGACCGCCGCCCTAGAGGGTGGGATAGAGAAGCCGACGAGGCCGAACACCCAGCCGCCCCTCCTCGTCGTCACGACAAGGATCAGTGCCGCCCATTTATGAGTACAACCTCTGCCCTGACCTAGGCGCACGAGGAGGCCGCACTAGGTCCATTTATGGACCCAGAGAAGACCCGCATGCTTATCAGGAAGGATACTATGATCAGCTAAACTGAAACGATAGAATTCGGGAGCAGCAGCAAATTTGGAGGGTCGAAGACCTCCAACGCGACGTAGCCCGAGTGTGGGGCGCCACACACCCCCTATGTTTCACAGAGAGGGTAATGCAACACCAATTCTTGGAAGGCTTCAAGCCCGTGAATATCGAATCATACGACGGAACCACAGATCTAGCCATATGGATAGAGGATTTCCTCCTCCACATTCACATGGCACGAGGAGATGACCTCCACACCATCAAATATTTGCCGCTAAAGCTTAAAGGTCCAGCTTGACACTGGTTGAACAGCCTTCCCGAAGACTCTATAGGCTGCTGGGAAGAGCTCGAGGACGCTTTCCGAGCAAACTTTCAGGGCACCTATGTCCGGCCTCCGGATGCAGGCAACCTAAATCGCATTACACAACAACCCTAAGAGTCTGCCCGGCAATTTTGGAACCAATTCCTGACCAAGAAAAACTAAATCGTTGACTGTCCGGATGCCGAAGCCTTGGCCTCCTTCAAGCATAGTGTTATGGATGAATGGCTCGTACAATAGCTCGGATAGGACAAACCAAGAACTATGGCAGAACTAACTTCCCGCATGACCTGTTTTTGCTTAGGCGAAGACAGTTCGCTTGCCCGCAAAAACAACAACCCAGGCACACCCGGTACCTTTGAGGTTCGGGACGAAAAAGGAAAGCCCAGACGCAGCAAGAATAAACGTTGCCACAATGACGGCGAGGGCGAGGATACAACAGTAAATGTCGGATTCCGAAATTAGAAGTCCAGACCATGAACGAAGGCCCCTAATGGCAACAGCAACGGCCCGTCCAGACTGGATACAATTTCGGACATGCCCTGCCAGATGCACGACACGTCAGAGAAGCCCGCCAACCACTCCACCGAAACTGTTGGGTGATCAAATAGGCCGGCAAATTCACAGCCGAAGACTCTGGTAAAAGCCCACAAAGCGAGGAGGATGATGACCCACGCAGGCCAAATAGTGGAGGCCAGAAACCCTTCCCTTCTAAGGTCAAGACGGTAAACATGATTTACGCAACCCACAAACACTGAAGAAGGAGAGGAAGCGAGAACTACGAGACGTATATTCCGTCGAGCCAGTAGCGCCAAAGTTCAATCCATGGTTAGCCTGTCCGAATACATTCGATCGCAGGGACCATCCGACCAGCATACGCCATGGAGGGTCTGCAGCCTTAGTACTCGACCCTATCATCGATGGACTCCACCTCATTAGAGTCCTCATGGACGGAGGTAGCAGTCTCAATCTGATATACGAAGATACAGTGAGCAAAATGGGGATCGATCCGTCAAGGATCAAACCCAGTAATACCACCTTTAAGGGGGTCATTCTGGGAGTGGAGGCCCACCGCACAGGCACCATAACACTTGAAGTAGTGTTTAGATCTCCGGATAACTTCTGAAGCGAGGACTTGATCTTTGACATTGCACCTTTTCACAACGGATACTGACGCGGCATGAAGCTACGTCGGTATTTCCCCAAAGAGGAAGGGATGATGCAGCACAACGACGGTAGGTATTTCCGTCAGTGATGAAACCAAGCTTATCGAACCAGTAGGAGAACCAAGCAACACTACATAAACAGCACCTGCACAAAAATAACAAACACTCAGAACCCGACGTGTAAAAGGGGTTGTCAATCCATTTCGGGTAATGGTGCCACAAATTGGCAAACAACGTGAGAGAGTTGTAAATATTGATAGATTGAACGCCAAATAAAATAAATTGCAGCAAGGTATTTTTGTATTTTTGGTTTAATAGATCTGAAAATAAAAGGCAAATAAAATAGATCGCAAAGGAAAATAATATGAGAAAGAGACCCGGGGGCCGTAGATTTCACTAGTGGCTTCTCTCGTGAAAAATAGCAAACGTTGGGTGAATAAATTAATGTTGGGAAATTCATATAACTTCAAATAATCATGATGATATCTAGGCAATGATCATTATATAGGCATCATGTCCAAGATTAGTAGACCGACTCCTGCCGGCATCTACTACTATTACTCCACACATCGACCACTATTCAGCATGCAACTAGTGTATTAAGTTCATGGAGAAATAAAATAATGCAATAAGAACGTTGACATGATGTAGACAAGATCTATTTATGCAGAAATAGACCCCATCGTTTTATCCTTAGTAGCAACGATACATACGTGTTGATTCCCCTTCTGTCACTGGCATCAAGCATCGTAAGATCGAACCCACTACAAAGCACCTCTTCCCATTGCAAGATAAATAGATCAAGTTGGCCAAACAAAACCCAAATGTTGGGGAAGAAATACAAGGCTATAAGCAATCATGCATATAAGAGAACAATGAAACTCAAATAACTTTCATGGATAAAAGGAGATAGATCTGACCATAAACTCAAAGTTCATCGGATCCCAGCAAACACACCGCAACAGAATTACATCATTTGGATCTCCAAGAGACCATTGTATTGAAAATCAAACGAGAGAGAGGAATCCATCTAGCTACTAACTATGGACCCGAAGGTCTACAAAGAAATACTCACTCATCATTGGAGAGGCACCAATGGAAGTGGTGAACCCCTCCGTGATGGTGTCTAGATTGGATCTAGTAGTTCTGGACTCTACGGCGTCTAGAATTGATTTTCGTCGACTCCCCTAGGGTTTCTAGAATATTGGGGTATTTATACAGCAAAGAGTCGGTTGAGGGGGCACGCGAGGTAGGCACAACCCACCAGGGTGCGCCTGGGCCTCCTGGCGCGCCCTAGTGGGTTCTGCTCCCCTCAGAGCACCCCCAGGAGCTTCTCCGGCCCACTGGATGTCTTCTGGTCCAAGAAAAATCCACAAAAGTTTCGCTGCGTTTGGACTCCGTTTGGTATTGATTTCCTGGGATGTAAAAAACATGCAAAAAACAGCAACTGGCACTTTGCACTATGTCAATAGGTTAGTACTAAAAATGACATAAAATGACTATAAAATGATTATAAAACATAAAAGAATGATAATATAATAGCATGGAACAATAAAAAATTATACATACATTGGAGACATATCAGCATCCCCAAGCTTCATTCTTGCTCGTCCTCGAGTAGGTCAATGATAAAAACAGAATTTTTGATGTGGAATGCTGCCTAACATGTCATCTCATATTCTTTTCTTTATAGCATGGACATTTGGACTTTTATATTGTTCAAAGCAATAGTCTAGTCTTGATATCATAACTTAAATACTCAAGCATACCAACAAGCAACCATGTCTGTCAAAATATCAACGCTAAAATAAGTTATCTCTAGCCCATCATGCTCAATCATTGATCCATTCATGAAACACACTCGCATATTAACTACACCCAATGCTCAAGTACGATCATAGTTCCCCCTAGTTGGTGCTTTTATAAGAGAAGATGGAGACTCAAATTCAAAATAAAAATTGCATAAAGTAAAAGAAAGGCCCTTCGCAGAGGGAAGTAGGGATTTGTAGAGGTGCCAGAGCTCAAAGTGAAAATTGAGAGATAAAAACATTTTGAGAGGCATACTTTTCCCACCAATGAAAAACGACTTAGAGTTCCCAACACTTTCCATGCTAGATATATCATAGGCGGTTTCCAAACAAAAATTAAATTTTATTCCTTTTTCCACCATACTTTCACTCTCCATGGCTAACTGTATCCATGGGTGCCTTCCATACCACCACTTTCCAAGCAATTTATTATTTAACAACATAAAGTAAATTCATTTTTCATTTCGGGACTAGGCATCCCTAAAACCTTTGCCTTACTCTCGTGAATGACAAGTGAATAAACACTGATCTTGAGAATAACACATCTAGCATGGAAAATATTAGCCACCCCTCACCGCTCCGCGAGCGAAACAAACACACAAAAGAGAAGTTTATTTTGAAAATTAGATATGGCACATCCAAATTTGCTTAGAACAGCAAAAGAATACCGCATATAGGTAGACATAGTGGACTCATGTGGCAAAACTGGTTTAAAGGGTTTTGGATGCACAAGTAGTGATCATACTTAGTGCAAAATGAAGGCTAGCAAAAGATTGAGAAGCGACCAACCAAGAAACAAATAATCTCATAAGTGAGCATTAAGCATATTAACACCGAATAGTGCACCACAAGTAGGATATAATTTCATTGCATAACTATTGGCTTTCGTGCTTGCATAGGGAATCACAAACTTTAACACCAATATTCTTACTACAGCATAATTACTCATCAACGTGACTCACATATCACATCATCATATCTCAATTACTAAGAATCAAGTTTATTCTGTCCAATGACATTCATGAAAGTTTTTATTATATCCTTCTTAGATATATATCACTTTGGGACTAATTTTCAATTGTTTCTTTTGATAAGCTCAAACAAATATAAGAGAAGATCATGAGCATAATATTTCTTTCTCGCAAATTAATTTAAGTGAAGCAAGAGATAATTTCTTGAAAATTTTAACAACTCTCAAATAAATCTAAGTGAATAAAGAGAGCATTTCTTCAAAAATATTAAGGCACACTGTGCTCAAAAGGTATAAGTAAAGCACTAGAGCAAGTCCATAACTCATAAAAATTTAAGTGAAGCATAGAGAGCAATTCGAACAAGTCATGACATTATTTTGTCTCTCTCAAATAGGTGTGTACAGCAAGGGATCAAGACTAAAAATACAAAGAAAAACAAGCAAAGACTCATATCATACAAGACGTTCCAAGCAAAACACATAGTATGTGACGAATAAAAATATAGCTTTGAGTAAAATACCGATGGTCGTTAGAAGTAAGACGGGATGCCACTCGGGGCATCCCCAAGCTTAGTTGCTTGCTTCTCTTCTGATAATAACTTGGGGTGCCATGGGCATCCCCAAGCTTAGGCTCTTCTTACTCCTTATTCCTTCATCCATCGTAAGATAACCCAAAACTTGAAAACTTCAATCACACAAAACTCAACAAAACCTTCGTGAGATCCATTAGTATAAGAAAACAAATCACTAATATAAGTATTGTAGCAAACCAATTCATATTTTATTCTTGCATTATATCTACTGTATTCCAACTATTCTATTCCAAAAACTCATCAAATAAAACCATAGAATCATCAAAACAAGCACACAACACAAAGAAAACAGAATCAGTCAAAAACAGAACAGTTTGTAGCAATCTGGATATTTCGAATATTTGTGTAACTCCTAAAACTCTGAAAAATTAGGACGACTTGGAAAATTTGTATATTAATCTTCTGCAAATAGAATTTGTATTTTAGAGCTCTCTGGTTACAAATGAGAATTGTTTTCTTAAGAGAAAAAGTTTCTATTTTTCAGCAAGATCAAACAACTATCACCCAAGAAGATGCTAAAGGCTTTACTTGGAACAAACACTAATTAAAACACAAAAAACACAATCATAACAGTAGCATAATTGTGCTAACACTCAAGAACAGGAAGAAAAGAGCAAAAATAAATTTTATTCATTGGGTTGCCTCCCAACAAGTGCTGTTGTTTTACGCCCTTAGCTAGGCATAAGGCAAGGATCTAAGTTTTGTCATCTTTGTCCAACTCTTCAATCAAACACTTAGAATTCTTTAGAAATTTAGCATAAAGATTTTCAATGATAATACTCCTAGGAACAAATTTAAAGAATTCATTCTTGCCAATGGGATCTCTTATAACTTCAACAAAATCTGGGTGAATACTAATCATCTTAAGATCCTCTTTACTATTATTACTAGAAGTTGCACCATTGTTCTTAGTAACTTGAGTAGTCTTGCCAATATTTATGGGAGTTTTTTCAATAGTTTTAGCGGAAGCAAAAGCTGTGCTCAATTTACTAAAGATTTCTTCCAATTTATCAATCCGAGACGGACTTTCTTCAATTCTTTCATGAATTATGATTCCCTTCTCTTTTAACAACTTAAAAACTTCTCCCGCGTTTGACCCAATTTTAGTAGCAAAATTATGCATATTTTTATCAAAGTTTCCAATATGCTCTTCAGTAAGCATTTTCTTTTCAATAGCATCTAATCTTTCCATAACATGCTCAAGAGTCAAAGTTGTTTCATTAATCATAAGAGGTGGTGAGCCTACTAAATTTCACATAGCATTAAAAGCATCAAGATAGGGACGCACCAAGAAATGCCCACCGGTAATCGTATCAAGGACGAATCTATAACAAGTGGTGATGCCCACATAAAAACAATGAAGAAGAACAATGGTAGATTGCTTACGGGTAGATCTACTATGAGCATTGCAAATTCTGTACCAGGCATCTTTTAAATTTTATCCTCCCCTTTGTTTAAAGTGGAGAACTTTGTTCTCTGGAGTGAACGCAATAGAGGAAGAACTATCCCTGACGATAATAAAGGCAAACAAGATTGCACACAAAAACATATCCGGCAAGAAAACAGCAAACGAAAAAGAGTGCGAATAAAACGACAAATTTTTGTAAAGTGGGGGAGAGGAAAACGAGAGGCAAATGGCAAATAATGTAAATTGCGAGGAGATGAGATTTGTGATTAGGAACCTGGTAGATGTATATGATCCTCCCCAGCAACGACACCAGAAATTCCTTTTGATGCGGCTTGAAGCTACGTCGGTATTTCCCCAAAGAGGAAGGGATGATGCAGCACAGCGACGGTAGGTATTTCCCTCAGTGAGGAAACCAAGGTTATCGAACCAGTAGAAGAACCAAGCAACACTACAGAAACAGCACCTACACACAAATAACAAATACTCGCAACTCGAGGTGTGAAAGGGGTTGTCAATCCCTTTCGGGTAACGGTGCCACAAATTGGCAAGCAGGCATGAGAGAGTTGTAAATATTGATAGATCGAATGCCAAATAAAATAAATTGCAGCAAGGTATTCTTGTATTTTTGGTTTAATAGATCATAAAATAGAAGGCAAATAAAATAGATCGCAAAGGCAAATAATATGAGAAAGAGACCCGGGGGCCGTAGATTTCACTAGTGGCTTCTCTCGAGAAAAATAGCAAACGGTGGGTGAACAAATTACTATTGGGCAATTGATAGAACTTCAAATAATCATGGCAATATCCAGGCAATGATCATTATATAGGCATCATGTCAAAGATTAGTAGACCGACTCCTACCTGCATCTACTACTATTACTCCACACATCGACCACTATCTATCATGCATCTAGTGTATTAAGTTCATGGAGAAACGGAGTAATGCAATAAGAATGATGACATGAGGTAGACAAGATCTACTTACGTAGAAATAGACCCCATCAATTTATCCCTAGTAGAGGTAGATAAGATCTATTTACGTAGAAATAGACCCCATCAATTTATCCCTAGTAGCAACGATACATACGTGTTGGTTCCCCTTCTGTCACTGGGATCAAGCACCGTAAGATCGAACCCACTACAAAGCACCTCTTCCCTTTGCTAGATAAATAGATCAAGTTGGCCAAGAAAACCAAATATCGGAGAAGAAATACGAGGCTATAAGCAATCATGCATATAAGAGATGAAAGAAACTCAAATAACTTTCATGGATAAAAGGAGATAGATCTGATCATAAACTCAAAGTTCATCGGATCCCAACAAACACACCGCAAAAGAATTACATCATAGGGATCTCCAAGAGACCATTGTATTGAGAATCAAATGAGAGAGAGAGGAATCCATCTAGCTACTAACTACGGACCCGAAGGTCTACAAAGAACTACTCACGCATCATCGGAGAGGCACCAATGGAAGTGGTGAACCCCTCTGTGATGGTGTCTAGATTGGATCTGGTGGTTCTGGACTCTGCGGCGGCTGGAATTGATTTTCGTTGACTCCCCTAGGGTTTCTAGAATATTGGGGTATTTATAGAGCAAAAAGTCGGTTCAGGGGGCAACTGAGGTGGGCACAACCCACCAGGGCGCGCCTGGGCCTCCTGGCGCGCCCTGGTGGGTTGTGCTCCCCTCGGAGCACCCCCATGCGCTTCTCTGTCCCACTAGATTCGTTATGGTCCAAGGAAAATCCACAAAAAGTTTCTCTACATTTGGACTCCATTTGGTATTGATTTCCTGCGATGTAAAAAATGCAAAAAAAACAGCAACTGACACTTGGCACTATGTCAATAGGTTAGTACCAAAAAATGATATTAAATGACTATAAAATGATTATAAAACATCCAAGAATGATACTATAACAGCAAGGAACAATCAAAAATTATAGATATGTTGGAGACATATCAGCTATCACGCCCTCCTTGGCCGAAAAATGTTTGCCAAATTCAATGGTGTCCCGCATTACGCGTACCTCAAGTTGAAGATGCCTGGCCCCTCAGGTGTCATAACTATAAAAGGCAACACAGAAGCTCACTTCGACCCGAAGAGCATACTGCGGCCCTAGCGTCCGAAGACCACACCGGCCCATATAGGCCTGGATGCCGACCCACCATAAAGGTCAGCGACAATAGTAAATGGGTTCGAACTTGTTCCCCGTCATGGGAGCCCGCATGCGTGCACCGCAAATAGGGATACGTGCCCCATGTCACGTCCACTTTCTTCACGCTCCATGTGCCTCGTCATCACAGCTTTGCACTCAAAATACCATGGGCAGCTGTGAGGCATACAATAACAAATCTGAAGTAAATGTTAGGTTAAACACAAACTTCGGAAGACCGGGGGGCCAATTCTGGACACCTCTAAGAATAAAGATTCATCTGCAGGGTCCTCCACATCCAGGTTTTATCTAAGGACCCAACCCCCACCCATCAGAAGCAAAGGTGTAGACGTGCAGCAGGGCACAGTGAAGGATTCAACTCATGCATCAAGGCCCTGCATCAACCTTTACTCTGTATATTTTCTTTTTCTCTTACAAGTACCGCCTTCGCAATTCGAATTGTACGGTTAGACGTCCCGAGCCTACGAGAAATAATAAAAATACCCTTTATGGTGTTCGGATATCTGCATCTTGTGATCTGACTTCCTTTCCTGATTCTCCACTCGCTATTCGAATAGCTCGGCATAAAAAACAATACTGGAGCTCGATTTCCTCTATCAGCTCGTCACACCAAGTCCGACACTACTTACCGCTAAGCGTTCGGCGTCCCGAATATTGCATTGTATGCATCAAGTTCCGAACCATGTCTTAGGTCAATAGTTGGGTTTCCTAGCTCCTGTGTTTTCCCCTTATGTTCCGCACGTTCGGCTAAGAGGGCAAAGGGACAACCCCCTACAATTGTACTTCTGGCTCGCCTGGTCAAGTACCTCGGGAGGAGAAAGCCAAATCTGACCATCATGATAAGCGTGAACTAATCAGTGATCCGACGATGAGGCTTGACTCCAAAAATCATTGGCAATTTCACCATGTAACACAAAGGGTTCGTCTTAGCACAAACCATGTGATCAAAAAGGGTACGCGTTTAGCCCCAAGTACATCACAATACATCGGGCGCTAGTCCTTAGTCCCCACCGTCAGGCTCCTAAGGCTAAGTGAAAGCAATAAAACTGAATAGTCTGATTGCCTAGTTTCGCTCACGCACTACCGCCTCCGGGTACCAAGATGTTGGCTAAGAGTAATAGTGCGGAGGCAAAAACACCCCTGGCGACATTCACCTGGGGGCCGAAGCCGACGACTAGTAACTTTCGGATTTAACATACGGCTGAATAGGAGTCAAAATTACAATCATGACAATATAAAACAAGTCCGATAGACGCATTATAAAGCACAACGACCAGGTGATACAAAACTTAATACAAATCTCTCAAAAATTACATCTTTTGAACACAGGCCTGTTGGGAAATGTAGCATGCAATTTCAAAATAAATCCTACGCTCATGCAAGATCTATCTAGGAGATGTATAGAAATGAGAGGGGGAGAGTCTGTCTATGTACCCTCGTAGACCGAAAGCGGAAGCGTTTGAGAACGCGGTTGATGTGGTCGAACTTCTTCTAGATGACGTCCCTCGTCCTCTTGATCCAGCAAAGGTGTCGAGGAAGAAGATGAGTTCCGTCAGCACGACGGTGTGGTGACGGTGAAGGTGAAGTGATCCACGCAGGGCTTTGCCTATACACTACGAAGATATGACCGGAGGCGTAAACTGTGGAGGGGGCACCGCACACGACTAACAATTGTTCGTGTGTGTTCTAGGCACCCCCTCCCCGTATATATATATATAGATATAGATAGATATATATATATATATAGATATAGATATATATAGGTGGGAGGGGGAGGAGAGGCAGCCAGGGGTGCCCTAGGGTTGGCCGTTGTCCCCCTAGGGGCCCTGCCTTGCCCTGCGCCCCCCTTTCCATGTATGCATGTTGGGGAAGGAAAGAGGGGGGCGAGGGAAGGAAGTGGGAATCCTAATCCATGCTTTCCTTTCCCTTCCCCCTTTCCTTATCCTCCTCATATAGCCTTGTAGGGCGCACCAGCCTCTTGCGGGCTGGTGTGTTCCTTCACATGGCCCATATGGCCCATAGGATTGTCGGGGGTACCCGAAACGCCTTCCGGTGACCCGATAAGTACCCGATACCTCCGGAACACTTCTGGTGTCCGAATACCATCGTCCTATATATCAATCTTTACCTCTCAACCATTTCGAGACTCCTCATCATGTCGGTGATCTCATCCGGGACTCTGAACAACATTCGGTCACCAAATCACAAAACTCATATAATACTATATCGTCATCGTACGTTAAGTGTGTGGACCCTACGGGTTCGAGAACTATGTAGACATGACTGAGACAGTTCTCGGGTCAATAACCAATAGCAGAACCTGGATTCTCATATTGGCTCCTACATATTTTACGAAGATCTTTATCGGTCGAACCGTTATGACAACATACGTTATTCCCTTTGTCCATCGGTATGTTACCTGCCCGAGATTCGATCGTCGGTATCTACATACCTAGTTCAATCTCGTTACAGGCAAGTCTCTTTACTCATTTCGTAATACATCATCCTGCAACTAAACCATTAGTCACTTTGCTTGCAAGGCTTCTTATGATGTGCATTACCGGGAGGGCCTAGAGATACCTCTCCGATACTCAGAGTGACAAATCCAAATCTCGATCTATGCCAACCCAACAAACACCTTCGGAGATACCTGTAGAGCACATTTATAATCACCCAGTTACGTTGTGACGTTTGATAGCACACAAGGTATTCCTCCGGTATCCGGGAGTTGCATAATCTCATAGTCGAAGTAATATGTATTTGACATGAAGAAAGCAATAGCAATAAAACTGAACGATCAGTATCCTAAGCTAACGGGTGGGTCTTGTCCATCAAATCATTCGACTAATGATGTGATCCCATTCATCAAATGACAACACATTTCTATGGTTAGGAAACTTAACCATCTTTGATTAACGAGATAGTCTAGTAGAGGCTTAATAGGGACACAATGTTTTGTCTATGTATCCACACATGTATCAAGTTTCCGGTTAATACAATTCTAGCATGAATAATAAACATTTATCATGATATAAGGAAATATAAAATAACAACTTTATGGTTGCATCTAGGGCATATTTCCTTCAGTCTCCCTCTTGCACTAGAGTCAATAATCTAGTTCACACCGCCATGTGATTTAACACCAATAGTTCAGATCTTTATGCGATTCACACCCATAGTTCACATCGCCATGTGACCAACACCCAAAGTGCTCACTACAGTCAATAATCTAGTTCACATTGCTATGTGATTATCACCCAAAGTGTACTAAGGTGTGATCATGTTTTGCTTGTGAGAGAAGTTTAGTCAATGGGTCTGCCACATTCAGATCCGTATGTATTTTGCAAATTTCTATGTCTACAATGCTCTACATGGAGCTATTCTAGCTAATTGCTCCTACGTTCAATACGTATCTAGATTGAGACTTAGAGTCATCTAGATCAGTGCAAAGCTTGAAACAACGTAACTCTTTACAATGAACTCTTTATCACCTCATAACCGAGAAACATTTCCTTACTCCTCTTTAAGGTAACTAAGGATAATTTTGACCAATGTACGATGATCTAGTCCTGGATCACTATTGTACCCCCTTGCCAAACTCATGGCAAGGTACAAAACATGTTTGATACACAGCATGGCATACTTTATAGAACATATGGCTGAGGCATAGGGAATGACTTTCATTCTCTCTTTATCTTTTGTCGTGGTCGGGGTTTTTAGTCTTTACTCAACTTCACAGCTTACAATACAGGCAATAACTCCTTTGACTGATCCATTTTGAACTCCTTCAAAATCTTGTCAAGGTATGTACTCATTGCAAGTCTTATCAAGCGTCTTGATCTATCTCTATAGATCTGGATGCCCAATATGTAAGCAGTTTCACCGAGGCCTTTCACTGAAAAAACTTTTATTCAAGTATCCTTTTATGCTATCTAGAAATTCTACATCATTTCCAATCAATAATATGTCATCCACATATAATATCAAAAATGCTACAGAGCACCCACTCACTTTTTGTAAATACAGGCTTCACCATAAGTCTGTATAAAACCATATGCTTTGATCACCTCATCGAAGCGTATATTCCAACTCTGAGATGCTTGCACCAGTCCATAGATGGACCGTTGGAGCTTGCATACTTTGTTAGCACCTTTAGGATCGAAAAAACCTTATGGTTGCATCATATACAACTCTTCTTTAAGAAATCCATTAAGGAATGCAGTTTTCACATCCATTTGCCTGATTTCATAATCATAAAATGTGGCAACTGCTAACATGATTCGGACAGACTTAAGGATCGCTACGCGTGAGAAAGTCTCATCATAGTCAACTCCTTGAACTTGTCGAGAACAGCTTTGTGACAAGTCAAAGCTTTGTAGATAGTGACATTACCATCAGCGTCAGTCTTCTTCTTGAAGATCCATTTATTCTCAATGGCTTGCCAATCATCGCGCAAGTCCACCAAAGTCTATACTTTGTTCTCATACATGGATCCTATCTCAGATTTCATGGCCTTAAGCCATCTGTTGGAATTTGGGATCATCATAGCTTCCTCATAGTTCGTAGGTTCGTCATTGTCTAGTAACATGACTTCTAGAACAGGATTACCGTACCACTCTGGTGCGGAATGTGCTCTGTTCGACCTACGATGTCCAGTAGTAACTTGATCTAAAGTTTCATGATCATCTTCATTAACTCCCTCTCTAGTTGTTGTAGGCATCACGGGAACATATTTCTCTGATGTGCTACTGTCCATTTCGAGAGAAGGTACAATTACCTCATCAAGTTCTACTTTCCTCCCTCTCACTTCTTTCGAGAGAAACTCCTTCTCTAGAAATGTTCCATTCTTGGCAACAAAGATCTTGCCTTTGGATCTGCGGTAGAAGGTGTACCCAATTGTTTTCTTGGGGTATCCTATGAAGACGCACTTCTTTGATTTGGGATCGAGCTTATCAGGCTGGAGCCGTTTAACATAAGTGTCGCAACCTCAAACTTTAAGAAACGACAGATTAGGTTTCTTGCCAAACCACAGTTCATACGGTGTCATCTCAACGGATTTAGACAGTGCCCTATTTAACATGAATGCAGTTGTCTCTAATGCATAACACCAAAATGATAGTGGTAAATCAGTAAGAGACATCATAGATCGCACCATATCCAATAAAGTATGGTTACGACGTTCACACACACCATTACGGTGTGGTGTTCTAGGTGGCATGAGTTGTGAATCTATTCCACATTGTTTTATATGAAGACAAAACTCGTAACTCAAATACTCGCCTCCATGATCAGATCGAAGAAACTTTATTTTCTTGTTACGATGATTCTCCACTTCACTCTGAAATTCTTTGAACTTTTTCAAATGTTTCAGACTTGTGTTTCATCAAGTAGATATACCCACATCTGCTCAAATCATCTGTGAAGGTTAGAAAATAACAATACCTGCCGCGGGCTTCAACACTCACCGGACCGCATACATCGGTATGTATTATTTCCAATAAGTCATTATATCGCTCCATTGTTCCAGAGAGCATAGTTTTAGTCATCTTTCCCATTAGGCATGGTTCGCAAGTATCAAATGATTCATAATCAAGTGATTCCAAAAGTCCATCTGCATGGAGTTTCTTCATGAGCTTTACACCAATATGACCTTAACGGCAGTGCCACAAAATATGTTGCACTATCATTATCAACTTTGCATCTTTTGGTGTAAATATTATGAATATGTGTATCACTACGATTGAGATTCAATAAACCATTTAAATTGGGTGTATGACCATAGAAGGTTTTATTCATGTAAACATAACAACCATTATTCTCTTACTTAAATGAATAATAGTATCGCAATAAACATGATCCAATCATATTCATGCTCAACAGAAACACCAAATAACATTTATTTAGGTCCAACATTAATCCCGAAGGTAGAGGGAGTGTGCGATGGTGATCTTATCAACCTTGGAATCACTTCCAACACACATCGTATCTCTCCCTTAACTAGTCTCTGTTCATTTTGCAACTCCTGTTTCGAGTTACTAATATTAGCAACTGAACCAGTATCAAATACCCTGGGTTTACTATGAACACTAGTAAAGTACACATCAATAACATGTATATTAAATATACCATTGTTCACTTTGCCATCCTTCTTTTTTGCCAAGTATTTGGGGTAGTTCTGCTTCTAGTAACCATTACCTTTGCAGTAGAAGCACTCAGTTTCAAGCTTAGGTCTAGCTTTGGGCTTCTTCAGGGGAGTGGCAACTTGCTTGTTATTCTTCTTGAAGTTCCCTTTCTTTTCCTTTGCCCTTTTTTCTTGAAACTAGTGGTCTTGTTAACCATCAACACTTGATACTCTTTCTTGATTTCTACCTTCACTGATTTCAGCATCACGAAGAGCTTGGGAATCATTTTCGCCATCCCTTGCATATTATATTTCATCACAAAGTTCTAGTTACTTGGTGATTGTGACTAGAGAACTCTGTCAGTCACTATATTATATGGAAGATTAACTCCCACTTGATTCAAGTGATTGTAGTACCCAGACATTCTGCGCACATGCTCACTAGTTGAGGTATTCTCCTCCATCTTGTAGGCAAACTATTTGTTAGAGGTCTCATACCTCTCGACACGGGCATGAGTCTGAAATACCAATTTCAGCTCTTGGAACATCTCATATGCTCTGTGGCGTTCAAAATGTTCGGTAGCCCTGATTCTAAGCCGTAAAGCATGGCGCACTAAACTATCAAGTAGTCATCATACCAAGCTTGCCAAAGCGTTCATAACGTCTGCATATGCTCCTGCAATAGGTTTGTCACCTAGCGGTGCATCAAGGACCTAATTCTTCTGTGCAGCAATGAGGATAATACTCAGATCACGGACCCAGAACGCATCATTGCTACTAACATCTTTCAACTTAGTTTTCTCTAGGAACATATCAAAAACATAGGGGAGCCACAACGCGGGCTATTAATCTACAACATAATTTGAAAATACTATCAAAACTAAGTTCATGATAAGTTAAGTTCAATTAATCAAATTACTTAAGAATTCCCACTTAGATAGACATCCATGAAGTCATCTAAATGACACGTGATCCAAATCAACTAAACCATGTTCGATCATCACGTGAGATGGATTAGTCATTAATGGTGAACATCTCTATGTTGATCATATCTACTATATGATTCACGTTCGACCTTTCGGTCTCTAGTGTTCTGAGGCCATGTATGTACATATCAGGCTCATCAAGTTTACCCCGAGTATTCCACATGTGCAAAACTATCTTGCACCCATTGTATGTGAACATAGAGTCTATCACACCCGATCATCACATGGTGTCTCAACACGATGAACTGTCACAACGGTGCATACTCGGGGAGAACACTTATACCTTGAAATTTTGTTAAGGGATCATCTTATAATGCTACCGCCGTACTAAGCAAAATAAGATGCATAAAAGATAAACATCACATGCAATCAAAATATGTGAGATGATATGGCCATCATCATCTTGTGCTTTTGATCACCATCTCCAAAGCATCATCATGATCTCCATCATCACTGGCTTGACACCTCGATCTCCATCGTAGCGTCGTGGTCATCTCGCCAACTATTGCTTCTACAATTATCGCTAACGCATAGTGGTAAAGTAAAGCAATTACATGGTATTTGCATTTCATACAATAAAAAGACAACCATAAGGCTCCTGTCGTTTGCCAGTAACTTTTACAAAACATGATCATCTCATACAATAACGTATATCACATCATGTCTTGATCATATCACATCAGAACATGCGCTGCAAAAACAAGTTAGATGTCCTCTACTTTGTTGTTGCAAGTTTTACGTGGCTGCTACGGTCTTCTAGCAAGAATCATTCTTACATACGGATCAAAAACCACAACAGTGATTTATCAAGTTTGTTGTTAACCTTCAACAAGGACTAGACACAGTCAAATTCGATTCAACTAAAGTTGGAGAAACAGACACCCACGAGCCACCTTTATGCAAAACTAGTTGCATGTCAGTCGGTAGAACCGGTCTCATGAATGTGGTAATGTAAGGTTGGTCTGGGCAGCTTCATCCAACAATACTGTTGAATCAAAATAAGACATTGGTGGTAAGCAGTATGACGATCACCACCCACAACTCTTTGTGTTCTACTCGTGCATATCATCTACGCATAGACCTGGCTCGGATACCACTATTGGGAAACATAGCCTGCAATTTTAAAATATTTCCTACTCTCACGCAAGATCTATACATGAGATGTATAGCAACGAGAGGGGGAGAGTGTGTCGACGTACCCTCGTAGACCGAAAGTGGAAGCGTTTGACAACACGGTTGATGTGGTCGAACTTCTTCTAGATCTGACCGATCAAGCACCGAACGTATGGCACCTCCGAGTTCTGCACACGTTCAGCTCGATTACGTCCCTCATCCTCTTGATCCAGGAAAGGTGTTGAGGAAGAAGACGAGTTCAGTCAGCACGACGGCTTGGTGACGGTGATGGTGAAGTGATCCGTGCAGGGCTTCGCCTAAGCAATATGAAGATATGACCGGAGGCGTAAACTCTGGATGGGGGTGCCGCTGTTGGCGTCCTGGGAACGGGGGTAACCAGACCTTCCTGCCTGCTGCCCAGGGCATGGCTCCATCAACAGCCTGGTACGGCCCATCTTCATCAGCAACCACTCAAGACCCTCGCGAGGGGCCAAGCCTTGCGAGGCGGACGACACCAAGACCTCCCCAGGGGCGGCGTCGCTAGGCTGGCTCCTGAGGAGCGGAGATATCTATGCAAGGGGCACCACGCGAGGTCCGCGTGACGTGATCCATGACGAACGAAGCCAGGCAGGTGCAGAGTGCCAGTTCCCTGTTTGGTGCTAAGGAAGCAAGCGCATGCGAGGAGTCCCGAGGCATTAGGCAAAGGTTTCCATATCGGTGCAACAAGACCAAGACCAGCAGGACGGCGGGACGGAGGTCACCGCAGAGCCCACGGCGGCATCACCACTAGAGCCTTTTGCAGGCAAAGACCACCTTTTCTCAGGATAACTTGGACTAGTTGTCTCCCTTCAAAACTGGCCGCAGTGGGATCCCTTCCCGCCTAACATTTGGGAAGAGGACCAGGGCCTCTATAAATAGGGCTAGCCACCACCATATCAAGGGGACGGATCATTCAGACCATCCTCAGACACCAGCTCATCGAGCTCAAGAACACCTCCCCTCAGCAGGCTGTTCATCCACTGTACTAGTTCATCCTTAGCCCACGAGGAAATCCACCACACCACACTGGAGTAGGATATTACACCACAATGGTGGCTCGAACCAGCATAAACTCTCGTGTCGCTTGTTCCTTAGGTTCGGCGAGCTAGGCCTTGAGATCGTTGCGAGAGCGAGCTAGGGAGAGATCTTCGTGGGCACCCCAGTGTTCGAACCTCAAGGGTTTGCTGGAACCTGTAATCCGACATTTGGCGCGCCAGGTAGGGGTGCGCTGAAGCTTTTCTTCCGTCGATTCACGCTCCACTGCTCCACTGCATCCATGGCGGACGCTCGCCGAGCCCGTGCTGAGCGCCAGGCCGCCCTCGCCGCCCGCATCGCTCAGACGGCACCCGTTGGAGGACCCCCCCCCCCCCCCCCCCCGTCGTTCTCCATCGCCCGCTCCCAACGCCGCCACCGGCCCGGCAGCAAACAAGCAGCAAGCTTCATCGCTACACCCCTCCGTGTGGTGGGACGGACGTACCACCACCCCGTCGCTGACTCCGGCCGGCTTGTCGTCCCACGCTCGTCGCGTGCCCACAGACATGTAGGCCGCGCTGCTCATGGCACACGAGCTCCTGCGTTACCACTCGGTCGATGACCTCTACGACGACTGGCTGGACCGCATCGCCGAGCTCGTCAGCACTGCCGAGGGCTCTCCCGCACCGTCTCTCTCACTGCCTCGCCCACCCCCAACTGCGGGCGACGTAGCTCACGAAGCGCCTCTGCCGCCTCCGCATCAAGATGGCGCCCTCGCACCAAGACGCGTGCCTCACGGAGCGCCTCCGCCGCCTCCGCATCAAGACGGCACCCTCGCTCCAAGACACGCGGTCCTGCAGCGTGACCCGCCATGTCGGGCACCCACGCACAAAGAAAGAAGCTTCCAAGAAGTCCCAAGGCCACAAGAAAATGCTCCTGCGCTCCCAGCACCATTGCGTCAAGACAGCGCGCCACCTGCAGGGGCGACGCGTGGATATCAGGATCAGGCTCTACCACAGCGACGGGCTCCGATGACCACAGCGGGCTGTCGTGCTCGTGGTAGAGCCAGAGATGAAGCGCGGCCGCGAGCACCCCGAATCATCCAAGGCCAACCGCCCATTCTGTGCCTTCCACAATGTTCACAGCCCCAACACCAGCGACTGTCAAGAGCTCAGGGCCATCCGAGATGGGTGCTTCGGTCGACGTCCCGAGCGCAATGACCGAGGCTACGGCCGAGGAGGAGGACGAAGTAGAGGACACTAGGACGATCGTGGCCCTCGCTAGGAGTGGCGTGACCGGCCTCGTGAGGACCGTTGGCAGGACCAACCTCGCGAGGGCGCCTGGAGAGACCAGCCTCGTGAGGACCGCCCGCAGGGCAACGCCGGCCTCCCTCCGTTGCCGCCCCCGCTAAGAAGGAACGACGACCACCATCAAGACGAGGGGGCTGGGGCCTTCCAGGAGCCACGTGCCATCACATGTATCTTGGGTGGTGCTCAAGCCCCAGCCTCTCAGCGTGCCTTCAAGCAGTCACTCGTGAGGTGAACGTGGCCCTTCCCAGGCTCGAGGCCACGCGCCCGCTCAGGTGGTCCAAGTGCACCATCACCTTCACCTCGTCAGACCAGCTCAAGTGCGCGGCGACCGCCCACGCCCTCCCGATGCTCTACTCACCCGTCGTCAGCAACATTCAAGTCACCAAGACCCTCATTGACAGCGGCGCAGGGCTTAATGTCCTATCCGTCGAGACGTTCGACTGCCTCCAGGTGCCATACGATCAGCTGCAGCCTACCAAGCCTTTCCCAGGAGTGACCGACGGCTCCACCACACCGATAGGGTAGGTCCGCCTCCCTGTCACCTTCAGCCAGCGTGACAACTACCGCACCGAGATCATCGACTTTGACGTCACCCACAACTGCCTGTCGTACAAGGCCATCCTTGGGTATCTAGCCTTGGCCAAGTTTATGGCAGTGACTCACCACGGCTACAATGTCCTAAAGATGCCAGGGAGCGGCGGCATCATCACAGTCCCCTGTGAAGAAAGAGACGCGGTGTGCTCCCTCGAGCACGCCAAGCTGCAGCGGCCGAAGACCCCGACAATGAAGGCACCCCATACCCTCCTGATGCCAACCCCAAGAAGAAGAAGCAGCTACTCCACCAAGGACCTTAGGAGGGCGGCGTCTCCAGCGGCACCACCTCAGGACCTATGCCCGCAGATGGGGTGCTTCATTCCCTCGCATAGGAAGGCGTGCCCGGCGCCCTCCTCAGGCTGGGCTCGGGGGCTCTCTTCTGGAGGGCCTCAAACCTAGCCAATGTCACGAGGGAGACGCTCAGGCACCATGTGGAGGCGTGCTTCACCGTACGTTTCCCTCAAGAGGGCACAAGGCGTGGAGCACCTTGTGCTTAGGAGTTCGTCACCAAGGCGATCTAGGAGCTTCAAGAGGCAAGGACCATACGTGGCGACCATCGCCCACCACCTAGTGCAGCTCCCCGTCCTAGCGAGGACAGCGGGCTATGCGTCTGCATCGACATTCTGGGGCTCAATAGGGCCGCGTCTCAAGGACGTTTCTGGCCTTCATGCGTCGGACGGTGCGAGGGTCACCCTCACAGCTACGCTCGAATGCCTCTCGGCCTGCCGAACACGGCTTCCACCTTCCAGCGCCACCTGCGAAGCATTCTGGCGGCTCAGGAGGCCAGGAATCATGTTGTCCTAGCGGAGACTGCAATAGTTCTTCAGGAGCCACCTGGGCCTGCGCAGCCTCCTGAGGCTCAAGCCCCTGGCGGCTCATGAGGAGCAACTTCAGCTACCCCGACACCACTCCAGCTACGGTATCAGGTGACTCTTTCCAGTTCATTCAGTTAGGGGCGCCCTTTGGGAAGCAGTATCCCCAAGTCACATGGGCCTGTCCCTGCGACGTGTATCCTTTTGCATCTTTAGCTTACTCTATTGGGAGTGCCTCACGGGCTGCATCATCTCCAGGACGCTCGGGTCCGTCCTAGTGGCATGTATCGTTCTTGCATCTTACTAAACTAGTTTGCCTCCTCGCATGAATTTCCCTATAATCATTACTCACCTAGTGCTTGCTCATCGCGGCCTCCCGTGCTGCTGATCGGTCACTTGCTCATCCCGCAATGGGAGACTCACATGCTAGCACGGTGCTTGTGCTCGGGTCCATCCCTGCAACACTGATAAACCTGTGCGATCGAGCTCTGGCTCGCGGCCTGCTCCGTGTACGCCACCTCACCAGATCCTGAGTGCCTTCATCTTCTCGTGGAAGGAGTAGTGGCAGGCCGGCGAGCGCCGCTATGGGCTACTCTCTCTCGCACTAACCCGCAGGAACCTCTAGAGCCTAGCTACATGTGGTCCCACCAGCTGCTCCCTTTCATGCCTTTCGCTTGAGCGTTAAAGGGAGGGATCCTGGGCATCGCGCCTCAGGAGCTCTTACTGACTCTCCAGCCCTCACCCCCTGGCCTTGACCACGGCATCATGACCTGGCATACCAGCGGTGGCTGAGCCCGCTCGAGGGTCGGGACCCGAGGATGCAGAGCACTCAGGAGCGTGTGAAGGGTGGGAGCTGGCATGGACACGACCTGGCAGCATCGCCATCAGCAACGCATGAACCGGGCGCCATGCAAGGAACCGAACCAGGATCACTAAGATAAGTCACGTATCCAAGGTAGCCCAGCTTGTGACTTAGGATTTTCGGCTCCTGCAGCGTTGCTCCGGCAATGCCGCCTTCCTTTTCTACCTTTAGGGAGCTGGTTGCACGCCAAGGGGGACCTCTTGAGCATCGCGCCTCAGGAGTTCTTAACAGACCTCAGGCCGCTCACCTCCTGGCCTTGACCACGGCATCGCGACCTAGCATACTAGCGACGGCTGAAGCTTGCCTGGGGACTGGTACCTGTCGGCGTAGAGCACCAAGCTACTGCGAGGACGAAAAGGGGGACAATGCCAGAGCAAGACATGCAATCATGAATTTCGCAATGAAAATGATATTGATGCAAAAGCATTACAGATTCTTTACACACCCCATGGGGTTCATCTCGATTCCTCGCAGGGAACAAAATAAGGAATTTTCGAGGAGCGCTATCTACAAGTATCGCCACCGGCGCCATCATCAACAGTAGGCCGTGAGGGGACGGCGCCAACCCCATCCAGATCAATGACGACGACGAGCGGACGCCGCTACTGCGCTCCGGGTGTGGCGAGAGCTCGGGGGCACGTAGCTATCGTCGCTCGTCTCCGTAGTCTCGCCAGGCTCAGGCGAGTCGTTGGACTCCTGGGCATTGTCGCTGCTGCTGGAGGATTCATCGGCAGGACCAAGGGCGGGCCTAGCACATGCCCCTGCGTTGTCTTGGCGATCCCCTTCAGGGCAGCACTCTAGGCGGCGGCCTTCCTCATCAAAGACTTTGAAGAACATCATGGAGGCACCGTCATACTCAAAATGGATAGTGAGGGCCCCCTCCGCGCGACAGACACGGGCAACCTCACCCCATCCACGGGTCATGAAGATCTTGCCCGGGGAGACGGCCTTGACCCCTGCTCCCGTCGCCGGGGTGCCGCACTTGGCGTGCTGCAGCCACAGCTCGAGCGGCCCCCTTGGCGGCATCTCTTCGGCAAAGAATAGCGGGAATCAGATCCACGTGTGTGGTGGCATCGCCGCCACACCGCGAGTTCACGCGAGGAGCCCTCGGCGTAGGTTCGCGGGGCGGCAGCGCGCACCACCATGGCACGGCCACCGCGGCCATGGCGCGAGCGGCGCCAGTCGCTGCCTCCTCCTCCGGAGCCTTCTGCCCGAGCGTACAAGGGCAGCGGGTAATCGGGGGGAGGCCGCTCGTACCTGGGCCTCGTCACCTCTGGCCTCTCGACGATGTCGCTAGAGCGGGCCAGCCTCTTCTTCACTGGGAGTCGCCCAAGCTCTTCGCAGGGGGTTTTCCCTTCTCAGCGGCGAAGAACCTCTGTATCGGTGCCATGAGCGACGTAGCAAGGAGGAAGAAGAGGAAGCAAGCGGGATGGAGGAAGAAATGAGCAACGGTGGCTCCGCCCCTCTCCTCATTTATAGCTAGAGGGAGGCTAACCGCCGGCCTCCACGATCTAGGGTAATGATGGTTTTTTTCTGTATGCAGCAGGGTCTCGTCAAGTTGGGCAGTTGCCGAGGCAGCATGGGGAAGCGGAGATGCACATGACCTATCAATCACCACGCGTCAATCAAGGCCGCAGGCGGTTGGGGCCCGCGGCGCTCCGCACTTGCCCGTTAGCTTCGCCTCGAAGCCAAGTCCGAGCACACCTTGGGCCCAAGGGCTACTGTCGGCATCCTGGGAATGGGGGTACCCAGACCTGCCTGCATGTGGCCTAGGGCGTGGCTCCACCAACGGCCTGGTACGGCCCATCTTCATCAGCAACCACTCAAGACCCTCGTCAGGAGCCAAGCCTCATGAGGTGGACGACACCAAGGCCTCCCTAGGGGCAGCCTCGCTAGGCTGGCTTGTAACACCCTCGATGCGACTATATCTCCCACGTCTCGAGGCACGACTTAGAGGCATAATCGCATTGAAGGCATTTGTCGCAAGTGAGGTAATCTTCACACAACCCATATAATATAATAAGGGAAAAAGATAACATAGTTGGCTTACAATCGCCACTTCACACAATTACATGAATAAAGCATTACATCATCCAAATACAATCAAGGCCCGACTACGGAGCCAAAATAAAAGAAGAACCCCAAATGCGACAAAGGTCCCCGATCGACCCCAACTGGGCTCCACTACTGATCAACTAGAATAAAACAACACAAAGGACAAGATCTTCATCGAGCTCCTCCTGAGCTTGGTAGCGTCATCTGCACGGACTCATCGGCACCTGCAAGCTGGTTTTGGAAGTATCTGTGAGCCACAGGGACTCAACAATCTCGCACCCTCGCGATCAAGACTATTTAAGCTTATGGGTAAGGTAAAAGGTATGAGGTGGAGCTGCAGCAAGCGACTAGCATATATGGTGGCTAACATACGCAAATGAGAGCGAGAAGAGAAGGCAAAGCACGGTCGATAAAAGTATGATCAAGAAGTGATCCTGGACTACCTACGTCAAGCATAACTCCAACAACCGTGTTCACTTCCCGGACTCCGCCGGAAAGAGACCATCACGGTTACGCACGCGGTTGATTCATTTTAATTAAGGTCGACTTCAGGTTTTCTACAACCGGACCTTAACAAATTCCCATCTGCCCATAACCGCGGGCACGGCTTTCGAAAGTTCAAATCCCTGCAGGGGTGTCCCAACTTAGCCCATCACAAGCTCTCACGGTCAACGAAGGAATAGACCTCCACCCGAGACATTCCGATCAGACTCGGTATCCCGGTACAACAAGACATTTCGACAGGGTAAAACTAAACCAGCAACACCGCCCGAATGTGCCGACAAATCCCGATAGGAGCTGCACATATCTCTTTCTCAGGGCACACCGGATTGTCCAAACTTCCGGTAGGCCAGCCCAGAATTGCCCCTGGTGGCCACCGGCGGCTGACAAGTTGGACCAACACTCGGAGGAGCACTGGCCCGGGGGGGTTAAAATAATGATGACCCTTGGGCGCGCGACCCCCAAGGGAAAAGAAAAGGCTAGGTGGCAAATGGTAAAACCAATGTTGGGCATTGCTGGAGAAGCTTTACTTAAGGCGAACTGTCAAGGGGTTCCCATAATATCCCAACCGCGTAAGGAACGCAAAATCCGGGAACATAACACCGATATGACGGAAACTAGGGCGGCAAGAGTGGAACAAAACACCAGGCATAAGGCCGAGCCTTCCACCCTTTACCAAGTATATAGATGCATTAATTAAATAAGATATATAGTGATATCCCAAAAAGTAAACAACGTTCCAACAAGGAACAACATCTCCACATTCCAACAAGGAACAAACTTCAATCTTCACCTGCAACTAACAACGCTATAAGAGGGGCTGAGCAAAGCGGTAACATAGCCAATCAACGGTTTGCTAGGACATGGTGGGTTACAGGTTTGACATGGCAATGGGGAGGCTGACAAGCAAAAGGTAGGCATCGTAGCATTGGCATAGCAAGAGCGAGAAAACTAGCATAGCAAAGATAGTAGTGATTTTGAGGGTATGATCATCTTGCCTGAAATCCCGCAAGGAAGAAGAACGAGTCCACGAAGAAGACAAACGGACGACGTTGAACGGATCCTCACAAACTCGACGTTAACGGAACCAACCCGAAGAAGCAACACCGGAAAGAAGCAAATAACATAGTAAACAACCACGACATGAACATGGCAGGATGCACAATCAAGTATGATGCATGTCCGGTTTAAGTATGCATGGCATGGCAAAGTGCACAAACAATCCTACAAATTAAGTGGAGCTCAATATGCATCGGGATGCATATTGACAAAACACCACATCAATTATTTAGTTCTCTCTCGTTTATGTAACCCAACAATATTAAATGTTGATTAACATGGCAAGAGGGTGAAGCAAATGTAAACTACCTATCTAGTCAAGGTTAAATGAGGCCGGAAGCAACGAACAACAATTCCGGAAACTCCTCATATGCATATATTTTAGTTTGGTACTGTTCTGTCCTAAACATTATTTTAGAGTTGTTAAACATGCAAGATGAGTGCACCATGTTAAACTAGGCATTTTTCTACCCCAATTACATATAAAGATTATTAAAATCGGAGTTACGGTTATTTAGTTATGAATTAAATCATTTTAACATGGCATAGGAGCAAATTAATGCAAACAACATCTTTAACATTTCAAACATAGATGAAAGTTGGATATTATTAATCTACACAAAATTCTGAGCAAGTTTCATATATAAAACATTTTAATCCGATGCACGGTTAGTGAGTTTTTATATGCATGAACATGAGGGTCTAATCTGTAAAACGGGCAATCTCTGGATAATTGGACAAATTCACAGAACGAGAAAAAAACATGATCGGGCTGAATCTGTCTGGCCCAACCGCATGAAAAAAAATAGAGGCGGGGCGCTGGGGCGGCTCACCCATGGGCCCGGCCCATTAGCAGAGAGGAGGAGGCAGGCCGAGGCGGGGACGGCGTGCTGGGCCGGATGGAGCTGGCCTGGGAGGCCAAGGCGGCGCGGGGCCTTGGCGCCTGCGACTGGAGAGGAGGCCTGGCGCTGGCTGCGGGAAGCTGGGCCGGCGATGCTGGGCCTTGGAGCTTCGGCCCATGCGGGGAGGAGGCGGAGGCGCTCGTCTCCCTCGATCCCGATGGGATCCCAGGAGGCAAAGGCGGCGGCGCCCGAGGTCAACAGCGAGGCGGCAGCGGCGTCTTGCCGTCGGGGAGGAGCAGAGGAGGCCCCTGAGCTGCAGATCCGGACGGGATCCGTCCGTTTCCGGCCGCGGTGGTGAAGATCCGGCGACGGAGGCAGCGAGGCGGCGAGAGTCGGCGCCGGCGACGAGGCTCGGAGGCGGCGGCGGAGGAAGGCTCGGGCGGCGGCGGATCTGAGTGGCGGCGGGGAGACTCGGGCGGCGGCGACCAATTGGGCTCCGCGGGTCCGATCCGGGCCCGGCGGGCCTGGCGCGGTGGAGGAGGAGAGAGAGGACGGCGGCACTGACGTGGCACGCCGTGGTTGGTCGCGGCGGGCGGCGCGGACATGTCCGGCGCGGGAAGAAACGTCCGGCGGCGCGGATCTGAGAATTTTTAGGGTTAGGGGAAGAATGAACCGCGAATTTTAGAGGGAGGGTGTATATATAGGCATAGAGGGAGCTAGGAGAGTCCAAATGAGGTGCGGTTTTCGGCCACGCGATCGTGATCGAACGACCGAGATGATGGAGAGGTCTTAGATGGGTTTTGGGCCAAATTGAAAGGGTGTTGGGCTGCAACACACACGAGGCCTTCTCGGTCCCTCGGTTAACCGTTGGAGTATCAAACGAAGTCCAAATGGTACGAAACTTGACAGGCGGTCTACCGGTAGTAAACCAAGGCCGCTTGGCAAGTCTCGGTCCAATCCGGAAATGTTTAATCCCCACACACAAAAGAAAGGTAGAAATGACCACCGGAGGAGAACGGAACGCCGGATTGCAAAACGGACAACGGGGAAAATGCTCGGATGCATGAGACGAACACGTATGCAAATGAAATGCGCATGATGACATGATATGCAATGCATGACACGCAAGCAATGACAAGGCAACACCAGCGAATAACTGAATGACACCTGGCACATCGGTCTCGGGGCGTTACAACACTCCACCACTACGAGAGGATCTCGTCCCGAGATCTAGAAAGGCACCGGAGGGACAACGGAAAAGAAAGAGAAGAGGTAAAACTAAGTTGCTTCTTTGACAAACGAGTGAGACCAAAGAACCTTGAGAGGTTGAACACATCCGAGAAAAAGAAGACAACGAAGGTGAACAAGGTCGAAAACACTCCGTTAGAAAAGAGGGACAAAGAACATTGCTAAAAAAACCTTGAGGTTGAAAGGCAAGATATATATTGAAAACACGCCGGTTAAGGAAGGGGATCAAGAAAGACCAAATTCAGGCAGCACTCCGGTTGAAAGGAGATGCAAGGCTTGATAAGGCGAAAAGAACTTGAGCAAAAAGGCACAACACTCCAGTTAAACAAGATAGGGAAGGAATAAGAGTGATATAATTTGGACAGCACTCCGCCTGTAAATGGAAGGAATTGAACTTGACAAGATGAGAGGATACTTGAAAAGAGGACACAACACTCCGGTTAAAAGGATAGGCATGAAAAGAACATGATCCTGACAGAACGAAAAGATGGGTTGAAGAGAGCAACATCAGAAAGCCTCCGGAACAAAAGAATAGAAGATAGATAATTGAAATAAGAGAATTGAGAAGAAAAGCCAACTTCTGCCACAAAAGAGCTTGAATAGGCATCTTTAGGAGAAGGGTCAAACATAATTGTTGGAAAACCGACAACAAAAAGAATAAGCTCGATAAGTTCGTATGGAATACATCTCGAATTATGAGATGACAACCTGCCACTCACGAGAAGAAGAATTGGATTGGCATGAATAAGGAGACGAGAAGCTTATCACTGGAAGGATATATGAAGAACTTGGATCATATATGAGCACAATTATAGCAACAATCCTTAGGGAAGGCTTTGGTGAAATATAACCCAAGATAACTCCAAAGAAGAGATTGGTGAATTTAAAATATCTCATTCTTGATAACTTGTGACTCACGAAGCACGAAGGGGAATTAACAAGAAGGACATAATACCACCTCCAAAGATACGGTAGCCAGAAATTGCACTCTGGATAGCAAGATGAAGAATGCTTGAGTTTCTTAGAAAAGAATCTCGATGAACACTTCGAGAAGAAACATAAATCCTTGATGAACCATCATGTAGAACTTCCATGAAGAACTCCGGTAACGAAAAGATGATCAAAACAGAATGAAGGAGAAGTTGAAAACACAAGTTGAACCCTTGCAATGATTAGATAGATCTCCGTGATGATATAATTGAAATAACTTGGAACTCCGGAAAAGAAAGATGAACAAAATAAATCAAGAATTTTGACGAACCTCCGGAATAAGGGATGAATCACTTGGATGAAGCAAGAATAAGAATTACGTTATGCGTATCCTTCACCAATTAAATTGATGACAATCAACGGATTTGGCATATTACTTATTCTCGTAGAAAAGGTTAAGAGAGATAAGGCGCCAACTTGAGAAGATCTTCAACGAACCACCGGTGGAATTTGAAAAGCACGAATGCATAGATATGATATACGAAGGAAGAAAAACTCTTGAGAGAACCACCGTCAGCATAAAAATGAACGAAGAAAAAAAATAAAGAAACACCGGGAAGAATTAGCAAATGAATGAAGATGCTTGAGAGAATTTAGAGGCAAGAGAACAAAGGGATCACGAACTTATTAGAGATCACTTGAACGAAGCACCGGTAAGATTGGAGAATGACAACTAAAATCTGAGAATGAACAAGTCTTCTGAAATTATGGGCTTCGGATAATCAAACTGAAAATACTCTGAATTGCTCCAGATAGGTGAAAAGAAATCTCACATTCGAAAACGATTATGAGAGGATGGTATCAAGCTTGAACCACGAATCTTGAAGAGAATGGAGCAAGATTAAAGAGAAACTCTTCTTCGGACTTCAAGTGTTATGAAAGACTATGAGAGACACCACCATGAATTATTTAGACACTCCGGAAGAATCAAACGAAGAGGTAGAGCCAACGATGAAAAGAATTGTGAAAGATCTAGGAGAAGGCATTTGACTGATGATAAATTCATTCTTACGTCAAACTTTAAAAGGAATTCGAGAGTAACTTCGGAAAAATAAGAAGAGTCGGGTAAGATCCTGGGAAAAGACCTGTGGGTTAGGGCCCACTCAAAAGAAACACCATAGAACGATAACTTGAAAAGGAGATAGCACCGGTTGAATTTAAATGGATTGAAAGAGATAACATCCTCGAAAGAGCTGGAACGATAGCAGAGTGGAAAACACGTATCTCCGAGATATCTTGAGCACTCTGGAGCAATTGAATAGCGAGAGGTGAATGAATATGAGGTGCCCCGGTATGAGAAGGTATTGAAATGAGGAAAAGATATGATCGACAAAGCTTGACTTGAAACCACCGGAGAAGAAAAAAACGAATAATGGTGAACTAGAAGAACAACTTCAAGGGAACCGCTGGGTAAGAATAATGATAGAAAAGAATGGAGAGACTTCGCATCAATAAGATGGATACTTGATAAAGAAATCCGAGTCCTTGAAGAAACAAGGGTTGGGTGGGAGGGACAATAAAGACAACTTGGGATGGATGAAACGAACACCGTTGAGAAAGCTGAGATTGAAACTTGCTGATATTTAAATGATCGGATCCACTTGAAGAGAAACACTCCGGTAAAAAGGATTGACAAGACAATCTTGATGATCAAGAAGGATTGGTATCCACATCTAAGTATGAGAACACCATTTAGAGAAGGTATTGAATCAACATTTGACTTCGAAGCAACTCGAATACCACAACTCAAAACAAAACAAAGGATTGGCTTGCGGAATAAGCCGGAACAAACATATGATAGAGATTTCGTCCGAAGTATTCGTGGTGGGGCCTACACGGGCTCGATCGTACAGCACCATCATGTACAAGGCAGTGCACATGACATACGAAGCGTCCCCGAGTCGGCATAGCCAAGGACTCTTTAAGACACAACGAGACCACTGTAAAACCGACCGTGAATAGGCGGACCACTAGACGTCAAACCCCAATTTCATATCATACATCCGTCGGAAAGATAACCTAAGAGCTACTTGAATTCCCACCTATGAAACTCCCGAACCTTTCCGGTTATGCAATCAGGTGTTGGGGATACAGGGGAAGCATAATATCTCACCCAAAACTAGCAAATCCTACATCCAGCTGTATCCATCCTTCAACACATAACCAAGAAACCTTCGGAAATCATCTACCTCAACCTTCGAAAAGCATCCATTATACGAGTTATGGCAATACTCCCGAACTCCCGCCTCAGTACTGGGTGGCGTCGAGGTTATCTCACCAACGAACTGCATAAAAGAGATTTTCGATGTCGGCGTACTAAACTCAGGTATTCCAGAACTGCAATGATAAAATTATGACGAAAACACCTCAGAGCTCAACTCCCCGGGACACTTCCACAAAACCCCTGACAGGAGGCACCAAGACAATGTTCTCATCATAAAACCATCGGAACGATTCCAAGATACCCGCGTGATCCTAAATTTTTTTAGTGAAATTTGAGAAGAGAAGAGTCAAAACTCTACGTCAGGATGCCTTACCAGAGCGATGCAGAGACTGGGAAGTAAAAAGAATTCCTAAACTCTCCGATATATAATTCCTAATGACTCAAAACATTTTTCTAGACACAACTCGGCCACTAAAAACGATCAAGCAATGGGGCTCCTAAGGTCGGGGAAGGCTCTGATTACCAACTTGTAACACCCTTGATGCGACTATATCTCCCACGTGTCGAGGCACGACTTAGAGGCATAATCGCATTGAAGGCATTTGTCGCAAGTGAGGTAATCTTCACACAACCCATGTAATATAATAAGGGAAAAAGATAACATAGTTGGCTTACAATCGCCACTTCACAAAATTACATGAATAAAGCATTACATCATCCAAATACAATCAAGGCCCGACTACGGAGCCAAAATAAAAGAAGAACCCCAAATGCGACAAAGGTCCCCGATCGACCCCAACTGGGCTCCACTACTGATCAACTAGAATAAAACAACACAAAGGACAAGATCTTCATCGAGCTCCTCCTGAGCTTGGTAGCGTCATCTGCACGGACTCATCGGCACCTGCAAGCTGGTTTTGGAAGTATCTGTGAGCCACAGGGACTCAACAATCTCGCACCCTTGCGATCAAGACTATTTAAGCTTATGGGTAAGGTAAAAGGTATGAGGTGGAGCTGCAGCAAGCGACTAGCATATATGGTGGCTAACATACGCAAATGAGAGCGAGAAGAGAAGGCAAAGCACGGTCGATAAAAGTATGATCAAGAAGTGATCCTGGACTACCTACGTCAAGCATAACTCCAACAACCGTGTTCACTTCCCGGACTCCGCCGGAAAGAGACCATCACGGTTACGCACGCGGTTGATTCATTTAATTAAGGTCGACTTCAAGTTTTCTACAACCGGACGTTAACAAATTCCCATCTGCCCATAACCGCGGGCACGGCTTTCGAAAGTTCAAATCCCTGCAGGGGTGTCCCAACTTAGCCCATCACAAGCTCTCACGGTCAACGAAGGAATAGACCTCCACCCGAGACATTCCGATCAGACTCGGTATCCCAGTACAACAAGACATTTCGACAGGGTAAAACTAAACCAGCAACACCGCCCGAATGTGCCGACAAATCCCAATAGGAGCTGCACATATCTCTTTCTCAGGGCACACCGGATTGTCCAAACTTTCGGTAGGCCAGCCCAGAGTTGCCCCTGGTGGCCACCGGCGGCTGACAAGTTGGACCAACACTCAGAGGAGCACTGGCCCGGGGGGGTAAAATAATGATGACCCTTGGGCGCGCGACCCCCAAGGGAAAAGAAAAGGATAGGTGGAAAATGGTAAAACCAATGTTGGGCATTGCTGGAGAAGCTTTACTTAAGGCGAACTGTCAAGGGGTTCCCATAATAGCCCAACCGCGTAAGGAACGCAAAATCCGGGAACATAACACTGATATGACGGAAACTAGGGCGGCAAGAGTGGAACAAAACACCAGGCATAAGGCCGAGCCTTCCACCCTTTACCAAGTATATAGATGCATTAATTAAATAAGATATATAGTGATATCCCAACAAGTAAACAATGTTCCAACAAGGAACAACATCTCCACGTTCCAACAAGGAACAAACTTCAATCTTCACCTGCAACTAACAACGCTATAAGAGGGGCTGAGCAAAGCGGTAACATAGCCAATCAACGGTTTGCTAGGACATGGTGGGTTACAGGTTTGACATGGCAATGGGGAGGCTGACAAGCAAAAGGTAGGCATCGTAGCATTGGCATAGCAAGAGCGAGCAAACTAGCATAGCAAAGATAGTAGTGATTTCGAGGGTATGATCATCTTGCCTGAAATCCCGCAAGGAAGAAGAACGAGTCCATGAAGAAGACAAACGGACGACGTTGAACGGATGCTCACAAACTCGACGTTAACGGAACCAACCCGAAGAAGCAACACCGGAAAGAAGCAAACAACATAGTAAACAACCACGACATGAACATGGCAGGATGCACAATCAAGTACGATGCATGTCCGGTTTAAGTATGCATGGCATGGCGAAGTGCACAAACAATCCTACAAATTAAGTGGAGCTCAATATGCATCGGGATGCATATTGACAAAACACCACAACAATTATTTAGTTCTCTCTTGTTTATGTACCCCAACAATATTAAATGTTGATTAACATGGCAAGAGGGTGAAGCAAATGTAAACTACCTATCTAGTCAAGGTTAAATGAGGCCGGAAGCAACGAACAACAATTCCGGAAACTCCTCATATGCATATATTATAGGTTTGGTACTGTTCGGCCCTAAACATTATTTTAGAGTTGTTAAACATGCAAGATGAGTGCACCATGTTAAACTAGGCATTTTTCTACCCCAATTACATATAAAGATTATTAAAATCAGAGTTACGGTTATTTAGTTATGAATTAAATCATTTTAACATGGCATAGGAGCAAATTAATGCAAACAACATTTTTAACATTTCAAACATAGATGAAAGTTGGATATTATTAATCTGCACAAAATTCTGAGCAAGTTTCATATATAAAACATTTTAATCCGATGCACGGTTAGTGAGTTTTTATATGCATGAACATGAGGGTCTAATCTGTAAAACTGGCAATCTCTGGATAATTGGACAAATTCACAGAACGAGAAAAAAACATGATCGGGCTGAATTTGTCTGGCCCAGCCGCATGAATAAAAAAACAGAGGCGGGGCGCTGGGGCGGCTCACCCATGGTCCCGGCCCGTTAGCAGAGAGGAGGAGGCAGGCCGAGGCGGGGACGGCGCGTTGGGCCAGATGGAGCTGGCCTGGGAGGCCAAGGCGGCGCTGGGCCTTGGCGCCTGCGACTGGAGAGGAGGCCTGGCGCTGGCTGCGGGAAGCTGGGCCGGCGATGCTGGGCCTTGGAGCTTCGGCCCATGCGGGGAGGAGGCGGAGGCGCTCGTCTCCCTCGATCCCGATGGGATCCCAGGAGGCAAGGGCGGCAGCACCCGAGGTCAACAGCGAGGCGGCAGCGGCGGCTTGCCGTCGGGGAGGAGCAGAGGAGGCCCCTGAGCTGCGGATCCGGACGGGATCCATCCGTTTCCGGCCACGGTGGTGAAGATCCGGCGACGGAGGCAGCGAGGCGGCGAGAGTCGGCGCCGGCGACGAGGCTCGGAGGCGGTGGCGGATCTGAGTGGCGGCGGGGAGACTCGGGCGGCGGCGACCGATTGGGCTCCGCGGGTCCGATCTGGGCCCGGCGGGCCTGGCGCGGTGGAGGAGGAGAGTGAGGACGGCGGCGCTGACGTGGCACGCCATGGTTGGTCGCGGCGGGCGGCCTGGACATGTTCGGCGCGGGAAGAAACATCCGGCGGCGTGGATCTGAGAATTTTTAGGGTTAGGGGAAGAATGAACCGCGAATTTCGGAGGGGGTGTATATATAGGCATAGAGGGAGCTAGGAGAGTCCAAATGAGGTGCAGTTTTCGGCCACGCGATCGTGATCGAACGACCGAGATGATGGAGAGGTCTGAGATGGGTTTTGGGCCAAATTGAAAGGGTGTTGGGCTGCAACACACACGATGCCTTCTCGGTCCCTCGGTTAACCGTTGGAGTATCAAACGAAGTCCAAATGGTACGAAACTTGACAGGCGGTCTACCGGTAGTAAACCAAGGCCGCTTGGCAAGTCTCGGTCCAATCCGGAAATTTTTAATCCCCACACACAAAAGAAAGGTAGAAATGACCACCGGAGGAGAACGGAACGCCGGATTGCAAAACGGACAACGGGGAAAATGCTCGGATGCAAGAGACGAACACGTATGCAAATGAAATGCGCATGATGACATGATATGCAATGCATGACACGCAAGCAATGACAAGGCAACACCAGCGAATAACTGAACGACACCTGGCACATCGGTCTTGGGGCATTACATGGCTCCTGAGGAGCGGAGATATCTATGCAAGGGGCACCTCGCGAGGTCCGCGTGACGTGAGCCATGACGACCGAAGACAGGTGGGCGCCAGCAGGCGCAGAGTGCTAGTTTCCTCTTTGGAGCTAAGTAAGAAAGCGCATGCGAGGAGTCCCAAGGCATTAGGAAAAGGTTTCCATATCGGTGCAATAATACCAAGACCGGCAGGACGGCAGGACGGAGGTCACGGCGGATCCCACGGCGGCGTCACCACCAGAGCCTTTGGAAGGCGAAGACCACCTTTTTCAGGATAACTTGTACTAGTTGTCTCCCTTCAAAACTGGCCGTTTTGGGATCCCTTCCCGCCTAACATTTGGGAAGAGGACCAGGGCCTCTATAAATAGGGCTAGCCACCACCATAGCAAGGGGACGGATGTAACGCCCCGAGACCGATGTGCCAGGTGTTCCCCAGTTATTCGTTGTTGTTGCCTTGTCATTCGCTTGCGTGTTGCATCTTGTCATGTCATCATATGCATTGCATCATCATGTTTTCAAAACTTGCATTCGTCCAGGTTCTCCGAGTTCTCTCTGTTGTCCGCTTTGAGCCAAACCACACTTGCACGTGCCCGCGGCACGTTCGAAATAGTATTTTATAAGTGGCCGGAAAATGTTCTCGGATTGGGTTGAAATTTGGTGTGTGGTCTTATTATAGTGTAGACAGACCGCCTGTCAAGTTTCATCGCAATCGGAGTTTGTTTGACGCCCCAACGGATAAATATAGCGGCAATAGTAGCCGGTCAAAACGTCGGACGTTTTCGGTCTCCGGAAATAGTCGCCGGGCCTCCCTCTCTTCTCTTCTCTCAGCTTGAGACCGTCTACACAGCCCACTACTCACCGCCAGGCCCTACCTAACCTCCCTTTACAGCCCACTAGCCCACCTATCTAACCCCCCTCCGCTCCGGGTCGTCCGATCGAGATCGAACGGCTCCGGAACGGACTAAATTCCCCTAACCTAGCCCCCTTGTCTATATATAGACCTTCCCCTTCCATTTTTGGAACCCTAAACCCCTTCCACCTACTTCTAGCCTTCCCCTCGGGATCCCCGCAGCCGCCAGCCACCCTCTCCTCAAATTCTGCCGTCGGCCACCTCGTCCCTGCCACTTGGCGCGTGGCCATTGGCTGCGCCGCCACTCAGCGCCGCCCGTGGCCAGTGGCAAGCCGCCACATCGCCTTCCCGCGCCCCACTTCGTCGTGGCCCGCCCGAGCCCGCAACCGGCCCGCCCGAGCCGGATCTGGGCCCGTCTGCCTCAGCCCCCGGTGCCCTGTCTTCCTCCCCACGGTCAAGGAGCCCGAGCTCCATCTGCGCCGACCTGCCGCCACCTCGCCAAACCCCGATGGCCTCCGGGAGCTGCGCCGGCGACTGCCACCCCTGCATCAGGCTAGCCCCGTCGCCCCGCCTCTCTGCTTCCTTCTCCTTCGGCCTTCCTCTCTAAACTCTCCCTCTCGCGCGCGCAGGAGAGATCACCGTCACCGGAGTCGCCCATTCCATCATCGTCGAGGACGTTGCCGGCCTCCTCGCCCTGAAACGTCGTCAGATCCGGGACCCCCTCGCCAGGATCTTCTTGTTCCCGACCTCGCCGACCGCGCCCGTCGTCTTTTCCCCATGCGCCGCGCTCGCCGGAGTTCGGTCACCGCTGCCGGGGTTCTTCGCTGACCGCGCCTGCGTCGACCGCACGCACCTGGGCCGCCTCCTCTTCCTTCGTTGACCGCGGCCACCTCCCCATGGGCCGATACCCAGCGCAGGGCCCGGCCTGTGCCAAGTCGGCCTACTGCACCCGCTCCGTCCGCACCAGGCCGGATCTGCCAACCGGCCCAAGGCCCGCTGTGAGCAGATCCCCCAGTCCCTCCTCTCTGTTCAGCCCAGCAGTGCACCAGATTCAGCCCGTTGATGTTTTTTTTTCAGGATCTGTGAATTTGTCTATTTATCCTGAGACTGCAGTTTTACAGAAAAGACCCTCATGTTCATGCATATAATAACTCACTAACCGTGCATCGGATTAAAATGTTTTATATATGAAACTTGCTCAGAATTTTGTGTAGATTGATAATATCCAACTTTCATCTATGTTTGAAATGTCTAAAATGATGTTTGTTTAAATTTTTCTCCTATGCCATGCTAAAATGATTTAATTCATAACTAAATAACCGTAGCTCCGTTTTTAACAAACTTTATATGTAAATGGGGTAGAATTTTGCCTAGTTTAACATGGTGGCCTCATTTTGCATGTTTAAAAACTCTAAAATATTGTTTAGGGCAGAACAGTACCAAATCTAAAATATGCTATGGGGATTTACCGGAATTGTTGTTCGTTGCTTCTGGCCTCATTTAAACTTGACTAGATAGGTAGTTTTACTTTGCTTCACCCTCTTGCCATGCTTAACAACATTTAATATTGTTGAGTACCTAACTGGGAGAGAACTAAATAATTGACGTGGTGTTCCATCAATATGCATCCCGTTGCATATTGAGCTCCACTTAATTTGTAGGATTGTTTGTGCACTTTGCCATGCCATGTATCATTAAACCGGACATGCATCATACTTGATTGTGCATCATGCCATGTTGATGTGTTGGTTGTTTACTATGTTGTTTGCTTCTTTCCGGTGTTGCTTCTTCGGTTGGTTCCGATAACGTCATGATTGTGAGGATCTGTTCGACTATGTCCGTTTGTCTTCTTCATGGACTCGTTCTTCCTCCTTGCGGGATCTCAGGCAAGATGATCATACCCTCGAAATCACTACTATCTTTGCTATGCTAGTTTGCTCGCTCTTTTGCTATGCCAATGCTATGATGCCTACCATTTGCATGTCAGCCTCCCAAATTGCCATGTCAAACCCCTAACCCACCATGTCCTAGCAAACCGTTGTTTGGCTATGTTACCGCTTTGCTCAGCCCCTCTTATAGCGTTGTTAGTTGCAGGTGAAGATTGAAGTTTGGTCCTTGTTGGAACATGGAGATGTTGTTCCTTGTTGGAATATTTATTTACTTGTTGGGATATCACAATATATCTTATTTAATTAATGCATCTATATACTTGGTAAAGGGTGGAAGGCTCGGCCCTATGCCTGGTGTTTTGTTCCACTCTTGCCGCCCTAGTTTCCGTCATATCGGTGTTATGTTCCCGGATTTTGCGTTCCTTACGCGGTTGGGCTATTATGGGAACCCCTTGATAGTTCGCCTTAAGTAAAGCTCTTCCAGCAATGCCCAACATTGGTTTTACCATTTGCCACCTAGCCTTTTCTTTTCCCTTGGGAGTCGCGCTCCTGAGGGTCATCATTATTTTACCCCCCCCCCCCCCGGGCCAGTGCTCCTCTGAGTGTTGGTCCACCTGTCAGCTGCCGGTGGCCACCAGGGGCAACTCTGGGCTGGCCTACCCGTACCTAAGACAATCTGAGTGTGCCCTGAGAAAGAGATATGTGCAGCTCCTATCGGGATTTGTCGGCACATTCGGGCGGTGTTGCTGGTTTAGTTTTACCCTGTCGAAATGTCTTGTTGTACCGGGATACCGAGTCTGATCGGAATGTCTCGGGAGGAGGTCTATTCCTTCGTTGACCGTGAGAGCTTGTGATGGGCTAAGTTGGGACACCCCTGCAGGGATTTGAACTTTCGAAAGTCGTGCCCGCGGTTATGGTCAGATGGGAATTTGTTAACGTCCGGTTGTAGAAAACCTGAACTTGACCTTAATTAAAATGAATCAACCGCGTGTGTAACCGTGATGGTCTCTTTCCGGCAGAGTCCAGGAAGTGAACACGGTGTTGGAGTTATGCTTGACGTAGGTTGTTCTAGGATCACTTCTTGATCATAGTTTCTCGACCATGCTTTGCCTTCTCTTCTCGCTCTCATTTGCGTATGTTAGCCACCATATATGCTAGTCGCCCGCTGCAGCTCCACCTCATACCTTTTACCTTACCCATAAGCTTAAATAGTCTTGATCGCGAGGGTGCGAGATTGCTGAGTCCCTGTGGCTCACAGATACTTCCAAAACCAGCTTGCAGGTGCCGATGAGTCCGTGCAGATGACGCTACCAAGCTCTGGAGGAGCTCGATGAAGATCTTGTCCTTTGTGTTCTTTTCGTTCTAGTTGATCAGTAGTGGAGCCCAGTTGGGGTCGATCGGGGACCTTGTCGCATTTGGGGTTCTTCTTTTATTTTGGTTCCGTAGTCGGACCATGAGTGTATTTGGATGATGTAATGTTTTATTCATGTAATTGTGTGAAGTGGCGATTGTAAGCCAACTATGTATCTCTTTCCCTTATGAATTACATGGGTTGTGTAAAGATTATCTCACTTGCGACATTGCTTTCAATGCGGTTATGCCTCTAAGTCGTGCTTCGACACGTGGGAGATATAGCCGCATTGAGGGCGTTATAAGTTGGTAATCAGAGCCTTCCCCGACCTTAGGAGCCCCATTGCTTGATCGTTTTTTAGCGGCCGAGTTGTGTCTAGAAAAATGTTTTGAGTCATTTAGGAATTATATATCGGAGAGTTTAGGAATTCTTTTTACTTCCCAGTCCCTTCATCGCTCTGGTAAGGCATCCTGACGTAGAGTTTTGACTCTTCTCTTCTCAAGTTTCACTTAAAAAAAATTAGGATCACGCGGGTATCTTGGAATCGTTCCGATGGTTTTATGATGAGAACATTGACTTGGTGCCTCCTGTCAGGGGTTTAGTGGAAGTGTCCCGGGGAGTTGAGCTCTGAGGTGTTGTCATCATAATTTTATCGTTGCAGTTCTGGAATACCTAAATTTAGTACGCCGACATCGAAAATCTCTTTTATGCAGTTCGTTGGTGAGATAACCTCGACGCCACCCAGTACTGGGGCGGGAGTTCGGGAGTATCGTCATAACTTGTATAACGGATGCTTTTCGAAGGTTGAGGTAGATGGTTTCCGAAGGTTTCTTGGTTATGTGTTTGATGAGGACATCAATACCATTGTTACACCCACAGCCCCTACTGTTACATATACTGGACCAATTACTAGAGCTCGCGCACGCCAATTAAATTACCAGGTACTTTCGTTTCTTGGTAATGATTCTAATGTTCATGAGATTATGATGCTGCCTAAATTGGATACATTTGTTTTGCTTACAAATGAAGGGCCTAGCTTGGAGAAGGATGAACATTGGAGCAAGAACACGCATGGAGTTGATGGCATGCGCAAGGGGATCAAGAACGGAGTTACAAGTGATGATTTCAGGACTTTGAAGCCGCCATAAGGAGTGCATGAAGCCTTGGACGAAATATACAAGATGCCACTTCATAATATTCGTCCATAGGCTATTCTAGGTGCTGCGTCACCTTATTAATGGGCCAGGCCCATGTAATTTCGAAATACTTAAGTATAGGCTATTTTTAGAGTCCGTATGTGTGGGGAAACAAGAGTTAGGGTTGGTTTCGGACCCCACCCTCAAGGGCCACGAAATTCCCCTCTCTTCCTCCATATATACAGCCCTTAGGGCGTCGTTTAGACTTTGGGTTTTGTTTAGATTAAAAGTTCGCCATAGCTGCAACTTCGCGTACTTCGTTTGTGTCCAACGACCAGACCAAGACGTCACAGAACCCCCCCCCTTGATCAATAAAGCTTTCATCTTATATTCGCAATATCCAGATTGCAATATCAGTTTCTTGCTTGTTCTTCGTTTGCTCGTAGGAAACAGGCCCTCGTGGTCAGGTTGATCGTGCTCCGGCGTGGTCAATAACCCCTCGGAAGTTGGTTTAGCGATTGCTAAGGCGCGACGTCTCGCACGTTCGTAGTCGGATCGTCAAGGTCGACTCCCACAGAAAACGATAGCCTCCATCTCATTGAAACATCGGGACACCCTCGCCTCTATCAGTGTTGAAGGATGGATACAGCTGGATGTAGGATTTGCTAGTCTGGGTGAGATATTATGCTTCCCCTATATCCCCAACACCTGATTGCATAACCGGAAAGTTTCGGGAGTTTATAAGTGGGAATTCAAGTAGCTCTTAGGATATCTTTTTGACAGATGTATGATATGAAATTGGGGTTCGACGTCTAGTGGTCCGCCTATTCACGGTCGGTTTTACAGTGGTCTCGTTGTGTCTTAAAGAGTCCTTGGCTATGCCGACTCGGGGATGCTTCGTATGTCATGTGCACTGCCTTGTACATGATGGTGCTGTACGATCGAGCCCATGTAGGCCCCACCACGAAAACTTCGGGCGAAATCTTTTCCGGCTTATTCTGCAAGCCAATCCTTTGTTTTGTTTTGAGTTGTGGTATTCGAGTTGCTTCGAAGTCAAATGTTGATTCCATACCTTTTCTTAAATGTTGTTCTCATATTTCTATGTGAATACCAATCCTTCTTGATCATCAAGATTGTCTTTGTCAATCCTTTTAACCGGTGTGCTTCTCTTCAAGTGGATCCGATCACTTCAACATTCGCAAGATCAACTCAAGTCTTCTCAACGGCACTCGTTTCATCCATCTCCAAGTTGTCTTTCTTTTTCCCACCCTCCCTCCCTTTTTGTTTCTTCGAGGACCCAGATTTCTTCATCGAGTATCCATTTTTACTGATGTGAAGTCTCTCCATTCTTTTCAATCAATATCCTTATCCGGTGATTCTCAAGAAGATTCTAACGGAGCTTCAAGTTCGTCACTCTTCACTCGTTCTCCTCTCCGCTGGATTCAAATCAAGCTTTTGGTGTTTGATCATATTGTTTTCCTTATTTCAAATGTCTTCTCTTGCCGGTGCACCTCTCAATCATTAACTTTTCGTTATTCATTTGTTCCGGAGTGCTAAAGATATCTCGAAGATTCGTGTTTCCACTCTGCATTCATTCAAGATCTTTCGAGGTTGTTATCTCATTCAAGCCATTTAAATTCAACTGGTGCATTCTCTCTTTTAAATCGTTCCACGGTGTTTCTTTTGAGTGGGCCCTAACCCACAGGTTTTTTCCCAGGATCTTACCTGACTCTTCTTTTTTTCCCGGAGCTACCCTCAAATTCATCTTAAAGTTGACGTAAGAATGATTTATCATCAGTCACATGTATTTCTCCAAGATCTCTCAAATTCTTTTCATCGTTGGCTCAACCTTTCCATTCTTCATTCCGGAGTGCCTCAATAATTCTTGGTGGTGTTTCTCGTCATCATTCTCAACATTTGAAGACCGAAGAAGAGTTTCTCTTTAATCTTGCTCCTTTCTCTTCAAGATTCGTGGTTCTAGCGATATGAACCTCTCATAGCTGTGTTCGATTGTGAGATATTCTTTTCACCCATCCGAAGTAATTCAAGAGTCCTCCCAGTTTGTTATCCGGAGTCCATCAATTCAGGTTTATTCATTCTCAGCTGTCAGTTATCATTCTCCTATCTTGCCGGTGCGTCAATCAAATATTCTCTTATCAGCTCGTGATCTCTTTGTTCTCTTGTATCTAAACTCTCTCATGTATTTTCGTTCATTTTAATCCTTAAGGTGGTTTGTTCAAGAATTCCCTTCCTTGGTTATCATATCAACTCATTCGTTGTTTTCCAAATCCCACCGGTGGTTCATGGAAGACCATTCCAAGTTGATGCTATATCCATATTAATCCTTTCTACGAGAATAAGTAGTGTGCCAAATTCGTTGATTGTCATCAATTTAATTGGTGAAGGATAAGCATAACATAATTCTTATTCTTGTTCATCCAAGTGATTAATTCTTTATTCTGGAGGCTCATCAAAATTCTTGATCTCATTTGTTTATCTTTCTTTTCCGGAGTTCCAAGCTCTCTCAATTTATTTCATCACGAAGATCCATCTAATCATTGCAAGGCTTCAACCTTACTCTTCTCATCTTTCTTTTCGTTTGATCATTCTTTTGTTACCGGAGTTCTTCATGGAGGTTCTACATGATGGTTCATCAAGGATTTAATCCCTTCCCGAAGTGCTCATCAAGATTCATTTTTTTAAGGAGCTCAAGTTTTCTCCATCTTGCAATCCGGAGTGCGATTCTTTCTATCGTATCACTGGAGGTGGTATTATGTCATTCTTGATAATTTGAGTTCATGTTTCATGATTCACATGTTATTAAGAATGAGGTATTTTAAATCCATCAACCTCTTCATTGGAATTATCTTGGGTTATATTTCACCTAAAGCCTTCTCTAAGGTTTGTTGCTATTATGGTGCTTATAAATGATCCAAGTTCTTCATTTATCCCTTCTGGTGCGATATACTTTCTCGCCAATTTGTTCATAGCAATCAAATTCGTTTCCCGGGAGTGGAAGGTTGTCACCTCATAATTCGAGATGTATTCCGTAAGACCATATCAAGCTTATTCTTTTCATTGTTGGTGTTCCAACAACTCCGTGCGACCCTTCTCTTTAAGATGCTTTTCAAGCTCATCGGAGGTAGAAGATGTTGTTTTCTTCTCCGTTCTTTTGTTCCGTCGATACAACCTCTATTTTTTTGTTCCGGAGGCTTTGTGTTATTGCTCTCTTCAACCCATCATCTTGTTTGTCAAGATCATGTTCAGTTCCTTCCATTTTCAGTCGAAGTACTGCCCAAATTGTACCATTCTTTCCCTCACTATCTTGTTTTTAACCGGAGTGTTGTGCCTTTTTCCTCAACTTCTTTTCGTCTTATCAACTCTTGTACCACTTTCCTACCGGAGTGCTGTCGAAATTTGTTCTTCCTTCTTACTCTGCCCTAACGGAGTGCTTTCAACTTCGTTCATACTCGTTGCATTCTTTCTTTCAATTTGTTCAACCTTTCAAGGTTCTTTGGTTTCACTCGTTTGTCAAAGAAGCAACTTAGTTTTACCTCTTCTTTTTCTCTTCCGTTTTTCCCTCTGGTGCCATTCTAGATCTCGGGACGAGATCCTCTTGTAGTGGTGGGGTGTTGTAACGCCCCGAGACCGATGTGCCAGGTGTTCCCCAGTTATTCGTTGTTGTTGCCTTGTCATTCGCTTGCGTGTTGCATCTTGTCATGTCATCATATGCATTGCATCATCATGTTTTCAAAACTTGCATTCGTCCGGGTTCTCCGAGTTCTCTCTGTTGTCCGCTTTGAGCCAAACCACACTTGCACGTGCCCGCGGCATGTCCGAAATAGTATTTTATAAGTGGCCGGAAAATGTTCTCGAATTGGGTTGAAATTTGGTGTGTAATCTTATTATAGTGTAGACAGACCGCCTGTCAAGTTTCATCGCAATCGGAGTTTGTTTGACGCCCCAACGGATAAATATAGCGGCAATAGTAGCCGGTCAAAACATTGGACGTTTTCGGTCTCCGGAAATAGTCGCCGGGCCTCCCTCTCTTCTCTTCTCTCAGCTTGAGACCGTCTACACAGCCCACTACTCACCGCCAGGCCCTACCTAACCTCTCTTTACAGCCCACTAGCCCACCTATCTAACCCCCCTCCGCTCCGGGTCGTCCGATCGAGATCGAACGGCTCCGGAACGGACTAAATTCCCCTAACCTAGCCCCCTTGTCTATATATAGACCTTCCCCTTCCATTTTTGGAACCCTAAACCCCTTCCACCTACTTCTAGCCTTCCCCTCGGGATCCCCGCAGCCGCCAGCCACCCTCTCCTCAAATTCTGCCATCGGCCACCTCGTCCCTGCCACTTGGCACGTGGCCATTGGCTGCGCCGCCACTCAGCGCCGCCCGTGGCCAGTGGCAAGCCGCCACATCGCCCTCCCACGCCCCACTTCGTCGTGGCCCGCCCGAGCCCGCAACCGGCCCGCCCGAGCCGGATCTGGGCCCGTCTGCCTCAGCCCCGGTGCCCTGTCTTCCTCCCCACGGTCAAGGAGCCCGAGCTCCATCTGCGCCGACCTGCCGCCACCTCGCCAAACCCCGATGGCCTCCGGGAGCTGCGCCGGCGACTGCCACCCCTGCATCAGGCTAGCCCCGTCGCCCCGCCTCTCTGCTTCCTTCTCCTTCAGCCTTCCTCTCTAAACTCTCCCCCTCGCCAGGATCTTCTTGTTCCCGACCTCGCCGACCGCGCCCGTCGTCTTTTCCCCATGCGTCGCGCTCGCCGGAGTTCGGTCGCCGCTGCCGGGGTTCTTCGCTGACCGCGCCTGCGTCGACCGCACGCACCTGGGCCGCCTCCTCTTCCTTCGTTGACCGCGGCCACCTCCCCATGGGCCGATACCCAGCGCAGGGCCCGGCCTGTGCCAAGTCGGCCTACTGCACCCGCTCCGTCCGCACCAGGCCGGATCTGCCAAACGGCCCAAGGCCCGCTGTGAGCAGATCCCCCAGTCCCTCCTCTCTGTTCAGCCCAGCAGTGCACCAGATTCAGCCCACTACTCACCGCCAGGCCCTACCTAACCTCTCTTTACAGCCCACTAGCCCACCTATCTAACCCCCCTCCGCTCCGGGTCGTCCGATCGAGATCGAACGGCTCCGGAACGGACTAAATTCCCCTAACCTAGCCCCCTTGTCTATATATAGACCTTCCCCTTCCATTTTTGGAACCCTAAACCCCTTCCACCTACTTCTAGCCTTCCCCTGGGGATCCCCGCAGCCGCCAGCCACCCTCTCCTCAAATTCTGCCGTCGGCCACCTCGTCCCTGCCACTTGGCGCGTGGCCATTGGCTGCGCCGCCACTCAGCGCCGCCCGTGGCCAGTGGCAAGCCGCCACATCGCCTTCCCGCGCCCCACTTCGTCGTGGCCCGCCCGAGCCCGCAACCGGCCCGCCCGAGCCGGATCTGGGCCCGTCTGCCTCAGCCCCCGGTGCCCTGTCTTCCTCCCCACGGTCAAGGAGCCCGAGCTCCATCTGCGCCGACCTGCCGCCACCTCGCCAAACCCCGATGGCCTCCGGGAGCTGCGCCGGCGACTGCCACCCCTGCATCAGGCTAGCCCCGTCGCCCCGCCTCTCTGCTTCCTTCTCCTTCGGCCTTCCTCTCTAAACTCTCCCTCTCGCGCGCGCAGGAGAGATCACCGTCACCGGAGTCGCCCATTCCATCGTCGTCGAGGACGTTGCCGGCCTCCTCGCCCTGAAACGTCGTCAGATCCGGGACCCCCTCGCCAGGATCTTCTTGTTCCCGACCTCGCCGACCGCGCCCGTCGTCTTTTCCCCATGCGCCGCGCTCGCCGGAGTTCGGTCGCCGCTGCCGGGGTTCTTCGCTGACCGCGCCTGCGTCGACCGCACGCACCTGGGCCGCCTCCTCTTCCTTCGTTGACCGCGGCCACCTCCCCATGGGCCGATACCTAGCGCAGGGCCCGGCCTGTGCCAAGTCGGCCTACTGCACCCGCTCCGTCCGCACCAGGCCGGATCTGCCAACCGGCCCAAGGCCCGCTGTGAGCAGATCCCCCAGTCCCTCCTCTCTGTTCAGCCCAGCAGTGCACCAGATTCAGCCCGTTGATGTTTTTTTTTCAGGATCTGTGAATTTGTCTATTTATCCTGAGACTGCAGTTTTACAGAAAAGACCCTCATGTTCATGCATATAATAACTCACTAACCGTGCATCGGATTAAAATGTTTTATATATGAAACTTGCTCAGAATTTTGTGTAGATTGATAATATCCAACTTTCATCTATGTTTGAAATGTCTAAAATGATGTTTGTTTAAATTTTTCTCCTATGCCATGCTAAAATGATTTAATTCATAACTAAATAACCGTAGCTCCGTTTTTAACAAACTTTATATGTAAATGGGGTAGAATTTTGCCTAGTTTAACATGGTGGCCTCATTTTCCATGTTTAAAAACTCTAAAATATTGTTTAGGGCAGAACAGTACCAAATCTAAAATATGCTATGGGGATTTACCGGAATTGTTGTTCGTTGCTTCTGGCCTCATTTAAACTTGACTAGATAGGTAGTTTTACTTTGCTTCACCCTCTTGCCATGCTTAACAACATTTAATATTGTTGAGTACCTAACTGGGAGAGAACTAAATAATTGACGTGGTGTTCCGTCAATATGCATCCCGTTGCATATTGAGCTCCACTTAATTTGTAGGATTGTTTGTGCACTTTGCCATGCCATGTATCATTAAACCGGACATGCATCATACTTGATTGTGCATCATGCCATGTTGATGTGTTGGTTGTTTACTATGTTGTTTGCTTCTTTCCGGTGTTGCTTCTTCGGTTGGTTCCGATAACGTCATGATTGTGAGGATCTGTTCGACTACGTCCGTTTGTCTTCTTCATGGACTCGTTCTTCCTCCTTGCGGGATCTCAGGCAAGATGATCATACCCTCGAAATCACTACTATCTTTGCTATGCTAGTTTGCTCGCTCTTTTGCTATGCCAATGCTACGATGCCTACCATTTGCTTGTCAGCCTCCCAAATTGCCATGTCAAACCCCTAACCCACCATGTCCTAGCAAACCGTTGTTTGGCTATGTTACCCCTTTGCTCAGCCCCTCTTATAGCGTTGTTAGTTGCAGGTGAAGATTGAAGTTTGGTCCTTGTTGGAACATGGAGATGTTGTTCCTTGTTGGAATATTTATTTACTTGTTGGGATATCACAATATATCTTATTTAATTAATGCATCTATATACTTGGTAAAGGGTGGAAGGCTCGGCCCTATGCCTGGTGTTTTGTTCCACTCTTGCCGCCCTAGTTTCCGTCATATCGGTGTTATGTTCCCGGATTTTGCGTTCCTTACGCGGTTGGGCTATTATGGGAACCCCTTGAGAGTTCGCCTTAAGTAAAGCTCTTCCAGCAATGCCCAACATTGGTTTTACCATTTGCCACCTAGCCTTTTCTTTTCCCTTGGGAGTCGCGCTCCTGAGGGTCATCATTATTTTACCCCCCCCCCCCCGGGCCAGTGCTCCTCTGAGTGTTGGTCCACCTGTCAGCTGCCGGTGGCCACCAGGGGCAACTCTGGGCTGGCCTACCCGTACCTAAGACAATCTGAGTGTGCCCTGAGAAAGAGATATGTGCAGCTCCTATCGGGATTTGTCGGCACATTCGGGCGGTGTTGCTGGTTTAGTTTTACCCTGTCGAAATGTCTTGTTGTACCAGGATACCGAGTCTGATCGAAATGTCTCGGGAGGAGGTCTATTCCTTCGTTGACCGTGAGAGCTTGTGATGGGCTAAGTTGGGACACCCCTGCAGGGATTTGAACTTTCGAAAGCCGTGCCCGCAGTTATGGGCAGATGGGAATTTGTTAACGTCCGGTTGTAGAAAACCTGAACTTGACCTTAATTAAAATGAATCAACCGCGTGTGTAACCATGATGGTCTCTTTCCGGCGGAGTCCGGGAAGTGAACACGGTGTTGGAGTTATGCTTGACGTAGGTTGTTCTAGGATCACTTCTTGATCATAGTTTCTCGACCGTGCTTTGCCTTCTCTTCTCGCTCTCATTTGCGTATGTTAGCCACCATATATGCTAGTCACCTGCTGCAGCTCCACCTCATACCTTTTACCTTACCCATAAGCTTAAATAGTCTTGATCGCGAGGGTGCGAGATTGCTGAGTCCCTGTGGCTCACAGATACTTCCAAAACCAGCTTGCAGGTGCCGATGAGTCCGTGCAGATGACGCTACCAAGCTCAGGAGGAGCTCGATGAAGATCTTGTCCTTTCTGTTGTTTTCGTTCTAGTTGATCAGTAGTGGAGCCCAGTTGGGGTCGATCGGGGACCTTGTCGCATTTGGGGTTCTTCTTTTATTTTGGTTCCGTAGTCGGACCATGAGTGTATTTGGATGATGTAATGTTTTATTCATATAATTGTGTGAAGTGGCGATTGTAAGCCAACTATGTATCTCTTTCCCTTATAAATTACATGGGTTGTGTAAAGATTACCTCACTTGCGACATTGCTTTCAATGCGGTTATGCCTCTAAGTCGTGCTTCGACACGTGGGAGATATAGCCGCATCGAGGGCGTTATAACGGATCATTCGGACCATCCTCAAACACACCAGATCATCAAGCTCAAGAACACCTCCCCTCAGGAGGTTGTTCATCCAATGTACTAGTTCATCCTTAGCCCATGAGGTGATCCACCACACCACACTGGAGTAGGCTATTACACCACAACGGTGGCCCGAACCAGTATAAACCTCGTGTCTCTTGTTCCTTTGGTTCAGTGATCTAGGCCTTGAGATCGTTCCGAGAGCGAGCTAGGGAGAGATCTTCGTGCGCACCCAGTGTTCGAACCTCAAGGGTTTGCCGGAACCCGTAATCCGACCGCCGCACACGGCTAACAATTGTTCGTGTGTGTTCTAGGCGCCCCCTCCCCACATATATATATAGGTGGGAGGGGAGGAGAGGCAGCCAGGGGCGCCCTAGGGTTGGCCGCCGCACCCTAGGGGCCCTACCTTGCCCTGCACCCCCCCTTCCATGTATGCATGAAGGGGAAGGAAAGAGGGGGCGAGGGAAGGAAGTGGGAATCCTAATCCACGCTTTCCTTTCCCTTTCCCACTTTCCTTCTCCTCCTCCTATAGCCTTGTAGGGAACACCGGCCCCTTGAGGGCTGGTGTGTTCCTTCACATGGCCTATATGGCCCATAGGATTGCCGGGGGTACCCGAAACACCTTCCAGTGACCCGATAAGTACCTGATACCCTCAAGAACACTTCCGTTGTCCGAATACCGTCGTCCTATATATCAATCTTTACCTCTTGACCATTTTGAGACTCCTCGTCATGTTCATCATCTCATCAGGGACTCCGAACAACATGCGGTCACCAAATCACAAAACTCATATAATACTATATCGTCATTGTACGTTAAGCGTGCGGACCCTACGGGTTCGAGAACTATGTAGACATGACCGAGACACTTCTCCGTTCAATATCCAAGAGCGGAACCTGGATGCTCATATTGACTCCGACATATTCTATGAAGATCTTTATCGGTCGAACCGTTATGACAACATATGTTATTCCCTTTGTCCATCGGTATGTTACTTGCCCGAGAGTCGATCGTTGATATCTACATACCTAGTTCAATCTCGTTACCGGCAAGTCTCTTTACTCGTTCTGTAATACATCATCCTGTAACTAACTCATTAGTCACTTTGCTTGCAAGGCTTCTTATGATGTGCATTACCGAGAGGGTCTAGAGATACCTCTCCGATACTCGAAGTGAAAAATCCTAATCCCGGTCTATGCCAACCCAAAAAACACCTTCTGAGATACCTGTAGAGCATCTATATAATCACACAGTTACATTGTGACGTTTAATAGCACACAAGGTATTCCTCCGGTATCCGGGAGTTGCATAATCTCATAGTCGAAGGAATATGTATTTGACATGAAGAAAGCAATAGCAATAAAACAGAATGATCAATATGCTAAGCTAACGGGTGGGTCTTGTCCATCACATCATTATCCTAATGATGTGATCCCATTTCATCAAATGACAACACATGTCTATGGTTAGGAAACTTAACCATCTTTGATTAATGAGCTAGTCTAGTAGAGGCTTACTAGGGACACAGTGTTTTGTCTATGTATCCACACATGTATCAAGTTTCCAGTTAATACAATTCTAGCATGCATAATAAACATTTCTCATGATATAAGGAAATATAAAATAACAACTTTATTATTGCCTATAGGGCATATTTCCTTCATAGCCCTCTATCGCTCGCGCGCCATTCATCACTTGTGCAAAGTACTGCTCAGGGCGGTGACGCTCCTTTCCCTTGGGCAGAGGACTAGTGGCCATTTCCATTGGGTTAATCTTCAGCCAATCTACCATGGTCTTCGCGAATGCAAACCTCGCCCCCTCAAGGCAGGCTGACCACTTTCCGGCCTCAATCTAGACTGGCGCCTCCCGCACCTTCTGCACAAGGCCGAAGTAGGTGTCCGAAAGAGGCGCGGTAGGCCACAGACTGACACAGAGGTCCTTCAAGGCATGCTCGTACATCCGATGCATCTCCACCAGCTACTTCATTTGATCGCTGAGGAGGGGTAGACGCTCGGAATCCGGAAACTATGACCAGAAGAGCCACTGCATAGAGTCCTCCTCGCGGCTGGCATAGTGCCTCGTTGCGGCCGTCGCATTCTTCGGAAGTTCGGCAAAGACGCCTGTGGAGCGCCAGACCCACGTCAGCAGGGCAAACCTGTTGCCTCCGAACACACACTATAGTAAGTATTTCTTACCATTGGCAATTTGCGCGGCTTGGCGGAGCACCTCCCAGACGCCTCATGCGTCAGTCCTCACCTCCTGGAGCTCCTTCTCTGCCTTGGATAGCCGGGAGGATTGCTCCTCCCGCCCCTTCTCAAGGGCCTCCAGCTTCTCGGCGGCATCCTGGAGCTCCACTTGGACTTCGGTCATCCGAAACTCATGCTGCTCAGCAGCAAGCTCGGCCTTCTCAAGCTCGGCCACCACCTTCTCAGTGGATGTCTTATTCTCGGTCGCCTCGGCCTCGGCTTTCTTCAGGGCCTCCCTCAAGCCCTCGACCATGGCGGCATCAGCTGCAAGACATCAAGATAAAGGATTAGTAAATAGTCCGGCCTGTCAATATCCGGCAAATACACATCTTCTCATAAGGATCACCTTGCGCCTCGTCAAGCCGTTTGTTGACAAGGTCACGATCCATCTCCTCTAGTGTTGCGGCATTAGAAGCGCGGCCACGGAAGATACCTACATGAGCATAAGAAATGTCAACATCATTAATCGACCTACCAAATTTGATCCTCCGTAAGTTTTCTTCGAAGCCCTTGTGGAGTCTCGGGGGCTGCTAGGTATACGACCTACCCAAACTAACTATTACAAACTGCATTATGAGGAAAAAAGCATCACTTGACTTACCTCAAAGCCTGTCAGATGGCCTTGGACAGCGTCGTTCAGTCAGGATTGAACGGACCGAACACCCTGCATAGCCGCATGCATAAGAGTGTGGTGCACGTCAATAATGGGAGAGTTGTCCACCAGCTTCTCCAGCACATCTGGCCAGCCCACCGCCGCCCGTGTCGAGGCGTTCGGCACTGACATCAGCCCCCAGCCCCTTCCCTGCTGGGAGGAGCCTATGTCATCAAAGGCTTCGGGGCTCGGGAGTGCTCGACGCATGGGGTCTGGATGGTCCGGACTCCTTTCCCACGTCATCCAGGAAGGACGCTCCCTCCTGGTCTTCGATGACCGAGGTCTTGACCTCGGCCATTACAGCGTCAGCCTCCACCTCTGTGTTCGGAGGAGGAGGAGTCCTTCGGGACTGCACCTCCTCGGTCTCTTCAGGGATCAGAGGAAGCGCGGAGTGCGCCATGGACCCACTGTCCGCCAGTTCGGCGGGCGAAGATGTCCCCTCCAAAGTCTGCTCGATGGGGCGTTCATGTAGGGGACTGCAATTCAGAGGGGTTAACCTTCAACTAAAACAAAACACTGAAAATAAGATAGCTAAAAATATTGACGCCTTACCTACTGGCAGGGGGCTTGACCCTAGATCCCATCTTCAGGATCTCCTCGGACGGCTTAGACTCCTTGTAAGAATCCGAGTTGTCAGATACCACCAACTTAGGTCAGCATCGTCTCTTCAGGGCCTGAGAAGGTTGGACCTCCTCGGCATCCTCGGACGCTGCCCTCTTCTTGGAGTGCGAGGAGGCACTCTCCTCCTCGTCCACATCCTCGCCCGCATCCTGTACAAATGAGGCTACAGCGTCTCCGGACCGGTTGCCCGGATGAACCCTGCGGCAGAGGCCCCTGGCCTCTGGCACTTCTTTCTTCTTTCCCTTCTTAGCGGGCGCCTTGTAGGGCACCACGACCAGTAACTTCTCTAGCTGCTCTGATCAAGGCCCTTCCGGCAGAGGCACCGGGCCGCTGATCTTCTTGGCCTTGGCGAGCCAGCCCTGCAAAATCCGCATACCAAGGTTAGACCGAATCAAACGTGGTATGAATATCCGAACACTCCTTGAAGAAAAATGCCACTCACGTCCCTTGGGGGGTTCATGGCGTCGAGGCCGATGTCCTTCCCCTCGACCAGCCACTCGTTCTGGGGCTGGAATAGTTGGCCCCATATTTTGTCAGCAGTCGTGCCATAGAGGTGTCGCACGGTGGACGGATCCTCAGGCTCGTGCTCCCACATGGGCTTGGCCCTCTCCTAGCAAGGGAGGATCCAGCGGTGGAGCATGATCTAGACCACGTCGACCATCTTTGCGCCGGTCTCTATTATGTTGTCGATGTGCTTCTGCAACGTCTTCGTGTCGGCGACACGCCCCCGGTCTGGGCTCTTGGTGGTCCAGGAGGCCAATCTGGTAGGGGGTCCGGACCTTAATGCGGGGGCCGCTCCCCATGTGGCCTCCCTCGGCTCGGTGATGTGGAACCACTCCTTCTGCCATATCCGGATGGTGTCAACGAAGTAGTCGTCCGACCACTGAACCCGCATCAGCTTACTGATCATGGCCCCTCCGCAGTCCGCATGCTCGCCACCAACCACCTTGGGCTTGACGTTGAACATCTTCAGCCATAAACCAAAGTGACGCTAAACTTGAAGAAGCGCTTCACACACAACAATGAAGGATGAGATGTGGAGGAGGGAATTGGGGGCTAGATTGGGAAAATCTTGCCTGTAAAAGAACATCAACCCCCGCATGAAGGGGTGCAGGGGAAATCCTAGACCTCTAAGAAAATGGTGAAGAAACACGACCCTCTTGCAAGGCTGGGGTGTGGGGATGATCTGGCCCTCTTTGGGGGGGGCGATGAGCAACATTGGCCGGCAAATAGTCGGCCTCCTTTAGCTTCAAAATGTCCCCCTCGATGACGCTGGAGGCCTCCCACTTCCCATTGGCTCAGGATCCATCCATGGTCGAAGCAGGCAAAGAGGGATTCACTGTGGAAGCAGAGAGAAAGGGTGCTGGAGCTCTGGAGGTCTGCGTAAGTGGGAGGTGGAAGAGGGCGTGAGATGCAGACTATAGCAACCCCCCTTTATAGGCCGATGACAGACCTAGGATTTCCTTTTTCCACGTTGTTGGTTGATATTTATAGGCCGATGACAGGTTGACGAGATTGAGCTCTTCATCGGAACTCTTCAGCTTATGATTTATCTCAACCAACTCTGTGGCATTGGCAGCAGCCGCCAACGCCGAAGCCTGCAAAATAAAGGCAACATGAGACTTCGGCCATTATCCCCACAATTTTGGATCCTTTGCCAGGTTTTTTCACAACCTGCCAGAGTCTCGGGGGCTGCTACATATAAGGGATTGCTCAAATTTTACTTACGAAAAATATTCTCTACAAATAAGCATTTCTTAGTTTACCTCAAAGCCTATTAAGAGGCCACCAAAAGTGTCTTTCAGTCCGCTAATAATGGATCGAACGCTTTGCAAAACCGCATCCATCAGGGTGCGGTGTTCCGCGACTATGGAGGAGCTGTTCATAGCCTCATCCATCATGTCCTACCACTCTACCATGACTCGGCCCCCGGTGTTCAACACTGGCGGTGGGGCCCTGGCTCCCCCTTCGGTGGGAGGCGATTGTGACAATTCGGAGGTCCGTGAAGGTCCCGGAACCGTCTTCTAAGAGGTCTCAGCTTACCCGAGCTCCTTCTCCTGGTCTTCGGTGGTCGAAGCATTAGCCTCGTCCATATCGATGTCGCCATCAGCCCCCGTGCTCGACACGGGTGGGGTCCTTTGGGGAAACACCTCCCTGGTCTCTCGGATGACCGGAGGAGACGCAGAGTGCGATGTGCCTCCACTTTCTGCCAGATCGATTGGCGGAGAAGTGGCCTCCGACATCTAGTCAGTGGGGAGGTCGTGGGGCTAGCTGCTGCATGAGAGCACACATGCTTTTAGTAATGGGTTAGTAAAACCAAAACCCGGAGAGTCTTCGGATTCTCACCTTTCAGTGCGGAGCTTGACTCTGGGAACCCTCTCCGGGACCTTCTTGGAGGCTGCAGACTACTCATCGGAGTTCAAACTATCACCAAGCATGACCACCTTCCCCCTGGTCCTCTTCTTTGGAGTCAGGGAAGAGTGCTCTCCTTCGGCTTAGGCTGACGCCGCTCTCTTCCTGGTGTGGGAGGAATCGCTCTCCTCCTCTTCTTATTCCTGCTCCCCCTCCTGTGCAGAGGGGGCGTGGGTGTCCTCGGACTTGGTGTCGATTCGTGGGCGGAGGCCCTCCCTGGCCTTGCTTGTGGGGTTCTTCCTCTTCTTCTCCTTTTTCTTTGGCGCCTTGTAAGGCGCCACTGTCAACTTCTCTTCTAGCAAAGCTGACACGGGGTCTTCGGGCAGCAGGGCCGGACTGTCCATCTACACGGCCTTCTTAAGCCATCCCGGGTAAATAAGAGGAACGTGTTGAGGATCATAGTGGGAATGCAAATATCCGAACATAGAGAATAGTAATGCATTACCTCCTCAGGGGGGTTCTCGGCGTCAAGGCCGATGTCCTCCTTCTCGGCCGGCCAAGTCTTCAGCGGCTTGAACATCGCCCTCCACAGCTTCTCGTGGGTGGTGCCGTGTGAGTACTGCATGGTGCGGGGGTCTTCGCGCTTCCAGGACCACATTGGGGTGACCCAAAGTTGGCAAGGCAGTAGACTGTGGTGGAGCATGATCTGGACCATGTTGGTCAGTGTGGCCCCGCCTCTATCATATTGGAGACATGTTTTTGCAGCACCTTCACCTCGGGGGTAGATCGCAGTCAAGGCCTTTTCTGGTCCATGAGGTTAACCTTGCAGGGGGTCCGGATTTGAATCTAGAGCAGCTGCCCAAGCCGCCTCACGGGGCTCTGTGATGTAGAACCATTCTTTTTGCTAGATCTTGACCATGTCTACAAACATGCCCTCCGCCCAGCCGAGTCGGGTGAGCCTGCTCACCATGGCGCCCTCGCAATCCACATGCTGGCCGTCGACGGTCTTCGGCTTGACATTAAAAACCTTCAGCCATAAGCAAAAGTGCTGCTAGACCTGAAGAAAGGCCTCATAGATGGTGATGAAGGTCGAGATGTGGATAAAAGAGTTGGGAACCAAGTCGTCAAAGTCGAGCCCGTAGTAGAACATCAACCCTCGAACAAGGGTGGAGTGGGAATCCCAGTCCCTAGATAAAGTGGGGAATGAGCACGACCCGTTCGCCGACGCGGGGCGTTGGCATGACCTGGCCCTCCTCAGTGGCCCCATGAGCGATGTTGGGGGATACGAAGCCCGCTTGCTTCAGGTCCTCGATGTCGTTGTTGGTGACGCACGGGGCCTCCTGATACGTCTCCAAGATATCTATAATTTATGAAGTATTCATGTCGTCATATTATCATTCTTGGATGGTTTACAATCATTTTATAGCAACTTTATATCATTTTTGGGAATAATCTATTGACCCAGTGCCCAGTGCCAGTTGTTGTTTTTTGCTTGTTTTTTACATCACAGGAAATCGATATCAAACAAAGTCCAAACACCACGAAACTTTTTGGAGATTTTTTATGGACCAGAACACATAGTATGGTCCAGGGCAGTACCTGGGGGGTGCCCCGAGGGGGGCACAACCGACCAGGGCGCGCTTGGGGGCCCAGGCGCGCCTAGGTGGGTTGTGCCCACCTCGATGGCCTCCCGCACCCCCTCTTTACCCTTAAATTCCCAAAAATTCCAGAAATCCTCCGGGTTAAACTAGATTAGAAGTTTCGCTGCCACAAGGCTCTATAGCCACCGAAAACCAATCTAGACCCCGTTCCGGCACCCTACCGGAGGGGGAAATCATCACTGGTGGTCATCTTCATCATCCCAGCGGCCACCACGATGAGGAGGGAGTAGTCCACCCTCAGGGTTGAGGGTTTGTGCCAGTAGCTATGTGTTTAATCTCTCTCTCTCTCTCGTGTTCTTGAAATGTCACGATCTTGATGTATCACGGGCTTTTTTAATATAGTCGGATCATATGGTGTTTTCCCCTCTCTAGCTTGTTGTGATGAATTCAGTTTTTCCCTTTGAGATTTCGTTGTTATCGGATTGAATACTTTTATGGATTTGAGAGCACTTGATATATGTCTTGCATATGAATACTCGTGGTGACAATGGGGTATCATATTTATTCACTTGATATGTGTTTTGGCACTCAACTTGTGGACTCCCACGGTGACATTGGGGTAATCTATGCATAGGGGTTGATGCACGTTCTCGTCTTTTGTTTCTATGGTAGAAATCTTGGGGCACTCTTTGAGGTTCTTTGTGTTGGACTGAATATTATGAATATGAATTTGCTTTGGTGTTATTTTAGTACGAACTCTTGATAGATCGATCGGAAAGAATAAGTTGTGTTATTTTAGTACAAACTCTTGATAGATCGATCGGAAAGAATAACTTGGTGTTATTTTAGTACGAACTCTTGTATAGATCGATCGGAAAGAATAGCTACAAACAATTTCTTCTTATATTCTGCACTAGATAGGAACTTCGGAGTGATTCTTCATTGCACGTTGAGGGATGGTTATATGATCCAATTATATTAGCATTGTTGAGAGATTGCACTAGCAAAAGTACGAACCCTAGGCCTCATTTTCAAGCATTGCAATACCGTTTTTGTGCTCGTTTACTATTTGCTACCTTGCTGTTTTTATTTATTCAGATTATAAAATATATTTCTACCATCCGTATTACACTTTTATCACCATCTCTTCACCGAACTACTGCACCTATGCAATTTGCCATTGTATTAGGTGTGTTGGGGAGACCAGAGAGTTCTTGTATTTGGTTGTAGGGTTGTTTGAGAGAGACCATCTTCATCCTACGCCTCCCACGGATAGATAAAACTTAGGTCATCCACTTGAGAGAAAATTGCTACTATCCTACAAAACCATGCGCTTGGAGGCCCAACACGTGTCTACAAGAATAAAGTTGCGTAGTAGACATCAAGCTCTTTTCTGGCGCTGTTGCCGGGGAGGTGAGTGCTTGAAGGTATATCTTTACATCTGGCAATTGAATCTTTTAGTTTCTTGTTTTATCACTAGTTTGGTTCATAAAAGAACACTACAAAAAATGGAATTGAGGTTGTCTCATATTATTCATCTCTATAATATCTTTCGTTAAAATGATGGAAAGGAATAATTCAATAGAATGTTTGGTATAAATGATGAGCATGATTGCAATGTTCTTAGTATGAATTCTTCAAATATCTGTGATGCTAATGATATGCAAAGCCATCAGCTTGGGGATGCTATGTTTGATGAAGATGATATTTTTTAGTCCCCCAAGATTTGATGTGCAAATTTGTAATAATGATATCATGCCTCCTATTTATGATGATTATATTGATGAAAGTGGATTTGGAGAGGTCATGACATTATTTAGTGATGAATCCACTATTTTGGAAGAGGTTTCAATTGATTGTGACAACAAAGTTGCTATCTATGATGATTATGGTGATGGCATATATGTATTAGAGAATAATTATAAACATGAAACTTGTCATCATGATTCTTATTTTCAATCCCATGATAATTATTTTGTTGAGTTTGCTCCCACTACTATTCATGAGAATAATTTTGCTTATATGGAGAGTAATAAATTTTCTATGCTTGTAGATGATGAAAATAATGCTTTATGTGATAGTTATATTCTTAAATTCATTCATTATGCTACTGAAAATTACTATGAGGGAGGAACTTATGCTTCTACACATCTCAATAATATCAAGTTTCCTCTCTTTATGTTGAAAGTTTTGAAGTTGCACTTGTTTTGCCTTCCTATGCTAGTTGATTCTTGCTCCCATAAATTGTTTTCTCACAAAATCCTTATGCATAGGAAGTGGGTTAGACAAAAATGTGCTTGCCATGTGATTCATGATGCTCTCTTTATGTTTCAATTCTTATCTTTTATGCGATCATCATTGAAACCATCATGCCTAGCTAAAAGGCATTAAAGAAAAGCGCTTGTTGGGAGACAAACCAACACTTTTACCTACTGTTTTTGTATGTTAACATGATTAGGCTACTGTAGTAATCATGTTTTATTGCTTTTGTTTCAATAAAGTGCCAAGTAAGAAATTTGGGATGGCTTACGGTGATAGTTGATTTGATCTTGCTGAAAAACAGAAACTTTTGCGCTCAGGAAAACAATTCTCATTTTTAACAGAAGCGTGATAAAATGCTCATTATTTTTGCAGAAGATTGGTAGACAGATTACCCAGGTTTTCCTAATTTTTAAGAATTTTTGGAATAGCATAAATATGGTTGGAGTACAGATTACTATAGATTGTTCTGTTTTTGACAGATTCTGTTTTCAATGCATAGTTTGCTTGTTTTCTAATTTCCATGGCTTATATTGCTAAATATAAATTGTGGAAATGATATGCTACAGTAGGAATTGTGTGAGAACAGTTATGAATCTTGTTTTTGACAGTACCAAAAGTGAAATGGTTTGCTCTTTATCGTACTAACCTATCTCACAAAGTTCCGTTAAGTTTTGTGTGATTGAAGCTTTCAAGTTTTGGGTGAGATGTTGATATTAGGAGAATAAGGAGTAACAAGACCCTAAGCTTGGGGATTCCCAAGGCACCCTGTTAGGAATAAGCCACATGTGAGTGTGTGCTCGTGTGTGTGTTCCGTGTGCGTGCGTGAGTGGCGTGCGTTGCTGTTAGTAGTTAGCGAGTAGCGGAGATAGTTGTGGCAATCTGTTTAAGCTGGCCGTGCATGCACGAGTTGATCGTGTCATGAGCATGAAGCAGGCGGGCATGCAGATCGTGCCCACGTAGTGGGGCGGGTGAGCTGCGTCGTATGCAACCAGCTCGGGTATAAATCCCCTCTTGTTCGCTGATGTAAAGCACGGAGTTGCCAAACCATGTAGCCATTGCAAAGACAAGAAGATTAGGGCATTCGTGCGCCGGCGCAGAAAATTTCTTGTGTCCACTGTGTCCATCTTCTTCTTCCTCCGTTTCTGAGTGAGCTGAGTGAGAGGAGAGGTAGCCAGGCCCTTGTGGCAACAACAATTGGTATTCAGAGCCAAGTTCGAGGGGCGGCCGTGGCACGCGGCGGCGTCCGCAGAGCGCGCAGCGGACATGGAGGCTGCGGTGCACGGAGAGCGCGTGGCGTCTGCGACGGTCAACGAGTCTGTGGCGGTGCGGCGTGATGCCGTGCGCGCGACGAGCAGTGGCGGTCGCGGAGGCGAGGAGGCGCGGAGGGCCTGCGTGGTTGCGCAGAGGCCGCGGCAGCTCGGCACGGCGGCCCTGGAGGCGCAGTGGCGCGAGGCACGGAGACGCGGCACGGCGGCGCACGGAGCTGCGGGTCTCGGCAGTGGCAGTGAGTGGCGCTCGACAGAGCGCATCGCGGCGGTAGCTGCATCAGCGACCGTGCGCGACAGCGGCCGGCGAGGTGGCCGCGTTGCACGGCATCTGCGGCGGCTCGTGCTGGAAACACACGGTGGCGTCAAGCGACAGGAACCATGGCGACGAGCTTGTCGCGTCGTGCGCGTGTATGGGCGCACACTGGACACGCTGGGCGCGTCGGGTCCACGGTGGGTCGTGCATGTGGTGTGCACGGGCGTGTCCGTGCACGAGTGCAGCGTGTGTGCATTCTGTTGGCGAGATCGGGGGGAGCGTAGAGTTGGTCCTAGGCGGGCTCGCACGACCCGGACGTGTACATGCATGTCGCGGGAGTGGGCAGAGCGGGCCGGACCAGGCGCTCGGCGTGGATTGGGGCATGCGGTATGTGCCCTGGCGCGCCCCAGGGTATAAGAACCCCCCGTATGCGTTGTAATAGGTGTGGCTCGAGTTCGTGCTTGAGGAAATCGGCCGTACTTGCGACCAGCGGCGTCAGTGCGCCGGGAAGAGAAGCTGTGGCGTGTGTCGCCGCAGACGAAGAAGGAGCGTTCCCTGCAGCAGTCGACGACGAGCCGAAGTCCTGCCTGGATGGCGGCGAGGTCGTGGCTTAGAGGGGAGAATGTTAGGAATAAGCCACGCGTGAGTGTGTGCTTGTGTGTGTGTTCCGTGTGCATGCGTGAGTGGCGTACATTGCTATTAGTAGTTAGCGAGTAGCGAAGATAGTCGTGGTGATCTGTTGAAGCTGGCGGTGCATGTGCGAGTTGATCGCGTCGTGAGCACACAGCGGGCGGGCATGAAGATCGTGCCCACATAGTGGGGCGGGTGGGCTGCGTCATGTGCAGCTAGCTCGGGTACAAATCCCCTCCTGTTCGCTGATGTAAAGCACGGAGTTGCCAAACCATGTAGCCATTGCAAACACAAGAATATTAGGGCGTTCGTGCGCCCACGGCTGCGTTCGTGCGCCGGCCCATAAAATTTCTTGTGTCCATCTTCTTCTTCCTCCGTTTCTGAGTGAGATGAGTGAGAGGAGAGGTAGCTAGGCCCTTGTGGCAACAACACACCCCAAGGTAATTTTCAAGGAATATCCAAGCAACTAAGCTTGGGGATGCCCCGGAAGGCATCCCCTCTTTCGTCTCCAACATTATCGGTAACCTCACTTGGAGCTATGTTTTCATTTGTCACATGATATGTGTTTTGCTTGGAGCATCATTTTATTTTGTTAGAATGTGCTTTCTGTTATTTAGAATAATGTTTTGCATCTTTTATTTCAATAAAAGTGGCAATGATAGCCTTTGCCATGCTTATTTTGCAAGTATACATGTTGTTTGAAAACAGAAAATTTATCGTTGATGCAAAAATTCCTAGAAAAGCTAGAATGTGATAAAATGTTGAGACTTTTTGCAAAATGAGCTTCGATAAATTTTCTACAATGTGGTTTTTTTCATAATTTTTGGAGTTTAAGAATTATTGATACTCTTGCATTCTTTATAGATTGTACTGGTTTGGCAGATTGCTGTTATGATTGCATATGTTTGCTTGTTTAATGATTCTATTTGAGGATATAAGTATTAAATATACAGAGGCATTTAGTATGCAATGTTGAATAATAGTTTTAGTGATTTGCTACAGTAGAGAATGATAAGGTTTTTGCATTGGTTTATACTAACTTATCTCACGAGCTCTTGTTGAGTTTTGTGTGGATGAAGCTTTTGAGATTTAGGAAAATCGTGACATGAGAAGAATTAAGGAGACACAAAATCTCAAGCTTGGGGATGCCCAAGGCACCCCAAGATAATATTTCAAGAAGTATCACGCATCTAAGCTTGGGGGTGCCCTGATAGGCACCCCACCTTTCCTCTTCAACAATTATCAGTTAGTATCGGTTGGGCCTAAGTTTTTGCTTCTTCACATGAGTTGTGCTATTCTTAGAATGTCATTTTATTTTTATTTTTCTTTCTGTTTTAATAAAATACTTAGATCTAGAAGTTTTTAAATAAAATAGAGTTCTCAAATAGTTGCCAGGGAGGCTAGGTAAGCGGCATTCGCATCCTGTCAATGAAGCTCTTTTCTATGGAATTGCTCTAGTGCTTCACTTATCTTTTTGAGCACGGTGTGTTTTAGTATTTTTGAAGAAATTATCTCTTGCTTCACTTAAATTAATTTGAGAGAAAGAAATATTATGCTCATGATCTTCATTTATATCTTTTTGGAGTAGCTTGTCATTTACTCTTGTGCTTCACTTATATCCTATGAGTAAATTGTTGAATAAATTGAATATCGTGAAGTTGAAAACATATCATGCCTAGTGGTAGCTTCACATTGGGTTTAGAAAGTGAAATCTTTTGAAGCTTGACAATCACAATATTGGTCATACAAGCAATTCATGAATGATTAGTAGAAGGAAGAGAACTTTCACATGCAAATACACTATCTTGAAAATCTTTTGTGATTGTGAGCCCCCATCAAAATATTATATGCCAAAATTGTTGAGTTGGACAAGGGACAACATAATGATTTATGTTTGCTCATATTCACATAGAAGTTATATTGTCATAGATACTTCAACATGTGGTGCTTGCCCCCCATCTTTGCTAGCCAAAAATTTCGCACCAAGTAGAGGTACTACTTGTGAATCCAAAAACCCTTAAACCCAAATATTATTTTCAAGAGTCCACCATACCTACTAAGGATTGAGCAAGATCCTGCAAGTAAGTTGTCATCGGTGCAATAAGGCAATAAAAATTGCTTCTAAAAGTGTTAGATCATTTAGTGTAAGAGAAAATTGAGCGTTGTACGAACTTGTGATGGAAAAGAATAAAAGCGACAGACTGCATAATAAAGGTTGCTATCATAAGGGGCAATATAATGTGACGTTCTTTTGCACTAAGGGGTTGAGCATACAAACAAATAAGTGCATGGCAACCTCTACTTCCCTCTACGAAGGGCCTATCTTTTACTTTTCAGTATTTACTTTTATGAAAAGATTCAAAGTTTTTCTCTCTATTCCTTTTTATTTTTCTCTTTTGGCAAGCATCATGTGGTGAGGAAAGATCTAGGCACATATATCCAGTTGGATATGGGTAGCATGAGTTATTATTTTTGACATCACCCTTGAGGTTAATACATTCGGAGGCAAAACAATAAGCCCTATCTTTCAATGTGTCCAGTTGAAACGTTTTGCTCATGTGTATGCGGTGAGTGTTAGCAATCATAGAAGACTATATGATGGTTGAGTATATTGAGCTCTTACTTAGACTATGTTGAATAAGTTGAATTACAATTGCTTGGTGATTGAGAACATAGGTTGTTGAGTTTCAAGAAAATTCATTGTTTGAACATTAACATGTGAATTGGTTGCTACTATAACATGAGAAGTTTTATAAGGAAGAATTGCTGTTATGATGCTAGGAAAAGTGATTGAAATTGTCATTGATCAAACTTATGCACTTTGCTAGCATTCACATTTCCTTTTATCATTTACCTACTCAAGGACAAGTAGGAATTAAGCTTGGGGATGATGATATGTCTCCAACGTATCTATAATTTATGAAGTATTCATGCCGTCATATTATCGTTCTTTGGGACTAACCTATTGACCTAGTGCCCAGTGCCAGTTGTTGTTTTTTGCTTGTTTTTTACATCGCAGGAAATCAATATCAAACGGAGTCCAAACACCGTGAAACTTTTTGGAGATTTTTTATGGACCAGAACACCCAGGATGGGCCAGAGCAGCACTTGGGGGTGCCCCGAGGGGGCACAACCCACCAGGGCGCGCCCAGGTGGGTTGTTGCCACCTTGGTGGCCTCCCGCACCCCCTCTTTACCCTATAAATTCCCAAAAATTCCAGAAACCCTCGAGGTTAACCTAGATCAGAAGTTCCGCCGCCGCAAGGCTTTGTAGACACCGAAAACCAATGTAGACCCATGTAACACCCACGATGCGGCTATATCTCCCACGTGTCGGAGCACGACTTAGAGGCATAACCGCATTGTAGGCATGTCGCAAGAGGGGTAATCTTTACACATCCCATGTACTGAATAAGAAAGAGATAAGGATTTGGCTTACAATCGCCACTTCACACAATACATAAATATAGCATTACATCATCCAGAATACAATCAAGATCCGACTACGGAACCAAAAATAAAGACAACCCCAAAAGCATAAGATCCCCGATCGCCCCAACTGGGCTCCACTACTAATCGTCTGGAAAGGAAACATAGTAACGTCCTGAATCCTTGTAGAACTCCCACTTGAGTTCGGTCGCATCCCCTGGAATGGCATCATCAGCACCTGCATCTGGTTTTGGAAGTAAACTGTGAGTCACGGGGACTCAACAATCTCACACCCTCGCGATCAAGACTATTTAAGCTTATGGGTAGGGAAAAGTAGTGAGGTGGAGCTGCAGCAAGCACTAGCATATATGGTGGCTAACATACGCAAATGAGAGCGAGAAGAGGACCAAGGCACGGTCAATAATCTATGATCAAGAAGTGATCCTAGAACTACTTACGTTCAAGCATAACACGAGACCGTGTTCTCTTCCCGGACTCCGCCGAAAAGAGACCATCACGGCTACACACGCGGTTGATGCATTTTTATTAAGTTAAGTGTCAAGTTTTCTGCAATCGGACATTAACAAATTCGCATCTGCCCATAACCACGGGCACGGCTTTTGAAAGTTAAAAACACTGCAGGGGTGTCCCAACTTAGCCCATCACAAGCTCTCGAGGTCAACGAAGGATATTCCTTCTCCCAGGACGACCCGGTCAGACTCGGAATCCCGTTACAAGACATTTCGACAATGGTAAAACAAGACCAGCAAAGCCGCCTGATGTGCCGACAAATCCCGATAGGAGTCGCACATATCTCGTTCTCAGGGCACATCGGATGAGCCAGACGTCGGGTTGGCATAGACCTTGGTTTCCCAGGGGGCGCCGGATATCGCTCAGGTTGGACCAACACTTAGAGAAGCACTGGCCCGGGGGGGTTAAAATAAAGATGACCCTTGAGTCCATGAAACCCAAGGGAAAAGGCTAGGTGGCAAATGGTAAAACCAGGGTTGGGCCTTGCTGGAGGAGTTTCATTCAAGGCGAACTGTCAAGGGGTTCCCCTTATAACCCAACCGCGTAAGGAACACAAAATCAAGGAACATAACACTGGTATGACGGAAACTAGGGCGGCAAGAGTGGAATAAAACACCAGGCATAAGGCCGAGCCTTCCACCCTTTACCAATTATATAGATGCATTAAAGTAAACAAGATATAATAATGATATCCCAACAATAATCATGTTCCAACAAGGAACAAACTCCATCTTCACCTGCAACTAGCAACGCTATAAGAGGGGCTGAGCAAAGCGGTAACATAGCCAAACAACGGTTTGCTAGGGCAAGGTGGGTTAGAGGCTTGACATGGAAATATGGGAGGCATGATATAGCAAGTGGTAGGTATCACGGCATAGGCATAGCAAAAGAGCGAGCAACTAGCAAGCAAAGATAGAAGTGATTTCGAGGGTATGGTCATCTTGCCTGCAAAGTTCTCCAAGTTGACGTAAGCTTGATCATCGTAAGCATACTCAATGGGTTCCTCGATCATGTACTCATCTCTCGGCTCTACCCAAAGCAAGAACACAAGCAAGAGAAACCACAATCAACCACGGTGCAATGCGCAAGCAACATGATGCAAAACAAAGCATGATATGCGGGATGTAATATGCAATGCATATGCGTGCTCCAGAAGGGAAAGATTGAACCAGGCCTCAACTTAGCAAACCAAGTGCGCCGCTGGAAATATGAGTTGATTTCGGTCGAAATCGATATAAAGATCACCGGAATCGGATGCACGGTTTGCAAATGGCAAGCAAAACAATAATGGCACGATTCTGCGATTAACAGCACGACGCCATCTAAAATGCAACAAGAAACTAAGCTATTGCACTCTAACATAGCAACAAAGCACATGGCTGGGACCTACTCAAGATGCTTGACAAAATATGAACACCGAGCTATGGCTAAATCACACAATAGCAGGTTCAAACAAGCATGGCAAAAGTGCAAAAGATATCAGCTTCACAGACTTAGTGAAAATAATAACATGTCAGGATTTAACATCAGGAAGCAATGTTTAGAGCAAGATAACCACATGCTACAGGATCAGAACATATCAACACAAGGCATGGCATGAATCTAATCAAAGCATATAACAAAAGTCCCTTACTGGCCATAAGCCAAAAAGGATCAGAGGATATGATGGCACCCATGTAAACATAGCAAGTTTCGTTAACAGATCCAGACTTAGCAGAAAACTGGACATGGCATAAACAGAGTTACGTAGGCATGTTTGCGAGCTCGATGCACTCACCACAAGGCATTGCATGACAAACTAAGCATACACCCAGCAAGAAGACATGATCAAGAAGCTAAACATGGCAAGAACAATCTCATAGCATGCATGGATCAACTACAACAACCTTGGAAAAATTGATTAACACGTAAACAATCTGCCAGGAACATTTTATAGCAAAAGTAGAGCAAGCTTGAGTCACACTAGGGGACTCCATAAATGCAAACAAGGACATGGATGGATAGAGCACAACCATATGCCCAAATCATCCTTACTGAACATGCTCAAAAGAAGCATGGATCTCTCTATAGCAACATGAATACATGGCATAAAAATAACATCAGGGAAATGCCTTAGTAGAATTCTCCCTGAAATCAGCAACATCATGAGAGCTACTTTGCATGCTTGTGCTAGTCACCACATTGATCACAAAAATACATGGCATACACCCCTGTAAAGATGGCATGGCATAGCCCAAAACACATGTAGAGCTCATGCTCATATCCAGCACACATTAATCATGGCAAAGATGACAAATGCTCAAGATCTGCTAAGAAACAGGAACTAACATTTTATAGCATCTTGCAACAGCATTTTAGGCATAAAGATGGACTCAAACAAGCATGGTGCAATGGAACAAAATGAAGAGGACATCATGATGAACATTCTGATATATGGCACGCCCAAAACGGAGCTACGATGACAGAGATATGATGCAATTAACATGTCTAGAAAATATGAACAGGGAAAAGACTTAGACGAAAATAGACCTCCGAAGCAGATCTGGATCTAGGGTTCCCAAGCATGGACTTTGAGGTTCGTCGGCGAGGAATCTCGCGGTGGCCGGAGTTGAAGACGGTTGCCGGAGGCTTGCCGGAGAGGGAGGGGACACGCCGGAGACGGCGAGCTGCGGCGCGGGCGAGGATCGCCGGAGTGGTGGTCGGCGGACGGCGGCAAGACGCGGGGCGGCGGACGACGGCCGATAGCTGACGGCGGCGACCGGAGCAAGGTTGGCGTGAGCGGCGCGACGAGGTCTCGCAGCGGAGGGCGGCGGCGCGGCGAGGACCCGGGCGGCGCGATGAGGCGGGCAACCGCGGGCTCGGTCGGGCGGCGATGCGGGCCGGGAGGGCCCTGCCTGGGCCCTGGTGGGCCGGCAGGCGGGTGGCAGCGTGGGGCGGCGGCGAATCAGGAGGCGACACATGGCGGCGGTGCGGGGAAGTTGGACATGTCCGTCGGTGGCGGTTTTGTCCGGCGGCGCGAGGTGGAAGGAGGTTAGGGTTCATCCGCGAAATTCGGGGAGATGCACACATTTATAGGTAGAGGGAGTTAGGAGAGTCCAAAAGGAGTGCGGTTTTCGGCCATGCGGTCGTGATTGAACGGCCGAGAGGATGGAGGGGGTTTGGATGGGTTTTGGGACACTTTGGAGGGGTGTTGGGCTGCAACACACACGAGGCCTTTACGGTTCCCCGATTAACCGTTGGAGTATCAAACGAACTCCAAATGGCACGAAACTTGACAGGTGGTCTACCGGTAGTGTACCAAGGCCGCTTGGCAAATCTCGGTCCAATCCGAGAATGTTTAACAACCGCACATGAAAAGAGGCAAAAGGGGGTCCTGGAGGACATAGGAGTGCCGGAATGCAAAACGGAGAACGGGGAAAATGCTCGGATGCATGAGACAAACACGTATGCAAATGCGATGCACATGATGACATGATATGAAATGCATGACATGAACAAAATGCAAAATGAAGACAAAACCCAACCACGAGGGAATATCGTAACTTAGTGCCGAAAATGGCAAGAGTTGGAATACAAATATGGCAAATTACATCCGGGGTGTTACACCCCGTTCCGGCATCATGTCGGAGGGGGAAATCATCACCGGTGGCCATCTTTGTTATCTCGCGGCCACCATGATGAGGAGGGAGTAGTCCACCCTCGGGGCTAAGGGTTTGTACTAGTAGCTATGTGTTTAATCTCTCTCTCTCTCTTGTGTTCTTGAGATGTCACGATCTTGATGTATCGCGGGCTTTGTTAATACAGTCGGATCATATGGTGTTTTCCGCTCTCTATCTTGTTGTGATGAATTGAGTTTTTCCCTTCGAGATTTCGTTGTTATCGGATTGAATACTTTTATGGATTTGAGAGCACTTGATATATGTCTTTCATATGAATACTCGTGGTGACAATGGGATATCATATTGATTCACTTGATATGTGTTTTGGCACTCAACTTGTGGATTCCTGTGGTGACATTGGGGTAATCTATGCATAGGGGTTGATGCACGTTCTCGTCTTTTGTTTCTCCGGTAGAAATCTTGGGGCACTCTTTGAGGTTCTTTATGTTGGATTGAGTATTATGAATATGAATTTGCTTTGGTGTTATTTTAGTACGAACTCTTGATAGATCGATCGGAAAGAATAACTTCTGTTATTTTAGTACGACTCTTGATAGATCGATCGATCGAAAAGAATAACTTGGTGTTATTTTGGTATGAACTCTTGGATAGATCGATCAAAAAGAATAGCTACAAACAATTTATTCTTCTGTTCTCCGCTAGATAGGAACTTCGGAGTGATTCTTCGTTGCACGTTGAGGGATGGTTATATGATCCAATTCTATTAGCATTGTTGAGATATTGCACTAGCGAAAGTACGGTCCCTAGGCCTCATTTTCAAGCATTGCAATACCATTTTTGTGCTCGTTTACTATTTTCTACCTTGGTATTTATATTTATTCAGATTATAAAAATATATTTCTACCATCTGTATTACACTTCTATCACCATCTCTTCGCCAAACTGGTGAACCTATACAATTTGCCATTGTATTAGTTGTGTTGGGGACACAAGAGATATCTTGTATTTGGTTGCTGGGTTCTTTGAGAGAGACCATCTTCATCCTAGGCCTCCCACGGATTGATAAACCTTAGGTCATCCACTTGAGGGAAAATTGCTACTGTCCTACAAAACTCTGCGCTTGGAGACCCAACATGTGTCTACAAGAATAAAGTTGCGTAGTAGACATCACCTCCCACTTGCCCTTTGCTCCAGATCCGGCCATTGCTGAACTCGAATTCACGGGATGTTGGATTGGGGCGCTCGAGCTTTGTATATTGGGAAAGGCTATGGTGAGAGGAAGAAGAAGGCGTACGGGGATAACTGTGGCCGGTTCCTTTTATACACACTCGTAATACCAAGAGTCCTTTAAATGCGTCGTCGACCTCGCCACTTCCCGATATACTCGTGGTGTTATGCATGAGTTGGATACTTTGAATCATAAATCAAATCCCTTGAAAAGCGGGACATGATCTCCACCCCGACGGGACGTGCCATTGAAGGGGCTGCCTCGAGCTACGCATCGATTCCTCATGTTTATGACCGGACGCGACCCTTCGCCGAAAGTGGTCAGTCAAAAATATTGTTCACATATGAACTGTTGGCCTTCGAGTCTAAATAAAATCGATAGTTCGGAATTCGGATACGGCTCGACATATGGACGAATTAGATCGAGCACCATTTGAAGACTTAACTGGTGAAGGATTATGTCGGATCACGGGTTCCGGCAAAACCCTTAAGGTTTGAACACTGGGGTGCGCGCGGAGATCTCCCCCCTATCGATCCGCGTCCTAACTTAGCGAAGATCTCACAAACTAACTCGTCGAACTCGCAACACAAAGGACACAAGATTTATACTGGTTTGGGCCACCGTTGCGGTGTAATACCCTACTGAAGTGTGGTGGTGGTGGATTGCCTCTTGGGCTGAGGATGAACAGTACAAGGGGAAGAACATCCTCCTAAGGTTGAGGTGTTCTTATGCTTGGCGAACTGGTTGTTGTTCGGGTGGATTCGTGACGAGTCCCCTACCTGCCGTGGTGGCTAATCCTATTTATAGAGGCCATGGTCCTCTCCCCAAATATTGAGCGGGAAGGGAGCCAACAACATCCAATTCAAAAGGGGACAACTAGTACAAGCTATCCTGACAAAAGCAGTCTTCGCCTGCCAAAGGCTCTGGTGGTGATGCTGTCTTGGGCTCCACGTTGACCTCCGTCTTGCCGTCCTTCTGGTCTTCGTCTCGTTGCACCAATATGGCAACCTTTGCTTGATGCCTTGGTACTCCACGCCTGCGCTTGCCCCCTTAGAACCAAAGAGGAAACAAGGACGTTGCGCGCTAGCGCCCGCCTGGTCTCGATCGGCATGGCTTACATCACGCGAACCTCGTAAGGTTTTCCCGGCCTTGAACTCTCCGCCCCTCGCGAGCCAGCCTGGTGAGGCCGCTCCTGAGGAGGTCTTGTGTCATCCGCCTCGCGAGGGTCTTTGTTCCTTGTTGATGAAGATGGGCCGTACAGGCCTGCCAGCAAAGCCACGACATGGGCCGCAGGCAGGCAAGTTTGGGGACCCCCGTTCCCAGAATGCCGACAGTAGCCCCCGGGCCCAAGGCGCGCTCGGGCTTGGCTTTGAGGCGAAGCCAAGGGTCAAGTGCGGAGCGCCGCAGGCCCCCATAGCCTGTGGCCTCGGTCGACGTGTGGCAGTTGATTGGACGTGGGCGTCTTCGCTTCCCCACGCTGCCTCAGCAACTGCCCGACGTGACAATTCCCTATGACATGCAAGGAAAACCATCATTACCTGTGATTGTGGGGGGTGCTGGTTGGCCTTCTCCTGGTATAAATGGGAGGGGGGCGGAGCCTCCGTCGCCCATCCTTCCTCTGCCTTTCCTGCTTCTTCTTCTTCCTCGCTCCACTCCTTGCTTGTGCAAACATGGCGCCGATCCAAAGGTTCTCGGCCGCAGAGAAGGGCAAGGCTCCCCTCAACGTGCCCGATCTACTCCCGCCAAAGAAAAAGTGGTCTCATTGCCGTGAGGTGATCGTGAGGCCGGTGGTGTCGAGGCCTTGGTATGAGAGGCCGCCTCCTGGGTACCTGCTGCCCTTGTACGCTCATGCCGACGATTCTGGAGGGAGGAGCGGTGAGCGGCGCCGCCCGCGCCAGGGCCGTGGTCGCCGTGCCGCGGAGGCGCATGCTGTCGCCCCAGGGGTCCACGCTGCAGACTCTTCGCGCGAGTTCGTGCTGTGGGCGGCGATGCCCCCGAGCACCTGGATACGCCTCCCGCAGTTCTTTGCCGCCGAGATGCCGCCAAGGGGCCTTCGCGAGCTTTGGCTGCAGCACGCTGACTGCGACGCCCCAGCGACTGGAGCGGAGATTGTAGCCGTTGCCTCCGGGAAGATCTTCAGGACCCGAGGCTGGGGCAAGATTGTCCGAGTCTACCGTGCGGAGGGCGCCCTCGCGATCCACTTCGAGTATGACGGCGCCTCCGTGCTGTTCTTCAAGGTCTTCGACGAGGAAGGCCGCCGCCTGGAGTACTGCCCTGAAGGAGGTCGCCAGGACGACGCTGCAGTAGGCGCTGGGCCCGCCACAGGTCTTGCCTGCAGCTCCTCCAGCGACAGCGGTGACTCCTGGTGGTCCAGCGACTCTCCTGAGCTCGTGGAGTCTCCGGAGACAAGCGATGACAGCTACGTGGCCCCAAGCTCCCGCCGAGCTCGGAGCAGGGCTGCGGCGTCCAGCCGCTGTCGCTGTTGATCTTGATGGGGTTGGCACCGGCCTCACGTGACCCATTGTTGATGATGGCGTCAGCGACATCTGGTGCGTGTAGATAGAGCTCCTAAGAATTCCTTCCCTTTTGTTCCCTGCGAGGAATCAAGAAACGGACCCCGTGGGGTGTGTAAAGTGTTTGTAATGACTTTTGTCAATATAGCCCTCATTATGAAGATTTGTGTTCGCATATACTGCTGAGGCTCAGCCTCCCCTTTTCAGTCCTGCGGCAGCTTGGTGCTCTACGCTGATAAGTCTCGGTCCCCAGGCAGGCTACAGCCGTCGCTGGTATGCCAGGTCACGTGCCGTGTTCAAGGCTAGGAGGTGAGCGGCCCGAGGTCCAGTAAGAGCTCCTGAGGCGCGATGCTCAAGAGATCCCCCTTAGCGTGCAAGCAGCTGTCTTAGGATGGGAAAGGAAGAAAACATTGTCGCGGTAGGGCAACGAAGGGAGTGAGCGAGGGTCTCATGCCGTAGTGACTGGTGGATCCAGAGCGAGAACTTATCTTGGCTATACGGGGTTGGCTCCTCGAGTCGTGCCGGACTCGCTTGCCGGTCGCTGTAGTGTGGCTAGGTCTGGCCCGTGCGGGTCTCCCCCTCCCCTCCATGTTCTTCATGGTGCTCTGCGTCCTCAGGTCCTGGCCCTTCAGCGAGCTTAGCCGCCGCTGGTATGCCAGGTCGCGTGCCGTGGTCAAGGCTAGGGGTGAGGGCTGGAGAGCCAGTAAGAGATCCTAAGGCGCGATGCTCAGGAGCCCCCCTTTTAACGCGCAAGCGAATCGCATGAGAGAAGAGAGAGAGCCCGCGGCACCGTCTGTTGTGTCCCTCATGAAGTTCCTGCAAGTTAGCGCAAGGAAGGGCACCGGTCGTCATGGTGATTGCTGGTTTGCTTCTGGTGCGTGAGAGGGGACTCCCTACCGTGGAGGGGCCCCGGGGCGTGTACAACCCCGCCCTGACACGTGGCTTGCATGGCAGGGCTAGACGAGGTGTATCTGGGCACTCGTGAGCCAGTGCGGGACCCACGAGGCCCTACCTCAAGGCGGGTTGCACCTGGTCTTGGTTCTTGTTTGCTGTCTTGGTCCTGCGAGATGGTTAGACAACGTGAAGGGTCCTGAAGAAGGATGGCCGGCGCACAGCTCCTATGGTGGATGACAATCAAGCAGGCGAGAGTCATAGATAGATTAAGCATGGAAAGCAACCTAGCTCAGGTAAATGCAGGGAAGATGCATGCCACTGGGTCTGGCCCGAGCGGCTTGGGGATGGTGCAGCCCGAGGGCGGCCCCAACGGGGTAAGCTAAAGACATAAAAGGAAAGATACATGCCATAGGGACGGACCCACGCGGCCTGGGAATGATGCAGCCCTGGGGGCGCTCCCAGCTGAATGAACTTTGGAAAATGTCACCTGGTCCTGTCGATGAAGGAGAGTTGGGGTAGCTGAAGGCATGCGGCAAAGGGGCTGCACCTCATGAGCCACTGGGGCCCTGAGCCTCGGGAGGCTCTGGGGTCCAGGGGGTTCATTGAGGACCGTCTTCATCTCGGTCAGCACAGCGTGGTGCCTGGCCTCCTGAGTCACCAGGATGCTCCGCAGGTTGTGTTGATAGGCGGCCACCATGCTCGGCAGGCCAAAGGGAATGCGAACGTAGCTGTGAGGTGGGCCCTCCCAGCTTCCCACGCGTGAAGGCCAGAGAAGCTCCTAAGCGGCGGCCTGATTGAGCCCTGGGATGTCGTTACAGACGCGCAGCCCGGCATCCTCGCCTGGATGGGGAGCTGCGCCTGGTGAGCGGTGTCCGCCGCGCATGGCCCTCGCGTCTTGCAGTTCCTGAGTGGTCTTGGTGATGAACTCCTGAGCTGTGGGCACTCCTTGCCCTGTGTTCTCCTGAGGGAAACGTGTCGCGAAGCACGCCTCCAAGTGGTGCCCAAGTGCCTCCCTCGTGATGTTGGCAAAGTCTGAGGCCCTCCAGAAGAGAGCCCCCGAGCCCTGCCCGAGAGGGGCGCTAGGCGCGCTTTCCTATGTGATGGAGGGAGGTGCCCCAGGCGCGGGCGCCGATCCTGATGAGGCGCCGCTTACCTGAGGCCCTGCTTGGCACAGCTGCTTCTTCTTCTTGGGGGTGGCCTCAGGAGGGCGCTCCCCCTGACTGTCGGGGTCGTCGATTGCTGTAGCTTGGAAGGCACGCTCGAGGGAGCACACCGCGTCTCTTTATTCACACGGGACTGTGATGATTCCGCCGCTTCCCGGCATCTTGAGGACATTGTAGCCGTGATGGCTCACCGCCATGAACTTGGCCAGGGCTGGATACCCTTGGATGGCATTGTATGGCAGGTGGATGTAGGCGACGTCGAAGTCGATGAGTTCGGTGCGGTAGTTGTTGCGTTCTCCGAAGGTAACGGGGAGGCGGACCTGCCTGATCGGGATAGTAGAGCCGTCGGTTACTCCTAAGAAAGGCTTGGTAGGCTGAAGCTGGTCATATGGCACTTGGAGGTTGTCGAACGTGTCGACGGATAGGACATTGAGCCCTGCGCCACCGTCGATGAGGGTCTTGGTAACTTGCACGTTGCTGATGACCGGTGAACAGAGCATTGGAGGACGCCAGCAGTAGCCGCGCACTTGAGCTGATCTACCGAACTGGACATGATGGGGCACCTGGACCATCTGAGCGGGCGCGTGGCCTCGAGCTTGGGGAGAACTACATTCACTTCACGGGCAAATTGTTTGAAGATACGCTGCGAGGTTGGGGCTTGGGCTCCGCCCAAGATGCAGGCGATAGAATGTGGCTCCTGGAAGCCCCCAGCCCCCTCGTCTTGATGGTGGTCGTCATTCCTTCTGGGTGGTGGCGGTAATGGAGGAAGGCCAGTGTTGCCTTGAGGACGAGCCTCACGAGGCTGGTCCCTCCAGGCGCCCTCGCGAGGCTGGTCGTGCCACTCCTGACGCGGGCCATGGTCGTCCCAGCGTCCACCACCACGTCATCCTCCTCGGCCGTAGCCCCGGTCGCTGCGCTCGGGGCATCGACCGAAGCGTCCGTCTCGAATGGCTCTGAGCTCTTGACAGTTGCTGGTGTTGTGAATATGCAGGTTGTGGAAGGCGCAGAACGGTCGGCTGCCCTTGGATGACTCGGGCTGGTCTCTGCCGCGCTTGGTGTCTGGCTCCACCGTGAGCACGGCTGCTCCCTTGCACTTCACGTCCTTGGCCTTGGTCTTCTTCTCCTCCGGGTCCGCAGCAGGGAGCTCGAGGAGGGAGAGGCACCCCTCCTCAGCCCTTGCACACTTGGTCGCGATGTTGAACAGCTCCAAGGTCGTGCACAGCTCCTCATGGATGGCGAGCTCCTCCTTCATCTTGACGTCGTGGACGCCGTCGGAGAACACTGAGATGATGGCCTCGTCGGTCACCTTGGGGATCTTGATTCGCGCACTGTAAGCACTGAATGTACTTCTACAGCGTCTCTCCTGGTTGTTGCTTGATGCGGCGCAGGTCACCCGCGGCCGGGGGGCGGTCGCGAGTGCCCTGGAAGTTGGTGATGAAGCGGTTGCGCATCTCGTCGCATGAGGAAATTGAGCCTGGAGGCAAGTTCAGGAGCCGGGAGCGGGGGCAATCCTTGAGAGCCATGGGAAAATAGTTCGCCATGACTTTCTCGTCGCCGTTGGCCGCCTCGATGCTCAGCTCGTAGAGCTGCAAGAACTTCGCGGGGTCGAGGGTGCCATCGTAGCGAGGAGGAAGATCTGGCTTGAACTTTCCCGTCCAGGCGACGCTGGGCAGCTCGGGAGTGAAGGCGCGGCAGCCGGCCATGGTCACCAGGGCCCACCTTGGAGGTGGAGCTTAGTCTTGGCGTCCGCGCGCCGCTACGGCAAGCAGCGCGGGGCCTTGCTGCAGCAAATGATCCTGGCGCGGCTGAGCGAGGAGTGGCGGAGCGTTCACTTGCGGTCGAGGGACTTCTTGGCAGCTTCTTTCTTCATGTGCGGGCATCGGACGCAGTGGGTCGCATCGTGGGGCCGCGTGCCTTGGCGCTAGGGCGCCATCTTGGGGAAGAGGTGGTGGAGGTGCTTCATGAGCTGCGTCGCCCGTGGCTGGCGGAGGGCGAGGCAGGGAGTGGGGCGGCGCAGGGGAGCCCCTGCGACGCGGACAAGCTCGGCAATGCGGTCAAGCCAGTCCTCGTAGAGGTCGTCGACTGGGCGGTAGCGCATGAGCTCGTGCGCCATGAGGAGCGCGGCACGTGCGTCGGTGGGAACGCGACGAGCGTGAGACGACGAACCAGCGGGAGTCAGCGATGGGGTGGCGGTGTGGCCGTCCTGTCGCACCGAGGAGTCCAGCAAGGATGCTTGCTGCTCGTTCCCCGCTGGGCCGGTGGCGGTGTTGGCGGCAGGCGACGGAGAGCGACGGGGTGGCCCACCGACAGGGGCCGTCTGAGCAACGCGGGTGGCGAGGGCAGCCCGGTGCTCGGCACGGGCATGACGCGCGTCCGCCAAGGAGACGATGAAGCGACGTGATGCAGAGCGACGGGAAGGAAGCTTCGGCGCACCCCTACCTGGCGCGCCAAATGTCGGATCACGGGTTCTGGTAAAACCCTTAAGGTTCGAACACTGGGGTGCACGCGAAGATCCCCCCTATCGATCCGCGTCCTAACTTAGCTAAGATCTCACGAACTAACTCGACGAACTCGCAACACAAAGGACACAAGATTTATACTGGTTCGGGCCACCATTGCGGTGTAATACCCTACTCCAGTGTGGTGGTGGTAGATTGCCTCTTGGGCTGAGGATGAACAGTACAAGGGGAAGAACAACCTCCTGAGGTTGAGGTGTTCTTGTGCTTGGCGAACTGGTTGTTGTTCGGGTGGATTCAAGATGAGTCCCCTGCCTACTATGGTGGCTAATCCTATTTATAGAGTCCATGGTCCTCTCCCCAAATATTGAGTGGGAAGGGAGCCAACAACGGCCAATTCAAACGGGGACAGCTAGTACAAGCTATCCTGACAAAAGCAGTCTTCGCCTACCAAAGGCTTTGTTGGTGACGCCGTCTTGGGCTCCACGGTGATCTCCGTCTTGCCGTCCTTCTGGTCTTGGTCTCGTTGCACCAATATGGCAACCTTTGCTTGATGCCTCGGTACTCCGCGCCTGCGCTTGCCCCCTTAGCACCAAAGAGGAAACAAGGACGCTGCGCGCGCTGGCACTCGCCTAGCGCCCGCCTGGTCTCGATCATCATGGCTTACGTCACGCGAACATCCTGAGGTTTGCCCGGCCTTGAACTCTCCGCCCCTCGCGAGCCAGCCTGGTGAGGCCGCTCCTGAGGAGGTCTTGTGTCGTCCGCCTCGCGAGGCTTAGCCCCTCGCGAGGGTCTTGGTTTGTTGATGAAGATGGGCCGTATAGGCCTGCCAGCAAAGCCACGCCGTGGGCTGCAGGCAGGTAAGTTTGGGGACCCCCGTTCCCAGAACACCGACAAATTATTTTGAATACTCAGAAGAAAGGGAACTCGCCTGCAAGATGGATTCTACAGTCATGGGAGTTATAGGAAGCCGGCGCTGAAGGCTAGTTCGGGGGCTACTGAGGGAGTCCTGGACTAGGGGGTTCTTAGGATGCCAGCCTATCTCACCTGGGCGGAACTGTTGGGTCACACTGTATCCGGACCAAAGATCTTTTGTGCCTTGGTGTGTACTCCAAGTCAAGATGGAAGATTTGGCGTTCCCTTAATTTAACCGACTATATGTAAACCCTAGTACCCCTGGTGCCTATATAAACCAGAGGGTTTAGTCCGTAGAGATAAAGAGAGAACAATCGTCATCCTACTACTTCAGGGTTTAGTTCATCTGATCTCGTGGTAGATCAACTTGTAATCCCCATATACAAAAGCAATATAATCAAGCAGGACGTAGGGTATTACACTAATGTGCGTTGGTGCTATACAAATGGCTTTTAACCCCTTTCCGCGACGGCATTTGGAACCGTCGCCTAGTGAGTGTGGGCGATTGTAACACCCACAATGCGGCTATAACTCCCACGTGTCGGGGCACAACTTAGAGGCATAGCTGCATGGTAGGCATGTCGCAAGAGGGGTAATCTTTACACATCCCATGTACTGAATAAGGAAGGGATAAAGAGTCGGCTTACAATCGCCACTTCACACAATACAGAAATAATCCATACATCATCCAAGGTACAATCAAAGGTCCGACTACGGAACCAAAATAGAGAAAAGACAACCCCAAATGCTAGATCCCCAATCGTCCCAACTGGGCTCCTCTATTGATCATCCGGAAAAAGAAACATAGTAACGACCCGAATCCTTGTTGAACTCCCACTTGAGTTCAGTAGCGCCCCCTGCACTGGCATCGTCGGCACCTGCATCTGTTTGGAAGTATCTGTGAGTCACGGGGACTCGGTAATCTCACACCCTCGTGATCAAGACTATTTAAGCTTAAAGGTAGGAAAGGGTAGTGAGGTGGAGCTGCAGCAAAGCACTAAGCATATATGGTAGCTAACTTACGCAAAAGAGAGCGAGAAGAGAAGCAACGCACGGTCGAGAAGCTAAAAGTGATCAAGAAGTGATCCTGAAGCTACTTACGCTCAAGCATAACACAAGGCCGTGTTCACTTCCCGGACTCCGCCGAAAAGAGACCATCACGGCTACACACACGGTTAATTCATTTTAATTAAGTTAAGTGTCAAGCTCTCTACAACCGGATATTATCAAATTGCCATCTGCCCATAACCGCGGGCACGGCTCTCGAAATTTTATACCCTGCAGGGGTGTCCCAACTTAGCCCATCACAAGCTCTCATGGTCAACGAAGGATGTTCCTTCTCCCGGGAAGACCCGGTTAGTCTCGGAATCCCGGTTACAACACATTTAGACAAAGGTAAAACAAGACCAGCAAAGCCACCCGATGTGCCAACAAATCCTGATAGGAGTCGCACGTATCTCGTTCTCAGGGCACACCGTATGAGACATCCTACGAGTAAAACCAACCCTCAAGTTGCCCCGAGGTGGCCCCGCAGTCTACTCGGTTCGAACCAACACTCAAAGAAGCACTGGCTCGGGGGAGGGGGGGTTAAAATAAAGATGACCCTTGAGTCCGCAAAACCCAAGGGAAAGGTATATGGTGGTAGGTAGGCAAATGGTAAAACCAAGGTTGGGCCTTACTGGAGGAGTTTTATTCAAGGTGAACTCTCAAGGGGTTCCCATAACACCGAACCGCGTAAGGAACGCAAAAATCAAGGAACATAACACCGGTATGACAGAAACTAGGGCGGCAAGAGTGGAACAAAACACCAGGCAAAAGGCCGAGCCTTCCACCCTTTACCAAGTATATATATGCATTAAAGTAAATAAGATATAATCATGATATCCCAACAATATCAATGTTCCAACATGGAACAAACTTCGTCTTTACCTGCAACTAGCAACGCTATAAGAGGGGTTGAGCCAAAGCGGTAACATAGCCAAACAACGGTTTGCTAGGAAAGGTGGGTTAGAGGCTTGACATGGCAATATGGGAGGCATGATATAGCAAGTGGTAGGTAACGCGGCATAGCAATAGAGCGAACAACTAGAAAGCAAAGATAGAAGTGATTTCGAGGGTATGGTCATCTTGCCTGCAAAGTTCTCAAAGTTGTCGAAAGCTTGATCCTCGTTAGCATACTCAATAGGTTCCTCCACTACAACAACAACAACCCTAAAGCAACGTTTGTTTAGCAACGAAGATGACACGATGTGTTGTTTGGATCAACCTCCCACCTTCCTCACCTATCCCTCACTTAGCGCTAACCTCCCCGTTGGCTAAAAAAAGCTAACCCCCTCGGCGTACCCATCTCCACTACTCTATCTGCCATCTTTCTCCTTGGATTCCTCTCTCACCCGAACACCACGCCGCCACCGCCAGTTCCGGCTAGCTCCGGTGCCCTCCCGACCGCGCTATCAGTCACCACCCGGATGCTCTCAGTTCTACCCTCGGGTCGTCTGCCGCCGCGGCATCCTCCGCGCCCCTTCTTATGCTCCCACAACAACCCTGGTCGGCACGGGCCGCACGGCCGCCGCGCCTCCTCTGGTTCGTAGACCCGCTACCTCCGTGCCTCCGCATATGCTCCTGCCGTATAGACCTTGATGGTGCTGTCTGCCTCGGCTACCTTGCCTCCCACACCAACGGTTCAAGAATAATCTGTATGTCTCTTAGGCACCCAAACTGTTTACAGGTGATCTTCATAGCCTCCTTGGACATTACAGCAATGACGTATGTTACTCCATCACCAGTTTAATTGTCCTGATCTATACTTTTATATGTAGCTGAGTATTTTTTTTCATCTAGGTTTATGCACTGAAGAAAAGGTTTAGACCAAGCGTACCATCCCCACAAAGAGATGAATACGAGACAAATGGTATGCCCGATTATCTGCAGAAGTCAATTCTAGCAGGGGACCCATATTGGGGTTCAATCTTTGCTTTCTAATATCCATTATACCACAACAACCATCCAAGATCCCTTAACTAAATAACTTTAAATGACCTGAGTTCTTGGCATCAATGCATCATGCACTGAATTCCTCATGTATCACTATATTTTCCTAGTGTGTTAAGTTGTACAGGTTGCATTTGATACACTGGCACTCAGTGGTTTTCGTATGCAAATTTAAAAGGCCAAACCATGTCCTGTCATGTCGTAGGCTTTCATAAACCACTCTTAATACTGGTCTTGCCTGAAGCTACATTCCTTTCATTCCCTGTTTTCGATATTGCAGGTGGAGTTTTACAGGTTAAGTGATATCCAGAAGCAATTGAAATACTGGAGCAAAATCATTTGGACTTGAAGATTTACAGTACTGTAAGTTTGAAATCAGATTTCTTTTCAATAATATTCTTCGGCATTTTCTTGATTCCATTCATATTATAAAAGGAGTGGACATAAGGTTATATCTCAAGGGCAAACAGACTACTTTTGAGGGTTAAATTGGAGTGGATAGAGTGATGCATACAAGACATGTTATCTGTTTCCATTATACTTTAAGATTGCGGGCTAAACCATTTCGCGGCTGGCTCGTGCAAACGCTACAGCCACTATAGTCGGCGATCGCGGCCACTAACGCAGTTCGCGGGAACAGTGCATGTGCGTGTATATCCCACATCCAAACTAGTACTCCCTCCGTTCCGAATTACTTGTCTTAGATTTGTCTAGATACGGAGGTATCTAGCACTAAAATGAGTCTAGATACATCCGTATCTAGACAAATCCAAGACAAGTAATTCGGAACGTAGGGAGTACATGTCCATGTTTTTCTCAGAAAACAGGGGATTTTTAGCAGAAAATAGAGGATTTTCAGTATAAATTCGAACATAACAAGTGTAACAGAGATCTGCACCAGTTCAATAGATAAATATCAATATAAATTCAAGATCTCAAGGTCTGCAGCAAGCATAACATCACCAGTTCAACACTTAAGAACTGCAGTACTTCCTGACGATGTGCCTGTGTTGAATCAACAAACGAATAAAGGATGGATGGAATAGGAGGACTCCTGTACCACCACTACCTGGTGATGTGCTGGGACCGGGTGTTGGAACTGTATGAGACTAAGATGCCATTGTGGCTGCAGAGGCGTCGTCATGCAGATGCCCCTCGTCGCCGGCAGCAGTCGGCCAGTCGATGGCACCTGGGAAGAACTACGCAGCCGCCGCAACTTTTTCTGTTGTGGGAAAAGAAAGGAATGGGGTAGACGGTGCTATGTTTCCCTAGAAGCTGATATATATCTATGGGAGGAATTTGGGCCGAGCTCTATTTAGCCAATTTGGGCCTCTGTTTCAGTCATTCGGCCATCGAAAGTGCAGCAAAAGCGAAGGCAAATCACGTCGTTTTCGCGCGCGATCGCGTGTTTTGCTCCAAATCACGTTTTTTGAAGGATTGCTTCGCGGGGAGGCTTCCAGCCAGCGATCGTGCAACTTTCGCCTGCGATTTAAAAGTTTGATTTCCATTACATGGTGCATGTTATGCATCTATGCCTGCTAGATGTGTCCTGTTGTTAATGAGTGGCAGAATGGTGTACACTTCTGTCTTTGTAATAGGAGAGAACTAATTTGATCAGTCTAGTGTACACTTGTTAATTCTTATGATGTTTCATCTAAATTCCCCATGTTAACTTATTCTGCACAAAACTTTGTTTATACACACCTCTTGTAGGGTTGGAACAACTTTGCGTAATATTGGACAATAGTATCACATTCAGAATAGGTTTGATCCATCTCAGACCTGTTATGAGGTACATGTCGTTACCTCATGTAAATCTTTTTGAGTTCATTTTTTGTAATTTTGTTATGATATACATTTTGAAAAGTGTTTAAGTGATTAATAAAATTGGATATTTGATCTAAAGAAATGTGTTTAAGAGAACTAGCATACAATAGCTCCGTTGGACTCTGCCCTACTGTTTTGAGCGGAAAATGTAATAGCTAGCAGACTATTGCACGGACAGAATATATCAGAACAGTACCACTTTCTGTTGCTTACCCTTAATATGAAGTTCATTTATTTTGCCTAGAGCAATGATGGTACCATTGTTCATTTATCTTTGCAAACCTGAATAATGTTCACAATCCTATTCGAACTTTGATATTTAATGAACATTCCCTAGAGCCAAGAAAATCAAAGGTAGAAATGAAATGTTCCGTTAAGAAATACAACATCATTATATGTCGTACAAATTCCTACAGAAACATTGTAAATGTTCACATGTGGACTCATATATGTTGTATGAAAGCTTTAGCACAGTAGCTGTTTTTTATCTTGCTGTTATGATTCACCAATTTAAGCATTTCTACTTGTTTGAGTTTTCACCTGACCATGTAAAGCATAAATGCTAGAGAGACTAGTTGGGAATAGAATCTTGAAAGGATTGTTTTTGCCTTTGCATTTTTCAATAAAATTATTTAATTAGTTTTTCTATGATTTCTGCGAGTTCTCTTCAATTTAGCTTGTTTCTTGTATGTCAGACATGGTTTTCTACTAACATACAGCAGGTTTGTTCATAAGTAAACAATGATCAGGAGTTTTTGTTAGATGTAGTACTCTCCTTTACTTCCTATAGTGCTGCAAATGTCAGTCTTGAAAAATTCTATGGTGCTCCTCCTTTAAATTTACTTGTCTATTAACATGATTCTCTCTACTGTAAGTTAGTCATATCATTTTGTTGTTGTTCTAGATTGCCAAGATAAACTGATGATGCATGGCTCAGATCAATTTTGATTGCAAGGATACAAATGGGGCTACTACAAGATAATTAGAATGTCATTTTTATGGTCGATGTTTCAAACCTTATATTTCATTGCAGGCTCGAGAATTGGGCTACTAGTAGATAGTTTCACATCTTGTAATCTTTGGATGATTGTTTTTGTAATGAAACATAGTTTATTTAATAAACGAGATATTTTTTGTTTATTATATTGTGTCTTCCATGCACTATCCCAATATTTCTGGACGACAGTGTGTAAAATATCATTAATTGTTCATACTATCTAGCAAAGCTTATACGCGTTGCAATGGTTTCTTATGTACATTTGGAAACCCTATTTTGCAGACCAACAACGCATATGATTTGTTGTTGGTATCTAACTCTATATGTTGCTATCTAACAACGCATCTACACATAATTTACCAACCCATGTATATATGTTGTTGTAGACCCTTGCAACGCCACCAACGGCAACGCATACTAATACGTTGATGTAGAACATAGCAACACATATATGAATGTACAACAACGAATCAATGCGTTGCTGAAGGGGGGGTTTTGTTGTAGTGCTCGATCACGTACTCGTCTCCCGGCTCTACCCAAAGCAAGAACACAAGCAAGAGACCAAGAATCAATCATGATGCTATGCACAAGCCACATGATGCAAAACATGGCATGATATGCAAGACATGATATGCAATGCATATGCGTGCTTCGGAAGGGAAAGAATGAACAAGGCATCAACTTGGCAAACCAAGTGTGCCGCTGAAAAGATGAGATGATTTCGGTCGAAATCGATATAAAGATCACCGGAAACGGATGAACGGTTTGCAAATGGCAAGCAAAACAAGAATGACATAATTTTGCGATTAACAGCATGATGTCACTTAGAATGCAACAAGAAACTAAGCTACTGCACTCCAACATAGCAACAACTCACATGGCAGTGATGTACACAAAATGCTTGACAAAACATGAACACTGAGCTACGGCTAAATAACACAAGAGTAGTGTCGTGGAATTGTCACGGCAGATGTCCTAGTGTGAGGACTTAGTCGTGAGGCCAACACATCTTTATAGTAGCTTGAGAGGGGTTGAGCAAAGCGGTAACATAGCCAAACAACGGTTTGCTAGGACAAGGTGGGTTAGAGGTTTGACATGGCAATTTTGGGAGGCATGATAAGCAAGTGGTAGGTATCGTAGCATAGACATAGCAAAAGAGCGAGCATCTAGTAAGTAAAGATAGAAGTGATTTCGAAGGTATGGTCATCTTGCCTGCAAAGTTCTCCGAGTTGACATTAGCTTGATCCTTGTAAGCGTACTTGTCGTAGCAAACCGTTATTTGGCTATGTTACCGCTTTGCTCAACCCCTCTCAAGTTACTACAAAGATGTGTTGGCCTTACGACTAAGTCCTCACACTAGGACATCTGCCGTGACAATTTCACGACAGTTGGCGCCCACCGTGGGGCCTGCACACGGTGGTGATGAGTTCTTGAAGGGATCTTTTTCAGGAATCGAGAAGTTTGTAATTTTTTTAATGCAACAACTATAAGTTCATCAGTTAAAGATCAAAGAGTTTTTAAGCAATGGATTAGTTGAGATCAAAAGGAGTTAGGGTTGCGTCGGTTTGCGCCGTAGCAAGCCGCCAGGCCCGATCCGTTACCACGAATCTTGGGCGAGCCACGATCCGTTATGCTGCAAATCCAGTACCTTCCATGCACGTGACAATTATTACACCCGTAAGGAGGATCAAGTGAATCCGTTTACATCAAGTTGTCGTGTACTCCCGAGGAGAACATGTGTGCTGCTGTTCATGGGTCCGATCATTGCTACTAGATAACCCGGAGCATTTATTAATCTACCGAAACTGTCTGCGGTTTCTGCTGTAGATTCAGTGTTTGGGTCTGATTGCTATGCGTCAAGCATATGTCCGATCCGCCGTGTTTTCGCTGCTGTCCGTATACGTCTCAAGTTCCGAGGGCATCAATTGATAAGTACTGTTGTTACTTTTTGCCAAAAAGGATTGCCCGGCGAGGCGTTCTCAAACTGCAGGATAATACAGAAAGGAAAATCAGATGCAATGATTTGATTTAAAAAGAAAATCAGAAGTTGTCGACCGCGTTTGGCAATATGACTGGCAGTTGGGATAGCCATGGCAGATGGGATCCAATCAAGATAATTTCCAGGCGGTGGCGGCAGTACACCTAACCCGCCGTTGATTCTCCATCGCAAAACACCAGCGATGTGTGTCTTCCAGCAGTCAAAGTAGCGGCTGCAACCTGCAAATAGACATGAGTGCTTTGCACTAGTAATACCTCATGAGGAATTCTTACACGGTTTTTAAGGAATTACTCCCTTCGTTTTAAATTACTCGTCGCAGAAATGAATGTATTTAAAACTAAAATACATCTAAATACATCCATACTTGCGACAAGTAATTCGGAACGGAGGGAGTACTAAATTGAGATCCAAAGTTGATCTGCTCTTATTTCGTTACGTGGAGTCAAAGCTGCCTAGTAAATCAAAGCGTCTCAGGCGCTGGAACGTGCTGCTAGTTACTTCGATCGATCGATCTACTGAGGAAAATAAGAGAAGCAGACAATGACCTGAAGCGGACGTACTACGGCCGGCCGGAGCCGCCCGTCTTCAGCAATTTGAGCCGCCCGCGCACCCGGACGACTGGCCGCTGCCGGCTGCATCCGTGCAACCTGGGCGTAGCTAGCGAGCCGCCACCGCGGTCTCCGGTGAGCCGCCGCTCTGCCACCGCGAGTCACCACTGCCGTAATCTCCGCCGGCGTCTCTGCCTCACCCGGTCTCGCCGAGCCGCCTTGTAGGCCGCGGCCCTGTCTCCTCCAGTCTCCGGTGAGCCGGTGTTCCGCCACCGCGAGTCACCGCTGCCGTGGTCTCCACCGGCCTCCGCCAAGATGCATCCGTCTCATCACTCTGCTTCCAAGCTGTGCTGGCTCCGTGCGCTGCTGTCCCATTTATTACCACCGGCCCTCCGCTGCCGGCCTACTGCTCCACATTCTGCTACGAGCAGGCCGGCTTGCCTGGGCCGCGCCTGCCGCGCGATGAGCCGTCGGGGGCGCATTGAACCGCCCCTCCCTCTGCGCACATTTATGCCGTAAAGACTGCAACTGTGGTGGTGAGGGACAGTTGTAAACTGCATATGCTACTATTGCTCGTGCAGTATGGAGCATGATAAAAAATATATCCATATGATGATAAAAGGAATTGTGAGGAAAAGTTATCTACAGATGCCTTTTATGGATCATTGGTCATCCGAACAAATCAGGTGATATTCATCTAAATTTATTTTATTAACCCATATTGTTTTCATTAAAGAACAATTACTTGGTTCATAATATTTTTTGCAGGACCATTATCCCTTACAAAGAGGTGTCGCAAAAGGGGCATGAGAAAATATTATTTTTGCACTAGCGCTTGTCCTGTGCAAGTTGCCACCCCTACTACATCAACACACGCGAGTGACTCATTGTTCGTGCTCATGGCCGACTTGCCCGTCCGCTCTCGCGGACGGTTCACGCGTCCACGCCGGCTTACAACGAGGAGGACAACTTGCTCACCCGCACCGGTTTACAACACCGTGACCGTCTCTCGCGACCGCACCAGCTTACAACGCCGTCGCCGTCTCTCCTGACCACACCGGCTTACAACGCCGTGGCCGTCTCTCGCAACCACACCGGCTTACAACGTCGTGGTCGTCTCTCGCGACCGCACAGGTTTACAACGCCGTGGCCGACTCTCCCGTCCACACCGGTTTAAAATGCCACGGCCGAAAAATCTGTCAGCACCCGTGGCTGACTCGGCCGTAATTGATTTTAGTTTCACCATGGTGATCATCAACTCCGCGGTGATAATTGCTGACCTGACACATCAGGTGAAATCCATCCAGCATATATTTATATATTATATATTGCTTTCTTTAAAAAAGCAATTACTCCGGTTAGTAAGTTGTCCCATGCAGGATTCAAACCGGTCTATATCATGGTTAATTATGAAGAATCTCAAGCCAACTCCTCAAGTCGCCTTGAGACTCGGGGGCTACGATGACATGACTTAGCAAATATCGTGAGATATAAGACCCCGGATCATTGGAGGGAAGATAACCCGGTGCCGGAGGCTACCGCCATATTGATGAAAATTTAAAGGCCGTCCGAAAATTTCCGACTCACAATGATGCTTCGGTTTACAATCCGGCTCAAGGTAACCTATCTCCCACAAAGCTTTCAAGCTCTCAAATCCGGTTTGAAATTCCGGTTTAAAAAGAATTCATCTCTCGCAAGTTCGAGTTTTCAGAAAAAATTACTGGGACCAAAGAGAGCTTGTTGCACAGCACAACTCAAACATAGGCACCCGGCGAGCACAGCTCAGAAATATATCATTTGAGGGCTTCCGGCTTATTGAGCTAAGCTATGATTACCCTTTGATCCATCTCATAGCCATGTTTACAGGTCATTTGGGGGCTTCCTGTTCAAACATAGGTCGTATTCGAACCAAAGAGAACATAGCTATCGTAACCCTTTTGATCGGCGCAAAGCCAAACTCACTAGGGGGCTTCTTGATCGTATCTGAATCATAGCTTAACCCCTTTTGGGTCCGACTTGGATTGTATTCGAATCAGGGTCGTTAAAAACCTCTCAAGATCATTTGGGGGCTTCCTGTTCAAACATAGGTCGTATTCGAACCAAAGAGAACATAGCTGTCGTAACCCTTTTAATCGGCGCAAAGCCAAACTCACTAGGGGGCTTCTTGATCGTATCCGAATCATAGCTTAACGCCTTTTGGGTCCGACTTGGATCGTATTCAAATCAGGGTCGTTAAAAACCTCTCAAGGTCATTTGGGGGCTTCCTGTTCAAACATAGGTCGTATTCGAACCAAAGAGAACATAGCTGTTGGTACCCTCTTGATCGGCGCAATGCCAAAGCCACTGGGGGCTACATGATCGTATTCGAATCCTAGCTTAACCCCTTTGGAACGGTTCACTAATCGTATTCGAATCAGAAACCTCGATTTTTATTTGGTTTAAGTTTTTGCAAACAATCTTTTGGGTTTTGAGACTTTTTGCTCATATCTGAAGCATATAAGTGTGGTTTCGTTTAAACCCAGCTTGGCTTTGGACGATAAGTCGCCAGCATGTGACAATCATCATATATTTGGAAGTATTGGCTTCTAAGGATTGGGTTATCACCCTTACTGCACAGGTCATGTAAACCGGCAGTACAAATTAAATATCACAATGGTTATATGTGGGATATTATGATCCACCCTGCGGTAAACCGCCAAGGGATCTTATGATTTACTTATGTGCAGGATAAGACTACATTTGAGTGGTTACCCGCCCTGGCTTTTGACGTTAAGTCGCCAGGGCATATGTTGTTTAAACTCTATGCAGGATTTACAGAGCTATGACTTACATAAATGATTAAGTTCCAGCCCATCATCAAAGATTGAAATTGGTGTCTCAAAAGGGTTATCAATTCTTGATTTTCTCAAAGGCTATAAGCCGCCGGGTTATAAAAATTCCGGCTTACAATGAATGCGCATTAAGTCACCATCGGCCAAGAGCCGCCGAGTATTTAAAACTCCGGATTTACTTATCAACTGGTAAGGTATTCATATCTTTCATAGCCAAAATTGGCTGGATTTTCACAATGATATTGAATGATTGAGGTTTTTAAACCGGATTATATTATTCAAATTTTCAAATAGCCAACATGGCTGGATTTTTATTATGGTTATCAATAACCAATATTATGATTGAGGTTTTCAAAGTCGCTTTAGCGTAATGGCTATCATATTATCAATGGATATGTTTTATTCTACAATGAAGGAAATAGTCCTGAGTCGCTGCAGGCTTACGACCTGACACTTGGGGGCTACATTATTCAAGTTAAGATTACATCAAAAATACAAGTCCCACGTCACTGCCAGCATGCACCATGGCACTTGGGGGCTAATGCAAAGTCAATTTTTTTCAACTTATTGAAGATCCGACTCATCACATCATAATGAGCCGGCCCTTGGGGGCTACCAATTGCTCCTGTCAACAATTCAAGGTACACAAGTTTTATTCCATTATATTAAAGGATCCACTTCTCAGTTGGTTCAAGCCCTATGATGGGGGTTACATCATACGATATTATTGTTAATGAAGTATATATAAAGTCCCAGCTCAGTATTATCTTACTAAGCCGGCCCTTGAGGGCTACACATTGCTGATTCAAAATCTACATGATCATACCTACAAAGTCCCTGATCATTATTGCATAATGACCCGGCCCTTGGGGGCTACACTAGTTGAAATTTTTATGAGCATCAGGCAATTACAAATCCTAGGTTGCTGCAAGCATGACAACCCGGCACTTGGGGGCTACGTATATGGAGTATTCGGTATTTACTAGTGACTGAGATGAACAACATGGATTTCCTCAAAGCGACAGTATTTATATTGAAGCAAGTCTTAAGCCATCACTTTGTTCCGCTCAAGACTTGGGGGCTACAGGTAATATGGATATAAGGGAGAAAAATCTTCAAATTCTCAGTTTTGAATAAACCAGATTGACCCGGTATCTGCAACAATCATAACCCGATTTCTGCAACAATCATAACCCGGTGTCATCAATAATCATGAATCGGCGTTGGAAACAATCATGAACCGGCGTTGGCAACAATTATGACCCGGTGCTATCAATATTTACAAACAGGATATTTTGGCAATGATAAACCGACAAGTTTTACAAGCCGGCTGAAAGTCAGATGAGTTTTTCAAGACCAATATTTTTAAGCCGGCGCTTGGGAAGCCGATTCAAGTGGATTATTTATTACAATATTTCTCTATAAAGATACCAATGTCTGTAAATTGGCTCTGAAGCTGGCCTATTAACCCGGATTTCTCAAAAGAATTATCTGGATTTTTGCATTGGCAAGGTTTGGACATATCTGTTAAAAGACATTTGCTATAAGATCTTTGAGTATGCATCCAGGAGGAAATGACAAGGACTTAAAGATGATCAGGTGTCGGTTCAGGAAAATATTTAACCACTATGTGCAGGCCCCACGGTGGGCGCCAACTATCGTGGAATTGTCACGGCAGATGTCCTAGTGTGAGGACTTAGTCATGAGGCCAACACATCTTTGTAGTAGCTTGAGAGGGGCTGAGCGGAATCGAGAGACGCAATACAATACAAGGATTTAGACAGCTTCAGGCCCCGGGAAACATCATCCGGTAATAGCCCTACATGATGTTTGTGGCTAGATCTCATTATGCTCATGAGAGAGTCGTGGCATAAGTCGGCTCCCCCTTTGTGTCTAGCCCTAGCGATTATTTTCTGTCCCTCTTTTGGGAGCCCTGCCCCTCCTTATATATGTTGAAGGGGCGGGTTACATTTGGAGTCCTAGTAGGACTAGGACTAGTTTATCCTTTCTTACAAGTTGAATACAAGTCCGGGTCTTGCTTCCTCGTAAAGGAAATATTCGTCATCCCTTTCCTCTTAAGCCGGCCCACTAGAGTATAAGCCGGCCTGCTGGGCCTTGGGCCTTGTCGTCCGCCTGATCTGCCCGCCGGGTCTCTAGTGAGTCACAATGTCCAGGCGGGTTACATGTAAACCGCCATATCCGGGCGGATCGCCTATGAGTCGCCAAGCTCCAGCCAGGTTTCTGGTGAGTCGCCAAGCCCGACCGGGTCATGATTCCGGCCGGGTCATACCGCGGGGTACATCCCCGACAAGTAGGTTCAAACAAGCATGGCAAAAGTGCAAAAGATATCAGCTCCATAGACTTAGTGAAAATACTAACATGCCAGAAATAACATCAGGAAGCCATGTTTAGAGCTAGCAAACAACATGCTAAAGGAACATATCATAGCAAACCAAGGCATGGCATGAATCTACTAAATGCATAAAACAAAAGTCTCTTACTGAAAACGAGCCAAAAAGGCACAGAAGATATGATGGCACCCATGTAAACATAGCAACTTTTATTAACAGTTTCAGACTTAGCAGAAATCAGAGCATGGAATAAACAGAATTATGAAGGCAACTTTGCAAGCTCAAATCACTCACCACAAAACCTTGCATGACAAAACAAGCATAGCATCAGCACGATGACATGTTCATGAAGCTAACCATGGCAAGAGCAAGTTCATAGCATGCATGGATCATTAGCAACAACCATGGCAACATTGATTAACATGTTAACATTCTGCCAGGAACATTTTATAGCAAACGTAGAGCAACATTAAGACTGCTAGGGCACTCCATAATTGCAAACAGGGGCATGGATGGATAGAGCATAACCATATGTTCAAAACATCCTTAATGAAGCAACTCAAAACAAACATGGATCTCACTGTAGCATCATGTTTACATGGCATCAAAATAACAGCAGGATGAGGAGTTAGCAAAAACCTAAGTCACTGAAATCAGCAACATCATGAAGCCTAGTTTGCATGCTTGTGCTAGTCACCACAAAGATCACAAAAATACATGGAAAGCTCCTCTGTAAGTATGTCATGGCATAGTTCAAAACACATGTAGAGCTCATGCCCATATGAAGCACACATCAAATGTGACAAAAATGACAAATCATCAGCTGATAAGTAGCAGCAGTAAACATTTTATAGCACTCTTGCATCAATGATAAGGGCCTCAAGATGAAATGAAGAGCATCCCGCGATGAACATTTTGATATATCATACGCATGAAACGGAGCTACAGTCACGGAGATATGGCATGATGAAAAGGGGCATAAAATGTCACTGGGGAAAAGACTTAGGTGAAAATCAACCTTCCGGATCTCAGATCTAGGGTTCTTCGACTTGCACGCAAACCAAAGTGAGGCCAGGCTCGCCGGAGTTTGCGGAGGCGGTAGTCGAAGCTCGAAGGCGAGGAGGCCGGCGAGGTTAGGCGGCGCGGGTCAGCGGTTGGAGACGAGAGGACGGGCGGCGGCGCTGGGCGAGGAGGCGAGGCGCGGACGCCGGCGCGGGGAGCGGCGCAGCCGGCGGCGGCTCACGGTGGCGGGGCAGCGGGCGCCGGCGAACTCCGGTGGCGGCGGGCGCGGTCGGCGGCGGAGCGACGGCCTAGGGCGGGGTCGCCCGCGGGCGGCGGCGGCGGGGAACGGGCCAGCGGGGGCCAGATCTAGGCCCGGCGGGCTTCGGTGGCGCGCGGGACGGCGTCAGTGACGTGGCAATGCGGGAGTGGCTAAGGCGGCAGGGCAGACGCGTCCGGCCCGATCCGGACGTGTCCGGCGGCGGCGGGGGATGTGGATATAGGGATGGACGAGAAATTCAGGGAAGAAGACATATTTATAGATAGGAGGAGGTAGGAGTGTCCAAATGGAGTGTAGTTTTCGCCCACACGATCGTGATCCGACGACGGAGGACATGGAAGTGGTTTAGATGGGTGATTGGGCCGTTTTGGAGGGGTGTTGGGCTGCAACACACAAAAGGCTACCGCGGTTACCCGGTTAACCGTTGGAGCATCAAACGAACTCCAAATGGAACGAAATTTGAAAGGCGGTCTACCGGTGGTGTACCAAGGCCACTTGGCAAATCTCGGTCCATTCCGAGAACGTTTAACACCCGCTCACGAAAAGAGACAAGAGGGGTGCGCCGGTGCATGTGGGAGTGTCGGATTACAAAACGAACAACCGGGAAAATGCTCGGATGCATGAGACGAACACGTATGCAAATGCGATGCACATGATGACATGATATGAAAAAAATGCAAAACGAAGACAAAACCCAACCACGAAGGGAATCTCATAACTTAAAGCCGGAAATGGCAAGAGTCGGAGTTACAAATATGGCAAGTTACATACGGGTGTTAGAACACCCCACCACTACGAAAGGCTCTCGTCCCGAGATCTAGGACTGAAAGAACTTTGGATATTCGAAACGGAGGTGATCCCCGCGTTCCCAGGTGGCTTCTCGGTCGGAATGGTGTAACCACTTCACTTTCAGGAATTTGATAGACTTGTTGCGAGTCTTGCGCTCGATTTCTTCAAGAATAGCAACGGGATGCTCATGATAAGACTGTTCCTCTTGGAGATCAATCTCTTCGAAATTGATGGTGCGCTCAGGAGTCTTGAAGCACTTGCGAAGCTGTGACATGTGAAACACATCATGCACATTTGCGAAGTTGGACGGAAGCTCAAGTTCATAGGCGAGATCGCATCTTTTGCCAATGATCTTGAAAGGACCCACATATCTAGGGGAAAGCTTCCCTTTGATACCGAAGCGACGAGTACCTTTCATTGGAGAGACGCGGAGGTAGACATGGTCTCTGATCTTGAAAGCCAAGTCACGGTGCTTTCTATCATAGTAACTCTTCTGGCGCGATTGCGCGGCTTTGAGATTTTCACGGATGACTTTACACATTTCTTTCGCCTCTGTGATCAAGTCGTTGCCAAGAAGTTGGCGTTCACCGGTCTCTGACCGATTGAGAGGAGTACGGCACTTTTTGCCATAGAGAAATTTGAATGGGGCCTTGCCCGAACTTGCTTGGAAGCTTTTGTTGTAGGAGAACTCGACATATGGAAGACAATCTTCCCATTTCATACCGAAGGAAATGACACAAGCCCTGAGCATATGTTCAAGGATTTGATTGACTCGCTCGACTTGGCCACTAGTTTGAGGATGGAAGGCTGTGCTGAAGCGAATGTTGGTGCCCATGGCCTTCTGGAAGGAGTCCCAGAACTTAGAAGTGAAGATGCTTCCGCAATCTGAAGATATCAATTGCGGAATTCCGTGCAAGGAGACAATCCTGGAGGTGTATAGCTCTGCCAACTGAGCTATTGTGATAGATTCTTTGATTGGAAGGAAATGAGCCACTTTAGTAAGCTTGTCGATGACAACGAAGATAGCATCATTTCCACGCTAGGACTTGGGAAATCCAGTCACGAAGTCCATCTCAATATGGTCAAACTTCCATTCTGGAATGGCAAGAGATTGGAGGAGACCAGCTGGCCATTGGTGTTCTGCTTTCACCCTTCTGTAGACATCACATTCATTCACGAACTGAGCAATTTCTCGCTTCATTCGAGTCCACCAATACGACTGCTTGAGGTCATGGTACATCTTTGTACTTCCAGGATGAATGGATAGAAGGGAATTGTGCGCCGCGTTCATAATGACTTTCCTTAGATCACCTTTAGGAACCACAATTTGATCCTCGAAGAATAGAGTGTCTTTATCTTCAATGCGATAGCACTTGTATTTGGGTTGGCTCTTGGCAATCCCATTTTTCACCTTCTTCACCATGGCATCAAGAAGTTGTGCCTCACGAATTTGATCCTTCCAAAGTAGGAGAGACTTGGAGGTTGGCAAGAAAACCTTGAAGAACAACTTGGAGATTCAGTTTGCGGAAAGCTTCACAAAGGTCCGGTTGGAAGGGCTTGAGAATTAAGCTGTTGCAGTAAGCCTTCCTTCTCAAAGCATATGCAATGACATTGGCCTTGCCTGGAGTATATTCAATACTCGGATTGTATTCTTGAATCATTTCGACCCAACGAGTCTGCCTGAGGTTGAGGTTGGGCTGAGTGAAGATGTACCTGAGGCTCTTATGATCCGTGAATATGTCCACTTTCCTTCCCAACAAGAGATGTCTCCACGTTAATAATGCATGGACGACTGCCGCCAAATCAAGACATGAGTGGGGTAGTTCCTTTCGTTGGGCTTCAACTAACGAGAGTTATAAGCCACAACTTTCTTCTCTTGCATTAACACAGCATCGAGACCTTGCAGGGAGGCATCACAGAAAACTTCAAATGGCTTGGATTCATCAGGAGGAATCAAGACAGGAGATGTGACTAACTTCTCTTTGAGGGTGTTGAAAGCAACGTCACATTCAGGCGTCTAGACATACTTGACATGCTTTTGGAGGAGGTTGGAAAGAGGCTTTGCAATCTTAGAGAAATTCTCAATGAATCTTCGATAATAGCTTGCAAGCCCAAGAAAACTGCGGAGCTTCTTGACATTCTGAGGAGGTTTCCAATTCACAATTGCAGACACCTTTTCAGGATTAACATCGATGCCCTTGGCGGAGATGATATGACCAAGGTAAAGAACCTCATCAAGCCATAACTCACACTTGGAAAACTTCGCATAGAATTGATGCTCTCTGAGTTTGTCGAGTACCAGTCTCAAATGCTTGGCATGATCCTCCTTATTCTTGGAAAAGACCAATATATCATCGAGATACACCAAGACGAAATCATTTGTGTAAGGGTTGAATATGAAGTTCATCATGCGAGAGAACGTTGGAGGAGCATTGACAAGGCCGGATGACATGACAGTATATTCATAAGAACCATAGCTTGTTCTGAATGCTGTCTTGGGGATATCTTGTTCATGAATGCGAATCTGATGATAACCCATACGGAGGTCAAGCTTGGAGAAAACTTGAGCACCTTTAAGTTGCTCGAATATCTCATTGATGTTGGGAAGTGGATACTTGTTCTTTATTGTCTTCTTGTTCAATGGACGGTAGTCGACGCAGAGTCATTCCATTCCATCCTTCTTCTTGACAAAAAGAACATCACAACCCCATGGAGATGAACTCGGTCTGATCAGACCCGTACGCTCTTGTTCATCCAGTTGTTTCTTCAACTCCTTCAACTCTTCCGGTCCAAGCTTTTAAGGACGCTTGCAAATAGGTTCCGTGCCAGGCTCAAGATCGATAACGAATTCAACTGGCCGGTGAGGAGGCATTCCCGGAAGCTCTTCTGGAAAGACGTCTTGATATTCACAAACAACTGGAATCTGAGAGATGGAATCCAACTCGCCCTTCTCATTGAGAGAAAACAACCGAATGGTTTCGTCACGAGCAGCATGGATAATCACATCCTCAGAAGAGTGTGTCAATTGAATCTGCCTGGCAGCACAATCAAGCTGAGCCTTGTGCTTAGAAATCCAGTCCATCCCGAGAATTAGATCAATATCCGAGTCACCAAGAACAATTGGAGAGGACATAAATTTATAATCTCCAAACTGGACAGAGACATCGGGAGCAACCAAACTAGAAGTCATAAGCTTTCCAAGAGAAACAACTTGCAGGACTTTGGACAAAACCTCTGTGTCAACATTGTGCTCCGATGCAAATGGGAATGACATGAAAAATGCGATGCACCAGTATCAAAAAGAACTTTTGCAGGAATAGAGTTAACTGGAAGGTTACCCATGATCACTTCTGAAGAATCCTATGCCTGAGCTGCATTCATCATGTTGACCTTAGCATGCTTGGGATTATGCTTGACCACTGCATTGCTGGCAGATCTCACAAGAGGAGGAGGCAGAAGGCGCCTTTGGTTGAAGCATTTGTTTTCATAGTGCCCTTTCTGATGACACTTGTTGCAAGTAACCTTTGAGAGCGGACGGTGATAAGGAGCACTTGACCTTGGAGTATGAGACTGAGCTTTGTTCTGATAGCCTGGGTTGGGTGGGTGGGAAAATCCATTGCCACCTTTGCTCTTCTGCTGATAAGGTTGACGAAACGGAGGAGGAGGAGGCAACCAGAACTTCTGGTGCTTAGCTGCCACTTGAGTTGAAGAAGAAGATTGAACTGCACCCCTGACTCTCTTCTTAGATGCCTCACACTTGAGCTGAGCAGCTTCTTGCTTTAGTGCCATATTGTAGAATTGATCAAACTCAGTCGGATCAAGAAGCATGAGAGCTAATTGCAGATCTTCTCTGAGGCCACCTCTGAATTGATAAATCATACTCTTTTCGTCAGGGACGTCTTGTTTAGCGAAGCGAGCAAGTTTCTGAAACTGGATATTGTATTGATACACGGACATGCTGCCTTGCTTGAGATTGAGGAACTTGCTTGCTCTCAGCAACACTTTGTGGGATGTGATGAGCTTTGAAGTCTCGGCGGAAATCATTCCAGGTAATCACACGACCTCCTCTGGAATCTCTGTATTGTTGATACCACTCAGCAGCTTGGTCTTTTAGTTGAAACGGAGCAAACTTGACAAAGTCCTCAGGCCTGACATTGCTACACTCAAAATGTTTGCAGATATCCACGAGCCAGTCGTCGGTGTCTGTGGCCTCGACGCAGTTGCTGAAGGACTTCGACTGGTTTGCGAGGAACTGGTTGAGGGTAGCAAACTTAGGCTGATTTTTGCCTTGGCCTTTATTTCCTTGGTTGCCTTGCCCTTGGTTGCGCTCTTGCAAGAGTTGCAAAAGCATATGAGTGTTGGCGTTGGTGGCTGCCATGACAGTTGCCATGCCTCCAGAGGTGGAGGTGGTGGCGGAGGGTCCGGATTCTGACGCGTTGGAGGAGCCATCCTAAAGAGGTTGACATCCGTTAGCATCTTGAAAGACATATATTCAATCTGAATCAATGGACCAAAATTGCAACATAAAGTCTTAACATTCGAACAAGGATGAACGAATGGATTCCAAAGTAGATCATCACACGTCCATAAGTTGAGAAGCCACATAGATAAAGGTAGATGAAATAAAGCAACAAGGTATGGATATGAACAAATAAGTGGTAAGGATTACCCAATCAAAAACCAAATATCTGCGGGAAGAGATACTAGAGCTACTTGAATTCCCACCTATGAAACTCCCGAAACTTTCTGGTTATGCAATCAGGCGTTGGGGGTACAGAGGAAGCATAATATCTCACCAAAAACTAGCAAATCTTACATCCAGCTGTATTCATCCATCAACACATAACCAAGAAACCTTCGGAAATCATTTACCTCAACCTTCGAAAAGCATCCGTTATACGAGTTATGGCAATACTCCCGAACTCTCGCCCAGTACTGGGTGGCGTCGAGGTTATCTCACCAACAGCTGCATAAAAGAGATTTTTGATGTCGGTGAACTCAGGTATTTCAGAACTGCAACGATAAAATTGTGATGACAACACCTCGGAGCTCAACTCCCCGGGACACTGCCACAACCCCTTAATGTCAGGAGGCACCAAGAACAATGTTCTCGTCACAAAACCATCAGAACGATTCCAAGATACCCGCGTGATCCTAAAAAAATTGTGAAATTTGAGGAGAGAAGAGTCAGAACTCTACGTCAGGAGGCCTCATCAGAGCGACGAAGGGATTGAGGAGTAAAAAGAATCCTACTCTCCGATATATATAATCCTAAGACTCAAAAAATTTTGTTCTAGACTCAACAACGTCAGCGATTCGATCAAGCAGGGGGCTCCTAAGTCGGGGAAGGCTCTGATTACCAACTTGTAACACCCACAATGCGGCTATATCTCCCACATGTCGGGGCACGACTTAGAGGCATAGCCGCATGGTAGGCATGTCGGAAGAGGGGTAATCTTTACACATCCCATGTAATGAATAAGGAAGGGATAAAGAGTCGCCTTACAATATCCACTTCACACAATACATAAAAAATCCATACATCATCCAAGGTACAATTAAAGGTCCGGCTACAGAACCAAAATAGAAAAAAGACAACCCCAAATGCTAGATCCCCGATCATCCCAATTGGGCTCCTCTACTGATCATCCGGAAAATAAATATAGTAATGGCTCGAATCCTCGTTGAACTCCCACTTGCCTTCGGTAGCGTCCCCTGCACTGGCATCGTCGGCACCTGAATCTGTTTGGAAGTATCTGTGAGTCACGGGGACTCAGCATTCTCACACCCTCGCGATCAAGACTATTTAAGCTTAAAGGTTGGAAAGGGGTAGTGAGGTGGAGCTGCAGCAAAGCACTAAGCATATATGGTGGCTAACTTACACAAAAGAGAGCAAGAAGAGAAGCAACACACGGTCGAGAAGCTAAAAGTGATCAAGAAGTGATCCTGAAGCTACTTACGCTCAAGCATAGCACAAGGCCGTGTTCACTTCCCGGACTCCGCCGAAAAGAGACCATCACGGCTACACTCGCGGTTGATTCATTTTAATTAAGTTAAGTGTCAAGTTCTCTACAACCGGATATTAACAAATTCCCTTCTGCCCATAACCGCAGGCACGACTCTCGAAAGTTTATACCCTGCAGGGGTGTCCCAACTTAGCCCATCACAAGCTCTCACGGTCAATGAAGGATATTCCTTCTCCCTAGAAGACCCGATCAGTCTCGGAATCCCGGTTACAAGACATTTCGACAAAGATAAAACAAGACCAGCAAAGCCACCCGATGTGCCGACAAATCCCGATAGGAGTCGCACGTATCTCGTTCTCAGGGCACACAGGATGAGACATTCTACGAGTAAAACCAACCCTCGAGTTGCCCCAAGGTGGCCCCGCAGTTTACTCGTTCGGACCAACACTCATAGGAGCACTGGCCCGGGGGGGTTTAAAATAAAGATGACCCTTGAGTCTGCAGAACCCAAGGGAAAGGTATATGGTGGTAGGTAGGCAAATGGTAAAACCAAGGCTGGGCCTTGCTGGAGGAGTTTTATTCAAGGCGAACTGTCAAGGGGTTCCCATAACACCGAACTGTGTAAGGAACGCAAAAATCAAGGAACATAACACTGGTATGATGGAAACTAGGGCGGCAAGAGTGGAACAAAAAACCAGGAACAAGGCCGAGCCTTACACCCTTTACCAAGTATATAGATGCATTAAAGTAAATAAGATATAATAATGATATCCCAACAATATCCATGTTCCAACATGGAACAAGCTTCATCTTCACCTGCAACTAGCAACGCTATAAGAGGGGCTGAGCCAAAGCGGTAACATAGCCAAACAATGGTTTGCTAGGAAAGGTGGGTTAGAGGCTTGACATGTCAATATGGGAGTCATAATATAGCAAGTGGTAGGTAACGCGGCATAGCAATAGAGCGAACAACTAGTAAGCAAAGATAGAAGTGATTTCAAGGGTATGGTCATCTTGCCTGCAAAGTTCTCAGAGTTGTCGAAAGCTTGATCCTCGTTAGCGTACTCAACAGGTTCCTCGATCACGTACTCGTCTCCCGGCTCTACCCAAAGCAAGAACACAAGCAAGGGACCAACAATCAATCACGGTGCAATGCACAAGCCACATGATGCAAAACATGGCATGATATGCAATGCATATGCGTGCTTCGGAAGGGAAAGAATGAACAAGGCGTCAACTTGGCAAACCAAGTGTGCCGCTGGAAAGATGAGATGATTTCGGTCGAAATCGATATAAAGATCACCGGAAACGGACGAATGATTTGCAAATGGCAAGCAAAACAAGAATGGCATAATTCTGCGATTAACAGCACGATGCGGCTTAGAATGCAACAAGAAACTAAGCTACTGCACTCCAACATGGCAACAACTCTCATGGCAGTGTTGTACACAAGATGCTTGACAAAACATGAACACTGAGCTACGGCTAAATCACACAAGAATAGGTTCAAACAAGCATGGCAAAAGTGCAAAAGATATCAGCTCCATAGACTTAGTGAAAATACTAACATGCCACAAATAACATCAGGAAGCCATGTTTAGAGCTAGCAAACAACATGCTACAGGAACGTATCATAGCAAACCAAGGCATGACATGAATCTACTAAATTCATAGAACAAAAGTCTCTTACTGAAAATGAGCCAAAAAGGCACAGAAGATATGATGGCACCGATGTAAACATAGCAAGTTTTACTAACAGTTTCAGACTTAGCAGAAATCAGAGCATGGCATAAACAGAATTATGAAGGTAACTTTGCAAGCTCAAATCACTCACCACAAAGCCTTGCATGACAAAACAAGCATAGCATCAGCAAGAAGACATGTTCATGAAGCTAACCATGGCAGGAGCAAGTTCATAGCATGCATGGATCACTAGCAACAACCATGGCAATATTGATTAACATGTTAACATTCTGCCAGGAACATTTTATAGCAAAAGTAGAGCAATATTAAGACATGCTAGGGCACTTCATAATTGCAAACAGGGGTATGGATGGATAGAGCATAACCATATGTTCAAAACATCCTAACCGAAGCAACTCAAAACAAACATGGATCTCACTCTAGCATCATGTTTACATGGCATCAAAATAACAGTAGGATGAGGAGTTAGCAAAAACCTGTCACTGAAATCAGCAACATCACGAAGCCTAGTTTGCATGCTTGTGCTAGTCACCAAAAAGATCACAAAAATACATGGCAAGCTCCTATGTAAGTATGTCATGGCATAGTTCAAAACACATGTAGAGCTCATGCCCATATGAAGCACACATCAAATGTGACAAAAATGACAAATCATCATAAACTGATAAGTAGCAGCAGTAAACATTTTATAGCACTCTTGCATCAATGATAAGGGCCTCAAGATGAACTCAAACAAGCATGCCACAATGTAATGCAATGAAGAGCATCTCACGATGAACATTTTGATATATCATACGCATGAAACGGAGCTACGGTCACAGAGATATGGCATGATGAAAAGAGGCATAAAATGTAACAGGGGGAAAGACTTAGGTGAAAATCAACCTTCCGGATCTTGGATCTAGGGTTCTTTGACTTGCATGCGAACCGAGGCAAGGCCGGTCTCACCGAAGTTTGCTGAGGCGGCGGTCGGAGCACGAAGGCGAGGAGGCCGGCGAGGTTGGGCGGCGAGGGTCGGCGGCCGGAGACGGAGAGGACCGGCGGCGGCGCGCCGGGCGAGGAGGCGAGGCGCGGACGCCGGCGCGGGGGCGGCGGAGCTGCCGGCGGCTCGCGGTGGCGGAGGAACGGGCGCCGGCGAACTCCGGTGGCGGCGGGCGCGGTCGACGGCGGAGCGGCGGCCTCGGGCGGGGTCGCCCGCGGGCGGCAGCGGCGTGGAACGGGCCCGCGGGGGGCGGATCTGGGCCCTACGGGCTTCGGCGGCGCGCAGGATGGCGGCGGTGACGTGGCAACGCGGGAGTGGCTGAGGCGGCGGGGCGAATGCGTCCGGCCCGATCCGGACGTGTCCGGCGGCGGCGGGGGATGTGGATCTAGGGTTTGGACGAGAAATTCGAGGAAGAAGACATATTTATAGGTAGGCGGAGGTAGGAGTGTCCAAATGGAGTGTAGTTTTCGCCCACATGATCGTGATCCGACGGCGGAGGACATGGAAGTGGTTTAGATGGGTTATTTGGCTGGTTTGGAGGGGTGTTGGGCTGCAACACACAAAAGGCTACTGCGGTTACCCGGTTTACCGTTGGAGCATCAAACGGACTCCAAATAGAATGAAATTTAACAGGCGGTCTACCGGTGGTGTACCAAGGCCACTTGGCAAATCTCGGTCCATTCCGAGAACGTTTAACACCCGCTCATGAAAAGAGACAAGAGGGGTGCACCGGTGCATGTGGGAGTGTCGGATTGCAAAACGGACAACGGGGAAATTGCTCGGATGCATGAGACGAACACGTATACAAATGCGATGCACATGATGACATGATATGAAATTCATGACATGAACAAAATGCAAAACAAAGACAAAACCCAACCACGAAGGGAATCTCATAACTTAAAGCCGGAAATGGCAAGAGTCAGAGTTACAAATATGGCAAGTTACATCCGGGGTGTTATAGCGATAGGGGGGTCCTTCCCACACGCAACGGGTAAACCGAGCATGCTTAACCAGCCTAGCTAGCAAATGGCAAGGTGCTCCTCCAAGATCTGGGGGTCGGCACGAATGGCAGCCATTGCGACCTCATCCGCGCGTGCGGCCGCGATTTGCTTCTCCGCTGCCAAATTCTCCTTGAGATCCTGGCTATACTGCGTGCGCCATGGCTTAGGGCGGTGCTTATTTGGTGGAGGGGTCGGTCATTTGGGTGGAAGGTGTCGCGCTCGCGCCGGTGGTCGGGGCATGTGGGATGTGGAAGGAGGAGGAGGATGGGGGTCGGGTGTGGATTACCTGCCTGGATAGACGAGGCCGGGTAGCATGAAGGAGGGTCGCCGATGAGGAGGCGGTGCTGCAAGCAAGGAGTGAAGGTTTCAACTTGGAAAGGAAGGCGGAAACAGGGGAAATGTGGATTTTTGTAAGGGGGAGGGGGCGGGGAGGTGGATATTTCCGCAGAAGCCGCAAATTTGGAATCGCTTCAGCAAAAAAACTGGCGCGCAAAGTGTCATCAGATACGGTCCCTTATTCAGAACTGTGTACGATATGTGAAGATCACAAATGATTCAGATAGCTTAACCCGTGTGTGATGAGTTTGAACGTCAAAAAATTTGGTTCGAATTTCCATGGTTACAATGGTCATCCACGTCATTGCATAATTTGGGTACACAAAGGAGACTATAGCACACCCACACTTCTTAATCGAGCAAGTTCAGCAATTAAACAGAGCTAGCTAACCTAAATATTACTCTAACAAATTAAAGACCAGCGCTCTTAATTAAACAAAACAAAGAGTACTACTACAGCTGGTCCTCGTCGATCTCCGCCGCCGCCTCCATGTCCAGCTCACGCCCGACGGTCTCCTGGGAAGGGGCTTAATGGCATCCATCGCACCATACTCGACAAGCATCTCGCCATCCGCGTCCGCCATCTCTTTGTAAAAGGCCACCATGAGATGGGCGTGGGCAGATGCGATCTGGGCTTGGATGGGCTCCGTCGTCGCAAGGTATGCGGGGGAGGAACGGATGGCTGCTCGAACGCTCTCGGTGATTGCCAGCTCTTTGGCCGTGGGTTGCCGACCGTTGTGGGGGAAGCTTCATTTGATTTGTGCGGTGACCGCCAGGAGCTAGGCGTGGGCGGCCCTCGACATGGTCGTGGGCGGCCTCCATCAGGGATAAGGCCGCCGCTGCGGAACGGACAGCTATTGTGCCGCTCTCGCCAGTTGATATCCCCGAGGCAGATGTTGTTGCCGCCACCTGAGAAGCAACACCAGCCGTTTGGGCTGCCTTTGCCGCTCGGTCGCAGATTGCAGCCGCGCTCATGCACCTTGTTAGCACGCGCATGGCGGCTGCGGCCGCGCTCTCGCCGGAGTGGGCCACCGAAGTTGCCCTCACGATGCGGGTCCACGTACCCATCTTTCATCGGCGATGATTGAATGGTGAAATGATATTTGGGGAGCGAGATAGTGTGCTTGAGACGTCGGCTGTGGACTGTAGCTGACACACCTTCTCGCGTAAGCCATAGGCATACTATACACCGATGGTGCTCCAGGATATTTTGTGCCGCATCTCACATGGCTGGTGATAATAAACTATGTGCGATCTACTTGATTTTTCATCTTGATTTGAATTACATAATGGGGTCACAGCGGCAACGGATGGTGTTTGAATTGCTAAACCTTTTATCTGGAGTGAACATGCAACTATATGTGTGTCGTAAAAGAATTGGAATTATTCAGGGTTCGTTTGAACATTTTATACATTAAATTGGTTTTCTAGCCATTTCAGGTGCACAATTCAAAATTAAACCACATGCACATGCTCCGGTGCACCAACATGGGTTGTAAAATCATATATGTGTCCATGGGTTTATGCTTATCTCCCATGCAAGAAATGGGGATGAAATTCGAACACCACGGCACCGTGGCTCTCCGGCAAACGTCGATGTACTTGCTTTTGTAATTCTAATAAATCCAAAATTCGTCCAAAATTCATGAAACTTGGCATGCTATCATGGAGCGGCATCAACATGCCGTGGTAAAAAAATTGTCCCATTTGGGGTAGGTTTGGGTATAAGCTTCTCATAAACTAGAACTCCTCAGAACAAGTGTGATGGTTTTGTTAGGGAACGTTTCACCTTTCTGGACGAAACGATATCCCTTACCTATTCTCGATTTCAAAAAATTTCCTAGTGTCAACATAGAACAACATGAGTGTTGTGTCAATTTTTGGGATTTTTCGGGGTTCGCTTGGGCATTTTTATACATTAACTGAGTTTTCTATGCATTCATGTGCATAATTCAAATTTGAACTGCAGGCACATCCTCTAATGCATATAAATTAATTGAAAATTCAAATATGTGCCCTTGGTTGCCTGCTTAGGTCCCATGCAAGAAATGGGAAAGAATGTCAAACACCCTGCCACCGTCACTCGGCCGCAAACATTGAGATACCTGGTTTTTTAATTGGGACAATTGTAATTTTACCCCTAGTTGGTTCCTACCCATGGGTTTTGCCCTTACTTTTCGAGCTTACTCAGTTTTGCCCTTACTTTTTCCGTCATGGTCCCTCGAATGCCCTTTGACTGTTTGACCAAAACTTTGAAAATTCATAACTAATTCATATGAACTCAGAAAAATGAAAATAAGATATCGAAATGTTTAGATAAACATTACCTTTATGTGCATATCATTTGCATTCAGGACAAAAGCATCCTTTAAACTACCTAAGGTAATTAATGTTATTAACATTATTAAAAATAAAAAAGGTATAAACAATATTTTTTCATGAATAAAAATGGCATGCAAATGTAGGTGATGTTTTCTGAACATCCAGATATCTTATTTGCATTTTTCTAAGTTCGTATCATCTTGTTAAGAATGTTCTAACGACTTTGACCATTATTTGGAAACTTCATAACAAGTTGATACGAACTCAGAAAAATGCAAATAAGATATCTGGATGTTCAGAAAACATCAGCTACATTTGCATGTAATTTTTATTCATAAAAAAATATTTTTATACCTTTTTATTTTTAATAATGTTAATAACATTAATTACCTCAGGTAGTTTAAAGGGTGCTTTTGTCCTGAATGCAAATGATATGCACATAAAGGTAATGTTTATCTGAACATTTGATATCTTATTTGCATTTTCTGAGTTCATATGAATTAGTTATGAATTTTCAATGTTTTGGTCAAATGGTCAAAGGGCATTTGAGGTACCTCGACGGAAAAAGTAAGGGCAAAACTGAGCAAGCTCGAAAAGTGAGGGCAAAACCCGTGGGTAGGAACCAACTAGGGGTAAAAATGCAATTGTCCCATTTTAATTCTAGTAAATCCAAAACTCGTCTGAAATTCATGAAACTTGGCATGCTAGCATGGAGTGGCATCAACATGCCGTGGTAAAATATTTGACCCATTTGGGGCAGGTTTGGGTATATGCTTCTCACAAACTAGAGCTTCTCACAACAAGCATGATGGTTTCGGTAGGGAACGTCCCACCTTTGGGGATGAAACGATATCCATTGCCTCTTATTGCTTCCAAAAAATTTCTCATGTCAACATAGAACAACAGGAGTGTTGTGTCAATTTTTGTGATTTTTTCAGGTTTTGTTTGGACATTTTTATGCATTAACTGAGTTTTCAATGCATTTATGTGCATAATTCAAATTTGAACTACATGCACATGCTCCGGTGCATATAAATTGGTTGAAAAATCAAATATGTGTCCTTGGGTGCATGCTTAGGTCCCATCCAAGAAATGGGAATGAATTTCAAACACCAGGGCACTGTTGATTGTCGGGAAAACATTGAGATGCCTGTTTTTTAAATTCTAGTAAATCCAAAACTTGTCTGAAATTCATGAAACTTGGCATGCTATCATGGAGTGGCATCAACATGCCATGGTAAAAAATTTGTCCCATTTGGGGCAGGTTTGGGTATATGCTTCTCACAAACCAGAGCTTCTCACAACAAGCATGATGGGGTCGGTAGGGAACGTCCCACCTTTGGGGACGAAACGATATCCATTGCCTCTTATTGCTTCCAATAAATTTCTCGTGTCAACATAGAACAACATGAGTGTTGTGTCAATTTTTGTGATTTTTTCAAGGTTTGTTTGGACATTTTTATGCATTAACTGAGTTTTCAATGCATTTATGTGCATAATTCAAATTTGAACTACATGCACATGCTCCAGTGCATATAAACTGGTTGAAAATCAAATATGTGTCCTTGGGTGCATGCTTAGGTCACATGCAAGAAATGGGAATGAATTTCAAATACCAGGGCACTGTTGACTGTCGGCAAAACATTGAGATGCTTGGTTTTTAAATTCTAGTAAATCCAAAACTTGTTTGAAATTCATGAAACTTGGCATGCTATCATGGAGTGGCATCAACTTGCCATGGTAAAAAATGTGTCCCATTTGGGGCAGGTTTGGGTATATGCTTCTCACAAACCAGAGCTTCTCACAACAAGCATGATGGTTTCGGTAGGGAACGTCCCACCTTTGGGGACGAAACGATATCCATTGCCTCTTATTGCTTTCAATTTTTTTTTTCTCATGTCAACATAGAACAACATGAGTGTTGTGTCAATTTTTATGATTTTTCAGGGTTCGTTTGGACATTTTTATGCATTAACTGAGTTTTCAATGCATTTATGTGCAAAATTCAAATTTGAACTACATGCACATGCTCTAGTGCATATAAATTGGTTGAAAAATCAACTATGTGTGCTTGGGTGCATGCTTAGGTCCCATGCAAGAAATGGGAATGAATTTCAAACACCAGGGCACCGTTGATTGCCGGCAAAATGTTGAGATACTTTATTTTTAAATTCTAGTAAATTCAAAACTCGTCTGAAATTCATGAAACTTGGCATTCTATCATGGAGCGGCATAAAAATGCCGTGGTAAAATTTTTGTCCCATTTGGGGCAGGTTTGGGTATATGTTTCTCACAAACCAGAGCTTCTCACAACAATCATGATGGTTTCGGTAGGGAACGTCCCACCTTTGGGGACGAAACGATATCCATTTGCTCTTATTGCTTCCAAAATATTTCTCGTGTCAACATAGAACAACAGGAGAGTTGCGTCAATTTTTGTGATTTTCGGGGTTCGTTTGGACATTTTTATGCATTAACTGAGTTTTCAATACATTTATGTGCATAATTCAAATTTGAACTACATGCACATTCTCCAATGCATATAAATTGGTTGAAAAAACAAATTTGTGCCCTTGGGTGCATGCTTAGGTCCCATGCAAGAAATGGGAATGGATTTCAAACACTAGGGCACTGTTGATTGCCGGCAAAACATTGAGATGCCTGGTTTTTAAATTCTAGTAAATCCAAAACTGGTCTAAAATTCATGAAACTTGGCATGCTATCATGGAGCGGCATCAACATGCCATGGCAAATTTTTTGTCCCATTTGGGGCAGGTTTGGGTGTATGCTTCTCACAAACCAAAGCTTCTCACAACAAGCATGATGGTTTTGGTAGGGAATGTCCCACCTTTGGCGATGAAACGATATCCATTGCCTCTTATTGCTTTCAAAAAATTTCTCATGTCAACATAGAACAACAGGAGTGTTGTGTCAATTTTTGTGATTTTTCGGGGTTCGTCTGGACATTTTTATGCATTAACTGAGTTTTCAATGCATTTATGTGCACAATTGAAATTTGACCTACATGCACATGCTCAAGTGCATATAAATTGGTTGAAAAATCAAATCTATGTCATTGGGTGCATGCTTAGGTCCCATGCAAGAAATGGGAATGAATTTCAAACACCAGGGCATTGTTGATTGCCGGCAAAACGTTGAGATACTTTATTTTTAAATTCTAGTAAATCCAAAAATCGTCTGAAATTCATGAAACTTGGCATTCTATCATGGAATGGCACTCAACATGCTGTGGTATTTTTTGTGACCATTTTGAGAGAAGGCGCACTCGAATAATGACAGCCAACAAAGTCATTTTGAAAAAATAGCTGCCACTTTAATATCTCAAACGTTTGTATAATTCAAAGCGTGTGTGTTCTGTTAACCATTCACGTTACGCCACGTGTCTTGGTTTTAATGGTTGTAGGAGGTGCCGTGTGGACAGTTGCTTGACCTTGACTGAACGGGAGGCGTGCGAGCGCAATCCGGTGCGCAGGCTGGCCGAGAGGCATGCAAGCTGTCCTCGAATGCACCGGGAAGCGTGCGAGATGTACGCTATGCAGGCTCACTAGGAAGTGAACCCTTTGACTTCCATGGCCGCCCGCCTTCCTCTCTGTGCGCGCGCCCCCCTCAGCGGCATGGGATGCTGCCGTCGAAGGCTACCTCTCAGCGCCGCTAGCTGCCGTTCTCCCATGCCCCGCCCGTCGACCCCGGGATGACATGATGCAAAATGAGAGCAGGATTTGTGCATCTCTTCAACGCAAATGGTTCTTTTGGATGACCCATATGCAACCACTTACAAACAATTTGGTGTGATTTGCATCTGTCATATTGGGTATGTTACCATTTGTCAAACTGGAAAGATTGTCATTTGTTGATCTAGTAACATTGCCATTTGTCAACCTTATAAGACTGTGATTTGTCAAAATATGAAGCTAAAAATCACTAGCAGTATCTAATTTTTGCAACTAAAATTCAGTAATTAAGCATAAATTTCATTCATAGATTAAGTAGTCATTCTTAATTTATACAAACAGTTCAACTTGACAGCTGAACCGACCAAACTTTTCCCCAATTGTTGCCAACCACGTACTGAAATAGCTAGTTCAACTATATATACTAGCTAATTTTAAGTACGTTGTACAGTTCCACCACATCTACAGTCAGATGAACTGAACAAAATAGCCCCTAGATACTACTACTACTGCAGAGGGGCTTTGTACTACTTCTGGATGCCTCTCCTCTGCCGAGCGTGCTCAGTAAGAGGCGGAGGAGGAGGAGCCTACCGACGAGCTGGGAAATCGCAATACGGTGCCTGCCGCTGTTGCAGCTTCAGTGGCGCTCACCTCGAACGCCCTCTGCCTCTCTAGACGACCCCTCTTGAAGTGGTGGTTCTCCTCATAGATCTCCTGATTCCTCGCCTCTGAGGCGGCGTGTTCCACGGGCACGGCGGCGGTAAGGCTCTTTGCGAGCTCAACGGGGTGCTCCTCCTCCTCCCGCAGGAACTCGGTGTAGCGCGCAAGGTCGCTGACGCATGTGCGGGCATCCACTTCCGCCTCCCGCCTTCGGGAGGCGGTGGCGGAGCGGGTGATGACCCCGGCGGTCGACGGTGGGCTGGCGGCCACAGCAACCGACGACAGGGTGGCAGCCACGACCACCACCTCCCGCCTTTGGGCCGTGGTGGCAGAGCGGGTGATGGCCACGATGCCCGGCAGTGGGGTGGCGGCCACGACAGCCAACTCCCGCCTTCGGGCCGTGGCGGCGGAGCGGACGATGGCCCTGGCTTTCGAAGGTGGTGGCGGCAACGGCGGCCAGCAACAATTGCCGATTGGCACCAGTGGCGGAGCGTGTTCTGGGTGTTCCGCGCACACCCAACAGGGATGCCACGCGCACTACACTACTCCGGGGACTGCGCCGCTGCCATGGTGTAGCCTCCCAGCTGGAGCTGTCCTCTGATGACGGTGGAGTGGCTGAGCGACGACGACGGACCAGTGCCATTGGCGATTGTGGGAGAAGTAGACGAGATAAGCTACAGGGAGGGAGGGGAAATGCGATGCAGGACTCGCCGACCATGAGGGTTTTTATAGCAGGCCGGTAAGCATTGGGATTTTGGGGGATTTCAACGAGTCGGGAGGGAAGCATGCGCGGGAACCTGCGAGGTTGCGCGGGAATGGGCTCACCTATGATTCATTGGCGCCACCGTTTGGCCAAAAGAACGTCCCCGCGCGCTGCGCAAGCTTGCGCTGTAAGCCGTCTGCGGCAGCGGGGTGACAAGACATGCGAGAGGAGGACGAAAGGCCACATACACATACGGTTAATAAAAAAATGTTTGCAATTTAATTACCTACTATACCCCCGTCCTGGTTTATAAGTATTATTTAACTAATAAAATATGAATGCATGTAGCCAAAGATTATATAGTTGGATTCGTATTTGAACATAGTTTCCAATTATATAATTTTTATAACGTGTGTTAACATTTTGTTGGTTAAATTTGAGTGCAAAGTATGGCACAGAATATAAAGGGGACTATAGACTAGACAGAGGTGGTAGCACATGGCCGCTCTCTACGTAGCGATGCAATTGTCGGCCGGCTTATAGGCGACCATTTCCTGTGTGTTCAACTGCTCTTTGCGTGTGGTTGCATGCAGTTCAGGCGGTCGCGGCAAGCTCTGCTCGCGTCCCGCCGCGCGCGCTTTGCTCTCGTGTCCCTCCGGGTGCTCTGCCCTCGTCCCTTCATGCGCGCTGCCAGTGTTTGGGTCGGCGCACGATCACGCACGTTCGTGTGCATGCGGTTGCTCGGGCGTGGCGCGACGATGCAGTTACCCGCTGCAAAAACTGCCATGCGGACGCGCCGAGAATCCACGCCACCCGGCCCCCTATTATTCCTACGGCCATTTACCTTCATCTCTCGTCTCACATGACACAATAAGCACACCCATGAGGACACATACAGAGAGGACATCCAGCGGTTCCAATGGCGCTCCCCGTGGCTCCAATGGCGCTCCCAGCAGCCAACGACGACAATGGCGGGAGTTCACCACGCAACACGTCATGGACACCCACGTGAGGGGGAAGGCTCTCTCGGTGGTGTATACGAACGATCCGGTCTCAGTGGAGAGCTCCATCCAAACTATGGAGTAGTTCTTTTCCCAAGGACAAGTACCAAGTGGTCGACTTCGACCTCGAGTACACCATGGGTCATGTCGGGCATGATCAGAAGGTTGCCGTCACCCAGTTGTGCGTGCGACATGACGTCCTCGTCTACCACTACCACCTGACCACAACGCCTTGCGAGCTTTTCTCCAAGTTTATCAACAGCTCCGACTACAATTTCGCTGCAGTGGACACCACCAACGATCTAAAAGCGCTCAAGGTTTAGGGCTTGAAATGCCTGAATCTTGTCAACATCCAGCGCCACTACTAGGTCTGGGGCAGCGACAAAAACAAGCTAAACTCCCTAGTTGACCTCGCCTCAGCCATCATCGACCCCTACTACATGAAGATGAAGAATGAGAGCAATAGGGACAACAACGCCCGACACCGTGTGTGGCATGAGAGACTGGATGAACAACATGTTAAGTATGCGGCCATGGACGCGTACATAAGCTACGAGATGTATAGGCGGATCGTTGACATGAGGAACTGTCTTCTTCCTGACCCAGATGAGGGGTCGAGCCACATAGCAGTGGCGGGAGCGTCACAAGAAGTAGATGACTAGACAGTCGTTTCTCCTACTTTAGAATGCATGCAATTGTTAATTGAAGTGTGTGCGAATGATCTGTATAGTCACTTACGTAATTGGATGTTTATTTCAGTTATATATATACATGTTATTCTACTATAGACAGAGCAAATCACACAGCTTATTTGCAGCAATCATCTGTGTTATTATTGGTCTTCACACACATTTCTGATTACAGACCTGTTTGCCGCGTATCACACACATCTTGTTCAGTTGAACCATTTCCATTGTGTTGCCTAATCACACATAGTTCATCCTATTGAACTGTATGGTGTATATCACACACGCCTTCATGTGGCTGCCCATTTCTTTTGTTCCTCCTCATCCCAAACAGTTAATTGAGCTGAACCGTATGCCCTGCATCGCACACGCAACTAAAATCTGAACCGTGTTTCATGCATCTGTCATCGCAAACGTTTTGCACCTTTTTGACGGGTTTTTTACACCACCGTTTGCGATTATGGCATCGCACACAGTTTCGTCGAAGGGTCTCTGATCGTAGTGTCACATTTGGACCATCCTGCAGTAGTGTTACATCCTAGAGAGGGCCCGAACCTGGGTAAATATCGTGTCCCGCATCCCTTATTCCCCATCGATCCAAGATCCATAGTTCGGGAACCCCTACCCGAGATCTGCCGGTTTGAACACTGACACCTTGTATTACCATTTCTCCCCTCCTTACCCCTTCATTGCCTAGGACTATATATGCTCCTCTTCCTCCTCCATTTAGAGATAGCTAAGAATAAATCTACACATTAGAGCTTAGCTCATGTACCTACCCTTGTGGGATTCCTCTTGAGAGAGAGAGAAGACCCCATTGGAGTTCAAGACCCCCATTAGAGAAGATCCTTAGGGATACAAGACCCCCTTGAGGGAAGGATTTATCTAGATCATCAAGACCTCATCTCCTTCATAGTATTTGGGATGAATTCTATCATGTATCTTACTTCCCTTCGATTATTCATGTGCCTTGTGGATCTTGTGTGTTTGTTGGTCTAGTGGATGTGTGATTGCACTTGTTCTTGAGTGTTCTTCTTGTGATTTCCCCTCTTGTTATTCGTGTTCTTCATGTTCTTCATGGATGCCCCTCCAACTCGTGAAAGATATCCACTTACGGTCTCCACCTGCAACAGTATTTTCTGAAGTTTATTATCTGTGATTGTTATATTTATGTAATACATTCCAATCTATGTGTTTTCTTTGGCCATTTGATGAGTAAATCTTCAGTGGAAGTTGTGCATAGTAGTAGGTATAATCTTGCGGTGTCCTCATCTAGTGGCAGAAGGGGTAGCGAGGCACGTATTTGTATTGTTGCTACTAAGGGAAAAATGATGGGGTTCAATCATATTTCTTGGTTTTATTCTGTCTACATTATGTCATCTTTCTTAAAGCATTACTCTATTTGTCATGAACACAATACCATAGATGCATTCTGCATAGCGGTCGATTGGTGGAGTAATAGTACTAGATGCAGGCAGGAGTTGGTCTAATTGTCACAGACATAATGCCTATGTGCATGATCATGCCATGAATAACATCATAACTATCCAGGTTTTCTATCAATTGTCTGATGTTGCTTGAAGCTATGTCGGTATTTCTTCAAAGAAGAAGGCATGATGCAACACAACTACGGTAGGTATTTCCCTCAGTTATAAAACCAAGGTATCAATCCAATAGGAGAACCGAGCAACACTATGTAAATGGTACCTGCACAGAAAGAACAAATACTTGCAACCCGACGCGTAAGAGTGGTTGTCAATCCCTCCATGGTAAAAAGGTAGATAAGTTTGTGGTAGATCGGATAAATAGCTCTCGATAAAACGCGAAATAAAATAAGTAATAAAATCAAGTGTAGCAAGGTATTTTTGGGTTTTGGCATAATAGATCTAAAAATAAAAATAGATCTCAAAGCAAATATGATAAAGAAGAGACTCGGAGGCCGTAGATTTCACTAGTGGCTTCTCTCAAGAAATAGCACACGGTGGGTAAACAAATTATTGTTGGGAATTGATAAAACCTCAAATAGTTATGACAATAACCAGGCAATGATCAATATATATGCATCATGTCCAAGATTAGTAGACCGACTCCTGCCTGCATCTACTACTATTACTCCACACATCGACCGCTATCCAGCATGCATCTAGTGTATTAAGTTCATGGAGAAACGGAGTAATGCAATAAGAACGATGACATGATGTAGACAAGATCTATTCATGTAGGAATAGACCCCATCTTGTTATCCTTAATAGAAACAATACATACGTGTCTTGCTGCCCCTTTTGTCACTGGGAAAGAACACCACACGATCGAACCCATCACAAAGCACCTCTTCCCATGGCAAGAAAAATTGATCTAGTTGGCCTAACTAAACCAAAGATTCGAAGAAGAAATACGAGGCTATAAATAATCATGCATATAAGAGATCAAAAGAAAACTCAAATAACTTTCATGGATATGTACATCTGATCATAAACTCAAAGTTCATCGGATCCCAACAAACACACAGCAAAAAGAGTTACATCAAAGAAATCACCAAGAGACCATTCTATTGAGAATCAAAAGAGAGAGTGGAAGCCATCTAGCTACTGCCTACGGACCCGTAGGTCTACAATGAACTATGCACACATCATTGAAGAGGCGCCAATGAGGATGATGAATGTCATGCCCAATATGCAATACTATCCTAAAGAGACTCGAAGGTCCCACCAAGGATAGAACCGCATATTGACACGCTTTTGCAAGGTGGATATCATTACATCAACATTACATAATAGATGGGGATACATACAAGGCATACAAATGCCGCAAGAATACATCAACACAGCTTACGTAAATCAACATCTAACTATGGATGAAACACAAACAAAAGCTCAAACGACATCCACCCTGCTAGCCAAGGCTGCCGACCCGGAACCTATCCCTCGAACGAAGAAGAAGCGGAACAGGAACTCCAAAACAATAAACATCGCTCTCGCATCATGATCATCGCATTACCTATACCTGCAACTGGTGTTGTAGTAATGTGTGAGCCACGAGGACTCAGCAATCCCATTACCATGGGTATCAAGACTAGCAAAGCTTAATGGGTAAGGAAGGGGTGAGGTGGTGAGATTACAGCAGCGACTAAGCAAAGTATGGTGGCTAACATACGAATACAAGATTAACGTGAGAAACTACGCAATGGTCGCAACCTAGTAACGATCAATAAGTGATCATGAACTACTTATGGTGAAACATAACCCAACCGTGTTCTCTTCTCGAACTTCCCCGAAAAGAGACCATCACGGTAACACAACGCGGTTGGTGTATTTTAACAGAGTTTACTTCAAGTCTTCTACAACCGGATATTAACAAATTCCCATCTGCCACATAACCGCGGGCACGGCTTCCAAAAGTTTAAACCCTACAGGGGTGTCCCAACTTAGCCCATGACAAGCTCACGATCCGCGGAGACAATCCTCCATCGCGGGACCCTCCAATCAGACTCGGAATCCCGGTGCACAAGACATTTCGACAATGGTAAAACTAATCTAGCAAAGCCTCCCGGCGTGTCGACACCCTGATAGTAGTCGCGCGTATCTCGTCTCAGGACACAACCGGATGGGTCAGCCTACAGGTATATACCAAATACCTCGAGTTTCCCCGAGGCGGCCCCGCAGTCTGCCCGTTTGGGACCGACACCATCAGCACTAGCCCCCCTACTATGAAGAAAAATCCTCGGGTTCGCGATGCCCTATGCCAATTAATTATTAGGTTCAAGTATTATTAAGGAAAATGTTAAAACCAATGTTGAGCCTTGCTGGAAGAGTTTTATTCAAAGCAAAACACCGAGAGGGTCCCATACCCCTCATCGTGTTAGGGACGCAAAAATCGAGGAACATAACACCGGGATGACGGAAACTAGGGCGGCAAGAGTGGAACAAAACACCAGGCATAAGGCCGAGCCTTCCACCCTTTACCAAGTATATATGTTCATTAATTAAATAAGAGATATTGTGATATCCCAAGATATACATGAAAGCCATGTCCCAACATGGACAACCTACAACTGCACCTGCAACTAGCAATGTTATAAGAGGGGCTGAGCAAAGTGGTAACATAGCCAAACAACGGTTTGCTAGGAAGGGTGAAAAGGTTAGAGGCTATCATGGCAATTTGGGAGGCTCGATAAACAAGTGGTAGGTACCGCAACATAGCGATAGCATCGACACAACTAGCATAGCAAAGATAGTAGTGAGATCCAAGGTGACGGTCATCTTGCCTGAAATCCCGCTAGGAAGAAGATCGGGTCCATGAAGTAGACGAACCAACGTAGTCGAACGAATCCTCACAATCGCAACATAAACGAAACTATTGAGAAGAAGCACAACCAGAAAGAAGCAAACAATATGGTAAACAACCATCACATAAACATGACATGATGCATAATGAAGTATGATGCATGTCCGGTTTAAAGAGGCATGGCATGGCAAAGTGCAACAAACAATACTACAAATTAAGTGGAACTCAATATGCAACGAGTTACATATTGACAAAACCCCACATTCATTTATCTAGTTCTCTCCCGTTTATGTACCCAACAATATTAAATGTTGTTAAACATGGCAAGAGGTGAAGCATAATTAAACTAACTATTTAGGCAAGTTTAAATAAGGACAGAAACATCAAACACCAATTCCGGTAAATCCTCATGTGCATATAGCAATTTAATGCAAACAACAATTTTAAACATTTAAATGTTGTTATCATGATGCGGATGACAAATGCAAGTTATGCAATTTTTAAGAGAATGTTGACATGGGCATGTTATGAAGCATGTGGTCACCATGGCGGAACGAAAAGGGGTGCCACGACGACGACAACGGAAATGGTGCCACGGCAACATTCCGATGATCCGACAACTCAATTGAGATACCGGTGCAAAAGAAACTATGACGGAAGCGTGTCATGCAAGGATGGTGGGGTGATTCTGGATACTGGGTTCCCACGAGTCAATGGCGGCAAGGCATCCGAGGGTCGTGCACAAAACAAGTCGGGCACGGTGCAAACAAGTGGTGCAACTCATACATAACATGCATTCATCCATGGGCGTCGTTCTCGGCGGTTATACCTTCAAAGCGTGCATATTCGGAATGGTTCGAGTTCAATTCGGTGTAGATGGAAGTAGATGTTCGTGTCCGTAGATGTTCGGGGTCACGACAAGGAACTTGACGTCCATCGGGCCTTCGCGGGTCGACGGTAGTGGTACATGTTTCGTAGCCGTTCGAGTCATCGGTAGAGGAACTTGACAAAACCCATGGCGACGGTAGTTGTACATGTTGGAGGTAGTCGAACTTGGTGTATCCAAGGTCTCCGGGGGTCGACGGGTACTTGCGGTCTTGGTCGGGGCATCACACCGTAGTCGGACTTGAGGTGCTCTTGGCATGATCCAAGACAGAACATCACAAAAGGCTTCCAACAACGGTGTCAAGAACAAAACGAACCAGGCGCGTCCGAAGGTAGCGGGCTTATCGGATGTGGTGCTCGCGGCAATTGTAGATGCACTGGGCAAAGGCAACAACAACCTTGGTGTCTGCGCAGCAAGCACTAGAGGTGCACGAGACAGCAGCTGGGCCTTTGGCGTGGGATGCGGTCAACGCGAGCAGAAGCTCGCTGCAAAGCAGGGACGATGCGGCGCCGAACTTCTGGGGTCTCCGGCACAAGACTGGACTTGCATGGAAGCGGCGGCAGGAACGTGGTGGCTGGGTCGACGGAGCAAGCAGCAGGCACCGCGGCGCTAAGGACCTCGAGGCCGAGCCCAGGCCATGGCGCTTGGGGCTCCTGGCTCGGGGAACACAGGCGCATGGTTGACGATGGGAGCGAAGAGGGGGAAGGCAGGCGGTGGGGATCGGCGGGCGTCGGTCCATGGTGAGGCGGCATCACGACGGAGGCGGCTAGAGGCGGAGCATGGAGCAGCAACGGCGACAGGGCGCGGCCATGGGATCGAGCGCAGAGAAGTAGGGTGTGGGAGGAGGAAGGCCATGGCACTGCTATGGTTACCCAGCGGCAAGGTAGAGGGGCCGCAGGAGGCGAAATGGCACGGCGGTGGCGTGGTTCTGCGGTCGGAGGGGTCGCCGGTGCTGGGAGCAGTGGCAGGGGCGCGAAGGCTGTGAGGAGCTATGGAAGAGAAGGAAGGGGTGGTGCAGCAGGGCGATGGGGATGGACGGTGCCGGTGGAGATGCAGGTGCGGAGTCGCCGGAGTTGCGCAAGGAGGAGGCGCCGGCGTGAGGAGGACCTGGGAATCAAGACGGAGACGGGGGATCGGGCTGGTGGCGGCGGACACTAAACGAGAGGGAGAAGGAGAGATCGACAGGAGTGGGGTCGGCCCAGGGTTAGATAGGCAGGGCCGGCTAGGCCTTGGGCCAACTGGTGCGGCTGCTGGGCTCCCTCTCACCTTACTTCTCTTCTAATACAGAAAATAAAAAAATAGGAAGAAGAAAAAGAGAGAAGAGAAAAGGTTAGGGAAAGATAAAAATTCAAATTCATTTGAATATAATTCAAATGGTTTTGAATTGGGACTAGGTTTTCGAAGAGTCCAAAAATGTTGAGATTTTAGGAGGAGCCTCGATAAAAGAGGTAAGAAATGTTGGCAAAGCTTGGGGGAACAAACTTGAAATAGAATAGACATGCAGCTACTTCGTTGTATTGCAAAGCGCCAGAACTTCAAATGGATTCAAAAGAGGAAAGAGCATGGATTTAGGATATGTGCAAACGGAAGGAACTTTAAAATGCAAGTTGGTTGTGGTTAATTTCAAATAAATGGGATATTATATTATAGCTCCCTACATATTGGGAGGATATGTTATAAAGAGGAATCACCATGTGAATTACCTCGATTTAAATGGATCAAAGATCCATGCAATTTATTTATGTGAGTTTTAGAAAGGGGTGCAAGATGACATGATGCAATGCACATGATGCAAGGATGAATGTAACGAACCAAACAAATCACACGACGAATCTCAGAATCCATGGAAGGCATCTGGAGCGCCGGTCTTGGGGCGTCACAACTCTCTTCCACTTACAAGAGATCTCACCCCGAGATCTAGGGATGGCACCGGAGAGAAACGGAAGAAGGAAGAGGTAAAACTAAGTTGCTCCTTTGACAAAGGAGTCGAACCAATGAACCTTGAGAGATTGAAAACTTGAAAGAAAGAACACAACAGAGTTGAATGGAATTGAGAGCACTCCGGTAGAAAAGAGAAACCAGGAACACCATGTGAACCTTGGAGGTTGCAAAGCTATGAATGACGAGCGCAATGGACAAGAAGGAATTGAAACCACTCCGGTTGAAGCGAAATCAACAAGGAACAAGGAAGGACAAATTCGAACAGCACTCCGGTTGAAAAGTGACGCAAGACTTGATAAGATGAAAAGAACTTGAGCATAGGAGAGAACACTCCTGCTAAACGGATAAGCACGGAAAAGAACATGATATTTACAAAATGAGATGATGGGTCAAAGAGAGTAACATCACAATGCCTCCGGAATGAACAACTAAAAGCTAGATTGTCGGAATAAGAGAACGGAGAAGGAAAACAACATGTTCTACCTGAAATGAATTTAAGAGAGCATCCTTAAAAAGAAGGATTGAACGGAGTTGTTGGAAAATCAATACGAAAGGATATGATCCTCGTGGGCTTATGGAGACATCTCAAAATTATGAGGTGGCAACTAGCCACTACCAAAAGATTGATTAGCTAAGAGAAACGAAGAGATAGAAAAACTTCTTTCACCGCGAGAATAGGAGGAAACTTGGATCATTGATAAACACCATAATAGCAACATTCCTTAGGGAAGGCTTTAAGCAAAATCTATACCAAGATAACTCCAATGAAGAGATTGATGGATTTAAAAGATCTCCTAAATGAAGAGAAAATGATGGATTTAGAATATGTCATTCTTGATATTTGTGAATCATGAAACACGAAGGGAAAATTATCAAGAATGACATAACACCACCTCAAAAGATAAGGTAGAAGGAATTGCACTTCGGAATGCAAGAAAAAGAATACTTGAGCTCCTCCAATAAGAATCTTGAAGAACACTTCGAGAATGGATTAAATCTTTAATGAACCACCATGTAGAAACTCTCGAAGAACTCCGGATAGATAAAAAGATGGTCGCAAGGAAAAGAAGCTTGAAAACAAAAAGATGAAGCCTTGCGATGATTTAGATGGAGCTTCACGACGAGACAATGCGGAAAAAGTTGGAACTCCGGAAAAGAAAAGATGAAGCATCTCCAACCAAGAATGTGATACGATGAACAACTCCGGAAAGAAAGATGAATCACTTGTAATCAAGAATTTACTCATCATGAACAATCTCCGGAAGAAAAGAATTGAATCACCTCAAGGAAATAAGAATAAGATTTATTGTATGCTTATCCTTCATCAAATTAAATTGATGACAACCAATGGATTTAGCATACTACTTATTCTTCTTGAAACGGATTGGAGAGATATAGCGTAAACTTGGTAAGGTCTTCAACAAACCACCGGTAGGACTTGAAAAGAACAAATGAATTGATATGATAACAAGAGGAAAGGAATCTTGAGTGGACCACCGTAAGAATTGAAAACGAACGAAGAGAAGAGAATGAATCGTCGGAAAGAATTAGGAAATGAACGAAGATACTTGAGTGAATCTAGGTATAAGATAATGAAGAGATCGTGAAATGATTAATGAATACTTGAACGAAGCACCGGAAGAAATTGGAGATGAATGAAGACATAACAATTTAGGAGAATTGGTGAACAAGAGCTGAACATTGAGAACGAATAAATCTTCTGAAATGATGACATTTGGATGATCAAGAAATGAAAACAACTCCTGAAAAACTCTGGATGGGTAAGAAAAGAATTTCTGACAAACGGAATAATTTGAGAGGATAACATGAAGTAGAACCACGAATCTTCGAGAGAACAGACAAGATTTAGAAGAATACTCTTCTTCGGTCTTCAAATGTTGAGAATAACGATGAGAAACACCACCAAAAATTGTTGAGATACTCCGAGAGAATAAAAAGCGAAGCGGTTGAGACAACAATGAAAATAATTTGAAAGCGATCTTGGAGAAGGAATATGACTAATGGAATCCACTCTTACGTCACACTTTGAAAAGATTTGAGAATAGCTTCAGAAAAAATTAAAAGAGTCAGGTAAGATCCTGGGAAAAGACCTGTGGGTTAGGGCCCACTCAAAGAAACACCATTGAAATGATTTTTAAGAGAGATTGCACCGGTTGAATTAAATGACTCGACTGAGATAACAACCTCGAAATAGCTTGGACGGATTAGCAACAGAAACGTGAATCTTCTAATATGTCTTCAGCACTCCGGAACAAATGAATGGCAAGAGGTGAATGATTGAGAGGTGCACCAGCTTGGGAAATCATTGGACTAATGAAAGGAATATGCTCAACACCGAATCTTGAATTAACTCCACCAGGGAAGAAAATGAGAATGAAGAATAATGACCTTGTAAAGCATCTTCATGAGAACCACCGGGTAAGAACATTGATTGAAAAGAATGAAGAGACTTCACATCCATAGGATGGATACTTGATTAAGAAATCTGGGTCCTTGCAGAAAAAGGGTGGGAGGGCGGGAAAAACAAAGACAACTTGGGACGGATGGAACAAACACTGTTGAGAAAACTTAGAATTGATCTTGCGGATGTTGAAAATGATTGGATCCACTTGAAGAGAAGCACGTCGGTTGGAAAAGAATTGGCATGACCATATCAATGATCAAGAACGATTAGCACTCCCATAGAAATATGAGAACACCGCTTAGAAAAGGTATGGAATCAACACTTGACATTGAAGCAACTCGAATACCACAACTCAAAACAAAACAAAGGATTTGGCTTGCAGAATAAGCCGGAAACAAACATATGATAGACCCCATATCGTATCATGTGTCTATTTGAAAGATATCCTGCGAGATACTTGAATTCCCACCTAAAAACTCCCAAACTTTCTGGTTATGCAATTTGGTGTTGGGGATACAGGGAGGCACAATATATATCACACAACTAACAAGCCTAACGCTCCAACTGTATCCATCCATTAACACATAACCAAGAAAACTCCGGAAATCGTGTACCTCGACCTTCGAAAAGCATCCAATATACGAGCTGTGGAAATACTCCCGAACTCCCACCCCAGTACTGGGTGGCATCGAGGTTATCTCACCACTAATTGCATATAAAAGATTTTCGATGTCGGCGAAAAACTCAGGTATACCGGAACTGCAACGATAAAATTGTGACGACAACACCTCAGAGCTCAACTCCTCGGGACACTACCACAACCCCTAAATGTCAGGAGGCACCAAGAACAATGTTCTCATCACAAAATTATCAGAATGACTCCAAGATACCCGCGTGATCCTAAAAAAATAGTGAAAATTGGGGAGAGGAATGTTAAAACATCTACGTCAGGAGTCCTCACCAGAGCGACGAAGGGGGGTGAGGAGTAAAAACAATCCAACTCTCTGGTATATATTCCTAAGACTCAAAAAAGCTTTCTTCTAGACTCGGCAACGCCAGCGATCAATCAAGGGGCTCCTATGGTTGGTCGAGGCTCTGATACCAACTTGTCACGCCCAATATGCGATACTATCCTAAAAAGACTCGAAGGTCCGACAAAGCATAGAACCGCATATTGACACGCTTTTGCAAGGTGGATATCATTATATCAACATTACATAATAGATGGGGATACATACAAGGCATACAAATGCCACAAGAATACATCAATACAGCTTACGTAAATCAACATCCGACTAAGGATGAAGCACAAACAAAAGCTCAAACGACATCCACCCTGCTAGCCCAGGCTGCCGACCTGGAACCTATCCCTTGAACGAAGAAGAAGCGGAACAAGAACTCCAAAACAATAAACATCGCTCTCGCGTCATGATCATCGCATTACCTATACCTGCAACTAGTGTTGTAGTAATCTGTGAGCCACGAGGACTCGGCAATCCCATTACCATGGGTATCAAGATTAGAAAAGCTTAATGGGTAAGGAAGGGGTGAGGTGGTGAGGTTGCAGCAGCGACTAAGCAAAGTATGGTGGGTAACTTACGAATACAAGAGTAAGGTGAGAAACTACGCAACTGTCGCAAACTGGTAACGATCAATAAGTGATCCAGACTACTTTCGGTCAAACATAACCCAACCATGTTCTCTTCTCGAACTTCCCCAAAAAGAGACCATCATGGTAGCGCAACACGGTTGGTATATTTTAAAAGAGTTTACTTCAAATCTTCTACAACCGGATATTAACAAATTCCCATCTGCCACATAACCGCGGGCACGACTTTCGAAAGTTTAAACCCTGCAAGGGTGTCCCAACTTAGCCCATGACAAGCTCATGATCCACGGAGACAATCCTCCATCGCGGGAACCTCCGATCAGACTCGGAATCCCGGTGCACAAGACATTTCGACAATGGTAAAACTAATCCAGCAAAGCCTCCCGGCGTGTCGACACCCTAATAGTAGCCGCGCGTATCTCGTCTGAGGACACAACTAGATTGGTTAGCCTACAGGTATATACCAAATACCTCGAGTTTCCCCGAGGCGGCCTTGCAATCTGCCCGTTTTGGACCAACACAATCAGGACTTGCCCCCCTGCTATGTAGAAAAATCCTCGGGTTCACGACGCCCTATGCCAATTAATTATTAGGTTCAAGTATTATTATGGCAAATTTTAAAACCAATGTTGGGCCTTCCTGGAAGAGTTTTATTCAAAGCGAAACGTCGAGAGGGTCCCATACCCCTCATCGTGTTAGGGACGCAAAAATCAAGGAACATAACACCGGGATGACGGAAACTAGGGCGGCAAGAGTGGAACAAAACACCAGGCATAAGGCCGAGCCTTCCACCCTTTACCAAGTATATATGTGCATTAATTAAATAAGAGATATTGTGATATCCCAAGATATCCATGAAATCCATGTCCCAACATGGACAACCTGCAACTGCACCTGCAACTAGCAATGCTATAAGAGGGGCTGAGCAAAGCGGTAACATAGTCAAACAATGGTTTGGTAGGAAGGGTGAAAAGGTTAGAGGCTATCATGGCAATTTGAGAGGCTCGATAAACAAGTGGTAGGTAGCAAGACATAGCGATAGCATCGAGACCACTAGCATAGCAAAGATAGTAGTGAGATCCAAGGCGACGGTCATCTTGCCTGAAATCCCGCTAGGAAGAAGATCGGGTCCATAAAGTAGACGAACCAATGTAGTCGAACGAATCCTCACAATCGCAACGTAACTGAAACTATTGAGAAGAAGCACAACTGGAAAGAAGCAAACAATATGGTAAACAACCATCACATAAACATGACGTGATGCATAATGAAGTACGATGCATGTCCGGTTTAAAGAGGCATGTCATGGCAAAGTGCAACAAAGAATACTACAAAATAAGTTGAACTCAATATGCAACGAGCTGCATATTGACAAAACCCCACATTCATTTATTTAGTTCTCTCCCGTTTATGTACCCAACAATATTAAGTGTTGTTAAACACGGAAAGAGGTGAAGCATAATTAAACTAACTATTTATGCAAGTTTAAATGAGGCCGAAAACATCAAACACCAATTCGGGTAAATCCTCATGTGCATATAGCAATTTAATGCAAACAAAAATTTTAAACATTTAAATGTTGTTATCATGATGCGGATGACAAATACAAGTTATGCAATTTTGAAGAGAATGTTGACATGAGCATGTTATGAAGCATTTGGTCACCATGGCGGAATAACAGGGGTGCCACGGCAACGACAACGAAAATGGGGCCACATGAACATTCCGATGATCCGACAACTCAATTGAGATGCCGGTGCAAAAAAAAGTGTGATGTGAGCGTGTCCTGCAAGGATGGTGGGGTGATTCCGGATACCGGGTTCCCATGGGTCGACGGCGGCAAGGCATCCGAGGGTCGTGCACGAAACAAGTTGGGCACGGTGCAAACAAGTGGTGCAACTCATACATAACATGCATTTGTCCATCGGCATCGTTCTCGGCGGTTATACCTTCAAAGCATGCATATTCGGAACTGTTTGAGTTCAATGCGGTGTAGATGGAAGTAGACGTTCGTGTCCGTAGATGTTCGGGGTCACGACAAGGAACTTGACATCCACGGGGTCTTCGCGGGTCGACGGTAGTGGTACACATTTCGTAGCCGTTTGAGTCATCGGTAGAGGAACTTAATGAAACCCATGGCAACGGTAGTTGTACATGTTGGCGGTAGTCGAATTTGGTGTATCCAAGGTCTTCGGGGGTCGACGGGTACTTGCGGTCTTGGTTGGGGCATCACACCGTAGTCGGACTTGAGGTGGTCTTGGCGTGATCCAAGACAGAACATCACAAAAGGCTTCCAACAACGGTGTCAAGGACAAAATGAACCGGGGGCGTCCGAAGGCAGCGGGCTTATCGGATGTGGTACTCGCAGCAATTGTGGATGCGCTGGGCAAGGGCAACAACAGCCTTGGCGTCCGCGCAGCAAGCACTAGAGGTGCACGAGGCAGCAGCTTGGCCTTTGGCGTGGGATGACGTCAACGCGAGCAGAAGCTCACCGCGAAGTAGGGACGATGCGGCGCCAAACTTGGCGGGGTCTCCGGCGCGCGACTGGACTTGCAAGGAAGCGGCGGCAGGAACTTGGCAGCTAGGTCGACGGAGCAAGCAGCAGCCACCACGGCGCTGAGGACCTCGAGGCCGAGCCCAGGCCATGGCGCTTGGGACTCCTGGCTCGGGGAAGACGGCCGCATGGTTGACGAGCGAAGAGGGGGAAGGCAGGCGGTGGGGATCGGCGGACGCCGGTCCATGGCGAGGCAGCAGCACGACGGAGGCGGCTGGAGGCGGAGCATGGAGCAGCAGCGGCGACAGGGTGGCGCGGCCATGGGATCGAGCGCGGAGAAGCAGGGCGTGGGAGGAGGAAGGCCATGGCGCTGCTGTGGTTACCCAGCGGCAAGGTAGAGGGGCCGCGGGAGGCGAAATGGCGCGGCGGCGGCGTGGTTCTGCGGTTGGAGGGGTCGCCGGCGCTGGCAGCGGCGGCAGGGGCGCGAAGGCCACGAGGAGCTGCGGAAGAGAAGGAAGGGGCGGTGCGACGGCGCGACGGGGATGGACGGAGCCAGTGGAGATGCTGGTACGGAGTCGCCGGAGTTGGGCAAGGAGGAGGCGCCGGCGTGAGGAGGACCTGGGAATCAAGACAGAGATGGGGATCGATGGAGATGGGGGATCGGGCTGGTGGCGGCGGACACTAAACGAGAGGGAGAGGGAGAGATCGACAGGAGTGGGGGTCAGCCTAGGGTTAGATAGGCAGGGCGGGCTGGGCCTTGGGCCAACTGGTGCGGCTGCTGGGCTCCCTCTCACCTTACTTCTCTTATAATACAGATAAGAAAAAAATAGGAAGAAGAAAAGGAGAGAAGAGCAAAGGTTAGGGAAAGAATTTGGGCATGCAGATAATTTTCCTGGGCTGATAAAAATGCACTTGATCCCAAAAAAATAGAAGTGGCATGATCGAAAGATAAAAATTCAAATTCATTTGAATATAATTCAAATGGTTTTGAATTGGGACTAGGTTTTCGAAGAGTCCAAAAATGTTGAGATTTTAGGAGGAGCCTCGATAAAAGAGGTAAGAAATGTTGGCAAAGCTTGGGGGAACAAACTTGAAATAGAATAGACATGCAGCTACTTTGCTGTATTGCAAATCGCTAGAACTTCAAATGGATTCAAAAGAGGAAGGAGCATGGATTTAGGATATGTGCAAACGGAAGGAACTTTAAAATGCAAGTGGGTTGTGGTTAATTCCAATAAATGGAATATTATATTATAGCTCCCTAAATATTGGGAGGATATGTTATAAAGAGAAATCACCATGTGAATTCCCTCGATTTAAATGGATCAAAGATCCATGCAATTTATTTATGTGGGTTTTAGAAAGGGGTGCAAGATGACATGATGCAATGCACATGATGCAAAGATGAATGCAATGAACAAAACAAATCACACAACGAATCTCGGAATCCATGGAAGGCATCTAGAGCGCCGGTCTTGGGGCGTCACAATGAACCCCTCTGTGATGGTGTCTAGATTGGATCTTGTGGTTCTGGAACTTGCGGCGGCTGGAATTGTGTTTCGACGTCTCCCCTAGGATTTTTTGGTATATTGGGTATTTATAGGGCGAAAAGGCGGTGCGGGAGGCCACTGAGGTGGGCACAACCTAACAGGGCGCGCCTGGGCCCCAAGGTGCCCAGGTGGGTTGTGCCCCCCTCGGCCTCTGGTATTTCTTTGGCCCAAGTTGTTCCTTCTGGTCCATAAAAATTCTCAAAACAATTTTGCTGCATTTGGACTCCGTTTGGTACTGCTATTCTACAAAGTAAAAAACAAGTAAAAACAGCAACTGGCACTGGGCACTTTGTCGATAGGTTAGTCCCAACAAATGATATAAATTTGCTATAAAATGATTGTAAAACATCCAATAATGATAATATAACAGCATGGAACAAGCAAAAATTATATATAGGTTGGAGACGTATCATTGTGCAACAGTAATTTGTTACCCACTATATGCTATTTTTATCAGAGAGATGCCTCTAGTGAAAGCAATGGCCCCCAGGTCTATTTTAATCACATTATAAAAACCAAAAATACCTTTCTGCAATTTACTTACTTCTATTTTACTTTGCAATTTATCTATCACCTACTATCAGATTTGATCCTTGGAATTAACAATCACAAGGGGGTTGACAACCCTCTTGTCCGTGTTGGGTGCATGTATTCGTTCTTGTGTGTGTAGGTACTCTCGGCGGTTGTTTGCTTGGATCTCCTATTGGTTCGATAACCTTGGTTCTCTACTGAAGTAAATACTATCTGCTACTATATTGCTTCACCCTTCCTCTTCGGGCAAAATCCCAATGCAACTCACAAGTAGCAGGAAGAATTTCTCATGCCGTTGTCATGAAGATATCATCAAACAACTCAAAGTCCCTTAATACACATTATCATTTACTTGTTCTAATTTCTATTTTCCTTTATAAGTTTCAAAAAAATATAAAAATATAAAGTATTTTATTTTTGCCTGCTTGCTTGAATTGCCACTATCTCAAGAGAAAGTTAATATTGCTCCCGCCACTAGTGCTGAACCTGATGATCATCAAGTTGTGTTACTAAATCTTGTAAGAGATGAATGTCGGCGTTCTGGGAATGGGGGTACCCAGACTTGCCTACCTTCAGCACACGACGTGGCTCCATAAACGGCCTGGTACGGCCCATCTTCAGCACCAACAATTCAAGACCCTCGCGAGGGGCCAAGCCTCGCGAGGCGGACGACACCAAGACCTCCAGAAGGAGCGGCCTCCTTAGGCTGGCTCCTGAGCAGCGGAGATTTCTATGCAAGCCTCACCTCGTGAGGCTCAGATGGCGTGAGCCATGACGACCAAGGCCAGGCGGGCGCCAACGGGCGCAGGACAACAGTTTCCTCTTTGGTGCTAAGGAGGCAAGCGCAGGCGCGGAGTCCCTAGGAATCAGTCAAAGGTTTCCATTTCCATGCAACAAGACCAAGACCGCCAGGACGGCGAGACGGAGGCCATCACCGAGCCCAAAACGGCATCACGACCAGAGGCTTTGCTGGCGAAGACTACATTTGTCAGGATAAGATGTACTAGTTGTCTCCCTTCGAATTTGGCCGTTGTGGGATCCCTTCCCGCCTTCATTTGGGAAGAGGACCAAGGCCACTATAAATAGGGCTGAGCCACCACCATAGCAAAGGACCGGATCCAGATCATTCAGATCATCCTCTCCCCCACCAGCTCAAGAACATACCTCCTGAGGTCGTTCTTCCACTTTACTAGTTCATCCTCAGCCCACCTCGAGGCCAATCCACCACAAAGCAGGAGTAGGGTTTTAAACCGCAGGGTGGCCCGAACCTGGGTAAACTGTTGTGTCCTCTTTGCTTTTAGTTCGTCGAGCTAGGCCGTGGGATCGACGGGTTGGCAGACTGGGGAGGTCGAGTTCTTCGCACACATCCCAGAGTTCGAATCTATCCAGGGTTTGCGGAGCCCGAAATCCAACAATGAAAACCCTAAAAGAAGTTTTGACGAGGTTGCTAATGATAAAGTTCATAAATAAGTATTTGATAATCTTGCTGATGATGATCCTAGTAGTAAAGATGAAACCACTATCATGCATACAAAGAGACTCGAATTAGGTAGTGGTGATATTATTTGGAGTATTATTATTCAAGATTCATTTACGTGTGCTTGTTCTTTACCTATGATAGGAGGATCTATTCTTGCTAGAGCCACTGTTTTGCGGATGCTATATCATTAATCGTGCTAGAACTTGAAAGACAATTTGTACATATTCCCTGCTATACAAAGAGTGTTACTAGAATTCTCCAATATTGATGATCTTTTAATTAAGCATTTGGCTACAATATTTGTAGTTCATGAATTTGATCACTTAATCAAAGAGGCAATAGAGATATTTGCTTACTACTGAATAAGTAGTGAATGCCCACATATAGAATAAATCCTTTATGTTCAAGATGAGATGAGAATACTAAAATCTATGGAGTATACTTCTTATAATGAGAATCTTAGGAAAAAGGTTCCCCAACATGATCTGATTGAAAAACTTTCTGAAAATAATGATAATTTCTCTATAGGAAATTTGGGGCTAGGTTGTGTACTTAAGGAAAAGCTACGAGAATACCTTCATAGAAACTTATATAATGAAGAGATAACTATCACTTATGAGGGGCCAAAGGAGGAACCTCCTCCTCCCAAACTTGATCTCATGGATCCGGATCCAATCAATTTTAGCCCTTTCAATTATTTTTGCTTGCCTATTAGAAAACTTGTTGGTGAGAGAAGGGAGTATGAGATGAACATGAATGATCTCCCTTATGGTTATAATAATACTTGAAATTATGCATTATGCCTAGCTAGGGGCATAAAACAATAGCGCTTGTTGGGAGGCAACCCAATAGTTATCTTAAATTTTGCTTTTTATTTCTAGTTTGGTGTGATAAAATGATTATTGCTACTGTAATGATTGTGTTTTTATCTTTTAGTTAGTGTTTGTGCCAAGTAAAGCCTTTGGAATGATTTGGGTGATAGTTTAATTGATTATGTGCAAAAACACAAACTTTTGAGCCTGGTGCTGGAATTTTCATTTTTTACAGGACATGATGAAATTCTGATTTTTTTGTCAAAGTATTAAGATACAAGTTTTTTGCGTTTTTCATAATTTTTCAGATTTTTTGCAGGTACATAAGTGTAATTTTTGTTCAGATCATTACAGACTGTTCTGTTTTAGACAAGTTCTATTTTGTATTGCATAGTGTGCTTATTTTATGATGTTATGGATTATATCGGGAGGTATAAATCATGGAGAAATTAGAGTATAGTAGCTATTATACAAGAATAATTATGAATGGGTTTACAATAGTACCTAAGTTTATGGTTTACCGATTATACTAACGGATCTCGCGAACTTTTTGTTGAGTTTTGTGTGCTGAAGTTTTCAAGTTTTGGTTGAGATCACGACGAATGAAGGAATAAGTAGGACCAAGACCCTAAGCGTGGGGACGACCAAGGCACCTCAAGGTAATATTCAAGAAAAACCCACACGTCTAGGCTTGGGGATACCCCAGATGGCATCCCCTCTGTCGTGGCAGAGCACGATCACCTATGAGGCCATGAGCCCCTTTGTGGTTCGGCAAGGGGGAGGTCGCATTACACAAAGAGCAGAAGTCGTGGAGTAGCACGACGACAATGACCCTCGTGGTTTTTACCCAGGTTCGGGCCACTGAGAAGCGTAAAACCCTACTCCTCCTTTTGGTTGATTGGATGAAGGAATCACAACAACACACAACGCTCAAGCCCGACAAGTTGGCCTCAAGGGAGCTGCTACGCGCGTACAAGTGTGAGGGGGTCTGAATCCCTCTTTATGTTGCCTTGGGCCACCTTTTATAGCTCAAGGGGCCGGCAACCACAGTGGCAAAACAAACATTATCTCATGATTAGATAAAAAGTGCTACCATACCTAACTCTAGCAGTTAGGACAAAGTGCATTAAATGCACTGCTAGGTGTCTGCTGAGGGTGAAGCCCGGCAAGCATGTCGTGCCGCTTAACCATCTTCTGCTTATCATCTTGACATGCCTTTAGACGGGTGTCAAATGATCATGATATGTCTTCCATCATAATGCCACGTGTTTAGTGAGAACCACTATGATGCTTGTTTTGGAGATATGCCCTAGAGGCAATCATGTGATGATGATATTTTCATATGTATTCGTGAGTCCTTTGTTTTGTCCTTGAACATCATCAATGATATGTATCAATAAGTATGTGACTTGTTTGTGGAACTATGTATTGTATGAAGATTGTTCTAATGGTCCCAAGCTGATAAGGTTATGTGGACACATATCCTTGACTAGTATATGACTCGGTTGATGACTATGTTTCACCAATCATGTGCATGGAGATGCTAAACCGATAGTATGGGCTCGAGGATGGAGATCACCGAGTCGGACAGACCCACTTTGAGACGCAGGGAGATATAGTCATCTGTTAGTCTCAAGTAGAATGTTTATGCCATGTCCTAGACCTGAGGTCCTCGCATGTTCTTAGGATGAGGATCTACTGACTTAGGGTCTATCAAACGCTACACCATAATTGGGTAGTTATAAAGGTAGCTATCGGGTGAGTCGTGAGACATGCCGCGAGACATGGTTGACCAAGATGGGATTTGCCCCTCCTATATGGAGAGATACTCTTTGGGCCCTTTCGAGTGATCAGATTAAGAAAGCATGGCCATGGGACCTGGGTTAAGTGTTAACATAGTTTGGGAATCTGTATCACGGTTTCGAGAAGAGAGGTCGAGCTATCACAAGGGTGACAAGTACTCGCCTTGAGCTCGACAACACGTGAGGCAAAAGGAATGTTGCATATGACACATTGTCGAGGTTCATCAAACGACTTTACGCACACATGGGAGTTAGCACGTTTTGCTAGGAGTTGTTGGGAAACATTGCATGGAAAACAAAAAAAAATTCTATGCACACACAAGATCTATCAAGGAGATGCATAACAATGACAGGGGAGAGTGTGCCTATGTACCCTTGTAGACTGTAAGGGGAAGCGTTTTACAACGTGGTTGATGTAGTCAAACTTCTTCACGTTCCAACCGATCGAGCACCGAACATACGACACCTCCGCGTTCATCACACGTTCAACTCGATGACGTCCTCCGCCTTCTTGATCCAGAAAAACAGCAAGGTAGTGGATGAGTTCCGGCAGCACGACGGCGTGGTGACAGTGATGGTGAAGTGATCTCCGCAGGGCTTCGCCTAAGCACTATGAAAATATGACCGGGGGTGTAAACGGTGGAGGGGGCACCGCACATGGCTAAACAATTGTCTGTTATGTGCTCGGCACCCCCATCCCACATATATATAGGTGGGAGGGAGGGAGGACAATCCAAGGGACGCCCAAGTAGGAGGAATCTTACTTGGGGTCTCTCCCAAGCCGCCCCCTTTCCATATATAGGTGCGAGGGAAAGGCAGGGGAGGGTGGCGCCCCCCTTTTCCTTTCTCCCATGAGAAGGGGAAGGCACGAGGGGCTAGCCCTCCTCCTTTCCTTCCCTAGGGTTTGCCGGCCAGGAAGAGGGGTGGACCAGCCCCTGTGGGTTGGTCTGTCCCCTCCTTGGCCCATTAAGCCCATATACCTACCGGGGGGTGTCTGGAACCCATTCTTGTGACCCGATGACTACCCGGTGCATCCCGAAACTCTTCCGGTGTCCGAAAACCATCATCCTATATATCAATATTTACCTCCCGGCCATTTAGATACTCCTCATCATGTCCGTGATCTCATCCGGGAATCCAAACAACATCTGGTCACCAAATCATATAACTCATATAACACTATATCATCAACAAACGTTAAGTCTGCGGACCCTACGAGTTCGAGAACTATGTAGACATGACCGAGACACCTCTCTATTCAATAAACAATAGCAGAACCTGGATGCCCATATTGGCTCCTACATATTCTACGCAGATCTTTATCGGTTGAACCATTATGACAACATACGTAATTCCCTTTGTCCATCGGTATGTTACTTGCCTGAGATTTGATCGTCGGTATATTCATACCTAGTTCAATCTCGTTACCGACAAGTCTCTTTACATTTTTTAACTAGCTGAGGAAGAATTTGCAAATTAATAAACCCGGAGAAACTCAAGGCCACTCTTCCTCCGGGCTTTCTTTGCGCACTATTATGGATAGTCAAATAATGGGAAAAATTGGATTCACTTGTCAACTGGTCCTATCGAAAGTAGGATCGACTATGGATTCGAGCCTTCGTTCCGTAATACATCATCCTGTAACTAACTCATTAGTCACTTTGCTTGCAAGGCTTCTTATGATGTGTATTACCGGAGGGCCCAGAGATACCTCTCCGATACTCGGAGTGAAAAATCCTAATCTCGATCTATGCCAACTCAACAAACACCTTCGGAGATACCTATAGAGCATATTTATGATCACCTAGTTACGTCGTGATGTTTGATAGCACACAAGGTATTCCTCCAGTATCCGGGAGTTGCATAATCTCATAGTCGGAGGAATATGTATTTGACATGAAGAAAGCAATAGCAATAAATTGAACGATCAATATGCTAAGCTAACATATGGGTCTTGTCCATCACATCATTCTCCTAATGATGTGATCCCGTTATCAAATGACAACACATGTCTATGGTTAGGAAACCTTAACCATCTTTGATCAACGAGCTAGTCTAGTAGAGGCTTACTAGGGACACGATATTTGTTTATGTATTCACACATGTATTTAAGTTTCCGATCAATTTATAATTCTAGCATGAATAATAAACCTTTATCATGAATAAGGAAATATAAAATAACAACTTTATTATTGCCTCTATGGCATATTTCCTTCAGTCTCCCACTTGCACTAGAATCTATAATCAAGTTCACATCGCCATGTGATTAACACCCATAGTTCACATCGCCATGTGATCAACACCCAAAGAGTTTACTAGAGACAACAATCTAGTTCACATCGCCATGTGATCAACACCCAAAGAGTTTACTAGAGTCAACAATCTAGTTCACATCGCCATATGATTAACACCCAAAGAGTTTACTAGAGTGTGATCATGTTTTGCTTGTGAGAGAAATTTAGTTAATGGGTCTGCCACATTCAGATCCGTATGTATTTTGCAAGTTTCTATGTCTATGCATGGAGCTACTCTAGCCAATTGCTCCCACTTTCAATACGTATCCAGATTGAGACTGGGAGTCATCTGAGTCGGTGTTACAGCTTGCATCGATGTAACCCTTTACGATGAACTCTTTATCACCTCCATAACCGAGAAATATTTCCTTAGTCCTCTTAGGTAACTAAGGATAATTTTGACCGCTGTCCAGTGATCTACTCCTGGATCACTAATGGACCCCCTTGCCAAACTCATGGCAAGGTAGACAATAGGTCTGGTACACAGTATGGCATACTTTATAGAACCTATGGCTGAGGCATAGGGAATGACTTTGATTCTCTCTCTATCTTCTTCCGTGGTTGGGCTTTGACTTTTACTCTCAACTTCACACCTTACAATACAGGCTAGAACTCCTTCTCTGACTGATCTATTTTGAACTTCTTCAAAACTTTTGTCAAGGTATGTGCTTTGCGAAAGTCATATTAAGCGTCTTGATCTATTTTTATAGATCTTGGTGCCCAATATATAAGCAGCTTCACCGAGGTCTTTCATTGAAAAATTCTTATTCAAGTATCCTTTTATGCCATCCAGAAATTCTAGATCATTTCCAATCAACAATATGTCATCCACATATAATATCAGAAATGCTACGGAACTCCCACTCACTTTATTGTAAATACAGGCTTCACCGCAAGTCTATATAAAACCATATGCTTTGATCACCTCATCAAAGCGTATATTCCAACTCCGAGATGCTTGCACCAGTCCATAGATGGATCGCCGGAGTTTGAACACTTTGTTAGCACTTTTAGGATCGAGAAAACCTTATGGTTGCATCATATACAACTCTTCTTTAAGATATTCATTAAGGAATGCAGTTTTGACATCCGTTTGCCAGATTTCATAATCATAAAATGCGGCAATTGCTAACATGATTTGGACGGACTTAAGCATCGCTACGGGTGAGAAAGTCTCATCGTAGTCAACACCTTGAACTTGTCGAAAACATTTTGCGACAAGTCATGCTTTGTAGACAGTAACATTACCATCAGCGTCAGTCTTCTTCTTGAATATCCATTTATTCTCTATGGCTTGCCGATCATCGGGCAAGTCCACCAAAGTCTACACTCTGTTCTCATACGTGGATCCTATCTCAGATTTCATGGCCTCAAGACATCTGTCAGAATCTAGGCTCATCATAGCTTCTTCATAGTTTGTAGGTTCGCCTTGGTCTAGTAACATGACTTCTAGGACAGGATTACCGTACCACTTTGGTGCGGATCATGCTCTAGTCGACCTACGGGGTTCAGTAGTAACTTGATCTGAAGTTTCGTGATCATCATCATTTGCTTCCTCTCTACTTGGTGTAGGCATCAATGAAACATTTTTATGTGATGTGTTGCCCTCCAATTCGAGAGAAGGTACAATTACCTCATCAAGTTATACTTTCCTCCCACTCAATTCTTTCGAGAGAAACTCCTTCTCTAGAAAGGATTCATTCTTGGCAACAAAGATCTTGCCTTTGGATCTGTGGTAGAAGGTGTACCCAATTATTTCCTTAGGGTATCCTATGAAGACACACTTCTCCGATTTGGGTTCGAGCTTATCAGGCTGAAGCCTTTTGACATAAGTGTAACCCCAAACTTTAAGAAATGACAAGTTAGGTTTCTTGCCAAACCATAGTTCATACGGTATCGTCTCAACGGACTTAGACGGTGCCCTATTTAACATGAATGCGGTTGTCTCTAATGCATAACCCCAAAACGATAGTAGTAAATCGGTAAGAGACATCATAAAATGCACAATATCTAATAAAGTACGGTTACGATGTTCGCACACACCATTACGATGTGGTGTTCCAGGTGGCATGAGTTGTGAAACAATTCCACATTGTTTTAAATGAAGGCCAGACTCGTAACTCAAATATCCGCCTCCGCGATCAGATCGTAGAAACTTTATTTTCTTGTTATGATGATTCTCCACTTCACTCTGAAATTCTTTGAACTTTTCAAATGTTTCAAACTTGTGTTTCATTAAGTAGATATACCCATACCTACTTAAATCATCTGTGAAGGTCAGAAAATAACGATACCCGCCGCGTGCCTCAACACTCATTGAACCGCATACATCGGTATGTATTATTTCCAATAAGTCATTAGCTCGCTCCATTGTTCCGGACAACGGAGTTTTAGTCATCTTGCCAATGAGGCATGGTTCACAAGTATCAAATGATTCATAATCATGTGATTCCAAAAGTCCATCCGCATGGAGTTTCTTCATGCACTTTACACCAATATGACCTAAACGGCAGTGCCACAAGTATGTTGCAGTATCATTATCAATTTTGCATCTTTTGGCATCAATATTATGAATATGTGTATCACTACGATCGAGATTCAATAAACCATTCACATTGGGTGTATGACCATAGAAGGTTTTATTCATGTAAACAAAATAACAATTATTCTAACTTAAATGAATAACAATATTGCAATAAACATGATCTAATCATATTCATGCCCAATGCAAACACCAAATAACATTTATTTAGGTTCAACACTGATCCCGAAGGTAGAGGAAGTGTGCGATGGTGATCATATCAAGCTTGGAATCATTTCCAACACACATCGTCACCTCGCCCTTAACTAGTCTCTGTTTATTCTGCAACTCCTGTTTCAAGTTACTAATCTTAGAAAATGAACCATTCTTGAATACCCAGGGGCTACTACGAACACTAATAAGGTACACATCAATAACATGTATATCAAATATAGTTTTGTTTACTTTGCCATCCTTCTTATCCGCCAAGTATTTGGGGCAGTTCCGCTTCCAGTGACCATTTCATTTGCAGTAGAAGCACCCAATTTCAGGCTTGGGTCTAGCTTTGGGCTTCTTCATGGGAGCGACAAATTGCTTTCCATTCTTCTTGAAGTTCCCTTTCTTTCCCTTGCCCTTTTTCTTGAAACTAGTGGTCTTGTTAACCATCAACACTTGATGCTCTTTCTTGATTTCTACCTTCATCGATTTCAGCATCGTGAAAAACTCGGGAATCGTTTTCATCATCCCTTGCATATTATAGTTCATCACGAAGTTCTAGTAGCTTGGTGATAGTGACTAGAGAACTATGTCAATCACTATCTTATCTGGAAAATTAACTCCCACTTGATTCAAGCGATTGCAGTACCCAGACATTCTGAGCACACGCTCATTAGTTGACCTATTCTCCTCCATCTTGTAGGCAAAGTATTTGTCAGAGGTCTCATACCTCTCAACACGGGCATGACCCTGAAATACCAATTTCAGCTCTTGGAACATCTCATATGCTCCGTGGCGTTCAATACGTTTTTGAAGTCCCGGTTCTAAGCCGTAAAGCATGGCGCACTAGACTATCAAGTAGTTGTCATATTGAGCCTGTCAAACGTTCATAATGTCTGCATCTGCTCCTGCAACAGGTCTATCACCTAGCGGTGCATCAAGGAAATAATTCTTTTGTGCAGCAATGAGGATAAACCTCAGATCACAGACCCAGTCCGGATCACTACTACTATCATCTTTCAACTTAGTTTTCTCTAGGAACATATCAAAAATAGGGGAGCTACATCGTGAGCTATTGATCTACGACATAATTATGCAAAAACTACTAAGACTAAGTTCATGATAAATTTAAGTTCTATTAATCCAATTACTAATGAACTCCCACTTAAATTAACATCCCTCAAGTTATCTAAGTGATACATGATCCAAATCAACTAACCCATGTCCGATCATCACGCAAGATGGGGTAGTCATCAATGGTGAACATCTCTATGTTGATCATATCTACTATATGACTCACATTCGACCTTTCGGTCTCTAGTGTTCTGAGACCATGTATGTACATACCCGGCTCATCAAGTTTAACCCAAGTATTCTGCATGTGCAAAACTGTGTTACACCTGTTGTACGTGAACATAGAGTCTATCACACCCGATCATCACGTGGTGCTTCTAAACAACAAACTTTGGCAATGGTGCATACTCGGGGAGAACACTTTTATCTTGCAATTTAGTGAAGGGATCATCTTATAATGCTACCGTCGTTCTAAGCAAAATAAGATGCACAAAGGATAAACATCACATGCAATCAAAATATGTGACATGATATGGCCATCATCATCTTATGCTTTTGATCTCCATCTCCAAAGCATCATCATGATCTCCATCGTCACCAGCTCGACACCTTGATCTCCATTGTTGCGTTGGGGTTGTCTCGAGAACTATTGCTTCAACAACTATTGCTAACGCATAGTGATAAAGTAAAGCAATTACATGGCGCTTGCACTTCATACAATAAAGAGACAACCCTAAGGCTCCTGTTGGTTGTCAATATTACAAAACATGATCTTCTCATACATCAACATATATCACATCATATCTTGACCATATCACATCACAACATGCCCTGCAAAAACAAGTTAGACGTCCTCTACTTTGTTGTTGCAAGTTTTACGTGGCTGCTACGGGCTTGTAGCAAGAACCGTTCTTACCTATGGCAAAAACCACAATGGTGTTTCATCAAGTTTGATGTTTTAATCTTCTTCAAGGACCGGCCGTAGTCAAATTCAATTCAACTAAAGTAGGAGAAACAAACACCCGCCAGCCACCTATATGCAAAACTAGTTGCATGTCTGTCAGTGGAACCGGTCTCATGTGCGTGGACATGTAAGGTTGGTCCGGGCCGCTTCATCCCACAATACCGCCAAATCAAAATAAGACATTGGTGGTAAGCAGTATGACTATCACCACCCACAACTCTTTGTGTTCTACTCGTGCATATCATCTATGCATAGACCTGGCTCGGATGCCACTGTTGGGAAACGTTGCATGTAAAACAAAAAAATCTATGCACACTCAAGATCTATCAAGGAGATGCATAGCAACGAGAGGGGAGAGTGGTCTACGTACACTCGTAGACCATAAGCGGAAGCATTTGACAACGCGGTTGATGTAGTCGAACTTCTTCGCGTTCCAACCGATCGAGCACCGAACGTACAACACCTCCACGTTCAGCTCGATGACGTCCTCCATCTTCCTGATCCATCAAGACGGCGAGGTAATGGATGAGTTCCTGTAGCACGAGGTGTGGTGACGGTGATGGTGAAGTGATCTCTGCTGGGCTTCGCCTAAGCGCTATGAAAATATGACGGGGGGGGGGGGGTGTAAACTGCTATGTGCTAGGCGCCCCCCTCCCGCATATATATAGGTGGGAGGGAGGGAGGAGCAGCCAAGGGGGGCGCCCAAGTAGGAGGAATCCTACTTGGGGTCTCTCCCAAGCCGACCGCCCCCCTTCCATATATAGGTGCGGGGGGAAGGCAGGGGAGGTGGCGCCCCCCCTTCCTTTCTCCCAAGAGAAGGGGAAGGCAGGAGGGGCTGGTCCTCCCCCGTTCCTTCCCTAGGGCTGTCCGGCTAGGGAGAGGGGCGCACCAGCCCCTTGTGGGCTGGTCTGTCCCCTCCTTGGATCATTAAGCCCATATACCTACCGGGGGGTGTCTGGAACCCCTTCCGGTGACCCGATGACTACCTGGTGCATCTCAAAACTCTTTCGGTGTCCGAATACCATCGTCCTATATATCAATCTTTACCTCTCAACCATTTAGAGACTCCTCTCCATGTCCGTGATCTCATCCGGGACTCCGAGCAACATTCAGTCACCAAATCATATAACTCATATAACATTATATCGTCAACGAACGTTAAGCGTGCGGACCCTACGGGTTCAAGAACTATGTAGACATGATCGAGACACCTCTCCAGTCAATAACCAATTGCGGAACCTGGATGCCAATATTGGCTCCTACATATTCTACGAAGATCTTTATCGGTTGAACTGTTATGACAACATACATAATTCCCTTTGTCCATCGGTATGTTACTTGCCCAAGATTCGATCATCGGGATCTTCATACCTACTTCAATCTCGTTACTGGCAAGTCTACTTACTTGTTCTATAATAGATCATCCTGTAACTAACTGATTAGTCACTTTGCTTGCAAGGCTTCTTATGATGTGTATTACCGAGAGGGCCTAGAGATACCTGTCCGATACTCGGAGTGACAAATCCTAATCTTGATCTATGCCAACTCAACAAACACCTTCAGAGATACCTGTAGAGCATCTTTATGATCACCCAATTATGTTGTGACGTTTGATAGCACACAAGGTATTCCTCTGGTATCCGAGAGTTGCATAATCTCATAGTCGGAGGAATATGTATTTGACATGAAGAAATCAAAGGCAATAAACTGAACGGTCAATATGCTAAGCTAACGGATGGTGCTTGTCCATCACATCATTCTCCTAATGATGTGATCCCATTATCAAATGACAACACATGTCTATGGTTAGGAAATCTGAACCATCTTTGATCAATGAGCTAGTCTAGTAGAGGCTTACTGGGGACATGGTATTTGTTTATGTATTCACACATGTATTTAAGTTTCCAATCAATACAATTCTAGCATGAATAATAAACCTTTATCATGAATAAGGAAATACAAAATAACAACATTATTATTGCCTTTAGGGCATATTTCCTTCATGAGCCGCTACCAACTATAGACTCTGGTCATGTCCATGTGTACATGAACCTATAGGGTCGCACACTTAAGGGGCTACAGCCCATTCAGATTGGATCTAAGTGGAAAATGGATGTGGACTCCTAGTGGGCTCAAGTGTTGAGCCCACCTCGGAGGTCTATATAAAGGGGAGTGGGCGCACCGCTTAGGGTTGATCTTTTCTCACCCTGGACAGCCGCCGCCACTCCCCACGCTCATGCCACGCGAGTGGACTAGATTATTGATCACATGGCTATGTGAACTAGATTGTTGACTCTAGTAAACTCGACACTGTGCTACCTCTTGAGCACTGCGTTGGGTTTCCTTGAAGAGGAAAGGATGATGCAGCAAAGTAGCGTAAGTATTTCCCTCAGTTTTTGAGAACCAAGGTATCAATCCAGTAGGAGGCTGCACGCAAGTCCCTAGTACCTGCACAAAACAAATAACTCCTTGCAACCAACGCGATAAGGGGTTGTCAATCCCTTCACGGTCACTTACGAGAGTGAGGTCTGATAGATATGATAAGATAATATTTTTGGTATTTTTGTGATAAAGATGCAAAGTAAAATAAAAGCAAAGGAAATAACTAAGTATTGGAAGATTAATATGATGAAGATAGACCCGGAGGCCATAGGTTTCACTAGTGGCTTCTCTCAAGAGCATAAGTATTTTACGGTGGGTGAACGAATTACTGTTGAGCAATTGACAGAATTGAGCATAGTTATGAGAATATCTAGCTATGATCATGTATATAGGCACCACGTCCGAGACAAGTAGACCGACTCCTGCCTGCATCTACTACTATTACTCCACTCATCAACCGCTATCCAACATGCATCTAGAGTATTAAGTTCATGAAAATAGAGTAAGGCCTTAGGCAAGATGACATGATGTAGAGGGATAAATTCATGCAATATGATAAAAAACCCATCTTGTTATCCTCGATGGCAACAATACAATATGTGCCTTGCTGCCCCTACTGTCACTGGGAAAGGACACCGCAAGATTGAACCCAAAGCTAAGCACTTCTCCCATTGCAAGAAAGATCAATCTAGTAGGCCAAACCAAACTGATAATTCCAAGAGACTTGCAAAGATAACCAATCATACATAAAAGAATTCAGAGAAGATTCAAATATTGTTCATAGATAATCTTGATCATAAACCCACAATTCATCGGTCTCAACAAACACACCGCAAAAAGAAGATTACATCAAATAGATCTCCACAAGATAGGGGGAGACCATTGTATTGAGATCCAAAAAGAGAGAAGAAGCCATCTAGCTAATAACTATGGACCCGAAGGTCTGAGGTAAACTACTCACACTTCATCGGAGAGGCTATGGTGTTGATGTAGAAGCCCTCCGTGATGGATGCCCCCTCCGGTGGAGCTCCGGAACAGGCCCCAAGATGGGATCTCGTGGATACAGGAAGTTACGGTGGTGGAATTAGGGTTTTGGCTCCATATCTGATCGTTTGGGGGTACGTAGGTATATATAGGAGGAAGGAGTACGTCAGTGGAGGAACAGGGGGCCCACGAGGGTGGAGGGCGCACCTAGGGGGTAGGTACGCCCCCCTACCTCGTGGCTTCCTCCTTTATTTCTTGACATAGGGTCCAAGTCTCCTGGATCATGTTCGTTCCGAAAATCACGTTCCTGAAGGTTTCATTCTGTTTGGACTCCGTTTGATATTCCTTTTATGCGAAACTCTGAAATAGGCAAAAAACAGCAATTCTGGGCTGGGCCTCCGGTTAATAGGTTAGTCCCAAAAATAATATAAAAGTGGATAATAAAGCCCAATAATGTCCAAAACAGTAGATAATATAGCATGGAGCAATCAAAAATTATAGATACGTTGGAGACGTATCAAGCATCCCCAAGCTTAATTCATGCTCGTCCTCGAGTAGGTAAATGATAAAAACAGAATTTTTGATGTGGAGTGCTACTTGGCATAATTTTAATTTAATTCTTCTTAATTGTGGTATGAATATTCAGATCCGAAAGATTCAAGATAAAAGTTCATATTGACATAAAAATAATAATACTTCAAGCATACTAACTAAGCAGTTATGTCTTCTCAAAATAACATGGCCAAAGAAAGTTCATCCCTACAAAATCATATAGTTTAGTCAGGCTCCATTTTCGTCACACAAGAATGCTCTCATCATGCACAACCCCGATGACAAGCCAAGCAATTGTTTCATACTTTAGTAATCTCAAACCTATAAACTTTCACGCAATATATGAGCGCGAGCCATGGACATAGCACTATGGGTGGAATAGAATATGATGATGGGGGTTATGTGGAGAAGACAAAAAAGGAGAAGGTCTCACATCAACAAGGCTAATCAATGGGCTATGGAAATGTCCATCGATTGATGTTAATGCAAGGAGTAGGGATTGCCATGCAACGAATGCACTAGAGCTATAAATGTATGAAAGCTCAACAAAAGAAACTAAGTGGGTGTGCATCCAACTTGCTTGCTCACGAAGACCTAGGTCACTTGAGGAGGCCCATTGTTGGAATATATAAGCCAAGTTCTATAATGAAAAATTCCCACTAGTATATGAAAGTGACAAAACAAAAGACTCTCTATCATGAAGATTATGGTGCTACTTTGAAGCATAAGTGTGGCAAAGGATAGTAGCATTGTCCCTTCTCTCTTTTTCTCTCTTTTTTGGGCCTTCTCTTCTTCTTTTTTATGGCCTTTCTCCTGTTTTAATTCCTCACTTGGGACAATGCTCTAGAAAATGATGATCATCACACTTCTATTTATTTACAACTCAATGATTACAACTCGATGCTAGAATAAAACATGACTCTATATGAATGCCTCCGACGGTGTACCGGGATATGCAATGAACCAAGAGTGACATGTATGAAAGAATTATGAACGGTGGCTTTGCGACAAATACTATGTCAACTACATGTTCATGCTAAGCAATATGACAATGATGAATGTGTCATGATAACGGAATGGTGGAAATTTGTATGGCAATATATCTCGGAATGGCTATGGAAATGCCATAATAGGTAGGTATGGTGGCTGTTTTGAGGAAGATATAAGGAGGTTTATGTGTGAAAGAGCGTATCATATCACGGGGTTTGGATGCACCGGCGAAGTTTGCACCAACTCTCAATGTGAGAAAGGGCAATGCTCGGTACCGAAGAGGCTAGCAATGATGGAAGGGTGAGAGTGTGTATAATCCATGGACTCAACATTAGTCATAAAGAACTCACATACCTATTGCAAAAATCTACAAGTTATCAAAAATCAAGCACTACGCGCATGCTCCTAGGGGGATAGATTGGTAGGAAAAGACCATCGCTCGTCCCCGACCGCCACTCATAAGGAGGACAATCAAAGAACACCTCATGTTTCAAATTTGTTACATAACGTTTACCATACGTGCATGCTATGGGACTTGCAAACTTCAACACAAGAATTTCTCAAGTTCACAACTACTCAACTATCACGACTTTGATATTATTACCTCCATATCTCAAAACAATCATCAAGCATCAAACTTCTCTTAGTATTCAAAACACTCATAAGAATTTTTTTACTAATCTTGAATACCTAGCATATTAGGATTATTTAAGAAAATTACCATGCTATTTAAGACTCTCAAAATAATCTAAGTGAAGCATGAGAGATCAATAGTTTCTACAAAACAAATCCACCACCGTGCTCTAAAAGATATAAGTGAAGTACTAGAGCAAAACTATGTAACTCAAAAGATATAAGTGAAGCACATAGAGTATTCTAACAAATTCCAAATCATGTATAGCTCTCTGAAAAGGTGTGTGCAGCAAGGATTATTCTGGTAAACTAAAAAGAAAAGACTCAAATCATACAAGACGCTCCAAGCAAAACACATATCATGTGGTGAATAAAAATATAGCTCCAAGTAAAGTTACCGATAGAAGTAGAAGAAAGAGGGGTTGCCTTCCGGGGCATCCCCAAGCTTTGGCTTTTAGGTGTCCTTAGATTACCTTGGGGGTGCCATGGGCATCCCCAAGCATCCATCAAATCTTTACCCAAAACTTGAAAACTTCACAACACAAAACTTAAAGTAGAAAATCTCGTGAGCTCCGTTAGCGAAAGAAAACAAAAGACCAATTCAAGGTACTGTAATGAACTCATTCTTTATTTATATTGGCGTTAAACCTACTGTATTCCAACTTCTCTATGGTTTATAAACTATTTTACTAGCCATAGATTCATCAAAATAAGCAAACAACACACGAAAAACAGAATCTGTCAAAAACAGAACAGTATGTAGTAATCTGTAACTAGCGAAAGATATGGAACCCCAAAAATTCTAAAATAAATTGATGGACGTGAGAAATTTATCTATTAATCATCTGCAAAAAGAATTAACTAAATAGAACTTTCCAAATAAAAATGGAAGTAGTTCTCGTGAGCGCTAAAGTTTCTGTTTTTTACAGCAAGATATCAAGACTTTCCCAAGTCTTCCCAACGGTTCTACTTGGCACAAACACTAATCATAAACACAAAAAGCACAACCAAAACAGAGGCTAGGTAAATTATTTATTAATAAACAGGAGCAAAAAGTAAGGAATAAAAATAAAATTGGGTTGCCTCCCAACAAGCGCTATCGTTTAACGCCCCTAGCTAGGCATAAAAAGTAAGGATAGATCTAGGTATTGCCATCTTTGGTAGGCAATCCATAAGTGGCTATCATAATAGATTCATAAGGTAATTTAATTTTCTTTCTAGGAAAGTGTTCCATGCCTTTCCTTAACGGAAATTGGAATCTAATATTTCCTTCCTTCATATCAATAATTGCACCAATCGTTCTAAGGAAAGGTCTACCAAGAATAATAGGACATGAAGGATTGCAATCTATGTCAAGAACAATAAAATCTACGGGCACATAATTCCTATTTGTGACAATAAGAATATCATTGATTCTTCCCATTGGATTCTTAATAGTGGAATCCGCAAGGTGCAAGTTTAAAGAGCAATCATCAAAATCACGGAAACCTAACAAATCACACAAAGTCTTTGGAATCGTGGAAACACTAGCACCCCAAATCACATAAAGCATAGAACTCATGATCTTTAATCTTAATTTTAATAGTTGGTTCCCACTCATCATAAAGTTTTCTAGGATAGAAACTTCCAACTCAAGTTTTTCTTCATAAGATTGCATCAAGGCATCAACGATATGTTTAGTAAACGCTTTATTTTGACTATAAGCATGAGGAGAATTTAGCACGGATTGCAACAAGGAAATACAATCAATCAAAGAGTAATTTTCATAATTAAATTCCTTGAATCCAAAATAGCGGGTTTAGCAACATCTAGGGTTTTAATTTCTTCAATCCCACTTTCATCAAATTTAGCATCAAGATATAAAAACTCCGAATTTTGGAACGCCTTCTAAGTAAAGGTGGATCATATTCAGTCCCATCGTTATCAAGATTCATATTGCAAAACAAAGATTTAATAGGGGACACATCAATAACTTTTAGATCTTCATCTTTATTTTCATAAAAATCCGGTTTAGCGACCATCCTATTAACTAAGGTAGCCTGCTTATCCGAAATTTCAGCAGTCAATTTCTCAAGACAAGCAATTTGGGATCTTAAACCATCAAATTATTTAGACATATCATCGAGCTCTTTATTCATAAAACTCATAAAACTTTTCTGTTCCTTAAGCTCGTTTCTGAAGAAATATTGTGCTCAAATTGCAAAATCATAAAACTCCTGACGTTGCTTTCGATCTCTTCTAACCTTTTAAGGTGAAGATCACCAAATCTAGGTAGAGCCATTGTGACAAACAAGCAATCCAACACACAAGCAAACAAAAAGCAAGCGGGCAAAAAGCGGCAAATAGAGAAAGAGAGGGAGGATAGAGAGAGATGGCGAATAAAATGGCAAGGGTGAAGTGGGGGAGAGGAAAACGAGAGGCAAATGGCAAATAATGTAATGCGGGAGATAAGGGTTGTGATGGGTACTTGGTATGTTGACTTTTGCGTAGACTCCCTGGCAACGGCGCCAGAAATGGCTCGTTGTCGGGAGTCAAATCTTGACTTGCGCGAACCTCCCCGGCAATGGCGCCAGAAATATTCTTGCTACCTCTTGAGCACTGCGTTGGATTTCCTTGAAGAGGAAAGGATGATGCAACAAAGTAGCATAAGTATTTCCCTCAGTTTTTGAGAACCAAGGTATCAATCCAGTAGGAGGCTGCACGCAAGTCCCTAATACCTGCACAAAACAAATAACTCCTCGCAACCAACATGATAAGGGGTTGTCAATCCCTTCACGGTCACTTACGAGAGTGAGATCTGATAGATATGATAAGATAATATTTTTGGTATTTTTGTGATAAAGATGCAAAGTAAAATAAAAGCAAAGGAAAAAGCAAAGGAAACAACTAAGTATTGGAAGATTAATATGATGAAGATAGACCCGGGGGGCATATGTTTCACTAGTGGCTTCTCTCAAGAGCATAAGTATTTTATGGTGGGTGAACGAATTACTGTTGAGCAATTGACATAATTAAGCATAGTTATGAGAATATCTAGGTATGATCATGTATATAGGCATCACGTCCAAGACAAGTAGACTGACTCCTACCTGCATCTACTACTATTACTCCACTCATCGACCGCTATCCAGCATGCATCTAGAGTATTAAGTTCATAAAAACAGAGTAACGCCTTAAGCAAGATGACATGATGTAGAGGGATAAATTCATGCAATATGATAAAAAACCCATCTTGTTATCCTCGATGGCAACAATAAAATACGTGCCTTGGTGCCCCTACTGTCACTGGGAAAGGACACCGCAAGATTGAACCCAAAGCTAAGCACTTCACCCATTGCAAGGAAGATCAATCTAGTAGGCCAAACCAAACTGATAATTCCAAGAGACTTGCAAAGATAACCAATCATACATAAAAGAATTCAGAGAAGATTCAAATATTGTTCATAGATAATCTTGATCATAAACCCACAATTCATCGGTCTCAACAAACACACCGCAAAAAGAAGATTACATCGAATAGATCTCCACAAGAGAGGGGGAGAACATTGTATTGAGATCCAAAAAGAGAGAAGAAGCCATCTAGCTAATAACTATGGACCCGAAGGTCTGAGGTAAACTACTCACACTTCATCAGAGAGGCTATGGTGTTGATGTAGAAGCCCTCCGTGATGGATGTCCCCTCTGACGGAGCTCCAAAACAGGCCCCAAGATGGGATCTCGTGGATAGAGGAAGTTACGGTGGTGGAATTAAGGTTTTGGCTCCGTATCTGATCGTTTGGGGGTACGTAGGTATATATAGGAGGAAGGAGTACGTCGGTGGAGCAACAGGGGGCCCACGAGGGTGGAGGGCGCGCCTGGGGGGTAGGCGCGCCCCCTACCTCGTGGCTTCCTCCTTTATTTCTTGACATAGGGTCCAAGTCTCCTGGATCATGTTCCTTCCGAAAATCACGTTCCCGAAGGTTTCATTTCGTTTGGACTCCGTTTGATATTCCTTTTCTGCGAAACTCTGAAATAGGCAAAAAACAGCAATTCTCGGCTGGGCCTCCGGTTAATAGGTTAGTCCCGAAAATAATATAAAAGTGGATAATAAAGCCCAATAGTGTCCAAAATAGTAGATAATATAGCATGGAGCAATCAAAAATTATAGATACGTCGGAGACGTATCACGCTGCTCCCCGTACATGAGGATACCATGGAGGCATCGCATCTGCGGTGCTCGGACGGACCATTCGAGGGAACCGCGAGGTGCGTTCGCTGGAGATCACCGTTCGTGGGTCTTTGCTGTTCGCGGGAGATCGGTAACGCGAGGAGGAGACGGGCTGAGAGATCGACTACACGCATCAACAACTCTATTTCCGCTGCGGTGACTGTGCGTCTAGTGTAAACCCGATCTCGTAATCTATTTCCAGCAGCATGATCTTGGGTGCGCGGTAGAAAAATTGTATTCGGCGCTAGCGTAGCGTACCGCATGTTCCAACAGTGGTATCAGAGCCTCCGTTGTGTGTTGATAGATTTGTTGATATGCATATGAGATATGTAGATCGGTTCAGGTGTGGGTCGATGAGATCAGTCGCACACGTCAGTGTTGAAGGTTGGTTTCATGATCTTGTTTCCATGATCGTGACGCAGAGGTCGTGACACGAGTTACCCCTACCGGTCGGTTTCTGCCATCGGGGTAGATAGTGGAACGTAAATCTGGATGCAGCACACAAAGATCAATGAGATTGATCGAATCGGAGCATAGATCAACACCGTGGAAATGTGATTTCCGTAGTGCTGAAATCTGTTGGAGCTGTCTCGGTAAAATGGTTGTAACTTTTGCGGACGAAATCTGTTTTTGCTCCACGACCTGTCAAACTGAAGCTCACAAAAAGTTGGATTAGCAGCGAAATTCAAAATGAGATTTTTGTGCCTGTGGCTAGGCGAAAATCCGCTTGGAAAATAGAGTTTTAGGGGGTTTTATCTTCGGCGGTAGAACGTCTGACTCGTTTTTGCAGGGAATGACTGTGATTTGGTATAGCCCATGAATGTTGCTTGTACGTTATTGTTTCATGACCTGCGTGTCATGAGTGCGGCAACCGGCAGGAGCCATATGGTTGTCCCATTATTGTATTTATGACCTGTGTGTCAACATGAGAAGACATGTAATGTAATTTACTTTCAGTAGCTATTAGTTTGTAATAGCATAGTATCTTATGTAACACTTGGCGGTTGACACAATGCGTGGAGATGGAAATCACCATGAGGACAACCATGCATGTAGATGGAGATCACCATGGGCAGACCGCGCACGTGGAGATGGAGATCACCATGTGCTGTGAAAAGGGCCATACCATATCACACATATATAAACTGCCTGTGAAAGTTTATCCCTTTTTTGCACCCTTCTTTTGCATGGTAGATGTTTTAAGTAGGGTGATCCCTCAAAGAATGTCAAGTATAAATGCCTCCCCAACTGCTGCACCTTCACATGTCAAGTATATTTAGTGGTGGGCCTATAAAATTAGGGTGCCACTAGATCTCCTTGAGGTGATGGGTTCGTGTCAGACACTTACACGCTAAGCATTGGTTGACTTGTCATGGCTATCAAAGCAGTTTTGGGCCACGAGGCATAGGAGTTGGCGTGGCATGAGATGTCCCCAACAACAAGAGTCATATGAAGATATGATTAGCAAGAGTTGCTTACCGAGTGATCTTGTCTTCTAGCGGTGATGCAAAAGCTCACTAGTTGACATGTTGATCTTGGATCTTGAATCACTCAGTGTCAACCAAGGGATGTTGAGTTTTGTGGGAGTAATGATCTTATTAAAATGATTAATATGAATTACTCTTCATGAATACATGTCTTAGTGTTTTTGCATATTTCTGTTGTAGATCAATGGCACCACCTACTCAAGTTACCCCTTTTGTGTTGAAATCAATCCTGGAAAATGATAAATTGAATGGAACAAACTTTACCACCTCGTATAGAAACCTAAGAATTGTTCTTAGGCATGAGAAAAAGGAATAAGCTCTAGAGAATCCACTTCCAGAGGAACCTGATGCTAATGCCACAACCAGAAATACCTACCAGAAACGCGTTGATGAATCAAATGAGATCAGCGGTCTCATGTTGGCTCCTATGGATCCCGATCTGCACCAGTAGTTCAAAATATCGAGGCTTTCGATATGATCGAGAACCTCAACAGCATGTTTCAAATGTAGGCTAGGACCAAAAGGTTCGATGTCTGGCGATCCTTGATGGATTGTAAGCTGAGAGAGGGTGATCCACTGAGCCCGCATGTGATGAAGATGATCGGGTACATGCAAGCTTTGGATCGGTTGGGCTTCCCACTTGGGGACGATTTGTTCACAGATACAATTATGGGTTCTCTTCCGGATAGCTATGGGACGTTCATCTCGAACTACCGTTGTAACACCCACGATGCGGCTATATCTCCCACGTGTCGGAGCACGACTTAGAGGCATAACCGCATTGTAGGCATGTCACAAGAGGGGTAATCTTTACACATCCCATGTACTGAATAAGAAAGGGACAAAGAGTTGGCTTACAATCGCCACTTCACACAATACATAAATATAGCATTACATCATCCAGAATACAATCAAGGTCCGGCTACGGAACCAAAATAAAGACAACCCCAAATGCAAAAGATCCCCGATCGCCCCAACTGGGCTCCACTACTGATTGTCTGGAAAGGAAACATAGTAACGTCATGAATCCTTGTCGAACTCCCAATTGAGTTCGCTCGCATCCCCTGTACTGGCATCATCGGCACCTGCATCTGGTTTTGGAAGTAATCTATGAGTCACGGGGACTCAGCAATCTCACACCCTCGCGATCAAGACTATTTAAGCTTAAGGGGTAGGAAAGGTAGTGAGGTGGAGCTGCAGCAAGCACTAGCATAAATGGTGGCTACCTTACGCAAATGAGAGCGAGAAGAGAAGCAAAGCACGGGGGAGAAGCTATAAAGATCAAGAAGTGATCCTGAAACTACTTACGTTCAAGCATAACACGAGACCGTGTTCTCTTCCGGACTCCGCCGAAAAGAGACCATCACAGTTACACACGATGTTGATTCATTTTAATTAAGTTAAGTGTCAAGTTTTCTACAACCGGATATTAACAAATTCCCATCTGCCCATAACCGCGGGCACGGCTTTTGAAAGTTCAAAACTTTGCAGGGGTGTCCCAACTTAGCCCATCACAAGCTCTCACGGTCAACGAAGGATACTCCTTCTCCCAGGACGACCCGATCAGACTCGGAATCCCGGTTACAAGACGTTTCGACAATGGTAAAACAAGACCAGCAAAGCCACCCGAATGTGCCGACAAATCCCGATAGGAGCTGCACATATCTCATTCTCAGGGCACAACGGATTGTCCAAGATTCCGGTAGGCCAACCCAGAGTTGCCCCTAGTGGCCACCGACTGCTGACAGGTTGGACCAACACTCCAGTTTTTCAGTAAGTCTGAGATCTGATTATGTTTTTGCCATGTTCACATGCTTGCAATTGTATTTTCCGATCCCTTTTGGCTCAAGGTCACTAAGGGGATTTTCTTAAGTGCTTTGAGTAGCTTCATGTCATGCCTTGCTTTGCCATGTTAAGTTCTTGTAGCAGATAGTTTTCATGCTCCAAAGTGTGCTACCTGATGTTAAATTCCAGACTTGTGTTAATTTCACTAAGTCTGAAACTTGTTATCGTTTGCATTTTTGCCATGCTTGTTTGAACCTGTTAATGGATGAATTAGCCATAGCTCAGTGTTCATCTTTTGTCAATCATCATGAATGGATCCCTGCCATGTATTTTGTTGTCATGTTTGGGTGCTGTAGCATATTTAGCTTGATGCATTTAGATGGCTACTTGCTGTTTATCGCAGACCGGTGCCATATTTGTTTTGCTTGCCGTTTCCAAATCGTGCATCCGATTCCGGTGATCTTTATATCGATTTCAACCGAAATCACCTCACCTTTATAGTGGCACTCTTGGATTTCCATGTTGAGGCCAGGTTCAATCATTCCTTGTCAAATCTTGCATATGCATCACATATCGCATCTCGCATAGCATACCATGTTTGCATCATGTTGTTCGAGCTTTGCACGTGGTTGATTGTGTTCCTTTTGCTTGTTTGTCTTGTTTGGGTAGAGCCGGGAGACGAGTTCGCTAACGAGGAGCCCGTTGAGTTTGCTTACGAGGATCAAGTCAACTCTGACAACTTTGCAGGCAAGATGATCATACAATCGAAATCACTTCTATCTTTGCTTGCTAGATGCTCGCTCTTTGGCTATGCCTATGCTACGATACCTACCACTTGCTTATCATGCCTCCCAAATTGCCATGTAAAACCTTTAACCCACCATGTCCTAGTGAACCGTTGATTGGCTATGTTACCGCTTTGCTCAGCCCCTCTTATAGCATTGCTAGTTGCAGGTGAAGATTGGAGATTGTTCCTTGTTGGAACATTGTTTATTGTTGGGATATCACCATATTATCTTGTTATCTTAATGCATCTATATACTTGGTAAAGGGTGGAAGGCTCGGCCTTTTGCCTAGTGTTTTGTTCCACTCTTGCCGCCCTAGTTTCCGTCATATCGGTGTTATGTTCCCGGATTTTGCGTTCCTTACGCGGTTGGGTTATAATGGGAACCCCTTGACAGTTCACCTTGAATAAAACTCCTCCAGCAATGCCCAACCTTGGTTTTACCATTTGCCACCTAGCCTTTTTCCCCTTGGGTTTCCGGAGCCCAAGGGTCATCTTATTTAAACCCCCCCCCCAGGGCCAGTGCTCCTCTGAGTGTTGGTCCACCCTGTCAGCCGCCGATGGCCACCAGGGGCAACTCTGGGATGGCCTACCGGAAGTTTGGACAATCTGAGTGTGCCTTGAGAACGAGATATGTGCAGCTGCTATCGGGATTTGTCGGCACATTCGGGCGGTGTTGCTGGACTTGTTTTACCATTGTCGAGGATGTCTTGTAGAACCGGGATACTGAGTCTGATCGGAATGTCTCGGGAGAAGGAATATCCTTTGTTGACCATGAGAGCTTGTGATGGGCTAAGTTGGGACTCCCCTGCAGGGATTTGTACTTTCGAAAGCCGTGTCCGCGGTTATGGGCAGATGGGAATTTGTTAATGTCCGGTTGTAGATAACATGAAACTGAACTTGATTAAAATGAGTCAACCGCGTGTGTAACCATGATGGTCTCTTCTCGGCGAAGTCCGGGAAGTGAACACGGTGTTGGAGTAATGCTTGACGTAGGTTGTTATAGGATCACTTCTTGATCATAGTTCTTCGTTCATGCTTTGCCTTCTCTTCTCGCTCTCTTTTGCGAATAGGTTAGCCACCATATATGCTAGTCGCTTGCTGCAGCTCCACATATTACCTTGCCTTACCTATAAGCTTAAATAGTCTTGATCGCGAGGGTGCGAGATTGCTGAGTCCCTGTGACTCACAGATTACCTTCCAAACCAGATGCAGGGACCGACGATACCGTTCCAGATGATGCGCTTGAGCTCAAGTGGGAGTTCGACGAAGACTCACGCCATTACTATGTGTCTTTCCCTGATGATCAGTAGTGGTGCCCAGTTGGGGCGATTGGGACCGTGTCGCATGTTGGGGTTGATCTTTTTTATTTTGATACCGTAGTCGGACCATGAGTGTATTGGATGATTGTAATGTTATTCATGTATTTGTGTGACATGGCGAGTGTAAGCCAACCATGTACCTTTTCCCCTATTATCTATTTACATGGGTTGTTGTGAAGATTACCTTACTTGCGACATTGCTTTCAATGCGGTTATGCCTCCAAGTCATGCTTCGACACGTAGGAGATATAGCCGCATCGAGGGCGTTACAAGTTGGTAATCAGAGCCTTCCCCGACCTTAGGAGCCCCCCTACTTGATCGAATAGCTGGCGTTGTTGAGTCTAGAAAAATTGTTTTGAGTCATTTAGGAATTATATATCAGAGAGTTTAGGAATTCTTTTTACTCCCCAGTCCCTTCATTGCTCTGGTAAGGCATCCTGACGTAGAGTTTTGACTCTTCTCTTCTCAAATTTCACAAAAAAAATTAGGATCACGTGGGTATCTTGGAATCGTTCCGATCGATTTGTGATGAGAACATTGTTCTTGGTGCCTCCTGTCATTTAGGGGTTGTGGAAGTGTCCCGGGGAGTTGAGCTCCGAGGTGTTATCGTCACAATTTTATCGTTGCCGTTCTGGAATACCTGAGTTTAGGTTCGCCGACATCGAAAATCTCTTTTATGCAGTTGTTGGTGAGATAACCTCGACGCCACCCAGTACTAGGGCGGGGGTTCGGGAGTATTGCCATAACTTGTATAACGGATGCTTTTCGAAGGTTGAGGTAGACGATTTCCGAAGTTTTTCTCGGTTATGTGTTGAAGGATGGATACAGCTGGATGTAGGATTTGCTAGATTTGGGTGAAATATTATGCTTCCCCTGTATCCCCAACACCTGATTGCATAACCGGAAAGGTTCGGGAGTTTCATAGGTGGGAATTCTTGTAGCTCTAGTTCTTCTTCCACGGATATTTGGTTTGAGATTGGGTGATCCTTACCGAGTATTCGTTCTTGTTCCGTACCTTGTTGGTTTTATTCTTCTACCTAAATTCTAAGTGGCTTCTCAATTTATGGATATGTGACCATTTCAATTGGAATGCATTCGTTCATTTTGTTCGGACGTGAAGACTATATGTTGCAATTTCAACTCATTTGATTCAGCTTCAATATTTGTCTATCAATGTGCTAATGGATGTCAACCTCTTCAGGATGGCTCCTTCTACGCGCACGACTCCGAATCCTGATCCGCCACCTCCACCTCCACCTCCGGAGGCATGGCAAGCTGTGATGGCCCCTACCAATGCAAACACGCAGCTGATCATGCAACTTCTTCAAGAGCGCAACCAAGCGAACCAGGGCCAAGGCAACAATCAGAATCACTTTGCTACACTCAACCAGTTCCTTGCTAACCAGCCAAAGACCTTCAGCAATTGTGTTGAGGCAACTGACGCTGATGATTGGCTCGTGGACATATGCAAGCATTTTGAGTGCAGTAATGTCAGGCCTGAGGACTTTGTCAAGTTCGCTTCCTTCCAACTCAAAGACCAAGCTGCAAAATGGTTTCAGCAGTACAAAGATTCTAGAGGAGGCCGTGTGATTACCTGGGATGAATTCCGTCAAGACTTCAAAGCTCATCATATTCCTCAGAGCGTGGTTGAAAGCAAGCGTGAGGAATTCCGCAACCTGAAGCAAGGCTCTATGTCTGTCTACGAGTGCAACAAGATGTTTCAGAAGCTTGCCCGTTTTGCTAAGCAGGACGTCCCTGACGAGAAGAGCATGATATACCAGTTCAGGGGTGGTCTCAGAGAAGAAATCCAGCTAGCTCTTGTCCTCTTTGAGCCCTTGACGTACGATGAGTTTTACAACATGGCAATGAAGCAAGAGACTGCTCAACTGAAGTGCGATGCTTCCAAGAAGCGAGTCAGAGATGCTACTCCTTCTTCCTCAACTCAAGTGGCTAAGCAGCAGAAGTATTGGCTTCCTCCTCCTCCATTCCATCAGCCTTATCAGCAGAAGAGCAAAGGTGGTAGTGGATCTTCCCACCCACGCAACCCTGGCTTTCAGAACAAGACTTCCTCTCAAGCTCCAAGATCGAGTGCTCTGTATCACCGTCCGCTTTCAGAGGTCACGTGCAACAAGTGCCAACATAAGGGTCACTATGCCAACAAATGCTTCAATCAGAGGCGTCTCCCTCCTCCTCCCATGAGCTCGGCAAGTACAGCTGTGGTCAAGCATAACCCCAAGCACGCCAAGGTCAACTTGATGAATGCAGCTCAGGCAGAGGACTCGTCAGATGTCATCATGGGTAACCTTCCTGTTAACGATGTTCCTGCAAAAGTACTTTTTGACGCTGGTGCATCGCATTGTTTCATCTCAAGACCTTTTGCATCTAAGCATGAGTTGTCTTCTCAAGTTTTGCATAAACCGTTAGCAGTTGTCTCACCGGGTAAATGTTTGCTCACAAACTACGAGATTCCGGATATTTCTATCATGATGGGTGATTTCAAGTTTCTGGCTTCTCCAATGGTCCTTGGTAACTCGGATATTGATCTTATTCTCGGAATGGACTGGCTTTCTAAGCACAAGGCTCAGCTTGATTGTGCAGCCAGGCAGATTCAATTGACTCATTCGTCTGAGGATGTAATTGTCTTTGCCGCTCGGGATAATACCATCCGTCTGTTTTCTCTCAATGAGAAGGGTGAACTGGATGCCATCTCTCAAATTCCAGTCGTTTGCGAATATCAAGACGTCTTTCCAGAAGAGCTTCCAGGAATGCCTCCGCACCGGCCAGTTGAATTCGTCATTGATCTTGAGCCTGGCACGGAACCGGTTTGCAAACGTCCTTACAAGCTTGGACCTGAAGAGTTGAAGGAGCTGAAGAAGCAACTCGATGTTCAAGAGCGAATGGGTCTCATCCGACCTAGTTCTTCTCCGTGGGGTTGTGGAGTTCTTTTTGTGAAGAAGAAGGATGGAACCGACCGACTTTGTGTTGACTATCGTCCATTGAACAAGAAGACTATCAAGAACAAGTACCCACTTCCCAACATCAACGAGTTGTTCGAACAACTCAAAGGTGCTCAAGTATTCTCCAAGCTTGATCTCCGTATGGGCTATCACCAGATTCGAATCCGTGAACAAGATATTCCCAAGACGGCTTTCAGAACAAGCTATGGTTCATATGAATACACTGTCATGTCTTTTGGCCTCGTCAACGCTCCTCTGACTTTCTCTTGCATGATGAACTTCATCTTCAACGCCTACACAAATGACTTTGTCTTGGTCTACCTCGATGACATTCTGGTCTTTTTGAAGAACAAGGAAGATCATGCCAAGCACTTACGTTTGGTGCTCGATAAGCTCAGGGAACATCAGTTCTACATCAAGTTCTCAAAGTGCAAGTTTTGGCTCGATGAGGTTCTCTATCTTGGGCATATCATCGCTGCCAAGGGCATAGCGATGAATCCTGAGAAGGTGTCTGCAATTGTGAATTGGGAACCACCTCAGAACGTGAAGCAACTCTGCAGCTTCCTTGGTCTCGCAAGCTATTGTCGAAGGTTCGTTGAGAACTTTTCAAAGATCGCGAAGCCTCTTTCAAACCTTCTCGATAAGCACGCCAAGTACGTTTGGTCTCCGGAATGTGACATCGCTTTCAACACTTTGAAAGAGAAATTGGTCACTCCTCCAGTTCTGACTCCCCCTGATGAATCCAAACCGTTCAAGGTCTTCTGCGATGCCTCTCTTCAAGGTCTTGGTGCAGTGTTGATGCAAGAGAAGAAAGTTGTGGCTTATACCTCTCGCCAGTTGAAGCCCAATGAGAAGAAATACCCCACTCATGACCTCGAGTTGGCAGCAGTTGTGCATGCTCTTTTGACTTGGAGACATCTCTTATTGGGAAGAAAAGTGGACATCTTCACTGACCACAAGAGTCTCAAGTACATCTTCACTCAGCCTAATCTCAATCTCAGTCAGACTCGTTGGGTCGAAATGATTCAAGAGTATAATCCGAGTATCGAGTATACTCCAGGCAAGGCCAATGTGATTGCTGACGCATTGAGTAGGAAGGCTTACTGCAACAGTCTGATTCTCAAGCCTTACCAACCCGAGCTTTGTGAAGCTTTCCGCAAACTCAATCTGCAAGTTGTTCCTCAAGGTTTCCTCGCCAACCTTCAAGTCTCTCCTACTTTGGAAGATCAAATTCGCGAGGCTCAACTTCTTGATGTTATGGTGAAGAAGGTGAAGATTGGGATTGCCAAGAGTCAACCCAAGTACAAGTGCTATCGCCTTGATGACAAGGATACTCTCTTCTTCGAGGATCGCATTGTTGTGCCTAAAGGTGACCTTCGTAAAGTTATTATGAACGAGGCTCACAATTCACTCCTCTCCATCCACCCTGGGAGTACGAAGATGTATCAGGACCTCAAGCAGGCTTATTGGTTGACTCGAATGAAGCGCGAGATTGCTCAGTTCGTGAATGAATGTGATGTCTGCAGAAGAGTGATGGCAGAACACCAACGGCCAGCTGGTCTCCTCCAACCTCTTTCCATTCCAGAATGGAAGTTTGACCATGTTGAGATGGACTTCGTGACTGGGTTTCCAAAGTCCAAGCGTGGCAATGATGCTATATTCGTTGCCATCGACAAACTCACTAAAGTGGCTCACTTTCTGCCTATCAAAGAGTCTATCACTGCAGCTCAATTGGCGGAGCTTTATACCTCTCAGATTGTCTCTTTGCACGGTATTCCACAGTTGATCTCTTCAGACCGTGGCAGCATCTTTACCTCCAAGTTTTGGGATTCTTTTCAGAAGGCCATGGGCACCAACATCCGCTTCAGCACAGCTTTCCATCCTCAAACTAGCGGTCAAGTCGAGCGTGTCAATCAGATTCTTGAAGATATGCTCAGGGCTTGCATTATCTCCTTTGGTATGAAGTGGGAAGATTGTCTTCCATATGCTGAATTCTCCTACAACAACAGTTTTCAAGCAAGTTCGGGCAAGGCCCCATTTGAAATTCTCTATGGCAGGAAGTGTCGTACTCCTCTTAACTGGTCAGAGACTGGTGAACGTCAACTTCTTGGAAATGACTTGATCTCTGAGGCAGAGGAGATGTGCAAAGTCATTCGTGATAATCTCAAAGCAGCGCAATCGCGCTAGAAGAGCTACTATGATAGTAAGCATCGTGATTTGGCTTTCGAGATTGGAGACCATGTTTACCTCCGCGTCAATCCAATCAAAGGTACTCGTCGCTTCGGTATCAAAGGGAAGCTTGCCCCTAGATACGTGGGTCCTTTCAAGATCGTCAGCAAGAGAGGCGATCTCGCCTATCAACTCGAGCTTCCTTCAAACTTTGCAAACGTGCATGACATGTTCCATGTCTCTCAGCTCCGCAAGTGCTTCAAGACTCCTGACCACACCGTCAACTTCAAAGACATTGATCTCCAAGAAGACCTTTCTTATCGTGAGCACCCCGTGGATATTCTTGAAGAGACTGAACGCAAGACTCACAATAAGTCAATCAAATTACTCAAAGTCAAGTGGTCACACCATTCTGGCCATGAAGCCACCTGGGAACGCGAGGATCACCTCCGTTCTGAGTACCTGGCGTCTTTCCAGTCCTAGATCTTGGGACGATATCCTTTCGTAGTGGTGGAGTGTTGTAACACCCCGAATGTAATTTACCTTATATGTACTCCAACTCTTGCCGTTTTCGGCACTAAGTTATTTTATTTCCTCGGGTTCGGGTTTTTTTCTTTATGTGTTGTTGCCTTTGTCATGCATCTCATATCATGTCATCATGTACATTGCATTTGCATACGTGTTCGTCTCATGCATCCGAGCATTTTCCCTATTGTCCGGTTTGCATTCCGGCGCTCCTATCTCCTCCGGTGGCTCTTTCTACCTCTTTTCGTGTGTGGGGGTTAAACATTTCCGGATTGGACCGAGACTTGTCATGCGGCCTTGGTTTACTACCGGTAGACCGCCTATCAAGTTTCGTGCCATTTGGACTTCGTTTGATACTCCAACGGTTAACCGAGGGACCGAGAAGGCCTCGTGTGAGTTGCAGCCCAACACCCTTCCAATTTGGCCCAAAACCCACCTAAACTCTCTCCATCATCTAGAGCATTCGATCACGATCGCGTGGCCGATAATCGTGCTCAATTTGGAGCCTCCTAGCTCCTCCTACCTATAAAAAGGTCCCCCCATTCCAAATCCGGACGAAACCCTAGACCCTTCCCTCTCCTCGCGCCGCCGGACAAAACCCGGCCGGCCGGACACGTCTGCCCGCTCCGCCGGACGAACCAGCGCGTGACACCTGTCCCGGGGCAGGACCGCTTCGCCGCCGCCGCCCGAGGCCCGCCAGGCCCGGAGCCGGCCCCCGCGGCCCACTCCCTCCGCCGCCGCGGGTCGGCGCCTCTCCCTCACGCCCGACGCCGCGCGCCGCCCTTCGCCGGCCGGCGCCGCCGCGTGCCATCGCCGGCGACCGCCACCGCCCCTCGTCGCCCGGTGACCTCCGGCCGTCCACCTCGCCCCGCGCCGCCCGAGTACCTCCGCCGCCACCGCAACTCCACCGCCCGGCCAGTCCCTCTCTCCGGCGACCACGCCCCCGCCGGCCGCTTCTTCTCCGGCGACGGTCATCCTCGGGCCGCGTGCAGCGCTACAGTGGATCGGGCCGGATCTCAGATCTAAATCCTAAGGGTTGACTTTCCCCCGGAACCCTAATTTATTTGCGTTTTTCATCATGTCGTAACTCCGCATCCGTAGCTCCAATTTGCGCGTGTAGCATACTGAAATGTTCGCCTTAGAGAGTACATCATTTCATCTCATTGCATCATTTTTATTTGAGCTCATCTTGTTGCCCGAAATGCTGTTGGAAGAGGGCTATGTGGTTAAATTGTCAGATATGTTTCATCAAATAGCTATTTGTCATTTTTGCCATGATTAATGTGTGCATGATATGCTCCTGAGTTCTACATCAGTTTTGTTATATGCCATGCCATCTTTACAGAGGTGCTTACCATGTATTTGTGTGATATGTGTGGTGACTAGCACAAGCTTGTAAAGTGGTGCATTCGTTAATGTTGATTTCAGGGACTTAGAATTTCTCCAAGTCCTTGATCTGATTTTGTCAATATGCCATATGTTCATGTTGTTTCCTAGTGATCCGTGCCTTTTTGGAGGATGATCAGTAAGGATGATTTGTTAATATTGTGGTGCTCTATCCATCCATGTCTTTTTTTGCAATTATGGAGCACCCTAGATTGAGTCAATCGAGCTCTACTTTTGCTATTTCGTGAATCCTGGCAGATTGTTGACTTGTTAGCGATTTTGCCGAGGATGTTGTTATTGACCCGTGCATGCTATGTTGTTGTTCTTGCCATGTCTAGCTTCTATGATATGTATTCTTGATGGGTGTATGCTTAGTTTGTCATTTCATGCTCTGTAGTGAGTGCATCGAGCTCGTAAACATGCCTACTCGTTAACAGATTTGCATGCTCCAGTTTTTCACTAAGTCTGAGATCTGATTATGTTTTTGCCATGTTCACATGCTTGCAATTGTATTTTCTGATCCCTTTTGGCTCAAGGTCACTAAGGGACTTTTCTTAAGTGCTTTGAGTAGCTTCATGTCATGCCTTGCTTTGCCTGTTAAGTTCCTATAGAAGATAGTTTTCGTGCTCCAAAGTGTGCTACCTGATGTTAAATTCCAGACTTGTGTTAATTTCACTAAGTCCGAAACCTGTTATCGTTTGCATTTTTCCATGCTTGTTTGATCCTGTTAATAGATGAATTAGCCGTAGCTCAGTGTTCATCTTTTCTCAAGCATTATGAATGGATCCCTGTCATGTATTTTGTTGTCATGTTTGAGTGCTGTAGCATATTTAACTTGATGAATTTAGATGGCTACTTGCTATTTATCGCAGACCGGTGCCATATTTGTTTTGCTTGCCATTTCCAAACCTGCATCCCATTCCGGTGATCTTTATATCGATTTCAACCGAAATCACCTCACCTTTCTAGTGGCACTCTTGGATTTCCAAGTTGAGGCCAGGTTCAATCATTCCTTGTCAAATCTTGCATAGGCATCACATATCGCATCCCGCATAGCATACCATGTTTGCATCATGTTGTTCGAGCTTTGCACGTGGTTGATTGTGTTCCTTTTGCTTGTTTGTCTTGTTTGGGTAGAGCCGGGAGACGAGTTCGCTAACGAGGAGCCCGTTGAGTTTGCTTACGAGGATCAAGTCAACTCTGACAACTTTGCAGGCAAGATGATCATACCCTGGAAATCACTTCTACTTTGCTTGCTAGATGCTCGCTCTTTGGCTATGCCTATGCTACGATACCTACCACTTGCTTATCATGCCTCCCAAATTGCCATGTCAAACCTCTAACCCACCATGTCCTAGCGAACCGTTGATTGGCTATGTTACCGCTTTGCTCAGCCCCTCTTATAGCATTGCTAGTTGCAGGTGAAGATTGGAGATCGTTCCTTGTTGGAACATTGTTTATTGTTGGGATATCACCATATTATCTTGTTATCTTAATGTATCTATATAATTGGTAAAGGATGGAAGGCTCGGCCTTTTGCCTAGTGTTTTGTTCCACTCTTGCCGCCCTAGTTTCCGTCATATCGGTGTTATGTTCCCGGATTTTGCGTTGCTTATGCGGTTGGGTGATAATGGGAACCCCTTGACAGTTCGCCTTGAATAAAACTCCTCCAGCAATGCCCAACCTTGGTTTTACCATTTGCCACCTAGCCTTTTTCCCCTTGGGTTTCCGTAGCCCAAGGATCATCTTATTTAACCCCCCCCCCCCCGAGGCCAGTGCTCCTCTGACTGTTGGTCCACCCCGTCAGCCGCCGGTGGCCACCAGGGGCAACTCTGGGCTGGCCTACCAGAAGTTTGGACAATCTGAGTGTGCCCTGAGAACGAGATATGTGCAGCTCCTATCGGGATTTGTCGGCACATTCGGGCGGTGTTGTTGGACTTGTTTTACCATTGTCGAGGATGTCTTGTAGAACCGGGATACCGAGTCTGATTGGAATGTCTTGGGAGAAGGAATATCCTTCGTTGACCATGAGAGCTTGTGATGGGCTATGTTGGGACTCCCCTGCAGGGATTTGAACTTTCGAAAGCCGTGCCCGCGATTATGGGCAGATGGGAATTTGTTAATGTCCGGTTGTAGATAACATGAAACTGAACTTAACTAAAATGAATCAACCGCGTGTGTAACCGTGATGGTCTCTTCTCGGCGGAGTCCGGGAAGTGAACATAGTGTTGGAGTAATGCTTGACGTAGGTTGTTATAGGATCAATTCTTGATCATAGTTCTTCATTCGTGCTTTGCCTTCTCTTCTCGCTCTCTTTTGCGAACAGGTTAGCCACCATATATGCTAGTCGCTTGCTGCAGCTCCACATATTACCTTGCCTTACCTATAAGCTTAAATAGTCTTGATCGCGAGGGTGCGAGATTGCTGAGTCCCCATGACTCAAAGATTACCTTCCAAACTAGATGTAGGGACCGACGATACCGATCCAGATGATGCGCTTGAGCTCAAGTGGGAGTTGACGAAGACTCACGCCGTTACTATGTGTCTTTCCCTGATGATCAGTAGTGGTGCCCAGTTGGGCCGATTGGGACCGTGTCGCATGTTGGGGTTGATCTTTTTTATTTTGGTACCGTAGTCGAACCATGAGTGTATTGGATGATTGTAATGTTATTCATGTATTTGTGTGATGTGGCGAGTGTAAGCCAACCATATACCTTTTCCCCTATTATCTATTTACATGGGTTGTTGTGAAGATTACCTTACTTGCGACATTGCTTTCAATGCGGTTATGCCTCTAAGTCGTGCTTCGACACGTAGGAGATATAGCCGCATCGAGGGCGTTACAAGTTGGTAATCAGAGCCTTCCCCGACCTTAGGAGCCCCCCTGCTTGATCGAATAGCTGGCGTTGTTGAGTCTAGAAAAAATGTTTTGGGTCATTTAGGAATTATATATTGGAGAGTTTAGGAATTCTTTTTACTCCCCAGTCCCTTCATCGCTCTGGTAAGGCATCTTGACGTAGAGTTTTGACTCTTCTCTTCTCAAATTTCAGAAAAAAATTAGGATCATGCGGGTATCTTGGAATCGTTCCGATCGATTTGTGACGAGAACATTGTTCTTGGTGCCTCCTGTCATTTAGGGGTTGTGGCAGTGTCCCGGGGAGTTGAGCTCCGAGGTGTTGTCGTCACAATTTTATCGTTGCGGTTCTGGAATACCTGAGTTTAGGTTCGCCGACATCGAAAATCTCTTTTATGCAGTTGTTGGTGAGATAACCTCGACGCTACCCAGTACTGGGGCGGGAGTTCGGGAGTATTGCCATAACTTGTATAACGGATGCTTTTCGAAGGTTGAGGTAGACGATTTGTGAAGTTTTTCTCGGTTATGTGTTGAAGGATGGATACAGCTGGATGTAGGATTTGCTAGATTTGGGTGAGATATTATGCTTCCCCTGTATCCCCAACACCTGATTGCATAACCGGAAAGGTTCGGGAGTTTCATAGGTGGGAATTCTTGTAGCTCTAGTTCTTCTTCCACGGATATTTGGTTTGAGATTGGGTGATCCTTACCGAGTATTCGTTCTTGTTCCGTACCTTGTTGGTTTTATTCTTCTACCTAAATTCTAAGTGGCTTCTCAATTTATGGATATGTGACCATTTCAATTGGAATGCATTCATTCATTTTGTTCGGACGTGAAGACTATATGTTGCAATTTCAACTCATTTGATTCAGCTTCAATATTTGTCTATCAATGTGCTAATGGATGTCAACCTCTTCAGGATGGCTCCTCCTACGTGCACGACTCCGAATCCTGATCCGCCACCTCCACCTCCACCTCCGGAGGCATGGCAAGCTGTGATGGCCCCTACCAATGCAAACACGCAGCTGATCATGCAACTTCTTCAAGAGCGCAACCAAGCGAACCAGGGCCAAGGCAACAATCAGAATCACTTTGCTACACTCAACCAGTTCCTTGCTAACCAGCCAAAGACCTTCAACAATTGTGTTGAGGCAACTGACGCTGATGATTGGCTCGTGGACATATGCAAGCATTTTGAGTGCAGTAACGTCAGGCCGGAGGACTTTGTCAAGTTTGCTTCCTTCCAACTCAAAGACCAAGCTGAAAAATGGTTTCAGCAGTACAAAGATTCCAGAGGAGGCCGTGTGATTACCTAGGATGAATTCCGTCAAGACTTCAAAGCTCATCATATTCCTCAAAGAGCGTGGTTGAAAGCAAGCGTGAGGAATTCTGCAACCTGAAGCAAGGCTCTATGTCTATCTACGAGTACAACAAGATGTTTCAGAAGCTCGCCCGTTTTGCTAAGGAGGACGTCCCTGACGAGAAGAGCATGATATACCAGTTCAGGGGTGGTCTCAGAGAAGAAATCCAGCTAGCTCTTGTCCTCTTTGAGCCCTTGAGGCACGATGAGTTTTACAACATGGCAATGAAGCAAGAGACTGCTCAACTGAAGTGCGATGCTTCCAAGAAGCGAGTCAGAGATGCTACTCCTTCTTCCTCAACTCAAGTGGCTAAGCAGCAGAAGTATTGGCTTCCTCCTCCGTTCCGTCAGCCTTATCAGCAGAAGAGCAAAGGTGGTAGTGGATCTTCCCACCCACCCAACCCTGGCTTTTAGAACAAGACTTCGTCTCAAGCTCCAAGATCGAGTGCTCCGTATCACCGTCCGCTTTCAGAGGTCACGTGCAACAAGTGCCAACAGAAGGGTCACTATGCCAACAAATGCTTCAATCAGAGGCGTCTCCCTCCTCCTCCTCCTCCTGTGAGATCGGCAAGTACAGCTGTGGTCAAGCATAACCCCAAGCACGCCAAGGTCAACTTGATGAATGCAGCTCAGGCAGAGGACTCGTTAGATGTCATCATGGGTAACCTTCCTGTTAACGATGTTCCTACGAAAGTACTTTTTGACACTGGTGCATCGCATTGTTTCATCTCGAGACCTTTTGCATCTAAGCATGAGTTGTCTTCTCAAGTTTTGCATAAACCGTTAGCAGTTGTCTCACCGGGTAAATGTTTGCTCACAAACTACGAGATTCCGGATATTTCTATCATGATGGGTGATTTCAAGTTTTTGGCTTCTCCAATGGTCCTTGGTAACTCGGATATTGATCTTTTTCTCGGAATGGACTGGCTTTCTAAGCACAAGGCTCAGCTTGATTGTGTAGCCAGGCAGATTCCATTGACTCATTTGTTTGAGGATGTAATTGTCTTTGCCGCTCGGGATAATACCATCCGTCTATTTTCTCTCAATGAGAAGGGTGAACCGGATGCCATCTCTCAAATTCCAGTCGTTTGCGAATATCAAGACGTCTTTCCAGAAGAGCTTCCAGGAATGCCTCCGCACCGGCCAATTGAATTCGTCATCGATCTTGAGCCTGGCATGGAACCGGTTTGCAAACGTCCTTACAAGCTTGGACTTGAAGAGTTGAAGGAGCTGAAGAAGCAACTCGATATTCAAGAGCGAATGGGTCTCATCCGACCTAGTTCTTCTCCGTGGGGTCGTGGAGTTCTTTTTGTGAAGAAGAAGGATGGAACGGACCGACTTTGTGTTGACTACCGTCCATTGAACAAGAAGACTATCAAGAACAAGTACCCACTTCCCAACATCAACGAGTTGTTCGAACAACTCAAAGGTGCTCAAGTATTCTCCAAGCTTGATCTCCGTATGGGCTATCACCAGATTCGAATCCGTGAACAAGATATTCCCAAGACGGCTTTCAGAACAAGCTATGGTTCATATGAATACACTGTCATGTCTTTTGGCCTCGTCAATGCTCCTCCAACTTTCTCTCGCATGATGAACTTCATTTTCAACGCCTACACAAATGACTTTGTCTTGGTCTACCTCGATGACATTCTGGTCTTTTCGAAGAACAAGGAAGATCATGCCAAGCACTTGCGTTTGGTGCTCGATAAGCTCAGGGAGCATCAGTTCTACGCCAAGTTCTCAAAGTGTGAGTTTTGGCTTGATGAGGTTCTCTATCTTGGGCATATCATCTCTGCCAAGGGCATAGCGGTGAATCCTGAGAAGGTGTCTGCAATTGTGAATTGGGAACCACCTCAGAACATGAAGCAACTCCGCAGCTTCCTTGGTCTCGCAAGCTATTGTCGAAGGTTCGTTGAGAACTTTTCAAAGATCGCGAAGCCTCTTTCAAACCTTCTCCAGAAGCACGTCAAGTACGTTTGGTCTCCGAAATGTGACATCGCTTTCAACACTTTGAAAGAGAAATTGGTCACTGCTCCAGTTCTGACTCCCCCTGATGAATCCAAACCGTTCGAGGTCTTCTGCGATGCCTCTCTTCAAGGTCTTGGTGCAGTGTTGATGCAAGAGAAGAAAGTTGTGGCTTATACCTCTCGCCATTTGAAACCCAACGAGAAGAACTACCCCACTCATGACCTCGAGTTGGCGGCAGTTGTGCATGCTCTTTTGACTTGGAGACATCTCTTATTGGGAAGAAAAGTGGACATCTTCACTGACCACAAGAGTCTCAAGTACATCTTCACTCAGCCTAATCTCAACCTCAGTCAGACTCGTTGGGTCGAAATGATTCAAGAGTATAATCCGATTATCGAGTATACTCCAGGCAAGGCCAATGTGATTGCTGACGCATTGAGCAGGAAGGCTTACTGCAACAGTCTGATTCTCAAGCCTTACCAACCCGAGCTTTGTGAAGCTTTCCGCAAACTCAATCTGCAAGTTGTTCCTTAAGGTTTCCTCGCCAACCTTCAAGTCTCTCCTACTTTGGAAGATCAAATTCGCGAGGCTCAACTTCTTGATGTTATGGTGAAGAAGGTGAAGATTGGGATTGCCAAGAGTCAACCCAAGTACAAGTGCTATCGCCTTGATGACAAGGATACTCTCTTCTTCGAGGATCGCATTGTTGTGCCTAAAGGTGACCTTTGTAAAGTTATTATGAACGAGGCTCATAATTCACTCCTCTCCATCCACCCTGGGAGTACGAAGATGTATCAGGACCTCAAGCAGGCTTATTGGTGGACTCGAATGAAGCACGAGATTGCTCAGTTCGTGAATGAATGTGATGTCTGCAGAAGAGTGAAGGCAGAACACCAACGGCCAGCTGGTCTCCTCCAACCTCTTGCCATTCCAGAATGGAAGTTTGACCACATTGAGATGGACTTCGTGACTGGGTTTCCAAAGTCCAAGCGTGGCAATGATGCTATATTCGTTGTCATTGACAAACTCACTAAAGTGGCTCACTTTATGCCTATCAAAGAGTCTATCACTGCAGCTCAATTGGCGGAGCTTTATACCTCTCGGATTGTCTCTCTGCACGGTATTCCACAGTTGATCTCTTCAGACCATGGCAGCATCTTTACCTCCAAGTTTTGGGATTCTTTTCAGAAGGCCATGGGCACCAACATCCGCTTCAGCACAGCTTTCCATCCTCAAACTAGCGGTCAAGTCGAGCGTGTCAATCAGATTCTTGAAGATATGCTCAGGGATTGTGTTATCTCCTTCGGTATGAAGTGGGAAGATTGTCTTCCATATGCTGAATTCTCCTACAACAACAGTTTTCAAGCAAGTTCGGGCAAGGCCCCATTTGAAATTCTCTATGGCAGGAAGTGCCGTACTCCTCTTAACTGGTCAGAGACCGGTGAACGTCAACTTCTTGGAAATGACTTGATCTCTGAGGCAGAGGAGATGTGCAAAGTCACTAATGATAATCTCAAAGCAGCGCAATCGCGCCAGAAGAGCTACTATGATAGTAAGCATCATGATTTGGCTTTCGAGATCGGAGACCATGTTTACCTCCGCGTCAATCCAATCAAAGGTACTCGTCGCTTCGGTATCAAAGGGAAGCTTGCCCCTAGATACGTGGGTCCTTTCAAGATCGTCAGCAAGAGAGGCGATTTCGCCTATCAACTCGAGCTTCCTTCAAACTTTGCAAACGTGCATGACGTGTTCCATGTCTCTCAGCTCCGCAAGTGCTTCAAGACTCCTGACCACACCGTCAACTTCAAAGACATTGATCTCCAAGAAGACCTTTCTTATCGTGAGCACCCCGTGGATATTCTTGAAGAGACTGAATGCAAGACTCACAATAAGTCAATCAAATTCCTCAAAGTCAAGTGGTCACACCATTCTGGCCATGAAGCCACCTGGGAACGCGAGGATCACCTCCGTTCTGAGTACCCGGCGTTTTTCCAGTCCTAGATCTCGGGACGATATCCTTTCGTAGTGGTGGAGTGTTGTAACACCCCGAATGTAATTTACCTTATATGTACTCCAACTCTTGCCGTTTCCGGCACTAAGTTATTTTATTTCCTCGGGTTCGGGTTTTTGTCTTTATGTGTTGTTGCCTTTGTCATGCATCTCATATCATGTCATCATGTGCATTGCATTTGCATATGTGTTCGTCTCATGCATCCGAGCATTTTCCCTATTGTCCGGTTTGCATTCCGGCGCTCCTATCTCCTCCGGTGGCTCTTTCTACCTCTTTTCGTGTGTGGGGGTTAAACATTTCCGGATTGGACCGAGACTTGTCATGCGGCCTTGGTTTACTACCGGTAGACCGCCTATCAAGTTTCGTGCCATTTGGACTTCGTTTGATACTCCAACGGTTAACCGAGGGACCGAGAAGGCCTCGTGTGTGTTGCAGCCCAACACCCTTCCAATTTGGCCCAAAACCCACCTAAACTCTCTCCATCATCTAGAGCGTTCGATCACGATCGCGTGGCCGAAAACCATGCTCAATTTGGAGCCTCCTAGCTCCTCCTAACTATAAAAAGGTCCTCCCATTTCAAATTCAGACGAAACCCTAGACCCCTCCCTCTCCTCGCGCCGCCGGACAAAAGCCGGCCGGCCGGACACGTCTGCCCGCTCCACTGGACGAACCAGCGCGTGGCACCTGTCCCGGGGCAGGACCGCTTCGCCGCCACCGCCCGAGGCCCACCAGGCCCGGAGCCGGCCCCCGCGGCCCCCTCCCTCCGCCGCCGCGGGTCGGCGCCTCTCCCTTACGCCCGACGCCGTGCGCCGCCCTTTGCCGGTCGGCGCCGCCGCGTGCCATCGGCGGCGACCGCCACCGCCCATTGTCGCCCGGCGACCTCCGGCCGTCCACGTCGCCCCGCGCCGCCCGAGTACCTCCGTCGCCACCGCAACTCCACCGCCCGGCCAGTCCCTCTCTCCGGCGACCATGCCCCCGCCAGCCGTTTCTTCTCTGGCGACGGTCATCCTCGGGCCGCGTGCAGCGCTACAGTGGACCGGGCCGGATCTCAGATCTAAATCCGAAGGGTTGACTTTCCCCCGAAACCCTAATTTATTTGTGTTTTTCATCATGTCGTAACTCCGCATCCGTAGCTCCGATTTGCGCGTGTAGCATATCGAAATGTTCGCCTCAGAGAGTACATCATTTCATCTCATTGCATCATTTTCATTTGAGCTCATCTTGATGCCCGAAATGTTGTTGGAAAAGGGCTATGTGGTTAAATTGTCAGATCTATTTCATCAAATAGCTATTTGTCATTTTTGCCATGATTAATGTGTGCATGATATGCTCCTGAGTTCTACATGAATTTTGTTATATGCCATGCCATCTTTACAGAGGTGCTTACCATGTATTTGTGTGATATGTGTGGTGACTAGAACAAGCTTGCAAACTGGTGCATTCGTTAATGTTGATTTCAGGGACTCAGAATTTCTCTAAGTCCTTGATCTCATTTTGTCAATATGCCATATGTTCATGTTGTTTCCTAGTGATTAGTGCCTCTTTTGAGGATGATCAGTAAGAATGATTTGTTAATATTGTGGTGCTCTATCCATCCCTGTCTTTTTTTGCAATTATGGAGCACCCTAGATTGAGTCAATTGAGCTCTACTTTTGCTATTTCGTGAATCCTGGCAGATTGTTGACTTGTTAGCGATTTTGCCGAGGATGTTGTTATTGATCCGTGCATGCTATGTTGTTGTTTTTGCCATGTCTAGCTTCTATGATATGTATTCTTGATGGGTGTATGCTTAGTTTGTCATTCCATGCTCAGTAGTGAGTGCATCAAGCTCGTAAACATGCCTACTCGTTAACAGATTTGCATGCTCCAGTTTTTCACTAAGTCTGAGATCTGATTATGTTTTTGCCATGTTCACATGCTTGCAATTGTATTTTCCGATCCCTTTTGGCTCAAGGTCACTAAGGGGCTTTTCTTAAGTGCTTTGAGTAGCTTCATGTCATGCCTTGCTTTGCCATGTTAAGTTCCTGTAGCAGATAGTTTTCGTGCTCCAAAGTGTGCTACCTGATGTTAAATTCCAGAATTGTGTTAATTTCACCAAGTCTGAAACCTGTTATCGTTTGCATTTTTGCCATGCTTGTTTGAACCTGTTAATGGATGAATTAGCCATAGCTCAGTGTTCATCTTTTGTCAAGCATCATGAATGGATCCCTGCCATGTATTTTTTTGTCATGTTTGGGTGATGTAGCATATTTAGCTTGATACATTTAGATGGCTACTTGTTGTTTATCGCAGACCGGTGCCATATTTGTTTTGCTTGCCATTTCCAAACCGTGCATCCGATTCCGGTGATCTTTACATCGATTTCAACCGAAATCACCTCACCTTTCCAGTGGCACTCTTGGATTTCCACGTTGAGGCCAGGTTCAATTATTCCTTGTCAAATCTTGCATATGCATCACATATCGCATCTCGCATAGCATACCATGTTTGCATCATGTGGTTCGTGCTTTGCATGTGGTTGATTGTGTTCCTTTTGCTTGTTTGTCTTGTTTGGGTAGAGCCGGGAGACGAGTTCGCTAACGAGGAGCCCGTTGAGTTTGCTTACGAGGATCAAGTCAACTCTGACAACTTTGCAGGCAAGATGATCATACCCTCGAAATCACTTCTATTTTTGCTTGCTAGATGCTCGCTCTTTGGCTATGCCTATGCTACGATACCTACCACTTGCTTATCATGCCTCCCAAATTGCCGCCATGTCAAACCTCTAACCCACCATGTCCTAGCGAACCGTTGATTGGCTATGTTACCGCTTTGATCAGCCCCTCTTATAGCATTCCTAGTTGCAGGTGAAGATTGGAGATCGTTCCTTGTTGGAACATTGTTTATTGTTGGGATATCACCATATTATCTTGTTATCTTAATGTATCTATATAATTGGTAAAGGGTGGAAGGCTCGGCCTTTTGCCTAGTGTTTTGTTCCACTCTTGCCGCCCTAGTTTCCGTCATATCGGTGTTATGTTCCCGGATTTTGCGTTCCTTACGCGGTTGGGTGATAATGGGAACCCCTTGACAGTTCGCCTTGAATAAAACTCCTCCAGCAATGCCCAACCTTGGTTTTACCATTTGCCACCTAGCCTTTTTCCCCTTGGGTTTCTGGAGCCCAAGGGTCATCTTATTTAAACCCCCCCCCCCCCCCGAGGCCAGTGCTCCTCTGACTGTTGGTCCACCCCGTCAGCCGCCGGTGGTGATGAGGACATGACTACCTTGGATACGACCAAAAATATTGCATACATGCATATTTGTCAGGTGATTTCTAATGCAAACTATCCAATAATCTATTTATGTTATCCAGAACAAAAATACTTCACACACTTTTGTGTTTAGTCTAATTGCAGGTGTATGGGACATTTGTACAATCCACATATGAAGACAAGGGAAAAGGAGAAGTTTAGGTTGTGTTCAAAAAGTCCTCTCACGTCACTTTTGGGCCAAGAGAAGATAGAGTCCAAGTCTCTCACGTTTTGGATTCAGATTCGGACTGCACAGACATACCTGACTCAAAACGCCAACAACTTTTTCATACGGACTCCGAATTGGGTGATTCTTTTTTTGTTGGAAACTAGATTTCGTGCTCTTTCCAACCCAATTGGATTCACCTTCAAATTCATCCAGAGCGTTGAGTTACGGACGAAACAATCTGACGTTGCAGCAGACTCCGAGTCAAACTACAAGCCCAAAGGTGTTGCATCACCTCCACTTGGGCCCATGAGCCTTGTACGACCTAGGGTTAGTTTTAGGCTGCCTTGGGACGTCCTCCCACCTCCTTGGCCGCCACCCCTTGCTCCTATATAAGTAGATCCATCTAGTAGCTTTTTCCTTGGGTTTTATTTAGTTAAAAGTTAGCCATCGCTGCAACTTCGTGTACTTCGTTTGTGTCCAACGACCAGACCAAGACCGCTTATGAAACCCCACTTTTATCAATACTTCATCCATACTCGCAATATTCAGATTGCTTAATCATATTCTTGCTTGTTCTTTGATTGCTTGGAGGAATAGACCTTCGTGGTCAGGTTGATCGTGCTCCAGCGTGGTCAATAACCTCCTGAAGTTGGTTTAGCGATTGCTAAGGCGCAACGTCGTGCACGTTTGTAGTCGGATCGTCAAAGTCATCTCCACCAAATCGATAGTTATCATCTCATCGAAAGATCGGGACCCTCGCCTCTATCAAGTGGTATCAGTTTTCAGGTTACTCGGTGAGAATTTCCAGTTTTCCTAGATTAGATTTATTTTCTTACCTATTGTCCAAGAAAAAGCCACAAAAAAGAGTTAGATCTATTCATCCTTGGTCCAAGCCAGTCTGAGCCTTTGCAATTTTCTTTTCATTGCTTGCATAGTTGAATTATCGGTTGCATCGTCGTGTCGAGTTGCTGGTCTTAGTGTCTAGTTCGTTTAGAGTTTCGAGTTCTGTTCACATTAGTCATGCCACCGCTGCATCATTATCTCTTCCGCTGTCCACCATCCATCCATCAATTTCCACCACGTGCTACCCACCATTCATTGTCATAATAATAGTTGAGATCGTTCACATCTTCACTTGATCCAATCTGCATCTTATCTAGTTTGTTTTGGAAAGAGGGAGAAAAAAAGAGAGAAAAAAAACGAGAGAAAAAAAAGAGAAAAAAAGAGAAAAAAAAAGTCAGAGAAAAAAAAGGAGAGAAAGAAAAAAGTGTGAGGAAAAAAAAGAGAGAAGAAAAAAAAACAAAATTCGGATCTTTTTAGACTCAATCTCGTAGTTGAATTCGGATTGGAATCTGTTTTGTGCACTGTTCAGTAAAACAGGCATAACTTCCTCATACGAAGTCCGTTTTGCCTCCGCGAGTACTCAAACGAAAGCTAGCGATGAGCCGCATCTAAATAGTTGAAGAAGCTTGTTCAATATTTGGCACCTCAAAATCGGATTCTAAATAGGTCTTTTTTCCCTCCGAAGTTCATGAACACAGCTTATTCCAGTTTTTCAGGACATTTTTCGAATTTTTTGACTCCTCATATCAACTCGGAATTGAGTGATTCCTTTTGTGTTTGAAAGCTTGAGTCAATACCATTCTTGAAAAAAAATCGGCACAAACTTTTTCAGAGGAAAGTTGGAGACAAAGTTGTTAATATATCCTGCTTGGCTGTTGTTTCACATCATTATCTTTACTGCCGTTGTGATCTTCACTTATATCTTGCTGTCCAGAGCTACTTAGTATCCTTCATTGATGCTAGTTGTGCTACGACGTGACCTCATTAGTGTTCTAGGCTCGCGTCTCTAGTTCGGTCTAGCCTAGGACCAGCATAGTACCGTCGTTGAGCGTTTATTCAACATTGCATCTCTGAATTGATTATTGCTAATCTTTTGCTACCATATATAGCCAACCCAGCTCCACATATTTCTACACCGTGTATACGCATGTTCCCCTGTCAATCGCTTTACACAATCTTCGGAGTTATTTGACACCGCTGGTTGCCTGTCACCACCTGCCACATGGTAAGAACTTGTAAGATATTGATATTTGCTTTACTGTGAGCACTTTACAACCACATCCTAGTAGTTCATAGGAACATTATTCTCGAATTTTGGTTCTTGTTTCTACTAATCATGACAGGTTCCAGAGATAGAAGTTCTTGGACGACGGACACATCTTCACCATCACGAGAGTTGGGACAACACACACAAGCATATGGTCAGGTTATCTCTTTACCATCATTTGAGGGTAGATTTAATCCTGCTATTTATCTAGCTTGGGAGCTTGAAGTAGAACAAGTTTTTAGTCACCATGATTTTTCTGAACTTGAGAGAGTACGAGCTACCATTAGAGCATTTACTGGTTTTGCTTCTGTTTGGTGGAGTGTACATTGTAAGAAAAACATTGATAACCAACCCACAACTTGGAAAGTTTTGAAAGCTGTAATGAGACAACAATTTTTTCCTCCTTACTATCGTCGTGAATTGCGTTGCAAATTGGAGCAATTAAAACAAGGCAGTAACAATGTTCATGCTTACTACCAAGAGTTCAAATCTTATATGCATCATTGTGACATAGAAGAATCTGAGGATAATACAATGAATAGATTTTTTGGTGGTTTGAACCATGATATTCAGGCGAGATTTCGGTATATTCCTCGTTGCATTACTGGTATGTATGTCCGTGCTTGTACCTTTGAGAGACAGATACAGGAGGATGCATTGGGTGACTACAACAACTACTATTCCAGTTCATGCTCACCATCGCCGGTTGGTTACTCCACTATTGCACCTACTAGAGCAGCCCCACCTCGGATTGTGAGCGCAATATCATCTCAAGAGTATGGTACATTGTCAACGTCCGTACCTACATCAGCTACATCTTTGCGAGGTAACAGTAAATGTATTGATGATATAACTTCACATGAGAATGAAGCATGCCTAGTTAACTTGAATGCATCATGTGTTGAGTTACCTGTTGATTTGAGCACACCACCTATTTTAGAGACTCTTGTTACTGTCATGAATGCGTCATGTGATCAAACAACTGAAATATCAATAATTTTGAGTGCACCCATTGAATTAACTGTTGATGCAAAAGAACCAATATTTAATCATTTTGATATGACCTCTAATCTTGATGATGATTCTGTGTCCAATGACTTATTGCATGTTTGCTTATTTAAGCATGTTGTAGCATGTAAATTTGATGCAAGTAAGGTTTATTCATCGAAGTTAGGATGGTTTAATGATGAACATTGCCAATCTTTTGAAGAGAATAAGAGCTTCACTTATATGTGCAAACTGAGTTCCAATATTTTCATGCCTTCTACTTCCTGTGATAATTTTTTGGCTTTAGATTTTATGAACAATGAAAGTTACTCATGTATACATGTGACATATGTGCAAAAATCAAGGGAAGTTAAAATGGATGACATATACATATACAACATGTACACCTTGTCTCTTTTGTTAGCCACATTTCAGATTAAGCAATGCCGAGGACGGCTTTATTTTCAAAAAGGGGAGGATGATGAGGACATGACTACCTTGGATACGACCAAAAATATTGCATACATGCATATTTGTCAGGTGATTTCTAATGCAAACTATTTAATAATCTATTTATGTTATCCAGAACAAAAATACTTCACACACTTTTGTGTTTTGTCTAATTGCAGGTGTATGGGACATTTGTACAATTCACATATGAAGAAAAGGGAAAAGGAGAAGTTTAGGTTGTGTTCAAAAAGTCCTCTCACGTCACTTTTGGGCCAAGAGAAGATAGAGTCCAAGTCTCTCACGTTCTGGATTCAGATTCGGACTGCACAGACATACCTGACTCAAAACGCCAACAACTTTTTCATACGGACTCCGAATTGGGTGATTCTTTTTTTGTTGGAAACTAGATTTCGTGCTCTTTCCAACCCAATTGGATTCACCTTCAAATTCATCCGGAGCGTTGAGTTACGGACGAAACAATCTGACGTTGCAGCAGAAACCGAGTCAAACTACAAGCCCAAAGGTGTTGCATCACCTCCACTTGGGCCCATGAGCCTTGTACGACCTAGGGTTAGTTTTAGGCTGCCTTGGGACGTCCTCCCACCTCCTTGGCCGCCACCCCTTGATCCTATATAAGTAGATCCATCTAGTAGCTTTTTCCTTGGGTTTTATTTAGTTAAAAGTTAGCCATCGCTGCAACTTCGTGTACTTCGTTTGTGTCCAACGACCAGACCAAGACCGCTTATGAAACCCCACTTTTATCAATACTTCATCCATACTCGCAATATTCAGATTGCTTAATCATATTCTTGCTTGTTCTTCGATTGCTTGCAGGAATAGACCTTCGTGGTCACGTTGATCGTGCTCCAGCATGGTCAATAACCTCCTAGAGTTGGTTTAGCGATTGCTAAGGCGCAACGTCGTGCACGTTTGTAGTCGGATCGTCAAAGTCGTCTCCACCAAATCGATAGTTATCATCTCATCGAAAGATCGGGACCCTCGCCTCTATCAGGTGGCCACCAGGGGCAACTCTGGGATGGCCTACCAGAAGTTTGGACAATCTGAGTGTGCCCGGAGAACGAGATATGTGCAGCTCCTATCGGGATTTGTCGGTACATTCGGGCGGTGTTGCTGAACTTGTTTTACCATTGTCGAGGATGTCTTATAGAACCGGGATACCGAGTCTGATCGGAATGTCTCGGGAGAAGGAATATCCTTTGTTGACCGTGAGAGCTTGTGATGGGCTAAGTTGGGAATCCCTTGCAGGGATTTGAACTTTCGAAAGCTGTGCCCGCGGTTATGGGCAGATGGGAATTTGTTAATGTCCGGTTGTAGATAACATGAAACTAAACTTAATTAAAATGAATCAACCGCGTGTGTAACCATGATGGTCTCTTCTCGGCGGAGTTCGGGAAGTGAACATGGTGTTGGAGTAATGCTTGACGTAGGTTGTTATAGGATCACTTCTTGATCATAGTTCTTCGTTCATGCTTTGCCTTCTCTTCTCGCTCTCTTTTGCGAATAGGTTAGCCACCATATATGCTAGTCGCTTGCTGCAGCTCCACATATTACCTTGCCTTACCTATAAGCTTAAATAGTCTTGATCACGAGGGTGCGAGATTGCTGAGTCCCCGTGACTCACAGATTACCTTCCAAACCAGATGCAGGGACCGACGATACCGTTCCAGATGATGCGCTTGAGCTCAAGTGGGATTTCGACGAAGACTCACGCCGTTACTATGTGTCTTTCCCTGATGATCAGTAGTGGTGCCCAGTTGGGGCGATTGGGACCGTGTCGCATGTTGGGGTTGATCTTTTTTATTTTGATACCGTAGTCGGAGCATGAGTGTATTGGATGATTGTAATGTTATTCATGTATTTGTGTGACGTGGCGAGTGTAGGCCAACCATGTACCTTTTCCCCTATTATCTATTTACATGGGTTGTTGTGAAGATTACCTTACTTGCGACATTGCTTTCAATGTGGTTATGCCTCTAAGTCGTGCTTCGACACGTAGGAGATATAGCCGCATCGAGGGCGTTACAAGTTCAACAAGACTTTCCCCAAGTCTTCCCAACGGTTCTACTTGGCACAAACACTAATTAAACACAAAAAACACAACCAAAACAGAGGCTAAATAATTTATTTTTTACTAAACAGGAGCAAAAAGCAAAGAACAAAAATAAAATTGGGTTGCCTCCCAACAAGCGCTATCGTTTAACGCCCCTAGCTAGGCATAAAAGCGAGGATAGATCTAGGTATTGCCATCTTTAGTAGGCAATCCATAAGTGGCTCTTATGATAGTTTCATATGGCAATTTTATTTTCTTCCTAGGAAAGTGTTCCATGCCCTTTTTTAATGGAAATTGAAATCTAATATTCCCTTCCTTCATATCAATAATCGCACCAACCGTTCTAAGGAAAGGTCTACCTAGAATAATAGGGCAAGAAGGATTGCAATCTATATCAAGAACAATGAAATCTATGGGCACATAATTCCTATTTGCAACAATAAGAACATTATTAATTCTTCCCATAGGTTTCTGAATAGTAGAATCTGCAAGATGCAAGTTTAGAGAGCAATCATCAAAATTACAGAAATCTAGCAAATCACACAAAGTCTTGGGAATAGTAGAGACACTAGCACCCAAATCACACAAAGCATAAAACTCATGATCTTTAATTTTAATTTTAATAGTTGGTTCCCACTCATCATAGAGTTTTCTAGGGATAGAAACTTTCAACACAAGTTTTTCTTCATAAGATTGCATCAAGGCATCAACAATATGTTCGGTGAAGGCTTTATGTTGACTATAAGCATGTGGAGAATTTAGCACGGATTGCAACAAGGAAATACAATAAATTAAATAGCAACTTTCATAATTAAATTCCTTGAAGTCCAATATAGTGGGTTTAGCAAGATCTAGATTTTTATTTCTTTCAATCCCACTTTCATCAATTTCATCATAAAGATCTAAATACTCCGAATTTTTAGAACGCCTTCTAGGTAAAGGAAGATCATATTCAGTTTCATCAAGATTCATATTGCAAAACAAAGATTTAATAGGAGACACATCAATAAATTTTAGATCTTCATCTTGATTTTCATAGGAATTGGAAGAACATGCTTTAATAAAGGCATCTTTGGAAGCACGCATCCTAGCGGTTCTTTCCTTGCACTCATCAATGGAAATTCTCATGGCTTTGAGAGACTCATTGATATCATGCTTAGGAGGAATAGATCTAAGCTTTAAACAATCAATATCAAGAGAAATTCTATCAACGTTCCTAGCCAAATCATCAACTTTAAGCAATTTTTCTTCAAGCAAAGCATTAAAATTCTTTTGTGAATTCATAAACTCTTTAACACTATTCTCAAATTCAGAGGGCATCTTATTATAATTTCCATAAGAGTTGTTGTAGGAATTCCCATAATTATTAGAAGGATTAATAGGATATGGCCTAGGATTAAAGTTCCCTCTATAAGCGTTGTTACCAAAATTATTCCTACCAACAAAATTCACATCCATAGATTCATTGTTATTCTCAATCAAAGTAGACAAAGGCATATCATTAGGATCAGAAGAAACACTCTTAGCAGCAAATAATTTCATAAGCTCATCCATCTTTCCACTCAAAACATTGATTTCTTCTATCGCATGCACTTTTTTATTAGAAGATCGTTCAGTATGCCATTGAGAATAATTAACCATAATGTTATCTAGGAGTTTAGTAGCATCTCCTAAAGTGATTTCCATAAAAGTACCTCCCGCGGCCGAATCTAAAAGATTTCTAGAAGCAAAATTCAATCCGGCATAAAATTTTTGTATAATCATCCACAAATTCAAACCATGAGTAGGGCAATTACGTATCATTAATTTCATTCTCTCCCAAGCTTGTGCAACATGTTCATGATCAAGTTGCTTAAAGTTCATAATATCGTTTCCAAGAGAGATGATCTTAGCGGGAGGGAAATACTTAGAGATAAAAGCATCTTTGCACTTGTTCCAAGAATCAATACTATTTTTAGGCAAAGACAAAAACCAAGCTTTAGCACGATCTCTAAGCGAAAAAGGAAATAGCTTTAATTTAACGACATCATTATTGACATCTTTTTTCTTTTTCATATCACATAAATCAACGAAGCTATTCAGATGAGTAGCGACATCTTCACTAGGAAGGTCGGCAAATTGATCTTTCATAACAAGATTCAACAAAGCAGTATTGATTTCACAAGATTCAGTATTGGCAAGAGGAGCAATCGGAGTGCTAAGGAAATCATTATTATTGGTATTGGTGAAGTCACACAATTTGGTAGTATCTTGAGCCATCGCGACAAACAAGCAATCCAACACACGGGCAAACAAAAAGGCAAGCGGAAAAGAGAGGGAGGATAGAGAGAGAGGGCGAATAAAACGGCAAGGGTGAAGTGGGGGAGAGGAAAATGAGAGGCAAATGGCAAATAATGTAATGCGAGAGATAGGGATTGTGATGGGTACTTGGTATGTTGACTTTTTGCGTAGACTCCCCGGCAACGGCGCCAGAAATCCTTCTTGCTACCTCTTGAGCTTGCGTTGGATTTCCATGAAGAGGAAGGGATGATGCAGCAGAGTAGCGTAAGTATTTCCCTCAGCTTTTGAGAACCATGGTATCAATCCAGTAGGAGGCCACGCTCAAGTCCCTCGTACCTGCAAAAAATGATAGCTACTCGCAACCAACGCGATTAGGGGTTGTCAATCCCTTCACGGTCACTTACGAGAGTGAGATCTGATAGATATAATATTTTTGGTATTTTTGGTATAGAGATGCAAAGTAAAAAAGTAAAGGCAAAGTAAAAAGCAAAGCAAGATTAAAGTGATGGAGATTGATATGATGAGAATAGACCCGGGGGCCATAGGTTTCACTAGTGGCTTCTCTCAAGAGCATAAGTATTCTACGATGGGTGAACAAATTACTGTTGAGCAATTGGCAGAACTGAGCATAGTTATGAGAATATCTAGGCATGATCATGTATATAGGCATCACGTCCGTGACAAGTAGACCGAAACGATTCTGCATCTACTACTATTACTCCACTCATCGACCGCTATTCAGCATGCATCTAGAGTATTAAGTTAAAAAGAGTAACGCCTTAAGCAAGATGGCATGATGTAGAGAGATAAATTCATGCAATATGAAATAAACCCCACCTTGTTATCCTCGATGGCAACGATACAATACGTGCCTTGCTGCCCCTTTTGTCATTGGGAAAGGAGACCGCAAGATCGAACCCAAAGCTAAGCACTTCTCCCATGGCAAGAACTACCAATCTAGTTGGCCAAACCAAACGGATAATTCGAAGAGACTTGCAAAGATAACCAATCATACATAAAAGAATTCAGAGAAGATTCAAATATTATTCATAGATAGACTTGATCATAGACCCACAATTCATCGGTCTGAACAAACACACCGCAAAAAGAAGATTACATCGAATAGATCTCCACGGGAGAGGGGGAGAACTTTGTATTGAGATCCAAAAAGAGAGAAGAAGCCATCTAGCTACTAACTGTGGACCCGAAGGTCTGAGGTAAACTACTCACACTTTATCGGAGAGGCTATGATGATGTAGAAGCCCTCCGTGATGACGGCCCTCTCCGGCGGAGCTCCGGAACAGGCCCCAAGATGGGATCTCATGGATACAGAAAGTTGCGGCGGTGGAATTAGGTTTTTGGCTCCGTATCTGTTCATTTGGGGGAACTTAGGTATATATAGGAGGAAGGAGTACGTCAATGGACCATCGAGGGGCCCACGAGGCAGGGGGCGCGCCCTAGGGGGGGCGCACCCCCCACCCTCGTGACCGCCTCTCTGATGCCTTGGCATAGGGTCCAAGTCTCCTGGATCACGTTCGGTGAGAAAATCACGTTCTCGAAGGTTTCATTCCGTTTGGACTCCGTTTGATATTCCGTTTCTTCGAAACACTAAAATAGGCAAAAAACAGCAATTCTGGGCTGGGCCTCCGGTTAATAGGTTAGTCCCTAAAACAATATAAAAGTGGAAAATAAAGCCCAATATAGTCCAAAGCAGTAGATAATATAGCATGGAGCAATCAAAAATTATATATACGTTGGAGACGTATCAATGTGGACCAATGAGCAGGACAGCCAGAGGTGGTTTCCAATACTTCGTGACTTTTATCGAAGACTTGAGTAGATATGGATATGTCTAATTAATGAGGCGGAAGTGAGAAACTTTTGAAAAGTTCAAAGAGTTTCAAAACGAAGTGGAAAATCAACTCGGCAAGAGAATCAAACTTGTACGATCTGACCGTGGCAGTGTGTATATTAGCCAGGAGTTTGATGATCATCTGAAGAGTCATGGAATAGTACCACAACTGACTCCTTCGGGTACGCCACAGAGAAATGGTGTGTCGGAACGGAGAAATCGAACCCTGTTGGACATGGTCCGATCAATGATGAGCAAGTCGGATTTACCCTTGTCATTTTGGGGATGCGCACTAGAAACTGCAACTTTCACACTAAACAGGGCACCATCTAAGTCTGTAGATAAGACACCATATGAGATATGGACTGCGAAGAATCATAGTTTCTCTTTTTCGAAAGTTTGGGGATGTGAAGCATATTTCAAGCGACTCCAGTCGGACAAGCTCACACCCAAGTCTGACAAGTGCATATGCGTGGGATATCCCAGGGAAACCTTGGGAAATTACTTCTACAACCGTGAAGAGGGCAAAGTGTTTGTCACTCGACTTGGAGTTTTCCTAGAGAAAGAGTTTCTCAATCGGAAGGCTAGTGGGAGGATGGTCTGACTCAAAGAAATTCGAGAACCACATGGGGACGTTCTAGTAGGTGATTCTGTCACAACAGAATTACTCAGGGAACCCGTGGTGGAGTCGACACCGTTTCCACGGAGGTCGGAAAGATTACGCAATATGCATGACTACAATGTGTTGTTCTTGGAGAACAACGAGCCAACTACATATGCGGAAGCGATAGACAGCCTGATTCCAATTTATGGCTTGAAGCCATGAGATCCGAATTAAAGTCCATGGATGATAATCAAGTTTGGAACTTCATTGATCTGCCAGATGGCATTCGAGCCATTGAGAGCAAGTGGATCTTTAAGAAGAAAATTGGTATGGACGGAAATGTCACAGTCCATAAGGCTCGACATGTCGCTAAAGGTTATCAACAAGTTCAAGGAGTTGACTACGATGAGACTTACTCGCCGGTAGCGATGCCTAAACCAATTTGGATCATTCTTGCTATAGTTGCGTATTTCGACTATGAGATATGGCAGATGGATGTCAAAGTGGCTTTCCTTAATGGAAATTTAACCGAGGATCTGTATATGACACAACTCGATTGTTTTGTCAATCCGAAGAAGTTTAGCATGGTATGTGTTGGGGATATTACTATCAGCTAAGACCCGCCCAGGAGGGGCTGGGTCAGCATTAATGGCGGGTTACATAAGAAGCCCAATATACAGTCAAGATGGTAGTTTATTAGTATATATAGAAAGCCCAAAGGCCTCAGGCCGGTTCAAGGCCCATTACTATAAACAGCCATATGTGCGGAAAGACTTGTAAGGAAAGGCATGTAAAGGAAGTCACCGAGTCGTACACGATTATGAGCCGGCCGGGACTCTGTAAACCACCAGGCGTCGACCTGTGTATATAAGGGGACGACCCGGTGGCAGCTCAGGAGAAGAGACGATCAAGTCGAGAACCAAGCCGACAAGTTAAGCCCCTTGGTAATCGAAACCCCAGCAATTCCAACACAAGTAGACGTAGGCTTTTACCTTCATCGTAAGGGGCCGAACTAGTATAAAACCTCTACTGTCCTTTGTCCCGATTAACCCCTTTAAGCTTCCTAGTTGTGATGGCCCTACGACTAAGTCCTTTCACTAGGACATCTGTCGTGACAATTCCACGATAGTTGGCGCCCACCGTGGGGCCAGCACACGGTGGATTTGAGTTCTTGAAGGGCAACTTTGAAGGGCTCAAGGGATACGTTGTGGGCCGGATGACCAAGAGTCGTTGCGGCAAGATCTACATTGACAATGAAGGCTGGGGCCCCGACGCCGGCTCAATCGAGTACAGGTACCGGGTCCCCTACGGAGGAATCCACGTTTTCATCGGCCGGATCGGCGAGTCAGGCCCCGAGTCGGATGTCCACACCAACCTCATCAAAATGGCTCAGCGCGCCGGGTCCATCCGTATTCAATCTGTCATGAAGCATGCCTTCGTAGGCTGCATCCATGGGGGTGAATACTCCGAAGGGTCGATGGAAGGCGGGGAGACAGCCATCTGCTCTGATACTGCATCATCAACAGGTGAGACGGACTCATTGTACCAACTACAAGACGGCGTGCTCGGGGGCTGTTCCGATGGTAGCAGTATTCCGGACCCCCTTGAGCCGCCGAATTGGGCCGGAGTCTTCATGGCAGGGACACAGCCCGGGCAGAACTCCACCGCAGCGACAGCTGCGGCCGCCGGATCGGCAGCTGCTAGGTCAGGAGACCTCGCGCGCCCCCCGGCTCAGGTTCTCATGGACCTCATGGATAAGCTGACGGCGCTGTTGACCGCTGCGGTAGAGCCGGCGGATAAAGCTCAGCATGACATGGAAGTGGCACGCGTGTGGGAGGAGATGGTGCAAGCTAAGAAAAATCTAGCCACAGAGGAAACCTGGATGGCAGCAGAGCGAGCAGCTTTGGATGCTCGTGCTCAGTAGCTTCAAGCAGAAACCTTCCGGCTCTCGGTGGATCTTAATGCATCAAACGAGGTCATGAGAAGGAGACGTCAGAAAACTCAGTCGCGTCTGCCTCTAACGCTGGATCCAAGGAATCCGTTCCATACACCCGGAGCAGGAGGGAGCAACCCGTCAGAGGCAAACCTAGTCACGACGCCCGGTGCACCAGTTTAGCCACGCACCATGGAGCCGCCACGCATAAATACAGCTCCTCCTCGTTATATAGCAACTCCCCCGGGTCACTTTTCCATCCCCATGGAGAACCTCATTGCAGTGTCGGCTCGTTTGGCGGCTCTCCCAATGGAAGGCGACTCGCCAGCAGCAATTGAGACCCGGAGGGTAAGAGAACTGCTTCAGACAGCTTTGGCCCAGCAGGACGCATACTCCTACAGTCGAGATAGGATTCATTCAACTCCTCGCCCAAGCCGGAGCCTGAATTACAGTAGGCATATGGAGTCTGCAGAGATGTCAAGTAATGCTCAATGCCACAACCGGCCATATAGGCATGAGTCGGTGCGAGCCGGAGCCCTTAACTTGGTGGATCAGGAGAGGATTCGTCAAGAGGGGAGCGGGCAGCTCAGATAGCAGTAGAGCAGGCAGCTCACCAAACCTTTCCGGCTTATCCAGCAACCTCGGTTGAGGCAGGAGTAGTTACAAGAACCGGGGGTGTACCTTGCCTAGTCCCAGCCATACGCAATGAACGGTTGCCCAAGGATTTCAAGGGACCTCGTAAGGTACCTAACTACACGGCTGACTTACAGCTGGGGGCTTGGATTGAGAGTTATGAGATGACTATGGAGCTGTTGGAGGTTAGTGATGCTGCAATGGCCAAGTACTTTACCATGATGTTGGATGGAACGGCTCGGACCTGGTTGAAAGGATTACCACCCAATTCCATCGGCTCATGGGCAGAGTTGAAGGCACGGTTCATCCAGAACTTTAAAGACACGTGTAAACAGCCAATGTCAATTGTGGACCTGACCAATTGCAAGCAATAGGATGGAGAATCTACGACTCATTGGGTGCGCCGGGTCAAGGAGATAATACATTCGTTTGATAAAATGGACGCTGGCTCAGCAGTTTTGATGTTGGAGAAGAATTGTCGTTTTGAGCCTCTGAAGCAGAAGTTGGGGCGGCTTAAACGAGACTGTAATGACATGGGAACGTTGATGGTGGCTCTTGTGAAGTATGCCGATTCTGATACCACCAAAGACCCGGTGTCTGATGAGGAAAAGGCAACAAATGGAAAGAAGAACGGCAATGGCAAGGGTCACCAGCATAACCCGGCAAATCAAGGAGGTAATAAGCGTAAGGCTGATGAGTTTGTTGCTAATACTAATGCACAGGGTGGTAATCAGCGAAGCAAGGGCAGACAGCCCCCTCGATCGGGCGGGTCAGGCCCCACCCTTGAGCAGCTGTTGAATGAACCTTGTCCCAGACACGACACCAGGGAGAAGCCAGCTACCCACTTGTGGAAGGATTGTACGATCATGAAGGCATTTAAAAATTCAAACGCGTTTGATGGGGGTCATGGTCCGGGTGGCGGCTCAGGCAGCTTTCAGGGCCCGGGCGCCGGTTCAAGTGGAGGAGGTTTTCATGGTCATCCTGGTCACCAGGGGGGATATAATCAACAACACGGCCAAGGGAATCAACAGCAGCAGCAATCTGGCTATCAGAGCAACCCGAAGCAGTTGAGTAGCGGACAGTATCATGTCTTTACTACCAGTTTACGTAAAAGAGACCATAAGCTCCACAAGAGGGCCGTTAATGCTATTGAGCCGGCAGTTCCACGTTACTTACGTTGGTCGGAGCAGCCCATTGTATGGAGTAGAGAGGACCACCCACCCCGGGTTGATAATCCGGGTCACTTGGCGTTAGTAGTGGCACCTCAGGTTGGTGGATACAAATTTACTAAGGCACTCATGGATGGAGGCAGCAGCATCAACATCCTTTACTATGAGACGTTTCGCCGGATGGGATTGATGGATAAAAATCTTAAACAACCCAACACTGTTTTTCATGGTGTGGTGCCTGGTAAGTCGGCATATCCAGTTGGTAAGATCGAGTTGGAAGCAGCTTTTGGAGATGAGTATGACTCCAGAGCAGAAAAATTAACCTTTGAGGTGGTTAAAATCAAGAGCCCATATCATGCTCTGTTTGGGCGGATGGCTTATGCCAAGTTCATGGCTCGGCCGTGTTACGTATATTTGCAGCTCAAGATGCCGGGTCACAAGGGCACCATTACAGTCCATGGGAGCCAGAAGATAGCCTTGGAACGTGAAGAAGGGGATGATGCGTATGCTGAATCTGTTTGTGCTACAGAGGAGTTGAAATTCTACAAAGATCATGTTGACCCGGCGGACATGATGTCATTAAAGAAACCAACCACAGAGCACGAGCCGGAGTTGAAGTTCAAATCAGCTGATGACACTAAGATGGTTGACTTTGTGCCTGGCGATTCATCCAAACAGTTCATCATCAGCGCAAACTTGGATCCAAAATAGGAAAGCGTGCTCATCGAGTTCATCCGTGAGAACCAGGACATCTTTGCATGGAAACCTTCAGACATGCCGGGTGTCCCGAGGGAACTCGCTGAGCACACTCTTAATATCGATCCAAAGTTCAAGCATGTCAGATAGTTTCTTCGGTGGTTCAATGAAGAGAGGCGCAAGGCCATTGGAGAAGAGGTGGCTCGGCTCTTGGCAGCCGGGTTCATTGTGGAGGTCTTTCACCCAGAATGGTTAGCTAACCCGGTGCTCGTGCTCAAGAAGAACGGCACCTGGCGTATGTGTGTGGATTACAAAGATTTAAACAAAGCCTGTCCGGCTGATCCTTTTGCTCTTCCCCGTATTGATCAGATCATTGATGCTACGGCGGGTTGCGCACGGTTGAGTTTCTTAGATGTTTACTCCGGGTATCATCAGATTAAGATGGCAGTCAAGGATCAAGAGAAGACGGCATTTATAACTCCTTTTGGGGCTTTCTGTTATGTGTCTATGCCTTTTGGGCTCAAGAGTGCTCAGGCGACTTACCAACGGTGTGTGCACAATTGTCTTCATGATCAAATTGGGCGCAATATTCATGCCTATGTGGATGATATAGTAGTAAAGTCCAGGGAAGAGGAAACCTTGGTCACAGACTTGAAAGAGACTTTTGATAATCTTCGGGTTTACAAGATGATGCTTAACCCGGCCAAGTGTGTTTTTGGAGTGCCAGCCGGCAAGCTTTTGGGTTTTCTGGTGTCCAACCGAGGTATTGAAGCTAACCCGGAGAAGATCAAGGCAATTACATTCCTGGCTAAACCAACCTGCGTCAATGATGTTCAACAACTGGCGGGTCGGGTGGCTGCTTTGAGACGGTTCATAAGCCGGTTAGGGGAAAAGGCTATGCCTCTGTATCAGTTGATGAAGAAAACAGATGTGTTTGTTTGGAGCGATGCTGTGAACGCCGCTTTTGAGGATCTGAAGGTGCAATTGGCTGAGCGCCGGTCCTAGCTGCTCCAATTGAGAAAGAGCCGCTATTGTTATACGTAGCTGCCAACTCACGGGCCGTTAGTGTGGCTATGGTAGTAGAGCGCAAGGAGGCTGGCAAGGAGCATCCGGTTCAGCGGCCGGTTTATTATGTCAGTGAAGTGCTAATTGAGTCTAAGCAACGATATCCACATTGGCAGAAGCTTGTTTATGGGGTGTTCATGGCAAGCCGGAAGCTTAAGCATTACTTTCAGGGACATCCAATCACTATGGTTAGCTCTGCTCCTTTGGGAGACATTATTCAAAACAGAGAAGCTACAGGGCGAGTTGCCAAGTGGGCAATTGAGCTTGGGTCTCATGGGCTGAAGTATGTTCCACGCACTGCGATTAAGTCTCAAGCCCTGGTTGACTTCATTAATGACTGGACAAAGATGCAGATGCCAGAAGAAAAGTCGGACAACACATATTGGACTATTCATTTTGATGGGTCCAGGCAATTGGAGGGCTCGGGGGCTGGAGTTGTATTAACTTCTCCATGAGGTGATAAATTTTGTTATGTGTTACGATTGATGTTTCCGTGCACTAACAACGCAGCAGAGTATGAAGCATTGCTCCATGGTCTTCGAGTGGCAAAGGAGATGAGCTTGAGCCGGGTCAGATGTCTTGGTGATTCAGATTTAGTGGCTCAGCAGGTATCTGGCAAATGGGATTCCAAAGACCCTCTCATGGAGGCTTATCGCCGAGAGGTCGATGCTATTGCAGGATATTTTAAAGGTTATCAGGTGGAACACATTGACCGTTGAAAAAACGAAGCGGCTGATGCTTTAAGCCGGCTGGGGTCTCAACGTAAGCCGGTACCACCCAACACCTTTTTAGATGTTTTGCATAACCCCTCTGTCAAGTTACCCACAAAAGAGCATTTAGCTGTTCCTGACCCGGAGGCACAATTGGTGGCGGCTCTTCATGTTATCCCAGATTGGACGGTGCCGTTCTTGGCTTACATGACCCAGGGAGAATTGCCAGCGGATGAGACCCTGGCTCGACAGATAACCCGGTGGTCTAAGTCCATGACAATTTCGGATGGAGAGTTATTTCATTAAAGTGTTTCCGGAGCATATCAATGGTGTGTTTCCCCTGAAGAAGGTCAAGAAATCCTTCGTGATATCCATGAAGGTGATTGTGGTCATCACGCCGGGGCAAAATCATTGGTGGCCAAGGCGTTTCGTCATGGTTTTTAATGGTTGACGGCTCGCGCTGATGCAGAGGATCTAGTCAGTAGATGTGATGGATGTCAAAAATTCGCCCGACAGGCGCATGTGCCGGCTCAAGAGCTCCGGATGATTCCAATCACTTGGTCGTTTGCAGTCTGGGGGCTTGACATGGTGGGACCTTTTAAAAGGTCTAAGGATAAGAAGACACATCTCTTGGTGGTTGTTGATAAGTTCACTAAATGGGTTGAGGCAGAGCCTGTGAGTAAGTGTGATGCAGTCACGGCGGTTCAGTTCATGAAGAAAATAATCTGCCGTTTCGGCTTTCCACACAGTATTATCACAGACAATGGCACTAATCTATCCCAAGGGGCTATGGAAGAGTTTTGTCAGCGAGAGCACATCCGGCTTGATGTTTCTTCTGTAGCTCATCCTCAATCCAATGGTCAAGCTGAGAGAGCCAATCAGGAGATTTTGAAAGGGATAAAGCCCCGGCTTATGGTTCCTTTACAGCGAACGCCGGGGTTGTTGGGTAGAGGAGTTGCCTTCAGTGTTATGGAGCATCAATACGACACCCAATAGGTCTACGGGTTACACACATTTCTTCATGGTCTATGGGGCAGAAATAGTATTGCCTAGTGACATCCGTCATGACTCGCCCCGTGTGGCGGCTTATGTTGAAGCTAACAATGAAAAAGCCAGACAGGATGCGCTTGACTTGTTGGATGAAGAAAGAGACTTAGCAGCAGCACGGTCAGCAATCTATCAACAAGACCTGCGTCGTTATCACAGCCGCCAGGTTAAGACCAGGACTTTTCAGGAAGGCGACTTGGTGCTCCGGCTCATCCAAGATCTTTCAGATGCACACAAGTTATCCCCACCTTGGGAAGGACCCTTTGTGGTCAGTAAAAATTTAAACAACGGGTCTTACTACCTCATTGACGTTCGAGAGCATGCAGACTCACGTAAGTCGGAAGAGGAGACCCGCCGGCCGTGGAACATTGCTCAACTTCGGTCGTACTATACCTGAGCCACCAGCTCTCTTCCTGTACATACGTTCATCCTATATATACGATGATAAGCAATAAAGTAAGACCATCGGTCTCTTTTCTTTTCAAAGATTATGCGTCTTTATTACTTTTTCGCAAATGACTATTAAGGAGCTGATCATATTTGAATCAAGTTTAACCTTTTCTAGTCTGGCTTATGATCGTATTTGAATCTAGCTATAAATATCATGGTCACTTGGGGGCTTCCTGTTCAAACATAGGTCGTATTCGAACCAAAGAGAACATAGCTGTCGTAACCCTTTTGATCGGCTCAAGGCCAAACTCACTTGGGGGCTTCTTGGTCGTATCCGAATCATATCTTAACCCCTTTTGAGCTGACTTGGATCGTATTCGAATCAGGGTCGTTAAAAACCTCTCAAGGTCATTTGGGGGCTTCCTGTTCAAACATAGGTCGTATTCGAACCAAAGAGAACATAGCTATTGGTACCCTCTTGATCGGCGCAACGCCAAAGCCACTGGGGGCTATATGGTCGTATTCGAACCTTAGCTTAACCCCTTTGGTCCGGTTTACTGATCGTATTCGAATCAGAAACCCCCAATCTTTTAAATACAGAGTTAAAATTATGTTTGTTATTTGTTGCTTGCCTTTGAGTTTTTGTTGTTTCAATATTACAAATGAGATGGCTTGATTCTCTTTGCCGGCTCAACTATTGGACAACACAGCCGCCCGGGCTATCCAAGCCGGTGGTCTAAGGATCCGAAGGTACGAGCTACTGAGATATGATGATTACTGAATGTTCAAGGAGTCTTAACTTTTATATTGAATTCTCAAATTCATCACCCGGGTTATTTAAACTGGCGATCTAAGGATCACTAAGGACAAGGTATGGTTTTTACTTACACGCACTTATCGGCTGCGTTAACTTCAGAGTTGGTATTAAACCTTATCCTTTATTTATATTTTTCTCTGTTCTTTGAGGTGGAGATGCGAGTTGTAAAAGAGGTGTTTAAACCCAGTTGTTTCTAAAACGCCTTGCCAGGTCTTTCTTTTTTCCTTGTGTTCACAGGAACAGAGTTTAAACATTGCAGATACAAGCATTAAACGAAGCATAAGAAAAGCATTAAAACATTGGCACCCGGAAGCACAGATTCACATAGAAGTGTTTTATGCGCGATGGCATAAGCAAACATACGGTGTTTTTAACAGCTAAGCTATTACAAATCTTTCTAAAGCCCATGAAGATGATCATTGTCCTTCCCTCACCGGCTCAACATCTTGAATCTGCTGGAAGTTGGGTTTTGACCAGTTATAGCCGTTCATGGCGACAAATTCAGCTTCGTCATCAATCAGGCCAACCGGATCAACCTCTGGGGCAAATGTGTCTTCTCTCACCGGTGGGATCAAGTCGGTTACTTTATAGGAAGGAGGGGGCATCTTCTTATTCTCATTATCAAAACCTGGTTGGTACTTGTCCACATTGGTGCCATCTCCAAGGCTAGTCGCCTGAGGCCGGACTTCACGGACGCAGGCTATAAAGTCATCCTGATCAAAAGGAGACCCGTCCTCTTTCATGGTAGATTAACCCCTTGCCACGTCTGCTGGGTCTAGATCTGGTACCCCAAGCCTTGGAGCGGCTTAGGGCAGTCAAAGCTCCGGCTCGCGCGCAGGAGCGTTTCACCTCTTGGAATCTGGCAGGGAGAATGGACAGCTTTTTCAAGACGTCACTGATCCGGTTAGACCCTTGATTAGTAGGAGAGATGGCTGCCAGAGCTCGTTGTGCGCCGATATACAATTGTGTAGTTAAAGTGTATACGGCTTTCATCTTAATCAATGGGTCTTGGTCTAGATTCTTACTTCGTGGACCTACATGCATTTTTCACAGAGTCAGTTATCGGATCATATTCCGGCTTGACACGAAACACATATGAAAGATCAAATCAGGAAGCTTACCAAAGATAGCAGCGACCATCTGAGACACCCGGCCTTTTAAACTGTTCAGTTCAGTTGAAATTTCCTTCAGAGCTGTTTCGGCTGTCTCAGCTCGCCGGGTCAGAAGCACCTTCTCATCTGCCCACGTTTTCTCTTTGACAGCAAAGTCAGTCTTTAGCTTCTCCGTTTCAGAAAGACTTATTTGCAGTTGGGAGGTGGAAGATTTAATTTCTGATTCCTGGTTTGCTAGCTGGGTCTTTGTATCAGTCAGTTGGGAGTTCAGTTCAGAAAATGCATTCTGTGAAAACATTCAGATAAATCAAGACTTGGTTTCAAATTCCAGTATCCAATTTCAAGATTCAAGTATCAAGTACTTAATGAATAAACCACTTGACACTTGGGGGCTAATGTATGTCAAATCAAATTTTTATGACTCTACCAACATATTTGAAGTCCCAAGTCCTTTACAAAGTAACAGCACTTGGCACTTGGGGGCTAATGCACGCAGTTCAGCAAGTTTTTCAAGTTTAAACCGGAGTGTTAAGTATTTTGAAGGCGGTTCTAATTCAAAAAGTACCGATTCATTAATGCTTAAAATAAACCAGTCCTTGGGGACTATGGGTCAAGTTTTGTTTCTATCAGGCAATGATTCAGAGGTAAAAGTCTTGGCCTATATTTTAAGTCTACAGGTTATTCCGCTTCTCTCATAAAGCTGAAGACTAGGGGGCTGAAGGAATATTGGTAAACCGGAAATAACATACCTCATAATTCAACTGAAGTTGCTTGACCATCTCGATCTCAGACTCACGACTGGAGTGAACATGACTGAGATAGCCGGATAAGATATCACTGGTATTAAGATGGTCGTAGTTGGCAACATCAAAGCGAACCTTTTGCCTTTCCAATGCTTCCTGCTTAGCTGTGCACCTAAGCAACACCGTTGGGTTCCCCAGCTCAACGAAGCGACTCCCAGTAATTTGAGCATCTTGAACACGTGGAGACGGCGGGTCAGTTGAGCTTGACGGTCGAACGGTGGAAGGATTCATAGTGGTGTTGTTAAGGGACGGCTCTGAAGGATTTGTTTCATTGATTGGCGGGTCTTCTGGGGCGGCACTTAATGAAGAAGGTGGGCTAGCCGGCTCAGATGCTGTTATTGGGGGATCTTCCGCCGGTTTAGTCACCTTTGATTTCTTGGATTTAGCCTGGCCACTAAAGAATAATATAGCAGAATTGTCAGCATTAAGATACAGTTGAGCAACCTGGAAGAAAGGAAAAGTTCTGATTACCCAGGAGTAGTCTTGAAAGCCGGCAATTGTGTTTGAGATGAGTCATCTGAAGAACGAGACACCTCCTGAAAGGATAAAGGAAAGAGTTAAAAGAAATGTAAAGAGCAGGATTCATTACAACGGGTTAAAGACAGTAATAATTAAACCTCGTTCGGGCGTTTCTGAGGGGTCTGTTGAAGGATAACAGCCGGTTCATCCTCAATTCCAACTTCATGGTGGCTTTCATGTTGCTGTTTTTTCAAATGAAAGTTGGGATCCAAATGAGCTAAAGGGTTAGAAAACCTTACTTTATGGATCACTCGACGAACTTTGTGTCTTGGTAAAGGCTCTGAGTCGGAGGAAATGATAGTTACCTCTACTTCCTCAGCCTGACTGGCCCCAGTGTCATCCTGGTAAGGATCAGTGTCAATAAGAGTGTTAAAAAATTGGCCAAGGGAGTCAAGGGCTACCTCTGAGTCAGACGAGTCGTTAAGCTTCATTAAATCTTCAGCGGTGGTTTTCTTCTTCTTTTTCTTGGATTTCCGGGCTGTTTTCTTGGCGTTCATGGCGGCGAGTTTCGCCTTCTTGGCAGCTTCATGATCATATTTCACCTTCCAGAAGTCAGAATTGGCCTGTAAAGACAAGAAGAAAGATCAGTGTTAAAGTACTAATAGCTGGGCAAAACACAAAGAAAAAGATATCAGAATGTACTTACTTCTGGCACCGGATTAATCTTGCAGAAGGGACTTAACCCAACAATACTGCAATCTTCGTACTTCCCATTTACCAAAAGGGTTGACATCAAAACAATGTTTTCTTCGGTGAGTTCAAATGGGCTGTGACGAAGAGGATGGTCCGGACTTCCATCATATTCATACATCAGTTGAGATCGACAACTTAATGGGATAACCCGCCATGAGATCCAGCAACGGGTCAGATCTACTCCGGTTAGACCATTACCCAATAAGCCATTGATTCTTCTAATGGAAGGAAGAAGCTTCCTACGCTCAGCGACGGTAAGCTTATCCGGAAGGGTAAACTTGGAGTCAAGACGGCTAGGGCGGTAACCCGGCAGGGGCTTCTCGTTTGCTGGAGAAGTATCCTGACAATAAAACCAAGTTTGGTTCCAATCTTTTGGGTGGCTCGGTAAGACGATGAGAGGAAAAACCGCACCCTGACGGCGCTGAATCGAGATGCCTCCAAGTTCTAAGCTAGAGCCGTTGGTGCATTCATTCTGGCGATTCAGATAAAAGTATTCTCTAGACAATTCTACGGTGGGCTCTTGCTGAAGATATGCCTCACAGAGTACTTGGAAGTTACAAATATTGGAAATAGAGTTGGGTCCAAGGTCCTGAGGATGGAGTTTGAAAAAATGAAGGACTTCTCTGAAGAATTTTGACCCGGGCGGTGAAAATCCCCGGTTCATGTGGTCAGTAAAGATAATCACTTCTCCATCTTTCGGATTGGGACGTTCTTCCTCAGGGTCAGGAGCACGATAAGACATGATATTCTTTAAAGGCAGAAACCCAACAATGAAGAACTCTTTTAACCGTTCCTCAGTTACGAAAGAGGGGACCCAGTTACAGACAGTCGGTGACTTCGACGACATGATGTGCAACGAACTGAAAAACAAATAACAATATGCCGGTTCAGTCTATGGTCAATTATAAAGCAAGTAATGGCGGTTTAAATAAGGGCTAATGGTATATAAGGAGAAGAAAAGCCGGAGTGGTAAGCCGCCATGACTACAGATTTTCTCAGAAGGCAGAATTCAGTTAAGTGTTGGCATAAACAAGTTTCACCAAGTTCTTATTATCATTTTGGATCAAAGGGCTATTTTAAAAAGGGAAATATTCTAGACCAAAAAAACATAGCGCAGAGGAGTTCATCGACTATAACAAAGCATCTGTACAGGTAAAAGGGATCTACTGATATCAAAAACGAATGCCAAACAGCTACCGCGCGAGTTATATCTCTGTTCTGGATCAAAATAAGTTGCGGAGAAGATCTACAAGATGGGCCGTGAGGAACAGATGAAGAACGCTGAAGAACTCGTAAAACCTAGAAACAGATCTAGGTGCGGGAGAGAGAGGAAAGCTTACAAGAAGCAGGCCTGCCGCGAAAAGTCGCCGCGTTCTCTGGATGAACTTAGGGTGATGCAGTGGCCAAGCTTGACGACGACGAGGAGAGTTGCGGCGACGATGGAGCTCAAGTAGCGGCGGAGGTTGCGAGAGGAAGAAGATGAGGAAGAAAGGAGAATGAGAAAGACTTAAGTTATGCCTATTTATTAGGGAATGCACGAACAGGCGGGCGCGAAAATCAAGGAGACCCAATAATGATTATCCAACTGAACAAATGCCTCGATTCCCGAAGACATTAAAAATGAAAGATCCGTTGAAAGATGACGTCATGAAAGTTTTTTGTGTTTCAAAAAGATGACGTCACGGCGGGTTAAGGAAATTTTCAGACAGAGGATGGATCCTGCCTATTGAAGATTGACAAAGAACAAAGTTCAAAGTCAACCTGGGGCCTAATGTTGGGGATATTACTATCAGCTAAGACCCGCCCAGGAGGGGCCGGTGAAGCATTAATGGCGGGTTACATAAGAAGCCCAATATACAGTCAAGATGATAGTTTATTAGTATATATAGAAAGCCCAAAGGCCTCAGGCCGGTTCAACGCCCATTATTATAAACCGCCATATGTGCGGAAAGACTTGTAAGGAAAGGCATGTAAAGGAAGTCACCGAGCCGGACACGATTATGAGCCGGTCGGGACTCTATAAACCACCAGGCGTCGACCCGTGTATATAAGGGGACGGCCCGGTGGCAGCTCAGGAGAAGAGACGATCAAGTCGAGAACCAAGCCGGCGAGTTAAGCCCCTTGGTAATCGAAACCCCAGGAATTCCAACACAACTAGACGTAGGCTTTTACCTTCATCGTAAGGGGCCGAACTAGTATAAAACCTCTCGTGTCCTTTGTCCCGATTAACCCCTTTAAGCTTCCTAGTTGCGATGGCCCTACGACTAAGTCCTTTCACTAGGACATCTACCGTGACAATTCCATGACAGTATGCAAGCTTCATAGATCCATTTATGGATTGAGGCAACCATCTTGGAATTGGAACATTCGTTTTAATGAAGCGGTCAAAGAGTTTGGCTTCATCAAGAATGACTGTGATCATTGTGTATTCAAAAAGGTTAGTGGGAGCTCAATCGCATTTCTGATCTTATATGTGGATGACATATTATTGATTGGAAATGATGTTCAAATGCTTGAATTTGTCAAGGACTCATTGAAAAATAGTTTTTCAACGAAGGACTTGGGAGAAGCAGCTTACATTTTCGGAATCAAGATCTATAGGGATAGATCGAGAAGGCTTATTAGATTAAGCCAAAGTGCATAGTGTTGAAGCGGTTCAACATGCAAGATGCCAAGAAGGGTTTCTTGCCCATGTCACATGGCATTAGTCTAAGCAAGACTCAAAGTCCTTCGACTCCTGATGAGCAAATAGGCATGGATGGGATTCCGTATGCTTCGGTTGTGGGTCCATCATGTATGCCATGGTATGTACTCGTCCCGATGTTAGCTTTGCTCTTAGCATGGTGGGTAGATACCAGCCAGATCCAGGTGAGAGTCACTGGAAAGCGGTTAAGAATATCCTTAAGTACTTGAGAATGACTAAGGATATGTTCCTGGTTTATGGAGGTGAGGATGAGCTCATTGTAAAGAGTTACACCGATGCTAGTTTCCAACCCGATAGGGATGATAGTCGATCGCGTATTGGGTTTCTGTTCATTCTGAATGGAGGAGCAGTGAGCTGGAGGTGCTCCAAGCAATATACAGTAGCTGATTCTACAACAAAGGTCGAGTACATTGTGGCTTCTGAAGCTTCAAAAGAAGGTGTTTGGGTGAAGAATTTTATTTTTGACCTTGGTGTGGTTGAGAGCGTGTCCAAGCCATTGGACCTCTACTGTGATAATAGTGGTGCCATCACGCAAGTCAAGGAACCATGGGACCATCATAAAACCCAACACATACTCAGGCATTTTAACCTTATTCGCGACATTGTCGAAAGAGGTGATGTAAACATATGCAAGGTACACACGGATGCAAATGTTGTCGATCCATTGACGAAGCCTCTCCCACGGCCGAAGCATGAGGCGCACATGAGCTCCATGGACATACGATGCCTAAATGATTGACTCTAGTGCAAGTGGGAGATTGTTGGAGATATTCCCTAGTGGCAATCATGTGATGATCATATTTCCATATGTATTCATGAGTCCTTTGTTTTGTCCTTGAACATCACCAATGATATATATCCATAAGTATGTGACTCGTTTGTGGAACTATTTATAGTATGATGATTGTTCTAATGGTCCCTAGTTGATAAGGTTATGTGAACACATATCCTTAACTAGTATATGACTCGGTTGATGACTATGTTTCACAAGTCATGTGCATGGAGATGCTAAACCGATAGTATGGGCTCGGGGATGGAGATCACCGAGTCGGACAGACCCACTTTGAGACGCAGCGAGATATAGTCATTTGTTAGTTTCAAGTACAATGTTTATGCCATGTCCTAGACCTGAGGTCCTCACATGTTCCCGGGATGAGGATCGACTCACTTAGGGTCTATCAAACACTACTCTGTAACTAGGTAGTTATAAAGGTAGCTTTCGGGTGAGTCGTGAGGCATACCGCGAGACATGGTTGACCAAGATGGGATTCGCCCCTCCTATATGGAGAGATATTCTCTGGGCCCTCTTGAGTGATCAGATTTCGAAAGCATGGCCATGCGACTTGGATTAAGTGTTAACCCAGTTTAGGAATCTGTATCACGGTTTCGAGAAGAGAGGTCGATCTATCACAAGGGTGACAAGTACTCGCCTTGAGCTTGACAAAAAAATATCGTGAGGCAAAAGGAATGTTGCATATGACACGTTGTCGAGGTACGTCAAATGACTTTACGCACACATCGGAGTTGGCACGTTCTGCTAGGAGCTGCTACCAACTATCGACTCTGGTCGTGTCCATGTGTATGTGAACCTATCGGGTCGCACACTTAAGGGGCTGCAGCCCATTCGGATTGGATCTGAGTGGAAAATAGATGTGGACTCCTAGTGGGCTCAAGTGTTGAGCCCACCTCGGAGGTCTATATAAAGGGGAGTGGCCACACCACTTAGGGTTCATCTTTTCTCACCCGGGACAGCCGCCGCCACTCCCCACGCACATGCCGCGCGACCGGACCTAGCAGTCCGCTGCTCCATGCTGCTCCCTACACATGTGGATACCTTGGGAGTGTCACATCTGCGGTGCTTGGATGGACCGTTCAAGGGAACGAGGAGGTGCCGTCCACGGGAGATCACCGTTCGCGGGTCTTCGCTGTTCGCGGGAGATCGGCAACGCGAGGAGGAGATGGGCCGAGAGATCGACTACATGCATCACCAACTCTTCTTCTGTTGCAGTGACTGCGCTTCTAGTGGTAAACCCGATCTCGTAATCTATTTCCAGCAGTATGATCTTGGGTGCGCGGTAAAAAAAATTATTTGGCGCTAGCGTAGCGTACCACGTGTTCAAACACAAACATCATAGGATGGCAACATAGTATTGGATAATAATATGAAGCATAAAGCACCATGTTCAAGTAGAGGGTACAGCGGGTTACAGGAGCGTGGACCGCTGAATATAGATGGGGGAAGGTGATGGAGTTGTTGGTGAAGATGACAGAGTTGTTGGAGTAGATCACCGTCACACGATATTGCCCCAGCAGCATTCCGGCACCATCGGGAGAGAGGGGGAGAGAGCCCCCCTCCTTCTTCTGTTGGGGAACGCAATAATTTCAAAAAAAATCCTATGCACACGCATGATCTATCATGGTGATGCATAGCAACGAGAGGGGAAGAGTGTCGTCCACGTACCCTCATAGACCGTAAGCGGAAGCGTTATGACAACGCGATTGATGTAGTCGAACGTCTTCACGATCCGACCGATCCTAGCACTGAAGGTACGGCACCTCCGCGATCTGCACACGTTCAGTTTGGAGACGTCCTGCGAACTCTAGATCCAGCTGAGTGTCGAGGGAGAGTTTCGTCAGCATGACAGCGTGATGACGGTGATGATGAAGCTACCGGAACAGGGCTTCGCCTAAGAACTACAACGATATGACCGAGGTGGATTATGGTGGAGGGGGGCACCACACACGGCTAAGAAAATTGTCAACTTGTGTGTCTACGGGGTGCCCCCCTCCCTGTATATAAAGGAGTGGAGGGGGAGGGGCCGGCCCTCTATGGCGCGCCCCCCTTCCCTAGTTGGATTAGGAGAGGAAGGAAGGGGAGAGGGGGAAAGGAAAGGGGGGCTGGCCTCCCACCCAATTCGGATTGGCCTTGGGGGGCGCGCCACCTCCTAGGCTCCCTTCTCTCTCTCTCCCACTATGGCCCAATAAGGCCCATATACTCCCCGGGGGTTCCGGTAACCTCCCGGTACTCCGGTATATTCCCGAACTCACCCGGAACCATTCCGATGTCCAAACATAGGCTTCCAATATAACGATCTTTATGTATCGACCATTTCAAGACTCCTCGTCATGCCCGTGTTCACATCCGGGACTCTGAACAACCTTCGGTACATCAAAACACATAAACTCATAATACCGATCGTCACCGAACGTTAAGCGTGCGGACCCTACGGGTTCGAGAACTATGTAGACATGACAGAGACTCATCTCCGGTCAATAACCAATAGCGGAACCTGGATGCTCATATTGGTTCCTACATATTCTATGAAGATCTTTATCGGTCAAACCGCATAACAACATACGTTGTTCCCTTTGTTATCGGTATGTTACTTGCCCGAGATTCGATCATCGGTATCTCAATACCTAGTTCAATCTCGTTACCATCAAGTCTCTTTACTCGTTCCGTAATGCAACATCCCGTAACTAACCCATTAGTCACATTGCTTGCAAGGCTTATAGTGATGTGCATTACCGAGAGGGCCCAGAGATACCTCTTTGATACACTGAGTGACAAATCCTAATCTCGATATATGCCAACTCAACAAACACCATCGGATACACCTATAGAGCATCTTTATAGTCACCTAGTTATGTTGTGACATTTGATAGCACACTAAGTGTTCCTCCGGTATTCGGGAGTTGCAGAATCTCATAGTCATAGGAACATGTATAAGTTATGGAGAAAGCAATAGCAGTAAACTAAACGATCATCGTGCTAAGCTAACGGATGGGTCAAGTCAATCACATCATTCTCTAATGATGTGATCTCGTTCATCAAATGACAACTCTTTGTCCATGGCTAGGAAACTTAACCATCTTTGATTAACGAGCTAGTCAAGTAGAGGCATACTAGTGACACTCTGTTTGTCTATGTATTCACACATGTACTAAGTTTCTAGTTAGAACAATTCTAGCATGAATAATAAACATTTATCATGATATAAGGAAATATAAATAACAACTTTATTATTGCCTCTAGGGCATATTTCCTTTAGTCTCCCACTTGCAGTAGAGTCAATAATCTAGATTACATTGTGATGATTCTAACACCCATGGAGTCTTGGTGTTGATCATGTTTTTCTCGTGAGAGAGGCTTAGTCAACGGGTCTGCAACATTCAGATCCGTATGTATCTTGCAAATCTCTATGTCTCCCTCCTTGACATAATCGCAGATGGAATTGAAGCGTCTCTTGATGTGCTTGGTTCTCTTGTGAAATCTGGATTCCTTTGCCAAGGAAATTGCACCAGTATTGTCACAAAAGATTTTCATTGGACCCGATGCACTAGGTATGACACCTATATCGGATATGAACTCCTTCATCCAGACTCCTTCATTTGCTGCTTCCAAAGCAGCTATGTATTCCGCTTCACATGTAGATCCCGCCACGACGCTCTGCTTGGAACTGCACCAACTGACAGCTCCACCATTTAATAAAAATACGTATCCGGTTTGTGACTTAGAGTCATCCGGATCAGTGTCAAAGCTTGCATCGACGTAACCGTTTATGACGAGCTCTTTTTCACATCCATAAATAAGAAACATATGCTTAGTCCTTTTCAGGTATTTCAGGATGTTCTTGACTGTTGTCCAGTGATCCACTCCTGGATTACTTTGGTACCTCCCTGCCAAACTAATAGCAAGGCACACATCAGGTCAGGTACACATCATTGCATACATGATAGAACCTATGGCTGAAGCATAGGGAATGACTTCCATTTTTTCTCTATCTTCTGCAGTGGTCGGGAATTGAGTCTGACTCAACTTCACACCTTGTAACAGGCAAGAACCCTTTCTTTGCTTGATCCATTTTGAACTTCTTCAAAACTTTATCAAGGTATGTGCTTTGTGAAACTCCAATTAAGCGTCTTGATCTATCTCTATAGATCTTGGTGCCCAATATATAAGCAGCTTCACCGAGGTCTTTCATTGAAAAATTCTTATTCAAGTATCCTTTTATGCTATTCAGAAATTCAGTATCATTTTCGATCAGCAATATGTCATCCACATATAATATCATAAATGCTACAAAGCTCCCACTCACTTTCTTGTAAATACAGGCTTCTCCAAAAGTCTGTATAAAACCATATGCTTTGATCACACTATCAAAGCGTATATTCCAACTCCGAGAGGCTTGCACCAGTCCATAAATAGATCGCTGGAGCTTGCACACTTTGTTAGCACCTTTCGGATCGAGAAAACCTTCTAGTTGCATCATATACAACTCTTCTTTAAGACATCCATTAAGGAATGCAGTTTTGACATCCATTTGTCAAATTTCATAATCATAAAATGTGGCAATTGCTAACATGATTCGGACGGACTTAAGCATCGCTACGGGTGAGAAGGTCTCATCGTAGTCAACTCCTTGAACTTGTTGAAAACCTTTTGCAACAACTCGAGCTTTGTATACAGTAACATTACCGTCAGCGTCAGTCTTCTTCTTGAAGATCCATTTATTCTCTATGGCCTGCCGATCATCAGGCAAGTCAACCAAAGTCCACACTTTGTTCTCACACATGGATCCCATCTCAGATTTTTTTTTCATGGCCTCAAGCAATTTTGCGGAATCTGGGCTCATCATCGCTTCCTCATAGTTCATAGGTTCGTCATGGTCAAGTAACATGACCTCCAGAACAGGATTACCGTACCACTCTGGTGCGGATCTTACACTGGTTGACCTAAGAGGTTCGATAATAACTTGATCAGAAGTTTCATGATCATCATCATTAGCTTCCTCACTTACTGATGTACGTATCACTGGAACTGATTTCTGCGATGAACTACTTTCCAATAAGGGAGTACGTACAATTACCTCGTCAAGTTCTAATTTCCTCCCACTCACTTCTTTTGAGAGAAACTCCTTCTCTAGAAAGGATCCATTCTTAGCAATGAATATCTTGCCTTCGGATCTGTGATAGAAGGTGTACCCAACAGTTTCCTTTGGGTATCCTATGAAGACACATTTCTCCTATTTGGGTTCAAGCTTATCAGGTTGAAGCTTTTTCACATAAGCATCGCAGCCCCAAACTTTAAGAAACGACAACTTGGGTTTCTTGCCACCACAGTTCATAAGGTGTCGTATCAACGGATTTTGATGGTGCCCTATTTAACGTGAATGCAGTTGTCTCTAAAGCATAACCCCAAAACAATAGCGGTAAATTAGTGAGAGACATCATAGATTGCACCATATCTAGTAAAGTACGATTACAACGTTCGGACACACCATTACGCTGTGCTCTAGGTGGCGTGAGTTGCGAAACTATTCCGCATTGTTTCAAATAAAGAGCAAACTCATAACTCAAATATTCACCTCCACGATCAGATCGTAGAAACTTTATTTTCTTGTTACGATGATTTTCCACTTCACTCTGAAATTCTTTGAACTTTTCAAATGATTCAGACTTATGTTTCATCAAGTAGATATACCCATATCTGCTCAAATCATCTGTGAATGTAAGAAAATAACAATACCTGCCGCAAGCATCAACACTCATCGGACCGCATACATCAGTATGTATTATTTCCAAGTATGTTGCTCGCTCCATTGTTCCGGAGAACGGAGTCTTAGTCATCTTGCCCATGAGGCATGATTCGCAAGCATCAAGTGATTCCAAAAGCCCATCAGCATGGAGTTTCTTCATGCGCTTTACACCAATATGACCTAAATGGCAGTGCGACAAATAAGTTGCACTATCATTATTAAACTTATGTCTTTTGTATTCAATACTATGAATATGTGTATCACTACTATCAAGATTTAGTAAAAATAGACCACTCATCAAGGGTGCGTGACCATTGTAACACCCCGTATGTAACCTGCCATATTTGTATTCGAACTCTTGCCATTTCCGGCACTAAGTTATGATATTTCCTCGTTGTCGGGTTTTGTCTTCGTGTTGCTTTTGTCTTTGCCATGCATCTCTTATCATGTCATCATGTGCATCGCATTTGCATACGTGTTCGTCTCATGCATCCGAGTATTTTCCCCGTTGTCCGTTTTGCATTCCGGCGCTCCTATGTTCCCCGGTGTCCCTTTCTACCTCTTTTCGTGTGCAGGTATTAAACATCCTCGGATTGGACCGAGACTTGCCAAGCGGCCTTGGTTTACTACCGGTAGACCGCCTGTCAAGTTTCGTGCCATTTGGACTTTGTTTGATACTCCAACGGTTAACCGAGGAGCCGAGAAGGCCTCGTGTGTGTTGCAGCCCAACACCTCTCCAAAGTGGCCCAAAACCCACCAAAACCCCCTCCATCATCTCGGTCATTCGATCACAATCGCGTGGCCGCAAACCGTGCTCAATTTGGAGCCTCCTAGCTCCCTCTACCTATAAAAAGGCATCTCCCCCCCCGAAATCCCGGGTCTCTTCCACCCCTAACCCTAGCTCCCTCATCCTTCCGCGCGCCGGACACGTCCGGGCGCACCGGACACAATCGCCGCCACCAATCCTCGCGCACCACGTGGCCTCGGAGCCCCACTTCGCCGCGCCGGCCCGCCGGGGCCCAGGAGGGGCCCTCCCGGCCTGAAGCCGCCGCCGCCCGCCTCCTTCGCTGCCCGCACCCGAGCCGCCGCCCAACCGTGCTCGCCGGCCCCGCCGCCTCCGCCGCGCGCCCTGTCGCCGCCTCGCCGCCCTCGCACTCCTCCGCCTCCGCCGCGCCTTCCCGCTGCCGCTCCGGCTCGCCGCCGGCCGGATCCGGCGAGATCCGGCCCGGGAGCGCCTCGCCGCCCTTCTTCCTCACTCCGGCGAACTCCGGCGCCAACTCCGCCGAACCTCGATCCGCGCGTCGCTACAGTAAACCCTAGATCCGGATCTGAGAGAGGTTCACTTTTGCCCCGTTTCAGTAATTTTTAGCGTTTTTCATTGCATCATATCTCTGCAACCGTGGCTCCGTTTTGGGCGTGTAGCATATCAAATTGTTCGTCTCGACGAGTACTTCATTTCATTCCATTGCAACATGTTTATTTGAGCTCATCTTGATGCCCTAAATGCTGTTGCAAGAGTGCTATGCAATGTTAGTTTCAGATTCTTATCAGTAATTGGGCATTTGTCATTTTTGCCATGTTTAATATGTGCCTCCTATGAACTTGAGCCCTACATGTGTTTTGAAGTATGCCATGTCATCTTTACAGGGGTGTATGCCATGTATTTTTGTGATCTTTGTGGTGACTAGGACAAGCATGCAATGTAGCTCTCGTAATGTTGCTGATTTCATGGACTTAGAAATCTTCTAAGTCTTTGCCCTATCAATATTTTTATGACATGTATTCTTGTTGCTACAGAGTGATCCATGCCTCTTTTGAGCATGATCAGTAAGGATGTTTTAGAGATAATGTTATGCTCTATCCATCCATGTCTTTGTTTGCAATTATGGAGCACCCTAGCTTGACTCAATCGAGCTCTACTTTTGCTATAAAATGTTCCTGGCAGATTGTTTACATGTTAAGCGATTTTGCCGAGGTTGTTGTAGTTTATCCATGCATGCTATGAGGTTGTTCTTGCCATGTTTAGCTTGTATGCCATGTATACTTTCTGGGTGTATGCTTAGTTTGTCATGCGATGCCTTGTGGTGAGTGCATCGAGCTCGTAAACATGCCTACGTGAATCTGTTTTGCCATGTTCCAGTTTTTCTACTAAGTCTGAATCTGTTAACGAAACTTGCTATGTTCACATGGTTGCCATTGTATTTTCTGATCCCTTTTGGCTTATGGTCAGTAAGGGACTTTTGTTGTATGCTTTGAGTATCTTCATGCCATCCTTTGCTTTGCCATGATATGTTCCTGTAGCATGTTGTTATCTTGCTCTAAACATTGCTTCCTGATGTTAAATTCCTGACATGTTATTTTGAGTAAGTCTGTAACCTGTTATCTCTTGCACTTTTTCCATGCTTGTTTGAACCTGCTATTGAGTGAATTAGCCGTAGCTCAGTGTTCATCTTTTGTCAAGCATCTTGAGTGGATCCCTGCCATGTACTTTTTTACTATGTTAGAGTGCGGTAGCTTGTTGTTCTTGATGCATTTAGATGGTCTCGTGCTGTTAATCACAGATCGGTACCATATTTGTTTTGCTTGCCATTTGCAAACCGTGCATCCGTTTCCGGTGATCTTTATATCGATTTCGACCGAAATCAACTCCTCTTTCCAGTGGCACTCTTGGTTTTCCAAGTTGAGGCCAGGTTCAATCTTTCCTTCCCGAGACATGCATATGCATCGCATATCACGTCCCGCATATCATGCCATGTTTTGCATCATGTTGCTTGTGCATTGCACGTGGTTGATTGTGTCTCCCTTTGTTTGTGTTCTTGCTTTGGGTAGAGCTGGGAGACGAGTATGTGATCGAGGAGCCAGTTGAGTACGCTTACGAGGATCAAGCTAACGTCAACTCGGAGAACTTTGCAGGCAAGATGACTGTCGGTGTCAAAACTGGCGGATCTCGGGTACGGGGTCCCGAATTGTGCGTCTAGGCCGGATGGTAACAGGAGGCAAGGGACACGAAGTTTTACCCAGGTTTGGGCCCTCTCGATGGAGGTAAAACCCTACGTCCTGCTTGATTAATATTGATGATATGGGTAGTACAAGAGTAGATCTACCACAAGATCAGAGAGGCTAAACCCTAGAAGCTAGCCTATGGTATGATTGTCGATGTGTATGTTGTCCTACGGACTAAAACCCTCCAGTTCATATAGACACCGGAGAGGGTTAGGGTTACATAGAGTCGGTTACAATGGTAGGAGATCTGAACATCTGTATCGCCAAGCTTGCCTTCCACGCCAAGGAAAGTCCCTTCCGGACACGGGACGGAGTCTTGAATCTTGTATCTTCATAGTCCAGGAGTCCGGCTGAAGGTATAGTTCGGCTATCCGAACACCCCCTAATCCAGGACTCCCTCAGTAGCCCCTGAACCAGGCTTCAATGACGACGAGTCCGGCGCGCAAATTGTCTTCGGCATTGCAAGGCGGGTTCCTCCTCCAAGTACTTCATAGAAGATTTTAAACACAAAGATAGTGTCCGGTTCTGCAAAATAAATTTTCCACATATTGCCATAGAGAGAATAATATTTACACAAATCTAATCCACTGACGTATTCCGTGGTGCGACGTACCACGACCAAGCCTTTATTCGAGTCGCTTAATTATCCCACCTCAGCGCGTCATGCGAGGCGGTTTCCTTGACACGTCTTGTCCAAGCAGAGATCGTGCCCCCTTATTTCGGGATTCTCATCGATACGGGCATGGGTAACCCAACCGCTTCTAGGACTCCTAGATCATAGGTAAGTCCAAACGGACACGGGGAGGACGCTCGATATCCACCCTCTTTATAAAGGGACGAGGCCTTTTATTTTTCCCTCCCGTGCTCAATCGAATCCTTCCCCCACCTCAAGCTCAAACGCCCAAAGTTCAGGTCAGGTGCTCCGAACCTTCAGTCATGTCCGGATCTAGCCTTCAAGGCCGATGGGTGCCTTCTTCCATCACGGAAGAAGACGTCAAAAAGTTGAGGGAGGCCAGATATCTGACCGCCGAGATTCTGCATCGGCTGCCTCCCCGGGGGCAGGCCGTCCCCTCCCCCGAACCCAACGAGAGCGTCGTGTTCGTCTCCCACTTCCTCCGAGGTCTAGGCCTTTCATTGGATCCTTTTGTCAGGGGCTTGATGTTTTACTACGGGCTAGATTTCCATGATCTAGCTTCGGACTTCTTTCTTCATATCACGACATTTATTGTTGTGTGCGAGGCCTTCCTCCGGGTTACCCCTCACTTTGGCCTATGGCTCAAGACCTTTGAAGTAAAACCGAAGATGATCGAGGGGCAACATGCGGAGTGTGGAGGTGCCTCAATACGCAAGATGACGGGAGCTGCATGGCCCAAAGGTTCCATTCCAGAGGTGTCTGAATTGTGGCAACAGGAGTGGTTCTACATCACGACTCCTAGAAGTGCCAAGTGGGCGGCCGCCCCTGTCTTCCGCCCGGGCCCTCCACCACAACTGATGTCATGGATTAGCAGAGGATTGAGCTGGGGTCCGGCCAAGGACGTGCCTATACTGCAAAGCCGCATTCAAGATCTCTTTAATGGAGATTTCAGTTTGGTTGCGGTAGCACAAGTTATGCTGGTTCACCAAGTCCAGCCTTGCAAACGCCGGCCTCTTCGCTTGTGGGAGTTTAATCCCAAGGGACCGTGCGCCATTCAAAATTTCCTTGGCCTGACGCACGAGGAGATGTACAAGTCGTTCTTCGGACCTCAAGTGGAGTCTCCGGAAATCACCGAGGACGCGGGCCTGAGTAGCAACCGTGCCGTCGAACAGGTAAGGCATCTTCCGACCGAGCGTACTACCTCTCCTTTGATGCGAAGTTATTTCTGAGAGTCCGCTTTTTGACCAGGGCTGGCTAACGAAGGCGAAGTTGATTCGGTGCTCGGCCCCCCTCCCTAAGGGTTTGGAAAATCCGATATTGGAAAAGATGCTCCAGGCCGCACCTTGCTCGGAGCCCTTGAAGGAAAATGCGGGCGGTCGCGGGCCCCAAACGCTGGCCGCTCTAGCCGAGGGAGCGAGCGTTTCCATGAAGGAAGTCGACCAGAAGAGGAAAAGGATTGCGTCTGGGGATTCAGAAGCCGAAGCTTCCAAACAGGAGAAGAAGTCTCCCACAGAGGGTCCTACCCTGGGGGGTGCGGTTGCCGCACAAAGTCTGCGGGGGGATCAATTCTCCCATGAGTCGTAAGTGACCCAAAATACCTTAATAGTACAGATATGTCATCTTTTCTTCTGAGAAGATAACCACTGCATGTATCTTTGCAGTTCGGGCCTTAGCCCCTCTCAAATGAGCTCGTCTTCGGGGGATCTTCTTCCAGAGATGATGGAGAGCGAAACGCCTCCTCCGGACTCCTCCACTCCGGAAGCGGGTGACCCTGAAGTGTCGTCACCGAGGGCCTCTCCGAGTCCGGCGAGGCCAGAAGATAATCCCGTCGACCCCCGAAGTTCCCAGTGTCCGGCTCCCGAAGAGAGCAGACAAACGAGTCCAGCACCGTCTAGTGTGCGGTCGGATGTTCTGAGGGAGTTTGTGGGGCGAGCGGCCATCTCAGATGAACACCGTGTGCTGATGAATACGGTGATGGAGAGAATCTCGTCCGCCGAAAGCGGATTGCATAAAGCTTTTATGAGTCTACTGACAGGGTTTGAGGTACGTAAAAGAATGTATGATAGTCCTGCACATACTAGGTGTGCCCGGTGTAGATAGTAGCCCCTGAGACTCTGGTCGTCGTCGGAAACGACGACGAACAGAGGATCATATTCCCAGGTAATAACCATACTGCCTTTATGTGCAGGTGATGGAAGCTCCGGTGGCTAGCCGGGCTTGCGAGTTTGCCCATTTAGAACGGCAGTTGGATGCGGCAGACGCCGACGTCGAGCTTGTTAACAAAAGGCTTGACGAGGCGCAGGGTAGGTGTTATTATCTGGTAAACGCCGCATAGTAAGAGCAGCATGAAGCCAGTATATTTAACATGTTATTACTGCGGATGGAGCTGCCACTGTTGAAGCCTTGCGGGCGGAACTTGCCCGAGCCAAGGAACAAGCGAGATTGGGTAATGTGGCTGCTTTGAAGGCGGCCGAAGAGTTGCGAGCCGAGAAGGCCGCGCATGGCGAGAGCCGGGATAAGATGGCTAATATGGCCGTAGAATTAAAAGCCACCGTCGACCGTTGTCAGGCTCTTGAAAAGGAAAACCAGGCGAAGGCATCGGACCTTGAGAAGGCTGCTGCAACGGGAAAAGACCTCCGTTCTGCTATGAGGGCAAAGAAGGAGGAGCTGCGGGAAGCCGGGGATATTGTAGCCGGGAAATCCTTTATGCTGCAGAGGAAGTTCGAAGATCCACGGTATGCCCCTCTGGATCGGCTGTGGAGTTCGGAAGATGTGTATATGGATTTGGCGGCGAGCGCTGCCGATGCGGCCAAATACTTCCAGTGTCAGACGGACCGTGAGGTAGACCAGCTGTTTTGGAAACAGTTCCTTTCTCCCGAGCGTCCGCTTTCATTGATGGACCAATTAGCCAAATGGGCCGAACTAAATAGGTTGTCCGGACTCTCCATGGGGTCTGTTGTGGATCAGCTATGGCTGGGAAGGTCGAAACCAAGCAGCTATTTCAGCTTGGTGCAGCAGTTCCTTGACGTGGTGCCGCGCATAAATGCGATGAAGAGGTCGGCGTGCATAGAACGCGCACGAATGGCCTTTGCCCGTGCTAAAGCATACTGGGCAGAGATGGATGCTACCACTGTTGCAGCGCAGGATTCGGCCATAGGTCGAAGGGCTGCTGAGCACTACTTTGAGGAAGTTCTTGAGGGTGCTCGTTTGATAGAGACCCAGTGCTCAAAAAATATTATGTTTGAGTGACATGTAATCTCATTGTAAGCGAAATGCTTTTATAAATTTTCATAAGGCTACTTTTAAACTTTTGCCTGAAAGTAATGTGATGCCTCCTGGGCGGCCGTTTATGTATACATGTGTATAACCTGAAAGATTGCAGTCGTCGGCTTCAGCCCCCACGCATATAATGCGGAGGTGTCGCAGAAACACGTGTTCACACTTAACCCAACGTCTTGGTCCTATTAAGGAGGTGATAGCGGAGCGAGCGAGGCAACCGGACTATAATGCTTTAACACTTTCACTTAGCCATAGGAGTTTGACAGTGGGGCTACTAGATAGCCCCTGGTGGCTCCGCACTCTCCCGATCCCGGGGTGCGTATATGCCTAGCCGGAAAGTGGCCCTTCGTTAAGGCGGAGGAATTCTAATATTCCCATGGGTCATCGAGTGGTTGACCAGTCTCGTGCTAGATCATGACAGTCAGTTTTCGGCTTTCTCTACTGAGGTGCTCGTCCGGATGAACCAGGGCACAATCGCAGTAGTTCTCCTGGTGCTACCTTAGCCGGTAAAGCGGAACGTAAGGCACCAAAACACAGGAGCCGGGCAAACCCAACATTTGACCAAAGACAATGATTCGGAGCTGATGCATATGGGGCCAAACTCGCGACGCCGAACACTCCCTAAGGTATTCGGTCTTTGTGGTATAAACCGGGCCTAAATAATGGCCTTCGTAAGAAGCCCCTTATGGCCAGGTACGTGCATTGGTCTGGCGTGGCCACATGCCAAGACGTCAGCATCCTTCTCAACGGTGGATATGTATCAACAAGAGACAGTAAAAAAGGTTTACGTAGGGTCTTAATCTAAAAAGAATCCTTGAAGCGGGTCCCTGCTGCACGTCTGCGCCTGTGTCTCCGTTGTGCCGTATCCTGGACGGGTGTGGCACGATGATCGTCTATAAAAGAGAGGAATTTAGGTGAAAAAGGTTGTCATGCAAAAAGATAATTGAAGAAACTATGCATAATTCAAGATGAGGAGGAATGGCCACATGTCTGCGCGCGTTGAGCCCCTTGTAAATAGGGGTGTGACCATTTATTCGGTATAAGTAGCGGCGCCGGACTTGATTAGTTGTGTCTGAGGTCTTGATGACCTATGGGGCGCTTTGGCTAGTCCGGGCGCCTTTAGTGTGTGGCTGCCAAGGCAGCCTCACTCTCTTCGGCGCGCAGAGATCGCTTGATATTTCCGTGTACTGAAATGATGCCGCGTGGACCGGGCATCTTGAGTGTGAGGGAGGTGTAGTGTGGTATTGCATTAAAGCGAGCGAAAGCTTTGCGCCCGAGCAGTGCTTGATAGCCACTTTGAAACGGAGCGATGTGGAAGGTTAAATGCTCGCTACGGAAGTTATCGGGGGAGCCGAATATAACTTGTAGTAGGAGGGAGCCCGTACAATGAGCCCCTGGGCCTGGCATTACTCCTTTAAAGGTAGTATTGCTATGGCGAATTTGTGTTGGATCTAACCCCATCCCGCGTGTCGGATACTTGCTGAGTAATCACGATGGTCGAAAGTGATCGGTTGAGATGACCATTGGCAGGACTTTGAGGTGACAGGCACTTGGGTATATTTTCCTGGGGGTGCCGCATTGTTTTTTCCCTTGATCATGTGTAGTATGTTTACTGTTTTGACTTCTGGTGGGAATTTCTTTTGTTCCCCCGTGTCTTGCTTGGGGGGCTCGTCCTCGTCTTCACTTGGTGTGTCCTCCCCCTTGTGTACGGCGTTGAGCTTGCCGGACTGCTTGAAGACCCAACATTCTCTGTGGGTATGATTAGCAGGTTTACCCAGGGCTGGACATACTTGGTCCAGAATTTTGTTGAGGCTGGACAGTTCATCCTTGGTGCCTTTAGTGGGCGGCTTTTGACCTGCCCAGAGCTTTTGAATCCGGCATTTACTGTCGTGCCCTTCGTGTTGTCTTCTTTATTCCGGTGTTTGTTCTTGCTGTTGCGCCGTGATTTCCCGTTTCCATCTCTAACTTCCGATGTACTGGGGTCGCTGGTGCTGCATCTGGCTAGCCAGCTGTCCTCACCCGCGCAAAAGCGGGTCATGAGGTTTGTTAATGCGGCCATCGTTCTCGGCTTATTTTGGCCGAGGTGTCTGGCGAGCCATTCGTCATGGACGCTATGCTTGAAAGCCGCTAAGGCTTCGGCGTCCGGACAGTCGACAATCTGGTTCTTTTTAGTAAGAAACCTATTCCAAAGCTTTTGGGTTGACTCTCCGGGCTGCTGAGTTATATGACTCAGATCATCCGCATCCGGAGGTCAGACATAAGTCCCTTGAAAATTTGCCCGAAAGGCGTCTTCGAGCTCTTACCAACTTCCAATGGAGCTTTCGGGGAGGCCTTTGAGCCAGTGACGAGCTGGCCCTTTGAGCTTGAGGGGTAAGTATTTGATGGCGTGGAGATCAACTCCTCGAGCCATATGTATATGAAGGATATAGTCCTCAATCCAAACCCCGGGGTCTGTTGTTCCATCGTATGCCTCTATGTTTACGGGTTTGAATCCCTCTGGAAATTCATGGTCCAGCACCTTGTCGGTGAAACATAGAGGGTGTGCGGCACCCTTGTAGCTGGGTGTACCGCATTGTTCGGATATTTGTTGTGTTGCATTGTATGCTGGGGGGCGCTTGCGTGGTCCATAGATGGATCTTGTTGCACTGTCCTTTGGGTGCGAACCCTCGCCTGGGTCGCGTGTTGTATTGTGAGCGGCGTTGTATGCCGCTCTGTGTTGGTAGAGGGGTCGTCTATCCTACCAGGTGGCTGCTTTGATATTTGGTTGTGGGGGGTCTGCGGCCTCCTCATCGAATTCGGGTAGCAGCTTCTGCTTAGGGTAGCTCTTGGAGGGGCGATTGTCGCCGTACCTTGCTGCAGTGTTGAGTATTTTGCTCCATCTGAATTGGAGTGTGTCTTGCGCGGCCTTGAGCCTTCGCTTCTGCTTTTTGAGGCTCCTCGTGGTGGCAACAAGCCTTTTACGGGCGTTCTGCTGCTCCGGGTGCATGTCTGACGTTATGTCGTCCGGACCATTATCCTTGATAGGGTTTGTTTGTTCAGTTTGATTATTCGGATTGCTCTTGTCCGGCAGCGGTTCGCCCTGCTCCAGCACTGGGTCTGTGTGATCGCTATTTCTGTCGAGGCGGGATTTGGGGCGGCGCTTGCATCGCCGCTTTGACTGCTTTTCGAGGGAACAATCCTTCCGTGCGTCCTTCCACTCTTCGTCGTCATCTTTTGGTGCGTCCACCATGTATACGTCGTATGACGAGGTGGCGTTCTAGGGCTCAATGGGCGTTGGTTCTTCATCGTCTCCTTCATCGGCGTCCATACCGTCAATGTCGTCGGAGTCGAAGTCGAGCATGTCGGTTAAGTCATCGACAGTGGCTACGAAGTGGGTGGTGGGTGGGTTTTGAATTTCTTCATCGCCGTACCCCAACCTTGCTGGCCGTAGTCCGGCCAGGGCTCTCCTGATAAAGAGAGAGACTTCGGTGACTTCAGGATATCGCCGAAAGGCGAGTGCTGAAAGACGTCTGCGGCTGTGAACTCCATGATCGGCGCCCAATCGGATTCGATCGGCAGGGGCGCGGAGGGTTCGGAGTCCGGAGAAGAATCCGGCTCCATGGAGTCACGAGTCTCGCAGAGTACGGGGCTGGTGTTCGGCTCAACCGCCGTTGGGATTACAGCCCCCGAGGTGGCGTCCAACCGCCCATCCTCGATCGGCGCAGTTGACTCCGAACTAAGGGTCGGAGCCGATGCGGGTGCGGCCTCCAGGGCACCGTTCGGCGGCAGAGCTAGATCATGCTCGTCGTGACAGTGCGGCGCGCTTAGCAGTGGTTTGAATCCGTCGAAGATCAAGTCCCCGCGGATGTCAGCCGTGTAGTTTAAACTTCCGAATCTGACCTGACGGCCAGGGGCGTAGCTTTCGATCTGCTCTAGATGGCCAAGTGAATTGGCCCGCAGTGCGAAGCCGCCAAAGACGAAGATCTGTCCGAGGAGGAAGGTCTCACCCTGGACTGCGTCGCCATTGATGATCGTAGGAGCCATCGGGCCTGATGGCGACGGCACAGAGGAACTCTCAATGAAAGCACCAATGTCGGTGTCAAAACCGGCGGATCTCGGGTAGGGGGTCCCGAACTGTGCGTCTAGGCCGGATGGTAACAGGAGGCAAGGGACATGAAGTTTTACCTAGGTTCGGGCCCTCTCGATGGAGGTAAAACCCTACGTCCTACTTGATTAATATTGATGATATGGGTAGTACAAGAGTAGATCTACCATGAGATCAGAGAGGCTAAACCCTAGAAGCTAGCCTATGGTATGATTGTCGATGTGTATGTTGTCCTACGGACTAAAACCCTCCGGTTTATATAGACACCGGAGAGGGTTAGGGTTACATAGAGTCGGTTACAATGGTAGGAGATCTGAACATCCGTATCGCCAAGCTTGCCTTCCACGCCAAGGAATGTCCCTTCAGGACACGGGACGGAGTCTTCAATCTTGTATCTTCATAGTCCAAGAGTCCGACTGAAGGTATAGTTCGGCTATCCGAACACCCCCTAATCCAGGACTCCCTCAATGACCATACCCTCGAAATCACTTCTATCTTTGCTTGCTAGATTCTCGCTATTTTGCTATGCCTATGCTATGATACCTACCACTTGCTTATCATGCCTCCCATATTGCCATGTCAAACCTCTAACCCACCTTGTCCTAGCAAACCGTTGTTTGGCTATGTTACCGCTTTGCTCAGCCCCTCTTATAGCGTTGCTAGTTGCAGGTGAAGATTGGAGTTTGTTCCTTGTTGGAACATGTTTATTGTTGGGATATCATTTTATTATCTTGTTAACTTTAATGCACCTATATACTTGGTAAAGGGTGGAAGGCTCGGCCTTATGCCTGGTGTTTTGTTCCACTCTTGCCGCCCTAGTTTCCGTCATACCGGTGTTATGTTCCTTGATTTTGCGTTCATTACATGGTTGGGTTATAATGGGAACCCCTTGACACTTCACCTTGAATAAAACTCCGCCAGCAAGGCCCAACCTTGGTTTTACCATTCGCCACCTAGCCTCTTTTTCCCTTGGGTTCCGCGGACTCAAGGGTCATCTTTATTTTAAACCCCCGGGCCAGTGCTCCTCTGAGTGTTGGTCCAAAACAGAGCCACTTGCAGCGCCACCTCGGGGAAACTTGAGGGTTGATTTTAGTTGAACGTAGTGTTCATCCGGTGTGCCCTGAGAACGAGATATGTGCAGCTCCTATCGGGATTTGTCGGCACAGCGGGTGGTCTTGCTGGACTTATTTTACCATTGTCGAGATGTCTTGTAACCGGGACTTTGAGTCTGATCGGGTTGTCTTGGGAGAAGGAATATCCTTCGTTGACCGCGAGAGCTTGTGATGGGCTAAGTTGGGACACCCCTGCAGGGATTTGAACTTTCGAAAGCCATGCCCGCGGTTATGGGCAGATGGGAATTTGTTAATGTCCGGTTGTAGAAAACCTGAAACTTAACTTAATTAAAATGAATCAAGAGAGTGTGTGGCCGTGCTGGTCTGATGAGGACATGAATACCTTGGATACGACCAAAAATATTGCATACATGCATATTTGTCAGGTGATTTCTAGTGCAAACTATTCAATAATCTATTTATGTTATCCAGAACAAAAATACTTCACACACTTTTGTGTTTTGTCTAATTGCAGGTGTATGGGACATTTGTACAATCCACATATGAAGATAAGGGAAAAGGAGAAGTTTAGGTTGTGTTCAAAAAGTCCTCTCACGTCACTTTTGGGCCAAGAGAAGATAGAGTCCAAGTCTCTCACGTTCTGGATTCAGATTCGGACTGCACAGACATACCTGACTCAAAACGCCAACAACTTTTTTATACGGACTCCGAATTGGGTGATTTTTTTTGTTGGAAACTAGATTTCGTGCTCTTTCCAACCCAATTGGATTCACATTCAAATTCGTCCGGAGCGTTGAGTTACGGACGAAACAATCTGACGTTGCAGCAGAATCCGAGTCAAACTACAAGCCCAAAGGTGTTGCATCACCTCCACTTGGGCCCATGAGCCTTGTACGACCTAGGGTTAGTTTTAGGCTGCCTTGGGACGTCCTCCCACCTCCTTGGCCGCCACCCCTTGCTCCTATATAAGTAGATCCATCTAGTAGCTTTTTCCTTGGGATTTGTTTAGTTAAAAGTTAGCCATTGCAACTTCGTGTACTTCGTTTATGTCCAACGACCAGACCAAGACCGCTTACGGATCCCCACCATTATCAATACTTCATATATATTTGCGATATTCAGATTGCTTTATCATATTCTTGCTCGTTCTTTGATTGCTTGCAGGAATAGACCTTCGTGGTCAGGCTGACCGTGCTTCCAGCATCGTCAGTAACCTCAGGAGATTGGTTTAGCGGTTGCTAAGGCGCAACGTCGTGCACGTTTGTAGTCGGATCGTCAAAGTCGTCTCCACCAAATCGATAGTTATCATCTCATCGAAAGATCGGGACACCCTCGCCTCTATCAAGTGACGAAACAATCTGACGTTGCAGCAGAATCCGAGTCAAACTACAAGCCCAAAGGTGTTGCATCACCTCCACTTGGGCCCATGAGCCTTGTACGACCTAGGGTTAGTTTTAGGCTGCCTTGGGACGTCCTCCCACCTCCTTGGCCGCCACCCCTTGCTCCTATATAAGTAGATCCATCTAGTAGCTTTTTCCTTGGGATTTGTTTAGTTAAAAGTTAGCCATTGCAACTTCGTGTACTTCGTTTGTGTCCAACGACCAGACCAAGACCGCTTATGGATCCCCACCATTATCAATACTTCATATATATTTGCGATATTCAGATTGCTTTATCATATTCTTGCTCGTTCTTCGATTTCTTGCAGGAATAGACCTTCGTGGTCAGGCTGACCGTGCTTCCAGCATCGTCAGTAACCTCAGGAGATTGGTTTAGCGGTTGCTAAGGCGCAACATCGTGCACGTTTGCAGTCGGATCGTCAAAGTCGTCTCCACCAAATCGATAGTTATCATCTCATCGAAAGATCGGGACCCTCGCCTCTATCAAGTGGTATCAGTTTTCAGGTTGCTCGGTGAGAATTTCCAGTTTTCCTAGATTAGATTTATTTTCTTACCTATTGTCCAAGAAAAGGCCACAAAAAAGAGTTAGATCTATTCATCCTTGGTCCAGGCCAGTCTGAGCCTTTGCAATTTTCTTTTCATTGCTTGCATAGTTGAATTATCGGTTGCATCGTCGTGTCGAGTTGCTGGTCTTAGTGTCTAGTTCATTTAGAGTTTCGAGTTCTGTTCACATTAGTCACGCCACCGCTGCATCATTATCTCTTCCGCTGTCCACCACCCATCCATCAATTTCCACCACGTGCTACCCACCATTCATTGTCATAATAATAGTTGAGATCGTTCACATCTTCACTTGATCCAATCTGCATCTTATCTAGTTTGTTTTGGAAAGAGGGAGAAAAAAACGAGAGAAAAAAAAGGAGAAAAAAAAGTCATAGAAAAAAAAGGAGAGAAAGAAAAAAAAGTGTGAGGAAAAAAAGAGAGAAGAAAAAAAACAAAAAAATAGGCACAAACTTTTTCAGAGGAAAGTTGGAGACAAAGTTGTTGATATATCCTGCTTGGCTGTTGTTTCACCTCATTATCTTTACTGTCGTTGTGATCTTCACTTATATCTTGCTGTCCAGAGCTACTTAGTATCCTTCATTGATGCTAGTTGTGCTACGACGTGACCTCATTAGTGTTCTAGGCTCGCGTCTCTAGTTTGGTCTAGCCTAGGACCAGCACAGTACCGTTGTTGAGCGTTTATTCAACATCGCATCTCTGAATTGATTATTGCTAATCTTTTGCTACCATCTATAGCCAACCCAGCTCCACATATTTCTACACCGTGTATACGTACGTTCCCCTGGCAATCGCTTTACACAATCTTCAGAGTTATTTGACACCGCTGGTTGCCTGTCACCACCTGCTGCTTGGTAAGAACTTGTAAGATATTGATATTTGCTTTACTGTGAGCGCTTTACCACCACACCCTAGTAGTTCATAGGAACATTATTCTTGAATTTTGTTTCTTGTTTCTACTAATCATGACAGGTTCCAAAGATAGAAGTTCTTGGACGACGGACACATCTTCACCATCACGAGAGTTGGGACAACACACACAAGCACATGGTCAGGTTATCTTTTTACCGTCATTTGAGGGTAGATTTAATCCTACTACTTATCTAGCTTGGGAGCTTGAAGTAGAACAAGTTTTTAGTCACCATGACTTTTCTGAACTTGAGCGAGTGCAAGCAGCCACTAGAGCATTTACTGATTTCGCTTCTGTTTGGTGGAGTGTACATTGTAAGAAAAACATTGATAACCAACCCACAACTTGGAAAGTTTTGAAAGCTGTAATGAGACAACAATTTTTCCCTCCTTATTATCGTCGTGTATTGCTTTGCAAATTTGAACAATTTAAACAAGGCAACAACACTGTTCATGCTTACTACCAAGAGTTCAAATCTTATATGCATCATTGTGACATAGAAGAATCTGAGAATGATACAATGAATAGATTTTTTGGTGGTTTGAACCATGATATTCAGGCAAGATTTCAGTATATTCCTCGTTGCATTACTGGTATGTATGTCCGTGCTTGTACCTTTGAGAGACAGATACAGGAGGATGCATTAGGTGACTACAACAACTACTATTCCAGTTCATGCTCACCACCGCCGGTGGGTTCCTCCATCATTGCACCTCAGATTATGAGCGCGGCATCATCTCAAGGGTATGGTACATTGTCAACGTCCGTACCTACATCAGCTACATCTTTGCCACAAGGTAACAGTAAAGATATTGATGATATAACTTCACATGAGAAAGATGCATGCCTAGTTAACTTGAATGCGTCATGTATTGAGTTACCTGTTGATTTGAGCACACCACCTATTTTAGAGAGTGATCAAACAACTGAAATATCAACAATTTTGAGTGCACCCATTGAATTAACTGTTGATGCAAAAGAACTAATGTTTAATCATTTTGATATGGCCTCCAATCTTGGTGATGATTCTGTGTCCAATGACTTATTGCATGTTTGCTTATTTAAGCATGTTGTAGCATGTAAATTTGATGCAAGTAAGGTTTATTCACCAAAGTTGGGATGGTTTAAGGATGAACATTGCGAATCTTTTGAAATGAATAAGAGCTTCACTTATATGTGCAAACTGAGTTCTAATATTTTCATGCCTTCTACTTCTTGTGATAATTTTTTGGCTTCAGTTTTTATGAACTATGAAAGTTACTCATGTATACATGTGTCATACGTGCAAAAATCAAGGGAAGTTAAACTGGATGACATATACATATACAACATGTACACCTTGTCTCTTTTGTTAGCCACATTTCAGATTAAGCAACGCCGAGGACGGCTTTGTTTTCAAAAAGGGGAGGATGATGAGGACATGAATACCTTGGATACGACCAAAAATATTGCATACATGCATATTTGTCAGGTGATTTCTAGTGCAAACTATTCAATAATCTATTTATGTTATCCAGAACAAAAATACTTCACACACTTTTGTGTTTTGTCTAATTGCAGGTGTATGGGACATTTGTACAATCCACATATGAAGATAAGGGAAAAGGAGAAGTTTAGGTTGTGTTCAAAAAGTCCTCTCACGTCACTTTTGGGCCAAGAGAAGATAGAGTCCAAGTCTCTCACGTTCTGGATTCAGATTCGGACTGCACAGACATACCTGACTCAAAACGCCAACAACTTTTTTATACGGACTCCGAATTGGGTGATTTTTTTTGTTGGAAACTAGATTTCGTGCTCTTTCCAACCCAATTGGATTCACATTCAAATTCGTCCGGAGCGTTGAGTTACGGACGAAACAATCTGACGTTGCAGCAGAATCCGAGTCAAACTACAAGCCCAAAGGTGTTGCATCACCTCCACTTGGGCCCATGAGCCTTGTACGACCTAGGGTTAGTTTTAGGCTGCCTTGGGACGTCCTCCCACCTCCTTTGCCGCCACCCCTTGCTCCTATATAAGTAGATCCATCTAGTAGCTTTTTCCTTGGGATTTGTTTAGTTAAAAGTTGGCCATTGCAACTTCGTGTACTTCGTTTGTGTCCAACGACCAGACCAAGACCGCTTACGGATCCCCACCATTATCAATACTTCATATATATTTGCGATATTCAGATTGCTTTATCTATTCTTGCTCGTTCTTCGATTGCTTGCAGGAATAGACCTTCGTGGTCAGGCTGACCGTGCTTCCAGCATCGTCAGTAACCTCAGGAGATTGGTTTAGCGGTTGCTAAGGCGCAACGTCGTGCACGTTTGTAGTCGGATCGTCAAAGTCGTCTCCACCAAATCGATAGTTATCATCTCATCGAAAGATCGGGACCCTCGCCTCTATCATGGCCTCTTTTCGGCGGAGTCCGGGAAGAGAACACGGTCTCGTGTTATGCTTGAACGTAGGTTGTTCTAGGATCACTTCTTGATCATAGTTTATCGATCGTGCCTTTGCCTTCTCTTCTGGCTCTCATTTGCGTATGTTAGCCACCATATATGCTAGTGCTTGCTGCAGCTCCACCTCATACATTTCCCCTACCTATAAGCTTAAATAGTCTTGATCGCGAGGGTGTGAGATTGCTGAGTCCCCATGACTCACAGATTCCTTCCAAAACCAGATGCAGGGACCGATGATACCGCTCCAGGAGATTCGACTGAGCTCAAGTGGGAGTTCGATGAGGACTTAGGATGGTACTATGTTTCCTTTCCAGACGATCAGTAGTGGAGCCCAGTTGGGGCGATCGGGGACTTTGTTGCATTTTGGGGTTGTCTTTATTTTGGTTCCGTAGCCGTACCTTGATTGTATCTGGATGATTGTAATGATATTTATGCTTTTGTGTGACGTGGCGATTGTAAGCCAACTATGTACCTCTTTTCTTATTCATTACATGGGTTGTGCGAAGATTACCCCACTTGCAACATTGCTTACAATGCGGTTATGCCTCTAAGTCGTGCTTCGACACGTGGGAGATATAGCCGCATCATGGGCGTTACACCATAAAAGATATTATTCATATGAATAGAACAACCATTATTCTGTGATTTAAATGAATAACTGTCTCTCATCAAACAAGATCCAGATATAATGTTCATGCTCAATGCTGGCACCAAATAACAATTATTTAGGTCTAAAACTAATCCCGAAGGTAGATGTAGAGGTAGCGTGCCGACGGCGATCACATCGACTTTGGAACCATTTCCCACACGCATCGTCACCTCGTCCTTAGCCAATCTTTGCTTAATCTGTAGCCCTTGATTCGAGTTGCAAATATTAGCAACAGAACCAGTATCAAATACCCAGGCGCTACTGCGAGCATTAGTAAGGTACACATCAATAACATGTATATCAAATATACCTTTCACTTTGCCATCCTTCTTCTCCGCCAAATACTTGGGGTAGTTCCGCTTCCAGTGACCAGTCCCTTTGAAGTAGAAGCACTCAGTCTCAGGCTTAGGTCCAGACTTGGGCTTCTTCGCTTGAGCAGCAACTTGCTTGTTGTTCTTCTTGAAGTTCCCCTTCTTCCCTTTACCCTTTTTTCTTGAAACTGGTGGTCTTGTTCACCATCAACATTTGATGCTCCTTCTTGATTTCTACCTCCGCAGCCTTTAGCATTGCGAAGAGCTCGGGAATCGTCTTATCCATCCCTTGCATATTATAGTTCATCACGAAGCTCTTGTATCTTGGTGGCGGTGATTGAAGAACTCTGTCAATGACACTATCATCAGGAAGATTAACTCCTAGTTGAGTCAAGTGGTTGTGGTACCCAGACATTCTGAGTATATATTCACTGAAAGAACTATTCTCCTCCATTTTTGCAGTTGTAGAACTTATTCGAGACTTCATATCTCTCAATCCGGGCATTTGCTTGAAATATTAATTCAACTCCTGGAACATCTCATATGCTCCATGACGTTCAAAACGTCGTTGAAGTCCCGGTTCTAAGCCGTAAAGCATGGCACACTGAACTATCGAGTAGTCATCAGCCTTGCTCTACCAGGTGTTCACAACATCTGGCGTTGCTCCTGTAGCGGGTTTGTCACCTAGCGGTGCTCCCAGGACGTAATTCTTTTGTGCAGCAATGAGGATAATCCTCAAGTTACGGACCCAGTCCGTGTAGTTGCTACCATCATCTTTCAACTTAGCTTTCTCTAGGAACGCACTAAAATTCAACGGAACAACAGCACGGGCCATCTATCTACAACAACATTGACATGCAAAATACTATCAAGCACTAGGTTCATGATAAATTAAAGTTCAAGTAATCAAATTACTTAAGAACTCCCACTTAGATAGACATCCCTCTAATCATCTAAGTGATCACGTGATCCATATCAACTAAACAATGTCCGATCATCACGTGAGATGGAGTAGTTTTCAATGGTGAACATCACTATGTTGATCATATCAACTATATGGTTCACGCTCGACCTCTCGGTCTCAGTGTTCCGAGGCCATATCTGCATATGCTAGGCTCGTCAAGTTTAACCCAAGTATTCCACGTGTGCAAAACTGGCTTGCACCCGTTGTATGTGAACGTAGAGCTTATCACACCCGATCATCACGTGGTGTCTCGGCATGACGAACTGTAGCAATGGTGCATACTCAGGGAGAACACTTATACCTTGAAATTTAGTGAGAGATCATCTTATAATGCTACCGCCGAACTAAGCAAAATAAGATGCATAAAGGATAAACATCACATGCAATCAATATAAGTGATATGATATGGCCATCATCATCTTGTGCCTTTGATCTCCATCTCCAAAGCACCGTCATGATCACCATCGTCACCGGCTTGACAGCTTGATCTCCATTGAAGCATCATTGTCGTCTCGCCAACTATTGCTTCTACGACTATCGCTACTGCTCAGTGATAAAGTAAAGCAATTACATGGCGATTGCATTTCATACAATAAAGCGACAACCATATGGCTCTTGCCAGTTGCCGATAACTCTGTTACAAAACATGATCATCTCATACAATAAAATTTAGCATCATGTCTTGACCATATCACATCACAACATGCCCTGCAAAAACAAGTTAGACGTCCTCTACTTTGTTGTTGCAAGTTTTACGTGGCTGCTACGGGCTGGGCAAGAACCGTTCTTACCTACGCATCAAAAACCACAACGCGGTATAGTGATTGCTTTTTGTTCTTCAGAAAGAACCATGTTCATTGAATCCGATTCAACTAAAGTTGGAGAAACTGACACCCACCAGCCACCTGTGTGCGAAGCACGTCGGTAGAACCAGTCCCGCATAAGCGTACGCATAATGTCGGTCTGAGCCGCTTCATCCAACAATACCACTGAATCAAGAATCAACTAGTGACGGCAAGCAATATGTATATACCAACGCCCACAACTCCTTTGTGTTCTACTCGTGCATATAACATCTACGCATAGACCTGGCTCTAGCAACGAGAGGGGAAGAGTGTTGTCCACGTACCCTCGTAGACCGTAAGCGGAAGCGTTATGACAACGCGGTTGATGTAGTCGAACGTCTTCACGATCCAACCGATCCTAGCACCGAAGGTACGACACCTCCGCGATCTGCACACGTTCAGTTCGGAGACGTCCCATGAACTCTAGATCCAGCTGAGTGTCGAGGGAGAGTTTCATCAGAACGACAGCGTGATGACGGTGGTGATGAAGCTACCGGAACAGGGCTTCGCCTAAGCACTGCAACAATATGACCGAGGTGGATTATGGTGGAGGGGGCACCGCACACGGCTAAGACAATTGTCAACTTGTGTGTCTATGGGGTGCCCCCTCCCCGTATATAAAGGAGTGGAGGAGGGGGAGGGGCCGGTGTCAGTGTCAAAACCGGCGGATCTCGGGTAGGGGGTCCCGAACTGTGCGTCTAAGGCGGATGGTAATAGGAGGCGAGGGACACAATGTTTACCCAGGTTCGGGCCCTCGCGATGGAGGTAATACCCTACTTCCTGCTTGATTGATCTTGATGATATGAGTATTACAAGAGTTGATCTACCACGAGATCGTAGAGGCTAAACCCTAGAAGCTAGCCTATGATTATGATTGTTGTTCTTGTCCTACGGACTAAACCCTCTGGTTTATATAGACACCGGAGGGGGATAGGGTTACACAGAGTCGGTTACAAGGGAGGAGATCTACATATCTGAATTACCAAGCTTGCCTTCACGCAAAGGAGAGTCCCACTCGGACACGGACGAAGTCTTCAATCTTGTATCTTCATAGCCCAATAGTCCGGCCAAAGGATATAGTCCGGCTGTCCGAGGACCCCCTAATCCAGGACTCCCTCAGTAGCCCCTGAACCAGGCTTCAATGACGGTGAGTCCGGCGCGCAGATTGTCTTCGGCATTGCAAGGCGGGTTCTTCCTCCGAATACTCCATAGAAGATTTCGAACACAAGGATAGTGTCCGGCTCTGCAAAACAAATTCCACATACCACCGTAGAGAGTATAATATTTCCACAAATCTAATATGCTGACAGCTTTTCATAACGTGACATCACGCCATGGCCCGGTCATTATTCGAACCGTTTTTCTCAACCAGCTACTGCACATATTGTAAGGCGGTTTTCTTGTCACGTCTTGTCGAAGCAGAGATCGTGTCCCCTTATCACGGGATTCTCATCAATACGGGTGTGGGTAACCCAACCGCGCCATCAATCACAGCGCTTGGGGAAAAAGCGAGTTTACCAAGCAGGTGGGGAGGCGCATAGTTTCTTCCGCCCTTATAAAGGGACAAGGACTCCTCCTGCTCACTCAGGCCTTCATCTTCCCTGCCCATCCATTCTCGCGCACTCGATCTCCAGCGCCCAAGTTCACATTTTCTCCGTAAAACCGCTCCAAACATGTCCGGAGCGGGAGGCAAGTGGATGGTCTCCTCCGTTACGGAGGAGAACATTACGAAGCTCCGGGAAGCCGGATACCTCGCCACGGATATCGCGCACCGGCTCCCAGACGCGGGGCAGATCGTCCCTACCCCCGAACCCCACGAAAGGGTTGTATTCCTTACCCATTTCGTCCGCGGTCTGGGATTTCCCCTCCACCCATTTGTTTGCGGGCTCATGTTCTACTATGGGCTAGACTTCCATGAGCTGGCCCCCAATTTCATCCTCAACATCTTAGCGTTTATCGTTGTGTGCGAGGCCTTCCTCCACATCAAGCCCCACTTCTGTCTGTGGCTGAAGACCTTCAATGTTAAACCGAAGGTGCTGGTCGGCCAGCAAGCGGAGTGCGGAGGCGCCATGGTGGGAAAAATGCCCAACGTCACCTGGCTCGAAGGCTCCTATGTGGAGACAGTGAAGGGGTGGCAATCAGGGTGGTTCTACATCACTGAGCCGCGTGACACCAACTGGGTGGCGGCCCCAAATTCCGATCCGGCATCCCCATGCGGCTCACCTCCTAGAAAGAGAAGGGCCTATCCTGGGGTTCATTGGTGGAGCTGACCGGACTCCAGAACTGTGTTAAAAACATGATAAGCAAGAAAATAAAGCTTGTCAACGTGGTCCAGGTCATGCTCTTCTGCCGGATCCTCCCGTGTCAAAGACGGGCATCCAATATGTGGGAGTTCGACCCGGCTAAGCACCAGACTCTGCGAGAGCTCTTCGACACGACACACCAGGACATCTGGAGGGTGCTGTTCAAGTCCGCCGAGGTACCTCCTCCCCTTACTGAGGATCGCGGGCTCAGCGCAAAGCGCCCTAGCAATCCGGTAAGCTCCTTATATCTCATAAGATGTTTCTTTACCCAGTACAATCATGTGGGGGATCTAAGCCTCCACGCCGTTTAACAGGAATGGGTCACGACAGCGGAGCGGATCGATTGTCCGGCCCCACTGCCTGAGGATCCAGCAAGTGCTCTCTTAACGGAGATGTTGGTTCCGGCGCCCTATGAGGCGCCGGAGAAGAAGGCCACGGGGGCCAGGAAAGGTCTCCGGCGCAAGGTCGTATCGGACTCATCGTCCGATAACACCGAGGCGCCCTCCTCCCATGAAAACGAGGAGGGGGAAGAGGAAAGTCCCCCCCCCAGCCGGGGGAGACACGAAAAGGAAGGCCACCCCGTCAGGGGAGGCCGAAGGGTCCAAGAAGGGAAGGACTCTTCTTCCGGACTGCTCCACGGCGGCCGCTTTTAGCAACGAGGAGTGGTTACCCAGGGACAAGCCCCTGGCGAAGTCGTAAGTATCCGGATACCATAATAGTTCTTGGTATGTTTTATTTTATTGCTTCTTATCATGCCGAACATGATCATGCAGCCCATCCAAAGCCCATATCGGCGTATCCTCATCGGATGAGTCTTTGGGCCCGTCGGTGATGAACAGCGATTCACTCCCGACCACCTCCTCCCCCCAACCTATGGGCGACATCGAGGTGTTGTCTCAGAGGGTGCTGAACCAAGGGGAGACAGTTCTGGAGGTGCCCCAAGGCGACATTCCGGACACTGGGCGCACGAGGGGCAAGACTCCCATGGGCTCTAATGCCGGGGGCAGCAAGTCTAAGAGGGACAAGCTGTCTGTGCCGATGGCCTCTGTCCATCCAGAGGCATCGGACAATTTGCTGGAAGCGCTTCTCGGCGCTTCCATTGACGAAGAGCACCGCACTATCATGAGTGCGGTGGTCAAGAAGGTTTGGTCCGCCAAAAGCGGACTGACTGAAGCCTGTGCCAGCCTCCTAACAGGCTTTGAGGTAAGTAATCAAATTATGAGAAAATGTTACAGCATAGACAGTAGCCCCTGATGCTCTGTTTGGTGTTCGGAAGAAAGGCTGAACAAAGGATCAAATAAAAATCACAGGAGTCTAATCAGAATATGTCTATGTGAATAAGCAAGCTTCACTGCTGGCCGCTGGCGCTCACACGGCGGAGGTCTCCGCACTGAAGCGGGACCTTGAGCGGTCCGAGGAAGAGCTCGGCCTTACCAAGAGGCAGCTCGAAGAGAACAAAGGTAAGTGATACCTCGTCTGTTTATTGATAAAGAAAAAGGAAACTGGTTGTTAGATCACAAGATCATCATGAATTTTGCTAGGGGCCACGACGGTCGTGGCGACCCTGAAGAAGGCGCTGTCCGAGGCCGAAGGCAAAGCGGCCAAGGAGCACGCCGAGCGCGAGAAGCAAGAGGCCCGAGTCGGCGATGTTCAGCAAGAGCTCCAGGAGTTTGTCAAGAAGTACGAGTCCTTGGAGCGTGACTCTAAGACGCAAGGGTCCGAGCTTGCAAAGGCCCTCGAGAACGCACAAAATGCCAAGGCCGAAGCCCAAAAGGCCCTCCAGAAAATTGAGGCAGTCAGGAAGATAGCGGCGGGTAAGGCATTCTTTATGCAAAGCAAGCATGTGAAGGAAACTTTCCTTTTACTTACCCGAATTCGGAGCTCTCCAGGAGCGTTCGCAGATCTACCTAGCAGTGTGTCGGATGCCGCGGAGTTCTACCGGGCCGAGGAAGGGAGCTTGACAGAGAGGTTGTTCTGGTCTCAGTATACTGGGACCGAACATCCGACGCCCTTGAGCGACCAGTTGAAGCAACTGGTCGAGCTTCACAAGGCAGCCGAACTGGCCATGAAGGGCCTCATACTCCGGATGTGGCCTGGCGAGCCCCTGCCCGGCAGCTATTTTGGCCTGGTAAGGCGGCTTGTGAACACTTGCCCCCAGCTTGAAGTCATAAAGCGGTCCGTCTGCATTGAGGGTGCGCGCAGGGCTTTTGCCCGGGCGAAAGTGCACTGGGCGAAGATGGACGCCGAAAAGTTGGTGAAGGAGGGGCCGCCGGAGGGCAAGGAGCATCGCCACCCTGAAAAGTATTATGACAGTGTCCTGAAGGGTGCTCGCCTTGTGGCAGAGGAATGTGCTAAGGATGTAATATTTGAATGAATGTACTCATGTGATCTTGTAATGTGAAACGAGTTCATGTGCGCTATGTAATGCTTGTTAATTTAAAATATTACCTTCTGTGCGGCCGTTTATAAAATTTGAGAGTTGGTCAGTCGTCGGCTTCTGCCCCCATGTAACTAGTACTGAGGTGTTCGGGATAAACTTGATCACTCTTTATCCCAGTTTTGGGTCCTTAGAAGGAGGTGTTCAGCACAACGAACCAGGCAATCGGACTATAAAGCTTTATCACTCTCACTTAGCCATAGAAGTCTAAATTTTAAATTTTGGCGAAGCCCCTAGTATTCGGAAGGCCAAACTTGGGGCGCTATGTATGCCTAAATCGGACAAGGCCGACTCCTCGCCCAAAGCGGAAAAAATCATTAAGGATTTGAGACCTCTCGAACATCGACCAGCTCTCGCCGCATCATGACAGTCAGTTTTCGGCTTTCTCTACTGAGGTGCTCCTCCGGAAGAACCGGGACACAATCGCAATAGTTCTCCCAGTGCTACCTTAGCCGATAGCGGAACGTAAGGTACCAAAACATGGGAGCCGGGCAAACCCAACTATTGACCCAAGAGATGATTCGGAGCTGATGCATATAATGCTATAAGTTCGGGGTGCTGCACTGTCAAAAGTGTTCGGACTTTTCATGCCGTGTTATGGGGTAAACTGAAGCCCCTGGTGCACTGGTCATATCAAAATGTACGGGTGCGATTTGTCGTAAATAAGCAGACAGGGAAAAGAAAAAAAAGGGTAAAGGAATGCAATAATGAGCTAATGTTGTACATTGTTATTTAAATGATACGTCAAAGCGTATGCATACATGTAGTGCAATAAGTAAAAGATAGGACTATTTGACATGTCCTATCCAAGGTCAAGCTGCGTGTGGGTATGCAAAACAGGTATATCAATCGTTATCAGAGACCACCTGAGGATTTCCTTGTACATCAAAGCTTCTTGCTTCCTTGGTGTTTCCTTCCCGTGACGGGTCCGATAATCAGACGATCGGAGAGGGCCTTCAGAGAATAGGGGCCTGAAAGGAAGAAAATGTTAAAGGTATATGGGTCCTGAAGCAGTTGAGCCGCATTGTGGGCCGTGCCATGGCCGTGCCTCCGCCTATGCCCATGGTATCTTGAGTGCATAATTATGTACGCGCGGCGCAAATTTCGCCGCTTGACTGGGACTAGGACGGAGGCCGAATTGCTAGGCGAGCTCTAAACGTGCCTGGCGATCATCTTGCAGGGTACTCCGGACTCGCTTGAAGGTGTCCGGGGTCTTTTTCGCCGAATTGGCGGTTTGCCTCATAAGGCTGCTTTGCGCTTCTGCTGCGAGCGCCGCAGTGTGCTCCTCCGTGCGGAGCGAGCATTCTGCGTTTCCATTAACTGTTATAACCCCGCGAGGTCCTGGCATTTTGAGCTTGAGATATGCATAATGCGGTACCGCATTGAATCTGGCAAATGCGGTTCGTCCGAGCAGTGCATGATAGCCACTGCGAAAGGGGACAATATCGAAGATTAACTACTCGCTTCGGAAGTTGTCCGGAGATCCGACGACTACTTCCAGTTTTATTGAGCCCGTGCAACAGGCCTCTACACCTGGGATGACACCTTTAAAGGTGGTTTTGGTGGGTTTGATCCTCGAGGGGTCTATGCCCATTTTACGCACTGTATCCTGATAGAGCAGGTTCAGGTTGCTGCCACCGTCCATAAGGACTCGAGTGAGGTGAAATCCGTCAATGATGGGGTCAAGGACTAATGCGGCAGAAGCGCCATGACGGATACTGGTGGGGTGGTCCCTGCGATCGAAGGTGATCGGACAAGAAGACCATGGGTTGAACTTTGGGGCGACTGGCTCCATCGCATAGACGTCCCTCAGTGCACGCTTCCGTTCCCGCTTGGGAATATGGGTTGCGTATATCATGTTTACCGCTTTCACTTGGGGAGGGAATTTCTTCTATCCTCCTGTGTTCGGCGGCCGGGGCTCCTCCTCATCGTCGCTATGCAGCCCCTTTTCCTTGTTTTCGGCATTTAACTTGCCGGCCTGTTTGAACACCCAGCATTCTCTGTTGGTGTGGTTGGCTGGTTTATCGGGGGTGCCGTGAATTTGACACGAACGATCGAGTATGCGGTCCAAGCTGGACGGGCCCGGATTACTTCTTTTGAATGGCTTTTTCCGCTGACCGGATTTAGAGCCACTGAATCCGGCATTAACTATCGTGTCTTCGGCGTTGTCGCCGTTGTTGCGGCGCTTGTGTCTGTTGCGACGTGGCATGCCGTTGCTATCTTTGGCATCTGAATTGCCAGGGTTTCTTGATGTGTTGTTGCTGCGAGCCAGCCAGCTATCCTCGCACGCACAAAAGCGGGTCATGAGTGTCGTGAGGGCTGCCATGGACTTCGGCTTTTCTTGGCCGAGGTGTCGGGCGAGCCACTCGTCGCGAATGTTATGCTTAAATGCCGCTAAGGCCTCGGCATACGGACAGTCGATGATTTGGTTTTTTTAGTTAGGAACCGAGTCCAGAATTTCCTGGCTGATTCCCCTGGCTGTTGGGTTATGTGACTCAAGTCATCGGCATCCGGTGGTCACACATAAATGCCTTGGAAGTTATCAAGGAATGCGTCTTCCAAGTTCTCCCAACTGCCAATGGAGTTTGCTGGCAGGCTATTGAGCCAATGCCGAGCGGGTCCTTTGAGTTTTAATGGGAGGTACTTGATGGCATGTAGATCGTCACCGTGGGCCATGTGGATGTGGAGGAGGAAATCTTCGATCCATACCGTGGGGTCTGTTGTGCCATCATATGATTCAATATTCATGGGTTTAAAACCTTCTGGGAATTCATGATCCATTACTTCATCAGTGAAGCATAGGGGGTGTGCGGCGCCTCTGTGCCGGGCTATATCGCGACGCAGTTCATACGAGTCTTGTCTGCTATATTCGGCTCGGCCGGATTTGCTTTTAGTATATCCGGCGTGACGGTCGTCGTCATGCGTTGGGGCGCACCCCCGTGATCCGTAGATTGATCTTGTATGTCCTGCTTTGTTTTCCAATACGTCTCGCAGGTCCTGTGTGTTGCCCCGGGCCTTGGTGTTTTTGTTTGGCTGGCGACGGGGTGCGGGCTGGACTTCAGGCTCATACGCCGCTTTGTCTCGGCAACGAGGTGGCCGGTCAGCCGCATCATACGCTGGTAGTGTAGGCTTTAATGCTTCCTCCTCGAGTTGGGGTAGCAACCTATGCTTTGGGTAACTTTTAGTTGGGCACTCGAGTCTGTATTCCTCGACTACGAGCACCTCGGTCCATCTATCCGCTAGCAGATCTTGATCAGCTTGAAGCTGTTGTTGCTTTTTCTTCAGGCTTTTTGCTGTGGCTATAAGCCAGCTCTTGAAGCGCTCCTGCTCGACAGGATCCTTAGGCACGATAAATTCTTCGTCGCCAAGGCTCACCTCGTCATCGGAGAGAGGCATGTAATTGTCATCCTCTGATTCTCCGTCTGCCGCCTGTTCCTTAGGGCTAGCTTGCCCATCCTCCCGCTCGAAGCCTGGCTGGAGGGGATTGTCTTCGGCACTGTCCGCAGCGTTATTGTCTCTTGTGTCGGTATCGCTGCTTTTGCTATGGCGGGGCTTAGAGCGGCGCCGATGACACCGGTGCTTAGATTGCTTCTCGAGGGGATTATCCTCCGTTGCCTTATTGCCATCGCTTTCTTTGGGGGTGTCCACCATGTATATATCATATGATGAGGTGGTTGTCCAGCGCCCTGTGGGCGGTGGTTCCTGTTCTTCTCCTGCATCGTCGTCCATACCGTCGATGTCTTCGGAGCCGAAATCAAGCATGTCGGTTAAGTCGTCGACAGTGGCTATTAAGTGGGTGGTGGGTGGGGGACGAATTTCTTCATCGTCTGCTTCCCACTCGAGCCGGACACAGTTCGGCCAAGGGCCTCCTGACAAGGAGAGAGACCTTAATGAATATAGCACGTCGCCCAAGGGCGAGTGCTGAAAGATATCTGCGGAGGTGAACTCCATGATCGGTGCCCAATCAAATTTGATAGGCATGGACGCAGGCGGCTCGGAGCCTCTGGCCGGGGACAAATCCAAGGGTCCGGCAACACAGGTCTCACAGGAGGTGAAGTCAGTATTCGGCTCTAACGCCGCTGGGTGTGCGGCCTCCGTGGCAGGGTCCATCCACCCGTCCTCGGACGGCACGATCTGCTCCGGATTGAGGGCCGGAGTAGCCACAGGTGTGATCTCCCGAACACCGTCCGGCGGCAGAGCTAAGTCATGCTCGTCGCGACTGTGTGACGCGCCTGACATGGGCTCGAATCCGTCGAAGATCAAGTCTCCGCGGATGTCGGCAATATAGTTCAAGTTTCCAAACCTGACCTGATGGCCAGGGGCGTAGCTCTCGATCTGCTCCAGATGGCCAAGCGAGTTGGCCCGCAGTACGAAGCCGCCGAATAAAAAGATCTGTCCGAGGAGAAAAACCTCACCCTGGATCGCATCGTTGTCCATGACCAAAGGAGTCATCAAGCCTTATGGTGACGGCACAGTGGAACTCTCGATGAAAGCACCAATGTTGGTGTCAAAACTGGCGGATCTCGGGTAGGGGGTCCGAACTGTGCGTCTAAGGCGGATGGTAACAGGAGGCGGGGGACACAATGTTTACCCAGGTTCGGGCCCTCTCGATGGAGGTAATACCCTACTTCCTGCTTGATTGATCTTGATGATATGAGTATTACAAGAGTTGATCTACCACGAGATCGTAGAGGCTAAACCCTAGAAGCTAGCCTATGATTACGATTGTTGTTCTTGTCCTATGGACTAAACCCTCCGGTTTATATAGACACCGGAGGGGCTAGGGTTACACAGAGTCGGTTACAAGGGAGAAGATCTACATATCCGAATTACCAAGCTTGCCTTCCACGCAAAGGAGAGTCCCACCCGGTAAATCATAGACATGAATGAAACCACTTCGTTCAATAATCGATAGCGGAACCGCGGACATCCATATCGGTCCCTATGATTACATGAATGATATTCGAGTGAACCTTTGATTATCATGTGATGCTTCCTTTGCTTCGCGATACTTTACAAAATCCGGTGTGCATCACTATCCTCCTGAGTCATCATCAAGCTCACTATACAGTTGCTCCTGTTACCGGTTTTGTTCTTCTTTCTCGTTGATGTGTTACGGCATCCCCGTGACGTAGTCACCTGTGTCTGGCCAGTTGATGATGGATGTCGTCACACCGAGAGGCCCTAAGAATATCTCTCCATCGTCGGAGGAGAAAATCCCACTCTCAAGTTATCTGGACACTTGTCAAACTTTTTGATGAACATGTAAGTTGTCGTTATGATCATCGTGTTACAGGTGACGTCTGAGCAACCCCAAAGCCCACCGTATGGTAAAAAGTGACCATGCTACTCAGAAATATCACATGTTAACATTCCGTGTTATTGCAATTGAATGCAGACGATATTTACTCAATTCATAACAAACAAGATTGGGTCAATTCAATATGATCGTTCTTCCAACATCATAATCTCAATGTTGTTTTAGGACTATCGTTACACTTAACGATATCCTAAGATCCGAAAAACGTGATCACCAACAACACTTGAGCTAGTCTTAGAGGTGATATTAGGAACCTTTCATTTACCGTTTATCATTCCACACATGCATACGAGTTTTCCACTGAATCACATATTCCAGGATCATGGCAGTTATATCATAGAATATAAACTATTAATTATGAATATAGAAACATAATAATACAAATATTATTGCATTTTCATTTACCGTTTATCATTCCACACATGCATACGAGTTTTCCACTGAATCGCATATTCCAGAATCATGGCAGTTATATCATAGAATATAAACTATTAATTATGAATATAGAAACATAATAATACAAATATTATTGCCTCTAGGGCATATTTCCAACAGTCTCCCACTTGCACTAGAGTCAATAATCTAGTTAGCACTTTTAACTTTTACACCAATGGCAATCCGGTGTCAGTCCATGCTTTGCTTGTGGTATAGACTTCGTCCTATTGAATCTAACAACTTCAGATCCTTGTGTATCTTTTTCATTTCAATGCATCCGTAATGCTTTCACATAAATTCATGATTTGTGTGAAACAAGCTAATTATGTATTGAATCTTCCGTAGGACCTTTGATTCCTTCATTGAGCTACACAACCACTATATGAGAACAGTGTTCTTTTTGCACAATCATCTAGAAACCATACCAAGCTCATAGGTGAACCTTTTGATTCGTCACCCTCTATTGTTGTTTCCAAAGCGACAGTATACTCAACCTTCTGTTATAGAATTCACCATAGTAATTTTCTTGGACCAATTCTAACTTATTGTGCCACCATAAATCATTTAATTGAAATCAAAATTCGCTTGGAGAACGATTGAAGATTTTTGTCGATGTACTACTTACATCAAGCATGTATTGATGTAAACTCCTTACACCAACCTCTTCAATTTCTCCGTATGCGAGAAACATGTCGTCGGTACTAACGACATTTTCACTGTTGTCCTATGATCAACAATTTAACCTTTCTGGTAACTTTACTCACAACTTAAGTATTTGGACACATCCGGTTATTTACATGCCATGGAATTAACACAAGTATGATCCAAATAATAGAATAATGTTTCTCAAAAAAATTATAAGATTCTCAGAAAAAATATAACATTCTCAAAAAATGATACAATAATTATCATAAACAAGCCTACCCGTGCAATGCAACCAAACGCGTTAATATTCTTTCGTGAAACATAAAAAAGACTTTGCATATTTGGATTAATCAAGAGTACTCAACAACTTACATTACATTATGTACATGGCCATTAGCCTACTCCACCTTCGGGTACACTTATCACTCAGTGCTGAGTCATCTGAAGACTACATCAAAACTCACATGCTTGTTAAAAACAATATCATTGAACTCCAATAGATTAGGAATAGCTCTTGATGTTGGGATCACCAGGGAGTTTTTCCCTTCATGTCGGCTGGAATGGAAGACGACCATTTGAGATTGAAGAGTTCTTAGATCAATAAGCTGACCTGATTAAATCCACCTTAGCATATTGAACCATAATATATGCGCCCGACAAACTTGAAATATATTTTCTTTGCCATAGAGCAAGATAATCGACTCGGGCTTGCGAGAAAAGCTGACATATGCATGCTGATTTCAAAGCCTCTGCACTACAGGTATGTATCATCTAACAAAAGGACAAGAAATCATAGTCCTATACTCCTGTCAAGCAAAGTAAAAAAAATGAATTCTATAAGAAATATAAAGGATAAAGGGATAAACAAATAAAGATTGCGCTAATTATAACACATTGTGTATGACAAGCTTAACTCTAAGCTATTTGATCTATCATTGATTGACCACAGCAAAAGAGTATGTCTCATTGCCATATCAAACATGAACCAGCCTACTAAGACATCTGATCCATGATTGATTGGATGCCATGATTCACAATTACAAATACTGGACACACCATTTTACAAAAAACACAGGAAGTCCTAGATCATAAGACGGAACGTGCACTGCAAGCCTACAAAAAAAATCCATCCTAGGCTTGAAGGATTTTTCACCTAACCTATTGCACCCATAACCTATGCAACTCTTTAACTTCCATCCTAGGCCATAACGGACTATAATACTCGGTACTAACTACAATCCAAAGGGTAAAAGGAAAATCTACAAAATTGTAACCAATTGATTTGTTGTGCATGTCCGATATAAATGGAAGTGACGTATTGTGACCTTTAGTATGGACAGCTGAACATAAAAGAAAAAAAATGCAAGTTCATATTTATATATCACGTCGTGATCAATTTTATTTGGATGTAATAATTATTGTTTAAACATCTGAACTTAATCAAATCCCGAGAAACAAATGTTGATCTCTTCGGCAACAAGCCTTCATTGTAAGTGAGGTCAACATCTCCCTTTGACATCAATGTAAAAAAACAGATCTAGTGGAGAGGAAAGGGAAGGACTGAAAAAAAATTAGAACTTCCATAGTAATACATTTTTGGAAAGAAATGTTGGTAACGATCTCTTGGGCACATAGGATAAAGGGAAGACTAAAATAAAAGAGTACCGAAGTGTGCCTTCGCTGCATCATCTACTATCCACTCCGAGCTGCAAAATTATGAAGATGAAAGTTAGATGAACAATTGTTCAATTATTAATGTTCGTGTGAGAACAGTCTACCAAGAATTAGAGCACATCATGGTATAAGAATTTTGAATACATTTCAATGAAACGCAAAGAAAAGATACAAGTTTATTCCTCCCGGGACTGAAGTCAAATACATAACCTAGATTATTGGCCTTCCCCTGACTTGTGAAGAGAAAAAATGTATTGCCCTACAATATGCTTCTTAATCACAAGTTGGATTGCATGTACCTATGAATTAAAACATCTAGTACTGTATTTAAATTTGGTTCTGGCTATCAGTTAGGATCAGGCAACTCCAGGTTTATAACTTTTTTCTGTCAACTTGTTTCAACAAAAGTTAGAACCCAATGGGGAACTTTTATTTTATTAGACACTTGCTCACGTATGTAACCAAAGTACAGTTAATAATCAAAAAGTAATGATGAAACCCATGCATTGGAAATTACCTGAAGCATACACATAAATGTATTTTTTAACAGAGCAATATAGATTGTAGGGCACAACACCGTGGTCTACAAAGCAATATAAATTCCTCGTCACCTCCATAATGACTTCAACACAACAAATTTGATATTCTACTTCCTTCTTTGAGCTGCGTGAAAGCATCCAAATTCAAGTCCAATCACCTACTATATAAATTGTAACATGAAATTTGGCCATGTCAATTGCTCTGTCCGACAAATCAACAGAAAATGAAGACCTTGCTTCGAACTGGGCTTTGTTCTTCCATTGATTCTGCAGATCATGTTACTGACAGCAAATGGCCAAACACAAAAGAGGAAAAGGCACACCCAGATATGAGTAGGCTTCTAGCATGAACGGGGCAAATTGCGGTGACCTGGTCGCTACACCCGTGTGTGGAAAACGGGCGTGGAGTGCAGGGAAGCCGATGACCTGCACGTTGAGGAGGCCGGCGTTGAAGTGCAATGAATCCAGCGGGGGCGGGCGTGTCTGGAGGCGGCGTCATAGCTTAAGTTGCCAAAAGTCGCCAATGGGAAGGTGGCATGATGGGGGGGGGCATCACGGCTAAGGATGACCAAGTTGCTGGAAGGTGGCGAGGTGGGGTGCCGGCGTAGACGATGTGGAGGCGTCGTCACGGCTTAGGATGTTGGAGTCGCCGACGGGAAGGTGGCGTGGTGGGGGCGCCGGCGTCGGTGCCGCCAATGTGGAGGCGGCGTGCTAGGGTGGAGGCGCCACTATTTTCCCCCTCTAGCGCACATCTCTCTCTCTCTCTCTCTCTCTCTCTCTGGCAGCTTGGAGTCGACCTATTAGGCCCCTCCCAATGCTCCATTTTGTACAGGTGCTAAGCCTTTCACGTAGGCAAAAAATCTGATATAGTAAGTTATTTAAGAAAAGAGAGATGGGTGTGGTGACCTCAGTAAGAACCAATGCTAAGCGCGTGAACCTAGGCAAAACATTTAAAAGAAGGGAACCCACCAATACATGTAGAGCTTTAGTTGCTAAATCATTAAATGAAGCAAGCTTAGCAACTATAAGCTAAGCACCTATACATTGGGGAGTATAGTTGCTAAGCTATTTAATGTGCTTAGCACCTCATCTAAGCACCCATGCATTGGCAGCAGCCTTACGTTCCTGATTTTTTTGGAAGAGATTTGCTTTGCCGGAAAACATGGGATTACATTCTGATTTATTCCCTCGAGAGACCTGGGTGAAGGGAGAGACATATGGTGTACGATGGAAACTAAAACAAACGATGGGACCGAACTGACTTCCCATCACCATCACAGATTCCCCTTTAGGAGTAGAGATGACGAAGAACCAGGGCTCGTAGTATCGTCAAGGGAGCATGGAGAACGAGAGCTTGGCTCCCACCCAGAAGAAAATTTTGAACTGTGATTGAATATTTGTCGTACAGGAGAAAGTTTTGTACATGAAAAGTCTCGATTGTTGTTTTGTGTTGTGTAGCTGATTGGTGTTGTATCTGGAAAGTCTTGATTATTCGTCTAGGAGAAAGTTTTGTATGGAAAGTCTTGATTGGTGTTGTATCTGGAAATTCTTGATTGTTCGATTGATGTTTTCGTTTATTGTTTGATTGGTTCGCACTGGAAAAATCAGTGGGGGAGGTTGGCCTTCCATTGGGGAGGGGGTACAAAGCGATGAGACGATCTACCAACTGCTCCACTAAAAATAGAGATATTGTCTAAGTACTTTAATGAAAATTATTTTCAATAAATTATTAATCCGTGTCAAGAAATTTATATAATTTCCAATCAATAATGTGCCATCCACACATAGTGGTTAGAAATATCATCATACTCCCACTCGCTTTCTTGTAAATACAGACATCTTTGTTTCTATCAATGAAATCATATTACTTGGTTAATTCATCAAAACAAAGATTCCAACTTCACTATGTTTGCTTCAGATCGTTACTGGATCTCTTGAAGTTTTCACACTTTACTAGCATCCTATGGATCGAGAAAATTACCTTGGATCGTATCAAATATACATCCTTGGTTTTATTTCCATCTCATGGGAATCATTTTGACATCCATATGTTATATCTCATAACTAAAATATTTAGCAATTGCTAGTTTAATCCAAACTTACTTTAAGTATTATTATGATGAGACAATCTCGTCATAATCAACTCCTCGATCTTGTCATAACTATTTGCAACAAGTCAAGCATTATAAAACATTTTTATCTTTGTCAATTTATAGATCCATCACTACACTTTAGACTTTAAGTCTTTCAAAAGGTCTATCAAGTTCTAAACTTGAATTATGTGTATGGATACTATCTCGGATTATTTTGGCGTATAGCCAATTCCGAAGTCAGGGCCCATCAACGCTTCTTTGTATATTATAGGTTCATTGTTTGTTTCGATAATATTTTGTCTGCATGCCATGAAAGTCTGTACGAATTTTCCAACCTATATAGTTCAGTTGCATGTTCGACCGAAGTCCCTGTGTCCTATGTAGAGGTTGTTGTACTAGTCGCGGTAAGAAATTTTAGAACCACTTCTAGTGTTTCTTTTCTTTGACCTGATCACGAAGATTTTGTAATCTCGTCAAATTGCACTGTCCTCCCACTCGCTCTTTTGCAAAAAATATGTTCTTCAAAAGTTCTGCACTCTATGACAAAACACTTTGCATCGGCATAGTGATTGTGGAATACCCAACCATTTGGGATAACCTACAAAGTAGCACTTATTTCAACAAATATGATGGCGCTCTTTTCAGTGTAAAAGCCATAGTCTCTAAAGCATCACTTTAAAAGTATATTGGTGGAACAATCAATGTCATCTCTAATCTCACCATGTCATATGTAGCTTGATTACATCTACTCAAAACACTCTACTCTTAGTAGTGTTAAGCTATGAAATTCTTTCATAGCTCATCAGACATTCGCTAAATTTGTAACTCAAATATTCTTTTATGCAATCCAATTGTAGAAACATAATTCTATTGTTACAATAATTTCTATTTCATACTGAAAATCATTGAAACATTTCAAAAGATCTAGATCTATGTCTCAATTAGTTAATATGAATATCTACTTGAGTCATCTTGAAGATGGATAAATTCGCTGCTTGCAGCAACACTTATTGGATTACATACACAATATGCGTATTTCCAATTATTTATTGTTGCTCGCTCTTTATGGCATGTGAACGATATTTTAGTTTACTTCACTATTTGGATGAAACTTGCAAGTGTTAGATGATTCATAATCACATGACTCCAAAATCCATCATTATGGAATTTCTTCATGCGGGTTTCTCCAATGTGACTAAATGCAATGCCACACATATGTGGTATTTTTAGTCTTGCGACATTTAGCGTCGGTGTTATGGATGTTCAATACTAATAAATATTCATAACTTCAATCCTATTTACAATAGGAGTATCGCCCTTTTGTTCATTACATCGAACAACTATTGTTCTCTTATGAACAACCTCCTTGCAAGTTCTATGCAATGGGATAGAGTGTACGAAACTCTAAAATAAATTATGGCAATACAATCAGAGGTAGTATGTTGATGAAAAAGTATCATAACTTTTATAAAAAAATTCAACACATATTTTAACCTCATTAATTTGTTGGCCATTAGGCCATAGCAATTCTTGCATTGATTCGCAACATCATGCAATCGTGTCGGTATCCTTGTGATCAACATTTAACCACAATTCCAAAGAATTTAGTGTTTATCAATTTAATAACAATTCTCAAGAATCATACTTTATTTGACCAACTTTATCTACATCTTATAACTTGTATGACATTCATACCTGAGCTGGACATTCCAGTCTTCTTTTCTTTCCGCCTCTAAACTTCTTATAGTTTTACTTTCAATATTTCTCCCACTTAACAGAATAATTCATCTAACTTCTTAAGAGTGCCGTGAGCCCCGAACTTCCCTAGGTATGTAAGTCTCATTACATCCTTTGGTTTTGTTCTTTGTTTTTATGTTCTCACCATCAACTCATGACCGGTGTTCTTCCATATCTTACATATTTAAGTCTTAAACATAGTTGAACGCTTCACTAGAACTTGCAAACAAAACACTTCTTTTAGATATCACATATCTTTTAACCTTTGGTTGTTTCTGAAAACAATTTTTAGTTCCAAGAATATCATATAACTATCCCAAACATTTTGAAGTTCGGGTTTCTTGGAAGCAAGCAGACCGTAATGCAATTCTTGCTTTTGGATCAAAGGATGTGAGTCTCATTATCCATAGCATTAGCAGGAGAACATTGCAAGCATGCAGTAGGACAAAAATCCTTCTTGGCACTTTTAGAGGATGAATCATATAGATTCAACCAGATAAATAATAGTTAATCAATTCTAATAACAAAGGTGGAACCGTGAGCCATAATTCTACAACCATAATGCAAACTACACATAGACATTATTCATAATTAATTTTCACTAGTGATTAAACTAAATTAATACATAATTGTGCTCCCACTCAAATCAATATCTCTCATAATTGATTTTAAGTGATTCAAGATCCAAGCCTAGTTCTCGGCCAGTGATGTGTACATCACTGATGACAAGAATTTTGAACGGTGGGCAAGCTTTTGCCGATCATATCTCCATATGACTCTTGTTCATCTTTCGATGCTTCGTGCTCCGAGCTCAGAATTATTCTGCTAGAACTTCAAGACAACCTAGTGCTTTCTGCATGCATGGTCTGACCATCCCCGTCTTACACCTCACGATCCATTTGTACTCATGTGTACATGATGCACTCCGGAACGTTACGTGTTATAGACGGTTGCAACACTAGGAAGATCACCTTTTAGCTGGATATTACATGTGAGAGATCACCATAATAATTGACTACTTTGCAATCAAAGGGTGCAAACAACAAAAGGGATAAACATCTCATGCAATTAATAGACCTGGGTGCCGGGAGCTCTCCATGATCATGTTCAATCTCCAGTTGAAGCGACGTGACGGCCAATATTTCGTTCCCTTGGCAAATGTTTCAAAAACATTGTCGTCGCGGAAATCTCAGAAAATGTTGTCGTGGCGACCATTTCAGAAAACATTGTCATGGCACCAAAATCTGAAATTCTGTCGTGGTACGAAATTATAGCTCCTCGTCCCGCGCCTGATACACCTTCTCCTCGTCGGAGTCCTCCGTGTATGTCTTGCCACCGTCAGATATAACCTATACTACGGTATTTTACATTAAGGTGGCAATCTCATGGCTCCGGCCATCATCGCGTGATGTGTAGGCCACTTAATATTACAATATATGGCCATCTCATACATAAACTCATTATCATGACGAAGGCTATACCGCATCATATGCAAACCCTGCAAAACCAAGTTAGACGTCCTCTAATCAGTTTGGAAAATTTTAATTACGTGGTTTCTAGGGTTTCTGGATAAACCTAGCTACCTACATGCACGCCATAAAGTGATAATCCTTATTGCTAGATTAACTTTCGGTGTGTGTGAAAGAAGAGACTTAATAAAAAATCTCGTTCCCCCACACTAAACTTCGTCTAATACGCGTGACCCCCTAGAAGATCATCCATCTTCATCGCCCTCTTGCATACCCGATGGTTCACTATTCTTGACTATGGTGAAGCCCAAGAAACTGTTAGCAGATCGTCGTAGCCAAAGCCGAGCGTTTGTCAGAACCTTATAAAAAGCGATAGCATGCCGTCAATGAACTAAACTGAAGCAACACTTGAGGGAAGCATAGCAAGAACATCATCGTCGCATCCACATGTGATCTAGATCGTAACATGCATCTACTCATAGAACCACTCATGATGCCACTATTGGGAAACGTAATAGAAAACAAAAAAATCGCACTGCGATCACCTAGGAACTGAAGGAAATATGCCCTAGAGGCAATAATAAAGTTATTATTTATTTCCTTATATCATTATAAATGTTTATTATTCATGCTAGAATTGTATTAACCATAAACATGATACATGTGTGAATACATAGACAAACAGAGTGTCACTAGTATGCCTCTACTTGACTAGCTTGTTGAACGAAGATGGTTATGTTTCCTAGCCATAGACAAAGAGTTGTCATTTGATTAACAGGGTCACATCATTAGGAGAATGATGTGATTGACTTGACCCATTCTGTTAGCTTAGCACTTGATCGTTTAGTTTGTTGCTATTGCTTTCTTCATGACTTATACATGTTCTTGTGACTATGAGATTATGCAACTCCCGTTTACCGGAGGAACACTTTGTGTGCTACCAAACGTCACAGCGTAACTGGGTGATTATAAACGTGCTCTACAGGTGTCTCCAAAAGTACTTGTTGGGTTGGCGTATTTCGAGATTAGGATTTGTCACTCCGATTGTCGGAGAGGTATCTCTGGGCCCACTCGGTAATACACATCACTTAAGCCTTGCAAGCATTGCAACTAATGAGTTAGTTGCGAGATGATGTATTACGGAACGAGTAAAGAGACTTGCCGGTAACGAGATTGAACTAGGTATTGAGATACCGACGATTGAATCTCGGGCAAGTAACATATCGATGACAAAGGGAACAACGTATGTTGTTATGCGGTTTGACCCATAAAGATCTTCGTAGAATATGTAGGAGCCAATATGAGCATCCAGGTTACGCTATTGTTTATTGACCGAAGACATGTCTCGGTCATGTCTACATAGTTCTCGAACCCGTAGGGTCCGCACGCTTAAACTTCGATGACGGTTATATTATGAGTTTATGTGTTTTGATGTACCAAAGGTAGTTCGGAGTCCCGGATGTGATCACGGACATGACGAGGAGTCTCGAAATGGTCGAGACATGAAGATTGATATATTGGACGACTATATTCGGACACCGGAATGGTTCCGGGGGTTATCGGATACATAACGGAGTACTAGGGGGTTACCGGAACCCCCTCCCCGGAGGTTAATGGGCCTCATGGGCCCAATTGGTGGAAGAGGAGAGGCGGCCAAGGGGCTGTCGCGTGCCCCTCCCCTCCCAAGTCCGAATTGGACTAGGAAGGGGGGGCGCCCCCCCCCCTTTCCTTTCTCCCTCTTTCTCCTTCCCTCTCCTCTCCTACTCCAACATGGAAAGGGGGAGTCCTACTCCCGGCGGGAGTAGGACTCCTCATGGGGCGCGCCAAGGGTGGCCGACCCCTCCCCCTCCTCTACTCCTTTATATACGGGGAGGGAGGCACCCCCTAGAGACACAACAATTGATCTCTTAGATCTTTTAGCCGTGTGCGGTGCCCCCCTCCACCATAATCCACCTCGGTCATATCGTAGCGGTGCTTAGGCGAAGCCCTGCGTCGGTAGAACATCATCATCGTCACCACGCTGTCGTGCTGACGGAACTCTCACTCAAAGCTTGGGTGGATCAGAGTTTGAGGGACGTCATCGAGTTGAACATGTGCAGAACTTGGAGGTGCCGTGCGTTTGGTGCTTGATCGGTCGAATCGTGAAGACGTATGACTACATCAACCGCGTTGTGCTAACGCTTCCGCTTTCGGTCTACGAGGGTACGTGGACACACTCTCCCCTCTCATTGCTATGCATCACCATGATCTTGCGTGTGCGTGGGAATTTTTTTGAAATTACTACGTTCCCCAACAGGAACAATATTAAGATGCATAATGGGTTGTGATCAACGATCGTTACCGACTCCGGGAGTGCAGCAGACGAATCGGTGCGGATCGTGCTTGGAGTCCCTCAAACATCGATGACGATCCCGCGAACCGCCCTCGAATGATCCCTCGAACATAGGACGAAAGCACGGCCTCTCTACTTTGTTGCAAGCATACGGTCTTCACGATCCGGCAATGCTTCGCCGTCCAGAGTGATAAAAGAGTTCGTCATAAAGAGTTGCATCGATACAAGCTTTTTACATCAATCTAGATGACTCTAAGTCTCAATCTGGATACATACTAAAAGTGGGAGCAATTAGCTAGAGTGGCTCCGTGCAGAGCATTGTAGACATAGAAATTTGCGAAATACATACGGATCTGAATGTTGCAGACCCGTAGACTAAACTTCTCTCACAAGCAAAACATAATCACTCTTTGGGTGTTAATCACATAGCGATGTGAACTAGATTATAGACTCTAATAACCCTTTGGGTATTAGTCACATGGAGATGTGAACTAATCACGTAAAGATGTGAACTAGATTATTGACTCTAGTGCAAGTGGGAGACTGAAGGAAATATGCCCTAGAGGCAATAATAAAGTTATTATTTATTTCCTTATATCATGATAAATGTTTATTATTCATTCTAGAATTGTATTAACCGGAAACATGATACATGTGTGAATACATAGACAAACAGAGTGTCACTAGTATGCCTCTACTTGACTAGCTCATTGATCGAAGATGGTTATGTTTCCTAGCCATAGACAAAGAGTTGTCATTTGATTAACGGGATCAAATCATTAGGAGAATGATGTGATTGACTTGACCCATTTCGTTAGCTTAGCACTTGATCGTTTAGTTTGTTGCTATTGCTTTCTTCATGACTTATACATGTTCCTATGACTATGAGCTTATGCAACTCCCATTTACCAGAGGAACACTTTGTGTGCTACCAAACGTCACAACGTAACTGGGTGATTATAAAGGTGCTCTGCAGGTGTCTCCAAAAGTACTTGTTGGGTTGGCGTATTTCAAGATTAGGATTTGTCACTCCGATTGCCGGAGAGGTATCTCTGGACCCACTCGGTAATACACATCACTTAAGCCTTGCAAGCATTGCAACTAATGAGTTAGTTGCGGGATTATGTATTACGGAACGAGTAAAGAGACTTGCCGGTAACAAGATTTAACTAGGTATTGAGATACCGACGATCGAATCTCGGGCAAGTAACATACCGATGAGAAAGGGAACAACGTATGTTGTTATGCGGTTTGACCGATAAAGATCTTCGTAGAATATGTAGGAGCCAATATGAGCATCCAGGTTCCGCTATTGGTTATTGACCGGAGACATGTCTCGGTCATGTCTGGATAGTTCTCGAACCCGTAGGGTCCGCACGCTTAAAGTTCGATGACGGTTATATTATGAGTTTATGTGTTTTGATGTACCGAAGGTAGTTCAGAGTCCCGGATGTGATCACGGACATGACGAGGAGTCTCGAAATGGTCGAGACATGAAGATTGATATATTGGACGACTATATTCGGACACCGGAATGGTTCCGGGGGTTATCGGATACATACCGGAGTACCGGGGGGTTACTGGACCCCCCCCCCCCCCGGAGGTTAATGGGCCTCATGGGCCCAATTGGTGGAAGAGGAGAGGTGGCCAAGGGGCAGTCACCATGATCTTGCATGTGCGTGGGAATTTTTTTGAAATTACTACGTTCCCCAACAGTGGCATCCGAGCCAGGTTTTATGCGTTCATGTTATATGCACGAGTAGAACACAAGTGAGTGGTGGGCAATACAAGTCATACTGCTTACCTTGGTTCGGCGGTATTGTTGGATGAAGCGGCCCGGACCGACATTACGCGTACGCTTACGCGAGACTGGTTCTACCGACGTGCTTTGCACACAGGTGGCTGGCGGGTGTCAGTTTCTCCAACTTTAGTTGAACTGAGTGTGGCTACGTCCGGTCCTTGCGAAGGTTAAAACAGCACTAACTTGACAAACTATCGTTGTGGTTTTGATGCGTAGGTAAGAACGGTTCTTGCTCAGCCCGTAGCAGTCACGTAAAACTTGCAACAACAAAGTAGAGGGCGTCTAACTTGTTTTTGCAGGGCATGTTGTGATGTGATATGGTCAAGACGTGATGAGATATAAGTTGTTGTATGAGATGATCATGTTTTTGTTGAAGTTATCGGCAACTGGCAAAAGCCTTATGGTTGTCTTTCTATTGCATAAGATGCAAGCACCAAATAATTGCTTTACGTTATCGCTATGCGATAGCAATTGTTGCAAGAGCAATAGTTGGCGAGACGACCATGTGATGACACATTGATATAGATCAAGATGATGGAGATCATGGTGTCATGCCGGTGACGATGGAGATCATGACGATGCTTTGAAGATGGAGATCAAAGGCACAAGATGATGATGGCCATATCATGTCACATATTATGATTGCATGTGATGCTTATCTTTTATACATCTTATCTTGCTTTGATTGACGGTAGCATTATAAGATGATCTCTCACTAAATTATCAAGGTATAAGTGTTCTCCCTGAGTATGCACCGTTGCGAAAGTTCTTCGTGCTGAGACACCACGTGATGATCGGGTGTGATAGGGTCTACGTTCAAATACAGCGGATGCAAAACAGTTGCACACGCGGAATACTCAGGTTACACTTGACAAGCCTAGCATATGCAGATATGGCCTCGGAACACTGAGACCGAAAGGTCGAGCGTGAATCATATAGTAGATATGATCAACTTAGTGATGTTCGCCATCGAAACTACTCCATCTCACGTGATGATCGGACATGGTTTAGTTGATTTGGATCACGTGATCACTTAGAAGATTAGAGGGATGTCTATCTAAGTGGGAGTT